>NC_042511.1:7910362-9144529 GCF_900963305.1 Echeneis naucrates
AGATATGAAAAAAGATTTAGCCCACATTCTCATCTTCACTGCACAGAGCTCTTGTTTGCACCCATGAGCTGGAATTGCAAACAACAGAGCCAGACCTAAACCGAGGGAAGGTATATGTCTAAATATCTGCCTCTGTATGATACAAATGATATCTTGAAATATCAGGCAGTCCACAAATTTGGTAAGGATGGGAACAGTGAAAAAACACACTTTTAACAACAACATTCTCTGATGCCATTCACCCCCCAGGAAAAAGTCACATCGCTGTCCACGTTCCAGTTCACATGGGATTCTTCTTCTTTACTTGGGAGATTTGTGCAAGAAGTCACCTGGTAAAGAAAAAAAGCCCACAACCCTGAACATTATACAGTCAGCTGGATTACAAGTTTGGCTCGTGTCAGTGTTAACTCAGAGCAGTTCCTGAGCAGTGAGCAGCTGCGCTGGGCACGGACATGCTGAATGCCCTGACACAGTTAGGATCAGTCACGCTTTGGGTCTAAACACTATATTATGCAAATTTACAGAAAATCTGAACATTTACTTACACGTTGACTCCAAGGAAACCATCCCAGAGTCTGAACTTCTCGGCCTCCAACCGTAACGAGGCTGGATCTCAACCAGGGAAATCTCAAACTACATAACAACTCACAGTAGGTGAGATCTTAACATTCTGTTTATGACTGTTCATGTCGAAATGTCAGTCCTAGACATTTTTACATGATGTAGTGGTATAACATTAGAGCAAATAGCCAAAGCATTTCATTTTTATTCTCTCACCATTCCCCAGTTCACGACAATCACTTTATCCATTTAGCCAAGTTATTTAGTTCAATGACGATTGAACAAAAGAACTGGCTACAAGTGAAGATATTGCTAAAGTGCCAGTCAGGTCTATGCAATGAGGCAATGTGCAAGGAGATCAGGTAAACACATTTACAATTAGTCATAGTAAGTGCTAGTTAAAGATGTGAGGATGTTAGAGGTGTTCTCTGAAAAGTTAACAAGAGACTGAAAAAGGGGAGGACAGCATTCTTTGGTAGCTTCTATCACCATCAGGGAACCACAGAGAAGAGCAGACTGGGCTGAGGACCTCTGCTGACGATGGCAGACATTCATTAGTAGAAAATGTTACAGAAGCAGTACAAGCCTTTAACTTGAGTTTGAGCAGATGGGCACAGAGCCAGAAGTTACTTAGGAGGCCGCATGTAAATTGGATTCAGGCATCCATGAGTAACCAGTTTATGCCAATGAGCATGGAAGGGACACGCACCCTTTTGGGTCGATCATAGACCAGGCAACTCGTCACATTTGGACCACCTGTATAATACAGTAAAGATAATAGAAAAAGGACAGTTGCATTTTGTTGTAGACTTTTATAATACAATATTTTCTTATGCTACAATTAAACCACATTTGCTGTTATTACCGGTAAATACCAGTGTTGTCATATCATCTGAACTGAACTGAAATGTCTCTGTCTCTGTCTCTGAGACTAAACAAAACAGGAGCCCCAATTTATGAGTTGCAAGTTGTGATGTAGGACACAAAGTTTCTAAACATTTTCTTCTTATCCTCAATGTTGTCTTGCTGGGGACAGAGGAGGATGGGGGGCAGATTGTCACACCAGTGATGCACGAAGACAAAGGGGAGTTATACTTTGTTTCCATCATTCCAATGGCAGACTGTTCTTTCTTTCAATCACTGGCTCTGTGAGATAAGGTCAGAAATGTCCCCTCTCTCTTCCTCAGCAAGAGTTCCCTGATGACAGTGAGCCGCAAGGATGTTTCCTTCCTTCCAGCCTTATTCATTTAGGCTACCATCTTTGATCTCCAGTGGTGTTATTCAGGCTCAGACAAAGAGGCTAGTTGGTCTGCCAGCCATTTTTGTTGTTTTTCAGAGTACCCTCTGCTGCAAAGACACGCACCAAACATTATCTGTTCCTGTTTGCCACCACAGAATGTTTTAGGTGCATTGTACATGTCCTTCACCGTTCTGTGACTCAAGCTTCCCTCATTTACCACTGTGATGGATCTGAACTACAGTATACTGTAGTCCAATATCTTTACCTGTCTTGTGGCCTTTCATTTTCTTTGTACCGCTGTGGCAGAGCAGAAGCTCTTCTCCTTTGGTTGATATTCTAGTGACCCGTCATATGGGAAAAAAAAACCAAAAAAAAAACCCCAACTTACTGATAATGCCATTCAAACCTTTGTATTCACTTGTATTTTACAGCCATTATCATCACCATGTGACTACAAGCGACATCAATGTGATAGAGCAAAAGAAAAAAATTCCCAGAAATATCTGACATTAAGCACTGTGCTGTGTTAGTGTGGTGTGTGTGTTAGACAGAGAGCAAGAGATATGCACACAAGCATAGAAACATTATGTTAGCTAGAAACCCATAACGTTCACTCCCCCAAAACATTGCTGCCAAGTCATTAATGTTAGGGTTAGCTTTTGGGCTCCTGTTATCATGAGCCCACTTGACTCTCCAGCCCATTAGTAAACTATTAACTTCATCCTTTATGGGCACCGCAGTGGCTCACCAGTGTGTGCCGTTGAGGTTCAGCCGTAATTACAACAGCCTGGGTTTGGGTCTGGTTCTCCGCTCCGCTGGCAATGATCCTCTGCATTAGCATGAACATGAATAAAAACAATATGTCATGTTGTTTATCAGCAGATGCCAATTATCTCAAGCTGCCAGATGCTGTTCGCCACTGGTTTAGATCATCTGGTCATCTGATCTCATCACACCTTCTGAAGTTTGTTTGTTTTTCATATCAGGTGAAACATAATATAGCCCCACAGGCAACATTGAACTGGTAATTGGGGAGAAATACATTTTGCTTTTTATTTTACTTCCCGTGATAATAAAAAGACATTATTTTCCAGCAAGTAAGCATTAATAAATGTGTCGGCTATGGATGCCATTTTCTGGAAATGGTGGGAATACAATCACTAAGTCAGCCAGCCACTGAACCAAAAAAGAAAACATTATCAACACTAATACCATTAAACTCCACTAACCATTGGCCAAACCACAGCAGCTTAGGAAGATGATCATACAATAAAACCAAATGGTTGATAATGTTGGTTCATGGTGCCATCACCTTGGAGTCAATAACAATAGTATAGCTATCCAATTGTGTTTAATGGGAGGTTTGGACATGATACTGTTGAAGGGTTCCCATTTCAGCTGTTTTTCTTACTTTAGGCTGCTACACTGTAGCTGCATTGACCTTCACCTCCCACAGATGTCATGGAGTCATTAGACTCTGTCCAACCCTTTGTTCTCACCTTGACTCTGTTTTCTAAGGATGTTTCCATCATGAAGAATCCATCCGCTGGGTCACCTTGTGCTTCTTATGGTGTATGTTCTGAGCATGATGTTGTTTAGTGTCAAACTTCCTGCTCACTTGTCTACTGAAGCATCTCTTTTCCTTGCCCTTACCCAAGCTTTCATTGTAGGGGCTAGACAAAGCATGACAATTTACACTGCTTCTCAGCATGCCCTAAGGCTTTGTCATAACTTCCATGCTCTGTGGGGAAAAATGTGGTTTTCTTACCTTCCCTCTGGAGCAGATGCTGGTGAAAAGAAGCCCTGGCAAAAGGCAGGTTTAGCTAAACTCTTATCTCTAGAGTGTGGGTGAACACAGATAGGCGCCTAGTACTCCCAAAATCTATCTCCCCTTCTTTGGCAAAAATCAACTCATGGTCCTGTGTCAAAAGGTTGAGACTGACATACACCACAGTTATCAACCCTTGCTCAAACTTTTTGCTTTTAACAATATTGACAGAGGTGCAGAAATGTCCCGACCAGTTCCCAAACTTGAAGGCCTCCACACACACTTGATGGTGTACCCACTATACATAAATATCACAAAATATAACATTGTTAATCAACATTTTAGACATTGGTGCTGACAGATAAAGATGTTGGGATGGGTGTATTATAATGACTAACCCTAACCCTAAAACTTCAAGTCACTTGATCTGCCATTGGAAATAGAATCAATTGTATAAGAGGTTAAATATACAAAAAATGCAGCATTTATATACAGCATGTATGTAACAAGAAGTTTATTGTCCCTTCCACAGATCCCTCACTCTCCTCATGATCCCCTAAGAAAGTCTGAAACCATCACTTCTCTAATAAGTGTCAACCATGGTGAGTAAACCTCTTTTCCACAGCTGAATAGTCTATAGAGACAGAGCGGCCATAGATGATGGAGACTTTTGACTCTGACAATCCCATTAGTGGATCATTGTCAGAGTATGACAAAGCAAAGTAAATATACACAGCAGGGCTGGAGGAGGGGGTTGGAGAGAAAGAGATTGGGTGGGGGCAGACAGAGGAAAAGAACCACACAGGGGAAATGGAGGGAAACAGAGGCTTCCCTTGTCACCATCTGTAGTCTAGTGCAAAGCATAAATCCTGCTATCTGTGTCATGCATACTTTACTGCTGCTGCCACTGAATCAGAGATCATCAGCACACACGCACACACACACACACACACACACACACACACACACACACACACACACACACACACACATTCACACAGACGGACACAACAGACTTAATGTCTTCCACCCCTCTTAGCTCAATCTGTTGACGTCTGTTTCTCTGTGCTTCCCCCTCATGTGGACATAAACGTTGCTGTCACTGTAATAGACACAAAGAAGGAAATACACACTAGCCACCGAGCATTTTGAGGCATGCGCGCACACACACACACACACACACACACACACACACACACGTTCCTTGCTTGTGTGAGAATATCCTGAATCCTTTTCCATTTTTTGTTTTAGTTTCAGTTTTTTTATTTAACCTTTGCTGTCATTCTGTTTTTCTCTCTTTCATCTCGCCCATTGTTTGATGTTTTTCACACGTCATTATCATCAACATTTTTACTCCTTTCTCTTACATTTCCAAGCTTCCTCCCTGTATCATTCCATCCATTTGGTCATCCTTGCTCATTTCGGCTCTTCATTCAACTGGTGGAGACCTTGCTAAACTACTTGCTACAGGGTAAACTTATTTTCTGTTTCACCCACCTTCCGTTGTATTGAAACGGCAAGCATGGCATAACCCCTGCCTTTCATGTTACCTCTCTCCCTCCTATTTTCGCCTCTCTTTTGTGTTCTGCCTTATTTATTGCTCTTTTCCATTCAGATCTTGTCTTACCTCTGCAATTCCTTTTCATCCCTGCTTTAATTTCAGCCTTTTTTCCTTCACTTTCTTTCTGTTGAGACAATTCTTTTTTCTTTTTCAAGCCCTCGCTTTGCTCTTTCATAGTGCCTCCCACTCCTATCCTTTCTGTCTTTCATCTCTATCCATTCGTTTCTCCCTCTTCTGAATTACCAAACTCCCTTCCTCACTTCTCACCCTGTCCCACACTCGTATACTTCCCCCCCAGTCCTTCGTTTTGTTTACTTTCCCTCAATATCGTCCCATTACTCCTCTCCTCTCTTCCTTTGCAACAGAAAGATGAGTGAGATTTGCATTCAGAACCACAGACAGCTCCTCACATGGCAAAAACAAAGAGTTGCAGTGCCACCTGTTGGTCGGCACCGACACTGCGTAAGTAATTCTGAGGGAGTAAAAATGATTGTTTCGCTCATAACACAGGACATATAACTTCCACACACTCATACATATGTGAATGAGCCTGCAATATGAGAACGGAGAGTCAGTCATATGGCTGTGCCCACAAAAGTCAACATAGAAAGAAACATCTCTAACGCTGAACACCACATAGAGGAGATGCTACATGGAGATCTATGAGAGAGGTTAACCTGGAAGGCCTTGGGGTAATGGCAACCATATATTACCCTGTAGTTTCATCCAACTACATGTCGGTGCTCATAGATGCAGCACAACTGTGAGGCAGTTGAGCCAGAATGAGGATCTCAAGTCTCATTCTGTTCATGGCAGCCAAAGGGAGGAAACAATAGCATCTGCTCTCCTCGGAGACAAGGAATTTCATCACAAGCTCAGCCAAGGTAAGATTTGAATGTAAAGTAGCAGAGTGATGATTTGTGTGTGTGTGCCTGTCTGTGTGTGAGATTGCATCTATGAAAAAAAAAAAAAAGCGATGTTTATGTTGGCATTTAAACTAACTGCAAATGTCAACAAGGGAGGTGGATGATACTCCTATTTGTTGCCTTTAAGTGGTGGAGAAGTGAAGTTGTATGAGTTTGCATGTGTTTGTCTGAGGGTGTGTGTGTGTGTGCATGTGTGCATATGTTGTATTTGCAACCAAAAAGTTCAGTAAATGAAAACACACACACACACAGACACACAAATACACACAGGGGCACTGATCCACTGTAGGGATTACCAGTGATCCATGACTGGGCTCACGCTGGGCTGTGTTGGTGTGTGTCTTTGTCTCAGTGTCCCATCCTACAGGGACATTAGTTTGTGTACACACACACAGTATGAGTTACTGTGAAGTTGTCCATGTGTGTACTTTTGCATCTGTGGAGGGTTTGAGAGAAGGAAGAAGAAGACAGGGAAAAAGAAAGAGCTGGAGAAATCAAAGCTGAGCTAAACGAGTAAGAAAATTGTCTTTCTTTTTCCTTGTCCATCCCCTCTCACTCGCCCACACACAGTAAGTGCAACGATCACAGATAGGTGATCTCAAAGCTTAGCCAGTCAAAAGACAGCAAACTGACAAGCAAAAGGCAAAGAGACAATGCTTCAGTCATCTGTTCTCTAGTTTTCTCTTTACATTGAAACTAGTGAATTTTTAATGGGAACATAGCAACGATCATAATATACAACAAATCAGTGAGCTCATCAGTGTAGGTTGAAATTCCCTAGTCCATATTTGACACAAAGGAAGTATTTTCTTCATGTTTTTTTTTTTTTTCTTCCTTCCATATTCTTTTACTTTAAAATTTTGGTTTTCCACAGTTGCAGTAGGTAACTTAAGTATCCAAGCTTCCAACAAATAATTTAATCAGTCTATACTTTTAACATTATCTTTGTTAAATTAAAATGTAATTTTCAACAAGTAAAAAAAAAAACGCCATCATAAGAACATTTCTATTGTAGATAAAAACCTGCAAGCTACGAAAACATGCATCACAAAATGGGCTAAAAGAAACAAACAAAAATTGTCTGGTTTGGTTTTTATGTGTATGCCAATTGATTCCAAAACCTTCATCAAGGGATGTGAGGGTAGTTACAGTAAATACATGTGTATTTACACACACACACACACACAAGCACAGCCTACACACAAAAGTAAGGATAGACACTCACAAACATGGATTAATTAAAATGCAAGGGACCCTTTCATTTTATCACCCAAAAATGCTCAGTAAGCAGTTTAGAGAGCAGGACAGATAGTGGGATGTGCTCTTAGCCATAGTCAAAGTCACCGGAGAGGACAGGAAGACTTCACTTATAAAAAGAAATACTCTGTTGAGATGCATCACATACTTTTTCAAGCATTTCAGTGTAAGAGTAAAAGAGTTTTAAGCGTAGTGTTCATTTGACAGAATTATTATCCTTTCTTCCATGGAACAATTTATTAAAAAAATGGCCAATTAACAACTGAGTGTGAGAAGTCATTATCTCTGGCCACTAAAGATGGTGGAAATACAGGCTATTTGAATATGAGATGCAGAGAGCCCAGTATTTTGTGGGCACTGCATCCATTAGAGATTTTTGTAATTATTTTTTAGAATAATATGAACATAAATGTTTTAGATAATTTTAAATGTAACTATTCAGAAAATTCACCATGGGACTTAAATCACATCTAAATGTTGATGAACCTCAGACCACTGACCAGAATGCCTTTGTGTGATGAAAATTGCAACCTTGCCACGAAAACTGGTGACATTGTAGAAAAAGCAGAGCATCTTCTCAAAAATAGTGTGCTTCAATAATAGAATACATGAAACCATCTAGCAAATAAGAGTAAATGCAAAAAACATTTCAATCAACATTAAATAAATGATTCTATCATCGCGTTGGCAAGAAAATTGCTGCAATCTGAGGGGAGATGTGACAGTAATCATTTATATCTGGAATAAAAACCTTCAATTCTGCTCTAGGTGTAACAAACTGTCCTGGTCTTCCAATCGCAGGAGTGTAATTAGAGATGTAACTCTTGTTCCGACTTGTAATTCTGGCAGGAAGAACACGCAGCTGATGGCGTCGCCGTGACACATTATCATTGTCATTAGACAGCTGTAGTCATTCAGAGACAGTGCAGGAGGAGGGCTGTGCTCAGGATTCATTCCTGTTTATAGGTTGTTATCTGATCAGAGAGTGAGGAGGAGGATCCATTCGGTCACCTGAAAATACAACTTACACACACAACTGTGCACAGTGAGACACAATCTGACGGCCAACTCGGTATAGGTCTGTCACAGAGTGTTGAACACAGTGGGGCTCGCACACATACACACACACTCACATATACGCACAGCTTGACCACCCATCACTGCCCTCTGATTACCACCGGCTTCCACAGCCACCCTCACTCCTTCTCCCCATCCCTCCTGCACACTCCAGTGATTCTCCCTCCTTTCTCCACCCCCCGAATTCATCGACTGCTGCAGCTCTTCCCGTCCATCCATTCGACCATCCATCCTTCCATCCCTCCTGCCCTCCCCGCCTCACTCCGTCTTCCTCTGCCAGTCATTCGCCTATTGTCACTGCTGCTTGGCCTCTCGTTTCGCTTCACACCACCTTCTTCGCTAACTTTCCTCTCCTGCATATTAACATATAAAATGCCTCAACTGCTTCCTAAGCCAGAGTGCTTGGTGAATTAATCAGTCAGACGCATAGTCACTTACCTGCTCATTCACTCACTTGATTAGTCAGCTGCTCACTCATTTACCTGTTTATTCTCTGAGTCCGACTCATCCATTTACTGGCTTTCTCACTCATTCTCGTGCTCACCTGCCTGATCACTTGGTTAACTTTTGTTTCCATTTTCTGTGGAATTGACTGTTAGATAAGCAACTCTGCAAACAGTGATTGTCCAATCATTGCTTGGCCACTGTAACCAGGCATAACTGGCAGGTATATTTATCGAAGAAATTGCAGCTTGGTGTTTCGGTCCAACCCATGCAAAAAAAAGCATGTGGCCAGACAATGTCATGAAATGTGGGCATCGTTGAAAAACTGTTGTAGAAACTCTGTAAACTCATCCAGGCATCACACAGGCAGGCATTCATACAGCATCAGCCAGGTCTACCTGCTGGCTTTTAGTTTGTATTATTCGTCTGGTTTATCGCGACTAGCTACTAAATGGTTTCAACTTCACTTAACTGACTTGTTGGCTGCACTGTGTTTCTTGCTTGTTTTTATGAGTGATGTCAATACTCAGGATGACACCCTTAACTAACTTTCTACCACTCATATTACACTATTATGAATCTGTCTGGCAAATTGTGCTATCGCTGTTGGATTAATGGCTGCAGAATATGACAGCAATACCGAATGGAGGAATTGTGTGTTCATTGGTCACTTTCCCACGTCTTTGTCACGACTTGCTTCATTAGCTTGATCAAATCTGCCAGTTAAAAATTTAAGGCATAGGTTTACTCTTTATGTCTGAAATGAAAGGCTGATGTCTAAAAATAAGAGCCCACCAATATTTGGTAGTGAATCTGTGTGCATATATTATGTTATATTTAAAAAAACTGAAATCCTTGACAAACAAAAAATGGGAGCTGTGGGGGGTTGTCCTGAGCAAACAATTGTCGGCATAAACTTTAGTCATCTGTGACTCACACACACACATACACACACACACACACACACACACACACACACACACAAAATCACAGATAGCAATAATTTCCTGCAGTTATATAACAGTGTGGTTACTGTCAGAGTCATGGTTTTGTGAATACATCAGTATGTGTGTATTCATGCGTGTTTTCGTGTGGGTAACAAGACAAGTGCCCTGGTGTGTACAACCAGGTGGGTTCATCGATACATAAACAGGGACATGTTCTTGCTGTGATGTGAAAGGTTTTGCAATCCTGCAGTTCTCCTTGGGGAGTGTGTTTGTGTGTGTGAGTTGATATACATGTAGGCTATGCATATATCCGTGTGTGTCTGCATGTTATTTGTCCTATTTCATTTGCACTTTTTGGCCGTGTACACAACCCTTAATTGCCTCACAGGGTTCTGACCCGAATTAACATTTATTTCTAAAAACTCCCACTAATGCACTGTCACAGTGCATGAACATGCACTACTAATATCTAACTAAGACTCCCAAGTGCACTCGCCTGCAAAAACAAAAATGAGTGAAATATGAAAAATATTTCCAAATTCAGAGAATCCGTCTCCCTCGGTGTGTGTAATTACCACCCAGTTACATTACCACCATCTGAACTCTCCTGCTACACAGCTCTGCTTCTCTGCTGTTCGTCCGTCACAGTGCTGCATGCTCACAGTCATATTCAGGCTGCTGTTCAGTGACTGGCATGTTTGTCCTCAATGGGAGGGGTAGAGGGAAACAACAGAATGACCAAGAGATAAGAAGTGAAGAAGAAGAGGACAATTGGAGGCAGAGTCACTGATGGACATACTGAGACAATGAATGATCGATAAATGAATCAGATTTTAGCAAAAGGGAGATTGACAGAGAAATTTAACATTGAGGTTTCAGCAAGTCAAGGGACAACTTGTATGTGAATCTGATTATTTAAAATTGGCAGGTAAAAAGAGGCGCTAAAATGACCCCTACATTTACACACATACCTACTCATCCTGTTCAGGGTTATGACTCTGTGCAAACATTGAGGCCTTCAAAAGATCAGATGTGTCTTCGGCAAATGCATGGTTTTAAATGTGGCCAAGTGCATAAACAAAGAGCAGATACAAAGATTCTATAGCCTTGTTAACTACTTCCCTTTTGGACTGCAAGGAGACCCAATAAGCAGACAAACTCCAGGTAGACTTGCTGTTCTCTTGATTGAGTTGCCTCACTCAGCTGTGTTTGAAAGTTTCAAGCCTGTGTCATCTTCGTGTCCTGTTTTCAGAGACATGCAAATATGATTTAAACTTTGAGGATTCGAAATGGGATGTGTGCAAACTAAATAAATAACTCAATAAAAACTCTAATTGCTAAAAGCACAACTGAGAATAACAGAATTAATGTCACCTTGTTAGAGAGCATGTGCCACTTGAGTCTGTTTCACGCTTCCTTTTGTATTTGTCTTTAGTTTTACAATCTAATTTGGGAAATCTTAATGAACCTTTGAAGCTCCAACATAGCAGTAACCCACTTGACACAGTTTTCACTTGCTGGCCTTGGTGACATTTATGTCGCTGAAAGTTTTACATGCAATATCGCTTAATAAAAGGTTATTGAAGAGTGAAACAGAAGTTCTGTGTGCT
This sequence comes from Echeneis naucrates, assembly GCF_900963305.1. Lineage (NCBI taxonomy): Eukaryota > Metazoa > Chordata > Actinopteri > Carangiformes > Echeneidae > Echeneis > Echeneis naucrates. The sequence goes on from NC_042511.1 coordinate 7,921,754, forward strand.
TAACAGCTTGGTAACAGTTAGTTCCTAAGTTTGATAGCATAGTTCAGAAACCAACAGGGTAAACGATCACACTTGTAACTAACTTGCACTTAAAAACAACATTTATTATAACCGCTTGAAAAACACTCTTCTCTGCTGTGCAAGGTTTCTTTCAACGCCTTGAGTGGACCTCCTGATTGTGCTGATTGGCCATGAGGATTGCATGGACATGAAATAACTGGGCTGGAGTGTCTCACTCATTCTTTGGATAGTTTTGTTGCAAAACTTAAGGAGGAACATCTACTTTTTTCAAGGCTTTCAGTAAACAAAGCGTGGCATTGTGTAATTCACAGCAGAGCCCCACACAGACTTAAACAGAGGTCTAATTAACCAAAGGAACTGAGAGCAGCTATGTGAAGGGACTTGAATGCATCTCTTTGGTCTGCACTGAACTGGTATGCATATTTTTTAGCTTATTCTATGGAATATAGACTTAGAATAATGAATAGAGAGAAAATGTGTCTCTTTATTCGGTATAATACGATCAGTTTTCTCCAGCCAAATGAAAAGACATGGTGAGCTTTTGGGTCAGTTACAAACAAGAAATATCTATGAGAGAACAAGTGAATAGAGAATTCCTGTAATGGAACACACTAGTCTCTGCATCAACCTCCGAGATAAAGCACCACTATCCAGTCATACTTAACTCAGGTGATATAAAGGGAATCTGATGACACTGTCAACATGAAGTATGGAACTGCAGCTGAGGTTTGGGATGACCTTACATTTCTTTTAGCTCATCATTAAACATTAAAAACAAGGAGCCTTGTGATTTTTACCTGTGAGATTTCAGTTCAGGGATCATCAATTTTGTTTTATATCTATTGAGCAGTAAGCTCTTTTGCACTCCATAAATTGATGTCTCCAGCGTGGTTAATGAAGATGCTCATTGAATCCAACTCTTGAGGTGAAAAGGCAAAATAAACTATCCCACCTCATAGGTTTTGTGCAGTGAAGCAGCGGATTGTATGGATGATATGGTATCTGCTTGTCCAGACTCTGTACTCTATGAAAAATAAGGGTGAATTTTATCTGTAAAACTGAACAAAGGACTTTCTGTTGTACTGCTGGTTTCACACATATGGCCACTTTCTGCCCCTTCCTTTGTCTGTTGGAAACATGTTGTTTATGTTCCTTATTTGTGACAGTGTATGTCACAACATACATTTTCTTCCAAGCTCATTTTCACTGAAGACGTTTTCTGTTCATGTTAAACTGCCTATGAAGATAAAAGTAATTATTCCAATCTCATATCATCAAAACAAGTTTATGTTATCACAGTTTACTGGCTGTATCAGCAGCTGCTGAAAACCAGTATGTGGAAACTTTTTTTTGGCTGACAACAGGGCAGACCTTGTTGACGGATGTGTGGGTGTGACATTTACACAACTAGGATGATAGCGATGTCAACAAACAACACACTAAAAGAATGTCAGATCCTGCCTCACACTCTGAGAGGTGAGGGAAAGTGGCAGATACAAGGAATACGGGTGGGGGTGTGTGAAAGGAATACAAAGAGTGACAGGGTGTGGAGGACAGCGTAAAAGAGACTGGGACAGCAAGACAAGAAAAGTGATGACAGCTGGTATTCAGACTGGTGTGTCAAGCCTGACATCCCGAAGACTATGCATGTGTCTTAGTGTATAGAGCGATTGCATGTATATGCGTGTGTGTAACGGTGCGTATGTTCACATCAGGCGTGGACACAAACATAATAAAGTAGCTGCGGTTTGCACAATTTCATACCACAACCCTGCAATAAATATGAGCTCTCTAAAAATGATGGCTTCTTTTTCCAAGAGGGCCAGCTCCATGCAGGGTTTAACTTCTTCAAAGCAAAGCCGTGCCTTATCGGGATCCCACAACATAAGCATTATATTGTATGTGAACACAATTTGTATGTAATCGAGTGAATTTTATGGGTCTGAAAGGGGGACTACTAGATCTTAATTCAAACAAAAAAGCAAAACATTGTGAAAACAGATATTAATCATACTGCTACCCCTCTGATTTATCTTTGGAGCCCCTGAGAGTCCTGACCCCCCAGCTTTGGAATTGCTGCCTTAAGGTATGTTATAATTTTAACCATACTGTTTTAGAGGAGCAGGTGTTAGCTGCAGGGCTGTTGTTTTGAAATGCATGAGACTGCACAGCTGTTCATTTTGTGTACACGTGTGTGTGTGCGTGTGTGTGTGTGTGTGTGCGCGCGCGCGTCTTCAGCCACAACAGCCATTAGTTAGTCACATTCACAGAGGTAAACTTTAAAGTAATTTCTCTGTGTAATAAAGATGAATCTCCTCAGCAAAGTAATGCTATTACTAATATGAGTATTCATTCATTCATCTTCCACCGCTTATCTATTTCCATGTCGCAGGGGGTGCTAGAACTACTCACTCTGGGTGAGGGCGGGGTACATCCTGAACAGGTTACCAGTCACAGGGCCAACACACAGAGACAGACGGAGACAAACAACCACTCACATTCAGACCTACGGACACTTTAGAGTCACCAGTTAACCCAAAAACGATGTCTTTGGACAGTGGGAGGAAGTCGGAGTACCCGGAGGAACCCCGCACAGACACAGGGAAAACATGCACTGCACAAACTGCACAAAGTCTTAGGTGCTCTTTATGATTGCATCATCTCATCAGAGCAGACTCAAGACATTCAAATGTACAAATTGTTCATATTATTTCACAGTTTAACATATCATTTTTCCAAGGTTAGAAATAGAATTACATTTCTGCCACAGTTGTTCATTCAAATCAAAATTCTGATCTCTCAGTTTTCGAGTATCGAGGACAGCTTCATGAACTCATAAGAGTTACAAGAGGTTGTTACTCAGCACTGAAAGAGGACTCAGGATTGCTCAATGGAAATAAAAACTGGCCCCAGGACTGTGCCTTGTGGCACACTGTATTTCACCAGTCAACATTGTGAAGCATAATAACCAGGGGCAAAATGGGGGCGTTAAAAAAAAAAAATCCCTATCCAATTATTTCCAATGAAAAGCTGTTCTAGAAATACCAACCCATGGTGGATATGGGCATCAAAAGGGATGCCATGGCCGGTAGCTTGAATGCAGCTCTCAGGTCAAGCGGCACTAATACGATGTGCTCACCAGCATTGACATTCATCAAGAGGTCATTAGTGAACCGGAGATGTATGTGTGGCTGATAAAAGCAGACTGTGACTGTTCAGCCGGGTCATAAAATCCATCTATTGCCCACAGCATCGACAGAGATCTCAGCCGAGGCAGAAACAAAGAGAGGCATTTATTCAGTGATACTCTGAACATGAGCGAGAAGGTCTGAGACGTCCTGACACAAGTTGTGCTCTTTTAAACATTCTTAAAGGCAATTATTTTACATCAGGGGCGCAAGACAATGACATAAAAATCTAATAGCTTCAGCAGAGTGTAGGCTGGTAGAGAAAGATGCATGCTGCTCAGCAAATTCCTTCTAAAAATATCTGCGATACAATGTGCTGCCATTCAAAAAAGCATATATACTCGAGGAAATTTTCTTATTTAGTTGTAATAAACAGTTTTCACACAGACTTAACAACATGAACCTTAACCAGCAATTCCATTGTCGTGTTCTTCTTTCTTTTAGATCAACTCCATGTTCACATGTTCATGCTGTATTTATAGTTGTACATGGCTCTTGCCTGAAACGTGGTTGACCTCAGTGCTGTATGTGGTAAAATAAAAAAAATAAAAAAACAGGCTCCATCTGGCTGGTAGTTTGAATGCAGACCTTGAATTCTTCCTTTTTTTTTTTCTTTTTTTTTTTGAAGGGAAGAATCAGTAAGGCATAAATAAATAAAGGAAGTGGGCACATTGTTTATGAGTAGCTTCCCTTCACACAGAGCTGGTGCCTAGATTGCAGGTTTGAACCCCATTTCTAGTTTTGTATGTGACTGCAGGCTCGATAATCTGACATCAACCGACTTTCTATTCTGTTTTCAGTCTCACTTATTTTTTGTACACCTTCGCTGTTTTTAACTGTATCCTTCAACTGGATGCAGGATTTCAGCAGAATGCATTACAGATCTGAGATTCTCAAGGAAACTAGTTTGTCGCACAAAATACAGATTTTTAACACTTAACTATTACTATCCATGTATTGTTTCATTGATCTTAATCACTGCCTCTTGTAGCAGAGAAAAGAGACTCCTACATTTATATAACCAGAAATGTACTAGCCAGATAAGATGTATCACACCACTGAGGTCAGAAAAGAGATATGCTCCGATGGCTGCTTAATAAGATACTGTAGTTGGCTCAAGAAATTGTATAACAAGAGGCTGTAAGTGAAAAAGAAACACAAGATATTTAGCTATAGCCACTTATAGAAACAAGATTAGAGAGGAGTAAGAAGTTAAAAAGTCAGGTTTGTAGAGAACGTGCTCAGATTGAGATTTAGTGCCATCCTTTTAATCAGCAAGTAATGCAATTTTACACTGATCTCTGTCAAGTTCTGTATGTACACGTGCAAGTGTGTACTTGTGTGTACATCATGAAAAGAGAGAGGTAGCTTTAATGGAACCCCACATCCATCTCATCGCCGCTCCAAATTTAAATGAGACATTTTCCCTTCTTGCCTTTCAGCGATCAGGCATATTAATAAGCTGGGAAAAGATGCTGAAAGGTTAGACAAGTTTTTCTTTTTCTTTTTTTCCATAAGAGGAAGAAATTGTGTGTATTGTCTAGAGTGTTGCAGGGCTGCGAGGTGCTGAGGTGAGGCAGAAGGGCATCAGAGGATATGCTGAGTTGTGTGAATCAAGAAGAGGGAGGTTGATCAAACACTAGATAGAGGCCATTTCCAATGGTGACAATTTCAGCAAGCTGCTTCTCTTCCAAGTAGTTTTACATGCTTGGAAAAACAGTAAGAGACCGCTTGGCATCGAACACAGTCACTTCCTCCCTCTCTCCTGTCACCTCTTGTCTGTCTCACCCAACACCCACCTCCTTTCTTTTCATCACTGTCCTTCTCTTCTTTCTTTCGTGCTTTGACTCTGTCCCTCTGCTTCCCTCAGTCCTTATCAGGAGGTGACAGAATTTTATTTATTTATTTATTTTTTTATTTTTTTTTTAAGAGAGAAAGCACTTGTCATTCCTTAATCTCTTAATTCTCTCATTCCCTCATTTGCAGGTGGGAGCAGTGGCGTTTGGAAGGTGGACAGCGTTCTCTGATGTCTTTTACGACAGATCTTGTTATCACCCCGCCTCAGTGTAAGGCTGCCTTTGGCAATATCTCTTACAGCGCTTTCTTTTCATGCTACATTGTGAAGTCTCAGTCTGATGAGAAGATGGACACGGGTTTGTGTAATTGTGTATTTTTTAGTGCAGTCCACTTATTGTGTGTGGGATTGTGTATTTAAACCCATGAAAGGATAGATGGTCAAACAAAAAGGCATCATGTCAATATGCTGTGATCCAGTCAGGCTATTTGGGGCTTATACTCATTCATTATAAAGCTACAGGGCTTGAGCTCTAAAACTGTTGCCTATATGTTTAGAAGATATGGAGTAAACTGGAGTTCTGTTCATGGATTTAATTCCAATTTTCAATCTCCTTTTACCTCCACTTTTGGTCTTAACCAACTCCTCCAAACCCATTATCTTGCTCCCTAACTTGGTCAACCTGTAGCACTGGAATATACAGTCACTACTCTACTTACGAACTTTCATTTTACGAACAGACAGAGCCACAACTTAAAATAGTCTTTCTGAACACTCCCCTTGCTGACCGTGACCTCACATTTTGTTCTGCAAGCCGTGCAGCACCATGGGCTACCCTTATTATTTAGGTGTTGTGTAACATTTGTATTAACAATATCAGCTGTACACCTCACGGTTACATTAAAAGTGAAGACACAAAGATACAAAAATAGGCATATAGAGATTGGTACCCTTAAAATGCTGAATAAAAATCAACTTACGAACAATTGAGGATACAAACATACTAACCCTAACCCTAACCCATTTGGAGTGTAACTCATTTGTAAGTTGGGGAGTATCTGTATGCAGATATGGACAGGGCTAATTCTCTGCCAATGTCAAAGTGTCCCTAGCAATATGTTTATCTGAAGTGCCAACTATTTTTAATTAATTCCCTTCCTCTCCCCTCTCTGTCGTCAGTAAGATCTACACAGTAGCTGAGTTGCCAATATATATATGTGATATATTTATATCACAATATAAATCAAATAACTATTTCTGTCAGGTTATAAGGTTCCTTTTTACTCCTATGTGAGATGTGACGATACTACATTAATATTGGTTTAAATATTTATTTATTATTTTTCAGAAGTTAAACATATGAAATGTAAAATGTAAACTAGAACTGTATTTTAAATAAATAAAATTATTATATAATAAACTGAAATCTTAATTCTGAGCAGTCATAAGCTTCAAGTGTTGCATTAGAACACAAACAAATCGACAACTAAATTCTTTGGTCAATTACAAAAAAAATAAAATTCTGACCAGTCAAAAGCTGGACTTTAAATAGCTAAAATTTCCCCACACTGCCGAATTCCTCAGGACCTTTCTTCTCAACAATGTCCTCGTCTGTTGAGCCTTGGGCTGTGTCCGTTTGGGGACGCTGTTGCTCGTGTTAACATTTTCTGCCAATTTCATGTGTTCCGCTCCCACTCCTCACGTACTGGTGGCCAAAACATAAGCACGTGCGCTTACATTTAAGCCGGCTGCATCACCGACTCTCTCTCTCTCTCTCTCTGTGTGTCAGCCTAGCCTGACATGGTTGTAACTCTATTCCAGCTGCGTGATTGGCTCGGCATGGTGTTATTCTCATTATCATTGGCTGTTCGTGTTGTCTGTCAAAACATGGATGGATTGAGTTCTATTGACCATGTCTTATATTTTATTTCGCAGTAATTATCATTGTCGTTTAATCACCCAGTCCTACATCAGGGGCCTAATTTATAAAACTGTGCGTAGGATCGTTAGTAAAAATAAACTACGCCCAAAAGTTTGCTTACGGCAGAACATTTTATGAAAATGTATTAAATTGTGTATGGTGTATTTTTATAAATTGGTATGTATGATTCTGTTTGAGGTAACATATTTCAAATGCAGTCATAACCTTTTGCTATTTTTTCTGTGTCCTATGGATATGTCAATGGTGGAACCAAAGACAAATTTCCACTTTGTGGATAATAGTTTTCGTATTTGTATTCGTATTCAGAATTATAAAACCCTGTGTACACACACTTAAATCAAACTTTGCTTTATAAACATAGACTTGAATACAAGTGTGCGCAGCTGTGTCGGCGTCATGTCACGGCCTATAATGGTCAATGCAAAGCACCTCATGAATATAGAATAAGACTCAGATACAAGTGTTATGTCTTGGTGGAACCAATGGGGGATGCAGGAAGATAAAAGGCAAAGATAAAAAGCAAGTGGAGACCCATTTTAGGCGGAGGCCTGAAAAACCATTCTATTTGGAGGTCACAGTACTGGAATCAAAAACCGAAGGAAGCAAAGTGAGTGGCAACAGGTTGCTGCACCTGTGAACAGCGTCAGAAGGATGGAGCGCATGGTGCCAGAAAAGAAAAAGAAAAAGTTTAAAGGGAGGGATACCATTCGTCTGTGCCACATTGTGTAGCACGCCACACGCTCTTATCATGCAGCACTCTTTGGCAGGATGGTAAAGAAGCTAACGGATCCAAAGTGCTCCACCACTGACCAGGCATGGACCTCACTGAAGACACTGAAGTTCCCTCTGCTGTGCGCATTTTAAATAAGGACCTGCGTCTGCACCCGGATGGCATGGTTCCAGCACATTGCCCTCTCTAATGCTGGACCCAGTTCAGCACATAGATCAAAGGGCATAGCTCTAGGGAATCTAAAATGGCTCATAAGACAGTCATCATCATGGGCCAATGAGTTGTTCTTAAGAGACCTTCTCCCTCCTAAATCTACCATTGGCATATTCCTCCAGCAGTGCCAGCAGTGCCATGGTGCAGCATTATGCAGGTTTAATCAGTTGGTGCTAACCCCCACCACGAGAAATATTCTTGAGACTGAAGTGTGTGAACATGACCCTTTTCTTTATGTCTGGTTTGCTATGAAAAGCATCAAGTAGAGCTGACCAACTGAGAATGGGAAATTCTAAATTATAACGATTGTTAATGGCTTTGTTTTCTGCACTTAGGATTTCATTGGCATTTGATTACGTGTTCACAGTATCACAGGAAAATATTGCGTTATTTACACGTTAGGCAGATCCTCTCCTCCTCCTGCGCTCCAGGAGTGGACATTATGACGCAGAGACGGTGGCGATTAAATATAGAGATGTTTCAGAAACAGTTAGTCCAATGCTAAATAACTAATAATCAAATCATTGTGATGACATGGCTCTGACGCATGATACAAGCTGAAATTAAATGTGGAAAGTGCAATCATAAATACTTAATCGTTCTTCCCACTCTTCATTTCTTCAATCTGATTTCAGGTCATCACAGCACCTTTCCCCTTTTCCTCCAAAATGTGCGTACGTATGGTATTTTATAGATCACAACCTTTGCGTAGAAATGACGTACGCAAATTTTAGGTCCGGTTTTGTGTGTACGCAACGTTTATGAATGAGGCCCCAGGTCCCTTTTTTAAAGAAAAGCTTTAGTGTTAGTAACAGCTGAGCTCAGCAACTAAGAATATTCTGTAATCTGTCTTCACATGCATTTTCTGTGAAATTGGCTGCAGAAATATTTATTTCTTTATTTAAAGGCTCTCTACCCTTTTAATTAGCGTAGTCAGGCCAGGTTTTTGCTGCACAGGGGTTATTAGGATGTGAACATTATTTATGAGGGTACTGAGATTACCCAACTGAGTCGTTTGTTCATTCCTTCATTCGTCCATCTTCATCCGTTTCCGGGTTATGGGGGCTACTCGAGCCAATCCCAGTTCACATTGTATCCAAAAAATATGTGAATGAGAAAATCTTGATCATCACAAGTTCAGCTCCATTCAGGCAAGTCATATCAGAAAATACTGCAAGTCAAGTATATTTTCTCCAGACTCGAGCCTTTTACTTGCGAGGGCCCTTGTTCTGCCAGCTGGTACGGCGGTATTGTCAGAGCTGCATGATGTGGTTGGAAACAAGGTCAGGTGAATCGACTATACATAAAAGTTAACTTCGACTCTGGGCCTTTAAAGTGAAGCCAATTCTGAGGAGCCTTAAACCTGCATTGGATCTGATTAACATCGGCAACGGCACTGGTTGCAGAGAGAAGTCCAATCATGGCCCTCCTTCTCCAGTTCTGATATTATTTTCAAATACTCCCACTGGCACTACCAAAGATGTTTTACTGTATGATAAACTTAATAAATGGCTAGGCCAATTCATCTGGAATGATGAGTGTCAGACTTCATCTCACACTATTATATCTGCCTTATGAGAGGGGAGGATTACAACTTCCCACTCTTAGGTGGCGTTATATGGTTAACCCAGCTAACCTCAGCAACTCAGCATCATACCATTTCAGTACAGCGCCCCCTGCGCCCCCTGCCTAGTTTAGCATTGAGGAAGACTGCATACCTACCATATATATATATATATATACACATATACACTCACCGGCCACTTTATTAGGTACACCATGCTAGTAACGGGTTGGACCCCCTTTTGCCTTCAGAACTGCCTCAATTCTTCGTGGCATAGATTCAACAAGGTGCAGGAAGCATTCCTCAGAGAGTTTGGTCCATATTGACATGATGGCATCACACAGTTGCTGCAGTTGTCGGCTGCACATCCATGATGCGAATCTCCCGTTCCACCACATCCCAAAGATGCTCTATTGGATTGAGATCTGGTGACTGTGGAGGCCATTTGAGTACAGTGAACTCATTGTCATGTTCAAGAAACCAGTCTGAGATGATTCCAGCTTTATGACATGGCGCATTATCCTGCTGAAAGTAGCCATCAGAAGTTGGGTACATTGTGGTCATAAAGGGATGGACATGGTCAGCAACAATACTCAGGTAGGCTGTGGCGTTGCAACGATGCTCAATTGGTGCCAAGAAAATATTCCCCACACCATTACACCACCACCACCAGCCTGAACCGTTGATACAAGGCAGGATGGATCCATGCTTTCTTGTTGTTGACGCCAAATTCTGACCCGGCCATCCGAATGTCGCAGCAGAAATCGAGACTCATCAGACCAGGCAACGTTTTTCCAATCTTCTCTTGTCCAATTTCCATGAGTTTGTGCAAATTGTAGCCTCAGTTTCCTGTTCTTAGCTGAAAGGAGTGGCACCCGGTGTGGTCTTCTGCTGCTGTAGCCCATCTGCCTCAAAGTTCGACGTACTGTGCGTTCAGAGATGCTCTTCTGCCTACCTTGGTTGTAACGGGTGGTTATTTGAGTCACTGTTGCCTTTCTATCAGCTCGAACCAGTCTGGCCATTCTCCTCTGACCTCTGGCATCAACAAGGCATTTCCGCCCACAGAACTGCCGCTCACTGGATATTTTTTCTTTTTCGGACCATTCTCTGTAAACCCTAGAGATGGTTGTGTGTGAAAATCCCAGTAGATCAGCAGTTTCTGAAATACTCAGACCAGCCCTTCTGGCACCAACAACCATGCCACGTTCAAAGTCACTCAAATCACCTTTCTTCCCCATACTGATGCTCGGTTTGAACTGCAGGAGATTGTCTTGACCATATCTACATGCCTAAATGCACTGAGTTGCCGCCATGTGATTGGCTGATTAGAAATTAAGTGTTAACAAGCAGTTGGACAGGTGTACCTAATAAAGTGGCCGGTGAGTGTATATATTCTTCAGACACTAAAACTGTGAAAAGCCGTATAAAAAAATCCTCTTTTTAAAAATACAGTCTTGGTTTTTTTTAAGGTGCACACAAACACGTCGGTGATATTCCTGCATTGTCTCAATTCACTCCTATTCGGGGTAATGAACAGTTTACACCATGCTGGAAAGATGGAGAATTTAGGTCATGGAATACAATAGGTATTCAGAATGTGAAGGATCTATATGTAAATGGAGTTTTGCTTTCATTAGATCAGCCATGCATGAGATACCAAATCCCAAAGAAACACTTCTTCAAATATTAACAGTTCCTGTTAAGCTATGTGTCTTCAAAGCACAAACAGTTAATGTGTCTACCATCTCTAGCTAAATCAGAAGAAATTACATTTTCAAATTTAGAAGGCAAGGGACATGTATGTAAATATTGCAGTATATTAGTTGCATCATCATTTGATGAATGTTATGGATATAAGAAAATGGATATGCAAGAAGACATTGGTGAGTTAGTGGAAAGAAAGCTGTTTAAAAGCACAAAAACAAACAATAAACACAAGGTTTCAGTTATTTCAATGTAAGTGGTTAATGAAAGTGTACATGTGTCTGGTAATATTCCAGATGTTTGCATGAAATGTTTGACAATGCGTATGGAAATGTTCAAAGATAAAGAAATTGTGGAAGTAAAAAATTGTTTGTTAGAGATGTTAAATGCTGAAGTCCCCTTAAATGCCAAACTGCGTGTGCTTGGAATATACACTAAGAACTTTCAGTAAACACTAAAACAGTATCCAGTTCTGGACTTTGGACTTCCTCAGGCCAGGAGAGCTGTTGCATTATGCTGGAAAGGTATGAATGCTCCGACATTGAGAATGTGGATGGAGCTCTCTGACTGGATTGGACAGGAAAAACTAATGTACATTAGTAAGGGCAAACAAAAAGACTGTTGATCTCTAAGAACGATATCTGCATATCATGACAAATGAAAAGAGTTTATACATTTTGTGGGACATAGCTTTACCTATTTATTTTGTTTTATTTATTTATTACAATTTTCCTCTAATTATCAAATTAATGCAATTTAATTATCAATGTTTGAATCGACGTTTAGTGTGTGTGTGCGCGTGTACGTGCGATGTGGAAATAAATTTTGAATGTTTGGAAAAGTAAAAAAAAGTCTGATCCTGTACTTGAAAGATACTGCACTTACCTGTGAACAAAAACACAGTGGCCAAGAGCACCATCTACAGCCCACATGGAGCCAGACAGCAACCATTTCATGCAGTGCAACAGGTCTGTCTTGGTAATTGGCTGGTGATGACATTGTTTGTTTGCCATTTATTTCTCTGTCCCACATATTTTTAGCTCTAATCACCTGAAGAATTCCAGTAAATGTCCAGAAGTGACAGGACATATGATGAGAAACGACTGCATCATTAAGTATACATTCATCTGCAGCATCCCTCAAGTCTGAAGTCATCATTTTGTCTCATACTTGCTTATGTGTAAAAAAAAAAAAAAAAAAGAAAGTCAGCATTTCTTAGACAATTATTCAGAACATAATTAGTTCATGCGTTAAAATGGCTGATGCTATCATGCTGGTCTAAAGAAATGCTACTCCAATTAGCAACTTATTTTTAGCCATGACTCGCAAGCTGGTTTAGGCACTCTGAACATGCCAACACGTTGCTAAGGAGTGTGTGTGTGTCTGCACGTTTTTCAACAAGCAGCACGCACATGTGCCTCTCACACACTGTAGCACACTTGTGTGTCCAACCTTTGCAGCTATTACAAGACGTGTTTGTGCCTTTGCCACAGCTGAAAGGATGTGGAAGTGAAAGCAATAGGAATCATTATAATTACCCGTGAAGAATAAGGTGCTTAGGAACAAATGACGAGCTCTGTCCTGGGAACTGGGAAGTAACGGGAAAGAGAAACACCAACAGAAAGAGCGAAAGGAATCTGAATTCTGTGAAGTCTGTGAGGGAGGCACTTCCTCTTCCAAGCTCTTCCATTTATTTAAAAACTGACACATTTGAGAGAGATTTTTAAGTCATTTATTCCACGTGACATTAGGAATCGTTTTCTCTTTCTCCATGATTTGATAGAATATTGAATCCAAACACACTTCTGTGCTTTAGGTTAAGAGTACTTTAACTACAGTCATCACAAATATTGATTTCTTCAGTTTGAACTTTTTTTTCTGCTCATTCAGAGCTGGTCTGTCCATGAGGCCTTAGCCAATTCATTAACTCTCTGAAGACATAACTCTCCAATCAAGACTTAAGAGCTGTTTTTTTTTCCACACATACATACACATAGTGGAATCAGCTATTTGACAGTGATAGCAGCGGTATGTGGTTTGGGTAGTTTGGTAGGGTGTTGAAATGAAGCTTTGATGTGATCCTTGGGGAGTGATATGACCAAGATTCAGCCAATGACAGCAAAGACAGAGAAAAATGCGTGACAGAGGAGACGTGAGCTCTCAAAGAGAGTTAAAGTATGTTGAGACTGATGATGTCAAGTTGCAAGTGCTGCGCTCGAAAGACAGAGAAAGAGATGTGACTGCACACATGGAGAGAGTGACCCAGAGCGAGGAGGAAACTGTCAGGGAGCTGAACCGTATGTGTTGAGAATGAAAACGAAACTGACAAAGAGACTTATCTCAGCGTGGAGGATTTAATCACGGCCCCAGCAGTTAACCAATAACATCATCTTTTTCTCGCTCTCTGTCTCTTTCCCTCCATCCAGCTCTGCAGTTTTCCCTGGACACAGCCTGTTGATCCCAGGCAGCTTCCTCTCTCTCACAGCTTGCCCCTTAATGGAAAACTAAAGGTGTTCCAGCTCATTCACCGTTCATCTGAGTCCAACGCAATAACTCTCCAAACAGAGCTTGTTATTCCATTATCGCCGGTGTCTCTGTGCATGAGTCCTGCAAAAGTCCCAGCAGAGCTTTGTATTTGAGAACAGAGCCATCGGGTGTCTTTTTTTTTCACCACTGAAGTCACAAAGAAAGAGTCAGTTATGGCAGGAGAGCTGATTGAAAAGTCACTTGTAAGACATCAGCTCTCCTGACTGAGTCAATCTCTTAAACAAAACCACTTAACCAACCCTCTAATGTGTAGCAAAATAAACCTGAAAAGAAAAAGAAATATTTCAATTTCAGAGGAATTCTCTGAATCACATCAGAAAAGCTGGACAAAGATGATTCATTGGGCCAAAATAAACATTTAAAACAAAGCGGTAACGGCATATTCACCAACTTCAAAGTTCATTCCTCTTTGCTTCCAAATGCGGTTTCTTTAGAAATATGTGTTGTTATCTTTGAACAGGACAGAATGAAGAAAATGACTCAATTCGCTCAAATCCTACTTCATTTGCATTTGGATAAAAATGTAAAATAATGTGACCTAATTATAAGCTTTGTTGCATTTAAAAAATAAATAAAGTGATAGATGGAGTGTGCCTGCAAAGAGCGATACGAATTTGTAAACAATTAAACGTGAAGAATAAATGGAAAGCAGTAATGAGAGGAAATACATCTCACTGGGATCTGAAGTTTGAAACAGGTAAAAGCAGACGTGATGTACGAGTCATTTCAGTCAGAAAAAGGTATCACGCAGTGCTCTGTTGCTTATCTCAGTTTTAATTGTAATAAAGATAATAGATTATAATTTTCAAATTCAATCCAAACTAATACTTTCCACACACTTCCACATATTGCTTACTTAACGTGTTCATTGTGCATTCAGTTTAAAGTTTAAATTTAAATAATGCTCCTGGTGTGTTTCCACCATCGGCACAGCGGGAGATTGTTGTCTCAGCATCTTCTTTAGTTAGTTATGGCCACCAGACGAGCTGCGCTGTATTAGCTTGAGGTACAAACGTTTTGGTTTTAACTCAGCTGTCAGCACTCTCACATTTTATGTGTTACCTTCGTCAGATCTGAGCGTGCCCACTCACTGGCTCATTCTCACATTTCAGAAGTTAACAATTCTCACTTGCAACAATACTCTTAATTTTTTTTATCTGCAGCTAAGAACAAATATCCCATAAATAATATTCAGCATGAACTTTGGCGTGATAGACAGCCTGCTGCACAAGCACTTCTTTTAACATCACAAAACTTCTTCCCCTACTTTTTAAAATCACGAAGAAAAATAAAATCATCAGCTGCATTTTGCTGGAAATCTAATAACATGGCCCAGAGATCCAGCCATTAGAAGGCCAGTCCATGTCAGGCTTCAGTATTTGACTTTTACATTGTGTAATATGCACAGTTTCCCACAGTTGTTATGATAACTGTAAATGTTCTAATTAGCTGTTACACGATTTTATTTTATTTTTTTTGTAAGATTTGCAGCTAATTGATTTTTCTGATCGTAATTGTAAATGAGAGCTTCACACACCCGCATTCTCGATGCTAACCATGTGTCTCTAATTTCCTGTGTAGTGGTGCCTTAGGCTTTCCTCTGTACAATAAAACATTCAGCTGACTCTAATCTGACCTTCCGAGTACCAGACAGTAGATACAATAAGACTCAGACACAGTGTTACTCAACATGGAAACCTTCTACATTATATGCAGATATTTATGTGCATGTGCACATAATGAAATATGAAATTGCACACTATACATAATATCAGCATGTGCATGTGCATACATACAATTGCACACACATCAATGCAAGATGGGTACTTCTTTTGATCTATGGGAATCACTGGGGATGGCTGCAGGGAGAGAGGGATGATCGGATGTCAGTTTCGAAGTACATGAGCTTTTCCCCGCAGCTGAAGCTGAGATCAGTTTCAGTTCAATTCTTGATTATGGGGGACATTTTGCATTCATTGTGCAGAAACTGAAAGGCATAAAAGCATTTAATGTATACATTTTCCGACACGTGGCAAAATATAGGATGCACGTTTATTTGTAGTTTAATCTCATAGTATAGTATATATAATAGTATACCTCAAAATTAAGAGAGAATAGAAAGTCTTGAAGGGTTTGAATACTGGATTTGGGATTACAGGACATTCACAGTGAGACTCAAAAATCTGTGATCACTTTCCCTCCTATTTGCTAAAATATCTCCCAGCGTCCTGTTTCCTTGCTCTACTACATCCAAAATTACAGTGAAAGTGCATCTTAGCTGCAAAATCATCATTCTGTAATTTGACTGCAAGCTTGAAACATTCGAATCCAGAAATTTGAAACAATCCTAATACCAATCAACCGTAACATCATATTTTTCGCTTGCCCCCCCCCACTTTTTTACTCTTCACTAAGATGGATTTTTCTACACAGGATGTTTTTGTGTTTGTGTGTCGTTGGTGGATCTAAAGTCAAAGTATAAGCCTGAGGTTTATTTGACTCCGTAAAAGGTTTTTCGTTCAGTCCATTGTGTAAATGCTGGAACGAAGTCTTGATTTCTCCAATTCAGCATTAATATGCACCCAGAGTGTTTGGGGTGAAACAATCCTTTTACCAGCCAGCCAAAACTCATGGAATTATCTCCTCTTACAAAGGAGGGTTTATGTAATATTCCCTCTGCTCAGTACACTTGAATTTATAGACTAAGAGAAACTGTGTTCCTCTGTGTTCTGTTCTTCGTTTCCTCTGTCCTCATCCACAAACAGTCTGTTCATCTGGAGGAAGATAAAAGGATGACTTTTGCTCATTGATATAAATAAATGGAGAGAAAGGGAGGGATGAGGCGAGGCCGTGTGGGAGGGGAGATATCCTTGGGGGAGAGAGAGGGATGAGCCGACCACAGGCAGGAGAAGAGGTGGAGGGTGAGGGTGAGGGGGGGAGAATGAAGAGAAGAGATATGTGAGGAGAGGGAAGAAAGGATGGAAAGGAGAGAGGAGCAGGTTAAATGTGGTGTTCGGTGTTGAGCAGCATTATTGTCTCAACCAGAGTAGTGTGAGTGATGAGATTGGGGGAGGGGGTGACGTCTTAGACACCCACTGATGTATGAAGATGCATGATGGCTTAGTGGAGAGGATGGATAGATGAACAGATGGGTGAGAGGACAAAGTATGATGAATTATAAATTTTACGTTCAGGGCTATGATTCACGTTTTTGCTGTGTACCAAAAAAAGTGCGTGTTCCCTTCAGTTTTTTCATTAGAAAACTCATAAGGTTTGTGTTTTAAAGACAATGACAGCATGACTAATTATCTATTTATCTCATGAACATGGGGGCATAAAGTCTCAAGGCCAGAAAAGGAATATTTACTCAAAAAACAGGAGCATTAATCATCATAGTCAGGTAGTTGTTGAAGGTCATGAGACTGGAATATTATGCCTCAGTTTCTTTTAATTGGGCTTTGACTGAGTGATAACTCTTAAAACACTAAAAGTGTTCTAATGTGTTACAAGGAAACACTTCATTTTGAACTTCTGGCCACTCTGAATGTATAAATCAGTTCCCAAGAAGGCGTGTCATGTTTTAGCCAAGTTTTACAAAATGTCCTGATACCAACAGCTAGTATGGAATCTGTGACATGAAGCAGTCAACTTTTACACATTTTAAACATTTTTTAAATCTCAAAATATTTCCCAAGGCATTAAAGACAATGATTTTTTTCTCTGAGTCAACATACAACCTGCACATGTCATTTCAGTCCAAGTTTTGTAAAAGCTAATAGTATGACGGTGTGTTTGCTGTCATTCAATGGAGGGAAACATAATTAAAAAATAGTTTGTCTTGGCATTCAGTTTTTGTGTAACAGAACCACAAATAGAAAATAGCCAGAAAAGCAATAGAGGAATAGTTACCTGAGTTTGCTGCCATGTGCCACTGGTTGTGATGGAGAGGTTATTATTCTTTAAAATAAAAACAAAAAAACAACAATTGGTTTAAGCCAAAGAAACAGTATTAATATTTTAAGATAAATGTAAAGTCATGCAAATGAACAAACCTGCATGAATACAAAGAGCAAATAAGGAAATGCAATGGCATTGAAACCATATCATAATTAATGGATGGAAAGTTGCTTGCCCAGAATAACTGTGGGGTGGGGCAATCACCTATCAAGCTAATTGATCGACAGGCTTTGGATGGAGTTTGGTCCACTGAGAGTCAGCTGCTCACTGGTCCAGTCAGTCACCTTCATAGAGTCTGACATCAAGCTGCTTTCCTCTAATTCAAACTTCACATCCAATCACTTTTCATTTTCTCATAAATTCAGTTAGATCCCGCCTCCCTCCCTGTACTCCTATTAGGTGAATGTATTTTAATTTGGAGCAGTGAAAGTGCTATTAGCTGCCACTGACATGTTAACGTGCATTTTAGGAAAGGAGCAGACCACCTCTGACAGTATACCCACTCTTTCACTCACTCACTCACACGCACACACAATTGCTAACAAAATGAAATACACCTATTGAGAATGAGATTAGCTGCCCAAGTCTGACACGGCACAGACAGAAACACTAAGAGAAACAGAGTCGTTTAGATGAGTGAACTGGCTTCTCTTTCTATGCTGATGGGTTTTAAAGTTAGACGTGTGCCAACACTGTGATCACAGCGTCACAAGGTGGCTCAGACTGAGAGGAAAAAAGGACAGGAAGAAAATGCAGTCAGAGAAGGTTTTCTTTTCTTCCAAAAGGAGACATAGAACTTGAGTTAATTGCAGTTGCAGGAGATGTCAAGGCATTATCAGCATCAGTTTGCCATCAGATGTGACTGGCAGCTGGATAGAAACCTTATCAGCGAGTGAAAAGTGAGAAAGGGGTTTCAGAAACAGCAAAGAGTGAGAGAGAACTCGAGTGAAGAAAATCGGATGGAGGGGGGTGTAAATGAGATGAAGCAAGAAAAAAGAACCAAGGAGAAAATAAAAGATATTCAAATTTTGTCTTATCTGTAAAAATGGAGAAGTTCTATCTTCCTCAATCATCACAAGGCAGCTTGTGATCACCAGAGCAGTTGGACTGGTTGCCAACCAGCAAACATCAGTGATGATGTTAGTAACGTTAGTAGTTCCCCTTGCAAACCTTCCCCAATCAAATCTCAGATTTGACTAAGCATTTACAGTATGTCTTATTGTCCTCTGTTCTCTCCTCTCTTTCTCTAAGCTTGGCCTCTATTTCTCTCCTGTGCAATTTCTTTGTCTTAGACAAATTTTTTTCTTGCTTTCATCTATTTCCCAATTTTTTCCCTTGCTGCACTGTTTATGCTTCGTCCCCCTTCTGCTTACAGCTCTCTCACTTTATAATACTCTGTATCAGCTCTTTGTATATCCTCTCTCGCCCTTTGCAGTATTGTTTGTACTACTCCGATCAAATTCTGATCACATCTTTATATCAAGGATGCCAACCCTCCAGGAGCCACTACTTTCATGTAATGAAACTTGCTTATAATCCTTTCCAAGCTGCACAGGCAAGGCTGAATATTAACACTCTACATTTTTGAACTTCCACTTACACAGAACTTCTTTGTCAGTTTCCTGTCTGAGAAAGTGTTACACATATTTAGTACACCAGCAGAGCTACAGGCTAAATTAACATTTCCACATAAGGTCAAGAGTGAAACTGGTTGGAGTGAAAAGGACAGAATGTCAACATGATAATGCTCAAAGTTCAGTATGTTTAATGCACGGCAATGTATGCATCTATTTAATAGTTGTGATTGTGAATTTGGGCTTTTTGTAGTAAGGTCTGTAATGTCAGTTGCTCTGTTTTAAGGCCAACCAGAAGGCTAAAAATCTGCCAGTGTGTCCCGACTGACACACACATACAAAGGAAGTGTGTCTGTGGTAATACTGTAAGAGCTGGGCTGGCCCATTACTTGCCCACCAGTGTATGAATGCAAAGTAAAGTCATCTCTATTATCTGTTTGTGCACCAGATTCAATGGAGGGATCACCTCAAAGCGTTCCGTTTTGTTGAGCAGTTTATGTTCCAGCACTGGAGATAAATAAAAGCGGGCTTTGCGAGGCGGTAAACAAGCTATGAAAGGCTCCTAAATTCTTGCCTTTCTGGCTCTCCTTTTTTTTTTTTTTTTTAATCAAAGGTCAGTGCTGGTTAGAGTGTTACTCAATGGTGTGAATTTGAGCCAGGGTCAAAGGTCACTAAAGTTGGTATTGAGCACATAAAATTTGCACAAATTGATTTAGCTCTACTGGCCATTACAAGGATTGACCTGAAGTTTTTTTTTTTTTTTTTCTATCCTTCGGACAGAGCCAGGATAACTTTCCCTCCATCAAGTGTTAAACTAGTTACACTCACGTAAAATGATCTTACTGTAAATCTCATACATGTCAGAGCTGCATTCTGTCTCATAAAGTCCTGTTTACTTTCATCTCATAATCAGCTGTTCTCTCTGCTGCTGTAGGCTTTTGTGTCTGGAAGCTATTTTTTTTTTTATTCCTGTTTTTTCCCATTTCTTTATTTTTGGGGGAGAGAGAGGGATGAGCTGACTTTTTCTTTATGTATTAGCATTAGCACATATCTGCATCATTGTGTGACAATGAGGATTTATGATATTGTCACACGGCTTTCACTCAAGATTTTTTTTAAATCTATTTATTAAAAGTTAAACCTGAAATAATACCGAAGCCTTTTAATTTTCTTCAGATTTTTAGTTATAATATTCATGTCTTTTTCTTTTTGTTAATCAAGGTGAACTTCTCTCTGTGCAAGTACTGAAACAGCATATTGTAGCAGGATTTTACATTGTCACCGAGTTGGGTTCTCATCAGTTAATGGCTAATATTTCAAAGGCTACCATAAAGGTGATTCTTGAGATAATTTTCTCTACGCTGCACCTTTGATATACTGTCAGTTCAAAGGAATAATCCTAATACTGCAGCCAGGTGGAAGTACAAGAAGGTGAATATGTTCAGGATGCAGTAAGATGGAGGAGAGAGACTCAGCACAGGAAGGACAGACGCTGAAAATGCGTTTGGTTCTTCAGCTCTGCTTAAATTCTTTAGGTCAGCACACTGGTACTGGTGTATACATAAGGGTGATAAATTAAAGGAAAAGCCTGAAAAAAATGGGCAGTAGGCATAATGAATACTGATGCTTACACCCAGGTGCACTGCATGATAAACAGTTAGGATCCCAGCATGCTCTGCGGCAGGTATAAATATGCTGAACAGACCCCGCTGATTGTATCAAGATGGCAATGACTTTGAAAGATGGTTTCATTGTTGGTGCAAAGATGGCAGTATTCAGTCCCCAAAACTGACCGACTGCTCGGTTGACTCAAACTGCATTCAGATCTCTGGGACAGATGTCAGTATGTGGGGTCATCAAATGTGCTGCACCATGCACATTCCATGACCAGAATCTTTCCGTATTCGTTTGACCTGCAAGGAAAACAGAAAAGCAGCTTTTCCTCGGGAGTCAGCATGAACAGTCAGTCAACTGCCATATTGGCATGAATATTATTGTAAAGCTGCAGTGGATAAACCCCTCATTGCAAAGATTAACACACAGACAATGGTCTACAGAGTTGCTTCGTTAAAAAAAAAGAGAGAGAGAGAGCTTATCGTTTGTTGTTTTAAGGTCTCTTCCAGGATGACAACACCCCCACCCACTGGAGTCAGGGGGGTGGCACTGATTCATTCATTCATTCATTCATTCATTCATCTATGTTCTGCCCCTTATCGTGGGGGCTGCTGGAGCCAGGGCAAGGACGGGAGACAGAGAGGGGAAATGATCCCCATTTACCTCTTGCAGTGTTACACCAGTTTATCAAGTTGTTAACTGTGACCAGTGGAAATGTGTAACCCTCCTTTCCAAAGACAGGATATCGGCAGCTCGCTGTAATAAACACAGATCCAGTATATCCCCACCTTACTGTGTGTGGCACGCTTTAAACGTTTTAAACCTCTAAAAACTGTGTACATTGCTTTAACATAAGTCAATGGCATTGGAAGAATGGGACAACAATGTGCCTCAGGATCTTGTCAAAGTGTATCTGTTTGTGTTTGTGCGTTTCTTGAGTGCTTATAAATAAAGCTTCACTCTTTTATTGTTGTGACAATGGGAGCCAATACAAAAGCTGCATATGTATTTCTGTTCACGAGGTATATGCTTGGCATTGATGCTGCAGCACTCTAAAGTTCAATAGCATGTCAAAGCTCAGCACCATCTGCAGCATCACAAAGCAGCATCTCACCATCCTGGGCTGCTGTCTTCTTTTCAGAGCCAAAGTGCTGCTTGTTTATAGGAATCAGATTAATTTATGGTAATTCCAAAAATTACCATCTCCCTGTGATAAGGGCAATTAGGTCACCTTAGTGAAGTTGTCACTTGCACTCTGCTGCACCGACTGATCTGCTTAATGATAGTGGCAGAATTAATTGAGTCAGGTGAGATAAACGACTGCCTCTGATCACCAAGTGACTTTCAAACCATTGATTTGGGTGGCAGGAGTTCCTCAGACCTAAGCATCTTAGTTGTACCAGTTCGTCAGTCAGCAATTAATTAAACCAATGCAAGTTTAATTTTCTAACACAACGAACATTAGTATAGTTTATTTGTGGAATGGCATTGACAAAGCGCTGCAGATTTGGAACATGGATTGGACCTTAACATCTATTGCAGTGTTCATATTAGCTGAACACAAACAAAAGCATTTTGAATAGTTTGCAGGTGGAATGAGGCTTCCATGCTGTTTGTTGGTGTCAACATTCCCGCCCTCTCTGATGTGGAAGCTGTGGGAGCTGTATGTTTGTATGTCTATGTTGTAGTCACGGGAGGCCCTTCTTATGTGAGGTGTTGGAGCAAAGCATGATTTCTCTGCAATAAGAAGGCAAAGAATCGGTCTCCTTTTTAACAACTATTGTGCATATGCCGGGTGTTTCTGACTCTTGTTGTTCAGGTTGACAAGACAGGCAAAAATATTCAGGAAGAAGGTTGCATAGCTCTATGGAAGAACAAATGCAAACACTGACTGTACTGAGAATGCAAAACATGGAGAGAGGTTGCAGGTAACTGCACTCGGCCTGTAGATGTGCATTGAGGGTTTATGATGCCAGTTGTAGGTAAAAATAAAAATCCTTCTCAACCTTTTTTGTTTAGCCATCAGAACATTTGAGTTTTCCAGAGAAAAAGAAATGTTCCACATTTGTTATATTTCCTGCCCAAAAATTATTATAAATCACATTGCTCCTATAATCAAGACCATGTGTTTTGGGGTGGTTTTTTTTTTTAACAATAGCAGGAAAAAATGTTGAGAGAGAGGAAAAATGCACAATATGCACTGAATGTAAGGAAATAAACGTAGTAAATGCTTACTGGCATGTTATAAATTCCGATAGAAGCTTTTAGGGATTAAAAGGTTTGTCCGACTTCACAGACACAGACTTGGAGTTTAACAAAATTATTTGAGAGCAGAGAACAAATCATCACAATTCTTTGGGCAACACTTAGAAACGTACTTTCTATTCCTTTTACGTGTAATGTGACCCTGTGTGAATACAAATGTTTTCTGTTAAAGTAAGAACATTTTTAAATATTTCATTAAAATATTTATCCTGCTCTTCTTTTTTTCAAGCATACATTTTGAATTAGAGTCTCATGACAGTTAGTGGGCTGTTTAGTCACTGTGAATAAAATCTGAACAGTGACACCTACGCAGTCCTGATAAAGCAGGTAGACAAAGCTTCTAAGTGTTTACTTTTACTTTTACTTTTAAAAATACTGCCTGAAGATGTTTTGTTTTGGGTATTTTCTGTTTGTTTGGTTTTTTTGTTTTTTTTTTTATATCATTATGCTTTTTTTTTTTTTTTTTCATTTAGTTATGAATACTTAATGTTATGGAGAAACACTTTCTACATGCAAACTCTCTTTTTCAAAACAGAATAAATTCAGTTTTCATTTGAATTTTGATTTGAATTATACTACAGAGCTATTGTGCATTTTAGAATGATGCCCTGTATAACCACATTCAGAGTTTTTCAACAGCCTGCATTTGAAGACATTCTCTTAAATGATACACTTACATCTCTCCTGTATGGTTGGCTTCCTTTTTTTTTAAGGAGTGAGATGCAGATGTTGAAGTGATAGAGTGCACTGAAACACATTTCTGCCTTTTATCTGTTCATAATGCAACACAGGCAGCCATGACACTTAACCCAGATAAATGCCATAATTATCAGTTCTGCCTCTCACAGATCACCCGTCTGCCAATCGTCTGTCATATCCATCATGTCCACACAAATACTTCCATACACACACACACACACACACACACACACACACACACACACACACACTGTTTTCATATGTCAGATCTGTATCTATCATAACAAGTCAAAGTAAGATTTAGTGCAGTTCTCTAGCGGGGGTAACCACACTGTGGGCGAGTCCATATTAAATTGTCTGCTGAAGTGGGCCAGATTGTGTTATGCCGGTCTATCCATTCATCTACGGTAATGCTCTTTCTGCCTCCATCCATTTCAAGATGTGAAAGGGACAGGAGAGAAGAGGACAGGACCCAGGAGACAAACGGAGTAGGTGAGGAGATAAAATGAAGGGGCAGGTGAAAAAGGAAAATATTTTAAAAGTCGAAATTGAAAAGGGCTAAAGTATAATGGGAGAGGAGATGGAGGAGAGGACTTATTTTTTGGTTCACTTTATGCAATTTACTACATTGTTCGATCAACATTTGTCTTGTTTTTAAATGAGTAAGCTTGCAGCTCCCTCTGCATGAGGAATACGGATGAAACAAGGCCTAATGGAATGAAACAGCATGCCATGCACAGTACATCACAGCAGCTACAGTAAGAGGGCTCTCTGGTAATGAGCTTGAGGTGGTGAGAACACATGCATGAGTGGACAGACACACACACACACACACACACTGATGTGCTGAGATACTATCAGCATGCCTTCATTTTGCCATTACCACTTTTATGTGTTTGTTGCCATGGCAATGGTGTGATTTATTTCCCAATTAAGAGTTTGTGAACTTCAAATCAAACTGTACGGAGAGTTTGCTTCTTTGAGAGTGTACAAGAACAAATATTCTCTAATAATGTTGTGCTTCACCTAATTGGCAATTAATGTACTTGCTCAAAATGATGATATTCGCTGGGCTTCACAACCAATAACGACCTTTTTCATCCATCCAGCTTAAAATGAAGATAAACAATGCACGGATGGATGAAAGTCGGCAGGCAGGTGGGAATGTAATGGAATCAATTAGGATAACACTTGTGATTTATTTTCTGTGTTAATAACAAAGAGAGCTTGAATTACTTCACCCCCCTTCAAACTGATACCATTTATTTCTAATGTTTATGCAATGATAACATATGAATCCCATTCCCTTGTGTGACAAACACCGGCAGTACCTGTCTTTGTGTGTGTGTGTGTTTGTGCGTGTGCGCACTTTGCATATGAGCACATAAAGTGGCAGTAACAATTAATTATTAAGTCTAACCATTAAATGTGAATGCCTATATTAGCACTGTTTCATAGAAAACAAAAGCTCTTTCTGTAGGTATCTGGCTGGAGTAGATTGTACTTTTTGTATGTCAATCTGTGTGAAATTTCGTTGCATATCTATGGATGCAGGAAAAAAAAAAGTGTCTGTCGCCAAAGTTTGCAAGGATTGTCTAACATTCTTTTGTAATGAAACCGTCCCTCTTTCTTTTTTCTATTCTCCTCACTCGCTTCCGCTCCCTTCTTTTGCTGAGTTATTGAGAAGAAGAACTTGTCTGGCCCTCATTAATGTCCTGTGCGTTCGCTTGGCTCTGCGTCTCTCTTTTCCTCTCCCAAACCTCTCACAGCTTAATCATGCATTCTACCCATGCCATCCTCATATGCGCAACACTAGCTGGCTTCAGCTGTAATTAGTACCTGTGCCATCAAGCATGTACTCACACGCACACACAGATATACATGCAAAGTATAGCGTTTAGGTCCAGCTTTTATTTTATTTATTTATTTATTTATTTTTATTTTATGCTCACCACATCTCTTCCAATCTTTCACCCGTGCAGACCTCTCAGTAATGATGGACTTGTTGGACAATAATTGGACAGAGTTAATAAGCATTCAGTTGGTCCAGGGGAACGCTGGGAATCCATGTTCGTTTCCATTAGGTCTTTATTAATGGTCTACTTTAACGTCCGTGGAAGACAGAACACAGCACCAATTGTATATTACAGTATTTTGTGAGTGGTGAATTAGATTGGAAGTGAGCTTTCCTCCAGCTGAGGCACTATAGTGAACACAGATCAAAGTTTACTTTTGTTTGTGCGATATCGTGCATGGATAGTGAACTGCACCAGGATTGTGTATTGCAGTGTTTAAATCTCAGAATTTTTGCAGTCAGATAGTGTTTTCTTGGCATGAGCCTGCAAAGGGTATGTCTCAATATCTTATTAGCTCCATATATGAATCTTTCATTTGGGACTCTATCACAGAGCCCCTGTGAAACTAGGTAAAGTCATTACCGTTTTCACTTTTTCAATCTCTCGCTCTTTTCATGTCCTGAGATCACTCCTTTATCCCTCTCCTTCTATTTTTCATCACAACTTTATCCTCGTTCATACCCTCAAACACTCTTTAAACTTGAAGAAATGAGCCCCACGTCTTTTGGAAAGAGAGAGAGAGAGAAAAGATGGAACTAGGTCTAGGGTGATCACCAGAAAGTTTCTGACACACAAAAACACCCTTAAGCTGGTGGTGAATGTTTTAGAGCCGGCTGGTCTCTTCTTCTGACAGGGATGAGACGGCTCTTGTGTCTGCTTGTCTTCTGGGGCTTTGGAGGTAGAGCAGAGGCAGCTACCTGTTCTGCTCTCCCCTCTCATCTCTTCATACTAATTACCAAGAACTGGATTTAAATCTTAGTGGGGACACAATTCCCCTGCCTGCACATCGCTGGGTGTTCGTTGTTACGTATAAATCAAAGTGTTTTGGAAAGATCAGGTTTTTGTCTAAATGAATCCAGAAACATATTTTTGGGTCAACATTTTATTAGTATGGGATGTGGTGGAATGCAATGTGCCACCTCTGAGTGTGTGTGTGTGTGTGGGTAACTACTGTGTACTGAGGTGGCAAGGCACTGCAGGCGATGATAAGGAGGGGGCTTAAGCAGTACGCTCTCTAGGCCTAATCACTGCACACATTTCAAAGGCAAGAACGCCAATTAAAACTGATAGGGCTCAATATGGGATTTTGGGCTGCCACAGCGAAGAGCAACACATCCAACATGAAAATCAATCAGCCCTCAGTGTCCTGGTCAGGAGAAGTGGTTTGCCAGCCAGCGGTCCGAGAGGACCCTCTGATAAATACGTGGGCTCTACAAGGGGCAAGGGGGAGAGACTCTCAGGGTCGTTGGGAGAAGACACAGATTTGTGAGTCCCCAATCATCGCGTGTGTGTGACTGTGTATGTCAAGGATCAGAGGGCCTGTGATCTCAACTTTTCTCAAGTGGGTGGAAAAGTAAGCAGGGGGACTTTGATACGTCTCACCGAGCGCTTTATTAGGACCACCACACTAATGCTGAGGGCTGTTAGCTGTGAAAACATCCTTGGTTCTTTATGTCTTGGATTCTTAGGAGATGTTTGAAAACTTCCTTTGACGCTTTGCAGGATTTCTGAAGATTTGCCCACATTCATGCTGCCATTCCCCTGTTCTACTACTGTACATCCCACTGGTGATCTGCTTGATACAGTTTTTGTGACTGAGGAAGCCACCGAATTGCACTGGCCTTGTTGTCATGTTAAAATCAGTTAGAGACAACTTTTGCTTTGAATCGTGATGTACACATGGAGCAATAATATTCAAACAGCCTGTGGCATTCAAAACAATAATCAATTGGCTTCAAGTGTGCCAGGAAAGTGTTCTCTCAGCTCTCCTCCGCCACTGCCAACCTGGACTCCTGACACAAGGCAGGTTGGGCTTAACGGATTCATGCACTACGTTCTGACTTGGCACATCACTGTGAAGAAAACCACATTCATTAAACCAGAGGATTTACTGAGGCAAGTGAATTAAAGTTCTGCTTTAAACCTTCTGCATTTCTTTCATTTGTCATGATGAAGCTGCAAGCTGGTTAACTCCAAGAGAGAAGCAGCTAGACTGACTCAGTCTGTCACCACAATCAGCAGCTAGAAGTTCACTAATTAATTCAATACATTACTTTTGTCTACTCTGACCAAAAACCTTTGCGTGATGGTTTGTGTAATTTGACATAGAACAGTGTGAGTAACCTATCTACAGTCAGCGTATTACCTGCAGAAGTGCGTGCTGTGATGGAGACAGCAGAAAGATGTTTTAGCTAACATAAAAGATAAGACTCAAGGCCCCATCCACAGCATTGTACCACTCAGCTTCTGTGTGTTGCTGCCTGCGGCCTCTCTAAACTGGAAGAACACTGATCTGATTCTTCTGCATGTATCTACTGCACATACTGACCACAGATAAGAACCTCACACACTCCGATGCCAAATAACCTCAGTAATAGCTTTGGGTGAAAACAAACTTCCAGTCCAGCCAAAAAGGACAATACAGCAGAAATTAGTGATCAATTTGAAAAACATATTTAATCGTAAAAACAAATCAATAAAGATGGTGGAATAATTGAAAAGATGTCTTTAAAAGTACAAACTTAAATCAATAGCTCAACTGTAAATCTCTAAGGAACACATTTTTCTCACCAAGGGTGTGTATGATTGTGGTTGTCTGCTAACAGAGGAAAGAATCCAGAGAATCCAATGTGTTCATGTCATAAAGCACAAGCTATAGAGGAGGTTTTCACCATCCACACCATAACCACTGTAGGTCACCCTTTCCCATGGCAATCTTTGGTGACGTCCTGTAGCTTGTGATGTCTGTGTTTCTGTGCTCGCATGAGTGTGTGTGAAGGCTAATGTGGTCCGACAAGCTGATAACATGTTTCTTGTCATATCATTTGACATCATTAACTAATAAAGATTGATTGCCCTTTGTTCCCTGAGAACGAGTGTTTGCTCTGGTGGCTTGACACCGAGGCGTGTGCATGCCTGTGTGTGCAAAGGAGAGATAGAATGATGGAAAAGGAAGCACTTTGGAAGAGCTTAGGGTTTTCCTATCCACAGATTAGACTCTGGCTGGACCCAGTCTTCTCCCATGATGCTTTGCAGGTGGAAATTTTGGAAGTATTCAAGGCGGTGGCTGTGGGACAGAGAGAGAATTTAAAGTAGGGTGTAAAAAATCCACACATTCATAAACTGTGCATCTCGTGCTCCGAGTGCTGTGATTATTCACCTAGGTGTTGGCTACACGCTCTCGTGTCTAAAAAGTCATTTGAAAGTGAGCCTGTCGATGGAGTGACATCCAAACTTGAAGAAATGAAAAGGGCATTCCACATATTAGCTTAGCTATCACTTAAAGTAGCATTTAGCCTGTGAAAACACTTGTCCTCTGTGGCTCAGAGAAAGCTCACAAAAGCGAGAAAATGTCATACTAATCCTGATGATCTCATCTGAATAATTTCATTTTAGGCTTCTGACTAAATTTGCTCAAGAAAGCCTGTTGCAAACTGTGGTGTGTAGTTTCAAAGACAAGGGTATTTACAAGTAGGGCTAGCATAATTATTAACTCAAGTAGATATTTGTATGAGTCTGATATTGTTTTGTATTCCTAAAATCTTGCATGACCACCTTCTGGCGCAACTGGACCGGGCACATGTGAGCTGGCAACAGACATTACTTCCCCTCCTATTGTTCCACGACATCAGTGGCAATACCCATCCCCACTCATAAATAAGTGGGATTTGTTTCTACATCTGTCACTGGTGCTTCTCTTTGGACAAAAAACAAAAACTGTGTTTTGTGTGAATAATGTCTTGTGAAGGTGTTCTACGTGACCTTGAATTATATTACACAAATGAGCCAGCATACTCACAAGTTGGGTTTTTGGCCTTCCACTATCTCTGCCTTGGGAATGGGGTAGAGAG
Organism: Echeneis naucrates; assembly: GCF_900963305.1. Taxonomy (NCBI): domain Eukaryota; kingdom Metazoa; phylum Chordata; class Actinopteri; order Carangiformes; family Echeneidae; genus Echeneis; species Echeneis naucrates. Next base: position 7,951,493 of record NC_042511.1, read on the forward strand.
CCTCATATGTGCGCTTGTCTCCTGAGCCATGGATGGCGTAGGAGTTCATCTTGTTAACATTAGGAGGAAAGTATGACCAGGGGATGAGAGCCTCACCCATCCACATGTCCCCTTTGATTGTGGAAGTAAACACCATGGGCAGTTGTTGCTAGAGAGACAAATACAAAGTATATTGAGAAATATGTAACAAAAAAAAAGCTGTTAAGTGAATCCTTTGACATTTGCCTACCTGGAAAGCTTGGCCAACTCCAGACAGCAATAATATCAGGTGTTGTCCATGTCTAGAATTAAAGCACATTTATATTATTGTTGGAATGTGACCGTCCATAAATAAATGTCAGACACATGTACAGTACAACACCTAAGTCTGCTTACGGACAAAGCTCCACCTCCAGATAATTTTCTGTAGTGCTGTCAAGGAAGAAGGACTCGACAACTGTAAAAAGAAAAAAAGGGCAGACCTTTAATCTTATGTTCATCCTTAAAATATGTTATTAACCTCATTAGCAGCCATTAAGGGAAAAAAAGATAATTAAATAAATCAAGTTATTTAATTGAAGCTAGTTTAAATAATATCATGCAAAAGCAAGAGATACATAAACTTTCAAATAAGATGGACCAGCGCAGCCGCTAACCTTACAGTGTACTCATTATCTACCTACATTATAATGGGGTTGGTTTCCAATCTAATAACTAACATTAATGAGGCCAAATATGTGGGGCTCATTAACCAGAAATCGAACTTACTTAAGGTCAATTAGATGGGATTGTTATAACTCAACCTCATAAAAATGTTTAATTGCTGTGCCACCATAATGATGATAATGTAATTACTATTATGGCCTCATAAACAGAGCTAGTCCTTACAATCTCAAACCTCATTGGAGTACATTCATAATCTTATCTCTGCTTGCAGAGCTTCTTAAAATTGCATCGTATAGACTACATTACTAAATCACAGCTTAAATTACACGACTGGTGGGTATGAACCATAGAGGTAACACCAATCAATCCCTACATCAATTGGGCTGATACGATAGGCTATAAATGACCTTTGTAGTGTTAATAAAGTTCAATTCTAAGGATACTGGAGTGAGTCACAGGTATAATAAACCACCTTTTTATTAGACAACTATGAATTGTTTGAACAATATACAAATAAAAATGGAAAGTCAACCATTTTGGGAAAGACATTAATTTCCTTTATTGCCAAGTATTGGCATTGTGTAGACAGATTGATGGCCTAATATCTGCTATTCAGAATGAAGCCTGAGCTGTGAGATGGTTAATTTAGTTTGGTATATGGACGGGAAATGAAGGGGAGCTGCATGTTGCTGTTGTTATATTTCAGCTTCTGTACAACTTAAACAATAGAGATCTACGAGTTGAAGTTCCTGCTTGAAGATTGTCTTTTGGAACTTTGGAGTAACTTCCTCTTGTTAGTGAGCTTTGTGCAGATTGAACTAAACTGGCAAAAACACTTTACAATAAAGCCAAATGTACATTACCCACAGTGACCTCCAGTTTTAAAATAATTACTCACATTTATATTTAAGGGATACAAATAACCTGTTAACAGCTTTTGTTAGACACATTATAAAATGAATAACTTCTATGCCAATTCGTAACTACCGTGTTTTGTGGACTATAAGTGTGACGTCGGAACAACGTTGTCTCCCAACATTTGATTATAATTGGTTGATGATATAGATTTGAAAATTGGGTTTACGTTAAAAAACCTAACGTTGGCTTGATGTCTAATTACAGTAAGGTAACGCTGACTAAATGTTGGCTGATGGTTGGTTCCCAGCACTACATAATTATTTATCCAACGTTGTCTGAAGTTGCAGCCCATATCTAACAAAGGACCAACGTTAACACAACTCCCTGTGTCAGCTGGGAATGCTCCGACAGTCCATCAAGTGGAGCAGCTGCGTGGCTTACCAAAGTCGCACTAAAACATTTTGACACATTTTTGAGCGCAGTGTTCCAAATAAAATTGGTTTGAGGTCAGTAAGCACAAGAATTCATACATAAGGCACACTGAAGATTTTTGAGAAAGTTTAAAGATTTGAAGTGCGCCTTATAGTGCGAAAAATACGGTATATTAATTAATCTCTTGAGGTTTTTTTAATATACTTTTAGTTATTCTGTTTCCTTGTCTTATTTAAACATTAATTGTGCATTTTTTTATGCATCTCACTTTTATTATAATGAGAAAGTGCCCTGAGATATATAATTGTGAACTGATGCTATACAAATTAAATTTTGTGGTTTAACTAAAGTTTTTTATGTATACAGACTGATAAGGGCAGTAACACACACACAACATCTCTGGATGTGCACCTCGCCTTCTTACCATTACCTACCTTCATAATCCCAGAGTCCAGGGAAGGCATGACCTGGAGGCCCTGCAGGAGCAGCTGGGTCATTGAAGAAGGGACCAGAAACCTCCATCTTCAGCCCCCCTTGTCCCGGAGAGAAGATGATCGAGATAGGGTCATGCTTCACGGGATCACTGTCCCAGGTGTGCCGGATAGCAAATTCCATCACGGAATGAGGACTGGAAAAGAAATGTATTTTGAATGAGTCTGCTGTGTGACCACAGTGACACGGAACAGCGGTACAGTGCAGACTTACACAGATGCACAACACAGCAAGATGCGGAAAAGTGTCAGAAACTGGAGTCCATGAGATACCCCCATGTTGTCTTACAATTCTCATCTATGAACCGAGCTTGTCAAAAAACTGTCCAGCTATTTAAGCGGTTCGTTATCAAGCAAGGTTAATGTAAAATACAGTTCTGTTACTCAATAACTTAGTAAGGTGGTAAAATCGACTTCCTAGCGGACGAAACTTGGAACTATCAATGTGAATTTACCTGATTTGCTGGTCGTAGTACGCATAAAAGGCAGATGACCAGTAAAGTTATTTTCTGACAGAATCGTAACTCATCAACAAAAGTTTTGCCAGCAGATCATAGCAATATGATCGAGACGTTGTCACACATATGTTTGTTACTTCCTGACGAACCACACTAAATAGCCACGATTCAAACGTGAGATGTTTCCTCGTTCCTCGTTGGATTATCACGTTAATCCACCTGAAGCAAAATCTTTCCTGAGATCATCGAAAAATCAGCTCGACGCTTCCCGTTTCTGAGGCGGAACCTTTGTCCCCCTCCGAAGTACGCACGGAACAGCTTTCCGGGTGCACATCTTGATTGTCATTGGTTGCCATTTGTTTACTTTGAAACGGACGGCGGAACCGACAGCTAAAACAAAATAAAAAGCCATGCCAGTGTCTTTCGCGTTTAAACTATCGCCCAGTGGATTATCGTCCGTTTACATTTCTCATAAAAATATCATGTCCGTGTGACATATCCTGCGTGTTAGCTAAACTTAGCTGAGATTGATTAGCCGCAGGAGCTAACGTCAGCTGCACCGGGCAACTACGGTAACAAATGAAGCACTCACTCATGTCTTTTTTTTGTACACTTTATAGATACCAAAAGCTAAAGTTGACTTATCAAGCGGCAATTTTATCTTTTCCCCTCTTTAGAGCATTCTCCTGGTATGGAGGAAGAAGTTGCGTTTTTGCGTGATCAAGGTAAAAAAAACAAACAAAGAAACAGCGGAGACAGGACCAGTAGATGGATGATGGATTTGTCAACTAACTTCTCTCCTCCATAGCTCTTATGTATGACTTCTCTCTCTTCCTGTTAAATAAAACATAATTCTGACCAAAAATGTGTTTGCATTGGCAAAGACGCAACATGTCCACAATGGATTTCAACGTGGGCCCTGAAATGTTGCGTTTTTCATGTTTTGGTATAGAAACTGTCATTTGAAGCTTACAGTATGAGCCTACCCTTAGATCTGTTTGTTTTCAGTCCACAGGCTAAATTCAGCTCTGAGCCAATATCAGCATGGGCACCAAAATCAGTCTACATCATCTCAGGTATAACTACAACAAAAACCAACAACCTGTGAACTTATATAAACTGAAACTGAAATCATTTGGGATCATTATTTATGATTGGAAACCTTCTACCTGTGTGCTTTATGCCCATCAGGTTGAAGAGGCAAGGCGGGCTGAGTCTCCTGCACCGTGGATCTCCGACAGAAGGTCAGGCACAATGAAAGTCTTTCCCTGTATGACGGTGAACATATTCTCATTATAGGCCACAGGAAAAACAACCTTATGTTGAGAAGATTGCCCTTAAGAGCAAGTTCTTTTTGGACAGGTGACATCTCTTGTTTGTGTTACAGTATAATGGCTCCCCTGATAGCAGAGTATGATCGGCACATGGATGAAATGACTGAGCAACTACAGAGGTACCAGGTGAGAATCACTGAAATAATGGGGCACACAAAGAGAATTAAGAAATTACAGTCAAATTGACCAACATCCATTAACTTAATTTACTGAAATATTATAAATATAGTGTGAATATCTGGTGTTTTATACTTTATGTATACTGTGTTTTAAAGTGTATTTTTATGGCTGCAATCTCAGGCAGGCCCCTCCTGTTAAAGAGGTTTTTTTTTTTTTTTTTTTTTTTAAATCTCAGTCAGACTTCCTGGCAAAATAAAGGAAAACAAAATATATACTGAGGTAAAGGCATTGTATAGTAGAAAGTGTAGGACTAAATGACAGCTGTGTGATGAATATTTTAGTTTTTATCTTGAGTGATTCCTATTTAATGACTTGAAAATTTGCAAAATCTGATATTAAATTTGTCTAGTGTGTCCCAACTACTTAATAACGCAATTGTTCTTCTCTTTGAAATTAACAGGCACAGATGACAGATGTCAAAGTGAAGTTGGAGAGTGTTGTCAAGGAGAATGAAAGGTAGAAAAATGCTGTTGTCAACATATGAAGAGCAGTTACACAATAGATAAGACTTTATCAATCTGAAAGGCAACTTAGTTTGAACCAAGTACTTCAACTTAAGATATACACTAAGTACCCTCGGGAGTCAGAAAAGTATGATAAAATAACAGTAATTTCAAAAGGAAGGTAAATTGGGAAAGAGTTCACAATGGGAATTCTTCTGTGTGTGTACACACGAGTGGGCACATGTTGAAATGAGTGTTTCTTTGTCTACAGCAGTAAAGTGCCTGTGAATTGTCACAGGACAGCACTGTACCCTTCAGTCCTCCAGTATTTAGTACACAGTGTGCTTCGCAAGGCTGTGTGATCCATACGCATTATCAGTATCAAAGTGCATAGAATAGAGAGCGTTCAGTGCAGGTGATAATACAGATGGTGAGTGGACGAAATAGAGTCCAAAGTGGTGCAGTCTGATGGCTGCAGAGAAAAATGACCTCTGGAAATGTCCCTGACTGCAGTGGGGCAGGAGCAGTATGCTGCTCAGTGCTTTTCTCTGTCCCTGTGGTGCGCTGGAGAGTGGGAGAGACAAGGTTCCTCGTGATTGCAGACACCTCTCTAAGCCTCTGACGCTCTGCCGCCATTTCTACCAGGTTCAGTGTCTCTCCAAGGACTGAGCCAGCCTTTGTGATGATGATGTTCAGTCGTTGGTGTCTTCGACTGTGATGCTGCTGCCCCAGGACACAACAGCATAAGAGATAGGAGATATTAGTGAAGATGCATCACATCAATTTACAAAAATCAGTGAAAGATGTTACGAGAGAATATCAGGTATCATGTAAATTTCTCAGCTGAATCATACGGAAGTTGTGTGACTGTAATTGTAGGTGTATCCCCTTGAGACACAGCTATTAATTTTTGTTTACTGTCGTTGGCAGTTTTTAGTTTTGTCAGTCGTACTATCCATCTTATTGTGTTAAGTTCTGTGATTCCTTGAAGAGGGCATCTGGCTGTTTAAAATTGTATGACATGTAATGGGCTGTGCTTGCCAACTTCCCGATGCAAAGGGTGCCAAGACTTGGTACTTTTGCTTCCATATGTATCCATCCATCTATCTTCTACGGCTTTTCTTTTTCCGGGTCGCAGGGTGCTGGAGCCAATCCCAGACAACGTTCTGGCAGATAGGCAGGGTACACCCTGGACAGGTCACCAGTCCATCGCAGGGCCAACGCACAGAGACAGACAGAGACCAACAACCACTCACGCTCGTATTCAGACCTACGGTCAATTTAGAATCACCAGTTAACCCAAACATGCATTTCTTTGGATGGTGGGAGGAAACCCACGCAGACATGGGGAGAACACACAAACTGCGCACAGAAAGGCCCCAGGCCTGGGAACCAAACCTGCGACCTTATTGTGGGGTGACAGCGCTAACCACTATGCTGCCGTTCTGCCTAACTTTTTGTATGTAAACCCAAATATAATTCTCAGTAGTATGTAGAAATCTAAACTTGTGTTTACTGTTTCACTACATCAGCTGTGCTTGTTTTCTTGAAATTCAGTGTACATGGCATGCCTTGGGTACCCAAAAATTAGAATGCATTATAAAATTGTTCCCCCATTATAAGTCCCATTATACACTTCAGTGGACATGTTGTAAAATTGGAATGAAAATATTTTTTTAGAGAGGAATCTTTTCTTTCACTGCTAAATCTAAATCACCAAAATACAAGTTAAAAAATGTTTTCGCTGTAGGTCTCAAGTGGGTATGTATCAGGTCAGATAAGGTTTCAGTGAGTGTTAGTTTCTACTGGAAACTCAACATTACAGCCAGTTTAAATACTCAACATTTTTTGCTTAAAATTTTACTCAAGCACTAGCTGTAAAAGTTAAATTATTTTGATAAATTTCCTCTTCAGTAGCAACCCTCATTATCAACCTCTGTCTTTTGCAGCCTACATGCGGAGCTAAGGGAATCTGTTGAGAAGCAGCTACATGCTCTGCCAGTGGCTTCAGGAGTGGAGGGTAACACAGTGGAGGAAGAAGCAGTCATCAAAAACCTGCAAGAACAGGTCCAGCTGTCTGAACAGGTCTGCAATATGTCAATATGCTAGTTCAAGGAAAGGCCATGATAATGATGTGTTAAGAATGTCCCTAGAATTTCTTTTAGTGCATAATAAAACACATTCTGCTTCACACATTAGGCTTTTTCTCACACTCCACTATCTTTACACCGCAGGTCTATTTTTGCATAAATCTGTGCCGCTCTGACTTTAAAAAGATGTATTTACGCATGTTGGACACAACCTGCACTGGTATTTTTGTAGTTAGTTAAAGGGCAAAAAGGAAAAGGAATAAGAAAAGGACCAAATTTGCATCAGTTCAGTCTTCTCTATGATTTATACAATGCCTTATCAACCTGGGTTCAAAATATAGTTATCATTTGCATATTTTTTAGCTTGCATTGTCAGTTGTAAATTAAATTATTTTCTGTAGCTGCAAGGATTATTTGGTTAATTGCTTCCTTTATCAATACAATTCAGCAAATCTGCAAAAAGCAACAAAAGCATTTTTTGGTTTGAGCTTTTTATGCTGAGGTTGTGATGTTTTATTTTTCTTATTCTTTGATAGCAAACTGAATTTGACGCAGTTGGATGCGCTGATGTTTGTTTAAAGTATCAGTAGGATTTAGATCTCTTTACATTTAGTAGTGAGCAAGTTGGAAAGAGCCACATCGGCTTTGAAATTAATATTTTGAAATTGATTGGAAGGAGGGCTGGACAATAATTTGATATCAATATACATCACAGTATAAATTGTTTCAATAATGGTGAAATGGTTTTGAAACACATTTCTGACATCATACATTATTTACAGTGTCTGTCACAGATTGACATTCATTACAGGATGCTTCTGTCATTTAATTACTTTCTCAAGAGCAGAACACCACAAGCTACGTCCATGTGTCTCGTCACCACAGCGATGCAGCCATCACTGCTTAGTAGGCTAGGCTCCGACAATGTGAATGCCAGCTTCTAAATGTTTACCTCTGACTGCTACCCAATGTGATTGAATGAGCCCCCACAAGTCATATTATAGCATACGAAGTAGTTGATAAGAGACTAATGCAGTTGTGTAGGAGAGGTTCAGCCATCAAAGATCAGATAAACTTGGGTTTCAGTGTGCTGCTAAATGTGCAGAAGAGTGCCAACCAGCAGCATAATCACATCAAATCCATCCACCATCTGAAGCAGTTCACCTTCAGAGAATGTCCATTCAGCTAGCCCTTCACTAAAACATCTCCACCCCATGTTTTTCTTGTTGCCCACTCTTTTTCATGTATGCTATAGCAATTCGAAGTACTGTTGTTACACTGTCTTTACAAAACAATGAGATAACCAACCCATATTGTGGTATTATTTTAGAGATATTAATATTGTCAAAGCTGAGGTTTTTGTTTATTTCACAGTGATGTGTCTGTTAATACGGGGATAATGTAAATAAAAGGGAAACATGATTTGATTTACTTGTACAATTTTTACATCAAAAGGGGGTTTAATACGGACATCCATTGTGGGCATTCTTTGCAGCTTTTGCTGACTTTTATACTGTTCATATCAATATTGGAATTATATCGTATCAACTGAAATTTAGCAGTATATCACAATACAGATTTTGACCATATTGTCTAGCCCTAGTTAAACCTTTTTATCCCTGAACCTGATTTCTATGTTTCCAGTGTTCGTCTCAACGGATTGAACAAAGGTTTTTATTGTTCTTCTACTCATCCTTCTCCCAGGAAGAAAGCAACACTTTATTTAACATGCATATGTGTCTCTAGAGTGTGTGTGTGCTCATTATATTTGTGTGCGTGCTTAGGAGCGGGTGCTGGCTGTGGAGCTGTGGCAGACTGCATCCCAGGAGCTGGACCGGCTCCAGCATTTCTACCAGAAAGCCACCTCTGAAGGACAGATCCACGATGCTCAGAGACAGCAGCTCAAGGTTCCCACATTAACATACATAGGCATTGTATTATGAGAGCATTAACACCTGACCACTAGATGGAGCCCTTATTATAGAAATAGCTTTAATTAGAGCAGTTTGTCCTTAGTTAACGCTCAACACAAGTGTGAGTTAATTACAGGCTGTGAAGTTTTATTGAGTGTACCCGTTTTTTCTGTCACAGGATCAGCTTGTTCAGTTCCAGCAGCACTCACACAAACTACAAGTGGCCAATCAGAAACTAGAATCGGTAAGTGAGACCTAATTAAAAGTGTGTTAAGTTTTTCCCTTCTAATTATCCATGGGATCGAAATGGTGTGCACTTCTCCAAATTAAACCCTGCTCCAATAATTAATCTTATAACTAAGTGAATTGGTTTCTAAATCAGTTTGGTAGTCAGCCAGAACTGTCTTGGTTGCATAATGAATGGACTGTCAGATGGCTTGGTAATCCTCTAACTACCTTAGAGTCTCCTTTTTCCAGCACCTACAGTTGTACCCTAGTTTCTCTCTCTCTCTCTCTCTCTCTCTCTCTCTCTCTCTCCCTCCCTCCCTCCCTCCCTCCCTCTCTCTCTCTCTCTCCCTCCCTCCCTCCCTCTCTCTCTCTCTCTCTCTACCTCTCCCTCTCTCTCACCCTCTCCCTCTCCCACCCATTGTCAGTGATAAATACTTTAAGCTCCAAATAGTTTAGTCTCTACTTAGGGAGACTGTTAACCCAAGTGAGGCTCAACCTGACTCAGAGACAAAAATAAATCAAGAATATTTTGCTCGATTTATTCACACAACAACGCATTAACAAAAGCGCACATATGCTTAGTGCTTGCTTTGGACAAATTACAACGTGTGAGGAGACAGTAACACTATATCACTCTGATGCATATTTAATGAGAGGGTGAGCCTTGTGCTTTCCCCTTTCTGACTTTTCATATGAGCAGCCTTTTCATTCACTTTATGCGGTAACGATTGCCTTTGTAGCAGTGAATGACTGACAAAGTCTCCTTAGGGTTCATTCTAAAAGGGGCCTACAAAGTTTTGAGGGAGGTTTCAGGGAGAGTTGGTTTTGATATAAAGTCTGAAGTGTCTATTTGAAGTCATGCCACACAAATGGCAGTCATGTCTTTCTTGCCATACACAGACAAACCAGCAGTTCCTGAAGACAGTAACAGAGCAGAGCACAGAGATGGAGCACCTACAAAGCCAGCTCAGGTAATTAAGCTTATCAAATAAGGAGACTCTGGTCCAAATAAATTCACTCAAAGTACAAATTGGCAGCCAGTTTTCTTTGTTGTTATATACTTGAACTTCTGTTTCTCTCTCTCCTCCTGCTGTAGACAAGCCAAGGCTGAACTGAGAACAGCCACAGCCAAGGTGGATGAGATGACCAAATTGCTGCAGAATATCCAGGACCAGATGAACAGAAGGGTAAATGTTTGGTGCAAAGAAGATGTTAGAACAGAAAACTGGTTTGATCCCTAATTGAATGGGATGGGGGGTAGTTTACAACTTCTGACTAAACATTCGTTGATTCTTGTTAAAGGTAAGTCTTTGCTGTTTAGGATCACTTCTACTGGCTGCTTTAGCCACATCGGTTTGTTAACTTTGTAATGAAAATCGTTCTTTTTCTCAACCCTTCGTTCAGACATGTTTTTCTCCTCAGGAGGAGGAAGTGGCAGAGGCTAAGGGCCGAGAGGATGCAGCAGACAGACGGCTCCAACAGCTCCAAACAGCCTTGAGCCAGCAAGAGGCCAGGTGAGCAGAGTTAAATGTTGCGTTTTTCATTCTCTTCTGACCTTGTTAAGCAATTTCATTATTTCTGAAATTTTTGCAATTTCTATGTGAATTCCATGCTAATTAGGTGATAAAATTATTTAAAATGCTCATGCAATTTCAAGAGTCTCAGCATTTTGTAAAAGTGGATCTAAAATATGATTCTGACTTAAAATGTATAACAACAGGTCACCAACATCAACAGTAGTTAAGGTTGCTCTATGATTACATCTTTTGGAATATTGTGGTACATCAAAATTCAAGAACTCTTGTCAACTATTATCGTGTCTTATCACAGGGAAATACCAATTGGGTCAACTCAAATGGTGGATTTATATTTAAGCCTCAGACATTTACAAAAGATAAATAAGATAGAATTCAGTTCATTGTCTGTACCTCTGCTGCTGCTTCTCACTCCTTTTCTCCATTGCCAGGCTAAAGGCTTTGTCTCAGGAGACAGAGTCCTTCCGCAGAGAGCAAACTGTGTGGGAGAGAAAGTTGGGGGAACTTCAGTCACGCTGTACCACCTTAGAAGAAGAGAAGTATGAGGCGCTGGCCAAAGTCCGAGAAAGTGTTCAGGTGGCTGAGGAGGCTGCTCTGCAGAAGGACCAGGTCACCACATTCTCTCTGTTTTTTTCCCTTCCTTTATTACTTTGTCACTTCTCCCTTTGTTTTGATCTTTTTCACTGAACAAGTCCTCCCCTAAGTCTGTTAAGCTCGACTATCCCCTAGCAGATTTTTACATCCCCTCAATACCACAGAAAGTTGCCTTCTGAAATATGTTTCTGTGTCTGTCTTTACTGTCTCCCTTCAGGCCTTGTTGAGAGAGAAACAGAGGATGGAAGAGTTAGAGAAGACAAAGGAAGCCATCAAACAGTTGATCCAGGACGCTGCAGTCCGCACTAGAAAAGAGGTGGGGAGTTTTTCGTGGCTGTCTAAACAAGCACCAGTGGGGTACTGTGCTTTGTTTCCCATCATTAACACTGAACCACTGTGGTCATCAGTTATGAAATATTTAACAGGTCGCAGCTCTGTCTACTAAATGATGATGACTTTAGGTGCGACTACAATAATTAATTAATGAATAAATTTTGTGAAGGTATCATCATTCATTGTCATCATTGCTTTCGAGTGTTTACCAGAACAAAACCTCCAAATAGAACCTCAGAATGCAGAAGTTTTCACAAAAAGGAGGAAAATTATTTTACAGCTCAGTGTATACCTTTGCTGGTCCACAATTACAGTAAATTATATTATCACACATTTTTTTTAAAAGCATTGGATGGCAGCAAGTCATTTTATCTCTTTATACTTATCTAAAGAAATAAATAATCACAAAAATGTAAGAAACCACACAATTTTGGATTATAAGTTTTAAACTTTGCCATTATAGCTTAATAGCTAAATAGCTGACATTAACATTAACAGCTGTTTACTGGCTAGGCTTACCAAGAGTTTTGGCTATTGTGGCATTTGCAAGTCAAGAGGTGATAATAAATCTTCTGAGGTCTGTTTTTCTTTTTATGAATACCTTAGTGCATGCTGGATGCTACAGGAACTTAGTCTCTTGAAGTGACCAAGCCAGAGCTTGCTCGTTAACATGTTAACTTCAATAGAGGAATGATAGCAATAGAAGCAAAACAAGAGACCTGTTATATTTTTTGGTTGGTTGGTTGTTTTTTGATGGAAGCAGGTTTTGGTGAGTAATGCTATTAACTTCTATTTCTAAGGTTTGTTTTTATTTATTTATTTTTTAACAAATATATCTCCTCACCTGGAATTGTAACCTGCAGATGTACAAGTTCCCTTCAATGCCTTAGTATTTTTTCTAAGCACATGACTTACTAAGCCAAAAGCAGTGTTGCTCTTTCTCCTGCATAACCTCAGTTAGAGACTTGGTGATTAATGATCTATTAATGGGTCTTCTTCATCAAGCACTTAAACTGTTTAATCCTGTTCATGAGGCCTATGGAGGTATGACTGCAGTGCTGGCTGTCATCTTAGTCTTTGGCTGCGTTGATGCATAAGCCTTTCTGTAAATTAATGACCTTGCCTTCCATTTGCTATTTTACCTTCCAGGTAAATCTTTCATGGTGTTGGATGTTAAGGTTAAACGTTGCAGCCAAAGTGATGGAGTTTTTTCTGCTTAATCTTCTCCCTCCTTCATCTTCATTTAAAGCCATTCAGTGCTGAGATAAGCGCATGTAATGAAGAATTAATCCCCAAACTATCCTCAGACTTACCTGAGCGTTAAAGTACCATTCACACAGAATGCATGAGGAGTTTCCCAAAATAGAGTGGTGAACTTAAATACCCTGATGAGCCCTAACCACTAGTAGCCTACTGTAGCAATGGTTTTAAGAGGGGGCCCCATTTTTGCTTGGATTTTGAACCCTACAAAGACACAAAGTGTTTAAAAATTGTTTGTCACTATTCCATCAATGGATTATTGGTGGCATCAGATCAGACAAACAAACCATAATTGAAGGTTTTCATTTGCGGAATATGTTAAATTTCCTTGGAGAGATCTTGTAGTTTATGCAACAGCTACAGCCTTTTGCCCATTTTTTTCCTCTTGATTCTCACACATACTCAAAAGTGACAGGAAATCAGGGAAGGATGGGGGAGGCAGGGGAGGTGGTGGGGGTCAGCAAAGATACACTGGTCAGACTCTCAGTACTCTACAGATTGCAGACAAGACTCTATGAACACTACACTCTCCTTCATTTTTTGCAATAGTAGTTTCTCTTCTCTTTTAAGTCTGTGTATTTTGAGAATTCAAGTCAGTAAATATGTCACAAAGTTACTGTTTTTTATTTTTGCTTTTTGACACCTTGTTGTTGTTTTGTCTGTTTTTTCCATTTCTGAAATCTTAAGTATTAAAGACAACTGGTTTCTTTGCACATTGGAATACTGTCTAAAATATGGTTTATGGAGTCCACAGCTCTGGATCCCCACAGCTTCTCAGATGTGGACTGGTAATTTTCAGGCAATGTTAGTTACAGTATCTGAATGTGCTGCCCAGTCAAAGCAAAAGTCTGGCTTCAGATAACTTTGTTCACATATGCTTCACCTCAACTTTTAAATTTAAGCTGCAGAGTTCATTCTCCACTTGAAGTACCTTCTTAAAAGTTACAGTCTATCTAATTGAAAGAAAAAAGCAAAGCAATTCCAATCCCCAAATCCCCACTCTCATTGCCCATATTCGAGTTGTGTGACTTTATCTTTAACAGGTGGAAAATGTGCGCAGGCAGTGCAATGTTCAAATTCACCGTATGACCGAGGAGCTGTCAGCCCTGCAGCTGGTAAGAAGGACAAATACCTCTCACAATCATACAAAATCCTTTCCTAGTCTGTAGCTGTCGACTCATCGTCTCCCACCCTCCCATACCTCCATTTTCCTTGTTCTCTCTTTCTACCACTCTCCAGGAATGTGCTGATAAAGAGTCTCAGATTGAAAGGTCCTTACGAGAAAGAAAAGCGGCAGAGGAGGAGCTGGAGAAGGTATCAGTGGAATTAACAGTGACACCACGAGAAATAATCTGCTAAAGCAGGATTCAGGGTGCATCGCTTGATGATATGGAAATGTGAGTGGGCTAGGGCAATACTATGCATATTTGTAATGCTGCTTGTGGTACTGTTGTTGTAGGTGTATAAAGAGGGCAGGGCAGAGCCAGAGTTCAGACGGATTGATGCCCTTCATCAGAGGTGTCTGAATGCAGAGAGGATGAAGGAAGACATGAGCCTCACTCTACAAAGCACGCAAAATAAACTGAAAAAGATGGACATGGAGTAAGTGTAGAATACAGTATTTAGTGTGGTAGTCAGGAGGTAAGGTTCTCCACCTTTACTGTTTCTTTTCTCATTCCAGAGCACAGAAGGACATGGGGTGTTTCCCATGTGGCTCTGTCTGTCACTAATAATAACTGTGGTTCAAAAATTTGCATATTATTCATATCTCTGTCTTTTCCGTCTCTTTCTCACTTGGCCTGTCCATCCATCTGCAGCTATAGTGAGGAGCTGTCTCGGTGCCAGGAGGAAGTGCGACGGCTACAGGGCTCTCTGGCTGCCACCCGGGACGACTGTGTTACTGTCAGTGATGAGCGGCTTCAGCTGCAACAGGAGAACCTGCAGCTCCGCAAGGAAATGGATGAGCTGCGAAAGGCCACTTTGCTAGTACAAAAAAAGGCCAAGCAACAGGTAACTTAACAATGGATAGAAACAGGAAGGAGTGAAAAAATTGGTGCTTTTTACAAGAACAGCCAGTTGGAGTTTGGCAGTCAATGAAGAAAGGGAAGAAACTGGAATAGGTGAACCTAGACAAAGACAGAGTGTTGTTCATTTGAAAGAACGAAAAATGACAATAGGAAGAAGACTTTTGAATAATTACAAGGCGCAGAGAAGATGGACCATCCACTCAGCAGCAGTAGTAGTTTTGTAATGCTCCTCCATTAAGTTGGGTAACTTGCAAGAAACTGAATAAAATACGGAGTCAGACAAGACCAATGAACCAGATACACACTGTGCTATACTCAACCTGTCCAATGAAGGGGTGAGATCTCATCAAAGCATTTTACCCCCATGTCTTGTGTCTCATTTGCACAAACTCATACTACTAAGGCTAATGGGTGAAAACAAAAGCATTGAGCAAGTGGAATTTTTTCCCTGATGGTACCTAGATTTTTTAGAGAAACATGTCTGGATCAGTACCAATCTCTTAGCAAATCATGAAAACCCTCTGCTGAATGTCCTTTCACAGGGAAAATGAAAACTCTGGCACCATAAATGTTCTCACGGAAATTCATTGAAAGTATTTTTTTTAAAAAGTCAGAAGAGGGCGGCTTCACGTTGGCGTTGGAGGTTAAAGGTTAACCCCTGCATCTCACATTTCTTTTGTTAGGCCCTTTGTGTGCTGTGTGCTCTGTTCACTTTAAGAGATTTAAGAGGTTTTCTTTTAAGAATGTGTTTTCTCTAAGTGAAGCTGAAATAACCTGCAGACATCTTCATTAGTGTTATTTTCTCAGACTCCCCTTTAAGCCACCAGTGACAGGCAGGGTAAGAGAATTTTTTGTTCAGCCTGCTGATATGAAGTGGTTTTATGGACAACCATTTGGCTCAACTGTGGGAGAGCCATGAATGGAAGAAACAGTTGCATAGAAGGTGGTGGGATAGTTGGAGGAAGTTAAAAGCAGAGAAAGATGGAACCATCAGGTAAATGGTTCACACTCAAGCCACGCTTTTTAAATTGATGTTGCTGACTAATAATGTAGAATTGATTGTAAGTTCACACAAGGCTGAATATGTGACTCTTCTTTATCCACTTAAATGAGTCTTGGACCAGCACCTTATGTCCACCAGCATCCTCACTCTTCTGCCATTGTCCAGGTGTCACAGATGGAGCAGGAATATGTTTTAAAGGAGCAGGGCCTTGATGCACGGGTGAGGGAGCTGGAGGAGAGCAGCCGAAATACCAGTGCCAATCTGACACGCCTCCTAACAGCACAGCAGAAAAGCACTCAGCGCTGGAAGGAAGAGGCCAAGAATCTGGTCCAGGCCTTTGAGAGTAAAATCACAGGCCTCAAGTAAGTAGATTGAACGTTGAACGTAAGGGAAGAAAAATGCAAAACATTGGCTGAGAACCTTGAAATTGTCAAGGAACATAAATAAAACGAAATGTCTGTTCTAACAACAACATAAGATGCATTTATCTTTCCTGTGTATAATATGGTGCTCAAAAAGAGCAAGCAGGCTGAGCAAACATTTTCAGGTTAAATCGTCTGTGCAAAATTTGGCATACATTTACAACCAGCCTGTTTAGTAACTTGTAACTGACAGACAGCAGAAGCATTTTCCTCCAATATACCTGAAATAAATTGTTATATATTTATTTATATTTAGTGCATGACACACTGGATCAAAGATGCAGCAGCAAAAATCCCTAACCAGGTGTTTTGCCATTAGCAACAGCTGTACCATGCTGAGATATTTTGTAAATTTTAAACATAAAGATACATTTGTTAAGAGAGCTCTATAAATTTAGTTTTGTATCCATGAGACAGTAAGGCTCTAATGTTCTTTTTCTATTTTTTGCAATATTTTTTTCAGGGCAGAGCTGAATCGGCATAAAAAACGTACACATGAACTGGAGATGCAGCTTGAAACTGACCATAGTGTCATTGCTGAGGTGTGTATGAGATACAGATATTAAAATTAAATGACAGAAAGGGACTGTTTCGAAAAATTGTAGTTTTATCAGCCTAAGTGCATGGCGTTCTTCCAGCGCTACAGGACATTGTCTTCCTGAGGAGTTGCCCTTTTTGGCTAATGTTAGAAATGTCAAGCCGCTGTTGGGAGTCACTCTCGAGCAGGAAGATAAAAAATGCAAGAAATGGGAGGCCTTTTACTGGAAATCTAAAACATTAGCTTGAGGTGCATTGCAACATTGAGAATCAAACATTAGTTGGGAAATTTTTCATTTTAAATTCTATATTATAAGCATTTGGCATGATTATGGGAAATAATACATGGTTAGTTGAAAAAAAATATATTTGTGAAAAAAGTGGTGAGCACTCACACAGACATCTGAATCTTGGACTAATACATAGGTTCGAATATAAATATTCATGTTTTTAATGCCAAGTCAACATTTACAAACAACTGCCAGAAAAGTATGCCTATAATGGATTGTTTTCACAACCCGTTACCTGACTTCATTTAACTAATAGGTATGTGTGTGTTTGTGTAGTATGACAGGCAGCTGGCAGAGAATCAAGAGAAGACGAATCGTCTCCAGAAACGACTGACACAAGCTGAACAGAGGGCAGCAACTGCTACACAACAGGTGAGGATAACTGTGTTTTGTGTATAAATGTGGTGACACAACGTGACTTTCACACAGAGAGATATGTACTTTGGATTGATGACTAGAGTTAATTAATTCTTGTGTTTTTTTTGTTTTTTTTAACAGCTAAATATACTGGCATCGCAGAGAAGGAAAATGACAACGATGGATCCAGAGACTGTTTAATGTTTACTCATTACTGTGCTATAGGATAAATAATGTGGCCATGTGTTAAGAGCACTTCGTTCTTTTTGCTAATGCGACTTCAACATTTCGAGCCAAGGCAAAAGACAGCAAATCTGTTGTCAGTGCTGTTTTGATTAACTGGCTGCTGCATGTTTCGTTTTGTACATTCTTGTTCCAATTGTTGTGAGGATAGAAAGATGATAACCCTATGTAGTGTGTAAAACAAAACTTTTTTTAATTACAAAGTAAACATCCTCACAATATCAAATGTATCTTAATTGCATCTACAGGCATTTGGGTTTATTGGATTTCACTTTATATTTCACCAGACATGTTAATTAAACTTTCCAGATGAACATGATGTGGCTAAGTTTAAGGAGAACATTCAATCATCTGCTGCATCATTTGCTCCAATGCCATGTGCAAATTTAATAGATGACTTCTCCCCTACTCACTATGTTCAAAACTTCATAATTTTATTTCTCTACAAAAGAAAGTAATGAAACAGGAGGTTGGCTCCGTGGTGTAATTCTCAAATTTGTGCTTTAAAGCAGACATCACGAAAACTGGAAAGGAAGTGGAGTTCCAGCAAGCTTTTATTATTCAACATTAATGGAAAAAAATAAGAACAACCCCAAGTTTCTCCTCAGTGTTGTAGCCAGGCTGACTGACAGTCATAGCTCATCTGAACCGTTGATTCCTGTAACTCTCAGCAGCAATGATGTTATGAGTTACTTATAAAATGTAAATAAAATGTAACATCAAAGAAAAAAATCATCAGCTCTTACCCACAACTGGCAATAATTTACTATTAAATACAGCAACTTGTGAATCAACTGCACACCTCTGATGTTTTTGGAATCTTTCTCACCTTTAACTGTCTCTGAGCTAGTTTTTATAGTTTCATCATCTAAACTATCAAATTTTCTGTTAGACCAACCACGCTGTTCAAAGATGTTTTTTCTATGAGTTAATGCAGATATTCTGAACCTGATTAATGTGATTTTATCTTTTAGGTAATGTACCACAAAATTTCAAGATTGCAGTCATTCAGCATCTGCTCAAAAAACCTAATCTGGAAATTAATAACGTGAAATGCGCATAAGAATGGCTTGTTTGAAGAGTTTCAGTCAGGACTGCTCTGTATATCACAGCACAGAAACAGAACTGCTAAGCGTTATCAGTGACATTCTTATGGATTCAGACTACTGATTGGCCTCTATACTTGACCTGTGAGATCATTTGGCATCATTGACCATAACATTTTGTTAGCGACCGTAACATGAAATGGTGATGAAAGGAACCACACTAAGTTGGTTTACATTATGTTTATCCGATACCAGTTTGTTCATGTTAACAATGGCTCTTCCTCACACTATAATTGATCATGGAGTTCCACAGGCTACTGTACAAGGACAAATCTTTTTCACCCTCTATATGCTTCCTTTAAGATATATCAGGTAGCATTGCATCAATTTTCATTTCTATGATGATGATGCTCACTTTACTTATCAATGAAGCCAAATGAGACTAATTAGCTTGTCAGAGTCAGGAAAGTAAATAATGGCCTGGATAACCTGGAACTTTAATTGACTGTGACTGAACCAGAATTTAATTTCTTTCTCCTACCATACCAAGCTCCATCATATCTCAGACAGCTCGTAGTTTGTTATTGTCCCAGTAGGGACTCCTTTTCTGTGGATTCAATTCCCAGTATCAGTCAGCCACTTACTCTCTAGCTATGGTTAGACTGCCCCCCCCCATATATATATATGTATGTATGTATATATATATATATATATATATATACTTTGCTTCTTCCAATAGCATGTGTTTTGTCCCTCTTGTCTCTTCCTGTCCTTGTCCTTCAGAATCATCTCTGCTCCATGTTCCAGCTCAATACCAGGAGTTAACTTTAGTTAATTTAACCACAATTAATCATTTTGTTTAGCACTTCTTATGCTAATTTTAATATTTACTTGTGCTGGTTTTGTGGTAACCTACATTTGTATATTTTTGCTTGCATCTTTATTGTATTCTCTCTCCTCCTGCTCTTGTTCTCTTTCTGTCCCACCCCTCCCCTCCTTATCTCCCCCCTCTCCCCCCCATTCATGTAAATTCAAATGGCTTTATTGCATACAATACAATTTTGCCAAACCATATTTATGCAAGTTCTACACTTATTAGATTATACGTTATAGATGAATTAAACAAAATAAATAAAAAGAGGAACAATTTATAGATGAATTAAAATATAAATGCACAAAATAAAATTAAAATGGTAACAATGTAGGGGGGCATTGAGAAATTGAGGACCTATAAAGGAGTAATTCTGGGGTCTGTCATGTCCCCACTTTTAAACATTGGGCATATTATTTCTGCATGTCTCACGAAAATATCCAACTCTGAGTACTAAATTGAAAAGTTTCAGGACGGGCTGATCTGAATTTACAGTCTGTGGGTTTCAGTATCTCATTAGCAATGCTGTCAGGCCCACAGGCTTTTCTGCATCATGGGGTTTTCAGGTTTTGGTCCAAATCGTTTTCGATAATTTGGTAAGCAAATAGATTTTGGTTGTTTTTCAAGATTGGTAAAGATTGTGTTTCATATTTCTTGATGCAAGTATTTGAAATGCTTTACATCTCCATTTTCTTTTTCTTTTTTTTTTTTTCCTCTCCCTCTTTCGGGTTTTCCCTGCTCAGGGTCGCCACAGCAAGTCAGCTCTGTGACTTGCATGACTGATTTGGCTGCAGTTTTTGATGCAGATGCTCTTCCTGCCACAACCCTCACCTTTCATCCCAGCTTGGGACTGGCATAAGACTACCACTGGTCGGCCCTCTGCATGCAAAGCATTCGCTCTACCACTGAGCTACGTCCCCAGGCATATCTCCATCTTGAATGTCTACATTTTTATTTTATTGCTTTTGCTCCAGTTATTATTATTGTCTAGGTTCCTCTAGTGGTCCCAGAAAGTAGAGTTTATTGATTCTTCTATTAAGTTGACCTGGTTTTTGAGGGGTTGCTCTCTCTTAGTTCTCAGCCTCTGTTTATTCTCTTTATATTGTTTTGGTGTATCACCATAGTGAGTCCGTAGATCCTAGTTTTCTCAAGCTCATTCCTCAGTCCTTCATTTGGGAAAATTTTTCTTGTCTTCTCTTTTTTGGGTTCAGTTTTAGGAACGATAAGTTAGATTATTGTGCGCCTTGACGGAAGATATTGTTAATATCCTCTATGGCCATGTTTACTCCTTCTTTACTATGTGGATATGTGCAGGCCAGGAAAGACTAAACAGCTCTTGAATTGCATGGCTGCTCATACCCTCCTATTATTCTGGTTATCTGTTTAGCTTCCAGGTGTAGTAAGTTGTTCTGAAATATAGTTAATATATCATATACAGACCTGCAGTACTTTGCTATGATCTCTGTTATTGAATGTCATTTGACTTCTCTTTATTTGAGCACCTCGTGCAGCTTCCCTCTGTTTGGTTTCGTTGCATGCTGGGAGAGAATTTTGTTGCTAGGTAACAGTAAACCTCAGCTACAGCCCAGCGGCTCTGGCAGAGCCGTCATATGAAGCTTAACGTTTCATCTGAAAACATTTCGGAGCTAAATATTTGAGACGGTAGGCGCGTTTCGATCCTGTGTTTATTTAATAAGAGTTTTTAAACGTAACGTTGGTTGAAGTTGTATCAACGTTAGACGTCGAAGTTGGACAGTAACCTGGTTTGGTTAAGTTGGGTAACTTAGCTCGTTATCGACCATATGACGCTACTGATAATGTGTGCTGTAGAAAAAATAATAAGCTGGTGCATTTTGTAGAAGAAGAAACATTGCTTCTTAAAACTTAAGCTGTGGATAGAGTTAGCTGTGTAGGCAAACAATATAATTTGTCTTAAGTGTTTTCACCATACTGTAACATGAATGCTCTCCCTTCCTGTGCTTCATTCACCGGTCCCAGGTGAGGACATAGGCCATGGCCGGTGTGTCCTCCGGGGCCTCTCTGCCGGGCCACCCTGTCCAAAGGGAAAATGAGTCCAGAGGTAGATCCAGTAAATATTGCACCTTTTATGTATTATAAAGCTGTTCTTTGACTTTGATTGCATTTAAGTAGTAAACTTAAGTTCTAAACTTCTAAACAAAAATTTCAGAGCAATGTTATAGACTTCCTGAACTACAGAGGCCTGCCATCCTGCCAAGGCCCCCGGTCCAGGTTAAAGACCCAGAGGTAAAACTGTGATCAAACTAAGACAATATAAAATGCTATCTGCTGGAAGCAGAATTCAGTACCTCTCACAATACGTTTTGTAAATAAGCTATGGCTCAGGCTGAAAGTAATTAATGTATACAAATGTGGATCTTTGATCTTTTCTTCCCCTTGATGTAGGCTGTGCTAAAGAGACATGTAAAACGCAACCAGCCCAGTCTCGATCACTTAAAAGTCCGTGAGAGGATGTTTTTCCCTGGCTGGTATACTCAGACACCTTCACCTCAGCAAATAAAGCAGCCATACAGGCGCAGAGAGAACTTGCCTATTCATTTACCTCCTCTGAAATCCACTACAAAGGTCAGTGACAAAAAAGAATGAGAACAAAAGAAGCAGTATCTAGAAAATTATATTGCGTCACAGGCACTTTCCTCAAAAGTGTCTCTGGTATTAAATAACATCATAAATGTATGATGAAGGCAATGCTAAAATCAGAACCTGCCTTTAGAGTACCTGTTCCACTACCACAAGTGACAAGATTAAGCCTTTATCAAAACTGTCTTGGTAAACTCCGCACAAGTGGTTGATATAGCCTTTTTTTGTTGAAGCCAAAAATCTGTCATTCGATTCCAAGAAATTGGCTACTTGCAGGAGAAAATTACTCTATGCTTATGTGTCTCCAATGCTCCTCCTCTCCTCAGTTGTCCAACAATGTGGAATCGAAGCATGATCCCCCCAAACGGCCCTTTTCCATTAGAGAGGGTGGACTCCTGGATACTCCGAACAAAATACAAATTTTTAAGTACAGTGAGGATGACATTTTGATGATCAACCATGAAGGTGTTTTATCAGTATATCACGATAAGTTTGACTTTACAACCCTTGAGTGCTGGGAAGAAGAGTACAAAAACTACTGCAAGATGATTTGCATCCCTTTCTTTGCCCTCTTCAAAATGTGGAAACCATTTTATCGTTGGCGCACTGCAATTCGGGCCAAGAAGATTCATTTGGCCCGGAAGTCTCTCCAAAACAGTTTGTTTATTGTTAGTAAGGTATGTGACTGTGACTGTGTATCAAACTGACTGTCATCAAACGTTTCTTAAATGATCTCTTAAAGATCTTGAAAATGGAATACCACACAATTATTGATATGATTTTGTTAATAACGTGCAAATGTCTTTTAGTCCCTGAGTGCTGCATTGGTTGATATCAGGAAAATGTGTTACCAAATCAGTGACACAGGCTTGTTTCACATGGAGGAAACACACACTTACACGCTGCAGGAGTTCCAGAACACCCTGTTCAAACAACAAGAAGAGGTGCAATTCTACAGTCATACCCAAATTGGGCTGCATGTAAGAACTTTATATGACGTCACCTGCATTCTCATTTATTCAATTATTTTGTCAGATTTTGAAAGACTTGCGGAGGTTTCAAGACTTGGTAAAGGAGGTGATGTTTTGTGCCTGTGGCAATTATTTTTTGGAACCCAGACACACCTCTAAATACACAGGTTTGTGACACAGCATACATGAGCACATTGAAATGAATATACTTAGAATAGTGTTAAATGGTTGATTATGCTGTCTTTTTAACACAGTTCATCTGAACGACAAGAAAATGATTAAGATGATCAATAAGACTTTTCTCTCTAGTCGCCTTGTCTGGTGAGTAATTATTTAGAATGTACTTCTCTTTCACACTTTTTCTCTTTGTGTACTTGTGAATATGCCCCTCCCCTTTTTTTGAATAACGGAATAGATAGTTGTAAAACACAAGCGTAAATCACCAGTGATTACTGAATTCTACTTGGACACAGATTAAGCAGCTGAATATGACAGCACCATTGTGAATGTTAATAGTATCACTCATGCTTTTCCAACAATGACAAGTCTGAATTTGATAAATCAGACACATCCTTCACATAAACCTAGTCAAATCTTTCTGTCTGTTACCTACTCAGCTTCATCCGTCTTGTTGACTATCTGGTTGTCGACACTATGCACTCCTTGTTTACGAATGCCGTGGTGAAACTACTGGCTGTGTTCCAGAAGCAGCTATGTCAAACACCAAGCCATGCCATCATTCAGAGTTGGAACCAGAGCTCTGAGGGTGTCGCTGACCCTGCTCATAAAGAGACAGATAGTAAGGTAGGACATTGTTTCAGTGTTTTCATCAGTTTAACCACTGTTGTACTGTATCCTACATGCAGTATCAATTCAAGCAAAAACAGACCAGTATTCAGTTTTTTTGTTTGTTCTGTGTGTTTTTAATTAGTCTGTCAAGTCAGAAACTTCCCACATTCAGCCTTTGTTCATCTCCGAGCTGACACTGGAAAGAAATGCTTTAACGTTCAATCCCTCTGAGGAAAACTTTCAGGTTTGTTTCTAAAATTGTTATGAACTGTTGTACTTCAAGTTATTTATTTCCAATCAATTTCCTCTCTACAGTACACATGTGTGTGTTTATCCTTAATCCTCCATTTCTTGTTTTCCAGAACACTATTGCAGAGGTTATTGGGACATTTGAAAAGACAGTCATGTCAGTTCAAAGATTCACGGCTCATCCTGATTTTGATTCACTGACACAGCCTGAGCTCTATGAGGTAAATAAAAAAAACAAAAACATGCACACTGAGGGTGAAACTTATTGTTGTAAATATTAACGTTACTGGTATGAAGTACTGCTCGATTTTACATTAGTAAATGTTTGATATTTGGTTTGTTGTTGTATAACAGGAACTACTCTTAAATTATAAAGATGGCCCTAGTTTGGAATTCATCATGGAGACTGATGACCACCTTCAAAGCATCATCCAAAACATTAAGGTTGACTTTTACTTGTTTCCATCTTTTGAGATTGTATTTTGTACAGTTCCGTGAATATATGGTCATGATTTTCTTTCCACCTAGGAATCAGTGCAGTTTGCCTTTGACGCAGCAAGGGTGTACTCGCACACCTTTGAGCGCTTTCGACTGTTCTACGAGGAGAATGAGAGTCTGAATCTGGACACAATGCGGCAACAGGATCATGGTGATGTACAATACATCAGCTTAGACATTATTTTTGTGAAAAACCCCCCACTCAAAAAACGAAGAGCAGTTCAGTTGAGAGTAGTGCTTTGTTATTTAAAAAATGAAAGATGCCCTTTTTACACAGATAAATACTGTACATATTATGCAGTTTTTTATTTTTTTATTTATTTTTTTATTTATTTATTTATTCCAAAAAGACACACACAGTGTGTAGCAAAATAGCATAGTGTGGTGGCTATTGAATAGGTGATGAGGCAGTTGGAGTGAATGACTTGCGGTTGTTGGAGCAATTTGCTGCTAAGGGCTCTCACTGTGTAATGCAGTAGATGAGTAGTGTTGAAGATAAAACCTGCAAGACAAACCACAAGTTGTAGTTAAATGGCACAGGATGGAAAGTAAACAGCATGGCTGTTTTCCACTGACTGTTGACTTAATTTCCCAGGAGTGTCCTTCTTTGGAAAATCACTGGAGTTATACCACAACGAGAATAAAGAGGTTTTATCCATTCAACAGAAGAGAAATCTTGGGATATTGATGGTGGATAAAACAAAGCTCAAAGAACAGCTTCTGTCATCTTCCCTTCGCTGTCTGGAGGTGAAATATTGCACACAGATATATATCCCAGTAACCCACTTTAAAATCCATCAAACTTGGGGTGAGGTACAGTGATTCAAACAACAGTGTAACTGAAATGGAAATACAGGCAGTGCCCTATGCCCCAGTTGGTGATCTAATGGAAAATATTTGTTAACAGAATAATTTCTTCGCTCTGAATCTTTGCTACAGGTTATTAACGAGATGCTCAGTCAACTAGCTAGGAGGAAATTAGATGCCATCCTTTCCGAAACTTGTGAAGCCCAGTTTAAACTTGAGTTCAATCCCTGTACTACAGTGGAGCTAGCCAACTCACTCATGTCCCTTGATGAGATACAGGAGAGGGTAAGTCATGAATTTTATGTTAATAGCAGCCTGTTAATAATCTCATGTTTTTACTAAAACAAAAGGCATATTTTTTTCCCTGTTCCCTTTCCCACCTTTTCCATTTGATTCTTTTTTCTTTAACTCTATATATATAATTACTATTTTTTGCTTTGATTTCCCACTTACCAGATTGTGGTGATAAAGGAGGAGCAGGAAACAGTGTGTCAAATGTACAACCTGATTAACATGTACTCAGTACCCACACCACCTGATGATCTGGTTGTTTTTGCCACCTTGCAACCTTCATTTAACTCCCTGCGTGTGCTGTTTGATAATGCAATGGAAGGGAGGAATGCCAGAATGGAAATGTTTTGCTCATCCCTAAGCAAGGACATAAAGGAACTGAACAATAACGTCAAGAAAGTCAAGCTTAAGTTAGAGGTACATGGGATATATAAGCAGTATATGAATCTCTGGTATTTTTCATGCTACGCCTCGTTACTTAAGTTAAATCTACTGTATACAGAGCTTTGCCCTATTTCTTATTTATTTGTTTTATTTTTTCCTTGTTGTGGAGGTTCCTGAAATCTCTGACATCAATGCAGATTCCTTCATAGTGCGTGGGCTGCTGGGGGAAAACCAGATCTCTATAAACGAGTTGCAGGCCCAGGCTTCCACGTTTGCATCCTACCAGAAGGAATTTAAGGTGCTGTATTTGTAGATTTGCTCTGTAATTACAAAATTATTTGCCCATTAAACGTAGCAAGTCATAAAATTATTTTGTGTAGGTAAAAAGACAATGTTACTGTTATTACCAGCAAACAAGCCTGGAAATCCAAAGCAAATCCAACTAGTTCTTCTTCTTTACATAAAGCTGGAGGTAACCAAATTTGACTTGCTTGAGGAATTAACCACAAAGTTCAGGCTGATGCAACTGCTGTGGGACTCTCTAGAGGAATGGGACTCTCTCCAGAATGGATGGCAGCAGGTGAAGTGCACCTAACACAACGGCTTTGTGGTGGAGTCAGCCTGAACAGCCGTACAGTAAAATTTAGGCACACAGACATAAGTGGCACTTCCTCACATTTAACCTTGGCTGTGTCTCTTCCCCAGAGCACACTTTGGCAGTTGGACCTAGAGCAGTTCAGCTCACAGGTGACTAAATACAGTAAATACATCAGCCAGCTGGAGAAGGGCCTGCCATTTAACAATGTTTTGCCAAGTCTAAAGGCCAAGGTGGAAGCCATGAAGCAGAGGGTGAGTAGGAGATGGTGTTTTATTAGTGATTGGCGTTGATATGTATATTTTCTATTATAATTAACAAAGTTTTTCACAAAGCTGTTTTCAAATTGTAACATAAATATACATATATACATACTCTACTCATACTCATATCTAAATGGTGTTAATGTGTTCTCTTTCAGCTGCCTGTGCTCACTGATCTGCGTAACCCTTGCATGAAGCCAGCACACTGGAAGACCCTGGAGAAGAATGTGGGGACTTCCCTAAATGCTGAGGAGCTTACTGTGGCTGTTTTGGAGGAGCTCAACATATTTTCCTATAGCACACAGATACAAGAGGTAGCATAGAGATTAAGATGCTATATAGTTTGTAATATTTGCCTTCATTTTAACCAACTACTTTAGATATTTTTTTATGAGGTCTAGCATAGAATTGCACGTCAACACAAATAACCAGACTAGTTATAGCCAAATGAATATTTTTTTAAGTTTAACTTACGTAAACAGAACTAACACAAGCCCTAATTTTCAGGTGTCAGGACAGGCATCAGGAGAAGCCTCGATGGAGAACATTATTTCAAAGGTGCAAGGACTCCTCTGCAAATACAGAGATTTCTGGCGTTTAAAATTCAATAAATTGCATTTACTGTGTTTCCAAAATAGTAGTCACCTGGAAATCCAGAAATGGATAAGCAGTAAAAGATGAATGAATGAATGAATGATAATTTGTAAGTCGTTGAGGTGTGCTGCCATTTTAAACAGAATCAAGATGGTTTCCTCTCTTTTTTAATCTGTATACAGAGTAAAGCTGTGGATTCATATTAAAGGGCAGATGAGCTTTTCACTCAAATGTAATTAAATTAACAAACTATTCTGAGACTGTGCATTAATTCAATCATTTTCTACAGCTTATCCATGTCTGGGTTGCAGGGGATGCAGGAACCAATCCCAGCTCATATTGGGCGAGGGTGGGGTACACCCTAGGCAGGCCACCAGTCCAACACAGGGCCAACATACAGAGACAGACAGAGATGAACAACCGCTCACACTCACACCCAGACCAGGATGATGACAAATATGAGCTGTTTGTCATCATCCACGCAGGATAAAAACAACATTTTATACATTTTTTAAGAGTTTTA
The DNA here is from genome assembly GCF_900963305.1 of Echeneis naucrates. Lineage (NCBI taxonomy): Eukaryota > Metazoa > Chordata > Actinopteri > Carangiformes > Echeneidae > Echeneis > Echeneis naucrates. The sequence continues at coordinate 7,979,666 of NC_042511.1, forward strand.
TATGCTGTTTTCTGGTGCCCTTTTTTCAATCAACATATATACAAACCTTTTCTGGATTCCTTATAATAAGCATATACAACTGCAAACTCTGGTACTAAATGGTTTCCATTCAAATTAATGGGACATGGTCTCAGACACTTGGAACCCACTGTACTAAAGTTCTACTCAATCATTAAGTGTAATCAAAGAGAATCTAATATGAAAGCAGTGCAAATTGGTATCTCCAAGTCCCTGAGGAATGAGGCACCAAAGAGTCCAGACTTTCCTCCTCTGTCACAACACTCTTGCCAAGTCTCGCCATGCCACCACTACAGAATCTCATGTACATGTACACTGATACATGTTGAGTGGGGCACAGCGAGTCAATGTTGTAAAACCTCTGCCTTCTTCATGAGCAATGCAGGTGGAGGAGTTGTGGAAGACGACTGAGTTCACAGTTCTCTCTCATGGTGACTCTAAAGAGGTGTTCATCTTAGGAGGCACAGATGATATCCAGGTATGCAGAACGCATATTCCAACATACAGCCTTTTCCCTCGTTGCCTTGGAGTGCATCTAATTTACAGTATTGGTGTGTTTTCCAGGTACTACTGGATGACAGCATTATTAATGTGGGCACAGTGGCATCTTCTCATTATGTTGCACCCATCAAGCTCAGGGTGGACAAATTGCTGAGACAGCTGAACCTCTTCAACCAAACACTGGTAAAGGCTTAGAACAGAGGCCATGCCATAGAGAGAGCATTGCTCAAGTGACTGTGACTCTAAATATTAGGGCTTGTCTTCCACAGCTTAATTCAGAGTTTGCCTCAAATGTAATGCAGTAGCTCTCCCTGCTGGCTGCAGAAGCAATTATGTTTTGTTAATATATGTTGAGTCACATATTGCAATTTATCGACATAAAGACTAACAATATATATTTAAGACTCAAGTGTATTAGCGTTATTGATTTCTTCGGCCACATTGTTCTGATCCCCCTCTGCCCCTCCTGCCTTTGCAGGATGAATGGCTTACATGCCAAAGGAACTGGCTGTACCTAGAGAGTATTTTCTTAGCCCCAGACATCAAGAGGCAGCTCCCTGCAGAGTCAAAGATGTTCCTTAAAGTGGACAAGTCCTGGAAGCAAATCATGGCGAGGGTCAAGAAGATGCCCAATGCTCTTAAAGCAGCCACACAACCTGGTAGGTGTTCTGATAGGATGGGCTGAGAAGGACACAAAAAAACAGTGCAAATTGGTATCCAATTTGTATTGATGCATGATCACGCTTGCTCAGGTCAACACATTTTCATACACCATAGAGACTTTTCATTTTACCCCCACACAGATCTGCTGGAGAATTTTCAGCACAACAATGCTCTTCTGGATGAGATACAGAAGTGCCTAGAAGCATACCTTGAATCCAAGAGAGTCATCTTTCCCAGGTATACAAGTGCTTTGTTGTTTACACATGCATTGTTTTGGTTTGTTTTATTATTTCTTTTGTTTCTTTTCTTGACCAGTAGTTTTCTGTGCTCACAAAATCAATTTACAATTTTACAATAGTCTGTGTATAGTCTGATGATGACAGTTCCCACTCTGCAGATGCCAATTATGAATCTAAACATTTCTTCAGTCTGGTATCTGCCACAGAGTGGTAGATATGATGGCCGATGTTTATTGTTGACAGCTGATATTGATATTCATCCTTTATCTGTCCCCTGCAGGTTCTACTTCTTATCTAATGATGAGTTGTTAAAGATCTTGGCCCAAACAAGAAATCCCCAGGCTGTACAGCCTCATCTTAGAAAGTGTTTTGATGCCATTACCCGACTAGAGTTTGCCTTGCTGCCTAAACAGTCTTCCAGTATGACTGGACTTTCTCAGGATCCTGGAGAAGAGGAGAGAATATACAGTAAAGACATCCTGTATATGGTTTCTCCTGAGGGAGAGAAGGTACAAACCCTAAAGTAATAATAGACTGAAATTGATTCTCAAATTGTGCAACCGTAATTAAGGCAAAATAGTGGATGGACAAAAGTCCAAGTTGAAATGATTAAAATGTAATAAATAAAGGTTGCTTGTTTTCCTCAGAAATTACACATTCTATTTCCTGAATAGAAATAGAAGTATTACTAAAATATGTAAACACATAAATCATAACAGTGATAGAATAAAAAAAATTAAAAAAAAAATACAAAAGAACTAAGTAAGATATAATTAAAATGAGTGGGCCTATAAGTAATCAATGAAGCAAGCATAAGTGCAAATATCAAAATGAAAGCAAAAATAATGTAGTATATTGTACCAGTTGAGCGTTTGGACACACTTTCCCATTCAAATGAATAGGAAAGTGTGTCCAAACATTTATTTGGTATTACACAAATAAAAACTTTATATGTACTGCACATTCATTAAAAATGTGTTATTGGTGCTCCTATCACAAAGACCAAGGAAAGGTTTCATTGTGAAAACGTATTAAAAAATAAATAAATGAAAAAGGCAAATCACCTGTAAATGTGTCCTTAACTTAACTTGTACCTCTGTCTGTGGTCTAGGTTGGTTTGACTGAGGGGCTGAAGGCACAAGGTAATGTGGAAGATTGGCTTTGCAAGGTGGAGGAGGCCATGTTTTCTTCACTAAAACACCTCAGCAAAGCTGCCATTGTAGACTACGGGATGAAGTCTCGGGAGGAATGGGTGGTGGCTGGATATCCATCACAGGTACACACAGACACACATTACACTGCTGCTTTGCAGGCTAGTTTAGACAGTCTTGTGTGCTACTGCATATATAGTATTACGCCTATTGGCCTTGCCTGGGTAAATGTCAAGACAATACATATAGTTTCCAGTACATTTTACACTTTTACACTTTACACACTGTGAGCAGCATGTTTACTTTTGGACATATTGTACCTCAGTGACTGATGGTAAATGTTTTGTTATAGTTTCAGGGGATACTAAGTGCTTTTTTTTTTTTTTTTTTTGTATTTGTTTTTTTAAGCAGTGTAGAATCAGTTTGTTTCTGTGTCCACCAGGTGGTGCTGACAATTTCACAGATGATGTGGTGTAGGGACATGGATGCCTGCTTGGAGGGAGACCATGACCACTTTGCTGCCCTACAGGGATTTGAGTCCATCAACTTTGATGTAATCCTCTCTTACCTACACTGCTTGGTTTTGTCCTTGTCATCTCATTTTTGTCCCTGTTAGAGAGAAAGATGAAAACTCTTTTCAACTTAAGTCAACACTATTTGTGTGGTTTTGTGTGTTCGTTTAGAGGCTAAATGCCCTGGCAGCATTGGTGCGAGGACAGCTCCCTACTTTACACCGTAATATCATCACAGCCCTCATCACCATTGATGTCCATGCAAGAGACATTGTCACTGATCTGGTTCGGCAGAAGGTACAATAGTGTACAGCATCAAACATGCTTGTAATAACAAGAGTGGACTGGGGAATTTCCTCAGAGAGTTGTAACTACTCATCACTTCAAAGTAACTTCAGTTTTCTGTTTCAGGTGGATACAAGGTCTAACTTTGAATGGCAGAGACAGTTGCGCTACTACTGGGACTTCGACCTGGACAACTGTGTAGCCACAATGGCTCTGTCCACTTACATTTATGGCTACGAATACCTGGGAGCCTGTCCACGGCTGGTCATCACACCACTCACGGTAATACCAAATATGTGTTGTATGATGGAAACACAAATTTTATATTAAGTTTGACAAACCTTCAGCATAGCATATGTTTGTATCCCCTGTACTCAGTCCTTTAGATTGCATAGACTTGTCTCATAGTGCCAGTATAGAACAGCAACTCCTCAGGTTTCCATCATGTTGTTTTTTAAATTACAAACGATTTTGGGTGTAATTGCTACATCCAAAATCTTCTGCACTTTTTAATATCATTCACCCATCTCTATTGTTCAGGACCGCTGCTATCTGTGTCTAATGGGGGCGCTCCAGTTGGATTTAGGAGGTGCACCAGCTGGACCGGCAGGGACAGGCAAAACAGAGACCACGAAGGACTTGGCTAAAGCCTTGGCCATTCAGTGTGTGGTCTTCAACTGCTCTGATGGCCTTGATTATAAGGTCATCACCAATCTATATATATCTATAAACTTTTGTTTGTTCCTTTTATTGCACTTTACTTTTTTGTTTGATAGTTTCCACTTATTTATTTGTTCCACCATCAGTTCACCTGCACTTCTTCATCTATTTTCCCTCAAGTGACTGTTACACTCTGTGTGTTCGTTCAATCTCACTCTGTACTTTCTAAGAGTTGCCTATAGATGGCACTATTGCAAAAGCATTCTGTCCTGTGTTAATTATGGCACTGGTACGCTTGACAGAGCTTTAAAGAAAGCCCGAACCCCAAAACGTTCATACATATCAAGGCACATTTTCTATACCTTATATTTGGATGGTAATTGGTTAAAATATCCAATTCGGGTATATTTATTACATTACCATTTTATTCAAGCTGCAGTCCATTAACCCAATCTAAACAAATTAAAATTCAGGAATTGATCTTGCTAACCTAATTAACAGACAGATGCTGCGATACATCTGGGTTGTTCACTGTCTGTTACACACATACACTCATTCACCTATGAATTATGATCAGCTGACAAACACACTATATTGACATGTTTTAATCAACAACTTGAGTATATCTGTGTTTTATGACCCCAAAACTTTGCACTCCAGTTTCATATCAAATGCATTGTGCTGTGTCTTGCAGTGCATTTGGAAAGCCATTCTCCCTAGTAAATTATTGCTAGGAGACACCTATAATGTTAAAGAGTTAGACTGGGCTCTGATTTAACAGGGGTGGTCTCACAATCTGATTTCATGTGGTAATGCTTTTCCCAGATCTGGCTCCACTGTCTTCTTAGCTCCTATTAAATGTGATATTTATTATCAGTCCAATAAGATATTATTCCTTTGAAGTTTGCTTTTCATGTCGCTCATAGTGTAAATAAGACAAAGTAATGCATGTTTAATGAAATTACTGAAGCACCTGCTGCTGCTAACATATACTCGACTATATTCTGATCTAACAGGTCAACACTTAAATCAAAAGACCAAATCTCCACTTACTCTGCAGTTTTTTAGATTTAAATTATTACTTGAAATATACTTACTGTTTTCTTTCATCAATCACATGTCTATCTTCCAGATGATGGGCCGCTTCTTCAGTGGGCTTGCTCAGTCTGGAGCCTGGTGTTGTTTTGACGAATTTAACCGAATCGACATAGAGGTGTTGTCTGTGATTGCTCAGCAGCTTATAACAATACGAAATGCTAAAGCTGCCAAGGTACACCCACAAAGACACATATATAGGCTACTTTAAATTTGTCTTAAATGAAATGATTACAAGATATTTGAGTTAAGAACATTTGTCTGTTGACCTAGGGTGCTAAGAACAACCAAATGAATAGGGTTACAGACTGAAAGAGTCAGATATATATTATTTGTCTACTGAATATACAATACTAAGTATTGAGGAAAAAGCAACACTTTATATGGTTTCTGTGGTATTTTATCAAACAACTAATTTGTTGTATAATAATTATTCTGTTGGACTGAGATTTCTCAGTGAACTCTGTGTGTTATGTAGCTATCAAGGTTTCACTTTGAGGGTCATGAAATCAAGCTGGTGATGACGTGTGCTGCATTCATCACCATGAACCCAGGCTATGCTGGAAGGACGGAGCTACCTGACAACCTTAAAGCTCTCTTCCGACCCATAGCAATGATGGTCCCAAACTATGCACTCATTGCCGAGGTAAGAATCTCTGCGTGCATGGTTTAATGCTTGGATATGTTCTCTACCTAACAGTTTACAGTTCCATTCCTTCTGTGCCTTTTTCCAGGTGATTCTGTACTCAGAGGGATTTGAATCCAGTAAAATCCTTGCGAGGAAGATGACCCAGATGTACAAGCTCTGCTCCGAGCAGCTGTCCCAGCAGGACCACTACGATTTTGGCATGAGAGCAGTCAAGTCTGTCCTAGTCATGGCAGGGTCAGAGCCTTACACACTCACTGATACACATGTGCATTCAGTTACTGACAACTCCAAGTATTCCCCTTTTCAGAAGAATCCCAGCAGGATCATTGTGACTGTGAGATACTTAGAGACAAACAAACATATATGTATGAATACATTCAGTGTATCAAATAACAATGTATCTAGACTGCTATTACAGATCACAGATGTTAAATGGCAAAATTTCAGTACACAGCTATCATGTTTGTCTACTGCAGAAACAGTTGGCTAACATGATCATGTTTGTTGCTGAACTCTCATCTAGTCAGTAAAATGTAATCAAATATAAAAGTAAAACTATAAAAAAAAAAGAAAAGAAGCACTATAATAATTTTAAATAAACAATAAGCACACTATATATGATTTGTATTGGTCAAATAGTTCAGATGAGGTATTTGTTGAGACATGAAGAAATAAGGAACGAGATTAGATAGATACATTTGGTGATAACAGAAACCGAGTTGTTCCTGGTACACTTGTGTACATACTGTCAAGTGATTTGAATTGATGCTCTTGACCACATGCAATCATAGTTACTCTTTTCAGGTTACTTTCTAGCTGGAGCTCAGTGAATTGCTGCCATTGGCTGGTTGTGCAGAAGCACACATTAATTATCTTCTGACTTATTGTTTATAATGTTTTTTTCTCACTTTAATATGAATGAATGGAGCCAGCTAGTTGTGAAGATCAGGATGTCCAATATTGAATTTATAGCAAACATTAGCTTCTTGTTATCTTGATTGTGTTTCTACATTTTTATAATCATCATCATCATCTTTAAAGTGAACCCTCTCTGTCTCAAGCGCTACCAAAACACACCTAACCCTGAACTCTTTCTGCAAGAATTGCTGTAAATTTTGTCCCATTCTTCACTAAAACTGGCACAGATGACTTTAATTTGAAAAAGTGTTCAATTGTATAAGCAAATTAAAATTTTGCAGTAAATTTACAAAGCAAGAAACACACTCTTAGGCTGTGAATGCTTACAACATTTTTAAAGTGCCACAACTAATTTGAAGAGTTGGTTGTGTTGTCACTTCTGAAGGCAAGTCCATTTTGTCTTTTATTGTGCATAAATAACTTTTAGTGCCCCTAATCAATACCATAATTTTAACAAAATGCTTGATGTATCAACATTTTTCCAAGAGAGTCCCAAAATAAAAATCTATTTGTTCTTAGGTCCCTAAAGAGGGATAACCCCCAACTCAGTGAAGATGTTGTTCTTATCAGAGCACTGAGGGATTCCAACTTGCCAAAGTTCCTCACTGATGATGCTGCGCTGTTTGGGTAAGCCTATCTTACTTCTGCATTACTTGATATTGATGGAGTAAAATTAAAGTTATTTGTTTGTGTTATTATATGTGAAAACAATCATTTTATATTTAAATTATATGCTTACATTTTTTTTTTTTGATTAATAAAATATTTATCTGTCTATCTATCAATCTATCTATTTTGTGGATTACTGTACAACCCGCCCCCACCTCCCCATTCCTCCTGTCCCACTCCAGTGGTATACTGTCAGATCTGTTCCCCGGTGTGTGTATCCCTGAGCATGACTATGGTGTGTTGCACTCCACCATTCTGGAGTCTCTGGTTAAACGGAACCTGCAGCCCTTGCCTAGCATGACCAAGAAGGTACAGTTCATTATCCTTAAAAGGGTTGGTACACCCACATTCCAAAAATACATACTTTTCCAGCAGGTCTCTGGTAGACATTACATAGACAGGGTTTTTATAAAGTCAGGTTCTATCCACAGATGTGAGTAAAATTTAGTTTGTATGAGTATTTTCTGTAGACATATTGCAAAACCTCTGATTAGTGATGTAAAGCTAGCCACCTTTCACACATTTTACATTTTTTGCTATATTATTTTGTTCTGTGGACTAGGTGATCCAACTCTATGAGACTATGTTAGTGCGTCATGGTGTGATGTTGGTGGGGCCTACTGGTGGAGGTAAAACCACTGTCTACACCATACTGGCAGACACTCTGGACAGCCTGCATCACAGCAGTGGCATGGCGAATAACCCTTTCTATCAGCCTGTCAAGACATATGTCCTCAATCCAAAATCAGTCACCATGGGAGAGCTCTATGGAGAGGTACTAACAGACTTCAGTGAAAGTGATACATCTTCTTTACTTCTTCGTCTGGAGACATTAATTATTTACCTCATCCTCAGGTTAATACGTTGACACTGGAGTGGCGTGACGGACTTATGGCTCTGAGCGTCCGTGATGCAGTCAGTGATACCAGCGATTACCACAAGTGGGTGATCTGTGATGGACCAGTTGATGCTTTGTGGATTGAGAACATGAACACAGTACTTGATGACAACAAGATGCTTTGCTTGGCGAACAGCGAGAGAATCAAATTAACCCCATCCATACATATGGTGTTTGAGGTTAGAGCCGTTTTATAGGGTCAATAAGTAAGATTTATATTTGATGTTCACGTCACTGAAAATGGACATACAGTTGAACAAATGATTGCAGTATTTTGTGCTCCTTGTTTAATTTATCTAATCTAACTGTAAAGCCTGGTATGTCCACAAAGGTAACATGTATCACTCTGTGTTTCGCAGGTCCAGGACTTGGCTGTGGCATCCCCAGCCACAGTCAGTCGCTGTGGGATGGTGTATATTGATCCTGATGATCTTAAGTGGATGCCCACTGTGCAGACATGGATTGCTAATCTAGGAGCCAAGGTGGCACATCCTGTTTTAACACACGTATAATAATAGCAGATTAGTAGCAGTATTTGTTTATAATGTAATTAGATTTGTATTAGGCAGCAAGGCAGAATAGTGGTTAGCGCTGTTGCCTCACAGCAAGAAGGTCTTGGGTTCATTTCCCGGCCTGGGGCCTTTATGTGAGGACTTGTGAGGAATGTTCTCCCCGTGTTTGTGTGGGTTTCCTCCGGGTACTCCGGTTTCATCCCTCCATCCTAAAACATGCATGTTTAGGTTAATTGGTGACTCTAAATTGTCCATAGGAATGAGTATGAGTGTGAGTGGTTGTCTCTACCGGTCTCTGTATGTTGGCCCAGTGATGGATTAGCCGCCTGTCCAGGGTGTATACTGTCCTCACCCATTGAGAGCTGGGATTGGCTCCAGCACCCCCTGCTACCTGGAAATGGTAGCGGTAGAAGATGAATAATTGAATGAATGAATGAACAAATTAATGATTTGTATTATGCATAAAATAAGTGATCATAGTTTTGAACCTTTGATTCGAACATCAGTTGCAGGGAAAGACTTTATACCACTAACTACTAATGCCTCATCTGCCAGAATCATTGGTTTTGTATTCTCTTTTTGTGAAATGGTGGCCAACTGTTCCCGACTGTGTGTGCGCTGTTGCATGTATGGTAATGTCCCCTTTCAGACATCAGTGGCAGTATAACTTCAGCATCAGCATAAACCTTGATGGCAGAGCATCACCTCAAAGTTAAAGTATGCAATATAAGCCCTGAGCTATTTAGGGTGACTCAGTACCATAGAGAGAGTGGGCCATCGCTTACCAACTCTCTTTCTTTCTTCTCTTTCTTCTCTTGGATGCCACATCTAATTGACTTCTCTGTTTGTTGACCATCCTCATATCTAGTGATTTTTAAATTGGCTTTGTCATTTTTTTTTAATGAGCAGCTATTTGGTTGGGTACATTGATTCCAGTTGTAAGAAGAGTCTTTTATCGAGTACAGTTTGTAAAGCTTGCAGAGATCCCTGTGTAACTCTACCCTGTTCTGGCCACAGCCAACTCCCATTAATTCTTTCCTCTTTCACGCGCTCCTGTCCAACTAGCTCCCAGACCAGGTGCAAACATACCTGCTGGAGCTGTTTGAGCACTATGTTGAGAGGGGTCTCCAGTTTGTGTTGAAGAATTGCACTCAGGTGATTCGGCAGGTGGACATCAGCAAAGTTGCCACCCTGTGTTTCCTTTTGGAGGCACTGCTGCTTGGTGAAGGAGGGCCAGATCTCAATATGGTAAGATAAAAATATTTACAGTCACTTTAATCTTTTTTACAGGATGCCACACAGTGCTCAGTGTGTCATCGCAGTTTTGTCCTGTAACCACAAATATTCACTGTTATGGGCAAGTTTTAATGCCAAAGGACAAATCATCTCGACTTACTGATCAAGCTTCCTAATCTTGTTTATATCTGTGTTGGTGACAGGATTCCAAGCACCTCAAGAGTGTTTTGTGCCAGACCTTCTTATTTTGCTACCTATGGGCACTAGGCGGCAACCTGACAAATTCCCACTGGGATGCTTTTGACACCTTTGTTAGAAAGCAATTTTCAGACAACAGTGTTGTTCAGGTATTTATATTTGCAAACATACATTGAATAATTACATACAGAAAAAGATGACAGGTTGCTGCATGATCTTTAAGCATTTATATTTTAATAACAAGCATGCATAAAGGAAAAAGTTGTCTTTATGCTTACTTGTATTGCTAAGAGTCAAATCCATTTCCTGCATATTTCCTGTTATTAGTTCAGTGTATGCGATGGCCCAAATGCCATTTTTAGCATAGTATTTTCTACTATATCAAACTACTTCTGACACTAGCTGTATCTAGCTGTAGTACAGTTTATTTGAACAGGCTTCTGCTCCTATATGATATCAGTTGCTCATGTACAATGAAGGTATTAAGGAAGAGCACCCATAATGCAATTTTTAGTCATACATTCAGGAGATTCATGAACAGATTAAATCAGCTCATAGCAGAGCAGTGTGCCAAGGTTATGAAAGTATGTTGCATATCATTATTCTATGTTGAAAAATTATTAATAGGTAATGGAATGGAGGAACTCATTTTCATTTTTAAAGAATTAAATATGCAAAATTGGTTGGAGGTTGTTTCCTTTTCAGTCATTCTCTCAAACAGGAAATGGAAATTTAATAGTTGGAGAGAGTAGACATTACTGGCAGTAGTGTCAGGTAATTGAAGGGATTTCTTACTGACACAGACAGTAACCAGTGGGATAGGAAGTAGCATGTGGAACAACCCAAATGTTCCTGCATCTGTTTATCTGTGTGAATGTGGAACCAATTTTCATCCTTTTCTGTGTTATTTGTGTCTTGAACGTTAAATATTTTTTTTGTGTACATTTTTTACCATAAAATGAAACCACCAAGGCTTAAAGGAATACAGATTGCACACACAGACACAGGCAACAGGAATCAGGGAAACATTTTTATAACTTATGCATACAGGCTAATAATAAATGTTTGTATGTGTTTAATCATCTGCATTCTGATGTGTTCTATAGCTCCCTAAGTCTGGCACCCTCTGGAGCATGTACATGAATTTTAAACACAAGCATCTGGAACCATGGGAGTCAATAATCCCTTCATTTAAGTACAACAGAGAGCAGCCATTTTTTGAGATGTTGGTTCCCACCACTGATACCGTCCGCTACGGATACCTGATGGAGAAACTGCTATCTGCTCAACGCTCTGTATTGTTCACTGGCCACACTGGAGTTGGAAAGGTGATGATTCTGTTATATGCAACACTGTTTTGTCCTTTACTGTCGGTGCTAATCGGAATCCTTGTCACCTCTGCCCACATTTCCTGTCAAAATTATGAATGTGTGAATTTTATCACTTCAGTGGACAAACAAAAACCCCATGCTTGTGTCCCTACACAAGGATTTTAACACGTCTTGATGAAAGCATTGTACAGTCAGTCTTTGTGTGAAACTCTTGTGTGAAATTCTTTACACAATGCCATTGTCTTTGCTTTTTTCACACAGACGTGTTTCTTTGTTGTTGTATTATAAAAAAAAAAACAAAAAACGTATATACTGTGTAATTGTAGAAGCGGTAAATGCCAGCCTAATTTCTCTTGTAACTGATGATATTTAACTGGTTCCATTTTATTGTTACTGTTCGTCTGTTTAATTGATTGAGAAGATAATGTGTTTTATCTTGACTTCTTATTATGTAAGCAGTATTTTTCATAGCCAGCGCTAAATTTGATTAGATGTAGGATCTCATTGTTTTTTAAATTGCTAATACACTTGTATTCATCTGTGTACCCAGTGGTGTGTTGGCCAGCTGCTTTATTGGAGCATTGCTATCTTGAGACAGTGGAAAACACCTATATGACTTACCAACAAAACTTCCACCAACATTTCACTGTTAAATTAAAACACATTATCAACACAATGATATGCTTTAAAAGAGCCACCACCTGAGCCTGATGGGACAAGGCTCACTGGTCACAAATTGTCATTAACTCACAACAAATAAAATTAATTTCCTGTGGTGCAAGGTGCAAGTGGGTCTGGCTTTTTAAGAAGGAAAGGGAGATGGCACTCTGTTTGGTTTATTGCATGTTAGATGCAAAACACTACCATGATTGTAACTGGCACAGCAGCTGATTCTTCCGTCATATAATAGCAAAAGTGTTGACACACCAAATGCATTTCTACCAAGCGCTTTAGACAATGTGTTTTGTACCATAAAAATATAGAAATACAGCAGAATTTGTAGTGGAGGGAAACTTGGAGTGCAATCATTGTAATAAATATCTGTGTTGGAAAGCTTATTTTAAATTACAATGCAAACATACCAGGTAATTACTGACTTCAGTGCCTTATTTTACTGTGAAAATTAAATTGTCTTTGCAATTCAGATAGTGTTGACTGTAAAACTTGGAGGATTAGAAACAGTTGGTGTTAGTCTTTTTCAAGAATGTCTCTGTGTCTTTGGCAGTCTGTGGTGGCTCGGGGCCTTCTTAACAGTATCCAGGAAAAAGCTGGATACCTTCCTGTCTACATCAGCTTCTCTGCTCAGACCTCTTCTGCCTGCACACAGGAGATCATTGAGTCCAAGCTGGAGAAAAAGAGAAAAAATATCCTTGGTAGGTAAACAGGTTGCCTCAGGGAATTATACCTATAAACCCAGAAATTTAAAGGAGGATGCATATATCCTGAAATATTGTTGACTGTTTCTTCAAAGCAGTGAAAAATATGATGTGCCGTCAACCGTCAGCAATTTCCATTTTAAGGCAAAGAAACTGACATGTTCACTTTACCCTTTTTATTGCATCCATGCTTGTTTACTATCCTTGTGTACAAATAGGGAAGTATATCAGCAATGCTGTGGCCATACTTTCCACTGTTTTACAACTGTTAACCCCCTTTTCCCCATCTCACATTTTTTTCCATTTTCCCTATAGGTCCTCCTGGTAACAAGACATTAGTGGTCTTTGTGGATGACTTGAATATGCCCAAGCTGGACAGTTATGGCTCTCAGCCACCTATAGAACTCTTGCGACAGTTCCAAGATTTTTCTGGCTTCTACGACAGAAAAAAATTATTTTGGAAAAAGATCCAGGTACAAACAAAATGAGCCCCTTGATGTGAATTGAGCAGTTTTGGCTGCTTGAGGTTCAATGTTTGACTAATTTGTAGTTTCCTATAGATACAGCAAACACACGTTAATGGTAGTTAATACCATCTTCAGTGTTAATTTAAAACCGATGTCTAGGAATGATCTTTCAATTAAACAAAAAAAAAAACAAAGCTGCTGCATAATTTGTTACTCTGAATTTGACTCTCGTTGCAAACATATGCCATGTCTCAGATACATGTAGAACTAATAAGTTACTTCAATCTAAAGAAGGGCTCATGCAGTTTCTCACTACCCGCAGTTCTCTAGGTGATGGAATGACAGCTTGCCATTATGCTTTGTATTAAAGCAAGTTTATTAGAAGAAACATGTTTATCTTTGCATTCCTTTTAATATTTTCAAATTTTTGCAAACCCAAGTTCCTCTACTTTCTCCCTCTCTGTTCTGCAGAAAATGTCCATTGCAGCAGCGTGTGCTCCTCCAGGAGGTGGGCGGAACCCTGTGACACCCCGATTCATCCGCCACTTCAGCATGCTGTGTCTGCCCACACCCTCCCAGCAGAGCCTCAAAAAGATCTTCAATGTCAGTATACACACACACCTAAATACTCGCAAATACTGAACATCAGTATACAGAAATGATTACACTCTATGAACTGTCAAATTCACAATTTCCAGCTTTAAAATTGTGATATCGTAGTCCTACTCATTTCTGATTTCTCTCACTCCTTTAGTCTGTTTAGTACATTTAATTTCTTCTTTCATGCATGCATGTCTTTTTTCCTCCCAAACCTTCCTCCAGGCCATCCTAAATGGTTTCCTCATTGACTTTTCCCAAGTGGTGAAGGACTGTGCTGGACAGGTTGTGGATGCAGCTGTGGAGATTTACAACCGCTTGAGTGTGGATCTGCTGCCCACTCCAGCAAAGTCCCACTATGTCTTCAACCTCAGAGACCTTTCCAAGTGTGTCCAAGGTGAGATAAAAGCACACGCATTATTTGGAGCAGAGAAACACAGAGCTCAGTGGACACGAGGGACTCTGCATAGAATCATTTCTGTGGTTATACCTGCTAACATCTAATGGCCCAGAGCTGACACAGTGCTGAGTCTTTCAAGTTTTAAAATAAAGGGTGAATGGTAAACATAGCCATGAGAGAGAAAACATGGATACAATGGAAGCACAGTTCATACCAAATATATGAATGCCATCGGTTTTTCTCAACAGCACTAACTAAACTTTGGATTTACTGAGTGTGACAACTGCAATGTTTAAATATTTGTACTTCCAAAGCAATAGACAGCTCTGATGTATCTTTTCAAGCTACATTACCAACATTTATAAGCTATGCTTGAGCCTCATGCTTCCAAGTCTTCTGCACCGTCACCCCTTTTCCTCCACTCCCTCTGTTCCTCCCACTTGTTAGCATGTAGGGATCTTCAGTGCATGAAGATGAGCTAAAGTGAATTCTGCCACTCTTTTGTACACACTGCTTTTTCAACATCAAAAGTGCATCACCCTTTTTCTTAATGTGCACTGTTGGTGAGGTTTAATTAACCATCATCCACTACAATAGGCCTGATTATGTATTTTCTGCTGCTCATCATATGAAGATAATGAATCCGAAAACATGGACATGTAAACAGAATAACAGAAAATGTTGCACAAAGACTAACAATTTTTTATAATCTCTGAGGTGCATTGCTTTTATTTCTGACTTCCTCTTTGGTATTTTGCTTCCCTTAAGGCTTTTTCATTAAAAAAAATTCAAAATTCATGATTTGAAGTGAACTGGAATAAAATAAATTTATCCTTTAAACATACATTTCTTGAATGTGTAGGCATGTTGCAGTGTGAGCCAAGTCAAGTGAGAGAAAAGAAACAAATCTTCCGTCTGTTCTGCCATGAGTGTCAGCGGGTGTTCCAGGATCGACTCATTAACAACCAAGATAAGACCTATTTCAACACCATCATTTCTGAGATGGCCAGTAAGTCCATTTACTTTTACTTTTCTTTGCAAAATACCCAAACTGTATCCTCCACAGTTTTGGATTACTAGTTTTACCATCTTTCCAATTTTGCATCTTGCCAGTTGGACAATGTTGTTTTTGACTCTCTCTCTTTCTGCAGGCAAATATTTTAGCTTCAATTTAGAGCCGTCATACTTTGAGACTCAGCCCATTATATTTGGTGATTTCATCAAGGTCAGATCCTATTACATAAAGTGCTTGATCAGTAATTTTTATTTCTGTTTACACTGAAACACCTCATATTTTTAATTTATTCCCTCTGCCATCCATCTTCCAAACTATTATAGGTGGGTACAGAGAGAGAAGATCGTGTGTATGAGGATCTGACAGACATGAGTAAGATTCAGACTGTCCTTCAGGACTACCTTGATGATTACAACATGACATTTTCCAAGAAGACAAAGGTGGTGTTCTTCCAGAATGCCATTGAGCATGTTTCCAGGTGTGTAAAAAATATAAAAAGTAAAAATAATATACAGTAAGAAAATTTTGTAAAGACACTCCTTAGAATGTAGTTAATTGATTTTAGTTCTAGGTGGTTCAAACTGCTTGACAAAAGTTACAACAAAGCAGATATCAGGGAAAACAACCACTTTATTTCCACAATAATAGTGTTAACTTCTATGGCATAAAATGACACATGAACTGTGTGACATGATTTGCCACAAGAATAAAACCTTTGAAAAGTGAAGTGACTAACAGATAATCATCAATACAATGGCACATGACAAGTGTTGAGTTATAATAAAGAGCTGGCGAAGAG
Organism: Echeneis naucrates; assembly: GCF_900963305.1. Classification (NCBI taxonomy): domain Eukaryota; kingdom Metazoa; phylum Chordata; class Actinopteri; order Carangiformes; family Echeneidae; genus Echeneis; species Echeneis naucrates. The sequence continues at coordinate 7,995,855 of NC_042511.1, forward strand.
TCATTTCTTGATGTTTATGTGTTACTTTGACAAGGAACAGATTGGAATAGACAACCTAGCCAGGCTATCTCCAAATGGTATGTCTTGTGGGCAGTGCTGAGTATTCAGTGGTTAGTGCCTTCCAAAATTGGTAATAGTGCCATTGAGAATCAAGGCTCAACAATGAATGTGTGGTTCAGTCCCACAAAAGTGCTACTGTAGCAGAAACTGTTGAAAACCTTTGTGTTGGTTAATAGAAAACCATCAAAACGCAGTTCATCACATTTTGCTGCATGTGCAACATCAAGCGCCCAAGCTGAGTTATCAGACTGCCTATTAAGACCTTTACAAACTTGTTCAGCTCAATAACAACTATCATTGGTATGTGACCATTGGAAATGAATCTGATGAATCACATTTTCTTCTACATCATTGGGAAAGTCAGCTGCATATGCGTTGTTCACCACAGAAGAGATTGCAGTGGGATTTACATTGGCAAGAGATAGCCTGCTAACCCTGCTGAGAAGAAGTTCATCTTGCATATTTAGATGCAAAAGCTTTGATAGAATTAATCCAACTGTGTACACTGAGCCTGAGTGCTTTAGCCTCTCATCTTACAGAATCGCCCGTGTGATGCGCCAGGAAAGAGGCAGTTCTTTGCTAGTAGGAGTGGGTGGCACAGGCAAGCAATCACTCACCCGGTTAGCAGCTCACATGTGTGGATACCGCTGCTTCGAAATTGAACTGAGTAGAGGCTACAACTATGATAGCTTCCATGAAGACTTGAGGCAGCTCTACAAGATGGCTGGTGTGGAGGGCAAAGATATGGTGTTCCTATTTACAGACACTCAGGTATCAAGCAATTGTCAAAAGAGAAGATACACATTTATATATCCAAGTATAGCATCATTGCTGTCCACTCTGTTTTGTGTCTTGTAGATTGTGGTTGAGGAGTTTTTGGAGGATATTAACAACATGCTGAACTCTGGTGAGGTACCCAACCTTTTTGAGAAAGATGAGTTAGAGCAAGTACTGGCTGCCACTCGACCTCAAGCCAAAGAGGCTGGAATCAGTGAAGAGAACAGGGATGAGGTACGCTTAAACTGAAACACAAAGAAAACAGACTACAGAAAACATTTATCGGGTCAGGAAAAAAACATTTACAAACGATATGATCAGATTGCCTGTTCATTCAACTAAGTGATTGAATTGGAAAGTTACCAAAATTCCTTTCTCTCTTTTTTATTTGCGCGTGTGTTTGTAACCCCGCCTTAAGGTGTTCCAGTATTTCATCTCTCGTGTACGGGAGAAGCTGCACATAGTGCTTTGCATGAGTCCCGTCGGCGATGCCTTCAGGTCCCGTTGTCGCATGTTTCCCTCACTGGTCAACTGCTGCACCATTGACTGGTTTGTGCAGGTATTCTTAGACAGCTCTTATTTTCATCTGGTGAGGTGAGAGTTTGTGTAAGTAAAGACATTACTACAATTATCATGGATTGACGATAACAATAATACAATCTCATTTTTACTATCTGGTATGTTTTACAGGGATTTACAAAGTAGTCCAAATGACCTTACTCTGGTTGTTGAACCAGTTCATGCCAGCCTTCTTTCAGTCCATATAACATTACCATCATGTTGCTGGTCCTTGCAGCAATAACTAAAATGTAATTTCTTTTGGCCCTGACATAAATGTCCACGCCGTTCTTTTTTCGTCTTGGTTTTATCAGGTTTTCTCTTTCGCTCTTGTCTTTTGTCCACCATTCTCTTTTTCCAGAGCTGTATTGCAAATTCTTGTTTTAAATAATTTTTAGTGCCTTTTGTTATCTTACTAACTTGACTCTTTGTTTTAATTCTGTCACAGAAGTTATATCGTTTAAATATAATTTATTTAAAAAAGTTATATAATTTAAAAGGGGTGTTGCAGCTGTATCTCCTCTATTCCCTCTTTTCTCCTGCCTTCTGGTGCTCAGTGGCCTCGTGAGGCACTGCTCTCTGTCTCTCAGGCATTCTTCCAGAATGTGGATTTTGGCAGTGAGGAGCTAAAGCAGAGCTTCTCAGTCATGTGCGTGGCGATACATGTTAGTGTTACTGACATGGCTGAGCGTTTCTACTCAGAGCTGAGACGCCGATACTACACCACACCTACCTCCTACCTGGAGCTCATCAATCTTTACTTGGGCATGCTCAACGAGAAGAGACAGCAGTTAGTGCTTGTAAGTTGAAACGTCACAAATATGGCTGAAAGTTCTTGTTAGCACTTTTCTTTTAGCTTCTTTGTATTAACTCTTGTTACTTGAGTATATTTTGTCTGGTCTCGTAGAGCAGACAAAATGCAATATATGTAAGAGTGTATATGTTATGTGTTGAATAGGCCAGGGATCGGGTGAAGAACGGTCTGACCAAACTTTTGGAAACCAACAAGCTGGTTGACAAAATGAAAGTGGACCTGTCTGCTCTGGAACCAGTCCTGAAACAAAAGTCCATTGATGTTGATGCACTCATGGAGAGACTGGCTGTTGACCAGAAGAGTGCTGATGAGGTTTGTGTGTGTGAGAGGGAGAGAAATACACAGCGTGTTCCAAATTATTATACAAATATGATTTCAATTAAATAAATGTTTGAATTTCAGTTTTTCAGTTGATGTTTTCAGTTGCGCAATCTCAGACAGGTTTGGTAATTTGCCATTTGAGCTGAAACTACTTAAGGAGTTTGTTACACATTATTAAGCAAGTCACAGGTTCCATGCAATAGGAGGGAAAAGAAAGATAACCAGAAACTAAGAAACTTCATACTGTAAAAAGATTTTAGTGTGATTCTGAGTACACATCCCTTTGTTCAGATTGAGGTGTATTAAGAGAACAGCTGTGAAAAATCCACCGATGAGTAGCAAACAGGTATTCAAAGCTTCTCACGCCTCTGGAGTCCCAAGAACCTCTCGATGCAGGATCCTCCAGAGGCTTACTGATGTGCGTAAAGCTGTATATCAGCCACCCTTAACCAATGCCTACAAGGAGAAACTATTGCAGTAGGCTCAGAAATGTATGAAGTCTAAAATTCTAATTGTTTTATTCACTGATGAATGCTGTGCTACACTGGATGGTCCAAATGGATGAAGTTCTGCATGGTTGGTGGATGACCACCATGTCCCATCAAGGCTCCAACTTAGTACTTAGAGGTAGCGGAGTAATGTTTTGGGCTGGAATCATAGGAAGTGACTTGGTACCAAAATAACCTCAGAAAAATATGTGGAGTGCCTAACTTTCCTGCCATGGTATAATATAAAAAGAAGAATCGTAACTTCTGTAGTAAAACAATACTCATGCAAGACAATGCATTCATGGCATGCTGCAAAAAGAAAAGAATACCATTGAGGTTTGGCTGCTATAGACGTAAAGTGAGAAAAAAAATCATCATGTGGCCACCATCATCCCCTGACCTCAACTCTGTTGAGAACCTGTGGAGCAGCCTTAAAAGGAAGCTCTATGAAGGTGGACGGCAGTTTACCTCAAAAAAGCAGCTCTGGGAAGCAATTCTGTTTTGAAATACAGGCACAAACTATACATGGAAGCACAAGCTCAATGGATGAGAGAGTTGATAAGGTGATACCAAAGAAGAGCTCCTATGTTTAAATGTAACTTAATCTGGAAAGATGTTTTTGAGTAAAATAGCTTTGATTTGGAAAAAATTTCCTTTTTATGCAAGAAATTACAACAGATTTCTATTTAAAATTCTTTAGAAATACTTGAGTGTCTTGAAACTCTGCTGTGCGTGATAATTTGGAACACTACATTTGAAGTTATTTTGCAAAAAATGCCATTTTCATCGTTGGTAATTTTGTTTAGTAAAATCCAGATTTTAATATGATTGTTGAGGAATGAAAGATCCTATTGACTGCCAATTATCTTATTTAGGTAATAATTATCACATTTTTGTCCATCTTTTGTCCAAAGATGGATATGTATATATGTATATGTATGTGTATATATAAGATTTCAAATAATGACTGTGTAACGTGAGGAAAAAATTACAACCTTTTCACAGGTCCGTAAGGTAGTACAAGAGGATGAGGCTTTAGCCAAGGTCAAAGCTGAAGACACCCAGGCCATAGCTGATGATGCACAGAGGGACCTGGATGAAGCTCTTCCAGCTCTGGAGGGTGCCAATAAAGCTCTTAATTCTCTTGACAAGGCTGACATCTCTGAGATCAAGGTGTTCACCAAACCCCCAGACCTAGTCATGACTGTCATGGAGGCAGTCTGCATCCTGCTCCATTGCAAGTCAGTATGCTTCTCTTTTTCTTCCTTAATGATTTTTGATACATTATATCTATACAAGGTCCTTCCTGTATACAAATAAAATTAATTTATGTCACTATATTATTTCCATTATATTAAATTTGAAGATGACAGATGCCAATTACATACAACATACAATCTCTTTATACTAAATGTTTTATTTAACTAAGCACAGTTGATTTAATTCAATACAGCAAATGAGTGTACAGGATCATCAAACAATCTGAAGAAAGAACTTTGAACATCCTGATATCTTTCCATTTATCCTGATGATTCATGATCACAATCAATCATCTCAGCAGTGACTTCCCCCGTCTGAGATGAAAGTAGTACATAATGATTTTGCTGCTATATTCCATGTAATTACTATAAACACCATCTCAGTAATTTCCTAAATGGCTTTCATCATCGTTGTAATCATAATCTTCTCTGCGTTATAGTGTCTGTGCCAAAGTGTTTGATATTCAGGCCCACGTTTTACCCAATATATATTTATAGAAAGCATTTCTGGGGATTCCCATCTTGTCTCATGACTTGACACCTGTAGATATCATCATTCATTAATCTGCCCTAATGCTGCACCAAAACAAGTCCAACCCAAAAACATAGCTGCTTTAGACTTTAACACCCCCTCTTCTGCTTGAAGCGGACCAACATGACATACATACATTTTCATTTACTTCTAACACTATGAAACATTACGTTAGTATGAGTGTGTAATAAATCCATTGATAGATGATACTCTTTGTACTCTTTTTGTTTCTTTGTTTTATGAGTTAGGATGTGAGTTTTACTTTTGAATTGCATTGTATGATTTTTTGCCAGTATGGTTATTTCAAAGTGCAGTCCCCACATTCCATTACTGATATCATATTACCATCTGTCTTAGTTGTTTGTAAGTACTGTTTAATTCTTATATTATTGCTAGCAGTTAACAATTCCAAACATGTAATAGCCTGCAATCAAACTGGAAACCAGAACCATAATATTTTTTGGAATATTTCTTTTGGCCTCATATAAATTCCCTCATTATCTCAGTTTCTTATTTTCACAACTCCTCCCTTGCATGCTATTTTTCTTACAGACCAGACTGGCCTAGTGCCAAACAATTACTTGGAGATGCCAATTTTCTCAGGCGTCTGACAGACTATGACAAGGACAATATCAAGCCCCAGATCCTCTCAAAGCTGCAAAAATACATCACCAGCCCTGACTTCATACCTGAGAAGGTCTGTTTGGATTTCAAAAGGAATCTGTGCAAAAGCTTTGTGGTAAAATTTCACTCAGACACTTTAGTCTTTTATTGGAGTTAAAACGGATGGTCAAGAAAATTTACACCTTGGAGTATGGTGTCATGACATTACATAACTTGAACATTGAAGATGATGCAGTTTGTTTTAATGTCTGTTACTTGGTGTAATTGCTAATTATTTTGCTTCTGTTAGGTGGAGAAAGTATCCAAAGCCTGCACATCGATGTGTATGTGGGTCAGAGCTATGGATCTTTACACCAGAGTTCTCAAAGAAGTCGGCCCTAAGAGAGAAAATCTTGCCAAAGCACAGGTTAGTTACACAGAGAGCGGAATTAATATAAGATGTACTCCATACAGTGGGTACACAAATTACAAGATAAGTTTTGTTGAATTTGTTCCATATACTCTTGCTTTAAAAATTCAGTGCCTTATTTTTTCTTTCCACCAAATATTGCCACACATACATTAAGCTTAACGATGAGAATGAAAAATGGCCCAAAGGTTGTCTAAATGCTTTATTAATGGCATTTCCCGCTGTCTTTTTCTCCTCATATTCCAACCCCTGCAGAAAGAGCTGGATATGACCATGGCGACCCTGAGAGAGAAGCAACAAAAGCTTCAGGAGGTGGAGAACGAGATCACCATTCTCCAGGATCAGTTTGACAACAGTGTGAATGAAAAGGAGGATTTGGGTGAGAGCTGCAAACTTATTATGTTAACAATTTAAACTCTGCTTGGGTCTTAAAGTGCCAATCTACTGTATGTTTTAAGAAATTTACTGTCAAACTAAATCCCTAAAAATAAAACATATTCCACCCCAAAGCCCATTGTTTAGTCTAATGTATGTTCCAATGCTCAAGTCTTTCATTGTTTTATTATCCAATGAAGGTGAAATTGAATGCATCTTCCTACTTTTTAGCTGACTTTTTAATTATTTTTTTTATCTCTGTCTTCTGACCCTGTTCCCTCAAAGTTAACACCATGGCTCTGACGCAGGCTCGATTGACCAGGGCAGGAAAGCTGACCTCTGCTCTTGGTGATGAGCAAGTGCGCTGGCAGGAAAGTGTTGCCCTGTTTGACCAAGAGATTATCAATGTTGTGGGAAATGTCTTCATTGCAGCTGCATGTGTAGCCTACTATGGAGCATTTACCTCCCATTATAGACAGCTGGTAAGTGCAGTGTGCTGTGGTGCTCACAACTTATTTAGAGTTAGTTAGAGATGGATAACTGGTGGATGCAGGTCTGCAGGCTCTTTCAAGCAATACATTGTGCTACATAAAAAATTAACTGCACCTAATTGCCTCATTGTTATGCATGGACATTTTCTTTCAGATATAATTCCCATTGGAGTAATGTTCAGTTCACTAAACTGAATCTGCATGTACAACATTAAAGCAGAAGTGATAAAAATGATTAAATGAGGAAACCTGTGTTTGCAAAGACTAATTAAATACTCTTTCAAACAAAACAAATAATATCTCAAGATGTACATTATATAATCATTCCACTCTGGAAAAAGAACTGTTCAAATAAATCATTAAAAGCACAAAATTAATATGACATTCATTACCGTGATGAGTATATGTAAACTTATGACCACAACTGTATGTATGTGTTTTTGTGTGTGTGTGTGTGTGTGTGTGTGTGTGTTTGCTTCTTTTCCTAGCTGATTGACCAGTGGATAAAACAGTGCCAGGAGCTCAAAATCCCCATCAGTTCTAGCTTTAGCCTGATCAACATTTTGGGTGACCCATTTGTCATTCGGCAGTGGAACACAGAGGGACTGCCCCGTGACACTGTCTCCACAGAGAACGGGATCCTAGTGACTGGGGGCCGACGCTGGCCTCTTATGATTGATCCACAGGATCAGGTGAACTAGAAATCTGGATGTGGTGTGCCGATAATCATTTTGTTATTCTAGGGTTTAAGTGTTTCATTCATTTATATACCACACAGTTTTACAAACAACATGAAGGGGACATGTAAATATGCCTTTACTGTATACAGAATGTTATAAAACCTAAAGCACGTAATATTTCATTCCAAGAATTTCTTGTCTAAGGAGTTTGATTTAAAAAGCTGGTCATGAGGTTGCAATGTCAGCTTAAAGAACAGAACTTCCTGTCAGAAATGGCCGGAAACAAAGTCACAGACAGGCCTCTGCTCCAAGACAAACACTCTGCCCAGCTTCACCACATAGAAAGGATATAAACAGGATGGAAATATTATCACAGCTACACTTTTACGGCCTCCATGTAACTCTCTGTTGTTCCCTTTCTTTTTATACCATGCAAATCTGTTAAGAGACCAACTTTTCATCAAATTAATTAAGTTATTTTTTTCACCCATAAGGCCAACCGATGGATCCGCTCCAAGGAGGCCAAGCATGGCTTAAAGGTTATGAAGCTGACAGATTCGAACTTTCTTTGTATCTTAAAGAACGCTATTCAACTGGGCACACCTGTACTGTTAGAGGAGGTAAGAACACAGGACATGTAATTGTTGAAGTTGATTGATAATAAAAAGATTGTAAAATAAAGATTCATTATTGCTTCATGTTGGATGCGTTTGCTTGTATAATCCTGCACTATGTATGAATAGTTGAAGGAGACCCTAGATCCAGCGTTGGAGCCCATCCTTTTAAAGCAGACATTTATGTCTGGTGGACGGACATTGATCCGACTCGGAGACTCAGATATTGACTATGACAAAAACTTCAGGCTGTATATGACGACTAAGATGGCTAACCCCCACTACCTGCCAGAGGTAAGCACACACATTCGGCATAAAGAATTGTGCATCAGAGGCACAATATCATCAGATATTAAAAATGTATACCCTTTTATGCACACCCAGGAGAGCAACAACCCCCTAAAACTTTGGTTTTTGCATTTAAAGTAAAACCCACTTACAATAAGTATTTGACAGTTATCTGAAAAGGCATTTGGATATCTAATACACAAAGGATATAAGTTCCAATGTATTCTATGCATCTTTTACAGTTTCACTTGCTGTTATTCAATGTGTCTGGGTCTCTATTCTCTGCCAGGTGTGCATCAAAGTTACAATCATCAATTTCACTGTGACCAAGTCTGGTTTAGAGGACCAACTACTCGGGTAAATACAATAAACACAATTAGAAAACAGATACTTTGTGATTCACTTTTACAAACAACTCTATGTTAAACTGTATAGTTCAGTGAGATGATTTGCACCTGCACGTTGAGACCAAAGTCACACTTTTTATCATGCAACATTTAATATAATACATTTCTTTGTATTATATTGATAACATTTCTTTCTGTTGCATTAATTTCTCCTGCAATCTTCCTACTCCTCTTCTTCCTAAGTGATGTGGTACGTCTGGAGAGTCCACATCTTGAGGAACAAAGGAATGAGCTGATTGTGCGCATCAACGCTGACCGCAATCAGCTGAAAGACCTCGAAGATCGCATCCTTAGGCTTCTCTTTACCTCTGAGGGAAATATACTAGATAATGAAGAGCTTGTTCAAACCCTCCAGGAATCAAAGGTAAATATGGGACAAGGAAAAAGAAAATATTGAAATTTATTTCATTGTTAAGGAAATTGATTTGAAATAATGTGACATTATCATTTAGTATACATATAATTTCCTCTGTCGGGAATTTTTATTAACTCTCCTAAATGGCTGTGCTTTTTCTCTTTCTGGTATTTTCCTCTCTGTTACTTCAGGTGACATCTGAAGCCATAAAGCACCGTCTGGAAGAGGCAGAGGCTACTGAGCTAATGATCAACTCTGCAAGGGAATGCTACCGGCCCGTGGCCACTCGGGGCTCTGTCTTGTACTTTGTCATCGCCAGCCTATCTGAGATTGATCCGATGTACCAGTACTCCCTCAAGTACTTCAAACAGGTGTGAGCAATCAGGTTTTGTTTAACAATGCACAGACAAATCTCTATCTTGAGTTTTTATTCCATCTTGCTGACTAAAGCGGTGGTGGAGGAACTATATTTTAAGTTTCTGTGACATAAATCCAGGCTTTCACGCATTAATTGTGACACAATCTGGTAAAAATGTCTAATGGGATAAAATAATAGCCTATTATGTTCAAATGGCTGAAGGTTAAATTTGCTGTGGCATCGTAATGTTATTCAAAAACACTTAAATGACCATCATTCAAAGCTGTTAATATGTAAGAGGAGAGGAGAGACTTCAAATCCTGCACCCTGCAACAGGTTGTAACTGGCAAACATCATTGTGAAAATGAAAAGGCATCAAGCATCCATGTAATATACTTTTTCTTCCCCCCTCCATTACTGTGCTTTTCTCCCTCCATTCCTAGGTATTTAACTCCACCATTGAAACGTCAGAGAAAAGCAGTGTCCTAGAAGAACGTCTCCAGATCCTGCTGGACCAGATCTTGCTCAACTCCTACATCAATGTGTCCCGGGGCCTCTTCGAACAGCACAAACTCATCTACAGTTTCATTTTGTGTGTGGAGATCATGAGGCAGCGTGGTGAAATTTCTGATGTGGAATGGCAGTATTTTCTAAGAGGAGCTGCTTCTTTGGAAAAGGTGAGGCATGAAACCCAGTAAGTAAATTCAGGTGAATAACTTACTGTTGTCAGATTACATATCCTGTGATGGACTGGTGACCTGTCCAGGGTGTACCCCGCCCTCGCCCAATGTGAGCTGGGATTGGCCCTAGAACCCCCCACGATCCAGAAACAGCTTAAGCGGTTGAAGATGAATGAATGAGATTACTTACTCAACTCATTAGTGTTCATGGAAAAGATTCTGATTGTCAGCCTCTTCAGATGTCCATTTTTTTGTTGCTAGGGTCAAAATGAATTCATCACGCATGTTTATAAACAATGAAAACATCAGCTGGCAAAAATTTACAAAAAATTGTCAAAGGTGGTGTGTGGTGTCATATACATCCCTTGTCTCAGGGGAACTTAGCATAAAGTCACATTTGTGCCTATTTTTTCAAATTGACTTAAATTGACTGTGGAGCAAAATACATAAACAAAATTCAATAGTCTGTTCATCACAGTGTATGCTACTGTAAATGGATGTCATCAGTCACAGTCTTTCTTTGATTTATCAGGGGGAAAAAAGATATGATTCATCTTTAACTTTAGTATAGTTATTTTTCAAAGCACACAACTTAAACCAGCTTGGTTAAATAGAAATGGAAAAATAACTGCAGTACTTTGTTGCTAGCTCGTAAAGTGAAATCAGAGATTGTTTATAGCTTAACAGCCTCACTGCATTCAGACCAAGCAAGATTAAAAAAAAAAAAAAAAAAAAAAAAAAAAAACATACAGAAAAATATTTGGTGTCATTGAGTTAATAGCTGAATTACATCTGTTCAACTACTCTATATTCGGAGGGCTATTCGAATATACAAGAGCACCCATTTGTTAGGAAGACGATTTGACCATAATAAGGCATAAGGATTAATTGCCTGTGGGAGTAAGGAGATAATGGGACAGTTTTAACTGTGTCATGAGTTCTAAATGTAAAAATTTTTTGGCTCCCAGATATTCTAATATTTATAAGAAAATAGGGAAATTTGTTACAGTTTACTGACAGGATCCTTGTAACTACAGATAAAAAAATGCTGTTTTATTTAGCCCTCCCAAATTCCTCCCAACTTGGCCTGTAGGCAATATTTTCATTCTTTCCCAATCTCACATAGGGATTGAGTCGATATAAAAGTCTATTGTCACAAAGTGACAGTCGTGACTCTCTCTGTCTCAGCCAGCTTATTACTCAGAATCTACTGACGCTGATGGAAACTCAACAGAGTAGTCTTTCTGGGCAGAGGTTCACAAAATAAATATTTCTGTGAATGAGAGATAAGAAATGGAGAATATCTCTGTTTGTCAGCTGTCCATACAACCTTCATGTAGCACACAAACAGACCTTGAGCCACCAATACCTAGTACATCACACTGACATAAGTCCTTCTACACACCTCCAGAGAGGCTAATTGAGGCTATACAAAGCCACTGACCTCAGAATATTCCAACTTTGCATATATTGCAAAAGCTTCCTGTCTATGGGCCTGATCTACTAAAGGTTGGCTGGTATAAAAACGTGTGCGAACATTATGTCACCCGCAAAAAAGTGCAAGCTGACCTACTATAGGTCACTATATAATCTTGCTCATTTTACTGAACAAGATTAAAAGACATGAGTCACTGAAAAAATCTGATCCTCCAATCACTAAGAGCATATTCCTGTTTTTACTCACCATTCGGCTCTCTTGTATCTTAGATGTCCTGAGTTAGGCTGGAGGTGCTGCATTGTCAGCTGTTGTGATCCTCATGCTAATACTATCCTTTCTTCTCCTTCACCTGTGTCCTTTCCTTTGCATCTTCAATGCTGTGCATCCATCATTTATACATCTCTTATTCATTTTGAGCGCTTTTTACCAATTCAAATTTCTCTTTGTGTTTCCAAGGCACCATACAATTTTGAATGTTTACTTTCCTTGGACGTTTTGAATCATGTGCTTTTTACATATTTTTTTTGACAGAATTGTTTATTTTTTAGTGCCTCACTACTCTGGGTTTGTCCTCCATATTTTTTCCCCATCTCCTCCCTTTATTGTTGTAATGATTCCTTGTATTTCCCTACCAGGACTATGCAGAGCGACCAGATGTGCCATGGCTAAGTGATTTTCACTGGCAGACATGTTGTCAGCTGGAGGACACATTGCCCTGCTTCAAGGACATCTCCAAACAAATCACCAGAACTAATATTCACATTAAGCTGGGTAATCCAACCCCATGGGTGTCCTATCTGATCTAGGAAGATTCTGTATATTAAGTGGATGTTGTCCTGGTCTATATAAAATCTAGAATGTTTGATTGAGGTGCCCAACCTAATTTTCCACTGTAAGGTTTTGCAATTCTAAACATTCTTGAACCATTTCCGCAAAGTTGACAATTTTACATGTACGCTGTGACTAAATTTTTTAAAAAATCATATTGATTCAGAGATTTGTGTGATAATGATAGTGATCTTTCTTGCCTCATTGTAGGATGTTTCCAAGCATCCATTAATCCAGAGAACTGGGAAGACTATGAATTCAAAGAGGGGAATAAGGGTAGCAACTGGAATGAGAGGCTGGGGTCCTTCCAAAAGCTTATCCTTATCAAGAGCTTCATGGAGGAGAAGGTGAACCTACATGAATTCTCTGCATTACTCAGGAAGGTTTTAGATATAGTTTTTCAGATTTACAGGTTCATAATAAGAATTTCAGAAGAAATGTCAGTGTCACTTTTTTTTATCCAACAAGCCCTCATCAGCACTCTGCCAAAACATTTTTCTTTCCTTTCTCCTTCATAGAAAACCAGGTGTTTAAGCTCCTTTATTTTAGAAAATTATGCCTTCCACTCCCACATTTTTACTTTTTTGCTGTCTCTTTACCATTTTTCTTTGTAACACTCACCTTCCTTTCCTTGCAGGTAGTCTTTGCAGCAACAGAGTTTGTCATTGTCAGCCTCGGGAAGCAGTTTGTGGAAAACCCTCCTATTGACCTGACTAACCTGTACAACAACATGTCCACCACCACCCCACTGATTTTCATTCTCAGCACAGGATCTGACCCTATGGGTGCCTTCCAGCGTTTTGCTAAAGAGAGAGGATGTCTTGATAGGTAAAAAAAAACACACAAAAAAAACACATAAGACCACTGACTTGTAAGGGATTTTGTCAGTTGCAGTTGTAATTTTCTAACCATGAGCTAAGATACAATTAAAATCTTAATTAAAATCCCTCCAGCTTTGCCTTCCAAACATAAATATGGAGTTGTACTAATTACAATACCACATGATGTCTCTCAGAGTTGAATCTATCTCACTGGGTCAAGGCCAGGGGCCTATAGCCGAGAAGATGATCCATGCAGCACTGAAGAGTGGAAACTGGGTCTTTCTGCAGAACTGCCATCTGGCAGTCTCTTGGATGTTAGCCATGGAAGAGCTCATCAAGACCTTCACTGAACCAGGTAAGGGAATATAGTCCCTTCTGTTTTCCTTCAAAATAAAAGCTTATTTCTTTATGTCTTGCATGTCTAGCATTCATCAAATCATGAACTATCACACTACAGCTGCTCAATCAGGCTGCATCTGGAATGCATTGTCACAGCATTGGTTTGGTTATCAGTAACATTACCTGATATAGAATCAGTAGGAAGTTGATGGTGTTATTGTATATGTTAGTGACTTTTCTATAGTACAGACTGCATTTAACTATACCAAAGGCTTTATCGTCATGTTTTTTCACATTTAACGTCATATTTGGACTGATTTGATTATTTGATTAATCACTACATTTGAGCTTAAATTTCAGACGATTACTGTCTGAAATCATGTCATTGTGCTCGACTCTACATGATATGCTTTCCAGACATTACAGTAAATCAAATCAAGTTTTATTTGTATAGCACATTTCATGCAAGTTAGCAACACAAAGTTCTTCACAGGTAAAAAAAGAAAGAAAGAAAGAGCAGAAAGAACACAAAAAAGTAAAACATACAACATATAACATACATAGTCACACAGTAAGTAGGTAAGTACAGTATGAACCAGATGAAGAAACGCTATCTTAGGGAGCCATCCACACCGAGAAGTGTAACAGCCCACAGGATCACACCCCTGCGGGTGGACCAGACACAACTCCCAGTGTTCAGGGCTCCAATGAGGAAAACACTGGGGCTGAAATTTACTAAGGATATAAAATAGTAGTATCATAAACTGTGAGTACAGAAGAAGAGATTCCAGTTCAGTTACATACTTGACAGGTTACATACTTGTCTGCCGTCCCGTTGTTACATAGGGAAGCAATGATTTTTTAAATCTATCACTTGCTCTGTACAGCTCTAATGTGTGGTGGTTGAGAGCTCACTTTATTGCAGACATCAAATGCGTATATAACCAATACTTTGCAGCATGTCCATAACAACATAATTTAGCCTCTGAAGGCACAAAAATTCTTTTAATAGTTTTTCAAATATTATTTTGCAGAAATAAGCAATGATGTGTGATTTTGAGAGCGACAACCATGAAGTTCTTGACGTTGAACATATTCCTATCTTTTCCCATGCAGATACATCAATCCATGAGAACTTCCGTTTGTTTCTTAGTTCCATGCCAACAAAAGTATTTCCTGTTACAGTGCTTCAGAACTCTGTCAAGGTAACCACACACACTACGTTTATCCCCTCGTTGCCCTGTTGCTTGAAAATCTTACTTCAGTCCATTTAGTTCTAAGATCACCAATTGTGCTTCAGGATTAATGTTCCCAATAAAGAGAAGTCTGCTGCATCCACTTTCAATGAGATATTGCTGATTGTTGAACAACTCTGTCTTTTCTCCACTGAGCAGTTTAGTCTACTTCTGAATGCAGCTTTGTCATCATTATTCTTCAGAAAGATTACGGACATACATGCTCTGAGAGCAACTATTCTAATTATTCATCAAGAGAATAACTTCTTACACCGTATGGGAACTTGACAGTGCACATATTGCATCCGTACAGAGACTGTTAATATTTAATTCCAGAGGAGGTATGTGTTCTAGAGACAGTGGATAAAAGAAAGCACATGAATAACTAAACAATGTTTGGATACATGAGAGCGATCGTGAAATGTAAGTAGAAAGGCAGAATGAATGTAATTTTCATTCCGTTTATTGGTACTATATGTGATATTTTGCATGTTATGTAATTAGTTAAACAAAAGGTAACGCTGCTACTTTCTCCTAAATGGCACAATGTCAGTGTTTCAGTAGCAAAGAATTTAGGCTTGCTCTTTTCAATACTTTCAAGTCCTGTGTGTCTTTGTTCTGTAATCCTCAGGTGACCAATGAGCCTCCCAAAGGACTACGAGCCAACGTGCGGCGGGCCTTCACAGAGATCTCTAGCATTTTCTTTGAAGACCACATTTTGGGACGCCAGTGGAGGAAAATTGTCTTTGGAATCAGCTTTTTCCATGCAATCATCCAGGTTACACACACAGGACCTTAAACATATTTGATCATTACATATTGTGTGCCTTTATAATATATATATATATATTTATTATTGTTATTATTACTTTCCTTGTTGCCTGCTGCTTCTGCTGTTTGTCTTTGCATCATCACTCTGCTTGTCATTCTTTGTGTGTCCCCTCTGTGTGTTAGGAGAGGAAGAAGTTTGGCCCTCTAGGCTGGAACATCCACTATGAGTTTAACGACAGTGACAGGGAGTGCGCTCTGCTCAACCTCGACCTCTACTGCAAAGACGGCACCATCCCTTGGGATGCTCTCATTTACATCACTGGTAGGGAAGCTTGCAAAAAACTGTGTGTTAGTGTGTCCAGGTTTATCTAATATAATTACCACGTATGTGCTCATTAACGCAGTAACATCAGCAGTCACACTGAGAGTCATCTGTATGTCTGAATGATAAAATAAAAACTGATAAAGTAACTTTTTATGCCCATTGGTCAGTTTAATTGTGACCATTGAATGTATGTAATGCAAAAACATAAGCATTCCTTCAATATTCTGATTGTCTTATTTTGAATAGATAGGAATTGTAAATGTTGTCTTTTTAACACCATTGTTTGTTGCATTGCCCTTGTCCAGCACAGACAGCTCATTGTTGTTTCTCAACCACAGAGACTTTTTCAGCTTCAAATGAAATGAATATGTGCCTGTTTAAAAAAAAACCATGTACAATTCTGGACTGTCTTGCAGCTGCGATCCTGCGCGGTGAACTCTTCACTCAACAACATAACACTGCTCTCTTCCTCTTGACTGCATGTTTATGGAAATTAAAAGAGAAGAACAGATGTTACCAAAAGATACTGCAGGCACATAATATTAAAGAGTTTGACAAATCACAGCTTTTGTTATTGTACATGGAGGTGTCCAACCCTCCTACAAAATGTTCAAATAAACTGTCAGTGGTGTAGTTAGCTTAAACTTTTTCAACAGAGGTAATATTATAACTGTGTGTCAATGAAATGTAATCATTTCATTAGTTTCATCCATTGTTAATTTTGTTTAATTTTCATGAGTAGTTGCAACAAAAAGGCATTTTTGAACACGAAACTAAAATCCCTTCAAGAATGTAGTCATCATTCGTATTCTTCGTATATATCATCTTGAATTTTCAAGAGACATCTTCAAAGTTATTACGAAGAAGAGAGAGGATCGCTTTCATGAAGAAAGCTCATCACATCTCTAAAGTTCATTTGTTTCCCTAATCTGGTTTTCAATTACACCTCCAAATAATAATGTGCTGCATTCAGTCTCAGTGGAGCAGACCACATCCAATTGATGTCTCTCATTGTTATCACACTTCTGTGTTATTAGTTTAATCCTTAATTCGAACAGCCCTTGTGAGCCAAAGCTACACATGCTCTTTGAGGGATAGAATTTGGGCTCAAACCAAGCATGATATTGCCTTTCTTGCCTTTCTTCTTTAAGAAGGAGCAGTCTCTCTTCTGGTGTGAAGAAATGGCTCTGCTAGCTTTGCCACGCCTAAAGCTTATTAAGAGCTTCAGTAGAAATGAGTCAGATTATTCCCTCCCCTTGTCAAATAACTCAAATAACTATGGATATTTACAGAGAGTGGGGATTTTAATTTTTGGATTGTTAAATGTTACGTAATTGAAAAGAGTAAACGTTTTACTCAAAATCTTCGCTCTATCATGCATGTTTTATCACCTTTGTAAAATACTGTCAGACCAGGTACGTCCCTCTCAAGCGTCAAGAATATCTTTTGAGAGCAGCTCCCCTCCAAAGGCGATTTAGTGAACTTCTTTGCATGCTCTTCTTGCACTTAACCATATTGAACAGATTAAGTTCTTTAGACTTCAAAATCTACTACTGCGCTTAGGTTTTACTTTTGTCCCCCACTTCTGAGTTGCTTTGGATAACAACAGCTAGAGCGTGAGTCGATGTAAATGATGATTCTAAATGTACTTTTTAAAATACTTTAATTTGCACCACTGGCTGAACTCAAACTGGAACAAAACAATGACCATTAAAATGACAACATCCCTGAAAAGATAGACAGTAAACATTATGTGGTCTTTGTGTCTGTCTCCCCAGGTGAGATCACATATGGAGGCAGAGTGACGGACGTGTGGGATCAGCGCTGCCTCAGGACAATCCTCAAAGGCTTTTTTTCCCCAAAAACTCTGGAATATGGCTACATCTACTCATCTTCAGGTGTTTTTCAATCCCAAACTCTATTTTTCCAGAATCTGGTTGTTTAGCAAGCTCAAATACCAAATCCACATCCTAACTTTATATATATTTTATGCGGATTCTTGTGTGTATAAAGGTATCTACTATGCACCAGACACAGACGAACTGGATCAATATAAGAAGTACATTGAGAGTCTTCCAATCACTGATGATCCTGAGGTCTTTGGTATGCATGAGAATGCCAACCTGGCCTTCCAAGTGAGAAACAATACTGAATTCATCATAGAAGTGTATTAATAGTGTAAAAAAACCACACTCTAGAATCATTTAAGCAGATCTTCAAAACTAACAGACGTCTTTGTGTTTTTGCAGAGGTGACATGCTGATTATCACATTTAGACTACAAATTTACATTGTTTATGAGTCATTAATGACTGAGCATAGAACTGCTTATACAGTTAATTGCCATTTTAAAAATGTTTCTAATTCATGAGAGTGCAATAGCAAATTAAACAAGGATTTTACTGTGTGCATCTGTGTTTGTTTTTGTGTCGCCCCACAGCGCCAAGAAACCATAAATCTAATCAACACTATACTGGATGTCAATCCTCGCTCCTCAGCCCAACATGGAGCTAAAAGTAGTGATGAGATAGTCTGCGAGCTGGCTGATTCTATACTAGCCAGACTACCTGGTACAAAGACAGATACATACCCACATACACATGATCAATGTTTAAAATATATTTCCTCATAAAATCAACACCTGACAGTTTGTTTTCTATGTTCATTGTGTCGTTCTGTGTGCAGAGCATCTGGACATGAGTGACGCAGTGGAAGCTCTGTTTGAACGAGATGAAAATGGCCGCCTTAACTCCCTCACGACTGTGTTGGGACAGGAAACAGATCGTTTCAACAAACTGCTGCAAGTGCTCAGGGTAACATTCACAAAGCCATATGTTTAAATTGAATAAAAATCAAATCAAAATCCAAAAACCAAATGGATCCCTGGGAGGAAATTATCTTAAACTACAGTTGCTCTCGTAAGAGTAGATGCCAAAAAACATCTTTATACATTTGTAAAGCTGCTTATATTAAGATTAAGAAGAAAAAAATAGCTAATCAAAAATGTCTACTTTTACTTTATATATATATATATATATATATATATATATATATATATATATATAATATATGATTTTAATACTTTACTCTTAAGTGCGATTCTCTTTGTGTTTTGTAGATGTCCCTCATCACTTTACAGAAAGCCCTAGCAGGTCTAGTGGTGATGTCAGAAGAGATGGACCGCATCTACACAAGCTTCTTGAACAACCAGGTCCCAAACTACTGGGCAAATGCTGCCTATCCTTCTCTCAAAAGCCTGGCATCCTGGGTCAGGGACCTAGTCCTCAGGACCTCCTTTATCCAGGTATTCACACACCAACACGTGTGTCTGTCAGTTATTGACTTGTCTACTGTGAGTAGTAGCCACAGGGTTCTGAAAGTGAATAAGTAATTTATAGAGATAACTCTAACAAATGTTATGAAATTAGAAAACCATGGGAGAGAAAATCAAATTTTTGTGTTATCTCATTAAAATGAAAACCACTATTATTACTGTTGTGTTGTTCCCTGAGGCACAGACCCCACCACCCCAGCCCTCTCATTTCCACATACACCCTCTTCCAACATTTGGTTCATCTCCCCTGACTTAAGTTGTTCTTCCGTAACACTGGTTTGAACATGCGTGTTGTAAAATCACTAAAATTCACTCCCACACACACAAAACGGACAAACAGGGGAGAGTTGCATTAGTTCACAAAGTGATGATGGGTAGCCGCTGAGTCAGACTGCACATGTTCACTTCCTCAGGAGAGAGAATCTGTCTCACTCTGAAGTACAAGTCGAGTCACTGAGTCACTTTCAGGTCCCATAAGTAACAGGACAGATGTAATGCACCATGACTTGTTTAACACTGAACACAACCATTAAAAAAACTCAGCTATTTCAAGACAGGAAAAGGTATTTACATCTCTGCCTCTCTTTTTTTCTCTCAACTCCTCTCTTACTAGACTTGGATCACACATGGTCAACCCAAATCTTTCTGGATCTCAGGATTCTTCTTTCCTCAGGGGTTTCTAACTGGTATAACACTGTAGCACCAAAATATTTTGCATGTTTTTATTGAACAATAGCAACAGGTCAGTGTTTTAATGCCATGATTGTACTTTGAACATTCTTTCAAGAATATATGAAAATTATAGGATTAGCTACTAAATGTGCTATTAAGCTATTTAGTTAGGGTTAGTGTTGCAAGGACATTATGACATGTGTCTCTGGCCTGTAGGGGTGCTGCAGAATCATGCAAGGCATTACAATTTGCCCATTGATGAGCTCAACTTCCACTTCAACGTGATGCCAATGTACAGGGACCAGCTCACATTCTGTGAGGCTCTGCAAGCTCTCCCCAGTACCGCTGAGCCGGACATGGATGATGAGGTGCCTGTTGTTCTAATGACATAGTCATCAATATTGCTGTGATTAACGGCAGAGGTTAACATAAAGACACCGAAATAGAGTATGTGGTTGGTAGAAGTCAGTTATTATAGGTGGTTTTCGCTTCACAGTATTTAAAATTGTCTCCAGATTTCTTCTCCGTCTTAATAGAACTACAAGTTATATTTAATGAAGAAGTTTGACATTTTGGAAACTAGGTGCATGCTTTCTTGCTGAGAGTTTAATGGGAATATCATGAGTTATTTGACTAATGAAAATTGAATCCCTAAAACTTAGGAAAATGTATAATTCTGCCAAGGCAAAGAAAATGTTCGGGTTTTTGTCGATAACCCAGGAGCAATGACAAGCCGAGAACAATCATGAGTGTGAAAGGATATTAAGCACCACTGCTACGTAACTTAGTATGAAAACAAATGAAGACTAATTACTTTATATATCTCTTCATCACTGTCTCATCTCACTTTTGGGTACTACAGTTACCAGAGCTGCAGGATGGTGTGCTTGTTCACGGTATGTTCATGGATGCCAGTCGCTGGGACGATGAGAACATGGTGATTGAGGATTCATTGCCTCGAGTGATGAATACCATGCTGCCGGTGGTGCACTTTGAGCCACAGCAGAACTATGTGCCAGAGCCTGACCTCTACCATGCTCCTCTTTACAAGACTTCAGCCCGAGCCGGGACTCTGTCTACCACCGGTATGTACTGGATCTGGAAATGGTATGGCATGGAAACATACCTCAACAGTTGTTCTTGGTATTAAAACTTATTTTTATAATATTATTTTCATGGAGATTCCACCTGACCTTTCATTTCCTTCTTCCCACAGGTCACTCAACTAATTTTGTTGTGACAGTAATGCTTCCCTCCAACCGACCCAGCGACTATTGGATATCAAAAGGCTCTGCTCTCTTGTGCCAGTTGGATGATTAAGCTTTTATTTTATGACAAAGAAACTCTATGCACCACCTTGGTTTGCTGAAATTGTACTCGGTTTACATGCACTGTAATAAACATCTTTGAGTTTCCAGCTGCTGATCTGTCTGCTTCCTGGGAAAACTCTTGTAACAGTTAGATGCAGCAACAGTCTTACCGTGCTGACAGTTGATGAGAGCAGCACAGTACATCCAGATCTCTGAAGATGACACATTCTGCCTCGACAGCGTAAACACCATATACAAGGTACCATACTGGAGAGCACCACTCACTATGCTGTAAATCATTGGATGGATATTATTACTGAAATATACAGCCGGCAAGGAGCCTAAGAATGAGACAAGACGGCTGGATGGACTGCAGAGGAGACATAGCAGAGATATTCTGTGTAGACAGACACATAGACAAAAAAAAGCGAGCAAGGACAGCTGAGTCGAGACAAGGAGCGATGATCATCAAATTATGGAATGTTTCCACTACAGCCCCCACGCACATCAGCAGCCTTTTTGTGTTCCTAAGGGCATGCAGTGCAAACATGTAAAATATGGCTCTTCAAACATTTTAAATGCACCCACTACAGTAGTGGGTCAGGAAGCTCTCTCTCTATTCACTATTCCCTGCCTTCTCCACACCTTATTTGCAAATGATAATAGCCTAATTATATGATATTAATCATCAACCTGGGGATAAGCTGCGCAGGAAAAAAATTAAACGTATTAATGGATGAAAACATTTACATCAGTGAAATCCAACTAGCTACTAACATGAGGCCATGCTGTTTCTGGCCTGGTGCTGTCAGGGTGGTTTTGGTAACTATGGACAGAAACAAGCTGTTTCCAGTCTTTATGTTCAGGTAAGCCATGTTGCTTATGGAGTTCTACCTCAAGTTCTGTAACATTTTAACAGTCTTTTTGGTCTTCAGGCACTTCTATTTTTATGTTCAGTGTCTGCCATCTTCCTCTTACCGGTCCCATCATGTGTGCAGAGTATTAACTTAGATATTTTTCTGCAGGTTTTGGAGCTGTGGAAAGCCCACATGCCTTTGCTGCTATGCTAAAGCTGTAAATGGTGATGACTGGACGAGCTTTGTTGAGACTTTCAAGTACCCTTCATCAGGGTGCACTGGTGCAAAGGTGAAGTATTAATCTGCTCTTCAAAGAGGTCGTTGTGGAAAATAAAAACTGTTTTATTTCGTTTATGCACTAAAATGTTTCTTTCATTGGGAAAAGCAGCAGCTATCCAGTTCCATTTGTTTCACTCATAATATTGTGCAATTTGCTCCAACTAGTGCATACACAATGACTGCACTTCACACATGCATGATTTTCTGCAGCTCTTGTGTCATAAACAGCAGCGTCAACTGACATCCTAACCCCTTTTATTAACCTCCTTTCCCAACCAATCCTTTTATGGGCCAAGATTATGCACTATGAATAACTATGAAAGTGCTGTACGGTTAGTAGATAGCAGTCCTAATGAAGGGGGGCTGATGGAGTAAATGAGATTATATGCTCCAGTCACTCTGAAACCAGATTAACAATCTTTTATCATCAGACACACACACCACACATAGTTCCATCCCAGTGGATTAAGTCAGAGGGAAGAGGACATGGTTGATGTCTGAAACAGATGGGACAAATGGTATATTTAGTTTTGTTTTTTTTTTTGTTTTTGTTTGTTTTTCACTTTTTTGAAAGGATAAAAAAAAGTGGAGCGGATATAAAAATAAAAAAAAAAGTGCAAATTGCACTTAGCTGATGACACCAGCTGTATGACAGTGAGGGCACAAGATCTGGCAACTAATCAACATGTTTATAATGATGAGAAGCACAGACTGACAGTGGGTCAGCCATGTGCGCTCACTGGAACAATGTGCAACTTTGTGGTTTAATGATGCTGACAACAGTCATTTGAGCTGAATAGAAAGTTTGCATGTATCATTTTAGATGTTTTATGTGTTAACAGTGGTGACTTTCAGGTTATTTGACCATATTGTCAAATATTTTAAAGATTTAAAGGAGTAAGTGGGGGATGAAGAAATTAGAAAGACAAACTGGCTGTTTACCTTTTTTGCAGTATTTACTTTGCTATGCTTACAAGTTACTTAATATTTAGTGTAAAAACATAAGATGGTACTGATATTGGTGAGAATGGGAATAAATTCATTCATTCATCATCAGCTGCTTATCTGTTACTGTGTTGTGGTGGTTACTGGAGTCAATCCCAGCTCACACTGGGTGAGGACGGAGGACACCGTGGACAGGTCACCAGTCCATCACAGGGCCAACACACAGAGACAGACAGAGACCAACAACCACTCACACTCACACTCAGAGCTACAGACAGTTTAGAGTCAGCAGTTAACCCAAACATGATGTCTTTGGACAGTGAGAGGAGACCGGAGTACCTGGAGGAAACCCATGCGGACACCAGGAGAACATGTAAACTCCACACAGAAAAGCCATCCTGAAGCCCTCCACCTCAGTTACTGACGTAAAAAGGCAAACCGCAAATGATCACTAGTGTGCAAACTAGTTCAGAGTACCCACCTGATGGCCAGAAGGGTGTGTGCATGCAGGAAAGGTTTCTACACAGCCATATAGATCTCACAGGAGAGGCAGGTGTGTGGTCTGTACATTACATTAACTGGACAAAATCTGCTCCAGCTGACCTGGCACCACCACTGAACAGAGCAAATGTTATTCCGCAAGATTAAGTAACCCTGAGCTCTTCCCTTACAACCCAGGTGGTCCATTCCATCTCTGGACCTGAAAAATGGAAGGAGCAGCAGGACACTCTGCAGCCAAGGGTGAGCTGGCACGCAGGGACCCTCCCTTTCTCCTGCCTGCAGATGGATGGTATGTGTATGTTTGCATGGGATGACACAGAGTGGTGTGAGTCCAGCCACCAACAGCTGCCTGTCTGTGTGTAGTGAAGCCTGAGATTAGATTTGACCAATTTGACTTTTGGTCTATCTCACTCATTCATCTCTGCTGGGAAATGAGGAATATCGCTCAGCTGCTGCTGGCTGAGCACTGTGTGTGTCACGTATTCTCATATCTGGGTTCAGGTCAGCCTATCTGCTCTGGGTGCAGATGCTTCAAGCACAACTTTGCGCAGCAGTCTGAAACTTGTAGATAAACTCGAGACGTGCAGTTACACAGAGTAATGGACATACATTAATCACACTGCTCCTCAGAAAGGAACAGTCAGCTCAGACACTGTTGAAATGGAGAAAATGCATCACTTGTTGTTTGCAACTCATAGGAATAAAATAACAAAAACTTCAATACACAAATCTGACCAGATTCATCAATCAACAGATTCTGGCATATTTTTTCAAAATAATTGTGTCATTTTGCAAACCAGTCAACAAACATGGACAAAGGAAAGACACAAATTTTTGGCAGTAGATGTGTAGATGTGTTTCCACTAAAGTTAAACTCTTTCTTAAAACTGAAATGTGACAGATATGGGAACAGTACCATTTGACTGTCTAATGCATTTTCAAATGCATTTCTTCGTGAACGGTTGCAAGTCGGCCAATCAAATGTCAGCAATTATTTTCCTTTTATTTTTCACGAAAAGGTCACATACAGTGAGCATATGTGTACATCCTTCAAAGGAGAATCTTACCGATCAGAGGCACAGACCACAAATTAAAAGACACCGAAGTTGACCAAAATTAAAAACAACACTGGTGAATAAAAGTAAAAAGGCTGTGACAGGATGGGAAAAGCAAACAGTCACGCCCTCACTTTTCAAAAGTAGTCAACACAATTTTATAGTTTTTGATCTACTTATGTAGTTTCAGCCTCAAAGTAGCAAAAGTAGCTTCTCCTTTTCAGTACAGTTTCCATCATTCTCAGACACCTTGAACACTTCTTGTGCAATAACTGCATTGTTTCCCACATGGAAGTCTAAAATATTCTTAATAGACATCAACAAGTGTAAGTACCAATAGAAAAGGATCAGGTTGTCTCAGAGAATATTTACATAATGGTGACTGCCGTCAGTTGTCTTTCCAAGTCACATGTATATAGAAGACACATATTTTGTCATACCATCTCCAGTGTCCATATTCTCAGGGACAGGTCACTGATGGAGGCGCTGCACTATTCCATACTGTACAGCTGTCCTCTCCACTTTGGTCAACATTCAACAAACAAAACAATAAACCCAACATGGTTCCTGTGAAAAACAGCAGCTTTGTTCTCTTAAATCACAGATGCTTATCTTTCTGTTTTCACCTACAGTAACCCTTTAAAACTTAAAATATAAAAACACTGTGCAATGAAGAACAGACCAAAATAATGAACTAATTGGGAAAACAAAATTGTATGTTAGGGTTGTAGAGCTAATTGAATTTCGATCAG
This sequence comes from Echeneis naucrates, assembly GCF_900963305.1. Classification (NCBI taxonomy): domain Eukaryota; kingdom Metazoa; phylum Chordata; class Actinopteri; order Carangiformes; family Echeneidae; genus Echeneis; species Echeneis naucrates. Next base: position 8,021,406 of record NC_042511.1, read on the forward strand.
AAATGGTCAAAAATAAATTACCATAGGCATCATTGATGCCATTTCTTTGGATGTGGACATGACATTTATGCACTTTACAGTTTAGCCTCCTAATACAGTAAATAGTCATTGGGTGGCAGCTATTAGTCTGTACTCAGCCCATCAATTAGCTTTTAAATTCAAGTTGCCTTTATCTGTTTTGATCCTTGTGATCGCTTCAAGTCAAGTCTGTGAGTTCAGTGCTTGTGTAAAAGTGGGAATTAACACATCTTTTTAGCGCTTAAGATCACAGTGGACACTCGAGTGGTGAGAAACATGTATTAACACAAATCTGCTGCATCATCCAGTAATTTTTGTTCCATGTTACTGGAGATTAGAGAAGAAAGTGTTCGCCTTTTTGTTGCGTATTAGGGAGTAAAATCACAAAGCACTCAGCACAACAAAAGATTAGTCCAAATGCATCTCTATTAGAGTGATGTCCTATCAGAAGGAATATGCTCGTTCAGTCATAGTTCTCATCCTCCTCTGAATACAGCCACGCATTACGAAACTAGCACATACATCAGATAGACGCTAATATTACACGCAATAGATATGTGCGTTGTGAGCTAATGTGAATGCTGCAGAGTATTGTGGGCTAAGCACGCTACATACAGTTTAGCACAAAGGATGGACACAAAGAGCAGTTAGAAGTTCCCTTTTGAAATCATCTCTTGGTCTAATAAATCAACTGTAAATGTCTCACATGGAGCAGTTAATTATGACTTTTACTGCTCATAGTAAAACCTCCCATCTTTATACAGTGCTGTGCATGAAGGAAGTAAGAGGGACTGTTTGAAAGGGAAGAAAAAAAGGGTGAACCGAAGGAATAATCAGAAAGGAACAAAATTGAAAGAGAGAAAAGTTAGTTGCTTTTTTTTTTTTTTAAAGCAAGAAAACTAAACTGCTTCCAGCCACTGACATGTGAAAGTAGTTGGTTTTATTTGGGTTATGGGCTGTTGGATAAATGAAGTCATCTGAATCTGGTAATTTTGTGTCGTTAGAAGAGAAGCGAGATGTGCAAGTGCTGTGGCTGAACATGTTGGCAGCTCTCAGTAAAGTCACTTAATAGAAAAGACATCATCCTATCATCACTATCCGGTCAGTTAGAAAGCACAATGCGGATATATTTACAAAATACAAAAAACAGTGCTATTATTTCTAAAATACAGGCCTGAAAATTTGATTCCTACAACTGTGATTACTCTGTTGACTGAGCTGTGTTTAACAGCCAAAGACACTGAGATGTTTCTAAAGGATGAAAAGCATCACATTAGGAGGCAGTCAAAGGAAGGGAAAGAAGTGTATTTGATGGGACACAAAGCCCAAGTGAGGGGAGGTACATTATATGGTTCAGCAGATGCAAAGTGCCTTCATGTGAGTTTCTACATAATCAACTACTGCATGTGCCCTCGAACTCCTACATGGAATCTATATAAGGTGTTCACTAAGAGAGACTCCTTGAAATGGTTAAAAAGACATCACTCCAGTACACCCAGGTATTACTGACAAAGACAGGGAGTGGGGAGGTTTGGTTATGAAGTACTGTAATGTGTATGTTCGAATTGTGTCAGGATTTGTATTAGCCTTTCCTCACGTCTCTCCTCTCAAGAGTAGGAAGAGATCATCCTTATGTGAAGTCTTTGGACACAGCCTCAATAAAATTGGGAGCTGACATGAGAATGGTGAAGGTGCAGATGATGGAGAAGAGGGAAAAGGCCACCAGGCATAACCGATCCACGACCGCCGCTGCAAACTTCCACTCGCTGCAGATGGCCTCTTCCTCGTCCTGCTCTCGGAAGCGCCTCGCAATGTACTGCACTTCCTCCAGGATCTGGGAAATTTCCGGGACCTTCTCCAGCAGCAAAGTCCGGGTTTGCTCTGAGTGGATGTCATGTGGGGATGAGCTGTTTGGGTGGCCTCCACCTCCACCACCACACGCCAGCACAGTTGAGTCGGTGCTCGTGGGAAAGGCGGGGTTCTCTGTGCACATTGAGTGGTAGCCAAAGTACAGGTTCATGTTCCCGTTGGTCGTGGTCGATTGGGTGGATGCCTGGCCTGGTATGGTGCTCATTTGGATGCTGCTGGTGCTGGTGTGGTGAGGAGGAGGGTGGGCATACTTGTAGTTCGGGGGGCTCCTGGAACTTACAGCTGTTTTGCTCTCCTCTCCAGGCTTCTTCATGCGGAGGAACCAAGCACACCAGTTGAGAAGGATGACTCGAACCTGGATAAAGAAACGAGAGCAGGTAGGGAGTAGGGAGGAGAGAGGCAAGAAAGGGAGGTTGTTTTTGAGTACAGATGAAGAAAAGAATGGTAAAATGGAAAAGAGAAACTGTGGCATCAGGAAGAATTTGAGAACAAGTATAAATTACAACTTTACTCTGTAATCTTATTTCTGCAAATGCAACATTTATCAAGGTGAACTGTGACAAGGTGATGATGCACATTGTGCCATAAGCTTTAAAAAATAATGTGAGATTTTCTCTCCAAAGATAATCCTGCTTTTGATGAAATGCTTCTGTGTCCTAATTTTTGGAAAGCCCACATTTAATCAAAAGCTTTGTCAACCTTGAAGCAAAACCTTGAAAAAAAAAAAAAAAAAAAAAAAAAAAAAAATATATATATATATATATATATATATATATATATATATATATATATACACAGTATGTAATTGCACATCTGCCACAATATAACAGTACAATGCTACTTTTGCCCTTCATGTTGATATCTTTGTCAACCTCTGAATAGATTTTTACCTGATAGCTTCAAGAAAGGAGCCTTAGTTAAGTAAGTCTCTTAACTGTAATTGACTGCACCAATATGTGTAAATGAACTTCTTATTCCCTGTTTGAGGTTTTGTATTCCTACCAGATAATAAATTAAAATGATTAACATACCCATTTAGGCATCTTCCCTCCTTGGGGATCATGGTGATGGAACTGTAGCACCAGGACTGTCACCACCACAGACAACCCTACAATCATCATCGTGCTAGCAAAGTACTGAGCTGAAGAGAAGAGCACAAGCATGACGCAGACATGTCACTTGGGAAAGAGAGCAATAAAAAGTCAGTGGGAAGTTTATCCCTGTTAACATGCCTAAGGTCAAAACACCACAGGGGTAGCTTTGAGGATGACTCACATTTCGTTTCTTAAAACACACACACACACACACAAGCTTGAAGGCACTGCAAGTCAGACAGATATGAACATGTATAACCCCCTCGTTTTTCTTCCTAAGATATGCTCTGATATTGGCAACCTCACGGGGGGTGGACCAATCGAATTACCTCCTATACCTGTCACTGTCAAAGTCTTAATAGCTGTGTGAAAGAGCGAATGCTGTGCAGAGGAGCATTTTATTTTCTTCAGTAGATTTATTCTGTTCCACCCTGTAGATGGACATGTTAATACATCCACACCAATAGAGGCAAGTTTGCTAATGGCTTTGTTTTATGTCGCTGCGCTGCCAAATGACCCTGAGCAGCATCTCTGTACGCAGCCTCCGCCACATCTCATCACCATCATCTCACTGCCTTGTGTCTTCTTGTCTGTATTAGTATGGTCTTATCAAATTTCCATCCAGTAAACTCCCCCCAAGAATTTTTTCTTAAGATACCCTGAAATGAATAGATGTTCTTTTGAAATGACAACAAGTAATGGCCAACTTCCTGCTGGGTAGTTGATTCTTTTCATCAATCAGCCATTTCCTCAGATCTGTATCATCTAATTTTGATGGACCACTTTAGGGATTAGTTATTTTTTCAGGAACAAACATCCATTCTTATACTGATTTACAGCAGTTCCAGGTCGGGAGCTGTTCCCTTAGTCTAACCATGCCAGTAACAGAGTTCATGGTTCAGAGACCTGGATTAGGTTTTAACCTGCCTCTGTATCTGTGCTTCTATCAGAGTGGTCCGACTCTGATAGGAGTATACTAACTGGTATACTCATATCAAGGTCTTATCCAGAAGCAGGATATTAGGTTTTTGAGATAACTTTAGCTCTATCTCTATCTGGAAGGTTTACAGATACAGATACTGGGGGGGTTCAGTCATAACCTGTTACCAACCATTCAGGTCACTGGAAAAACGTAATCATTATTTCTACAGGATCTCAAGGGAAACAAAAGAGTTTAGTGAGACAAGTCTTTGTGAAGATGTAACCTATGATTAAAACTCAACGCATGAATGCATTTGGATTTGCACAGAAAAAAATCAAAGCAAACAAAACTAGTTGATAACTGGCTTCCTAGAACAAGTTATTTGGATGTCAGTGTTTAGTCCAATGAAAGTATCTTTTTGTGTTGAACTTGCTGCATATTAGAGGCCTCGTGTATATAAAACTTGGATAAGCAATTTAAAAGGCACAAAACATAACCGGGATATCCGATAAACCTCATGAAAACCCAATACGTTTCTCAAAGAAAACGGAAAATCCTAAACAAATTAAATAGAAAGATTCTGACAATTTGTTTCATAATTGTCTGTCCATCCCCAGATAAGCCAGATTAGAGTATGTTCTGCTGACGGAGACAGCTGACTTACTGTCAGCCCCCAGGACACATGAATGGGATGTTAATGGAATGATATGGCTCCTCTAGACTTTCAAAATTGTAAGGAAAGAATCTGAAATTCAAGTAAAAATAACATTTTGGTTCAGTGTGAATTTACCTATATGATGAGCAAAGATGCAGCCACTGCCTCTATCCCAAGTAAAAGACAAAGAAACCCTCTAACTTCCTAATAAACATTCTCTGTGTTATTTGCTTAATCTTTAAATAAACAGAAAAGAATTCATCAGCTTTAGAGGTTTGACAACCGACTTTTCCGCTCTGCTAATGTAGCATCTCTCACCCAATCCTGGATAAAAAAAGAAAAGATTTGGACTTGTGTTTAACTACTCCTGTGTGGTTTTGATGTGCTTTACACATCATTATGGATACATTTCACAGGTAATAATACTTTATGTTGCATTTTTTATATTATTGTCCATCCCTTTCAATGTCAAAGTATAATTTAAAAAGAGCAGCAATTAGTGCTGGAATGTGTCTTACCGATCAGAGGAACAGAGTCTGAAGTGGCTGGCATGATCTCAGCTACCAGTAACATGAACACAGTTAGAGACAGCAGCACTGTGATGCCTGGAGAAATATAAAAAGACAGTAGACAGAGATGAGCAGCAACACAAAAATGTGAAAATATCTTTCATCATAGTCTACTTTCTCTACAAGAAAGGCAGGCGGTCGTTCCAAAATAGGTGAAAACAGCTGTGATTTATTTCAGTTCTGTTCAATTTTCAACTTCCCTCAAGTGAAAAGTCACAGTTATACACAGGGGTGGACAGTAAGTACTTTACTTGAATATTATTTTGGGGGATACTTTTACTTTCACTTCACTGTATTTGAAAGACAAATATTGTACTTTTTTACTCCACTACATTTCTATTGATGCTCTCGTTACTCACTACTTTTGCTCTAGTCTAACATTACGTTGTTTTTGTAACAGGCACACCTCTTTGTGTGTTTCAGGTAAAAATATGTCCACGATGTATAATCCTCATCCTACCTGGATTATTTCTCCAGAACATCGGCTCATTCTTCATTATGCATTGTGGCCATATTATTACCTGAACACACATCAGCTTGTATCCAGAGTTTGGATGGAGACAGAGAAGAGCCCTCTCCTCTCTGTCTCTTCCTTTCTGATGGAGATACCAAACTCAGCTGTTTCTGTCAAAGATAAAGTTTTGTGTCGGTCTTTAATACAAGATAGGCTAATGGACGTTAGCATCAGAGCTGGACAGTTAGCTTACTAAGCTAACTGCGCTGTTTCTTACCTTGCTCTACGTTTCTCATCTCAGCTTCACCGTTACCTCCTTTTTAAATATTTTTTTACTTTTTAAATTTCCCTTTCTTTTCTCATTGTCCTTTCTCTCTGATCACCGGACTGATGCTGACTGGACATTTTCCTACCAAACTTCAGACAACAGAGAACAGCCTGGTATAGCAACAGTAACCAAGGGGGGCGGGGCTTAGTGAAGGCTCGGTGGGCAAACAGGGAGGGAAATTCACTAACATGCATCACTCACACCACAGATAAACAATAAGACATAGAAACATGCTGCCTCAGCTTTACACTGCAATGTGCTTTACTTACAACATGACAGACACACAGCTTGTTTTTGTAGAGATTAGATGATGAAAGGTTTACAAACACAAAACAGGCTCAGCAATGGGGAACTATATAGAAATGTATGTTGATACTTGGAGCACAGCTGGTTAATATCCACACAACTCCACTTTAGGGGATCCGACTCCGGGTCTTCTGTCCTGAGTCTCTCCTTCACTTGTCCAATGGCGGCTGCGCAGTGTGACCTAAGCATTCCCCTTTAAGCAGGTGGCCTTGTGGGTAATGTGTGACGTAGTCAGCAGGTAGCCGTGTTGTGTTGTCTCCGGTGAACGGTGTGAGAAGTACCGGCAGCTGTAGCCGCTGTAAGCTCTATAGTCAGTGTGATGAAACTCATAAAAGTCCTGTGTTGTGATGTTGAAAATAGCTGAATAAATCCGGTCCATGTGTCCAACTACTCCGCCTCTCCTCTTAGCCCGGACTACTAGTTACCATGGTTACCAGCGGCAACGAGTCAAGCTAAGATGAAACGAGACTTAGCTTTATAGCTAGCTACACTAGCATTAGCTGAGCTAGCTAAAGTGCGGAGCCGGACTCTAACTCGCTAGTTCTCACCTCCATTTTTGCCGTCATCCTGAATCTATGACAAACGATTCATAAAAGGAGGCAGAGGAGGAACGAGACATGGAGCACACAGGACAGTCTATTAATCAGTGTGAATAGTAGAGACAGAAACACGAAGTAACACGCAGCACAACCAGCAGAGACCAGACCCCCGCAGACATCCACGGACTGGACCCCCAGGACCCCCGGAGGAGTTTGAGACTGTGTTTACTGGTCCATATTAAATATATTTTGTACAGATGAGAATCTGGACCAAACTGCTCCAGAGACTAGACCGGATCCCTCCACAGACCGGCTCTTGTAGAGCCTCTTTAACTGGAGGTATTTTTGAGCCATTAACATGTAGCAGAATCACATCGGTGTATTGTATCATGACAAGAAAGCTACTTTCCTTTCCTGTATTTTATTGTATTGTATTGTATTGGAGTAATATTTGACAGAGTATCTGTACTTTTACTCAAATAGTGAAGTTGTGTACTCTGTCCACCTCTGCTGATACATGTATTCTGGCCCTGTCGCCTTAAATGACATTTAGACACAATTTTCAGGTCCAGGTGATAATCTGTTGTGTTGTTTGTAATGAAGGCTTTATTCACCTGCTAATGAATAGAAACCAACACAAATGCTAATTTACAGCCATAATGTCAGCATTAGCATAGAGCAATGACACATTTAACAATTGTGCTGTGTTCTGGTGTGCTCAGATCACAGAGGGGGAGAGTGATGTATTCGTCTGCACGAATGATTATCATCATGAATCACTGTCCCCTTTTTGTTAGTGTGGCAGAATGTGTATGTGTGATTTCGATGTACTGATGTGTGTGGTCTACTGTGTACCCAGTGAGATCTTCTCTCCGGAGTCAGCAGGGAGCAGGAAGACCAGCAGTGCAAGACCAGAGATGAGCACACAGGGGATGAGCAGGTTGAGGCCGTAGTAAAGTGTCCTGCGGCGCATGGTGACTGTGAACGTCACATCAGGGTAGGGCTCTTTACAGCAGTCGTAGTACAGCTCATTACGCTTTGCTGGCACACCTTGGGGATAGATGAAGAGGTGGGAAGATGTCAATTAAAGGTCAAAAGCTCAGCGTTATGAAATAAATGCTCAGTTTCCTGGTTCAGTTTTTCAAAGACATTGTAAAAGAAGCCATTAAAACACAGCTGTAGCTCCTGTTATAAATTTTGTTGTCTTTTTTTTTTTTCTTTTTACTGTTGTCGAGGACACTTGGCTCAACTTTTGTAATTACCAATAAAATCTTCAGCGACAGCGTTTTAATGCAGTTGAAATAGGGGGTTAGTGATCAAAAGAAAGGAAAATAAATCATATCGTCTATAACCCCAGGACATGAGGCTATGAATACGCCACCAGTTTCTATAAAATTACACATAAATATTTTTGTTAATCTATAATTTGCAGTATTCCAGACTTATACTGAGAACAAATATTGTATTGTGAGTTGTGTGGTTTCAGGGAGGATCGGGGTTTCACCAAAAACACATTTTCTTGCTAAGCATGTTTGAAGCAGCTTGTCACTGAAAAACAGAAAATGCACTTCAGGGCCAAGTAATCTACTCAGATCTGCTGCACCTTGTGTATGATTGAAAGCCAAGTGCCCTGCATGTGATTGTGATCTAAGCAGCATTTCACAGCTGCACAGGAAGCCTAGATGTTTAAGCAGCATATTGAAAATACACAATAATATGTCACAAACCAGATTTTACCCCAGAATAGGTGGTTGTATGTTTGCTGTGTTCATTTGTATTGGAAATTCAACTCATTTTAATTTAGTTCAAACTGTGTCACCTGAATGCTGAAGAGAAGTAGCTTTTGTTAGACATCTGTTCATTTAATAGATGGCAGACCTGCAGATGCATCTACTGTACCACATCCTCTCTCTTTGTGAGTGTGTCACTGGAGGTGTGTGTGCCTATTCACTGGCATGGGCATGGGTATGCTCTGATCGAAGCAAAAGGACAGTGTGTGTTCTTGGCCAGCTTGCCGCCTACCTTTGCCTGAAATAAGTGAACCATCCCTGGACCAGCTGTCACCACACACACCCATGGCCTCCCCCAGCCAGCCAGCCAGCCAGCCAGCTGGGTCCACTGACTTTGTGTGTATTTATATTTGTATGCGTGATTATGAAATCTTGCATTGGCCTCGGATTAACACACAAATTAGGTTCAATGAGAAATAATTGAAGACAAAAGAAGAAACGGAGAGGAGTCAGTATATTTACTGTCAATCTCTCTTTGTCTGTTTCTTTAGGGGAGACAGATAGACTGAGAGGTTGCTCAGACAGCTTGAGAAGCTAAGTGAAGTAACAAATAATAAACTGAGCTGCTGGTTCTCATGAATCTCTGATTATGATTCCCTCAGATTTTAGTGACTCCAAACAACAGTTGCATGATACAAAGCTTGAATAGCAATTCAAAATAACAAAAATGGAACCTTGATGAGGCTTTGTCTGTCTGTTACATTCTCCTGAACATGTATATTCATTTTGACCAAAGGATAAACAAATTAGATTCTGATGGCCAAAGGATGAAAGTCACACTGCCTTAACACATCACAGTTTAGGCCCCTAGAACACAAAATCTTGGGAATTCCACAAGGGAATCCCTTCAGAGTCCACATAACTATCCAGTTGGACTAAAAGAGTAACTTCTTAGATTTTGGTGAGCAAAAGAGGATTTCATTCTACAGTATGTGGTACAAACGCTGCCTTGACTCAGATCCACTTGGATAAAGTGATTAAAATATGGCTGTCAAAAGTCAAGCTAGCTGTGACCTTGGGTTCTGCCATCACAAAATCATAAGCTCATTATGTCATAATGGGATAAAATTATGAAGTGATGACATTTTATATTCAAATGGGCAATGATCATCTTCAGCACAACATGATATTGTTCTACCAAAAAATTCTTTGGCAAGCTGTATTTCCTGCAATGTGGCTGGTGAGGAGATGACCACAACTGTAATTCTGGTCTTCAGTGACATGCATTTTCAATTTTTTTGCCCACTTCACTTACCAGGTTATTTCTTCTAAATGAACAACTTCCACTGAATCCATTTCTGTGAAAATCAGTGTAAATCAGTATTTTGTCCACTAATCAGATGGCCTTGTCGCTGATTTATTTTCTTGTGTTTTTTTTTTTTTTTGTGCTACACATTTGACTGCACTTCTTATTCTTCTTACCAACAAGGTCCCACTCTCCATTGGGTATGTAGGTAGAGATGTCAACGTCCATCATCTGGAGGTCCAGCAGCCACCCATCGTGAGTCCAGGAGCCAAATTTCAGGTCACACTTCTGCACGTCGAAGGGAAACCATCGCACATCGATGTAGCAGGTACTTTTCAAGATGCCTGGTGAGACGTGTTGGAGAAAGTTTGTTTTAGAACTAACTGCTTAAACTATTTTGATGTGCTGTGAGTTGTTACTTTGCTAACTTTTTTTAATCAAAATTAGCTTCTGCAATTCAAATTTCCAGATTTCCAAACATAAGTTTAAACTATTTATCAAAAACTACTGTTGCCAAATTAACTATTAAACAACTAAAAATCTAATCTAGTCTAATGAAATTAAATCAAATCAAATGGCATTTGAACCTGAAACAAAGCAATTCACGGGCACTAATTGCTCTTTAAATGTGCAACAAACCAGTTGTGTCACATCATCAATAAGCATTGCGGTGCTACAGAAACCCTCTGGCCATCATTTATATTCTACAAGTGTAAAGGCTTTGTTTGCTACAAGCAAAACATCGATCACATCATCAAGAGCCACGTTAAAATATAACTGAAACACTGATTAAACTGAAATGACATATAAGATAAATGCCCAAATAATGTGATGTTGATAACGACAGTGCTAACGGCGTTTGTGAACACATTGACATTTGTAACATCTGAATAAATATGGGGAAAGTCTTGAACGTGTCACCTGGTGGGATGTACTGGCACGATCCTGAAGCATTGACCAGCACATTTGTATGGAACGTGGCATCAAACCTCTCGTCAGCACTGTTGGCAGAGAGCAGTGTTTAAGTAGAATTTGAATGGTCAAGTTCCAAAAAATAAGACATATAGCCATAAGAAAACGAGGAAAACCCAGAAGTGATCACAAAAGTACAAAGACAAAAACAGATACAAAATGAAACACAGGCAGAAGACAGCAGGTGGGAATGGAGGTGACATGGAGATATGAGGGGGATTAGTGTGGATCCAGCCAGACGGTGTTTAATTTCACTGATTGTCATAAACAAATATGGCTGTCTGGCCATCAAGATGTCCTTCAAACAGAAGAGCTTTAAATACACAAAGACACCAAAGTAAAAGCCTCATAAAACACATCCACAAGGACAAAAATAACTCCTGGAAAATTTTTTACTTTTCTATCTCTCTACCAGGGACCAAAACCAAAAAGGCTTAGCCAAACCAAGAGCAGCGTTTACCACAAGTGTAATTGTCCTATGAAGACAGTCATAGATGAACTTAAGAGTGACACACTAATGTTAAACATTTCATCCTTGTTGAATACCTAGAACAAAGGTTTTCCAAAACTCACAGATCTACATTCAGTTAACTGACAAAATCTTCCTACTGAGGCCATACAGACCTCAAAGTTGCAGTGACCTTGATTTTCAGAGAAACCTAAGGCCAAGAAGACATTGGGTGCATCGCAGACTGTGTGGCGGCTCTTTGTTTCGTTTTGTTTTTTTATTTCACTGCTAATTTAAATTAGTTCAAGTTGCAATTATCATGCAAACTATGTAGAGGGACAGAACCACAGCTGGTGTGAACACACCATACAGCAACGCAAACATATCCAATGTGTCTCCACTGGAAGGGAATTTTATAATAAATTGTCAACAAAATCAACTGACCAGTAATGGTCATTCACACCTTTTGTCCCAAATAGTTGAAATAGCACAATGTGTTTAGGAGTTAGCAGAGTTTGTCCTCATCTTTGAATATGTGGAAACTAAAAAGAATAATAATAAAAATAGTTAATTCTGTGCTTGAACTTACTTCAATAGAGTTAAGTGAAATTCTGAAAGTCCTTCTTTGCCCAGCAGGCAGCATAGCTGTAATGTCACCACTTTATTTCTAATTGAAATATCTCAACAATAATTGAATTGATCAGACATTTTTGGATTCTGGGATTCTGGGAGAAAAAGCAGTTTTTTAAAGCTAACTATCAAATGTCAGCATGCTAATTTAACGAAGTGAGATTTTAAATGCTAATCATAAGGATTTTAGGACTGTCACTGTGAGCATGTCAGAAAATTGAAATCAGCATTTGGCTGATGCCAGTTTGCCTCACAGACAGACTGAGCTCTGTTATGATAATATGCTGAATAATGGAACAGGCAGAGGAGCTGATGAATGGACAAACAAATATGCTGAACTGAATTATACTTTCTTGAAAGGCCTAATGAAGCAGTAAAAGGCTTCATGTGATAACAAAACAGCATTTATTCATTTATTCAGAAATATAATGGTATTTGTTCATATCTTCCAGAATGAAATGACGGCTATAAAGCCGCTGAGTGAGGTGCAATGTAGAATGGATGCACCTCATTTCTGACTATGAATGAGTGCTCACCCAGCAGCAGACAGTCTCTCACACACACCATCATATGTTTCTGTCAACTGGCGCATTCCTCACATTTTAGACACAACACAGGAAGTGGAAGGAGAATATCAGGGGTATGCTAAAACTCTTCCTTTTTGTTAGACAAAATAGAACATAAATTTTAGCAAAGTGCACTATGACAGGAGGCTCTATATATTTATTTATAGCGGCTTTATATATATAAAAGGAAAGCACTTTACCCAATGCAGACTTATAGCTGTTACATGAAAATTGTCTATACATCTGAATCTAACTGTCATGACTTGCCCTGTCCTCTGTGTGTGTCTGTGTGCCACTTCCTGTTTTATATTCATACTCACATTCTGTCTTGATTCAGGTCACCTTACTTCCTGGTCCGGTGTGTTTCCACCTCCTGGGATCACCCTAATGTGCCTCACCTCTGTCTAATCACCTCCCCCGTCTGTTTAGACCTCACTTCACCCTTCTGTTCTTTGCCACATCCTTATAGCCTGTCTCATGTTCCAGCACTCCTTGTCGTCTCTTGTGTTCCCTTGTTTTCAACCCTGTTTAGATAATTTGGTCTCGTCTTTTGCCTCTTCCCTTCTTGCTTCTGCCGTGTGGACTGACTACTCGTACACTGAACCCAGACTAAAGCCTGTTGAACTGATCCCTGTGTCTCAGAGTCGTGCTTTCAGGTCCCTTCCCCGTGCCTGTAAATTACACCAGCGCCTTTCACTGAGCAGATGGTGGAATACAAAAAGGCCGTGAGAATACTTTGAGACAGCTGCACTTCTCTTGCAGAGAATAAACTAACTAAATTAGCATTAATTCAAATACTGGTATTTGGAATACATTTAGCTTATGCATACATTAATAGGCTGGTGTTGGTATTTGAAATAAACAGTTTAATTTCCAATGTTTAAAAAACAGATATACTAAAAGCCAAATGAAGGACACGGTCAACATGGGAGGGATTCTTTTAAATTAAAGGTCAGTCAATGCCTGGACAAGGGCTGGCTAAGTAATTGGTTTTTCAAGAGGCTTATACGATGGCTAAACAATGAATAGAACATTCACATGAACATCTCAAGAATTTCCTTCATATGTAGCCTTAACCACATCTTAATCAGATCACTAAGTAGAACATGCTTCCCAAAGGTCAGTTATCATGTGGAAAAGATAAGGGTACGATGAAGGCTTTGAATCCTAAAAGAGTCTTCTTGCCTGCAATGGGACTCCTCAAGAGTTTAACCTTTAAGTTAATTTTCATTAAATGGAAACCAAATTTGAAAGAAAATTGCATGCACACCAATACGTACTGTGAAGGATGCTATCACTGTAGGAAGGAGAAAGACCAGGAGCTAAGCAGAGGTACAAGTGCCTTACCTGCCTAGATAACTCCATTAATACGTAAACAATATGGGTATATTTTTTTAAGTGTGCTCCAAAAGAAAGCCGCAAAGGCCTCAAAAAGTTTTTTTCGAGTAACTCACTTTCTACTCATGTAGAGCCCTGCTAGAATACGTCCATCTTGAATATACTACTTTAACGTCCTCTGGCTCATGGCTTCACCGACATTCACGCTTAATTCCTGTAAAATCATTGCTGTTACTACATCAGCATCAAGAGAAGCCTTTAGAGCCAGGAAAGGGAGCACCATATAAAGTAGATCCACAAAAAAAGCCATTTCTACATGTGAAGCAAACAGCTGAACAAGTAGATGGTTTACATTATTCACACAGGAACACAAAGAAAGCAGGAGAACAAGCCCTGTTGTGTGCTGGCTTCCAAAGTAAATGGTGAAATATTCAAAATTATGCCTGGTACAGACAAATGGTTCGTTTATTATTCATCTATCGCCGGGCTGAAATGAGCTCAGACAGAACATACAGCTGTCTTCCTGTTGGGTTCAAATGAGACCTAAGACTGACCTACATAGAAGACCCTACATCTGTTAGAGTCGAAACTGCACTTCTCTGCAAATCCAAGCACGCACACCGGCAGTGATCCTCCGGTGTTATTGTGCACGCAACATTATGATGTTTCCAGGCACGGTGATCTTGGACCTACCCAGAGACTCCGAGAAGGTAATTTGATCTGTTGTTCGCTGCACAGCCATAAACAGCAATAAGCACCTTTCTCTCCGAAGGATGCTGTCACAGAGATCATCCCTCTTGTTACACAGAGAAAGCTCTGGCATGGCAACACTCACACTCAGGCTTGTCACCTTTGGCCTCTTCCCACTTCCTGCACTCCCTGTAGCTGTTCAACCACCTGGGAGATGACAGGAATGCCCTTAGAGCCAGTTTCCACCGTCGGAGGTCAGCATACCAGGGCTTTCACAAAAGTTGTCGAGTGCGGCTCTGTGTATGAGAGGAGGCGCTCTTGAAGACATGCTTAACAAAAGTGAAGGATGCCCCTGCTCTGATAGCACTGGGCAGCTTGTTTCACCATCAAGGAACAGACTACAACAATCTGGACTCAGACTGACTTGTGTGTAGGACGGCAAAACCAGATGACAAGCAGTTTTTGGGATGGAGCATAAGGCTGTATGATTGAGTTCTAGCAGATGGGTTCAGACCCAGAGGAGTTATTCTGAAGCCAAGGATTAGAGTCTTGGATTTGATTCAGGCAGCCATGGAAGGCCAAAACAACGCTTTGGGCTGACTGAAGACCCAAAGGGCTGATGCTGTCTGATCCAATGTAAAGGTTTTTCCCTGCACAGAGGGAAACCATTGGCTGGACCAGGAGCTAGTTGCCATACTGAGACTGCAATGTTTCATATTTTGTATTTTGCAAAACAGCACAACTGGGAGATGGTTGCATCTTGGCCTGTGAAATGCACCAAGCTATCAGAAATTAACATCCAAGTTTCCTCTGACCTTGGCTGTGATGCAGAAAGAGGCAATATTGATTCTGATACTGTGACGGCTAGGTTGATGAGGAGTTCACGCTTAGAGAGTTGATATGCCAGTGATTGGGGATGTCTGGCAAAAATGAGCTGTCAGCAGAGCAGTGACATGCAACGTGATAAATAACTGTACTTAAAGAGTTGGTGTGTATTGGAGAGGGGCACTTGGGGTGCCCAAGTGTGGAGGGAACAGGATAAAGACATATATCCTTACCATGATACACTGCTAAAAGAACTCGATGTGTTTTGTTTGCCTGTTGATCTGTTTACATCTGATCAGATTAGATAATACCAAACAGGACCTAAAGGATGCCTGGGTATGCCTTTTCGCTTACAATATTGTTGTGGGAAATTGTTCTTATCTCATAATTTATCTCATAACTTTATGTCTCCTTCCTTTGTTTTTTTTTTTTGGCTTCGTAAAAATATAACTAAATGATGTATGCTGCATGCATAAGGAATGTCAGGTTCAACATGCTCACTGATCCTCACCGTGGATCGTCCCTGTTAGTCTCTTTTCTCTCCCTTTGTAACCTCCTGCTCTCCCCACTTTTTTTTCCCATTCAAACGCACAACCCCTCCACACAGACAATTTGAGCTCACAACTTGGAAATCTGACTCTCCACCTGCAAATTTAAGAACCCTAAATCACCTTGAAGGTAGAGCTGAAAAATAAACATCATCAGTAAACTAGAGCTCTGGCTTGCATCGATTCGTTTGTGATTCTCTGGATTTGTGTGTGTGTAAAGAAGAAAGTGCGCACAATTCTAAGGAGGCATGTGAAGAATTTAAAAACAACATACTTCCTTTTTACATATCGTCTAATAAAAAGGTTACAATGACCAGTAATGTTACAACCTCTTTTACAGTTGGCAACACATTGAAAGGAGCATGTGATATCTATCTACCTACCTACCTTGACAGGTACACAGACATGTGTGTCTTTGTCCCTAATAAGATCAAGTTATTCAACTGTGTACTACAGTACACGGAGGAACTTTGTGTTTTTGTGGAGGGTGAATGTTTTAGATGCCATTTATACTTTGTAGGCAGATGTCTATAGATGTCTATAAATGTAATAAGAATCTAAAAGCAGCTTGTGTTTGAGGGCAAAATTGGCACCATAGAAAAACACAAAAAACCCCACACTTTTTAAAAAAAGGACTCTGGAAATCGATCAAGTTGCTTGCTGGCAGACTCGGGAGGTCATTGAAATGTTTTTGAAACCGAGGTCCAGATCACATTGTGAATATCAATCTCAGAAACACTTAGCAAAGATTTCTTAGTATCCAGTCAAGCAGCAGCACAACAGGCATCACCATCCAAACAAAACACGGCGAAAGCGGCTCAGTAGGTCGACCAGGACAGAAATTCTGTCTGACCGACCTTTTAATCAATAAAAGCAACACGCTCTTCAGGAGACATATTTAGTCTTTTATTTTATATTCTAAAATATTTTCTATATATTTCTATATATTACTATCACAGGTATGAAAAAAACCTACTTAAAAACTCACGTTGAGGTCTGAAGCAGGTCAAGACACTGCTGATAAATAAAGGTATGTAAAAAAGATTTCTCTTGCCATTTTTAACCAGTTAGCGCAGTGCTTTCAGCAGGCCAATGATTATACTGTCCATTACTGGCAACAGATGCACGACCCCAGGGAGACACGGCTTATATCCATCCGGAGGGAATCGGCTCAATTATGTCATTAAATGGGGCGGTATCCGTGTGTGTAATTTCATCTGGGGACTGTCTCTACACTGTGTTATTGGGTAAACAGTGCTCAGGCAATGTGGAGTATCTGCACGTGTATAACAGGAAAAGAATTGGTATAGAAGACTTAAGAAAAGGGAGAGAACTGGGAACGTTAGCACTGCAGTGACAGATTAACCGCTGTGCTGAACAAGCCTGTGGCCAGTAGCTGCTGTTACAATTACCAGCCAATGTGGGCTTTCATCATTTGTCTTTTTTCATCCACTGCTTCAAGTTAATACACTTTATTTGATAACTGCTCTTACATATGAGATACTGCTCATGGGAACCACTCCATGGTGCTGATTTTAAATGCAAAAGGGTGAAATAACAAATGACTCTGTCAGCGCAGAGTAGTGAAACTCGATTAGTCTGTGGAGCTGAGATTACATTTGACCAATGAATGCCTTTTATGCGATGCTATAAAATATTTAATGCTATTTTTGAACTAGCTTTTAAATTTCAAACTTTTTTTTAAGCTGTCGAACGTGCAATTGCAAAGTACTGCGCAAGAGTTTTAGGCAGGTGAGAAGAAAATGAAAAGAACGCATTTAAAAATATGATCACTTCTTTTCATCATTAAACAAAATGCAAAGTAAATGAGCAGAAGAGAAATCTAAATCAAATCAATATTTGATTTCAATATATTGTTCCATTTTTGAAAGCATACCTACTTCCTACTGCCTAAAACTACCTAAAACGGTATACTTAGCTGGATACGGATGTGTAATTAGCTTAAGAGCCAAATTCAGGTTGATTGGGTCAGTGTTGCTCCTCCCATTCAGAACTGGGTCAGTCAGTTGCTCCACCCACTTTAATGGGAAGCAGTTGGTTTAGGTGGGGACTCGCCTGTTGTTGGTTATGTCTTGATGCACAAAGGGTAAACAGTATACATCGGAAGCTCGTGTTTGTTGGTTCACTGATATCTGGATTGTCAGTTGCCGAAAAACAAGAAGTGGATCAAGTGTTTTGTTGCAATTCTGTCATCAGATTGCATTTTATGTGCTTCAATTAGGTCAACCCGAGGAGCAGCGCCTCACAGCCTAAAGCACCAGGCTCAGCCTCTACAAGCTGATTAACAGAAGAAATGGTTGTTGTTATTTGTTAATTCTTTCTGTCACTTTGGGACTTTGGGATTGTAATAAAATTTGAATAATTATGTGACAGTTTCTCAGAAATAATTAGCAAATGTAACTTTGGACACAGATGACCAGAAAAATGTGAAGAAAGAAATCCAAAATCAATCCATCTAATTTGAATTAGGAAAGTTTTAGCTGCAAAGCCCCAACCCATCCTCAGAATGTACACAGAACCAGTCACATTCGACCTCTGTCCCTTCCTTAAGGTTGAAGCAGTTGAAAAGCTCCTAGAAAAGATCCATCCTTTTTTTTTTCCAGCTTCTCAGATGAGAGAACTTTATCATTGTCGGGTAAACTGATTATCTTTGTGTGAGAGATTTGCTTTGACTAATTGGAACATTATTTTGAGCTCAGGGAAATGATAATGGCCTTTTTTCACTCTGTGCAGACAAAATGATCAATTATGAAAATGATGGGATCTATGATTAATTTATGATTAGGTTTATTTTTGCTTCTTTTTTTTTTTGGCTCACTTGTTAGCTTTTAAAGTAAAGAGCTTTTGGTTGTTTGATAGCTGTCAGAGATTTTGTATGCAAGAATGCCACTGGGAGATCTGCGATGAAACTAATCAATGAAATCTAAAAATTCTAAAACTTTACAAGAAACCAATGAAGGAGTGTGATGACTGTGTTCTTATAAATTATGATTCAAAGTGTCTGGTTGGCTCATTCAGGGTGAAGACATGATGAGACAAACTGCAGAGGAGGATGATGCTGCCCTTACGTACCTGTTGTAGAGGAGGATGTCAGGAACCCATATGAGGTTAGAAGGGAAGCGAAGGTTCTGCACTCCGGGGTAGTTCTCTGGATTCCACGAGAGATAAATGTCTTTCCAGTACTGATGGGAATGATGGACAGAGAGAGTGGTCATGAGGCAGCCAACGAAGCGAGGGCATAAACACGGAGACGAAACACAGCGTGACAGACACTGTGTCAATCAGCAATTGACAGATTTTCTTCAATAGTCTGCTTTTGGCTGCGCAAAACCAATTTGTTGCTTTTGTTGTTTCACATGATGGCAAGACAGCACACGAACAATCTTCACAGCTCTGAAAGCAAGCAGTGTCACAGCGCTTACATGGTGTTGGTACTATGACACACGTGCTGCATACAATATCTGTGAATCATAGCATCTTCTCTAAAAATATACTCTGGCAAATAACAGGGAAGAAAAACCAACCTGCCTCATGAAATAACAACGATGATCAACCTCAAAACTCTCTTTAGAATTTTATATTCAAGCTTAAATCATGAGAAATCTCACCATGACCTTTAGCACAGGGCTCTAACACTTTGTCTTGTTGGAACTGACCCCTGCACTCTCATTTGATCCTGGGCCCAAATTCAGAAAAGGGGCAAACTGAGCTTGTTATTGAAGGGTTTAAAAACACAAAAGCAGAGTGTGTGTGTGTGTGTGTGTGTGTGTGTGTGTGTGTGTGTGTGTGTGTTGTGTATCGCTGCCCTGCTTCTTTTCATGACTTACAATGAGCTGCAAGATGACGTATGATCTGTAGAATGGTATAGATGTTGTGTGTTTTGGCATGTGTTTGTGTTACATTTGTGTCCCTGTGTGTGTGTGTGTGTGTGTGTGTGTCAATAACGTATAGAAGTTGCATATATAGATGGAGGCACTCAGATGCTGCAGCCAGAGGGCACACTCCCTATAGAGCACACAGTTCCATTACTAATGTGGCCACACTACATTGGACACATTCATTTGCACCCGTGTGTGTGCACATATGTGCACACAGAGTCAAAAGGATATAACATGCACGGAACTAATGTGTTTTTGCACATTTTGTCTCTGTCTAATGATTTCACAATCAACGCAAAATCACATTCTCTCCGAAGAAGGGAGCCCGCCGACATATGTTTCCGCTCGGGCAGCTAAGGGCTGAATCAGAACACTTGTTATCTTTGGGCCTTGGCGGTTTGGTGTGAGAGCCTCTTTTTCATGTTCACTGGCTGAGAAAACACAACTAACAGCCAACAGAACAAATCACAGCTCAGTAACTTTGCAGTCTGACAGGGACAGATGAGCAGGACGCTAGGCCACGTAAGGTAACAGCTGTCTAAGAATAGGCTGGTGGTTACGTAAAAGGAAATTAAGCAAGTGTCACTAATTCGAGACAGCTAGGTTCTTGGAAACGTGAAAATCATTGTCTGAATGCACAATGAAGGTCGATCCATTTCAGGCTGTAAGATATATATTTCTCATGTATTTAGAAATCAGAGCTCTTAAATGGTGATATTTATCAACGGTGGGTTTAGATTTTTTCACCATTTCTAGTAATTATTGAGAAATATTAATCTTTGATTTGCAGCTTCCTTAGCCAGAAAACTCTGAAAACTACCAATTTAAGGGAAAATTAATAATAAATAGTCTTTAAAGCATCATAATCATCAACATGAGCATTAAAGATATTATTCTACAAGCCATGCTGATTTTTGAATAAAGGACTTCTGCCTTCACTGTAACAGATGAACTGAATGATATTTTATTTAGGGTGCTCAGACCAGCGCCACAATGAATTTAATGGATCCGCAGTAAACAACCTCTTCAGGAGGAAGTTGCTCCGTTGAAAACTGGTCACGGCAGGATGTGTCAGTTATCAAAAGCTTCGGTTTCTGAAGAGGAACTTCACTTTTCCTTTCTTTTCTTTTATACTGAAACAATTCCAATCACCAAGTCAGATGGAAGCAGAAATGTCTGAGGCTAACAAAGGTGAAAGTTTTTTAGTTTAGTTTTGGTAATTCTGTGACAAAAATAACCCACAATGGCTGTTGAGGAGGACACCAAGGTAATACTCGGTTCTTTGAAACCTAAGCTCACTGCAATTCTTCCAGTTAGAAACCACATAAAATCCAATCCATTGGGATGTGGGACATTCATTACCTGATAAACCTGTAATCCTAAAATCCCCTCTTCCCTCTCCCTGACGCAGGGGAGATGAACCTGGCCTTCTTCTGTCTGACTCTCTGTGAGCTAGTTAATTTTACTTATCAGGTCCCCTTCCAAGATCTGCTGCATCTGCAAAGCCCCCTGCAGCTTAGGCCACTACAGTGGGTGTCAGCATTAAAGGTGGTTTCCTGAATAATTGATTCATTCATAACCAGGAAGCCAGTCAGCAGCCAAATCAACCAGACTGAGTGCAGGCTGTGACATATTTAATATTCAGACTGAGGCTGCTGGGATAATGATAGCTGCTGAGCATTGTAATGCATGTGTCTTGTACTATTTATTAACAGCCAGCGTCCTTAAATGAGATGGATGTGCTGTAGCTGAGCTAAGTACAGATCTTAGTTCTACGCACTCCGATCATCGACGCTGTTTGCGGTTGACATTTCACAAAAGCTTAATTGTCAAGTGACTATTTAAAAGGTGATGAAATTTGGATTCCTCTGCTGAAGTGGCGTGAAATGGGCTGCGGAGAGCCGTAAACAAAAAGTTGGACCAGAAACAAAAGTGTAAGGATCTGATCAATTGGTCTTTATCTGCTTGGGCGCAGTAAACTTTAGCCGTTGGCATCTCTGGCTAACTGGCTGCTTTCAAGTTACACAGCTAACGTTAGCCTCGTTAGCTAACTGTTTAAGATGTATGACCATGGATTTCAGTTTATCCTGGTAATCTGCATATGTGCTTTTTGGAAAATGGATGAACTCCCCATTTCATTTGTATAGAATTCCAATGAAAATGAATTGGAAATTCATTAGTATCTAAAAAATATCATAAAACCAGATTAGCTGTCATGCTGGGATATTGCCCCCCATCGTCATGTGATATGGCTAACAGTGACAATAAATGCTACATGATGCTTTTCTTAAACTTTAAAAATATCCTTTTTGACACAACCTCATGTCACTGCCTTTGTCATAGCAAAAAGAAAAGCAGTTTGAGCAGCGAGACTGCTCTGACTCTGGCTAATTGAAGCTTCAGG
This sequence comes from Echeneis naucrates, assembly GCF_900963305.1. Lineage (NCBI taxonomy): Eukaryota > Metazoa > Chordata > Actinopteri > Carangiformes > Echeneidae > Echeneis > Echeneis naucrates. The sequence goes on from NC_042511.1 coordinate 8,043,516, forward strand.
CCGTATTTTGTATTTTGTCACATGACGCCCGGGAACAAAGCATAAGGTTACTGGTTGCAGCTGGAAATCATACCTGGCTCTGTGCCACTTTGTGAAAATATGACTAGCACAGCCCACAGGACATCAACATTACACACAAACACCTTCCAAAAATATACTAAATGACAGCTACCACACAGTGATCACACAAAAAAAAGCGCTTGGAGGGGACACGTACCAGCTGCAGCCAGGCATTTGTGATCAACACTTGGTTCTTTTCATCCTGGAGGGACACAGCAGGAGAGAGACAATGATCAGCAGCCAGTAGACATTACTTTGGAAAATATTCCTTAGGGTGAGAGAAAATAAAAAAGAAATAGCGAACATGAGGTGAAATTATGAGATGGATCGGTAATGAAGTCAGATTGCACCCACGGTGACTCAGAGCTGGCATAATGAACTCAGTGACGCACTCCAGGTTTTTCTTTTGGGAGATTTGTGTAATTTATGGGGGAAGCATTCATGTTTGTCATTTTGTACAAAAACAGAAATATTAATAAGAAAAGACAAAAGTTTCAACAGCAATTTGTGGAAGAAGTAGACAGTGACACTGAGCAGAAAGGATGGGGCTCTTCAAAAAACAGACGAGTTCACATAATTTCTATGAGTGTCATGAAAACAGAGATGCACAGTGGCTGGCAGCTGCACTTTATGATCATTTATTAAGGGTCAGCTCATGGCCAAAAACTGGATATTGTGGAAGTGGAAGCACTGTCAGGAAGAGAGGATGATAAATAAAAGAATAAATAAATAAATAAATCTGAGGTAGGGATGGACTTTATCAGATTGTGTTTTGCAGAATCCCACATGACAACGAAAAGCTTTGCTCCTTGTTGCACAATGGTACACTGTCCGACGTGCCGCATCACTCTTACGCCTGAAAATATCTGCAAACCGCTTGACAGTGATACTGAGTCAGCAGCAAACTTTCCGATCTCCGTGTTCCTTTGTGGACTTTTCCTTTTCGTTATCTTCATAGAATCACTGGAGTGAATTCTCAGGTTATCTTCCACCATTCCACATCAGTAACGCTGAGAAAACTTTTCTCGTAGTGTTACAGTGGTAAAATGAAATCATGAAATCAATTTTCTCGTATTTTATTCCCTCTTATCTCACCAGATCTAATGTGCTGCATAGTTTTCTTTTTTACCAAAACGTTTTACACTCACTGACTTGCGTCGTTCCGCTGATTTCACAGGACTTATCTGAGTCGTTCTCCTGCTCTGAAACACTCACGGAGGAGCCTGCTATGTAACTGTAGCTTTGCGCCTGGTTGCCAAATTACTGACTTCACATGGGAGTGTAGGGCCAAATGAATGTGTCTGAAAATGCTCTGCTGTAATTAACAACATCCAGTTTGCTTTAAAGCTTGCTAAACCCCCACTAAAGGCTATTTAAAGATCTTTGAAGAGAAAACATGCTGCATTAAATGAGATTATAGCACATAAGCCTTTCCTACCTCTTGTACATTTTACATTTTTAGACTCCATCGCACTTCACATAGCTAAGATGATATTGTTAGGTCTTTAATCCAGCCAGCTCAGTGTTTGGACCACATATGGAGGACTGGTATATGAATTATAAATTTGCTCTGTAGGTTAAGTAAAGAGGAGAGAAGTCCACTGTCAGTCTGACAGAATGTGGCGGAAAAATATCTGCTTTCAACTGCATGGATCCTGGATTCTTTACACCTTCGTTTGACTGTGAGGGAGAAAGGCAGGCAGTCAGAGAGGGGGAGTGATCTGCAGAAAGGAGCTGCGCTGGCAGGGCCTCAAACTGAGGACACCTGCCCAGAGATTACGCGTCCTAAATGTTGTTAAAGTATTGACGTACTGTAATGCTACCATGCTGAGCGAAAACCTTGACATTTTATTCAGCTAAGCTTGCATCACTTAAATGAGTATCAGGATTCTTCCAGCCACTTTCTTCTTGAAGATATTGAGTAAAAGAGTGTTTAAAAGCTTTTCTGTTTGTGTTTTATTTTATATGACCTCTTATAGCATATAAAATGTCATTCACTTTATGTATCATCAGAGTAATGACATATGCTTAAACTGTCATCAAAAGCAAGCAAAGCAAACTCAGTGCTCACTGCTATTACTCTGCAGTGAAAATCGATTCTCAGAATTGTTGCTCCTCTCCGTTCTCCTGCCTGACTCTTATCTCCGCCTGTCCTTTCTGATCTTTCCCTCCTTTAAAGTCGCCTCTCTCCGCTGCTGAAAAAAGCAGCCTCCCATTGTACGCTTCACAAAGTAACGTTTTTCTGTCCCTTTGCTGCGCAATCCAGCGCACAATCACGGCGATTTGGCTTAGCTTGGAGCTTGCTGTGTTTTTTGCCCTATTTTGTGCCTGACCTCTCTTTTGTGTTGTTTCGTGGGAATTTGCTCAGCTCCGATGGGCAGTATCAGCCCTGTCACACACACTATAAACACTCTAATCTCCTCATAAATCTGCCCTGATTGGTTTCAGACAGGCTGACACGGGATTGATGGAAACTTGCAATAAAAACAGTGGATGAGCTTTCACTGAATGCAAGTGTCTGACACCATTTGGCCAAGGACAACAACCTGTTTTCATATGTATGCACAATGTATTGTTCTAGAAATTGCATTTCGTCTGTTGGATTCATGCTGTTTCATCCCTGTAATCTAATGTAATCTAAATCAACGGATCAGTGTTTCAAGCATAGTGAATCATCAAAGATAGAGAAAAATAAATCTGGAAATCAGAGAGCATATCTCCAAATCCTCCATTTTGCTTCCTGCACACAGTTTCACAGTTTCATCCCATTTCCTCACAGGGCTTTAACAGAGCATTGTTCCTGTGGAGGATGAACGGAGTGCCCTCTCGTTTAAAAGTTTCAGTACATACGGGGGAATTTCTGCCGGACCAGAATGACATCACACGGCCTGGTTCGACAAGAACACAGTGAGAGGTGTCTCTGCATCTACAGTACAGGCCTGTACTGTACTCTGTTTTAGGGTTGAGAGGATCAAATGTGTACATAGAGAACTGCTAAGTTATCTTTTGCAAAGCAGCATTTGCTAAGGGAACATTACTGGCCATTGATGCCATGAGGAAATTGTAGAGTAGATCACTAATCTATAGTTCAGATTTAGCCCTTTACGTCAGGCCAAGTTTCATTAGGAGGACTTATCTGAAATCTTTAAGTAGCAATATTGTTACCATGCCAACAGTAGTGGACTTGACTTATATTTTATTTTTACAGTTTATTGAGCTAATAATGATGGAGTCAGTAGAGACCAAAAACTGAACAAAACAATTGAAGGAAATATTGGAAACTGTTGAGTTCAGTTTAATCTACCATTTCATTTTATGTCAGTGTTGGTTTTCTGACTTTGTTTCCACTGTAACGGTTGTAACAGAAAAGTTACTTAAAGTTATGGCATCTTAAAACATAACATGTTACTATGCCACTCTGCTGCCGTGCTGGCAGCAGGCTTATATTATATTGAAGAAAATTATAGGCACATATAATATTTGATGGTTGGGGTGGCTCTACTTTTAACTGGTAATATGTTTTATTTTATCATCAAGCTCATCATCCTGTATTTGTTATAGGTGAAAATTTGAAGCATCTAGTAACTAACGAATGAAGCTGTATTTATATTGCTCCCGCGGTTCCTGGTTTCTATGGTTGACACATAAGGTGTCTGGTGCTGTTCTGTCAGTCTGCATATCTGTTATTATTTAAAATATCTACTGTCACTACTGTAGCTGCATGAAGACTAGAGGTCAGTTAATCAAAGTAGGAGGTTAGCAGGAATGTTTAAACTCACTGTACACCTCTGAAAGCACTGCTGTCTGCAAATGGCTACAGTTGCTAGTTTTGTTCAGACTCCTTGCTGTGAACTGTTGAATAAGGGGCAAGTTTTGAAGTTTGAAAAGGATAAAGTTGACATTAATGAAACGTAGTTTAAGAAAAATGAATTAGAGGATTATTGAGAAGCACTTTGGTGTAAAATGGGGTTTTGTCAGCTACAGCTGCAGCTGCTGGTGAGTCTGCAGTGTCTCATTTTTGTTGCTTTAACGTTCGAGCAGCAGAAAAAGCTGTTGTTATAGCAGATTGGAAAGGAAAAATTAAGCATGGAAAGGGAATGGATAAGGCAGTCTTTTGAAAAGGACAGACTGGAGATAGAGCGGGACCAGTTAGAGCTGATCAGACTGTGTAAATTGAGTGATATCGAGCGTCTGAATGAGTCTGCATCGCTGCCCCATGCATCGAGAAGTTTTGATGTGATAAGCAATTTGTTTTGATGAGAGAGACCCTGACACCTTTTTCTCCGTTTTGTAATGTGTCAACAATATGACGATATCTCAGTATCTAAATTTGATCTTTTGAAAGGTTACTGACAGAAAGCAGTGCAGAAGGGATGAATTGTCTTTGACCATGTTGTTGAGGGGTGCTCTGGGTGGGATCATCCCACCCATCACTCAGGGAAGAATGCCAATGATCCTGCAGCACGTTTCCTCAGAATGGCCTTTTGAGCATCCTCCCCAAACAGGACTGGCATCTCAAAGACTGGGCCGATGAAAGTCACGCATATTTTCTTTAAAAGTGAGGTAATGAATCCTTGGACGTTCCTTTGAGGGCATATATCAATCTTGAGCATCCCCAAGACAGATCTGAGGAACTCTGTTCACCGAGCAGTTTAAACTTTACTTGTGGATTGACCCGAGATAGTAGAGGGAGCTGGGGAAGGCACAGCTTTTCTCTTTCCTGGGACTGATTATCATGCTCGGTCCATTCATGTCCATTCATGTCCATTCATTACCAGAGAGAACTCCATCCCCCAGTTTGCCACAGAGTCCAGGGCTTTCTTGGTCAGGCCAGGTAAGGCGCCTGTCGGGAGCCCAGAGAGAGCATCAACATACTTCACTGGGGAAACAGGGTGGTATGCACAATCATTCGCTCCCCCAAGCACTGCAGAAACGCTGATAACCGATGAACACCTGAATTCTTTTTTTTTTCTTTTAATAAAACAAACAAACAAACTTTTCTTATTCATCTAATTTTTTGAGCCGGCACATGACATCATTTATGACCTGTTCTGCCCCAGTTCCCTGGTCAGAAAGTTACCTCTGAACAGATGGAGGAATCAAAGGCCGCGCGCACACACACACACACCAGCTCTGCATTATTTAGCACTGTCCAGTACGCATTAATTCATAAGGTCTTGCCAGCTTATCCATTATGCATTCAGTCAGCGAACACTGTACAACAAAAAATTAATAGCAAACACACATTCAGAAGGCATATTCGACATTTGAGTGTTTGTCTTTGGTCTCTGAAGATTTATGGAAAGTTTATGGGGATTTTTTTCCTTAAAAAAAAAATAAAGATTTAAATCTTTATTTAAATGTGTATCTCACTGTATAAAAGCGCCCTCCAACTGAGTCTTTGTAAATAGAATTTGAGAGCAGCGCCTTTGGTTATTGTTCCAAAAACAAATTAGTGACGTCACAACTGGTTGTTATAAAATGCGTACTTAATAGTCATATCCTTTTTCAAGAACAGAATAGATTCCCTTTGTTGACTGTCTCACCACTTGATGCTTGTGTTTCAGAGCATACATTAAAATGTGGCTTCACATATGTGCTGTAGGAGACTCCATGATATGAATAATGGAGGGGGAATCCTGTGTTTCAGGCTCCTGTGCAGCTCTTAACTAACGTGCAGCTATCAGGAGACTTGCACGTCTTGTGACAGGGCTGGCTCAGGGATGTGATGGCACGTCAGCTTTGGTTTTTTGGATGAACGCTCTGGTTGTGTGGTGGGGCTAACAGGCAAGAGGTTACGTGTGGTTTTGTGTGAGGGTAGACACATGAGATGGGGAACAGGAGGAAACACACAACGAAGCACAGGGGCCTACACAGAAGGAATGAAACATAAAATGAAATGTGACAGAAAATCTACCCAAACCACAAACGTGTCGATTTATGAGCCGTGGGCTTGACAAGAAAAGGAGTGATGAGTGACTGACAAAAGGAGGACAGTGGCTGCATTGAGTTAAATGGGGTTTGTGGTTGTGGGTCTACTTTTGTGCATATTTGTGGATATAAAATGTAGGACACAGATAAGAAATTATGATTTGAATGAAACTTTTCTCTCAAGCAACCACTTCAAATAAGCACAGGTATGACAATCAGATTTGTACACTTTACATAAAGTGTTTCAATGACAGTTTGAAGTATTTATTACTGATGTAAAATCTTGATAAAAGCTCGCTTTTAAATTTAAAAGGTTATAGCCAAGGTTTTTAAATTTAAAAGGTTATAGCCAAGGTTTTTAAATTTAAAAGGTTATAGCCAAGGTTTTTAAATTTAAAAGGTTATAGCCAATTAACTTTGCTTTGCATCAAGACTGAAAACAAGGGGAGCAGCAGGTTCTGACTGAAACTGTGGGCTCTTTGGACCACTGGTGGTTATGCAAGTGATTCCCTGTTTGATGTTATGTTAATGACGCACACTGTGTGACAGAGCTGACTAATGAGTATTGTAGGGCTATGTGTACTCTTCAAAATGAATTCAACTCATGTACTACATAAACATTATGATTTGAATTGTCCGGTTTAAAGTAACAGGCTGGTAACCTTTCCCAAAATCCAACAAGAGGCAAAAAACTGTTGTATACAGGTGTGGAACTGTCTTTAGAGCTGGATAAGGATATCAAGGGCAAGCCAGGTCTGACCAACAAGGCAACCCATGCTGAATTTCTTGTGTAGTTGTGTATGCTGTTTGATTTTGGTTTGTGGTTGATTTTTGTATCTGCGTCATTTAATGCCTTTATGTTTTAATGTGTGTTTATGTGTTGTGCATTGTTCAGTGTTGGGATGTCATTAAAGACTCCTGGAAGTATAGCTGGTGCTCTCTGCATCAGTTAATGAGGATTATTTTTAGCAAACAAACAACAGTAAGCACGTTTACATGACACCTAAAAAAAAAAAAAACTAAACAAAACAGATTATTGCGTTAGTCCAACCAAAACTGGACTTTTAAAGTATATGTAAACACGTTAGCTTGACTGTCGGACTAACACACCCAGATAATGTGAAAGTCTGCTGCTGCTTGTATACGGACAGTCAGACTGGAGCTGGAGGGGGTGATATGCGCATGTGCTAAAGTTTCGTGCCAAGCTATGACGTGGAAGTCAAATGGCATTTAAAACGTAAAAGCAAACGTTGGAGGTCAGATGAAAGAAGCTGACTAACTGCTAACGCGTCCAACATGGCAAAGTCTGCAGTAAAAGCTCATGTTTGGACGGAGACAGAGGCTAACTTGCTAGCTCACCAGTCTTTTTTCTTTCCACCTCTGTTGTGGTCTGTGACGTCATAGGTCAATCAGTAGTTACACATTAACGAGGAGGCTGCATTCAATTCCATTGTACACTTTCAATGACACTTCTGTGCTATTTACTTGTTGTTTGGAAGTTTGCAAGGTATAATGTCATCATCATCCCATCATGGCAAACAGCTAAGAGGACAAAGCTTGGACGTTATTTTAATACTCCAGGTCAGCTGGAGTCTTTGCCCCATTGCTTCTCTAATCCCACATTCTGTGCTGTGTCTCTGACCTATCTAAGAAAGACATCAAAATGCTAATTTTAGTGGCTAAGTCCTTGATCTGAAGTTGGAAAAACACTGGTATAAAAGTAAAAAAAAAAAAAAGCTCCTACGAAAGCACATAAAGCTCACTAATCTACAGCTAATGTTGTTTTTCAGTTTCAGACAGAAAACTGAGAAAATATCAGTTCTTCTAACACTGTAACACCACAAAAAGCTTGTGACTGTTCTTGCTGTGTATGCTTTCAGCTCAGTCTGTTAACTCAGCCAAAAGCCAAGCTATTTCTGCCTTCCCCTCTGGTCACCCCAGGTACATTTGTTTGTCATTGTGTATTACAGTTAAATTTGTATGCAATCAGAGAAAAGCCGTATCTAAAATTCACTGGTTATCTTTTATGCTGTAACTACACTAAGCTACCTGTCTGGATGCAGCTTCATATTTAACAGGCAATTAATTTTACCCAAATTGTCAAACTGTTACTTAAAAAAAACAAAAAAAACAAAACAGACATAAAGGGAGAAGGCATACCTCGACACTGAAGTTTGTTGTTGGATAAAAGAAAAGAGTTCTGCCGTTGTTGGAATGGAATTTTATGTATAGAGGCAAATGACACGCAACACAAACAAAAAACAAAAAAGGTGCATTAGCATGAGTCAGTCACTGTAGATAAATCAGATTTAAATTCTTTCATGAAAACAAAGCATCAAAACACAGTGTGACAAAAGTTTTGCAGAGAGCGTTCAGCTCTGTTGATTCTGCAAACAAATTCCACACAAATCCTCCCCTCTTGGGCATTCTGTGCTCTATACCCAAAGCAAGATGAAAACACACAAACATACTCACCACATCAATGATTTGCAGCAGTGTGAGGCCGAGGTCCACCACGATGGCTGCTGAGTCGTTCTGGACGGGCCTCTCCAGCCGATTGTAGTTGACCAGGAGATCGTGGTACAGCTTCCTCTGGTACATACCACCATGACAGCCTGAAGGGAGAAGAGTTAGGACAGTGAATATAGGAAAGGAGCATGACGTAAGCAGAGGAGTGAGCAAATAGGGTCAAGGATGTTACAGTTGTAGAGGTGAGAGAGAAGAGGTCATGGGCATAGAGGGCATGGAAGGCATGGAGGGGGGAACTGGAAAATTCAAATTTTGTTAGCATCATTTGCAAAGATCCAGTCAACCCAGGAGGCCAGTCGCCAAGTGGAAATTTTCTCCTCCAAATGTTTATGCCTCTAATCAAATCAATTATTGCAATTATTTCCAACATTGTAGCTGAGGTGCCAAATCCCTCAAGAAATCCTGATTAAGTCATAAGCTTGGTGTACTCGGTGAACTGTAATTGTGTTGACTGTGCTTTCCTTTTGTCATTCCTCAATTCATTAGACCTCATCAAGTGGTTTACAAGAAACAATGAGACATCCATCTTTAATAGGGATGAATATGATGGTGCATTACCCCATGCAAAAGGAAAAGCCAGTCGGTTGTGAAGGTAGCGCGGCTACTCCCTGCCACCATGCTGCCTCCATTGTTTTTCCTTCAATAGCGGTGTTTATGTAAAATTTACCCAAAAGAAGCTTTTACACAAAGAGTGTGGGCACATTTGTTCACTCAAACATCTTCTACTGCTTATCTGTTCCTGGGTGGCGGACCCAATCCCAGCTCACACTGGGCAAGGGCAGGGTCACCCTGGACAGGTCAACAGTTCATCACAGGGCCAACACACAGAGACAGACAGAGACCAACAACCACTCACACTCAGACCGACGGACAATTTAGAGTCACTAGTTAACCCAAACATGATGTCTTTGGACAGTGGGAGGAAACCCACGCAGGCACGGGGAGAACATATAAACTCAGCTAATGAAGGCTCCAGGCTTGGGTACTGGACCTGCAACCTTCTTGTTGTGGTGCAACAGAACTAACCGCTGTACCCCCCATGTTGCCCCCTGATAACATTTGAAATCAAATAATTTGATAGACATAACCACATAAAATCTCTCCACACAGCTGCGATAAGTCACTTACCCACTGAAACTGAAGAAGCTAGAAACTAAAGACTCTGTGTCTCATCTCAGCCAGAACAGAAAAGGTTCTGCCATGCATTTCCCCAGCGACCCTTGTCCAAATTAGATGTTGTCTCCACATATTCCAGCAATTATCGAGTGACAGCCAAGATGTGAGTGCGCCCACGATGACTGAGTGGATGACTAATTAGCTAATGAGACGAAAATAAACAGTCTGCTCGCTTTGCGTGTTTGTGTGTGAGGGTATGGGTGAGTGTCGGGCGGGGCTCTGCTGAATCTCATCGTGATGGGAAATCTCCATAATGTGTGAGAGTGGCAGGCAACCAGAGTGTTGAGAGTTGATGGAGTGAAACAAGTCGCGCCAAAACAAGCTGAGCAGTAAAGAGGCCTGTCAAAGAGCCACTGTAAGAATAAACACATCTCTGGAAGGCTGACAGCAGAGCCCACACTGGTGTCGATGTACAACAGCCAAATGTTTCCAGGCACCCCCATTATTTCCATGTTACTTAGAACAAATACTGGCATCTTCGTGCCCTTTGAATTTTAATATGTAAAACTTTTTTTCTTTTCTTTTTTTTTACAGACCTGATTCAACCTGTGTATAAACCTCGAGACTGGAATGGACCATGCATGCATGTATGTTTTCTGGGAACTGCATAAAGAGGAAGGCCAGTTCCACTCCAATGAACCTCACAACATTGACAAGTAAGCAAATTACCCACTTCTATTAAGGAGGCAGAGGAGTTCGCTAAACATCCAACACACAGACGACTTTAGTCATCAGACGTCTGGATCTTAGGTTGTCAGAGAAAGCCAGACAAGCACGGGGCATCTCAGATGCCTGCTCCGGAATGGCAGCGAATCGAGTTTTTAACCCTGAAACTGCATAGTAAGGCAAAGTGTTCTCGTTGGATGTGCTGTCAAAAGAGAGGAGAAGATGAAATTTCAAATGATTCTTCCTCCGATAGCATTCGCTAACTTCTACCAAACACAGGGAGGAAAGTCTGAACCTATCCCGGGGAACAGGAACAGGGATGATGTTACTTTGAGGAACAATGTGATTGATTGAATGATCGATTGCTCAATAGCTGCAGATAAAAGATAGCTAAGTTCTTGCTGAAAACATCCTGAATGTCTGTTGTCAGCATTAACATCAGAGGAACAATCAAAGCCAAAGTCAGCAGTAGTGGTGAAGACAGGAACCCCAAATTCTGGTGGAGTTATTATTTTATGTCGAGCTTTAACTGAGAGGCACTTAGTTACAGAAGTTATGTACTGTGCGTTTGATAGCTACCTTATAGATATTGGTAGAGAAATGATATCTGCCTCTGTACTTTATTACAGAGTTAGTCCAGCAACACAATCCCCAACTTTTCAGAAGGTACACAACACCGGGAAGTGCATTTTCCACACAATGTGTGTTGTTCTTTTGTGGTCAAGGGTGTTGTTGGCGGTTTGCTATCGTGAGACAGTGGAGAGCATTTGTACACCTGACCAACAAAAACCAGGTCCTCAGTGGCCCGGTATTTCACCGTTATCTTCACGGTGGATTATGAAGAGAGTAACTTGCTCCCGCAGCACACACACTCTTCATGTTACAGGCAAGCAGGTTGCAACACACTTTCCCCATTCGTCACCTGGACTAAATTTTTCCAGCACATTCTCATAATGAACCTGAAGATTTATTTACACACAACATGAAGGATGTGATTTGTGCGTTACCTCCTTGCAGAGCTGTGTGCAGCGCATTGATTCATTCAGCCCCTTTTTGCCCCTCAGGGCACTAAAGAGCTGCATTTACTTCAGCAGCTCCGACAGTTTGGTCAGCCACATAATGCAATCAGCCGACTGAGAATACAGTCAAAGCTAGGGTGTTAGATGATGCTATTATAATTTGCAACCCACCCAAGTGCAAGTGCATCTGGCTTTTAAATGTAACGGGAGATGGCACTTTGATTAGTTCATTGCGTGAAATGCCAAATATACTTCCATGATACATTCAGAGACTAAGTACAAACCTTCAAATAGCGAAGGTACTACTGACATGCCCTGAATACGTTTGAACTGGAAGAACAAATCTTACAGTGCGGCTCCTGTTTGTGAGACGAGCTAGCGCAGTTGAGTACAATTCGTTTTGAACACGTGGAGTACCTCCATCTCCAGGAACAGACAGACATCTTATGCAACTTCCTTGGAGAGACTGAGCTGTTACTGTTAGAGGTAGACTGCAGTAATGTACTGCCTGCATGCATTCTGTTGTTTGTTAGTAGCGATGAGTGATGAGTATCCCCCAGGCGGCGTCTGTGGATCTGTTATTAGACCGAGCTTCAGTTAGCATCAAGAGCAACTTCCAGCGGACTCAGTGTTCATCCCTACAACGTCCCATATGTGATGCTTTATATCTGCAGTTCATTAGTTGTATAATGTCTTTCCTATTGTTTCCTTTCTGCCCTTCCTTTTCACCATGTGCTGTATTTCCACACACCTACACTTCCACGTGAGCTCGTAGTAGTGCTGGTGGATTTTAATAATGAGCTTGAAGAATCTTGGTTTTACCCACCTACAGTGTGGGCCTGTTCAGACCAGGCATTAACATGCATCTACATATGCATCTCAAGTGACTACTGGTAATTTGATTTCACTTCTCTGCTTTGTATACAAATAAATGAATATATTCCGTTGTTTCTCGCCTGTGTGGGGGCTTTCAGGGTTTGAGCGAATCATCGCACAGCTCGACAATGAGATAAGGTTTTAGCCTCTTGAAGTAATAGAATATTTTTGGTTCATTATGAAACCAGCAGGACTAATGAAGCTGTGGCAGAAGACGTCAGAAGAGACGGTGATCTGCCTGTCACATTACTGTGTTACTGTATATAAAGAATGTGACCATACATGGTCTGGACCATGTGGTCCAAGGGATCGGATCTGAAAGGCACCCTCACTGAGTCTTGGGTGCATTAATATATGTACTTAAAGCTGTTCACTTCAGTGCCAGGTCTGGAGCCAGCCCGTGTGTCACTTCACCGTGACAAAAACATGCAACACATGCGACGCAACCCAACATCCGTCAGTGTTGCGGTCTCTAAGCTCTTACCTCGTATAATAATCACCGCCTTTAATAATAGCTGTGTCTGATGTGTAAACACATAAACACTTATCTCAGTTAACCTTTTGCTTTGCTGTGTCCGCCCATGTAATGTGGATTATTCTATGATAAAAGAAAAAGATTTCTGTTGTAGAATGAATGGATTAATATGAAACTTTCATAATGTACCGCAACTTGCTGAGACTCAGTCATCAAAAGATTACAATGCCCCCCCCACCATATAGCCATTGCCATTTAAGCAACACCATTAAGACAAATGTATCAGTTTTTCAATTTGGTAACAAAAAGTGCACATAGTAACAAATATGTTTAATGTGTGTTGATGTAATTCGTGTTATTTTAATGGCAGGAAGAATGGCACAGAACGGTTTTACTTCGTCTCTTTATTAACCAGAGTGTTTTGGCTGCGAGATCTCTTAAACCACCCAGTGGGGTCGGTGCTGAGAGCGAAAATCACATCTGAGTGTTTCTGAACTGGTATAATACAAATAAAGTGTTCACTAGAGGACAATATAACATATGATATATTGAAATACATGGTGAAAAGTCTCCTCCAATCCACTGTACTCATGAAAGATTAAAAAAAGAAAGTGTATTTACAGCTCTTGTTGTAGGGGATCATAAAAGATAGTGACAAAAACTCATCTCGACCCATCTCTTGTCCGACAGTGCTTTGCTGTCCCAGTGGATTCAGCTGAGAGCGTGACCTCTTACGTTAAAGGAGGTCACAAGGGATTTAAGGCAGACGGGATTACCGTCTTATAGTGTTGTGTTGGCCTGAGGGCGACCAGGCCTGGAAACAGGAGAAAAGTCACTGTCCCCTTCCTCCTTTCACACTTTGTCTCCCTCGATTCCTTTGACGTGTGTGCAGCTGCAGCTGTGGGTCGGTCAAACTAAATATACCATCTATTCAGAATTTATGGATTTTCACATCATATCAGCACAATCCTTTGTAAAGCTTTTATGTTTGTGTTTTAGTCACAGTTTATTTTAGCTGTGATCTCAGAGGTGGTTATGATCCCCATGGTTTAGAAATGGAAGTGGAGAAAAGCGTGAGAACGAGGCCTGCGGAGCTGCAAGACAAAACCCATTCTCCATATGTACACTCAGAGCATTTCAACGGGAACATCTGTACACATATTTATTCATTAAGTTATTCAATCAGGCATCACGTTGCAGTTTTCCAATGCTAAAAAACAAACACTAATGGGATGTGTGCGACCGTTGGTTCCAGAGGGCTGATTAGATAAGATTATTTCTGAAACTGCCGACCTCCCAGCATTTTCACACGTACTGGCTTCTAGAGTGTAATCAGCATGGCGCCAGAAACAAAAAAACATCCAGGTTTCTGAGGGTGGGTTAGAGGACAATGGGCAGATTGGTTGAAGCTGACAGAAAGGTTATTGTAACTCAGGCTCAATCCACCAGTGCTGAGCAATGACCAATGCATCGAACCCTGAGGCAGACAGGCTGTAACAGCAGAGGACAACGCTCATTCATCAGCCAAGAAAGCCAAGAAAGCAAATCTGACACATGCTCACCAAAACTGGAATATGGAAGACCAAAAAACTGTGGCCTGACCAGATGAATCTGGATTTTTGCTGATGCTCGGCTTGGAATTTGGTGTCAACCACACAAATTCACGAACCAAATTCAACAGTTCAGGCTGCTGCTGGTGCTGTGATGTGTGGGGAATGTTTATTTGAGACACTTGAGTACCAATCCAACATAGTTTCAGTGATTCAACTTGTGTGACTGTATGTTCATGACAATGTGCATCATTTTCTAGTCACTTCTGATGGCTCCTCACAGAAGGATACTTAAGTGGCCTCACCAGGCAGCAGATTTGAATCTAATTGCAGGACAGGGAATTGGCAGCATGAATAGAGCTCATAAATCTATACAAAGTTCTGGCAGTTGCTGTTTTCTGCCTGTAGTCCCTGCCAGGTTGGTAAATACAAGAATAAGAGTCATAAAAATTCAATATATTACAGAAACTAGATTATGGCATCGTACCCACATCCAACCCGACTTTCCAAACACAATTCATACACAAATGTATAGAAATTTGTTGTGCCAGCAACCAACATTTTGTGAAATGTAAGAAGATTTGAATTACCTTACACAATCACAAATGTGAACAGCAGGACGACACCTAACACAAACATCACTGAACATTTTCAGTGGGATAAAACAATGTGTGCTTTTTTTTTACAGGCACAAATGGTGTTGAGCTTCACCAAACACGTCTCTCGGCCTACTTGTAAACGTTTTCATCTTAAATACACAACAGTCCCCGGGTAAAAAGTTATTCAACCGTCGCTGAGTTGACTCTTCAAACCAGAGACACAGATTTGTTTCAGGAAAGTCAGTGACGAGAAAGTTGCATCACTCCGATAAATCAATACCGGAAAAGAAGGGTTAAAAAAAAAACAAAAAAACAACCACAGTCAGTGGTGCCATCAGGCCAGCTGAGCGTCACAGTGGAAAGCTGTGTGCCAGGCACTTTCCAACTGAATATCAGTGGGGGCTCTGAGATGAAAAACACTTTGACACGAATTCTGCAGCACCATTCTGTGTGGTTTCCAGTGGGAGGGACACATATAATAAATTACAATTACTGAAAAAAGAATAGTTCTTTTTCCTGAATTCAAATACATTTAAACCAATCTAACAACACACACAACACATTATGATAAACTTTGGTGCCACCGTGATGATAATGTTATGTGAGACAAATGATTTTAATCATGATGGCAATCTGGTTTATTTGGTCACCTGTCAACAGTGTCGTATGCTATATGCCCAAATTTCCGTCTTGTAATTGCCTGCCAGGGGCTCAAATTAAATTTAATCCAGTTTTAAGAAAAATAATTAGGATTTATCTTTTTTCTTTTTTCTTTTTTTTTTTTAACACCTTGGTCGTTCATTTATTTATTCATCTTCTATCACTTATCCATTTCCAGGTTGCAGGGGGTGCTGGAGCCAATCCCAGCTCTCATTGGGTGAGGGTGGGGTCACCGTGGACAGGTCACCAGTCCATCACAGGGCCAACAAACAGAGACAGACAGAGACCAACAATCACTCACATTCACACTCAGACCTACAGACAATTTAGAGTCACCAGTTAACCCAAACATGATGTCTTTGGATGGTGTGAGGAAACCAGAATACCCGAAGGAAACCCACGCAAATATGGGGAGACCAAGCAAACGCCACACACAACAGCGCAAACCACTATGCAGCTGTGCTGCCCACCTTGATTGTTGTAGCTATAAATTAGTTGTGAAAGATCCAGATTTTAAGTAACTGGAGAAAAAATTTAGCAAATGTTGAGCTTTTCAGATAACATCACCGACAGTATCAAAAAGTGAGCAAGAGAGCGATAGGATCTGTGTGAGTTCTGCTCTCTCTGCCACTAGGTCACACTGTGATGAGATGAATTAAAGCTGAAGTAAATCAATAACTACAATTATTCTGTGATGAAGCAGTGATCCTAACTGACCCCAGACAGGTAATTTTTAAGAAGATTAATGATCTGGAGAGCATTTGTAAACGTCAGGCTTCATCTGTATATTGAGTGTAAAAAACTTTGACACATTCTGAATGCATTCGTTCATTCTCTGGTTGCTCTTATCCTGCATATTATTCCCCACAAACAGCCTGATCCTTTTTCTTACAGCTTTCAGCTGACAAGACCCTGCCCCAGATTTCCAAGACCAGACCACACTTGAACTTACCACCTCTCTTGCATTCTCTAGATTGCAAGTGATTTTTTTTTTTTTTTTCATCTTTCAGCAGTAAAACCAACGGTCTCTGATTTGCCGAGCCCAGATGACTCACAATGCCACCAGAAACACTGATCATACCAATACAGAGAGCGCCGTGGTGTAACCTGATGGCATCAGTCAAATTCAAACAGCTTCCAAATCGCATTGGTGTCCTCTCATGTTTCCATTTCAGAGTCCACTGGGGGTCTCAATTCATTCTCAGTCATTTAAGCGCTCTTGTCAAAAGGGTTTCTTTTTACAATCAGGATGCTGCAGCAATAGATGTACAAGCAATTCATTTTATGAGTTCCTCACCCTTGAAAGCTGTCACTGTCTTCAAAATCATTTTTACAGACTTGGTGTGGACAGCAAGCAAATTTTTTCTACTGTCATAGACAATGACACTCACAGCCATCACAATCCACTGAGTGAAAGCCTCTCACAGGTTTGTCATGTATTCCCAAGTCACATCCATAAATGTTCTGATCTTGGGAGAGACAGGTTAAAGGACCAACTGTAGGATTTGGGGTGTTTTATTGCCAGAGGAGGAATTTAATGATAACTGCTTGTTGCCTGGCAAATGTAATGCCATAGTGAGAAAGATAAGCAATCTCTCACAGCACGTTTCAGCTGGTTGTGCTGTCGGAAAATGTGACTTGATTTGATCATCAAAGTGTTGTCTGTTTTTGTCAGTCCAGTTTGGAAGTTGTAAAATCAGGATCTGGCCATCGGTGGTTCAGCCATAAACCAAGTTTTGTGTGATCTCCTTCTCCTTTGCACAGCTAAGGGGCATGATGTGTTTCTGTAAATATGTAATTTCTCTGTAAAGGAGAAATTTGTCCTTTGGATACGTGAGGATGAATACAGTTCTCATTAATCTAGGTATTTGCATTCATTATGTGATCTTATGATACCTTTTTGAACTTGAACCATATCGCACTAAGACAGCACTCACAGATGCATGAGGAACAAAACAGGCAACCAACAAGACTAACCAATCACGATGCTCTTGTTCAGCTCACTGAAATGATAAAATTATACTTAACTCAACCTCTTAGTAGGCCATATTGAACAACTGGGCTGAGTACAGTGCAGAACACCTGAGAATATGTAGAATACACAGCCCAGGCTTTCCCGTCTTACTGTACAACATATTGGAGCTTTGAAGTGCCAGAAGGTGAAGCCAGACAGCTTGCTGCTTTCAGCAATATTATCTCTACCCTAAGGGGGGTGTCTGAGGACAGTAGGGCAAAGACTAACTAGACTACAATCAATCTTTAATGTCCCCCAAGTGGGCAGTTTGGTTCACTGATGGTTGTCAAAATGAATGGCACAAGGAAGAACAATAAATACACAGTAAATAAAAGACATAAAATACACAGTGGACCACTATACAGTGAAAATGAGGAGGTGACAATGTCAGTACTAACAACAGCTGTGAAGGAGAATAACAGCCTGTTAAAAAGGCCAATAGCTGAGAGGATAAAGGTCCTCATATTTCAATTAGTGCTCTGTCTTCTGAGCAAAAATATATCCCGATAAAAGAGAAACCTGCTGTTCAAATACTTTACATCCTGTTATTGTAACTACATACATTTTGGTTTATTCATAATACATTTTTCTCTGATGGCCATGCAATGTTTTTCTCCAGTGTTGCTGGTGAAAATAAGCAATGCTTAACATTATAATCATTATTGTTGATAATGACATCATTTTGTTGCTCATATTGAATTTGTCTCTTTTGACACACGCACATGCAGCAAAATACCAGTAATCCTTTTCTGAGTCCGTCCGGAGACCGTTTAAATATTGATTTACCTCTCAGGGCTCTAACACCTAAACAACTTGGCCGTGTCTGTAAAAGATCAACACAGACCAAAAACTGAGAAGTAAAAGAGACAGAACAAGCTCTGATGGGATCAACTTATTTTCTTCAAGAACATCAAACAAGGTCTCTTGGTGGCCTTTCCTGTGGCTGCCCTTGGATCATAAAAAACCCTCAACATTTTCCTCACATTCACAAGTAGTAGAGACTTTCTAATACTTTCACTTTTTAGCTCCACTTTGGTCTCAACCGGAGGGAATTATCTTGCACCTTAGTTGAAACTTGTTCCACTGTGATCACCAGCTTTTGTCTGGTGCTGAGGAGGTGACTGGCAATGTTCTTAATCACTAATGCTTTATTTTTAATTTTTATTTTTTCTGAATGAATACACAAAGTTGGTGGGAGCAGTGAGGCTGAACCTCAACAGGAAAGTTGTATAACTATAATTCAAAGCAATGGGCTGATGCTAAACAGTTGGCAGGGCAAATGGGAACTACAAAGTGGAGCGATGGTAATATGTTAGCTTGTCACATCAAGGAACTCCTCACAAATTGGAAATAATTATTTATTTTCTATTTTGAATATAAAATATTTTACAAATGTGGTGTCTATTAATGTTATACAATAACTCAAAAGCAATTAAGGACAATATAAAAGATTAAATGTGTCTGTCATCAAGGCAACTGAGGCTGTTAGAGTGTGAATTACAATTAATCAGCAGCAATAGAAAACCTGGATACATGATTCATTAGATCCAAAACTATAGCTAGTTTTTATTAATCACATTTAGGGGCACAAAAGGTGTTTTTCTAGCCTAAAATTAATTCAGCTGCAAATAGAATAAATAAAATAAATAAAACTAGTAGTTTCTAACCTCATATTCTTCTTCCATTCATAATTACCATAATGCCATCTGTCTGGAGTAAGTAAGACAACTGGTACTGTTGCATGTTACTGTTCATTCGCACACTGACTGCTGGTGTCTAGAGGCAAAGGTGGACACAACAACAGCTAAATATTTGAACAAGAGAATGAACCTCCTTTTAAATCTTAAATCCTCCTCACCGTGCTATCCAGAGAGAAGCAAGAGGCAAAACAGGTAGATGTTTGGTGAATGGTAATTATACGTGTAGATCTCTTGCAGTGGAGATTCTATCTAATGGCATAAGCATTATGTGCAAATCACCTGTTAATTTGCCCAACTATTCCAACTACTTTAATTTGAGGAAGGTTTTGAAACCACATCCACAAACTGTTGCCTGCGCATTGTGAACGTCAGCTGTTTGAATAACGGGGCTTTTTTTTTCTGCTCCAGTCACAGCAAAGGTACCAAAAAAAAGTCCCACCAGCAGACTGTGTTAGTAAAATATGATTATGCTAAAGTCATGTTGAGCTATGGAGTGTAAAGCAGGGATTTATCCTCTGAAAGTCCTCTCGTTGTCACGCATTTAACAATCCTTCAGCTGTAGATTACACTGAGGGGATGAGCAGGCCAACATCAGGCTGGGACGCCCTCCTTATTCTGGGCCAGATGTTGTCTGTTAAAGGAGGCTCAATACACACACACACTGACTGCAAGCTTTTCAAATGAGTAAGTTCAGTCTGAAATGTGAAGTGCAAGAGATTCAGCCTTGAAATACACCTCATAATAACACAAATAGAACATAAAGAAAAGATTCTCAGCTAAAAAAAAAAACTGCAGTCAACTCCCATTCATGTCTTTTTTTATGTTTTTTTTTTTTTTTTTTTTTTTTTTTAACAGTTGTGAATGCAGATGTTTCCTGTCGCTCCAGATGTGCAGCTACGGAGCTGTCTTTTCAAGCACAAGCGTTTCAGGAAATGAAGACAGAATCAGAAAACAAAAACAAAACTTGCGTGCACAGCCAGGTCCGTCACTGACTCACCTTGACAGCAGAGTGTGGCCCAAAGGTAAACTCCCATCAGGACACATCCAGCGCACTTCCGACGCTCCATGGCAGCAGCGGAGCTCCACTCCCTCCGAAGCCGTCTCTCTGTCTGCCTCTCTGGGATGCCGGAGTCCTCCTCTCCTCGTGAGTGTGTGTTCTTAGTTGACTTCCGCCTCAGAAGTCACTTCGGGTTCAGCTCTGCTTCTCTCTCAGACTGTTTAGAGGCGTCCTGTCCCTGTGCGGGGAGACACCTGTCCCCCTGTCCTCCTGCCGCCGCTGCGTCAAAATCCGCCAAAGCGCGTCTCCTCCGGTCATCCCGGGTTCGTCCTCCTCCGCTTTATGGATGATGACTTCGGAGAAAGATGACCACGCACCCAAAGGGCTTCCGTCAGAGGTCGATAAGCCCCGCCCCCATGCACCTCTGGAAACTTTTCTATTTTCCTCATGTAAACTGAATGGTGAAAAATGATGTGAAGGTTATTTCACTTTTTATATGAGCTTTTTCTTTTTTTCTTTGGGAGGAGCTTCATCCTGGGTCTCTTCCTCCTCCTCCAGGTGGGAGAACCAAAGCAAACAACAAATAAACAAGTCGTTTCCTTTATGATTTTACCTTTATTGCCTTCCCACTCCACCCAGACCTTCACTTCTCGCTTCTCTTTGTCCTCTCTCCGCCAGGGCAGTCAGACTGCATCGAACGCCATCATGTGTGACTATTTTTCCTCCAGGAGCTGATGCCAAGAAAAGTAACACATTTTGTAAAATGACTGAAGTGAAATCTGTTCTGTATGTGATGTTCCAGTGATCTGTAGGTGAGCTGAGATGCTGAATGGATGTCCCCAACATTTGCTCACGGATTGTGGATGAAAAAAGGTACGAACCTCTCTGGCTCGCAGTTGTTATTCAATTCTTTCTGGCTTTTGAAGTTAAATGAATTGAAAGTGCATGAATGAATTATTTAACGTCTATTATTCAGCTGTGTCCCAGGCAGTGAACTGGTATTGATCAGCATCAGCCACCCTGCCTTTTGCTCTGCATGATATCATTTTGTCCATCAGTCTCTTATCTATACCAATTATCCATCAGGGTCATGGGGCTGACAATGGGTGAATGAGGGATTCATCGAGTCCATCACAGGGCCGACATGAAGAGACGAACAACCATTCACACTCACACTCAGTCCATGGAGTGTAGGAGGAAGCTGGAACGCTCAGAGTGAAAGGACATACAAACTTCAAGCAGAGAAGGGTTTGAACGCAGAACCTTGTTGTTGGGACATGGTGTCAACCACTCTGCTGCCCAATATCAGTTTGTTTCATTCTTACACGAGGGGCTTGACTTTCAAAACAATGAAACCTTTTTTTTTTGAAATCGGTTCAATAAGCCGCTTACTAGTTTGTTTTTTTTAAAGGGTAAAAAAAAAGTTAGTCCTTTATAATTCCACATTTCTTATTTAAAAAAAAATGTTGCAAACATCAGCTTAATGTCTTAAAGCAGGGACATCCTCCACAGATGCTGCGTTATGAGCATTTCCCGCAGCAGTGCAGATGATGATTAGATGAACACAACTTCACATTAACACAATCTACTGAAAGCATCTTAAATCCAACATGGCAGCCGTCCAGCGTGCTGAATTTTGGTGCATGTGGCCAGTTGTTAGAACATATTGCATCACATAATTGTCTCTAACAAGACATTTGCCTGAGCTTCGGCTGTGTGGTGCCGTCAGCGGGCAGACAAACACCTTAAGGGCCCACAGGCAGCACCTCTTACACTCCCATCACATGAGGAGGAGTGTTGTTGTGTACCCAGGTGTGTGTGTGGGAGTCAGTGTGCAACCTCATTAGCGTGCATGGAGACGTTTCAGGTTGCCGGTCGGTGTGATGCTCTGATGATTTGTTTCCTGAGCTGGAAGCTTACTCATGTATGCCACCCCCGCCCTTTATGCATCATCTTCCTAATGTTCTCTCTCTACTTTTGTTTCCCTCTTAGTCATCCTTTCTTGCAATCTCCTGCTCCCTTGAGTTTTCTCTTTTATTTCTCCCTTAACTCATCCGCCCCTCAACACCCTGTTGAGCCTCCTTTCTTTCGTGCCTGTTCCTCCTCCTTGGCCTTCCATTTCTCTTCTTCCTCTCAGTTTCCTTTCTCCCACTCGTCTGTTCTGTACTCTCTCAGCTCTGCTTGTGAGCATCAGACTCGGTTATGTCTTCAGACCATTACAGGAGCGCCTGCAGCGCTTCTCTGGCTCTCGCTATCTATCACTCTCCCTCTCCCGTTCACTTCAGCCTCAGTGTGTGAACCCCCCTCGCTGCCTCCCCTGTCCTTCTCCCTCCATCCCCCTCAGGCGTCGGTCTGGACACAGTGTCGTACGTGGACACAGTCTGCCATCAGCTCACATTGAATAAATGTCCTTTTGGCTGAGCCTGCAGGGATTCCATTTTATTCCTGTGTGTGTATTTGGGGTTTTTCTGTTTTTATGTGTGTGCACCTGTCTTATTTACAGTTTAGTTCTGTATTCATATGTCGTCCCTTAAAGTCCAACAAAGAGACCCCCCCTCCCATTTGATCAGTGAACACATTAACATATAGTATACAGTGCAGCCGCCTCCAGCCATGCCATAAATATAATAAACATATAAACAACATCTCATGTAGAATCATCTAGCATAAGGCAGACATATGAGTTGTGCTGAGGCATATGCCTTTGCATATGTCGGAGTGGATTTCATTGTGTTAGATCCATATGTAATGTGAATGTATCTATATGAAGGGAAATCACTAGATTGAGGCGACTATCAAAGAAAAAGCTTATAAAAATGTAGATGTGAAAAACAACACTCTCTGTTCAGATGGCCGTCAGAGTTACACAATTACATTCAGACAAAAAAAGCAACATTTAAGGCCAATTAGAACTTAAAATTAAAGTCACCTGCTTTTGTGATTTTCTAACCATATCCACCGGGTGTGGTGTAAGTGTCAAATTTAAAGACAGACAAGTTACGGTCAATGTGGTCCGTGTGGTAGCAAGCAAATGCCCTCATCCACCACCATGGAGCAATACTACATTTACTTGGCTTTGTGCTGCTAACCAGTCAGCCATTGTACTGTGCAAATTACAAATGCACTTAGACACAGTGGAAACATCAAAGAAGAATCAATCAATGAATAACACAAAAATCTCATGAAGAAGTGAGACTCAGAAATAGGAGAGCGACAATCAAAAAAGGAATACATGATACAAACAAATGTCTTTATTCTGGGTTTTTTTTTTTTTTTTTACCATGTGAGTTTCATCTGGGACTTTTCACTTGCATTATGTCACTCACCCTCTTCTTCAGTGGTTCAATGGCATCAGCTGGAGAGTAAATCCCCCCAACTGTTCGTTTCAAAGAGTAGCTGATGGAGACGTGCATTAAAGGGGTTGTTTGTTAGTTTTCTCGTCCACAGAGCATAGTTTGTTGCTGGCAGTGAGTGGGAGTGATCGGCACTTGACAAGAGGTTCAGTCATTGTTGCATTTACAAAACAAGAAGCTCTGATGTCTCCAGAGCAGCACTAAACCTTCAGGGCAAGCGGGCGTCGTTACTACAAAGTGACGAGCATGAAAACTTCACTAGGAAAAAAAAAAGAAAAAAGACAAGCGTTAACATTTCATCCAATGTTTCCATCGCTCTGTACAAGTTAAGGGATGAAGTTTGAACTCACTTTTTTGAGAATGGCACGAGCAAAACTTACCAATGGCTTCTCTAAGTTACTTTTTCCCCTTTGTCTGAAGGGTAAAGCTTTTGCCTCATTCCGATGGAGAGTCGTGTTATAAACTCAAGTCTTACAGTCGCTGCTCTCTAAGCTGTGTTTTGGTCACCACCGACTGACAGGAAATATCTGGACCTGTAGCTGCTAAATACTCCACAATGCCTGCTAGCTGTATGCTAACTTTGCTTATCTGTCTTTTGGCACTGACACTGAGAAGATCGAGTGGAAAGCTGACCTCACAGAGGTTAACTTTTTAACTTTTTCCATTTAGTGCAGAGATGGACAGGATAGTTTTTTTTTTTTTTTTGCTTACTTACTACTTTTTACTTAATGCACGATGGTATTTCTTTTTTCATTTATATATTTATGTTGGTAAGTGCAGCTTTAAGCCAAGGAGCAAATCTTTGTCAGGGCCTGTTAGCTGATTGAGTCTATTCTTAGGTTCAGTTTCCCACTTCCTGTTTTATTTTGAAATGCAGATCACTTCCTGGACTGTTTGTTCCCTCTTGTGTGATTACATTTGTCCACCCTAATGCGCTGCACCTGTATCTCACTGTGTTCTTCTGAGTGAATTTAAGCTGTGTTCTCCATTCGTGCTGTGGAAGATCGTCTTGTCAGTTTGTCAGCGTTTTAACAGATTCCTGCTGAGTTTATCTTGTGCATTGTTATTTCTCCCGGTTTTCTTGAGTTTTTGCCTGACAATTGTGTCCCTTTGCCTGGCTGTTGGAGTGTCTGGTTTTGTTTTGAACTGGTCAGATTCTATGACTGTGTTTTTAGTTTCTTTCTGAGTATGATCTTGATAAGCTTTAAAACCCAATGTGCTCTGTCCCTGAAAGCAGTGATGTAATGTGACCTTAAGCAGATTTACTTATTTACACAGGACATGGCCGCTCGGCTTGCGTTAAAATCTATAATTTGTAACCTTTTAGATCAAACCTCTGCTTATTAACGTTGTTCTCTGCCTCTTGTCTCTTCTGTCATTTTCTTCACATTCTATTGTCTTCTCAAACTGAGAAAAAAAGGAAACATTAGGTGACACTTCTCATTCATACTGCATACCTTCGAAGGGCCGACCGTTGTGACAGAGAGCATGAAAGTTAAAGGTCATGGTGAAATCGGACAGTGTTTTCTTTGAAATGCAGCGGTACGCCTTCAAATGGGGAAGCTGAGGTGACCTACGGAACAATTTTTCTGCATCTACAACAACCTTTTCAGAGCCCTATCGTGCCACTGGCGGTGGAGTTGAAGATTGACAAGGTCCACACACACACACACACACACACAGTTGATGTATATGATGTTGGCATACCGCAGATGAGACACAGCCGTGTTATTGCTTTGCTCCCAGACATGATGTGCAACGCTGCTTGCAGTCATGGAGTCGGGACCACACACCATAATTCCCCCAAAGAGTCAAACCTGAAGTTGTGTCATTAATAATTTATGTGAGACTGATCTCATGGAAAAAGTGTTTAAAGTCTTTCAATCCAGATGAGCTCCGATTCACAGCAGTGAAAACACACATGAGGCAGAAAATTGAGTCTTTATGAGTATTGAAAATCCCCAGAATGGTCTTGTAATCATCTTTTTGATTCATCTTCTTCATTGCAAGTTGAGCTGTACATTGATGTGACAGAAAATGAAGTATGTACATGAGAAGTGAATACTAAAGCCAGATGAGGCTGCAAATTGCCTGAATGTTGCCCAGCAGGAGTTATTATTGTGTATTTGACCCCTGAGCTTCTGCCAAGAACTACTCCGACTTTAAGATGCAATACTGGCATTTCCAATATGGAATTGGATTTAACAGTGAGCTCACTCCTTCTTTCCTTTTTTTCTCTTTTCTTTTGTGGAAATGTTGTTTAAACTTTTTGAAAAGTCATATGATTTTTGCGAGGATAGCGTATGAGTTTTCAGGTGGGGAGACACCCGTTAGCTCGTTGGAATTTGTTATATGGCCGTCACCATCTTGGTTTTTTGAAGAAGTAGTTGTAACAACAATTGGTGGGACGTGAATTTGAGGAGGGCTGAATTTGACACACTTGGACATCATATTGTATTGACAACTCCTTAAAACTAGAGACTGAGACCATAAACTCATTAGTTAGCCGTTTACTGATGTAATGAATCCATTGAGAAGACCAGCTGGCCCCAGAATTCAATACAACCTGACTACTTTTTACGGCCAGTGGAGTTGCCTTCTGATGGTCATTAGATAAAAATGCAGGTTTAAGGCTCTTCAGCACTGGATTCACTTTACAGCCCTGGAGTTTACATCCATTGTTATATACAGTCCATGGCTTTGGCCCCACTGTGTTTACTCAAGTTTTACTAGCACTGTATAGCCAGCATTACTCCTTTTCTTAACAAGAGCTACCTCCAGCAGTAGAAAGCAATGCTTACTCTCATTTTGCCTCTCTTTGTCTTTGTCTTCTTTTATTCTTCTGAAGTTAGCAAAGCAGCCAGCCCGATATCCAGTCCACCCCAGAGAAATGGTGTTCCTCCGAGGGCGTCTTATAACCTGTTGTGTTGTACCTGCAATGGTTTAGGCAAATATCAGTGATACAAATGATAATTTATGGCTTGCATGGGTCAGTAGCCAAAAGAATTTCAGTTTCAATTATGTTTCTTATTATGAATTATTATAAATTATACATTTCATAACACTAAAGTGCATTCAATATGCTTTTGATGGAAGAAGATGCTTTCAGAATATTTTGGGTGTTTCACATATTTTTACAGGTTTTCTCCCTCCAAAGACCTGCGAGCTTGTTTATTTATGTGGAATCTAGAGCGTTTCAAACTCCGCCCTGTCACAGCCTGTCAGTGTCCACACAAACACACACACATATCCGCACGCACTGCCCTTCTCGAGCACGCTCTGTCTCACATTCCTAACTATGCACTCGTGCACACACACAGACACGGACACACACACACACACACCTGTCTGTCTGAGTCAGATCTTTAGCTGTGAATAATAGAGTGGGTGGGCTGAGGTCAGACTGTTCAAGTGCAGGGGGAAACAGGGGGGAGCACGCCAGCCATTTTTAATTCGTCAGAGAACAAACTCACATCTTCAAAAAACTAGGCCAAAGCACGAAGCATTACAATATCACCGGGGACCGGCGATTGTATCAGTATTTGGTTGGTGACAAAACCCTGGAGGTTAGATTAGAAAGGTACAGCAGTAAATAACCCCCAGATAGGTGAAGGGGAAATGAGTGAACCTCCATCTTGTTTTGTTATTACAATGATGATGTGACCTTTTGGAAAACAGACAGCTGGGATAAACATGAGTAGAGATAATGGCTTCTAATGCTTTGACACACAATTGCTCATCTCTACAAATATTTGCTCTGAACCGACAAAACCTGTAAGCTTTGCATATTTGGCTGGTACACACTGTGTAAGGTGTGATTTTTTTGGGCTGTAAGTTTGCTAAGCAAGATACTAACCTAACCTTTAGCAGGTTGATGCTGTGGGTCGGAATACATCATTAAACATGGCTACAAAAAGGTCATTTGGCATAAATATGTGATATATTGCTGTGCTCATATATCCCTGTAAAATAAATACATTTCATTGCATCTTTATATTTTGGGAAACTTGTGCTCCACAAGAACTCAGCAGCAAAGAAGGACAGATGTTTGCTGCCATTTAGTGGTGATACTGTGTCATTACATGGGGATGTGGCCTCAACAGGATCAGGGCTTTAGTTATCTAAAATTGAGAGTGAGGCAGAGAGGCAGTCTATGAATTGCATTTGATCATTTGGTTGGGTGTTCCTTTTTTTTTCTTTGTTTCAAAACATCAAGGATAAAAGTTAAATTGACTTTGTATGTATTTAACTTAAGAATTACCTGTTTTTTCCCCCCACATTTCATGTTCATAGGCTGCCTTTGTGGTCTTCCCACCTTTTCTGATTGTCTTTGTATTTGTATTTAGTCTGTGTGTTTGTTCCCTGTTAGCAATGTTGCCTCACAGCAAGAAGTTTGTGGGTTTGCCTCCCAGGCCTGGGGTATTTCTGTGCAGGATCTGTGTGAGGTGAAGCCTGTGTGAGGCTCCCTGTGCTGGCACAGGTTTCCTCTGGTTACTGCGGTCCAAAGACATGCATATTTATTTTTATTGGTGACTCCAAATTGTCCGTAGCTCTGAGTGTGAGTGTGAGTGGTTGTTGGTCTCTGTCTGTCTCTGTGTGTTGGCCCTGTGATGGACCGCCCTCCCCTGGAGCATTGGATGGGATTGGCTCCAGCCCCTGGTGGGGTGCTGGAGGGGATAATGACCATGTGAGTGAATGAATGAGTTCCCTGTGCCAGTTCGTCTTTGTCCCTGTGGAAGTGTTCTAGGCCTTTCTTTCTCGTCCCACCTCCCCTGTGCTCACTGGCTTAGCTTTGACTTTCTGACTCAGCCTTCAACCTGGCCCTTTTAGATTCATTGTCTGTGTCTGACTGTCTACCTGTGTGTCCACTATTTTCTGGATCAAATACTTTTGAGTTTTTATGTGTTGTTTGGATTTGTACTTTTGAGTCATTACATTCGATCTGCTGTTCCTGTCAGAGTAAAGTTTCTTTTTTTATACAATTCCTCTGACATACCTTGATTACTAACAGCAGAACATCAAGCTGCAGAATTTGGTTTCCCTTCTGCAGTTTCCTGTTATTGAATCCATGTTCATTTATGTCTAAATAGATTAGATTATTGACAGTTCCTGGAAATTTGAGGAAAATCAAAAATTTGATTGCAGCACAAAAGATCACTGAATAGATTATAAGTTTGAATATGTTTAATATTTTAATAATAAGGCCGGAATATGTTTCTGGTGGTCTGTCTGCCTGTATTAGTGTCTTCTCTCTTAGGAGGGGGGTTTTGCACAGAATAGGCGGCAACTCGATGAGACATTTATGCAAAACAATGCAACATGTAAGCACAATATAGACTGAAGATAATACATGTGTATTTTAAGATAGTGACCTTAAACAAAGGACAATATCATGTCGAATAACGGTCCCTATGCTTTTATTTAGAAAAAAAAAACAAAAAACAAAAAACAAAAACTGTTTGCACCACAACTGTGGGGGGACTGAGCACATTGGGCCCCTGCTGGTTGTGAGCAGAATGAAAATAACACTGTAAGATAGACTTTGCACATCGGATTTCTTCATCATTACAGCACATACAGCAGAGTACATCTGGCTGGACAACAAGGTGCATGTGACACTCAAAACAAGTCATTATTCATGGAGTGTTGTGCATGTATAATTACAGTGTCACAGTTATACAAACATGAATATTCATGAAAATTATACATGCTACTACAAACTGCTTATTGCTCTCACTCCTTTGCACTCCTGTGCATGCACCAGACACTGAATGACAAGCTGCATCTAATCACAGTTCCAAGCAGTCATTACACGCTGCAAACCTTACTGTAGGCAGGTAAAGGTTTGTAGCTACAACAGAAATACACAGTATGAATGTTTTATTTGGCTTGTTCAATAGGTCGTAGTCAAAGAGAAACCAGACAAGAGGAATGAGCTGCTGGAGAGAAGGTGAGGGTCTTCATCAGGGTGTGCTGAGGTACATCTGCAGGGCGGGGGTGAAGATGAGGATAGTTCCCAGTATTGACACTGTGAGGAAGGCCCAGAGGAAAATCCTGTCCAACACCTGAGCCACAAACTTCCAGTCTTGTACCACCTGTGAGGGAGAAAGGGTGAGAGAGGAAGAGGAGAGGAATAAACAGAGCGAGAGACAGGGACAAAAAGAAAAGAGAGAAAGTCCACAGATGTGAATCTGGGTCAGCCTCAAGACTTTTCTCTCACAGTGAAACCATAGTTCACTCAGGACACGACAGTGTCTGAAGAGCAAATGAGACATAAATCCGGAGGGATACTGTCCAAGTACGCAGCTGTAACAGCATGAAGTGCACTTAAACCCATTCACCCCACGCCCTCTGTCACCTCTCTGATGAAGTGTTCCTTTTTGATGTGACGGCTGATGTAGCGGACAGAATTTGTAGCTTTCTCCAGCATGGCCAGCCAGGCCTGGTTCTCATCCTCCTTCCCTCCGATGGGCCCCCTCCGCTGGCTGCCACTGTGCTCAGGAACCCCTCTCCTCCCTCCACCTCTGCGGGGCTTCAGCTCTGGGCTGCGCATCTCGATATCTGGAAAATGGTATCTGCAAACAACGGCAACTGTAACTGTTTAAAAAATGTCACATACGTGCTTTCTAAAACACTTGACTCTGTGGTATCTCTCCAACCTGTCAGTGTGGCCTCTCATGCACAACAGCCTGGGCAGTCTCTGAAGGAAGAGGCTCTTCACCCAGGGGGCCATGGGGTGGTAGGTTGCAGAGGAGCGGTGGTGGACATTGATGACAAAGACGGTAACGATGATGGAGAAGGTGACAAATATCATAATGAAGAGCAGATACTCTCCAATCAGTGGAATCACCTGAGACAGAAAGGACGGGTGTTCACTTTTCATAGTAGAAAATGTGAATTGATGTTAGAAATTGTCAGTTTGTGTCAATGATAGAAACAAAGCAGTTTCCTTTGCCTCAATAAAACAGCCCTCTTTAAAAAAAAACTAAAATTTGCAAGCCAACCCGGCCTGCCAGGTTAGTATGACATATTAAGGGTACATCAATGCAGAGGTCAGGCGACCATCCGGTGTTGGTTGGTGGTTTAATTCTTTTTGATGTGTGAAAATCTGAAAATGTCCTTGTCAAAAAATACTTTTCATTTTAGTAGATTTAATGTCAAATTACTTTTGATGTGCACATACAGTAAATGTCAGCTACTTTAAGAATTTCACTCCAGTATTATTCTAGTAGATGACATTCACTTTTACTTGAGCCACTTTCTAGTAAGGTAACTGTATTTTTACTTGTGTATGGCTTTTGGATACTTGATTTAAGACTGCCAGAGTTGATTTTAGGATTTACTTTGCCAGTGATGCAATGGTCTCAACCCAAACTTGCCCTCAGTCAGTGTCAGGTGTTGGCTCCTTCCTCATAAAGATGAAAGATATGACGGCTGGATGGATGGTTACCTTTTCAACAGCATGAATTGTAAGGTTGTAGCGGACTGTTTAGAGAAAAGTGAATACATTTTAGCGCTGTTTCTTTTTTAAACTCTTTCTCAAATGGGATACATCTGAAGTCAGAAGCCTGTTAATTGAGTTGACATTTAGTTTAAGCTGAAGGTCACTGACTAGGGCTCTAGGTCTCTGGTTGTGATCTGTGTTAATTGCAACATACTGCAATTAAGATTACAATGAGGATAAATGAACACAGGGAGATGTTGGGTAGCTTTAAAGCAGAATAGAAACTCTGATATGAAAATAGCTTTCAATTGAATAACCCTTAGGATGTACCTTTGAGGATGAAGGGATGATTTCTTCTATGACCAGAAGAAACACAGTGAGTGACACCAGCACAGATGTGGAAAGTGACAGCTTCTCTCCTTCGTCTGATGGTAAATAGAACACCAGCACAGTCAGAAAGGACAGGCCGAGGCAGGGGATGATGAGGAAGAGGGTGTAGAACAAGGGCAACCTCTTGAGGATGAAGGAGTAGGTGATAAAAGGGTACCAGTACACCCCATCCCTCCTGCTCCCCTTCACTCCCGTGGCGTTGAGGATCTCCCACTCGCCGTTATCGAAGAAGTCCTTACGGTCCACGTAGTGGTCCACCAGGACCAGGTCCACCATGTTTCCATCATAGGTCCAGGAGCCAAACTTCATGGAGCAGTTCTGTCGGTCGAAGGGGAAGAAGGTGACGTCCATGGTGCAGGAGGACTTGTAGCTGGCAGGTGGAGTCCATGTTATGGTACCATCCCAGCGCACAATGGCCTTGGTCATCAAAGAACCTTCGAAGCGACCGTCCGCACTGTAAATCAAGGGGAAAGGAGAAGGAAAAGAAATACAGGATGTGGACTAGAGAGTGG
Organism: Echeneis naucrates; assembly: GCF_900963305.1. Classification (NCBI taxonomy): domain Eukaryota; kingdom Metazoa; phylum Chordata; class Actinopteri; order Carangiformes; family Echeneidae; genus Echeneis; species Echeneis naucrates. Next base: position 8,075,467 of record NC_042511.1, read on the forward strand.
CAGAGATATCAATTAGGGAAGTCAATTTTATTTAGCGCTGCACAACTCACTTTTCATACAGGACGATGTCAGGCAGCCATATAGTCTCTGAGGGCACTCTAATGGATGTAATACCTCCATAGTCTTCTGGGTCCCACTTCAGCTTCACATCAATCCACTCCTACAAGAATAAATCCACAGAAAAGCATTTTGTGTTTAGTTGGGATGCAGGTGCAGCTTTTCCACTTCAGCACAACCGACAGCGACGGATTGTTGACTGCACACATCTAATGAGAACTTATGTCTGTTTTTCGTAGTCCTCAGTTTGCTTATTGCCACTATATGAACATCGTATTCAGTAAACAAGTTCAATTTAAGAAAGCCAAAAAAGAGGCTGCCGAAAGTGAAGTCCATGAAAGAGAAAAAAGTTTAAACAAAACTACTCATACAAAAAGGAAAACATAAAATAATAAAGAAGATACGATGAATCCGGCTTGAGTAAAACAGATAAAAGAGGATAGTAAATTTTACAGTTCAGCTGCAGAGGAAAAAAATATGATTCCATAAAATGCAATAAGGAAAGTTTTATACATGGATAGGAAGTGAAAGTCAGAGCAGAACAAGGTTAAATGCTGCTCTTCCCTGTTTAGTCAGCAAAGCTGGGCTAGTTGGCTTCAGATGTCTGGGTGCACTGAGGTACCGAGAGAAGCACCAATAAAAGAATTTATTTGAAAACTAAGAAACCAGAGCAAAGATATGACCCACTTCAGCCAGGGCTAGCGATGTCAATGATAGATCTACAGTATAGAGATCTATAGATCTCAAGAAGAGAAGAAAAGGAGAAGGTGAAGGAGAGGGATGTGCAACTATGATCAAGCACTGATTCTGAAAACACAGAGCAAATTGTTTCTGACCGCCCAAGGTCTGCCTTTATGAGGCAGTATGTATGGCTCCAGTAGTTTCAGCAGAAAACTGTAGGTGCATCAAAACCTAGGCCTCGCAGTGACCTTATAGGAGAGAACTCCTTGTTGATTGACTGATTATGGTTTTCACACTTCACTCTTTCCAATGGAATTATTAGCAATATTTTCACATGTACGAAAGTTTAGTATCTAAATGGATCATAGTAATCATAGTCATTCTCACACACCACAATTTAAACACCAGCTCTCCGTGAACTGTCTGGATAATGTTCATCTTTACCTGCCACAGCCAGACATTTGTTGTCATCAGCTGGTTCTTTTCATCCTGCAGGGAATAAAAGGGAAGACATTTGTGTTCAGTGTTTAGAAATCTCTGCAGCGCTTCCTGTGAGCGACAGAAGAGGCTAATGAAAAGGTGAGGAGCAATTCAAAAGCGAGAGACAAAAATTTGAGAGAGATGAAAGAAAGCACTTAAACTTAGTCAAAAGAAGATTTTTTTTTTTCTCACAGTGGTTTTAATTGCTTCTCTTGCTTGCCACAATGGAAAAAGACTGGAACAGCTCAGGGGTTAAGTGTCTTTGAGATAGATCTACACCACTTAATGAGAGGAAGGGAGAGATGTTGAAGCTGTTCCTCAATGACCACATTACTGCCAAAACGAATATATGTACTGTTGCTCCTTTTGGCAAAAATGAAGTGCTGATATAAGCTGGATGAAACAAGCAGAGAGAGACACAAGAGGGCAATGGAGAAGGAGTGAGAGAGAAATTTAGAAAGGTTTACATTGTGAACTAAAGGTCTTTGCAGGAAGATGCTCTAACAAATGTAAAAAAAAAAAAAAAAAAGTGGGATCAGTGTTGTGGTGTGTTTGCTTTCAGCATTGAAGCAAAGCTAATTGCAAAACTATCCACTGTGAATAACAATTAAGCTGAGAAGCTGAGTTTCTGTTGGGGTTGGTTTTTTTCATAAAAGTTATTTTCTGGCTTTATTTGACAAGAGAGCTTGAAAATTGGGGATAACATGCAGTCTTCACTTTACCAGCTACACTTTTTGTTTTTTAAATGTGAAAGTAGTTCAGTGAAGATACCACAAGATGGAACTATCCCAAATGCAATTTCTCCATCTCATCAACGCAAACGTTGGATGCTGATGCACACTAGTCAAGTTTTAATCCCTTGTGGTGTTGCGGTGAGCAGCTTTTGTGTGTGTGTGTGTGTGTGTGTGTGTGTGTGTGTGTGTGTGTGTACGTGTCCTCTAAATAATAAATGTGATCTGGTTCCACTCTGCCTGATGGCCACATTACATCCTCTGGCTGCTGCTATGAAAGACCACTTTGGACCTCTCCCTTAGCCACTCCTCCTCTCTCTTCCTGTCTTTTGCCCTTTAAATCCCTCGGCTCCTCACCCTCCTACTGATTTCTCTTCACACTTCTGTCTTTAGTGCAGCCTCTGTGATACAGTCCCTCTGTTAGACTCCCCTAACAAACATCCTCTCTTAGCTTCTTTGTATTTTACTCCTTCAACAGTAGTAGTGCTACTATTATGATGTTAAGCTTTATTTCTTCACCTCCTTCCTTCCTTCCTACCTTCTTCATGAGAAAAAATAACAACAAATCCTCATTAGAGTACAATACTAATACTACTTCATTACCCACATTCTGTCAGACAATTTTAATAACTTGCTGCGAGTTTCCCTAACAGCTTCATACAGATTTAAGAAAGTGAAGGTTTACTCTTCTGGAAGTATTAAAGCCACAGCGCCTGGCTCCAGCTTGCTCAACAGTGCTAAGGATGTAAATACCCTCTGACTAATATCAAAATGGTGCGTAATGTATGGCAAGGACACTGTGAGAGCAGTCATTGAGAACACTGAAGTCATGTGATTTAATAAGTCATTCAAGGCTTCAGCATGTCCACATAGATGAGTGAAGATGAGTTTGAAGACATCGGCATAAATGAACTGTTGTTGGAGAAACACATTACTCAGTATGTATTCTCTCTACAAAAAAAAGTCACATTACACTTGAACCAACCTGTGTGTGTGTGTGTGTGTGTGTGTGTGTGTGTGTGTGTGTGTGTGTGTCAGTGTGAGTGTGAGTGTGAGCGTCATGTCCTTACCACATCAACCAGCTGTGAGATCTTGAGTCCAAAGCGTACTGTGATGGTGTCATTGGCATGCTGAACAGGCCGAACCCACTTCTGGTAACCCCTGAAGAGGTTCCGCAATAAGGAATACTCCAACTCAGCTAGCGACACAAAGTCTTCCTGGGCTGGAGGGAAGAGCACAAGAGGCAGAAGTAATAATTTTGAGCATAAAACATCACTGTAGCTATGAATTAGTGCTGAGGCTTGTAAAGTAAAGCCAATTAATGTCACATTAAAGTTCCCAACTACTTTTGGATTGATGACATCACCAACTGTCTCCATTAAAGGTCAAAACCCTGATATATACTATAACATAAGACCAAGAAAAGCTGATGTAACATTTAACAGATACTGCATAATACTGGCCATGTCTTAGTTTAGAGTGCTCATATGGCCAAAGTGTTGGACAAGCAGAAGTTCTGATTTGACAGATGCATTAAATTATGAATTAAGGGACCACAAAAGTGGCAATAATTCACACTGAGTGGAACATAAATGTCTGAATAAAACTTCCTGATCACCCATTCTGAAGTTTTTGATGGCATCTAACACATCACTATCTGACACATGCAGGGCAGGAAAACAGGGAAAGGTCAGGAAGTCACAATGTCATTAGGAAACTTTGACTGGCTACGCAATCTTTTGTTCCAAACTATCTAGTGGTTTGGAACTAGGATCTAGTCATCTTTGGATCTAGTCACCCTCACTGTGACCTGGAATGTATGGCAAGTTACATGTAATATTCATGTGCACAGATGCGCAGACAGATGTGCGCATAAATGTTGTCTTCTTCCCAGCCTGACATGATTTTAAAAACGAATCAAGTCATGCATGAACTAAGTGAATCACCTCTCCAGAGTCTCAAAATAAAGTGGATGAAAAACTTAAGTCAGGGCTGCAAACACACACACACACACACACAGTCAACCCTGACCTGACAGCTGGTCATGCCCAAGCGAATGCATCTCATCTCCCAGGGCTGACAAAATGATCATGTTGACATGATCACCTGAGACAGAACAATGGCCAGGGGAGATGAGCTGAGCTCAGAACGATTTGTGCAGCCAGGCACAAGACATAATAGTCAGTTAAAGAGTGACGTTCGCACTGAACACGAGATGGTACGATGGAGGAGAAGAAGGAAGAGCGCCTTCACTTCAACAGCCACTGTTCAGGGGCTGACAGCTGGGAGATATCAGGTCTCTGTGGCAGAAAAATATAGAACATGTTACATTTTACAGAATAAATAAAGTGTATAATGTGTAATCCAGTTTTGTTGGAATGTAGGGAAAACCCAGGGACCATAAAGGAGCACCTTGCTTTCCGAAAACACAGTATAGTCTCTTGACTTCTCACTGTTGAAGGACTTTAATGACTCTCCTGATAACTGTCCTTCAGCAAGACACCCTTCTCTGCTACTCACTGTGAAACTAAGATGAAGATGACAGTGGTCTCCGCTGGATGCTCAGAGCAATCTGTGGTATATGGAGTTAAGCTGCTCTCATTGAAACTGAGTGGCTCTATCAGCTCAGGGCGTTTGTCCCCATAAGAGGGAGATATTTGGCACTGCCAGTGGTGGTGTTGCAGCTGAGGCTGATAGACAGAAAGGAAATTTCAAATCAACAGCCTCTCAAACAAGGGGAATGGAGCAGAAGAGTGGAAAGAGCTGATAAGGGAAGGAGAGAGTGACCCCCGAGCAATTCCCTCCAGTGTCTGAGAACGGGAGGAAGGGAAGAGGTTGCGTCTGAAGGAGAAGTTAACTCAGGCAGAGGGAATGAGACCAGACAGCACAACCGATAGGAGCGAAAACAAATTCACATTTCAATCTGTACTAGGAATAAAATTCCCTAACATCCTCCCTGCTACATACATCAGCTTCACATTTACGCTGCTACGGCAGATAGAAACCTTATTTCTCAGGCTAAAAGCACGAGGGATACACCACAGGGACAGACAAGGTAATGATAGAACAACAGTTTCATTTTCTTTCTTTGTGTTGGTTTGTCTTTCTAGATTAAGATGGCCTCAGTTTTCATTATCTGTAAAGGTGACAATCCCATATTTTCTCATTTGGTTATTTGTTGGATTTGTTAAGGTTAGGCCCAATTGTCAATTTGTTTTTTGTGCTATTATTATTATTATTATTATTATTGTCATTACTCTCAAGGTCAAAAAATTCAATGATATACAACATATAAGTCTGTCTTGCAATTCTTTCTACTAAGCTAACCCTAACCCGAACTAAGGTCAATCTCAATCCAACTAATCGCGAGGAATGGGTTGTAAACCTTAGTCACGTGCACGGAACATGTCAGGAGGAGGACGGGTCAACAAAATACAGCACCCAGATGCAGGAAACCTCATGTTCTTTCTTTCTTATCCATGAGCGTTTGGAAAACTCAACCGCATCATTATTTTTGTAGCCACAAAGACGAAGGCCATCTCATGCATCATGATGATGGTTCTGGGTTTTAAGCCATGACCATCACCATGGTGACAAAGGTGGGTATGCTGCTCTCTGGGGAGTGTGCACGTTTGATATTGTCACCATGTGAGCTGCAGGTGCAGCTGCCACTATAGGTAACACATCAAAGGACACCTCAACGGTTCATATTAGACGACTGGGAAAAAAAAAGGCCGCTTCAGGCCTTGAACACACAGTTAGCCAATTACTAGTTGCTGAATTTGGTCAATCCATGGAACTTGAACGATCACCAGCTTTATGTTTCAAAGATTGTCGATTTTCTATCATGGTCATATGGTATAACAATGTTGGACTCACATTTCTTGATTAAAATTGCAGTCTTAGCAGGGGAATTATTTTATTCCGTGCATCCCTCCTTAGCCAAACCTGACACTCACATTAGCATTATTTTTGCCTTTCCTCAGTCTCCTCCTGCTTCCTTTTGAGTTTGTTTGGAATCTGAACAGCATTCGCCTTTTTCAGATTACCTCCCATTGCATCAGATACACTGTATGGAGCTCAGTTAGTAATCGGAAATCAGAGGACGCCCGCTGAATCTACCATCTCTCCTTCAGACAGGAAGCAGATCTGCCTCAAAATCCTCATCAACAAGAAAACAGGAGCCAAATATGGTGGGGGTGGATTCTTCTACATTAACCTGCTGCCTCAGCCTCCAGAGGCTGAGAGACGTGTGTGTGTGCGTGTGTGTGTGTGTGTGTGTGTGTGGTTAAGGTTAAGAGTATTGACTAACATGCCCAGTCTGATGACTAGGGGGAGGGCTGGGTTTGAATCACTGTGAGGAAATCATGATGCATTAGTGTGTGTCTGTGTGTTTGCAACAATGCGTATGCCTTCACTGTCTATATGGACGGCATAAGAAGATGGAGAATGGCTGAGTGCGAGCTGTGCGTGTGATCACGAGCGTGAAAAAGAAGTTACTGTTTGTGGGTGTTTAATAGAGACACAAGGGGGCAACCCAGCATCAAAATACCCTGCCTCAATCCGAACCCCCCCCCCCTCGCATTGTGGGCGACACAATGGTATGATCACTTTGACACCCCACCATCTGTTAACTGTGCAACCACATTGGGATGTACCACTGAGAGGGGTAATAGGATGGCAGGGAAAACAAAGGGGAGCCGTTTTTTTTTTTTTTTTTTCTTTGTAGTGTAACTTTGTGTTTGTTCCTCACTTTCTGCTGAGAGGCTCACACACACCCTTGGTAGGCGGGACATTTTCAGATGCAGGAAACACGAGACACAAAGGAACAGAAAAATCTGCCCACAATGCAACAGGAAGGGAGCCCAATGGTGACCTTCCACAGTGGTGGACCCCATCAGTCATAATACCCTTGAAGATTGTAGGGGAGACCAGGGACTGTTGTAACACAGGATGGTTGTCGCACCTTGAATTTCTCCAATCAGAAAAAAGCTGTGGTGCTTACACTCACTGTGCACATTTCCCTGTTACACTGTCTTCTTGTTATCATTAAAGGAGCTACATTTGAACCAGAAAAATTTAAGGCCAAAAGTGTTTTTTAAGGTGAAATATTTAGCTTTACTGTTGGATGTATGTTTTTGGATACTGTCCTGAGACCAAATGTCTAAGAATCCAAACGAGTATTGCCAGAATGCTCTGTGGGCTAAAAATAGAAATGACTAATATGTGTCAAACTGGCTGTCAGGCGAGTACCGATGGGGTGAAAACACATGCGGTCATTGTAGCGTCGTCGTCGACTTTTATTCTAATTCTTTCATTGTACATAGCAGAGATCTTCAAGATAAATCATTACCTTTTTCTTCCTCTGTGTTGCTTGGTCACCAAATATCACACCAAAGCTTTATGAGCTCATTGTTTACTCAACCAACTGTTTGATGTCTTCACAGGATTTTTTTTTCCCCCTCTGGCGCTGATGCACAAGAAATCTGTCACATCAAACAAGAGAGGCAGTAACTCAGATAAATGTTCAGCACAGTTTGGCACGTTTCTCTCTCGCGCCAGCTCTTGTTCATTATTCTAAAAAAAAATAATAATAATAATAATAATAAAAAAAGAGAATAAGGACAATATTTGATAATGTATTAGGCCTACATACACTAGATTACATGTTAAATTAATGATAACCAGTTGCATGCTAAAGGTCAATAAAACGTGTTTGTTTACAGAATATCAGAAAGAGTAAGACAGTGGAGTCCCCTTTCCTTTGCTGGGGAGGGCTTCAGATTAAATAAAAGGACAAATCTGTCAAAGAAAGGGCCAGATGCTGTGGCAACAGTCACAATAAGAGGACTGATAAATAATATTTTTCATTTGGAGTATTTCATGGATTAATGATGTGTATTTTAGACATTTCACGACCTGCGCGCTGTGATCGTTGTAACATTGGAGTGACAACTTGTGCATATTTCACAAATCCACTGAAATACATTGTTTCAGCAAGTGGCACGTGGAACTGGCTGTTCCAGTGTAAAAATCAGAAAAAGTGTTTCCCCCTGCACATGCCCACACACCTTGGTTCACACAAAGACAAACACACCGATGATCATATGACTACAGGTGACCCCAAGCGTGTCATATAAACTGCTCTGAACCTACACATGTACAACACACCAAAGCCTCACTGTGGGATGAACTACTTCCTGCTTAAGCAAACAGTGCTTAAGGAAACCGGAGTGATGGGAGGATTATTTCTGAGAAAACACGCTCACCATCCCTGCCTGGTGTATGGAGTTGGAGGCAAACAGTCTCAGACATGAACCTGTACGTCAAAAGTCGTTTTGGAGTGAAGATTAGTTTAATATGTGCTCCCTCTTGGATTTAAGTGTGGACTGACACTGCAGGAGCCATTTGGTCATTGAAGGTGAATTAATTATCTTTATCAACTCATCTCAGCAGTCTCTCTCCATCTCCAGGTCCCTCACTCACACACACAGTACTGTAACCTACAGCATGTGCTGCCAAGAGCCTCTCCATGTCAGAACTGATGTCAACACACACACACACACACACACACACACCACTGAAGCACAATAATGTCCTTCTTCACTTTCACAACAAAGCCTGTGAGACAAACGTGAGTCGCAGCTGTATTACGTGAGGGATTTCTCCTCTCCTTTATTAAATGCCGTTTTGTCCCTCATGTCTCTCCTGGATCGGGCTTCTGGCTCCAGCTTGTCCTCCAGCTGATAAATCACCGATGTGCTCCTCTCACCTGACCCCGCTGCCTCACACGCCATTCAAAGCGCAACCACCGCTGGATTCAGCCCTCAGCCAGGCGCCTGCCTATCAGTTTAACTCTGCAGGACGGTTCCTTACCTTCCGTGGCCGTCTTCCCGAGGACCAGGCACAGCCACAACGCCGCGACCGCAAACTTCATTCTGTGCTCTCTGACGGCCGACGAATCCGATGGATCGGATCAGATCACAGCTCAGTCAGCTCTGCAGTCTGCATCTCTCCGGTCGGGACCTCCGCCGGATCTCTGACCTGGAGCTGGAGGGGGGAGGAAGCCGCGCGTCGGTGCAGCTCCCTCACCCTGTGGAGCGGCTGATTCCTCCCTTCCTCCGGTTCTGTCTCTTCTCCAGTGTGTGTGTGTGCGTGTGCGTGTGCAGAGATGCTGCCGGAGCAGTGGAACTGAGGGCGGGAGGGAGGAGGGCCGGCCCGTCAGGGGATGGAGGGACGACCGCCTGGGGGAGGACAGGGGTGGATTCATAAATCAGGAGATAAATAAATAAATGCTGCTCGGAATTCCGCCAAGCTACAAACTCAGGTGTTGTTTAAACAGCCCACTTTTACACGCATGGCTTGTTTAAAATAAAGTTATAACTATGATTTCATTACAGAAGAATTTCATATCAGGACAAACATCAGATTTCACTCGCGCACTGTCTCATGAATTAAGGTCAGTGTCATTTTGAATCCCACCTGTTCGTGAGAAACAGACAGTGTAAAGCATGAAGAGATCTGTTACCACACAACAATGACAGTATGGATGACTCAGCAAAATTCCTTATAATTATCAATGCCAATGATTTTCATGTCACTTATAAAATTCAGACAATTTTCTGTTGGCATCCATGGCTCTAATAACAGGAAGTAAAGGCTGACCTTCTCACAAGTAAACTATGATTAGCTAAAACTGTTGAATATAGTAAGAAGTCATAGTTACAGTTAATGAAAGCACAAAATCATGAAGCAAAGTGTATTCTGGGTAGTCAGACTCCCGAGACCACACTTATTATATTATATATTAGAGGCCTCTAGCTCCTTTCACTCTAAAATTCATCTAGCTCCGACCAGAACAGAACGTCATTCACATAAAAACACGTTGAGAGCTTTGTGTAATGATGTAAGTCCAGGCTTGACTTAGAGTTCAACTGTAAATCTTGAAGTGGCTTAAATCGGTGGACAGAAGTGCTATAATGGCTTCACACCTGAACATGGCTGACAACTGAAATCAGCCACAAATGTGTCCTCATCCTTGAGTCCAGATAAAGTTACTGCACCAAAGTTCACATGAAGAGAAAAAGACACTACGCATTAAACAACTTTGCTGACTGAGTAACACTCACAGACATCATGAAGCACTTTAGTTTATGATGAATGGCTCCGTCGACTTTTAAGGAGCAGTTACCTGTAAGCTTCCTCTCAGAGGACCATCACACTGTTTTATAGGCAGTGAGTCTGCAAATTATCATAAATCAACACAGAGTGCAATTTGATGCTGCGTGCATTCAGCTGCACACTGACTCTCACTTATGCATGCCATGCTGCGCCCTGTCACGAAACACCATACAGTCCCGTAGTCATGCTATAGACTGTGGGCGAGGCCGAAAGCACAAACGGTTTCATGCGAAAGTGAATCCTGATGCTAATATGATGAGGACACCGATCAGTGGAGTGAAAAGAGGATCCCAGATGACTGGAAGAATTAACTTTGCCACATCACATCCTGACACCAAATCTGATTAAAGCCCCTAATGTACGTGGGGATCACAGACGCTGATTAGAGCCTGATTTCCAGTGCAAGTGAAGGCACAACGCTGGAGGTGCTTGTGCTATTATTTTATGTATGTTGTTACTCCAAAGCTATCATCTTTCGCTGACAAAAGGCAAAGTGGTGAAGGCGAGCGCTCACCATAGCACCGTTTATCTAATTACCTGCTGTACAAGCCGAGCAGATGAGGCAATCTGGCCATCGATCGTGCACAGAGTTTCCACACGGTGTGGAAATTTAGAAATTCGCATCTCCTCTATATCGATCCAGACCTATTACCTGTTGATGTTGGCGTGCTAGAGAGAAGATAGGACCCACGTGAAGATAATCAGACTTTCCGAGAGGCTTAGCAGTTTCATTTTCCTCATGCACGATAAAGTGCATTATGTTTCACTGTGTAAAAGGCAACTGAGAGAGAACAGATAGAATGTGATGAGTGGGGAGATTCATGGAGGCGCAAAGGGCCAAGAGCCAGACTTCTGACAGGGAGCAGGGAGCTCAGATTTATTTGCATTGTGTCATTTATTCAGGCAATCAAATAAACAGTTGGTTGACTAATAAACAACTCATGGCAAGCGGGTGAAGGAGATGGACTCCTTCTCCTGATTAAGTTTGAGCTAACAGCATCTGGAAGAAGAACTGCAAGGTGAATCATTCTGCACCCACGCACAAACGAGCACTCGCACACACTTACACACAAGCGCATGGGCTTGAACGGTTCACTCATAATCGACATGAGCACCCATGGATATCACGTGCTTGGAAATCTGCCACTTGGCTTTGTCTGTCTTATTTAACGCTGTAATACTGGGACACCTGATCACTGTTGTGTTGGTGCCAAGGTTTATCCGAGGGGGGGGGGGGGGGGTCCAACATACCACAATCACATACATAATAATCAAGTAGGCACATCCTCCCTGAGTATCTAACCAAGCCAAACAAATTATTGTTCTTATTCCACTTCCAGTCCATGTTAATTCAGAAAATGAGTTCAACTTTAGGTCATCAACAGAGGGGGGAGGTTGATGAAACCAATCTGCGTTTTAATTATGAAAAGCTCCATCATTTTTTTTCTTGGCAAAATTTCTGAGAATTTTGGAGCAAAGGAATGAGTTCTTGCTTTCTTTGTCCTACTTCATTATAGCTTTTCATCAGGCTGCTTCCTGCTCCTTTTCTTCTGTTCTGAATGGGGGGTTAAGTGTAGCAGATAGCACCATGGGAAACATATTTTGCATTTGTGTGATTTTCCAGAATAATGTATTTGTCCCTGACCTCAGAAATGGGTACAGAGACACAGTATTGTGATGTTGGATTATTCAGTCACTGCGGAATCATTGCTGCCCTTTAATCCAACCAGACGAGAGCTCGATGCCAAGCCATAAAGGCATTTACACCTGACTGCCTACACAAACACACACAGAGAAACATAACAAACAAACAAATGTCTCCATACTCTTTTATCAAACATCGGGTTTTATCCCCCACCATTAAACTGTCATGCTTCAGTGTGTGTTCAGTGACCTTTTCAATCCAAACAGTAGGAGCAAGGTAAGCTGAGATCAGAATGGAAGTATTTGCAGTAGCTGTGCACATACACACCGTTGGGTGTGTGTGTTCCTTTGCATCTACGTCAATGAGGAATAGGGCTTTTAATCATTTTTAGTGATCCTTCTTTAAAGGTCAGGATTGAGTTACTCTAAGTCAGTATTTATTTTTTGTAAGGTGCAGAGAAACGTCACCATGCACATTGAGGCCTGATAGCTCTTAGACTGACCTTATACATTTAAGCAGGAGCACATAGGCAGCTAAATTTGTTACACGATTTAGAAAAGTGTGACGTGACTGTGAGCTCTGCTGCAGATGCAGATGCTCTGCTAATATCTGAGTCTTCCTCTGCTGCCATTTGCCAAAACGACATGATGTCCCATTATGTTCATTATGCTTTGAACCGCTAAGTTCCTATTTTTAATTCATAAGGCAAACATTGTCACTTTCAGATGTTTACTGACATTCTGTTGACATCAGGAAAAACGCCATAGAGACAGACATGTTTTCATGTCTTTGCTCGGGCTTTGCTCTGCACTGTTTCCATACAACCGCTCCAGTGCAGGTGAGTGACCATTGTTTTCAGCTCCCAGGAGAATGGAGCCTAACCTTTCTCCCTTAGTTCCTCTCAGACAGTGAGTCTGTTGATTAAGCACAGCCGACAGTAATGAGGGGCGAGTGGTGGATTTCAAAGGAATTTCTTTAGATCCAAAAAAATCTACTCTTAATTGGCATTCCTGTGTATGTGTAATGTATTTTAATGCCGGTTAATTGTATCTCTGCTCTACGACACAGGATATATAACCCACAATAAGGAGATTTAAAGGACTTAACAGAAATCGCCTGTGGGTTCCCAGACTGCACAGAGACCGCCTGAGCCAGAGAAGGAGCAGGAAATCAAGCCATCAAACATGTAGCAGCCACTGGTGCTTTACATACACTGCCCTCACTGCCCTGAGGATGTGCTGGCAAAGTTTGGTCGTGCTAATGGAAGATTCAGTGTGGAGAGATGTTTGTAGGAGCTGGTGGACATGTTTGCACACGCACACGTATTCACACAAACATAAAGGGCTTGGCTTAGATGGAGGAGAAGGAGTCGGTAAAAGGAACACAGACACTGCAAAGCCATATTCAAGAAAGATAAAATCAGAGCACAGATGAAGAGGCAGAGAGACACAGAGGGTCTGGGTGATCGGAAACCACGATCCACCGCTGATTACGACAAAGCGATAAGTCTGATTTTCTGCCCCAGTTGCTGTGGCAGCCAGGAGCAGCTGCAGTGGCAGGGTAGCATTCACTCTGCTGTTCCACTCCCCCGTTCCCTGAGCCAGTTGATTATCAATGATATGGAAAAGCAAGGAGCATGCTGCCAGGCACGCTGCCCAGCACAGGCTGCGGGGGGGTGAGGCCTTCACTGTGAGAAATGGTGACCAGGAGAGCGAGGGAGCAAGAGAGGACGTGTTGTTGACTTCATTAGTGTTAGTGCACCAGCTCATGAGGGACAGAGAAAGAGAGGACAAACACGCACACACATACACACACATTCTTGTTTGTTGGGAGCTAGAATCATATCAAAACAAGAAGAGCTCCTTGGAGACCACAACCTTAACCGTATATTTGATGCTGCATCGCTTCATACAAGCTGGATGGTAGTTATGGTGAAGATTTCCAGTGTCAGGTCCTGCTGCCGTTGATGTCATTGAAAACCTCTGGATGGTTACCTTCAGTGAGTACACTGAACTCGCTATACTCGTGAAAACCTGCAGGTCGATTTGGCTTTTAGGCTTCAGATGTAACTCAGAGATGCTGAAACTAGTATAGTTTCCAGTTGTGACTTAAATGCAAAGTCGGAAATTTGAAATTATTGACACGTCGTGAATGTGCCTTAAACATCGTCCGCTGCTTGGGAGTCCCAGATGTTTCCCGCTGCAAACTTCTGCTTTCCAAGAGGAGGGAAGGTGAGCTGATGTGCATTTGCCAAAGGTGGAACTGTGCGTCGCTGCAGATGCATGTAAACATTCAGCAAACCTGCTCAGAGGGTGGCTGTAACTAGGTCACAGAGCTGACGGATGCAGCTTGTGGTTGAGCTCACCATTTTGAAACGAAAAGAAAAAAGGAAGTTGCACCCTTATGTATAAAGAACACAGCCACATCAATGTCTACAAGCCGGGGGAAATGCACCTACATGTGGGCAGCAATGAGATCATTCTGCCACGTGAAGTAACATTTTAAGACGTTTTAGACTCTATGTTCCGTTTAGCAAGAGAATGAAGTGAAAGAGCACGGAGTTAGAAGCAAAAATTAACGTCCAGCTAATTTACCCTCAAATAAAAAACAGTGCATAGCTGCCCCAACTCTTAGCCCATCCTACCCTGCCCACACGATTCTCTACAAATACTGCTCTGAAGTTGTTCTGAAGGCCTGACATGCCACCGAAGTGAAAATAATCATTTCATTCCTTTTTCAGTCGTGTAACTTCAGCACGCATCAAGATGAACCGATATTTTCTTTGCCAGACATTTTGTTTGTTGTCTGAGGGACTTTTTCAGCTGAAACGCGGACGCGGCACAAGAACACATGTGAATCCACAGTGTGGATGTGCACAAACACACTCACACTCAAAATGAAGGGACAGCAGTTGGCATTACGTGAAACCAAGCCTGTCATTTCCACTCGTCTTCTCTGTTCCCTTTCTACTGACGCTGTCACAAAAATATTCTGAGAGAGAGACAGAGATCTGACTCAGTGCGACTCACTGTCTGCACCCGTGATGCCACTTACCTTTATACTGGCATGCACAGCCACACACACACACACACACACACACACACACACACACACAGAAATTAAGACACTTCACACTCCTTCAACACTTAAGTTGTCACAAAAATATTCTGGACTGAAAATTAACGGATGACTCAATCAAGCTCTTTCTGCCTTCCTTATTTTTTACTCCCTCTGCACTCTGCACGACACACACAAAAGTCAAAACAGGCACAAGTGAATGCGTTGAATTTTCGTTTCAAGGCACTATAGTTTCAGACTGACAGTGAGACTTTTTCCAAAGTATCAGAAAGGAAGACGATCAGTGCATAAATGTTTCTCTTCCATGCCGCACTTGTTCTCTTCAGGAGTTTTTAGAGAGGGGTCTTTAATGAGATTCCTAATGAGAGGGTCATTAAAGATTGATTATGATGTCACAGCTCTCTGTGAGCCGTTTGTATCGCCACACACAAAGTGATGTCAGTTGTAAGATTTCCCTCAAATGAACCTTATCCACCCACCAGAGATTGCACTTTAAGCAATGAGTGGCACGGATGAGTGAGTATATTGATGTCTAACTGATTTTTGCTACATGCGGTCTAAAACTTCATATTTTATCAAGATCTCAGATTAGTGAAATAAGCAATATTGTTACTAGTTATATATTAACTCCCATGTTAATAAGACACGGCCCGTTCATCCGATCGTTAGCGAAAAGCTACGAACTACAGACGAAAAGCTTGTTTTGGAAAATGTGTTTCCTTTTCACTGGTACTATCAGGTCTTTGTTTATGAGCCAGATAACTACGAGTGCAGTCGAGAAGGATGAGTCAGAAATTAATATCTATGAATGGACAAGGTTTTAGTATTTTATAGGGGATTAATCATCATTATTAAAGCCATTTGTTATCTCTAACTTGGGGTATAGCTATGCACACATTAATAGCTTTTTTTTTTTTTTGGAGGGGGTCCTTTCAACCCCAACCAGCCACCACCAGCACGTTTGGGATGTTGTGGTTGTTCAGAGCTTTGTGGGACATGTGACCTTTCCTAAGTGTTTGAGTTGAACCTTCCTGGATCCTTCACCCTGAATATTTGCTTCTTTTAAAAACTTGTGTCTTTTTCAAGAGCCAGTTATAACGCAACGCAAAAATGTATACAACTCCCAGGAGTGTAACGGAGGACTGAGAGTTTACTGTTGCAGTTCCATGTGCAATAAATGAGATAAGTGCAATGGCATTCATCACAAGATGTCACCGACCGTTGTGATTATTTATTGAAGAGTGGGTTTATTTATTATTTTCTATTAGATCATTTCCATTTTATTGACTGTACTATTTATTATTGAGTGTGATTCATAGGCTGATTTTTTTACTACTGACTGTGTTATCGCCTGATTTATTCTGGATGCAGCACCGCTGAGCCCAAAATGTCTTTCCCTTCAGGGACAATGAAGTACATCCTATCCTACTCTAAGAGACATGGTGGAGGCTTGATTTATTCATCTCTGACCTGTCATGCAGCTACAGTTCTACAATCCGCTACAGCTCTATCTTCATACAGCACTGAATTTGTCAAGTCATGAAAAGTTTTTTTTTGCAATCATAAAAATTTTGAGACTTCAATTGAAATATTTCTTGAAACTAAACCCTGCCCACATAATCCTTCTCACTGTGACAAAGGAACTATCTTCTGTTTCGCTGTGGAGCTGGAACAGGAGGGGAGACCCTTATCTTAACCCTCATGCTGTGCCCATTACACCCTAACCCTACCCCCCCATGACCGGTCAATACTCTACTATTGAATCATCAGTGAATACTGATGTGAACATCACAAGTTTTGAACTTGTTTTTTTATTTACAGCCTCTGTGCTTCATGTATCTGATCCTCTTTAATTTGAATTCTAAAAAAAACCCAAAACATTCAATCTGGATTATTTTGACTAAAACAACTATTCAGATGAAACACAGTATACTGTTTATCACAGACTACTTTGGGCCACAGTTACCGAGGACATTTTTTTTGGAAATTTTGAAAATTTTTAGACAGTCACACAAAGAAAAACCTGATGTGTGTCTGATGTACGTCTTGCAGCAAGTGAACTTGCTTCTGGGCCTGTATCTCTCTCACCAATGCTGCAGAGGACAGTGTTCAGAGCGGTTGTTGGTGCTGTTGAATGTAGAGTGCCACCATGCCTTTCCCTAGCTCCTCCAGGAACAGCCTCCTCTTGTAAAATTGTCCCTGCTTCCGTGCCTGTTCTCTGACAGGAGTATGTGCCAGTTACCTGCAAAAGCGCAAAAAGTAGATACTTTACATTCGAACAGTGGCTCGTGTTTTTCATGACGCATCAAGGCATTGTTTTCACTGATCACATCTAATCCATGTTTACATATTCAAATGCACAGAACTGACTCAGTGTTGTTCATAAGTCTAATGTGCACTCCACCCAGTCTTATCTTTTATAGTGCACAACATACATGAAAAGTATAATTCAGCGTACCTTGTGAAGGTTGTTCCTGTTGTAATCCAGAAGTGCACTGGATTTTTTGGTGCTCACAGTAGCGTCTCTGTGCAGAGTTGTCACCAGGAGCACATTTTTCCTTTTCTTTGAGCAGTAGGACACAAGCATGGGTACCTGGAGGGGCAAATCTGGGGGAAAAACCATCTCTGTCCTGGGTAGAAAGTAAGGCTGGAGGCAGCTCAGGCTTGTTTCTTTTGATCGGCCCCACCATGGTGATTTTTTTTTTTTTTTTGGGAGCCGCTGCTGACCAAGAGCGTAGGAGGTGACGAAATTATCACACGTTATGTTGTGTTCCTTAAGAGCTGCAGTCTTCTCCAGGACCACACGTTTGCCCTGATTCTTTTCAGGAACACCGTCACTCATCTACTGCGACGTTGTGTGTGTGTGTGTCCATTTGATGAAGGAGGATGTACCTGAGGTCAATTTTTTACACTAGCTGTAGTCTCCCCACTTCATTTCTAAAGACTAATCATTTTCGACTGAACACAAAGAGAACGCAAAAGTTGAAAAAACACACCAAAAAATATGCAAATTCATAAAATTTATCTTGTGTGTTGCATTCCTCTTTATAGACAACGTCATGGAATTTTAAGTCAGTCAGATTAAATTAACACATTTTTTTAGACACAAAACTTTCGAATCGATCAGATTTGATCATAAGGGTTAAAGATCCAAAGCAGAAGGCAACAGCTTCATTTGAAGGAATCCATCTGCACACATAAAGCTCCACATAGTAAAAAGTAAGTAAAAGTATCCACCAAAAATAATACTCAAGTAAATTACAGACACTCAAAAACTGTACTTAAGTACAGTATTCAAGTAAATTTACTTTGTTACTGTCCACCCCTGTTCACAGGAAAAACATCTGGCTGCTGGATGTGAACTTACTGAAGGAAAATCCAAATTTTTTGAGCGAAGGAGAGCTTTGGGTGTAAGACATAAGACAGCCATCCATCCATCCTCCTCCCCTGCTAGAAACTACCTCCCCATACCAAATATTACCACAGCCAACCTGTTTGCTGCGCTGGGAGCCCAAAGTGCTTTCCCCTTGAGCCTGTTACGTCTGGTGCCCACCGATAAGCCACCAAAAACATTTTGGCCACAACTCCAGACAGCTACATCCCAACCTCATCCCAGCCACTCCAAACTCAGCTGTGAACCTGTCCAGTGAGAGCTGAAGGTTGCAGACCAACGGTGCCAACAGCACCACATCGTCTGCAAAAAGCAGCGATGCGATCCTTAGTCCCACAACCTGCAACCCCTCTCCTCCCTGACTACGCCCGGAAATCCTGTCCCTGAAGATGAAAAACAGGCACACATTTCTGGCTTTGGGTGTACAGAGATTAGATAGTGCTTAAAAGTGATCCCCCCCAGACTATGCTCACATAGTCTCCGGGACAACGAGGTGTATGTATTTTTTTTTTCTTTTTTTTTTTGTGGCCAATATAAGGCAGCAAAAACAACTTTCATTTTCACTAAGGGCCTGTTGTTGTCATCAGAACTGTTTGTATATCACAACTGAATAATTGTCACTGTTTTCTCTCTTTTTGTTGCATTATAACTGTCTCCCTAGCTAGCTGTGGATTTGTCTTCTATTTATTCCGAAATAATGGGATTATCAGAGTTTCAGCTGGGAAAAGAGGCTGTATGGTTTGACTGGAAACAGACTGATGAGGGTGACGTAGGCCCACTATTCCTCCTAGTCATCCTGTAGTGAGGATAAACATTTCAATAGCTGCAGCCAAAAAGATTAATATATTTGTCTTATTTGATTTTAAAGGCTGTTTACGTGCTTTCCTTGGAAATTGTTGTAAAATGGTTGCATTGTTTCACTTGGCAACAGTGTAACATTAAATATAGAATATTTTTGCAGTGAAACGAAAATACCAACCCCAGCACGGTGTTGCACATCTCCCTCCCACCATTCTGTCTGAAGTGTGCCTGGGAGAGTTGCTGAGTTTAACATTGAACATTAAATCTTCTGATTTCCTGCCTCCGCCAGCCATCAAAGCAACACCTCTCTGCTGCTGTGGACCGCATCTCTGCCTTTCTTCTTTTCCTCCCTGCCTCTTCCTCCTCCAGTATCCCACAAGCAAGCAACTGATTTCTCAAAAAGGGAAAGTCTGCAACGCCCTCACAGCAATAAGTACAGCAATAATAATAATAATTAAAAAAAAAAGAAAAATGTTAGGTAAGGATTTCAACGCACCTAAACACTTATTTCAACCTTTGATGCAGAACTCACGCACACCCCTTCTAATACACAACATGGGTCAAAAAATACTCATATTCATTTTCTGTGTGATTTCACGCTGGGTGAGGTTTTTGATTGCTCTATCGTTTTAAATCAATTTATTTTGTGATTGAATATTCAAAGTGTTCTTTTAATGTCTTTTTTTTTTTATTAGTACAGATCATAATTTCAATTTTTCCTTTATTAGCTTGTTCTGCCTCGAGTGTGAGGATTCCTATTCCAGTCAGACCCATTTTTACGCTGTGGGTCTGTGTTTCATCATCAGAGGACTCATCTGATAAGTCTTCTGTGTCATAAGAGGAGTCGTCTTCATATAGGACAGCTGGATTCTAAGAAACATCCACAATTCTAGTGTGACCCTGAGCACATACACTGGGTCATCATCATCACTACAGAGTTCAGACTCAGAATCAGGACCAATCGGGATCTTCTTCCTCATCCTGACCATGCTGCATCTCTTCCCGCCATTTCAGTTGTAAATCTGGGAAGAGTTTGGCTCTGAACACAGAAAATTAAAAGCACAGCTTAAACCTAATCAATTATTGTACACAGTTATCTTTCACAAGTCAGTTTTCTTAAGTAAGATTAGAACAATTATAAAACAAGACCTACTTGTATCAGAAGTGCAAAGGGAGCTGTGCTCTGAAATGTGTGGCGGGCAAATAGTTGTCCACACGCACAACATGGATCATTTTTGTCCCATGTTGTGCATCAGAGGGTTAAATACACGTGTCCTCCAGCAGGATTACTAAAAGAGAAATAGTGTGTATTTTTATCTTGCTTGCATGTGGACCGTGTGTGCGTGAATGCGTAAATGCTTGTCAGTGTTTCCACAATAAGTTTGTACGTCTATGTGACTGCAATAGACACAAACAGATAAAGTGGGTGGGCATCATATCATAAATCATATTATCGTATTGTACCACAAAGTTTACTAAATTAATCCAAACATCCAAAATTAATTTGAGTGTTATACTGAGCTGTTTTATTCCCTTTCTCAGGTACTAATTCAGTTTAAAAACTCTCTGAGAGAGCAACAAAGCTTCAAATAACACAATTTTGAAGCCAACCTCTGAATATGGGTTTTATTACAATGTGGAAATGATGACATTTAACACAATTTTAAACATTGTTGTCAACCCCCTCATCCACTTTATCAGAGATTGTTTCTCACTAGCCCGCTGCAAACTCCTCCTCAGAGTTCCTTGGATACATTATAAATCCTTGGCAGCCTTGGCAGCATAAAAAACTAATTATGTGTATAAATATTACACCAGCCAAACTGAACTAAGCACAAGGTTGCTTCGCATCATCCACAACTTGGCTTTTCATAAGTCATATGTCATGATTTAATATGTGCATGTGGCACAGGAAAGCTTTTTTCTCGAGGGACTAAGATGAAAATTTGTATTAAATATGATAATATTTCCTATTAGCGTTGAGTTGGGTTCCTTTTTACAAATCCCAAGGGGAAAATTAGAACATGAATCACCCACACAATGTAATTCCAATTCAGCCTGACATCCCAAATTTCATTTGACCTCCGTTACTAAGAGCCTCCTATTGCAGGAAGGCAATTCGTAGGTTTTTACGGTGCTCCATTAATGCTTTCCATTCATATCTAAAATTGCTATGAATTGAAGCTAAATCAAATTGCACACTTGTATACAAATTGGGAAAGCACACAAAAACCCCTGGCAGCTACAGAACATGCATTATTGACATTTGTCGAGATGACTGAAGATCTACCTCATTGTCCAAAAAGAAGCTTGTATTTGCTAAACACGTTGTTCCATGGCAGAAAATCAAACACGGAGCAGAGGTAGATCAAATGTACCTGTCAGTCCACCAAGAAAGTCGTTAGAATCTCACAAGATTTTAATGAAAACAACAACAAAAAACAAAGTTAACGATCACATTATACAGCGGGTTTTTAGTTACAGTTGACAACCATGGCTAGATTGATAATTTGGGCTCAGATGACCCTCTTTGTGATTGTCCTCCCACTTTGCATTGATTTTGAAAACGGTCTAATTTTCAGAAGGGAGTTTGGGAAATAATCGACTGCATCCGGAAAGTATTCATACCACTTCACTTTTTCCACATTTTGTTATGTTACAGCCTTATTCCAAAATGGATTAAATTCCTTTTTTCCCCTCAAAAATTCTACACAAAATACCCCATAATGACAAAGTTAATCGACTTTTTTAGAACATTTTGCAAATTTATTAAAAATAAGACACTCAAATGTTGCATATACTTAAGTATTCACACCCTTTACTCAATACTTGGTCGAAGTACCTTTGGCAGCGATTACAGCCTCCAGTCTTCTTGTGTATGATGCAACAAGCTTGGCACACCTGGATTTGGGGAGTTTCTCCCATACTTCCTTGCACATCCTCTCAAGTTTAGTGAGGTTGGATGGGCAGCGTCGGTGCACAGCTACATCCAGGTCTTTCCAAAGATGTTCAATCGGGTTCAAGTCTGGGCTCTGGCTGGGCCACTCAAGGAAATTCAGAGACTTGTCCTGAAGCAACTCCTTCGTCTTCTTGGCCGTGTGCTTAAGGTCACTGTCATGCTGGAAGATGAAGAATCACCCCAGTCTAAGGCCTCGAGCGTTCTGGAGCAGGTTTTCATCAAGGATGTCGATGTACTTAGCTGCATTCATTTTTCCCTCGATCCTGACAAGTCTCCCAGTTCCTGCCGCTGAAAAACATGCCCACAGCATGATGCTGCCACCACCATGCTTCACTGCAGGGATGATATTGGCCAGGTGGTGAGCGGTGCCTGGTTTCCTCCAGACATGACGCTTGGCATTCAGGCCAAGCGTCAGGCAAAGAGTTCTTCGTTTCATCGGACCAGAGAATTTTGTTTCTCCTGGTCTGTGAGGCCTTCAGGTGCCTTCTAGCAAAGTCCAAGCGGGCTGTCGTGCTTTTTTACTGAGGAGTGGCTTCTGTCTGGCAACTCTACCATAAATGCCTGACTGGTGGAGGGCTGCAGAGATGGTGGTCCTTCTGTAGGGTTCTCTTATGTCCTCAGAGGAACGCTGGAGCTCTGTCAGAGTGACCATCGGGTTTTTGGTCACCTCCTTGACCAAGGGCCTTCTCCCCCACTTGCTCATTTTGGCTGGGCGGCCAGCTCTGGGAAGAGTCCTGGTGGTTCCAAACATCTTCCATTTCTGAATGATGGAGACCACTGTGCTTTTTGGGATCTTCAATGCAGCAGATCATTTTCTGTAACCTTCCCCAGATCTGTGCCCAGATACAAACCTGTTTCGGAGGTCTACAGACAATTCTTTCGACTTCATGGCTTGGTTTGTGCCCTGACGTGCTCTGTCAGCTGTGGGATCTTATACAGACACGTGTGGCTTTGCAAATCATGTCCAATCAACTAAATTTGCCACAGGTGGACTGCAATCAAGTTGGCGGAACATTTCAAGGCTGATCAGTGGAAACAGGATGCACCTGAGCTTAATTTTGAGTTTTATAGCAAAGGGTGTGAATACTTATGTATATGCAACATTTGAGTGTCTTATTTTTAATAAATTTGCAAAATGTTCTAAAAAAGTTTTTTCACTTTGTCATTATGGGGTATTTTGTGTGGAATTTTTTAGGGAAAAAGGAATTTAATCCATTTTGGAATAAGGCTGTAACATAACAAAATGTGGAAAAAGTGGTATGAATACTTTCCATATGCACTGTATTTATAATTCACGATGATTCTGTTGATAAATAACCGCATATAAAGTCCTTTATATTCACCCAAGAGCTGTTTTGCCCAGTTTGGTAATATTTCCTCAATATGTGTCAACATTACAAAATCATTACACCAAGATTACCTTTTTGGTCTGGTTTTAAATGCGATGCGATGTTCGATGAGCATTCACTGTTAGCTACCAAAGACGCTGTAAACATCCCAGAGGTCTAACAAGTATGGTGATTGCATTTCCTTCCTTTTGCTCTCTTTCTGACAGAACACAGGAAATGAACAGTGAAGCCAAAGATGAATGTGCATGCGCTGATTAGGTATTCTTCACAACACAAATTGTATACTCAGTGTCATTGCGTGGGTTTGTGTGAGTCTCTCCAGTTTGAATGTGACATAAGTCAGCAAAATATTCTCCGGTATGATGAGAACACAAGAAAACACGTGCACTGTCACCTTTCTCTTTCTTATTCAGGCTACGTTCTCTTTAGGGAAACAGAGTAAATGAGTCATTTATATCAAAGCTCGTGCCCATTCAGCCAGGGCACGAGGCCGATCAGGCAAAGGCTGGCTCAGAATGACTCCAGTTTATTCATATGGTTTCATATTTGGAATTTATTCATTTGTGCTTCATTTACTACGCCAAATAATGCAAAAATGTGATTGTGATTTCATTTTTTAGGAGGAGAAATAATATTGATAGGAAATCAAGCAATAAACATCCCGCAACAAAAAACAACGGTGCAAATGAAAATAAACATCATCTGTTAGAAAATGTGCATATCTATGTGCGAGAACTGTCTAACCCTGCAAGTTATTACACGCACTGTATAGCTGGGTGATCAGCCCTCGAATAGATAAATGTGATTATGAGGTAGAGGCATGTATAATGGTGCATTTTATCTTAACACATAATTATATCTGAAGAGCACTAAAATGGCAGGATTTTGATTCCACGTTGAAAGTCGAGACATAATTACACCTCTGGTGGCTGTTTTGTGAGTAATGACAAACAAAAAATTCAAAGCAATTCTCCTGTGTGTGTGTGTGTGTGTGTGTGTGTGTGTGTGTGTGTGTGTGTGTGTGTGTGTGTGTGTGTGTGTGTGTGTGTGTGTGCGTGCGTGCGTGCGTGCGTGTATGCATGTGAATAATGTCCTTAACAATTATATTATTCTTTCTTTTAACAAGAACATTTTAAAACCTCTTCCAGAAAATGTCTTCCACTGTATTGGAGGAAATATCGCATTTATTTTCAGTTCTTCAAAGATCCTTTGCACAAACATGCTTGCACCCGTCAGCACAAGTTTTTCATTTTAGATACACTTAAATATAACAGATACAACCAGAAAGGGAAAGGATAAATGAGTCTGAATAAATGAAGGTGTAGCCTTGTAGTCCTATAATCTGTGGGACGTATTTTTGGTCCAAGTAATTAAAATTTATGTCATGCATCTTTCTTGGTGTATGTTTGCTCGTAAAAGTACACTTCAGAAGTGACAAAAGAAAAAAAAGATTAAATGAATAGCCATGGAATTGGATGATAGAACCTCTCATGAATTAATAAATGTGATGTTATTTCAGGAGCAACTAATCAAGTACCATTTAATCCAATATTTACCATGCCAACCGATTACATTGTGGAACATTTATAAACACATGATTTCTAATTACAAAAAAAGAACAGCCTGCACTAATTTGTTAAAAGAGATGCCAAGTGCACCAGAAATCTGAACTCTAATTGGAAATGACACAAATAAGCAATGTGCATGACTGGCTCTGTCAGTGAACAGCTTGATGAATCAGACTGGGGTTTAGGCATGACAGCCATCAAGTCCAAGTCTAAACTAGCTGCTGCAGGGTATATCACTGAGGTGGAGAGTTCATTAAGTGGATGTGCAAAGTTCCCAGTTCACTAACATCTGTCCGATGCTCAGGTTCCAGTCCTGAAGGACTACCGGATGTGCCAAGTTTTGATCCAAGCCCACCTCTAATGTACATCTGTTCTTCATGCAGGAAAATGAGCGCTGAATGTGAATTTTTGACATCACTTTAGTTGTATAAAAAGGACTATTCCTTAGAAATTATTTCAGCAATGTAAGATAATAAAGTTTGCAGTAGCTATAAAATGTAGCTATAAAATGGCGCCAACAAGAAGCAACAACAACAAGAAGCGTTTTATATACACAGCTGATCTAAAACTGTGAATAGTTGTGCTTGAATAAAGAAAACTTCTTTCAAAATTGCAACTAGAGTCTTTGTTATTAAACATTTAACTAAAAAAGAAGCCTTAAAACACAGCCCCTCTTTGCAGAACTTCTATATTATAGTATACATACTTGCATCATGAATTTAGAAAACTGCAGCAGTCTTTTTTTTTATATATTTATTTATATTTTGTTTTGTTTTTGTTTGCCTTTGCTCAGTGCCATTTCCCATAAGCCAAGCTCATCAAAGATGGGTTGAGAAGTTGATGACAGGCAGGACTGAAGAAATATTTGGATTTCAGACATTAGAACAGAAAGTAATTGTTATTGGAGTTGAAAGTGAGTGTTATAGTGGATGCCGATTGAGCTTAGAATAGACAAAAAAAAACCCCAAACAGTAGGTATTGTGAGTTTGTCGACCAGCGACTCTCCCTGATGTGCTATCATGCTATTGGCTGTTTCTCTACAGGCTGCAGGATCTACACTGGATTCTTATTAATGCCAGGACTGTATAACTTGTTATGCTCTCTGCAATAAAAAGTTTGAGCTACAACTGAAACTACAACTACTTACTGTTGTTATATTGTTATTACTTGTAACTGATAGTATTTTTCCAAATTGCTCAATGAAGCAGCAGCAGGATGTTGAGGATGAGCGAATCAGCTGCTAATGCTAAAGCTGCTATCGTCGCAGTGGAGCTTTCACCACCAGCTCATTTTCATACCATTAGCTTTGGTTGAACTACATTTAAATCAAATATTAAACTTTACCTTCATGTATATGTTTGATTTCAATGTAAATTAACAATCCTACCAAGACACATTAGATTTAAAAAACATTTAACAACTGCGAACTAACTACAGCGAACAGAAAAGAAAAAAAACAAAAAAATTACGAATCGGCATGACTAGTGAAGCAACAGATTCAGTAGTAAAGTAGTATTTATTTATGTATGTATTTATTTATTTATTTGTTGTGATTTTTATCCCCTCATTTTCTAAGAGTATCTAAAGGCAAAGGGCAGTGTTTGTGTGTTTTTTTTTTTTAGTTTATACTGCATTTTTTTCCCGTAATATAAAAGAAGCAGCCTTAAAAGGCATAAAGTTAAGGCCCACATCCTTTAAAGTGTTTCGAGCAGCCTGAAAGTTTTTCCTCAACATCACTGTTTTCTGCAAAAGGCAAGATCCAAATCCAGCACACCAAATAGTTCTTCAGAACTCAGAACTGAGAGTTAGTCATCTGTTCAGGATTGGTCAACATAGGGTGGCAGCAAACCCTGATTGGTCAGCGGTTATGAGACGAAGCCAAAAAGCGGCTGGAGGAAGAGGCCCAAGGTTCCCAGGACGCACACGGTCACAAACACCCACAGGAAGATTCTATCAATCACCATAGCAACGTACTTCCAGTCATCCTCCACCTGCAAGCGAGGGAGGGGACAGAACAAAAAAAATGTGAGAAGATAGGGAAAGTGTCAGTGGTGCCAAGCGGGAGACGGAATTGCTGAGAGATGCTTTTGAAAAGCTGCTGAGGAAAGGTGGAACAGGGGGAGTTAAACGGGTGACTCAGAGACTCAGAAGGTGGCAGGTGGTGGGAGTCGATGGAGCGAGGCGAGGATTAGTGCAGCATGGAGACAAAGAGGGTGAGACAGAGGAAAAGGGGGAGAGAGAAAAGAGCTGAACTTGTAAGCCAACAGAAATTTGAAACATAATTTACACAGCAGTAAATTATTATGATAATCACATTCAAGCCACAGCCTCAAAAGAAGTGACGGGTGTTTTGACAAAGCTGATTGAGCCATGAGTTTTACATATCAAAGGCTGTTTCCCCTTTTTGGACATTTCACCCACTCTATTTATAAACGGGCATAACATCTAAAACGATTTGGTTCTATCTGATACCATTGTTACCTCGTGGCGAAGGTTAGGATATGCTGCCTGGAATCACAGCAGGGTGCTCAGAGGCCAACATGGCTTCGAGTGTTTTTGCATGAATACATTATGCATTTGTGTGTTTGTGTTTCTGTGAGCTGCTGTGCATTTATGCAAAGTTTAGAAACACTGGAATTTCATATTTCCTATGAGGTTTGATCCTGAAGTTTTGTGAGGCCGTGTATTTTCTAAAGTAGTCCAAAACAGATTTAAAGTAAAAGGACTGTTTCTGTCTGGTCTTGTGTTCTTATGTGTTTTATCTGATTTACCACAATTTCAGCTTTATTTTGAAAAGATTAGATAGGTTGAAATGATCAAGGACAACATCTATCAAGCTGTCATGGATGTTCACACACATACAGACATACGCTGCTTTGGTTTCTCTTGGTTCTACAATCAGAGAAAAATAAACATGACTCACCTCTTTGGCCTTGTTGCGGCTCCTCATGTTCTCTGCGATGTACTTGACGCTCTCGATGGCCTGTGTAATCTCAGGCGAAACCACAGAGAAGGCCACCACAGTACTGATGCTCTGTGGGCTGAGCTGACATGTCATCTTGCCCGTGTCTGCTGTTTCTGTGGTCTCACTTCCATGCTGGCAAGGGCAAGGGCATTTCTTCCCAGTGCAGCCTTCCACCGATGAGAGTTTACTGTTCCCGAACTCCAGACAGTTGAGGGAGCCTCCTCCGACCTGCTGGGGACAACAGATCATCTCAGAGTACGCATTGCTCCGTAATGCCTTTTCTTTTCCAGCCAGGATCGATCTGTGGGACTTTGCTTCCTTTGAGCTCTCTGTGGTGTTTACAAATCCATTATTAGAAGACAAAGGCTTTTTGGCAGAGTCACCTGGCTGTACTCGCAGGAAGGCAAGACCCCACGGCATTACAGAATTGAAACATCTGTTAAGTAAGTCATCAAATGGTAAGAAATTTTTTAGATTGTCAGTGAAGGCAAGCCAAGGATTAGAGTATAACTGGATTGTTCAGTTTCTTACCCTTCTGTGGTAGAACATGTGATTCCCAGAGCTAAATACACACTACAGCTTAATTTTTTATGAAGCTATATCCACGCATCGCTGCGACTAAACAGACCTCATTAATAAAATGAATTTTACTTTTCTTGAACATGAAATTTATTGTTGAAGCTTGTGTTCTAGTATTGTGTTGTTGTTTTATATTGAATCAGCTGCAGAATGTTTAGAGAGTAAAAAAAAAAATCTTCTGGGTCTTGTTGCACCTGTTTGCCTTCGGTGACTTTCAAGTTTGACTTTATCACTTGTTACCCTTTTTTGTTTATATCTTCAGGTTTCCTGTGTATCGACAAACCTACACAGCACTCGTTTTGTTATCTGCATGATCATACACATAAAACAGGACAGGCAGTTCCTGTGTGCTCCTGAGAGTTTGTCCCCTGACAGACTTTCTTGCAGGGGGTTTACACGCCTCCTGACAAGGGTTGGTGATCTGCCAGCGTGGTTGGGTTCTGTGGTTTATTGAACAAGCTCAGAGCTGACTCCGAGGCTTGAGTCTTGCTCCAGGGAACTGCAAGGGTATATAAAAGGGGGTAGGGTCCTTACCTGCATCAAGCTATTCTTCCTTTTCTTCCCTCCTTTCCCTCGTCCGCCTCCTCCTCCCCCTCCAGCTCCTCCTGCCTCCCCACTGCTGTCCAACCCCCCAGCCTTGTCTTCATCAATTGGTCTCCGCATCAGCATAATCCTCGGCAGCATTTTGAGGAAAACAGAGCGCACCCAGCCCGGCATGGTGTGGGTCATTGGTGTGCGGTAGTGGACGTTCAGCACGAACACAGTGATGACGATGCTGAGCGTAACGAAGATCATTGTGAAGAGCAGGTACTCTCCAATGAGTGGGATAACCAGCGACGTGGAGGGAATGGTCTCTGTGATAACGAGCAGGAAGACAGTGAGGGAGAGCAGGACGGAGATACAGAGCGTGACCTTCTCTCCACAGTCAGAGGGGAGATAGAAAACCAGCACTGTGAGGAAAGA
Source organism: Echeneis naucrates (assembly GCF_900963305.1). Classification (NCBI taxonomy): domain Eukaryota; kingdom Metazoa; phylum Chordata; class Actinopteri; order Carangiformes; family Echeneidae; genus Echeneis; species Echeneis naucrates. The sequence continues at coordinate 8,104,895 of NC_042511.1, forward strand.
GATGAGGAGGCAGGGAATGATGAGGTTGATGGTGTAGAAGAGAGGCAGGCGCCGGATGTAGAAGGAGTAGGTGATGTCTGGGTAGATCTCCTCACAGCAGTTGTATTTGATATCATGCTTGTAGCCCGGCGCGTCAATGATTTCCCACTCGCCACTCTCCCAGAAATCTTTAAGGTTCACCTGGGAGTTGAAAAAATAAATCAAATAAATCTTAAAATCAAATAATATCATGCTATGAAACTAGAGCAACATTTAAGGTCAGCTTACAATTTCACTTTTTTGTTTTATTTCACATCAAATATATTTTTAAGAAGGCACAAATTAACATATTTTATGTCCATATGCACCCAAAACCTATTGCTGCAAGGAGACGCTGATCACTGTATATAAGGCCATCTTGTTGCAACTCTTTGCAACACAGAAAATCTCAAAATAATAAGAAGTGAAAATGTTCATTTGTACATTGTCTGTCTCCGTAAATAATAATTAGAGGAAAAAAAAACAAACAAACAAAAAAAACAGTTAAACCATTGCATGTTGTTACTTTCAAAAGTCAATTATCAGGATTTTGTTTGCTGATATTAGATCCTACAGGCAGGCAGGTAAAAGGTGCTTTAAGGGATATTTTAGTGAGTTTGTGTTCTCTTCATGAAAGCAAATCACTTCCAAGAGACCATTAAAATGGATTCCCAGCAGACCCAAAGCAAAGCTCAAAAACATTGGATCCTTTGTCTCCCATAATGCAATTCACTGGCATTTGTCAGGAAACTCTCTCTGCCTCCTAAATCCCACTAATTTCCAACTCACTGGAAACTTTCATGGCATATATTTGGGGATATTAGTGACATTGGAAAATTCCCTCTAGCACTAAGGTACACGTCATAAGACTTATTCGACTATCAAATAGATAAATCGTTGATAGTTACACCACAGATGGAAACAGACCAACACTCATACTGACCTTGGACCCAATAAGTACCAGGTCAATCTTGGCTTTATCATATGTCCAGGAGCCAAACTTCATGGAGCAGTTTTGATAGTCAAAGGGGAAGTAGGTGATGTCCATGGGGCAGGAGGATTTGAAAATGGCTGGAGGAACCCAGGTGATCGTACCATCAAACTTCAGCAGAGCCTTGGTCTTGTCCTCAACAAGGAAATCACCTACAGCGCTGTGTAAGATGTGTGTGTGTATGTGTGTAAAATCAAGCACATGCATTCCCATGACAGAGAAGATATGAAGAGATAGGACACGAAGGCATATGTGGGTGTTGAATATGCAACAAAGGTTAGAGGGAGGGAGAGAAACCAAACAATGAGAGTGGAGGTAGGGGGATGGAAGTGAGGAAGAGAAGAGAGGGCATAAGATAAAGAGGCGGCAGGAAAGAGCAGAGAACAATGAACCTGTGCTCTACGTTACTGAAAAACACAAAACTGTGTTCGATTAACATCCTGGATCTCCATTAAAGTGGAAAGAGAAAAGAGTCAATTAAATAAAAAAAAAAAATGAAAGAGTAGAGCACACCCAAATAATGACCCCGAGCAATACATAATTATATCAGCTGATTTAAATGTTATTTGTCTGCCGACCAGAACTGATCTTTTCACTTAAAAAAATATTGACTTGAACATAATATTAGGATGATACCTGGTTAAAGCAGCTTTGATTTTTTTTGTCCTCTTGCAAAACAAACATGATGCTGACATACTATCATTAGGGACACTGATTTCACCAGCAAACATCCACATAGTTTCGTGTCTGGTGACTGTATTCATGCCGTTAAATAAATAATCTCTCCTCTATGGTTTCTCCAAAAGCTGAGGAAATTGTCTGGCTCTTGAGCTGCTAAACGCTCCACTGTGTTCTCAAGCTTGAACTTCTGGGCAGACAGTCAGATAGTGTCCACGCAGTTTGGCAATTTCTCTTTGTTGTTGTTGAAAGCAGCAACCTGCCACTGCTAAAGAAATGCCATGAGAGTAACTTAAAAACCATGAAGGTACATTAAAGCCAGAGCCACGAGCTGAAGGAAGCTAAATTGCTCTGTGGAGCCTGGTAATAATTTGCTCTGGATTCATAACTGGCGCGCCCCTTTCACCCATGGTGAATACCAAAATGATAACTGGGGCAGCAAAAAGCTGAGACAAAAATATCTGGTGTCCAAGCACCTGCCCTGCCAGCTCCAAAGGGGTATTTTAGGCACTATTACCCCATTATGTATAATTAATTTAGGCAGTTCTGACCGTCACTATTCATAATTTCTGAGGCCTCATCCTGTCAGGAAACCGTAAATATAGCTCTGTTTGTTAATGATGATGCTGTTTGTGTTAATGATAATGTTGACAGCCTCACTTGTTGTAGAGCACAATGTCGGGTCTCCAAATCTTGTTTGATGGAACTCTAATGAACTCAATCCCATCAAACTCAGCCGGTATCCATCGCAGCTTGTAGTCGTTCCAAATCTTTTAAGACAAAAAGAAAAAAAAGCCGTTTGAGCCTACAGGGGAGTCAACCATCTGTTTTGTGTTCTGCTTTGTACACTGCGCACAGTATCTGACACTGGAGACAACTCCCTTCATGGGAATATTTTGAAATGCATATTTATACTACAGGCAGAGCTCCTTTTCCTTTTGATGTTTTATTGGGAAGCCAAATATGGATTTTGTGGCAATTAAAATAAATAAATAAATAAATAAACCAACCATTACAGTCAGGAAACTGGTTTACCTTTATTGTAGGTGCATTTGAAATTGAGCAAACTTGGGTTTCTTTGTGCTTTAAACATAGATTCACAATGTAGCTTTTTAGTAAGTAAATCGTATCACTTTCACAATAGTCACATCTGTATAAGCAGCCGCTCACAGTGAAGGGGGGTATATGAGTAAACAGCTCAATGAAAGACGTGATGGAACAACACATTTATGTGCTCTTCTTTCAAAATACCTGCAGGTAATATTTCATAAGCGGTGGATCCATTAGTCTTGGCTATTTGCATGTCATTCAAGATGAATTCATTCATTAGCGAGGCAGATTAAAACCCAGTTACGACCTGGGAGCTGTTTAATTAACCACTTCATGCTACACTGGTTTTTCATTTTTCCATCCTGGCAGTTTATGTTACAACTGGCTGAAGATATAAATCATGATACTTCAAAATACACATCTTCTTATATGCAGAGATAAAAATCCATATTAAAGGAATGTTTTAATCACAAAGTGTAGCTGGTTTTAATTTCTCATTGGATTCTACTTTACATCTCACAAAATGTACAATTTTTAAAATTCAGCTGCTGTATATGAAGTGTACTTTCGTTTCACTATACAAAATAGCAATTGTACTTAGCAGCTTGACCGACAGCAATTGTCAGCCATCAAGCTTTCTCACAAATTCCTCACAAACTAAACTCAGCGACTGCACAAAAACTATTGGAGAAATAGGACAAAGAGGGCCCAAGTCTTTTTTTTTTTTTCTTTATGTAGAGCCGGGGTGCCCAAACGACGGCCCACAGGCTATATTTGTCTGTGATCACATCTCTCATCACAGAATTCAGTCAGCACAGCCAAGACTTTTAGAACTGAGAAGGAACTCACACTGTCTGCGATTTCCTTTTTGATGGTTGTTAAAGGCCAAGTGTCCTCTGATGAGACGCCACGCAAAAAGACTGATGTTCGGCTCAACGTGTATGTGAGCAGAAATTCTGTCTGTTAACTCTGAACAGAAGCCGATGGAGAACCAGAGTGACCGACAGCCTTCTCTCTGATGTCTTTTGCATCTCAACCACGAAGCTCACTAATGACCTGCCAGCTATCCTCCAGACCAGCATCGCCGCTCCCACGCTTCCCATTCCAGGCCAGTTCAAACATACACAGTTTTCATGTGGTGATAAGCCCAATGATTTCATGAATTTAATCAAATAAAGTTATAGTTGATCATTTTTAAGAAACATTAGTTGATGTGTTAACAAGCCCTATTTCTTTTCTTGTCCCTCCCTTCTTACAGGACAGTGGAAGGGGAGAAGCAATCTGAGGCTGTCATGGATAGAATGACCTGGCAATTTTTTTGTAAAAAAATAAAATGAAAATTTATTTATGGACAGCCGTGATGTCGGCTTTTTTTTTTTCAAACATGATCTATTATCAAGCGTAATCACATTGTTAATTACATACTAACATAAATGCATGAAGTGAGGCAATATACCTCACTTCCAGTGAGTGGCCAAGTCCTTTTACATTTTTTGTATGTGGTCCTCAGTATCTGTATCTCAGTGCTGTATCTGTGTATACATGTTGCAACAAATTCTAATAAAAAAAAAAAAATTCACGTTTTTCAATTGATGCTTAGTGAGTTTTCAATTTATATATTAGACACTTATGCTACTTTTTGTACTTATTATTAAATTTACTGACAAATACTCTAAGCTATGATATTGGTTGCCCTTTGGTCTGATATATTCTTTCTAATAGATGAGGCCGAGCCCTCCAGTCCACCACAGAAATACAGAAAGGTTTTTTTTTTTACAGTATTTGTAGCAGTTATAATGAAGTACTCTCATTCCATGCATTAAGTAGATGGTAGCTTGGACTCAAGGAAAATAAAGGGAACACATTTAGAAACACTTTGCACTCTTACAGAAGGAATTCCCTGCAGTTTTTCTGCAGAACAGATGCCATAAATTCACCTAAAATGGCTTCCACTGTAAACCCGCTGGCTGCAATTCAAAGTCTCTATGAGTGACTACAGTGTTGACACAGCTTCCCATTAGTGATGCCTTGTTATAAATAAACAGCTCAGCCATTACAGGCAGCAAATGAGATCAGCCTGTCCAGGCCACTTAATGCATTTTAATTTGAGAGCTCAGAGATCACAGAACCATCTTATCCATCACTGATTTGCAGTAGCATCCAACTGCAGTTCCACCATAGGGACCAATTACGCTCTGATTTTAAATCACTGCGGCCTATAATTTTAATAGCGAGCTTTTTTTTTCTTCTTTTTTTTCCCCCTCAAATAAGAGAAGTACAGATTGAGAATGGGGGGAAATAAAGAGGAAAAAACTGCAATTGGGAAGATAGCTGTCTGTGTGAGGTCAGGAACTCTGGGTCAGCTATAGATCTGCAGAGAGGCAAAACGTGACCAACATTCATCACTAGCTGTCTGCATCCAAATGTCTATCTGAGATGTCCTTGTTTCTTTGTTGACTTGCTCCTCTCCTCTTTATTCTCACTGTGTTGTAGCATTTCAGTGAAAAACACACATTCACAAAACAAACAAACACCTCATGGGGAGAGTGAAGCAAAGCGTAGCACCCATTCTGGTGTCTGCTTAGTCTGTACAGATATTGAGGTCTTTTGTCCATCCCTAAATTCAAACTGAAATCCAAAGGTGACATCCTTCACAATCAGAGCCCCAAAACTGCTTCAGGTTTTTTATGTCTATGACCTCATTTAAACTTCCTCTTAACACTTAATTTTTATTGGAAGCATTCCCTAATTTTATAATTTTATTGATGATATTATATTTTTATCTTTTCCCCTTCCTTGTTACTTTTTGCAATTTAACTATTTTTATCTTGTTGTGTTATTGATTTCACTTTTCATTTTTCATTTCATTTTCATTTTGTGCATTTGATTTCACATGTAATCAGCTTTGTAAGTGTTTTTTGGAAAGTGCTATACAAATAAGTTGATTATTATTCTCTGTGTTCACAACCCCTTCTTAGGCTTCACTTACTGATATCACTGAAGACCTCTGGATGAGGTAGGGTCAGCGTTAATATACGTTTTCCGTGTGTGTGTGTACTTACATGCCTGAGCCACAAGTTTGTCTCCATGATCTGGTTCACCTCATCCTGTAGAGACACAGAGAAATGTGTTTATGTGTGCGTTATTAGTATATTTGTGTCTTGTTGTGTTAAAAGGTGACAACAAAATTAAGAGAGGAGTAAAAATATGCATTCTTGTAAAAGAAGAAAGTAAGAATCCAACTAATCCCTGAGTCTTTGTCCTCTAAAGCTGGAGCTGACTGACTGAAAAGGCAGACAATGAATAATTTAATAGTAGATGGCGGCGTTACAGAGGTCACTTCCTCTCTACCTTTCTCCATGACCTGCCTTCACTTTTGATTTGCAGCGATGTGATTCTCAGTATTCCACATAAAGGACAGACATGCTGTTTACTGGATACAACCAGCGAATGCACACAGACACACACAGAGCCACAGATTCACTTAGTGAGCCCACACACACATCCACATGCTCACCTTTAGATTAATGTCACCTTGCCAAGCAAGCAGATATAGCTAAATATCAGTCCAGTCTGAAAAGAGCTCCTGCAGGCAATTTTTCTTAATCTGAGGATTGCCATTCTGAGCTGAAAACCTCTTTTCGCTGGTGGGGGGATGTGAAACAAGCCTGCTCCCCTCCCAAAGCCCTCTACATCAATCCCCCATACATGTAAAACTTAATATCCCCAAAGCAAAACAGCATTGCATAACAGACCGTGGGACATTATCGGAATCCGTGAAACTGAAAAGACTAAATAAAGACTGCGTTCACTTTCTGCTTTCACTCGTCTCGTTCCGCAGCTTATCTTTTAGCTTCTCGGCTTCAAAAAGGTATAAAATGTGATCAAGATTCTCATGGGAAGGCGTCACAGTTCACACAGGCTCTCACACCCTGTTGAGAGGATGCTGCTGATCAAAGAGTTTCAAGGCAATGACCTTTGTTCACAGGTACTTAGAAAACATGACCTCATGTACATTCTGTTGATCTCTGCAATTCAATTTCTGACTTATGCGTGGGTGTGCGTGGCTTACAACTTTAACTAGCTGTGAGATGGAAACTTCAAACTCCACAGTGACGGGGTCGGAGACATTTTCGACTGGTCTGATGAACTGGTTGTATCTTCTGAAGAGTTTCCTGAACAGCCGGTCCTCGGCCTTGGATGAGAAGCAATCTGAGTGGGCAGAGACAGAGAGGGGAGGGGCAGACAAAGTGATCAATCACTGGCCATGCGACTTTAAATGAGGGATTTGAGAGGAAGAGAGCCAAAAAACACAATAATATCCAACAAAAATGCAGCAATAGTCATCCAAGCCTATTAAAGTTGAATTAAATTATATTAATGGGAAATTGAGAAGAAAATCAGTGTCAGCCTCCTGCGATACTGATGCAGCATCACATCAGTAATTCTTTAGAGTTTGTAGAATGAATGTTTTGTATTTGTTGAATGATCTATAAAAAAGCCTTTTTAGATACCAGCTGTTTAAATCATCTGAGTCTGCTTTGAAGAAATCTTTGACTTAAAAGAACTTTCAGAATTTTTCTGTGTGTGGTTGCAGAACCCAGAGAAGCCATGTCAATTCGGAATAATAAGAAAACAGACATAACATATTTATGATATGGTGGACATTCATTATTTCTGTTTCTGCTTTCACAGCGAATATGAAAAAGGGAAGAAAAAGCTCTCTACAAGGACAAAAATTCATCATTCTGACCTTTCACTATGAGCTGAATGACATAACGTCTTCCACTCTCAGTCCATCATTATTTCAGTTTAGTTCAGACCCATGAAAACGTTGTCATTAGCTCCCATATCCAAAGCCCCCTAGACTCACTGATGTCCTGAAAGATCTCCATCCAGTCGCTCACCCCTTACCTCCACTTTTCCTGAAGCTTGTGCCAATGCAAATGTATAACCACAATTTCAGAAACCACTGAAACACTTTAAGTCACAATGTAGATTTTTCTGCCTTTTTTCTGTCCAACAATCTGATCCAAGCTTTTCAACACAACATGATATCACAATACCAGCAGAGCCACGTTCATATCCTTACACATCGTTACCATGTTCCATTTATCTAATGTGCTAAACAACTAAATTTCTATGTATACATTTTTATTATTACAGGTCTATTATAATTTAAAGTATGGCTAAATACATGGTGGGTTTGAGCTCTGCCCAGAGCTCAGAAACACTGAAATTGTACATTTAGTGTGTCTATACAGTCCTATTTTTTGTTGTAACTAAAAGCCATAGTGACCTGAATAGCTGAATGAATTGACCAGTCCTGCAGGTCATTAAGCAAGAGCAAACAAATCTTTGAGAGCAGCATCACTTTAAAAGCCCAAGCATCACAAAGCCTGAGCATTATGAGCAGGTGGTAGAGGTCCAAGAATAGAATCTCATTTACGCTGAAATAAAATGTAATATCTAAATGGAGATAAATCACAGTGACAAGCTTGTGCTCATCTTCTCTCCTGACAATGGTAAATATAGATAGGTAGGTGTTGCAGCTGTGGGGATTCATCCTGTATGGGAACAGGATTTATTTTAATATATCTAAATATAAATTTGTGTTTGGCTAGACTGCTGCTTAAGTCCTGTATACTTATCCAAAACAGGAAGAACCTTATTTACTGATTAATCCAAAGAGGAACTGAGAAAGCCCAAAGCACAAAATCAGCATAACTGAAAATTCGACGACACGCAGCAGGCTGTCTGAACCTACTGCAGAGGAGTTACAGACTGCAGCCTGAGGACAGGAGAGGAAGTTATGAGTTTTTTTGAGGCACATCTTCAATGTAAGGTGATCTAGTAATTCTATGAGTTTGTGTTATCATGCACATCAGAAGTTTCCCTAGTTAAAATTACTCTGTTCCTGTTTTTCTCAACAGAATACATTGCCAAAGTTGCCCCTTAATTGAAACCAAAAGCCATCCATCTAAAATCTGAGAGTGAATGAATTTAAAATCATTATTTTTATAATTCATTTCAAATATATGGTAAAACTTTTTTCATCATCTTCAGAATTTACATTTATACATACATATTTACATAATAAGAGAAGAGTAGATGGTGTTGTTAAGGTGATGCAGCTAATGTGTGAACTACGTGTGTTTTAGTCTCTCTTCTGTTGGATTTCTGATTAAGTAAGTTCTGAGGAAAAGTGTTAAAATCCAACAGCACCTGTCGCGAGGACCATAATTTTAAAGGAGCAATTTGTTAGTAGTAATGATATTTCTCAGTTATTGCTCTGGATTTCAGTCAGCTGTTTACAAGGAAGGAGGAGGTTGAAATATATGTCTTCTGGGCAGTATTACTTCTCCAAGGCAGACTGGGAACTAGAAAGCTAGCTTGTTAGCATGTGTCAATAAAAGAACAGAACTCCAGCTGGAGACACTTGGCAAGTAAAGCAATGATTCCAGACAGGTAGGTCAACGTTTGTTGATGCTAATGTTGACTAAATGGCAATACAAATTGTACAAATAACTCATGTGACTCTAGGTTCATACGGAATAACAGTGACACTACAGGATTTACCAAAATAAGCTGGTTATTGGTAGTTGGAGGTGTTCAAAGTGAGCCATGGCAAAAAGAAAGTTCCCCACAGTGTCACTTTAAAGTTTTTCAGAGTTACTAGAGTCATCACTCCTGCAGTTTTGTGAAGCAGATCAATCACTGATCTTTGTTGGTGACCACTGAGCTTTCACACAGAAACTGTATTTGTTCACCATAAATATCTAGATCAACAGCATATTCTGCTCTGACAGGCTCTCAAATTGGTGGGTGGAGTAGACGGTGCAAAGAGAGATCGAGGGAAGGATATACTGCAAAAATGGACAAATAATTAAAGCAACAGCAAAAAGATAGCATTAAGTATGAGAAAAAAAAACTGTGAGATAGAGAAAATTAGCATTCAGTAGACCTTTGGAGAACATGTGTCACGTGAGCAGTTTTTAACTTGAGGTGAAAAGGCTGTGCAATCCCACTGATGAAATATTACTGACCCTATTACATCAATATCTCACCCTCAAAGACAGGAGATTGTCCTCCTCATGCAACATTGACAGCAGAAACTGAACTCCTGGTGACGACAAGAACGTTCATCAAAAAACAGCAGGAGCAGGACAGGAGATGTGAAGAGAGGAGACTGAAAGTAAAGCCTTATTAAGATGCCACTCAGAAGATCATGTAAATCCACACTTCGTGGCCCTCTGTATGGCTGCTGCCTACGGTGGCATGTGCTAATGCTGAAGAACATAAAGTTCAAAGGAAGCATGGTACTAAATGCTTTGCATCTGATCCAGGGGACAAAAAAAAGGAAACATTTCAATAGTGACAGCAGTGTTTTGTTTTTCTTTCTTTTTTGGACAAGCAGCAGAAATGGAATAGATTCAAGGACAAAGGGATGAAGAAGGAAGGATAGTAAAAAAAAAAAAAAAAAAAAAAAGAAGTGGAAAAATTAGATGGACTGAAAGCGTCACGGTACTTCATCTACATGTTCAGATAATTACAAAGGCAGAGCTGCTGTCTCATACATGTCCATGGACTAAAGCAGACCTTTGATCAAAACAAGATCCAACATTCATATGCTCTCTCTCTCTCACGCACACATGCACATACACGTATGTGCTTTGGTGTGGTCAATTACATTTCACGTTGGGGATCATGAACAAACCAGTCATGAGCCACAGGTTTATATTACTCTCTGTCTCTTTCCTTCCAATTATGTGACTCTACCAGGCTCACTCACGAGTTCCATCATGCTAGGATTAACATTTTACATGAGCCAAATGTAAACCCGCTCAAAATTATTGACAGCCATTTGCAACATAGAGCATTAACTGTCATTACTGCATACGTCTTGGTGCAAGAATTAAAACGAGAGTCCAAAATAATCTGATGGCTTTGCATGAATCTCCATTGTGAACAGATCTTGGTTGGCAGTGGAGCCCGGCCTTTACGCAGTGACTACTGTGTGACTACAGATCACATATCCACAAAGGAAACCAATTTTCTCCACACGCTGAAATGCTGTGTGTGGTGCTGTAATAGGAACACAGGGGCAACACAGTCCACAGTTGGATGTAAGTTGCAATGATGAGCGTGGAAATATCTTCCCGTTGAGAGTAGAAATCAACCATTACTCTGAAAGACCATATAATTTGCTCGCAACACTTGTTGATTTTTAATGCTACTCTTTTTTTTCTTTCTTTTTACAAATCAGGGCTGTTTAGTGTGGTAGCGTACCATCTTCAGCCAACTCTTAGAAGTTAATATTAATTACTGTAGGTAGCGAGAAACAGTTGATGAAACATGCAAGTCTTTTTATCTTTTTTTTTTGTGGTTGGGCTTCACTAAAAGAAAACATTTGACTCAAGAAACAGGTAATGTTTTCCACCAATGTCTTGTTGACTGGCAATAGCAGGAAATAAACAACAGAAATGGCTCCAGTCCGTTAAAATATCAACTGCCATCATGGAAAAAAAATCTGACCCGGTGAAGAAACGCGATGCGGGCTGCATGAAGCTGTCTTTCACAGAAAGGTTTTTACCCCATAACCCCATAAAGAGGGGCAGATTTGAAGCGTTTGGGTTATAAAAAGCCATTTTAAAAGGCTGATGTATGCTAACTTTTTAACTCTATCAGGTTAAATGATGATCTTACCGAGGACGCCATCAGGTAGATGTAAATATCCGGTGTCAACCGATTTGGTTCCCCCCAAATTCCTGTTCCCCTTTACGCTGATTTACTGCTGAGTCGTGCGTAGTTGCTAAGTTACCGTGCGTAGTTAAAGAAGAAACACAAATAGAAACACAGCTGGGTGTACGGAAAGCGCAATGGAACAAGCCAATGTGTAGGTTACTGGTATGGCATTTATTATATAACAAAATAAATTGAGAATGCATTTGTTCGGCCATTCTTTGTCAATCTTTGTGTAAATGGATGTCAGCTAGCATGTCTGTGCGACAGTAGCCTACGTTAAATAAACCTCATTGCCGGATCACATACACTAGTTAGTCGCTTCGAAATGGACTGCTAGCTAACTGGTTAGCTAACTGGTTAGCATGCTCGACTGACTGATTGATGACATTATTTTTGACGTATAACGTAACTATTGCTTACCTTTCATTTGGAAACGGGCAGAGCGCCTGCGAATGACATATTTCTGCTCCTCGGAAACACCCACCGGATAGTGTCCGTATTTTTCATAATTCATGAACTCGTTGAAGAACATACACTCACAACAATTCAGCAACAAAGCACGATATTTATTTACTCATAAAAATTATAAACAAGTCAACAGGCGTGGACTCGGAGCGCAGAAGAAGAGGTCACGTGGGATGCTGGAGCCAATCGCAGCCCACTCTGGGTTAGCGCTGTGGAGCAGCGGTAATGCTGCGCCACAGCTAGGAGGGAGGCGTTCGATTCCCGGCTAGGGAACATGTAAATGTACAATGATGAATGAATGAATGTAACCCCGGGGTTAAGTGATGACAATGCTAATATGTATACATGATGTAAATGTAATGGATTGTATGATTTACTGTAATATGTATGTAAAGGTACATTCAACATGTCTATGGAGTTAATTAGTTGCAAGTAATGGATCCGGCGCCCCGCCCAGGAACGGACCGAGACCAGACCGGAGACAGGACGCGTCCACAGACTAGACCAGTAAAGCGAACAAGTCACCCACTGAGATGAACTATTTTAGTGAAAGATTATGTAATATTTCAGCATATTAACTTGTTTTCTTGTTTGGGGGGTGGTTTACACACAGACCGAACCGTGATGACGTACCACCCAGAGTGGGCCGCGATTGGCTCCAGCATCCCACGTGACCTCTTCTTCTGAGCTCCGAGTCCACGCCTGTTGACTTGTTTATAATTTTTATGAGTAAATAAATACCATGCTTTGTTGCTGATTTTTTTTTTTGTGTGTATGCTACAGTTTAACTGGTTGATCGATCAATGATAATTATGTAGACCTATAGCCTATTTTATGGGCATGTCGTGCAAGAGATAACAGATAATATGTAGGCTTTCAGGGAAAGAAATATTTCAAGTGTTCAGTGAATGGATCATTGACTTTCGTATAAATCATGCACTTACTTGGAACCAACCCAGGGCATAAACTAATTCCCAACCCAGTTTCCCAAAGGGCGCAAAGTTGATACATTCGGGAGGTCAGGATGAGCGTCTGTCATGTGAGTGTATGTTCTTAAAATGGTAAACTTGTGTTCAACGAGTTCGTGAATTATTAAAAATACGGACACTATCCGGTGGGTGTTTGTGAGGAGCAGAAATATGTCATTCGCAGGCGCTCTGCCCGTTTCCAAATGAACGGTAAGCAATAGTTACGTTATACGTCAAAAATAATGTCATCAATCCATCAGTCGAGCGTGCTAACCAGTTAGCTAACCAGTTAGCTAGCAGTCCATTTCGAAGCGACTAACTAGTGTAAGTGATCCGGCAGTGAGGTTTACTTAACGTAGGCTACTCTCGCACAGACATGCTAGCTGGCATCCATTTACACAAAGAATGGCCGAACAAATACATTCTCAATGTATTTTTTTATATAATAAATACCAAACCAGTAACCTACACATTGGCTTTTTCCATTACATGCTTTCCGTTCACCCAGCTGTGTTTCTATTTGTGTTTCTTCCTTAAGTACGCACGGTAACTTAGCAACTACAGTTTTTTCTCCAGTACAGCTGGTGTGTTAAAATACTCCTCTGAAATGTTGAAATAATGTTTTAAGCTAACCTCTGGACAGTGTTTTTTTAAATTGTGCCGCCGATTGTTTCCACTTCCGGTAGGCGTGGCTTTCGGAGTATGACGCGTTGCTCTCTGTCCTATCACAGGACGCCCTGAGGAGGCTTTTCCTTCAACCCAGCAGGATTTTGACTCGTATTAACTCGTTTGGTACTCATACCAGTGAAAATGGCTTTATCCTTACTGGATACCGGTTCAGTATCATTAATGTGAATGGAATGTCAAATATGCACAGCTGACATTTTTGTTAAAAAACAGATTTTACCTTGATTTGAGAAAGGCTGTATAAACAATACAACACTAACACCTGGTATTTACTGGTTGCTTATCTCTATGTTCCTGAACAATGTGATGATGTGATGTTTACATATTTACATAATAACTGAGCTCATTGTGAGCAATTTATTCCTCTCCTGTTTTATTTCTTCCTCTTATCTCCCTGCAGTATTTCTCTCATGGCCAAGGACTAAAATCATGTTTCTTGACTCGCTTTTGTCCTTACACAGTTTAAACACAGAAAGTAATGACATGTCTTTTGACATTGATACATAGCTATGAAGTCTGCAGCATATCTCTATAGTCTGTTGGTTTGACTGCTGGTTTTAGCCTGGATGAAAATATCTCAACATAAAACTTTGGTACAGACAAGAGTGATATATATTTTATCAGACCACCATGAGGTTGAAATTTGTGATTTTGAGTTAGATATCTTGATACAGTAGCAGCTGGATGTGTTTTCAACAGTTTTGGTCACACAGTCTTCTCTGTCACATGAAGAATTTCAATAATAATATAAATTGACGGAGGTACTGTGCAAAAATATGCATTATACCAAGAATACATCACCATTTAATCATTGCCACTGTGAAACTGTAAACATGCTGACATCAGCATTTAGCTTAGAGCATTTTTCAGAGCCAGCAGCCATGGCCTTTTGTCTTTTTTATTACATAGCAGGCTCTGCCTTATGTCAGACTGAAGAAGTATTAAGCAAATTTACAAAACAGTTCTGCCAAAAGTGATTTACAAGGCAAGTGACTTTAAATATAATAGACCTCCCACTGTGGTATTGTTAGTGCATGAAGGTAGAAGGTCAACCTGCACACTGTTAAAAGAGGTCCGGAGATGTCTGTTATTCAGAGCGATGATGGACAGTGAGAAGGAAGGGAAATGGGGTGGAGGTGGTAGGGGGAGGACAGATAATGAGTTATGCATTCAAAGAGACCATTTTATGGGCCTTTTGAGAGGATAGAGTAAGGGCCAATCAGCCGTCACCCTCCCCTGAGCACGCAAATGCTTTCAGAGGAGAGACTGTGAGAGAGACAGAGAAATAGATGAGCAGAAAAAAAAAAAGTGTTTCTCTAATTTTCTATCTTTATTATGTCCCATGTTTATATGGTAAAGACTGTATAAAGGAGAAATTGCTTTGCTGTGAGCTGCTCAGCTGGTCCTGTTTGCTTTCTTTTGGTACCAGCGAAGCTCAGCTGAAGTGACCTGAATTCAACTGGCAGAGATTAAATGTGAGGGAGAAAATAAAGTGCGAGTTGAGCAGACAGAGATAAAACTGAGGAAGATGAAGTCAAGAGATGATGACAGGAATAGACCCTGAGAGATTTGTGAGCGAGGAAGTGTGGTGAAGATGGTCGGGGGACAGGTGCAAACAGCCAGAGAGGGTGAGATAGTGGAGAAGGCGTAGGACTGTGTGTGCGTGTGCGTGTGTGCAGTAATTGGATATTTCCTTTCTCTCTCACCACAACATTCTTTAAAAGCCTGCAAACACCTTTCTATCACTCACATTCTGTCTTTTTTTGAAACCAATAATACAGGTCCGATATAGCTTGATTTAAAACCAAATGACATTCATAATAGACTGCACATGTATCCAGCTTTTCATTCATTTGAATTTTTTCACCCTTTTCACCTTCAAAATGAGTAGATCGAATAGAAATTACACATCCATTCTATTAGAATATTGCAGTCTAATACCTCAACAATGCTTTTCGTTAAGAAATGTACCTTTTGTCCTTTCATTTGTAAAGGAGACCTTGAGGTGGCTTTGCACTTCTCTAGAGGTTTGGAGAAATGTCACCTTGGACCATCCAGACTGGGAAATTTGGGTTTCATTGATGTGCCTTCTTTGTCAATGTCAAATTAAATATACTATTCAGGAAGGTGTTAACAAATAAACGCGCATTTCCATGCTCATGCAGAAACTAAAAAATATTACTAAGCTGATGACTTTGATTGATGGCTGAGGGAAGAGAACACTCCCACACTGTATGGCTTTTGGTAGCAACTGTGAAATGTAGTAAACATGTTCACGGAGGTGGATGATTACAGGTTTGTGGGGCTGCAGTGTGAGGTGTTCGCAACACTTTTATGTGCGACTCACTTTATGATAAACCATGTGCCCTCCGCCCTGTGTTCCACTCTAAAAATGTTACAGTGATATAAGCCTTGTTAACACACTACACACACACACACACAAACCTCATCACTACAGTTCACTGACTGGATCATCAGTCATGCATTCAAATGCATTAAGAGAGCAGCCTCTGTTTGAAGACCGGAGACAGTGTCGTGAATATAATGCACCCACAGGCTGAAATAACACATTAGCTTTGGCTTGTTAGAAAACCACCAGAAGCAAAATATATACTGTAAAAATATGCATGTGCGTTTGTGTATTTTTAGTGCATTTTAATGCTTTCTATTTACACATCCACATAACCAAAGCTGTGGAAGTGGATGAGCTCTGGAGCTGGGATTTGCCCAGTGAACAAGAGGTGTATCATTTAAATTTGTCCGATGTGGAAACTTCTGTGGATGACTGTACACAAGTGTGTGTTACTCAAAGCTCAGATTGTGTAGTTACTGCAACTCTGACTCCTACAGAGAGGAATAGAGAAGTATAAAAGAAATATACTGCTCCCCTGTCACATCACCCAACATTTCTTCTGTCTCGGACGGTGAGATATTCACATACAGCAGAAGTCAACAGGAGGTTGACTTTTACAAAACGCAGAGATTTGACGCCGTGACTTGAGTCTGACTTGTTGCATTCCGACATTCGTTTAAGGATTCGTACAAATGTGTTTTTGACACAAGTTTTGACTTTGTTGATATTTAACCAATATTTACCTCGTACTTTTACTTTCAAACAAACCAAGTGCTGTGTGCGATGTGCCAGTTGGTGCAAGCAGCTACACATGCAATGCAATTTTGCAGATAGGTTCAGGATGAACATTGGATTCTTTCTGTCTGTTTCACTCCTCATAAGTGAGGAGTGTTACATTTCTTACAAACCCAATATATTCACACAAATATGTTGCATATAAAAATAATCTGCATACTGAGAAGTTTATTTTAGAAATATGTAGAATAATCGACACATCACTTAGATTTTTGATGTGGAAAACATTCATTAATGTCTCTGCATGTGTCTGTGTGTTCACTCCGATTTGTAGCTAAGTGTACTCATATTTGTAAGTGGTTGCTTGTATCTAAAGTTTGTAATCCTAGAAAGTAATCTGCCACACCGACCATGATTTGTAAATTTCACTATGATGCCTTGATAAGCATGAGATGGGAAAATGTAACACACCACTACAAACTTTGTCAAACAAAAACTCCTCATCATCAGAGAACATTTTTTAAGATATCCAACACATCTTAGCGTGATTACCAGCTGGTGCGTTTTGCCCCCCACCAGCTCCTGCTCTCACCCCCTGCCAGGTTCCACAAGCATTCACAAATGATTTCAGTACGAACTTGGCTCCATATCTGTCTTTGTAATATTACGGAGAGAGGAGAAGGAGAGCGAGAGGGAGAGAGAGAGAGAACACAAACATGCACACAGACACCTCCCAGCCAAAGGGTCATGCATGGAGTAAGAATGTGTGCAGAGGCTGATAAACCATAAAAGGGCCTATCTGCCACCGTGCATGAATCAGATAGCTGCTGTTTGTGCCCCCGGAGCAAATGTTTACGTTAATGCTTTGAAATGCTCCAGCATAATTACCGTCTCCACCGAGTGGCTCCGGGTCTCATGCAGCCTGTGTGCCTCTGCTGCGGTCAGTGATTAAGTTACTGGGTGCATTTCAGTAATAACAAATCCCTCTTCTTTCCTTACTTCACCCACTTTCTACTATTTCTTCAAGTCCTCCATCTGCCTTGCCTGGGCCCTACCCTCCCTCCCTCCCCTCCTTCCTCACTCTTTTCATTCCCCCACCTCCTCTTTGTTCCTTCCTTCCCTCACCAACTCTCTTCTCCTTCTTCCATTCCTTCTCTCAGTCTTCGTTCCTGCTTTCCCCCTTTCTTCCTGATCAATGTCAGCTACTATCTTTCTAGTCTATCTTTTCTAGTCTTAAAAGCATGTTCAATCATCATCAATCATCTTGTCTGATGTTTACTCCTTAACTTGACCTAAACAGAAGTTATCACCATAAAAATCAGCGCCGAATCCACTGCACAAAAACGTCTTCTCAAAAGCTCTAAAAATATACTTATACACAAGGACAAACACACTTTTAAGTTTTTTTTATGAAATCTATAACATAATTAGGGCAAAATGAGATATCAGATTTATTCACTGCTGGAGGAAGTTTCTTTTTTTTAATTATAATTTTTATCAATAGCCTGCAGAAGGCCAATCCCTGTTGACTGAAAATCTCCTATCTGCTTTGTGTCAGATTCAAACATTTGTTTGTTACCGGGCCTGTGCCCGGTAACAAACTCTGGCACGGGGAGCATATCCTGTAAACGAATTCTAATCTATTTTGGTTTCCTGAAATCACGAAATGCCTCAAAACAAAATTTGCATTCATCATAATTTTGCATTTCATTAAATTGGCCTAGTTAACACGGAACCAAAGCCTGGATGATGTTTATCGTTTATCGTTTACATCGAGGACAGAAATAATTTATCCAACCGAAATTCACGAGAAGGGTCGTCTCTCTCTTCTGAGTTAAATTTTTTTTTTTTTTTTTTACAAGATACAAGAACAAAAGTTTTTCTTAAAGTCAGGAAGTGGGCTATCCACGATCTGCCTGCACTTTGGATTTTTACGCCCTGGGCAGAAACTCAACTACCTTGTTGCTGACTTCTGACAGATATATGAATAAAAGCAACTTCGTGAGAAGCCAGACAGAACCCTAACCGATCACATAGCCTGCGCCTGATCCCCTGCCCAGACACTGACCCGATATCTCAGTCTACCTTCGTCCTATCTTTACAACTAAAACCACGTAAAACCTCCTCACCGCGTTTCAGAGTACCAAACATTTACGGAATTAAAACCACCAGCTGCGATAAAGCTGACTTACCTTGCGCTATCAAAACCACGAGAAGGAACAGCAAAGTCAGTCTCCTCGCCGTCTGCATGTCTCTTCCGTGTCGTTTGGGGGTCCTTTTCACTTTTTCTTTTCTTAGAGGAACTCTGTCTGTTTACTCGATGAGAGAAATAATGTCAGACGGCAGAGGAACGTTCGTCTCTCCCTTGGTGCGGTCTGTCTGGCTCTGCCGGTGCGCTCCTTCCTGATCTGATCCGAACTTGACTTCGCTCGTCCCTCCCCTCAGAGCACTCCACACACGGGGAGGGAAAACCATCCCGACACTTTCTCCGACAGGCGATCATTCCATTCTGTGGCCGACGGAAACGGAACATATTTCAACTAATCAGAAATAGTCTAAAATGAAACACGAGTGTAACTACAGGAAAGTGTTGCCCCCCACTGCGATGCTGTTTTACAGCTTCAAAGAGACGAAAACAGTCAAATCAACTGTTAAGTCAACAATCTCATGAATCGGTTGTGAGAATACCTTTGAGTTTCCTCAGTTGGGTTTTCAGATGATACAGATTAAAGTGGTGCGAAACACTTAGCTGCTTTCAGCACCACGGACAGCGTCAGTGAGTTTCACCACGCGCTGTCCGTGGTCCTGAGGTAACTCCTTCACCACATTGAGGGATACTTCGCTTTGTCACGTGGGATTATAACACCTATGTATGTAAAAACACATCATTCTTAAACCCATGTGGCTGCAGCCTGATGAGTTCAAGTATCATCTGTGCATTGCTTCCGAGATTAGAGAAAGATTAGAGCGCAGAGTGCTGTCTCTTTCATGGCCACTAAACCGCAGCACTGCGCCGGGGAGGAAAGTTTTTCTGCTCCTAAACAGCATGTCTCATCATGAGCTCCCCAGGTGCCTGCCTGCCCGATCAAGCTGCTCAAGTGTAATTTTAGCCCCTGATCTTCCATGGTTGCTTTGACGTCGAAGGCGAGGCGAGGGCTTAGTGGATCCAAGCTGGGGGTGGGGGGTGGGGGGATGGGTCCTAATGTTAACCAGGTCTTGTTTAAGTTTAAATTCATTAATTATTTTAGAAAATAATTATCTTTTAATAATCCCTATCAGCCCAATAGGGTGCAAACTAGCAGCTTCTCCTGCCTTCACCACTAGATATTCTGCTGCCAAATACTTTTTATTGTTTCGATATGAATTTTAGAGATGCATTATTAAGAGAGATGTGGATAAATATATTATATATATAAACTATGTGACAAAAAGAAATGTTTTGAATTATTTCCTATTGGTGGTGTCACATGATTACTACTATTATTGCTACTTATTATTGCTACTCTTGAATTCTCCTTGCAGCGAATAATACGTTGATGTTTGTAACTAAATGGTTGTAGTGATAGTGAAACAGAGCCTTTAGAAATTCAACTCTAGTTCAAGAATGTGAAAATCAAATGGGATGCATCAATATTGAAATTTATTCAAATGTAGTTTTCCTGATGGGTGGTCAGCGGAAGTCCATTGAGACATTATGCATTTCTTCTTGTCCTGTGTTTTCAGCTGTAACAGGGGCTTTACCGAGTCTAATCCCTGCAGACAAGCTCCGCATAGAGATGACAGATGAGGAAAAACAGAATAAGCACAACGAGGATAATGTCTTTTTGCTGTTGCTGGTGTCACCATCTGACAAGTACTGAGCTCACAGTGTGGCGTCACGACACGCTTGTCTTCACCAGCCTTATTAGTCAAGAGGTTTAGATGAGGAACTAGGTGAGAATCAATGTTTCTGACAGGACTGTTTAGTGTGATGCACCATAGCATGCACTGCTGCTCTGCCCTGGGCAATGTTTAATTCATGTTTTTTTGTAAAAGCTGGATCCACCGTGTCCAAAAGCCATTAGTGTTGTCTTCTTTTCCCTCCCCAATGTCATCTCTCCGCTTTCACTTCTATTCCTTTCATTCGTCATTTCAAGGATACACCAACTTTCTTCATACCTCTCTTTCTGTTCTCTTTTTCTTCACCTTCTCCTCCTTCAGTTCCACTTCCCGTTCCACCTTAAGCTTTCCTTCCCTTCTTTACCTGCTCTGATTCATATTATGTACACTGGTGCCATCTTTCTGCCTTAAGTGAAACACAACACATAAAAATATCCATCTTCCCCGCTAGAACTTTTAGACCCTCCTGAATTATTCACATCCACATATCTGCACCACATCCCCTGACCCCGGGAGAGAAGTGCTTTTATTTTCAACCCCAAGTAATGAAATCTGGATGGCCCACCTTTTTTTTTTTCATTATAATTCTCTCTGGTATGATTGTCCCACAGAGGTGGGTTTAATGGAGCGGAGGTGACGAGCAGCTTCTGGAAGCTTCCAGGAGGCATGGAGGGGGATATCATGTCTTCCTTATGTAGCGAGAAAAGACATACCAGTATAGTCTGGTGGAGAAAGGAGGTCAGAGATGCAACACGGACAGAGAAGAGTGAAAATTTGAAGAGGACCAGTAGTGCTAGAGCAGGAATTCACACTGGAAAAAAAACAAAAACAAACGTCTATTCTGACAAATGCAGACGTAATGCATAACACAGCTGTTTGATAATATTAAGATACAGTTTTGACTGCCCAAATAGGCTTATTGGTACATTTATTGCAAATACACAAAAATGGTCTTTCTGACTCTGAAAGCAGAATGTGTGTCATTGCATAACCGTAATACCACGTAAATATACAAAATACATTTAAATGTATATATTTTCAAAAAATGCATGTGATTGCGAAGGTGACTTGCGCTGGACTCAAACAGAAACAGCATTTTCTGAAGTGGTGTGTTCTGATGTGGGATTTTTAAGAAGGAAGAGCGTCGACATTGCAGATGTCTGATGGAGGTGAGTTCAAGAGGCAACTGATGGCTCTAAAGTCCTCAGTGGTCAGATGGGCAGGAGGTACAGAGAGATTAATGGAAGAAAACGATCTAACAGAACAGCCAGGTGTGCAGATGCAGAGCAGATCAGTGCGATATAGAGGTGTGAGGATGTGAAGACGCGAGTCTTCAAAAGTGAGAAGCAGAATCTTAAAATCAATATGGCTTTTAACAGGGAGCCAGCTGCTGCCGGGCAGGGGTAATATGTTCCGGTCCAGTGATGTGGCAGGCCATCTGCGTTTGGTCTTAGGTCTCTATCAGTATTGGCTTGATCCTTTGGCCTCCATGCATTCATCTTTCCATTTTGGACATCCTTATCTCAGAATAATACAGGATGCATGTACTCAAAGAAAATTTGCATTGGATTGCTTTTCAAACTACACGCTCCAAAGTAATAACAGAGAAGTGTTCATGGCGTCCAATCCCATTTTGTGGCTTTTATTGTCATTTTCTGCAAATGCATCTCAATGTATTCACTATTGACCTTTTTTCCCAGATTTATCGCAGTTTAATTAATTAAGCTGACATCCTCCCCTTTTGCACACCTTCCAAAGTGAGAAACGCTGTTTCCTGCCACCTCTAAACTCCACCAGCTCATTGATCTCATCGCAACTTGACACGCTGGAGTTTAAGCCAATCATTTATACGCTGCAAGGCATTATTTCTCTTTTTTGGACCACAAAGAACCTGTGACCCATTTCCAGCCATTCCCTGCCTCACGTGTGGACACATGACCATCTCTGGTCAGATCACGTTTCCCTCTCATGAAGTTCAAAGACCATTTTTAAATGACAACCTGCCTCCTTTGTACAGTGATCATTCCTTCTTGTTTTAATTTCAAATAATTCTTTCATATTATACAGAGGAAGTGAGAAATTGGTCTAGCCCCGCTCTATATATACAGCCGCAGGAATCACATTTTACACTGGAGCCAAAACTGAACACAGGAAAAACACAGACATTCATGCTTCGATGGCTTTATGCTGGTTTAGCAGAAACAAATTTCCCAAGGCAAAAGGAAAATGTCACACAGCCTGGCCCAAAAATGGGATAACTAATGCTGAGTATAATTGCAATAAATCAAAGACTCCAGTTTTTCACTTAAAATCATATTTAAAACCCTAAATTCACCAGAATGAAAGACATTGTAGAGGAGTGGTGGTGGTTGAGTGGCTGAGAGCACATGCCATGCCATCTGCAGCGTCCCAGACTGGAAGAACAACACCTTTAGCAGTTGGAGAGGTTTTGAAATAATGCATTCATTCATTTTCTACAACTCATCTGTTTCTGGGTCTTCGGGAGTGCTAGAGCCAATCCCAGCTCTCATTGGGTGAGGGGCGGGGTCACCCTGGACAGGTCACCAGTCCATCACAGGGCCAACACACAGAGACAGACAGAGACCGACAACCACTCACACTCAGACCTGCAGACAATTTAGAGTCCCCAGTTAACCCAAACATGACGTCTTTGGATGGTGAGAGGAAATTGGAATACCCACAGGAAACCCATGCAGACGTGGGGAGAACATGCAAACTGAAAAAAAAGGCCCCAGGATATTGTGGGGCAAAAGCGCTAACCACTACGCCGTCCTACTGCAACTCACTATTTCATTTCCGAATAAAACAGCAGAAAAGATTCTCTCACAAGTGTTCACAAGAAAGACTGTTATTATATTTCAGTTTCCCAAAAAACTGAATCCCAACTTGTAATTTATAGGCATGAATTAATTTTTTACAGAACATGAATGTTTCTAAGTCAGGAAAAAAACGACTATTTTCCACTTTGTCTCCAAGGATGTTACTGCATAAATGTTGCTGCTTCAGCTACTGATGCCTTTAGCAGACAATGGGTCATGGCCTTGGAGCAGTGCTACACCTTCAGGGCAGGTTAGAGGCTACAATGATTCAGTCCTGGAAATTATGAGCCTGGGGCTAGCTTGTTAGCATGCTAACTTCATGAGAAGAAGGTCAGACAGATTAAGAGTGTACAACGGTTTGACTTACCATTGCTCTTAGTGAATAGAGGAATGAAGTTTGATACGGAACTAACTTTTTTTTTTTTTTTAGATAAATAGCTGTTAATGGTAGTACTGTGT
This sequence comes from Echeneis naucrates, assembly GCF_900963305.1. Taxonomy (NCBI): domain Eukaryota; kingdom Metazoa; phylum Chordata; class Actinopteri; order Carangiformes; family Echeneidae; genus Echeneis; species Echeneis naucrates. The sequence continues at coordinate 8,128,763 of NC_042511.1, forward strand.
ATTTAGCAGAAGCAAAATTTACAAATAGCTTCTTAAAGGTTTATTTAAAAAAAAAAAAAAAAAGCACAAAAGCAAGCATGCACACGCATATACACACAGTCAGGCAACTCACTGAGTTCCACAGGTCTCTGCATGAAGAGATTTGAGGTCAGGCATTGTAAAGTGATGGGTATAAATGTGAATAAATGTGGCAGTTTACCAGGCAACAAATTGACTGTTACAGCTTGTGATAGTGAGGAAAGGAGTATCTGACACTCGTATGCACTTGAGCCGTGGGCAAGAGGAATATTTAAACACGCTCAAAACCTCTGTTAGTACATCATAAGAGCTGTCCAAGAGCATTGCACTCATTACTGTCGACAGAGCTGCGTATCGTTTATTCATTGCTGCGGCAGCAGAAGGGAAAAGGGGATGATAATTAGAGCTCACATCTACTGTCAACACTGGGGTTCTTTTTACATGAGGTTGTTATCCAAAAGTAACTCAAAAGCCACAATTAAAAGTAACCTGCCAACAATGGTGCATCAGTGTTGTGGGGATTGTGCAATTATTCGAACGGGTAAAAGCTCTTAAAAGAAAAGTTGTGCATTTATTTTTCATCTCAAATTAATTTCTCAGCACAGCGTTTCTGTGCCGATGTCCTCTTGGGTCATCTCCAGCCAACAGGATGGACAAAGACAAGCGCACACTGGCACAACCAGCTGACGTGCAGAGCGATCAAATATCATGTGCAGCTGAAAGCAGGTTATCCATGGAGACAAGCTGACTTAAGCCATCATGCTTAGTGGGCGATATCTAGAGGAGTCACAAAGGCGCAGTGAAACCCCCCAAAAAAGTCAGAGAGTCATCCGAGAGAGGTCTGTTGCTGCTTTGTGCAACTTTACCTCTGCTGGTTTGCTCCCAGCCAATTTCGCTCTGTGCTGAAGAATACACAGCTCCTCTCCAGTCCAACACTATTGATTCTGACTGTGTCAGGTAGTTCCATTTCCTAGGCAGGGATGCTGTTTTCTCCACACAGGTAGCAACCGCACAAAGAATTCACTGAATAGCACAACACACACAGCTGGAGGAACACAAACGCTGGTATCTGGCACACAGCCTGTCCCCTCTTCCAAGCTATTTGGGCGCGTAGCGTGAAGAAGGAAAGATAATTGGGTTTATCACCGGTGTATTTTTAGTTCCCATTTCTCCACAAACGATTTAAAAAAGAGTGGAAAGGGGGGGGTAGAGAGAGAAGGGAATAATGGAAGGATATGGAAGAAGGGTTAGAGGAATGGAGGTTAATAAAGACAGGAAAGGGCCACAGAGATGGAGTTGGGCAGGTGTCCAGGTCTGCTGGAGTGCATGTGGAGGTGCAGTAATGTTTTCGCCTTCAGGCACCAGTACGGATAGATGGAGCAAAACGAGCCCTCTGGATGGCTGCTGCCCATTCAGGAGAACAAACTTCAGCAAAGCAGAGAGCCAGATTTCCCACCACGAAACAGACCTGAGTGTGTTGAAGGTTCCCACTACTACATCATCATTTTAAAATAGCTTTTTATAACCCAAATGTTTCAAATCTGAACGTAAATTAGAACGTAGTTGGGTCAATGTACGTTAACCTTGGTTAGCTTCAGCTCCTAGAGTTAGCCTTGCCAATTGAGCAACCTTAACTCAGAGTTAAAAATAACTTCCACCATAAACCAGCCAACTACGACTGACGGTGCCTATCGTCTTAGAGGCTACTTTTTTCAGTTTGACAGCTTCTAGAAACTTAAATCAGGGTTCTTCACCCGTTCAGTATTGCACCCTACCACACAGCGGCTTTGGGGCATTTGTTTGTGTTTTGTGCACACCGAGAGTGACAAGAGACGCCTTCACACAATATTTTTAATTTCTAGTTTTCCCGTCCAGTGTGGGCCAGACTAGAGACCAGACCGGACCTCCCCCAGAGACTAGAGACTAGACCGGACCTCCCCCAGAGACTAGAGACCAGACCGGACCTCCCCCAGAGACTAGAGACCAGACCGGACCTCCCCCAGAGACTAGAGACTAGACCGGACCTCCCCCAGAGACTACAGTCTAGACCAGACCCCCCCCCACGGAGAGAAACTAGAAACTAGGCTAGACACACCCCAGAGACAAAATCTGCTGAAAAGTGGTTGCGGGACAGCTGAGACCAGCTCCACCAGCAGAGGTGGGATGAGTGCTGGGTGGAGATGAGTTACAAAGTACTGTCCTGGAAAAGTGCTGCGACAGTCGCAGCAGGCAAACAAGTAAAAGCAATGACTCATCGTATTGTTTTGGTTAACTTTTAAACAGCTCAGCACAATAAAAGCTCATTCATGTCACATAAATATTATAACACAATAATTCATGATTAACAAACATTAATTTTTCATGTAGCCAAAATAAATCATGGGCAAATGGTTTGTCTGGCAGAATATGTGACTAGCAATAATAATTGTATCCATTTATAAAATTGGTAAAACAATTTTAACCCTATACATTCTATTTTTAACCAATAAAATAATAAAAGATTTTTAGCTATTCTTTTAGCTGCTTAGAAAAGGCTTCTTGTTATCTACTTGAACAGGCCACAGATTTAGTTTTTCCTTTCAGTCATTATTTCAGCAATTTCTACAATCCCAGTCCATGTTACAGCTCACGGTAACACACAGATGAAATCCATCCGACAGACAGAAACCAACAACCACTCACACCTACTGACAATTTACAGTCACCAATTAACCCAAACATGATGTCTTTGGATGGTGGGAGGAAACCCACACAGACACGAGGAGAACATGCAAGCTTCACAAAGAAAGGACCCAAGCCGGGAACCGAACCCACGACCTTCTTTTTGTGGGGCGACAGTGCTCACCACTGCGCTGCCATTTGATGAAATCCAAATTTTTTATTCTTTCTTTATCCCTATATGGGCCTTCTGTTGCCTACAGGGGCACGGCCTTGCTTAAAGGTAAATCACTGTGACAATGCATTTTCCTAATTTGCGATCAATAATTATTTGCATTACGAAACAAAAGAAATTGGCAAAGCTCACTTTGATTTTCGTGGAAATGAGAGTATTGGTGTTCTCAGCATTACAGCAACCCAGAGTAACCGTTTATGTGTATTACAGCTACAGTGAAATATTATGTGAGCACAACACTTCAGAGGTACCTCGTGTTTCCAGTTATTTCATCGGATTACCGGCTTCCTGATGTGTTTAGCTAAGTTGAACACAACAACATGACATTACACGTTGTGATATAACAGTGTGACAGCTGGCCTGCTCTTTCCTGCTCTTCCTTTCCCCCAGACACACCAGCATCGCATCTGTCACCTTTATGCTCCAGTCAACCTCATATTGATAAGGCGGGACATGTGATAAATATCACACACACACAGACACAAATGGGGGAAGGGGTTCTCTATAAATATGTTCTGTGTCAATAACTGTCCACCACAGCTGAGCCAAATAGTATTTTTGCAGATGTGCTGACTTCAGGAATCAGTGCTTCACTTTTGCTGAGTTAAAGGATTTGGGTCAGTTAAATCTTATCATAGTCTGTTACGTGTGTGTGTGTGTGTGTCCATTCATGCAAAGGTACATAAAAAGTAACAATGTGCTCTGTCTTCACAAACTGCTGACAGTTGGAAGGTGATGTTATTTTCACCTGGTGTTACCTTTCTGTTGGCAGATGGAGTTCAGACACACACACACTCCCTCAGTGGAAAAAAGCCATTAAGGCTGTCGAACGCATTTCCTTTTGTTGGGCTGAGTAAAGACACTCACAGACACACACGGACACACACAGACACACATAACCAGAATGCCCGTTAACAGGACGTGACACTGCATGTGGATTCAACCTTTTTCCACTTCACATGGATTTACTGACAACAGTGGCTGTAAAAGGGTTTTGTCTCAAGGCCAAAGGAGTGTGTGTGTCTGTGTGTGTTATATGTGTGTTTTCACTCACAAAAAAAATTATCTCCTGAAATTGTCACCAGTTAATTGTATGTTATAAATGAATAACAGTCAAATTTTACACAGGACAAAGTGTTTCCCATCTGAATATTTTTTTCAGAGACAGAGCAGCCATTACACACATTCAAGAGGCCACTCACAGACACAACTGCTTCAATGCTTTCCCTATCTGTTTGATCTAATGTTCAAAATATATTTCAGGCCATAAAATGCGTGGCATCGATGTCACATTAGTGTCATTATATTTGTAAAGTATAAAAATACTGATACGGCTTTCTGCTGACTGTCTGCCCTGTTCTACATACTGAACATCTTCTTTTATCCCACACTGTCAGGACTCAGCCTCAGTGTTTGCAGAGTGTCAGTTATCTCATCCAGCAAAGCCACAGACTGCTTTCTTTTCCGCAAACAGTTCCTCCATCTTTTCCCCGAACTGTGACAGAGGTTGAACTATATTTCCTCCCTGAGGCAATAACTTTTTTAAGGACTTAATCAAAGCAGTTGAGTCAGTGATTTTATTATAAAAAATGTGTTTTTCCTTCTTTGACATGTCTACTTAGAAAGAAAGGGAAAACCAAAGGCCGCACATAAAATCCCCAGTTCTTTATTCAACATATTGTTATAGAATATAGTCAATGTGAGCATAAGGATCAATGTGTAGCCTGATGCTGCTGTAGTTCACTTGTTATCTGCCAGGAAAAAGTCTAAGGCAGTTATAAAAGTGAGGGCTGTCAGAGAGATACTCCATTCCAAAATAGAAAAAAAAAACAACAAAACAACTTGTGGTTGTGTACTTGAGTATCTACTATTACGGAATCACTTTTCACATCTTTCACCTCCATGTTTTAATTTCTCCATTAAAGCACATGTTTCTTTTGAGCCATCTTGAGAGGAAATACAAAAGTAATCAAGTCAGTGAGAGGAAGACAAAGAGAAAGGGAGGGAAGAATAGACATTCTTCAAAATGAGACAGGGCATTAACAATTACAACAAGTTACTGGGGAGATGGATGGTGGCGATGAGGCACAAAGCTCTGAAGCTGAACAAGATAAACAGCTGAGATGAGAAACATTGTGCATTGATATTTTTATGAAGAAAAAATGTTAGTAGGAGAAAAAAAAACCTACCATATAATAGAGTTTCATTTGGGAAGTGCGGAAAAAGAAAAATGATCCAATATACTTTATTAATATGAACAATGGCTGCAAATCTTGTTGTCTGTACATTAATAGTACTGCAGAGAAGAGCAGGTCTCATGCTCTTATAGGAAAAGAGATTACTGGAACTCTTCAGCAATTTTGTGGCTTGTGGTTTATTCTGTGCACTGTGAGAGTATAACACAGGGGGAATACTCTGCAAGTATGATGTGTCAAAATCTGTGCACAAGCTTGATGATTGCTCAACTATCACATCATTTCCATGGACGTTGCGGTTTAAAAAGTAGCTGAAGATTGTCGTGCCTGCAGTGACCATGGAGCTTCAATTGACGAATAGCCCAGAAAAAAATAAAAACCATGCAGTCAAAACACGAAAAGGGTCCAGTTTGTTTTTGTTTGAGGTCCACTGCTGCAGTGACCGGGCTGGTTGTGTCCAACAAGCACAGTCGGTTTAGAGTCAGACCTGGTGAAGCTTCTCAGTTTAAGTCACTATGAAGGTTGGGTTTTGAATTGTTGCCTTTGATAAGCCACTAAAGTCCTAAAAATCTTCATACCTATAAAAAGAAAAGGACAATATGAATATAACTGATATCACCCTGTGTCTGTACTCCTATTATTAGTAGTTCGTTTCATATCCTGCTCATTTGACTAAGGTGGCCTAATGTGGTTTTACAGCACTTATGTCCAGGATTGTCAAGCTCTATGTTTCAGAAGTCACCTTGTATGAACAGAACTGCCAACCAATGTAATATTTTCCCTGTGCAGCTTTGAGTGGTCATTAGCACAAAGTCTGTGAGTGCTAACTGAGCTGTATTACAAGCAGCTGCAAGTTCCCCAGTTCCCTCAAATTCAGAGCCAGTTCTCTACACTGTCTAAAATGAAAGCATGGCTATGTTCAAATCAAGAGGAAGCCTTATGGTTTTTCATGTGGAAGAAACCATATTTGGAGGAGAAGGTGGTGCCGACACTGCACTCTATCTGGATTGTCAGTTAGGTCGCTGTGTGCAGACACACTCTAATGCTTTATTCTCTGTTTTCCTCTAAATGTGACCATCGTTTAAAAAAACTGCACAGCATGCTGTCTTGTTGAATATTTAAAACTAGAGACCGGGGCCATAAACTAATTTGAAAAACATTTTCTGAGCTAATAAACTAAATGAGAAGGTGGGACATTTTTTCCATAGACTACAATACAAAGTCCACAACAAATGCTCCAGTTAAGCACTGGCTTCACTTTTCAAATCCAAAACCTACTTCCACTTTTGCAAAGTCTATGGGTCGAATGAATCCAGTGGAGCCAGTCCACTGAATGCATCATGTAAAATGTGTGACTAAAGTATTCCACAATGTTTTATGAAAAGCAGCATAGAACAAATGGCCAATGACCAAACCTTATATACAATCATGCCTGCCCCTACCCTGAGTGTGCGAGAAGGTGTTTTTTAACCAGGGAGCTCAATGTTAAGTCCTCTATCAAAAAACTCCCTTGATGGTGAATTAGGATTGAACAATCCATAGAGCTGATGCTTAATGGATTTGTGAGTGGAGTCACAGTTTGTCGTGACTTTGACTTATTTGGGAGACATCTGAATGGATGGCATAGAGAACTGTACAATTCTACTCATGAAACACTTCTCCTCATCTTCTCTGTCGCCATACAAAATGTACAGTTTGCATTAGTTCAATCCATTTGCCATGTGTCCAACATTATCTAAGCCTTAGACAAGTCTTTGTCGAACTGTAAGGTGTGTACTTTGGTGTGTTACTCACTCAGCATCATCAGCAGCGGGTGTGTTGTAGCTCTGGAACAGCGGTTGCATAAAGAGTCCCAGTGTCCCCACCACACACACCAGGATGAAGATCCAGAGGAAGAGGCGGTCTATCACCATGGCGACGTACTTCCAGTCCTCTATGATCTGCAACCAAACCAACAAGTTTAACAGGTTGTTAAAACTATAATGGTCTGTGTGGGAGCAGGAGGTCAGGGAAACAGTGAGTTTTACTTCTGGTTAAAGGAGAAGACCTTTGAGAAAGGCTTCATTAACTGCTGTTCATTAGCTGCTTCCGTAGCGCTGAAGCTTCCAGCACACCAAATGCGTATCAGGCTATATTTTTAACTACACTGCAGCTGCATGATGCTGAGAGGAAGAGAGTAGGCTCCACGAGAAACCTGCCACGAGCAATTACACCTGCAGAAGTTGCCTGTAATATTTATTAAGTGAGGGAAAATTTGCAGAAGTTTAGAGGCTCGGGGCTTCTTTGGTGTCACATTGTGTGTTTATATGTGTGTTAGGGCATACAAGGTTCACTGAGGATAGCAGATGTTTTCAGAGTAAGAGAGCTGATTGACAGTTTGGAATAATGCAGCAGGAAAGCAAAAGAAATACCAAATGATTTAAGACGTAGCATGTACCACATCGCATCCTGCCTCGATAACATCTTCTTTTCCTGTAATCTTCTTATTCTTTCCTGTTGCCATCTCCATAATCTGCCTCTGTGTGTCTTGTCTTTTCTCCATAAGCAATTTAAAAAAGCGTGAAGGGGGCGGGGGGGTGGTAGACAACAGTGTATTCCCTTTTTCCTATTTCTTATTCCTTGCTACTATCTGTGCCTACCTATCACAGATACATAAGTCTATTCATATATCTTTATCTTCTCACCCCGTCATCATCGTCCTCTGTCTTCATGTGTTCAGCGATGTATTTCACTCCATCCACTGCTTCCTCCAGATCTGCATCCCACTGAGCAGCCAATGGCCTCCGGAAGTCTGAAAACCCACCACCTCCCTCGGGGAGGTCACCAACCTTCCAGCAAAACTTTTGGGCAAAGTCCTCATTCACATAGACAGAGTCGGTGTCTGTTCGGATTCCGTCAAGCCTGATGTTGGAGTACTGCCTCTTCTCTGGAAAGCTGTGGGAGTTGGCCTTCCCAGTGATACTCTGGTTGGCAAATTTCCTGCGGAGTTTATCACGGATGTTGGAAGAACCTGGACGCCTCATGAGCAGGAAGGTGGGTAGTTGGACTAAGAAGAGACGTTTGACCCACTCAGGCATGTGATGGGTGGATGGGGAGCGGTGGTGCACGTTGAGGACACAGACGGTGCTTACGATGGAGAAAGTAACCAACACCATGGTAAACATCAGGTATTTACCTAAGAAGTTGAGAGAACCAACGAGATAAGCTTCAGTTCCAATGTTACCAAAAATGTTTTTTTCACTTCCACTAAAATATAGTAATTAGTGCTAATTCATTCTAGAGGTTCTAATTGTTTTTTTGGTCGGTGTTTTTCCAAAATGAATGAGCAAAGTGTTGACAGCTTAGCACATTGGACATTCAAAAAAAAAAAAAAAAACTATCAAAGAAATTTTGTGACCTTTAGGCAAACAAAGCTGAACAAAGCTGCAAAGAAGCAGTGAAGCAGTTGAAATAGACGATGTGTAAAGACAAAATTAGAAAGATATTCTGATGCTTCTAACACCACCTTAGATAAATTATTTTACAAGCTTTGTTGAACAGTAGACCTTGACCTTGACCATGACCTGTTGAGCACCGTAGTGGTCCCTGAGAGGTTCTGCAAGGACTTAGCTTAAGGCCTCAACATATTTTTGGGTTCAAGGTTACATTCTTCTTATTGAATTAATAAAGTATAATTTAAGCACAGTTTAATTTCACATTTTTTGACACAGATGCACAAAAACAGAGATAAATTTGACTGACCAATGAGTGGCACTGCCAGAGAGGTGGGTGGCACTATCTTTGATATCAGCAGCAGGAACACAGTGAGGGCCAGCAGCACGGAGATACACAGCGTCATCTTTTCCCCACAGTCTGACGGCAGGTAGAAAACCAAGATGGCCAGCGAGGTGATCAGCACACAGGGGATAATCAGGTTAATGGTGTAAAAAAGAGGTTTTCTCTTGATCACAAAATCAAAGGTAATATCCAGGTAGGTAATGTCATTGGGGTCCTCATTTTTGCGTGCCGGGAGCGACACAATGTCCCACTCTCCGCTGGGTGTGAAGTCGTCGCGACTGGCAAAGTCACTGGTGAGGATCAGGTCCAACTCTGTGTGGTCGTAGGTCCAGGAGCGGAACTTGAGGGTGCAGTTCTGCTGGTCGAAAGGGAAGTTCTGCACCTCGATGGCACAGGCCGACTTGTAGATTGCAGGGGGGAGCCAAAAAATGTCCCCTGTATTGGAGACAACAGCGTTGCAATAGAAGGAAACCTCGTAGACACCATCTGCACTGCGTTTGGAAAAGATGGGGGATTAAGAGAATCTAATCAACTGCAATGTATTAGCTTTATCAGCTTTCCTGTTCAGACTAATGCCACTGACACTTTTTGCTAAACCTACGGCTACAGATAGGAAACTACAGATAAACTCCAAATCTTCATAACATGCTAGTCAGTGAGCAACATGGATTTTTTTCACCTTCAGATTATCAGTCTACTTCTGCTTCTGGTCAAACAAAGCTATTTTAATCTCCTGGCTTAAGCTACGTATAAAACAGACGAATGTGAGAATGGCATCAATCTTCTCATTAAACCCTCAGCCAGAAAGTGAATAAGAACATTCACCGAAATGTCAAATTATGCATTTAAAAATGAAATATCTGAGCACTAAAGTCCCTTTCCACCCATCACTGTAGCGATTAGCATTCAGAAAAAACCAAGTCCTCCCTAATGATTGACTGAGGTGATAATAAAGAAATTATTCACTAATCCCCTGCACTTCACCAAAAACATGTTTCCAAAAATTAAAGGAAAAAAGGCAGAACATTTTTCCCTGTAGAAAACCAGTCTTATTTTTGTCAATTTCCTCTTGCAGAGCGTGAATATTAATGCTGAAAAACCTCTTAATGCCACAGAATGACATACTGAAACTCCTTTAATAGCTCAAATACAGCAATCTATTAACACAAGGTCAAATGCAAACAAGCCGTCAATGTATTCATACTTTTCTGTTGCACTGATTGTAAGGTAGAGTAATAGAACCACATTGTCTACATCAAATACTGACACATTTGTCTTCCCTTTGTGCGTGTACTTACTTGTTGTAGAGTACTATGTCAGGAAGCCAGATGTGTTTAGAGGGTATTCGAAGTTTCTTGATGCCTTCGTATTTGTCGGGGTCCCATCTCAGCCTGTAATCATTCCATTCCTTATGAGAGGGGATCCATAAAAGCCATTACTAACTAAAGACACGCATACTATACACATTGTGCATTCAGCAGTTACAAGATCACACTTTACCTGACACAGCCATAAGTTGGTCGTCATTATTTGCTCTCTCTCGTTCTGCAAGAAAGCATCAGTGAACTCGTCAGACCTTGCTGTAATATTTTACTTAACAATGTGTGATGATGTTGTTTTGTAACAGGCAGGGGTGGACACTAATGAAGTAAATTTACTTGAGTACTGTACTTAAGTACAGTTTTTGAGTGTCTGTACTTTACTTATTACTTTTGGCCGATACTTTACTTTTGCTCGTCTATCATTACTCGTGATCGGCAGATTGGCAGAGTTCATAATAATGATAGGTTTAAAAATAATAATTGTAACAGTGTATGGCTACAGTCACAGATCCGGACTCTACGTTTCCACAAAATGTAAAATTTCCGTCTGATTTTTGGATCCAAGCTGCTAGAGTTTTCATGAATGTTGAAAATAAAACTACACTTTCTCATGAACACCGTCACTTAACTGAGAAGCTCAACCTCAAATTCCTTTCCTGTATTTTCTATATTTCTACAGTTTGTTTACATCTTGTTTGTTGGCACAACGGCACTCCACAAGCTGGAAAAGCCTTTGCTATTGGGTATTAAAGCATGTTAGTTTACAGAGTTCATGGCAAACGCTGAATAACAGACTGCCGTCAATATTTCAAAAACCTACATAATCTTAAAATCCATAGTTACTATAACACAATCCCACACAATGTGGACTGGAGCACAGGAAAGGTTTTAGAATGGGCAGAGAGTCGGCAGGACAGAAGCCTGAGAGCGGAGCCCGAAGCCATGATTGAAAGCGGGTTCTGTTATGTCCTGAAACTCCTGTATTATTTTGAAATTCCTACTTTCTTTGTGTTTGTGTTTTCTTGTCTTTCCTCTTGTGCCAGTCTGATTGTCGATGTGTTCCCCTGTTCCCCATTACCTTGTGTGTGTCTCATAGCGTAGAACTAAGCCATCTCACAGTTCTTCCATGTCCTTCGCCTTCTCTAGTTTCCTGACTTATGATGATGCTTTGATCTTTGTGTCAAGCTTAGCATTGGGATTTGTGTTGCTACTTTTGCTGCTCATTTTGTAACAGATTGTTTTCTCTAAGAGTGATTTTGAGTTTATTCATTTTCTACTTTTTCCCGTACCGTTCGGTCAGCTTCCTGTTCGAGCGAAAAGCTTCTAGAGCAGGTAATCACTAATTAAATACGAGTTAACATGATTGCTTGTACTTTTCTGACAGAGAAAATATGTGCAGTAAGAAAGGCCTGTTGGTCGGAGCAGTGCTTGGATTTACACAATGTCTCCAACCTACATCACCAACATCAAGTGTCCAACTTTAATTAACATGACGTGTAGGGAGCATATCAATAAAGCATGTCAGCTATAGTATCTGTAGGGTTCATGACAGCCACCATGCCAAGTCTAAGACGTTTGTTTTTAGTTTATACAAAAAGGTGTCGCAAGGTGTGAATAGGAAACCTGCATGCTGACGATGGCGTGGCATACTAAAAGACAAGACTTGCTGGAGGCTTTAAAAGATGGAAATCCAAGTTGTCGGGTCCAGGTGACATAACAAAACAAAAGAAAACAAGAAAAGGTCCTGAGGTGAACTCCATGTGGGTAGAGCTTTTCCAAAGATAAAACATGGGCACTGTTATATTAGAGGTATTAAAACTCTTATATCTAACAAACCAACCATCCCTGTTTTTAATCATCAAATCAAACTGTCAGCCCGTTTTGTTTGTGCGCATGAACATTTTATTTTTTTATTTTTTGCGTTTCAGTATACTCACCACACTGATAAGCTGAGACAGAGACACCTGTATGGAGATGGTGACCTGCTGGCTCTTGTTGACTGCTGGTCTGATCAGTTTATTGTACCGCTCTGGACCCAACAAGTAGTTCACCAGCCGCTCCTCTGCATTCTCTGCCCTGCTGCCTACAAGAAAAACACAAGAGTTTAAAAACACGTTCAAACTGAAAGGTCTTTAAACATTCAGCTGTACTGGTTCAGGTGACAGTAAGCCAAACATGAATGTCCAAAGTAAATAAATGTCACATGTTTTTTTTGGCAGCCAACCGCAAAGTATGGTTGAAGGGGTATTGCGTGTCCCTTTTAGTGTAACATTGAATACAAAAATGTCACCATGTTCTGTGCATTTGCTGAAGCTCCAAGCTTGATATTCTCTCTGTCACAGTATGTTTTCAGTCCAGTGCCATCGTGAATGATGAACAATAAACAAGTTGGCTGTAAATGAAGTAAATTTACCAAAGGGTATCAAGGCTGAATCATGTGTTCACAGTGTGTGTGTGTGTGTGTCTTGCAGTCTCATGCTTTACTGCAGGGTTTTAGAGCAAAAGAACAAACAAAAATTCAGTCATGCATCCATCCCTGTGAGAGGATCCCTCAAGCTTTGTGTTTCCTCAGCCCTAAATTATTGGTTATGTAAAAGTGATCGTATGAATAAGTCAGAAACAAATTGCTTTTGACCCACTCTCTTGGCGTCCGCAGCCATTATGTCTACATTGTCAAACAAACTGACAACAGTGCAGAGAGCGTTTAATATTTGGACTGCTTCACCCTCTCTGCGCCACATGAATTGTCTGTTTTTGTAAGATTACATGCCGGGAAGGCTGAGTGAGCACGAAATGCTCTCTTGTCAACAACACCCAAGTTAACCCAAGTCGATGTTTTCAGCTGTTTGGAAAGAGAAGAGCAAAGACAGTCTACTGCACCTCACTGAGAGGTCACTGCAGTCTGAAGATCATTTTCTTAATCATCGCTGAGGATACAAGCTTTGCAATTAATAGCCCAAAAAATCTATTTGTGCATAAGAAAGACAATGCTTTAATTGAAGGTTAACCTGATTATTGGAGCCTTCATCACATTTAACTTTCATTTGAAGCGGCAGTGTGTTTTGTTATATTAATACAAGTAATAATTAAATGAATAACTTTGTAATATGTTGTATATCAAAGGCATCCATATAAACATGGATTTTTTTTTTTTTTTTAATGGGAGAAAGTGCGTCCTTTATCAGTTTAATAAGGAACACATCTTTTAATTTTCAAATGCAGGACGGGTCTTTATTTTAAAGGACATTTGGTAACCCTTTCATGGAAGGAGTGTCCTGCTGCAAATCCGAGCTGGTGTCACCCATGCTACTTTGTGAGTTGTTTCTTCTGAGGGCAGCACGGTGGCTTAGGGGTTAGCGCTGTTGACCCACAATAAGAAGGTCACATGTTCTCCCCGTGCCTGCGTGGGTTTCCTCCCACCGTCCAAAGACATCATGTTTCACTTGATTGGGGACTCTAAATTGCCAGCAGGCATAAATTGTTTAAATTGTAACCATAAATTGCTAACAGGAGTATAACCTTACTGCAGGTATCAAACCAACAGAAAACGAAGGCTCCATAAACATTCTACCTCTTTGCCTAGTTTTGTATTAGCCGGTAGTTACAGTTTGAGGGTGAACTCAGAAGTTAGCAAATGTGAAAAACAATGTTTGTTTTTATGCTTTCACAAGGTAGTTTTTCATAAATGAACAACGCTTTATTATATCTGAAGTCTAAATACAGTCTTCGGAAGTAAAAAGGTAATTTTAGGCAGTAAAGGGCACACCACAGTCACTTGACCTCAGCATCTCCTAACCTGATCCAGTTGGAGTTTACTTCATCTTCATCTCATAGGAAGAGAGTCTCCTCTCTTTTGATTTGTTGATTTGGCAGTAAATCAGCTTTCATGTCTGGTGTGGTGATGTTCAATGGCCCCAACAAGTTCTTCAGTCTCGTGTAGCATTATTTTAACTCCCATAAAAGCTTAACCACATTAACCACATACATTATTTAAGGAATCAAACCAAAAAAACCCTTTCAAAGAACATCAGGACAGAGGAAGTGGAAGTGCAAAAATTGCATGCAGTCAGTGGAAAATGTTGTCAAAGGAATAGTACAAAAGAATAATTCCACTCTCTATGGAGGCTAAATCAGTCATCTGTAATTTTAACCACCAGGTGAAGTGGAAACGTGCTCTTCTGCCTCTAACATGACAAACAAGAAACTCCAAACCTACTTGTAGTGGTGGGATGAGTTAGTGCTGATATATTCCCATAATTCCTGCCTGTAAATCCAGGATGTGTGCACTGTCATCTAAAGCTGCGGTGTCCTGATGCTGTAATGTGAATTCTGCACAATGAATTGTTAACATTTTTTGACAGATCCACTGGACATGATGAGGCTGTCACTGAAGAGGGCCGTCAAACATCACAACACAGTGCAAAGCCTGGTCAAATCACCAGGCCTTCAGGGAAACACAAACACCCACAACAACATGGTGGAAGACACATAGAATTGCAAAATGACTTCATTTAAATAATTTAGACCTGGACGCGCGGGTATCTTTGCCTTGATGGATGCCACAGAATAATACCCGACTATGCTGCCTGACATACCTGATCTTTGTCAGCTGAGTCCAGTTGTTTTTGTAAAGCAGATTCAAGCACGGTGGCGCTGATTTAGTTTTTCGCCTTGTTAATTTTAGTTTTTTAAAGCCCAACCAGCTAAAGCTAAATCCTAACCTATGAGCTTTAGTTCATGGTTAAAGGACAGAAAACTCAACAGTGCGTGAAACACAGGGTCGGGTTAATAAAAGGAAGCAGATATTCAAGCTTTTGTCCCAGAAGAGACAGTTCTTTCTTTGTGATAGACAAAATAGCTCTTTGTAAATTATTCAAAAATCGGCTTTTACTTCCGTGTATTTTTAAGAGTGTGGACATCACACAGTTTTTAAAACCTTTTGTCTGAGTTGACATGAGGATTGTGAAAAACTCAAAGACACAGGAAACACAGTTGTTCAGTTATTTTTACAAAAACAATATGAGGGAAAAACGTAAATACCAAAAACTAAGGAAACTAAGCCACACTCGAGGTCATGCTCTCCATATACAGCTGTGCCTTTCATATTATTTCTACTAATTTGAGCCGCCTGAGGAAGAATTTACAAAGACACAAGAAAGACACAAATTACACATAGTGACTTGCTTGTTATGAGTATGCAATGCCAACTGCAGTGAAGTGTTTATCTAGTTTAACATAATTATATGGAGAAGACTTTGAAACCATATTAAAGTTTTAAAAGGGTCAGATACACAATGATGTACCCTATAAATGATCAGGATTATGCTATAATTGGTTCATATCTTATTTCATGTCATTCTGATTAACTAGGAATACAAAAAACATAAACTGACAAGACAAATGAGGCAAGTTCCCTCAGGCTGTCTGCTCAAAGCAAAGAGGGGTTCGGAATAAAAATCAATCAAATCAAATTCTGTAGTGAAACCTTTAAATGTTAGCTGCAGGATCATCTACAGGACACCACCGCCTTCAGGGCAGCTTTCCCTCACAGCAGGTTATAGCAGCCCACTGCTGACCCCCAGAGGGGCAGTGTGTGTGTGTGTGTGTGTGTGTGTGTGTGTGTGTGTGTGTGTGTGAGAGAGAGAGAAAGAGACCAGAAACTGATTAAAGCTCAGAAAATATTAGAGGAAACTTTTATCCATTTTATCTTTTTGCATTATATCATTCATCACGGGAACACACACACACAAATTAGGAAAATGAAACAACTTACTTGTGAGAGAGAGGATGAGGAGCAGGAGGAGAGTGTTGGTAGTCATCTCCTTTCTTCTTCCCTGGACCAACACAGTACTTTTGCCGGGTGGTCCTCCACAGAAAAAGAAGAGGTTTGTGTGTGTAAACTGTGTGTGTACGTGTGTGCGTGTGTGAGAGGAGAAATCCTCAGTGTTTAGATTCCGTTGTGCCACAGCAGAGGGACCTTCTCTCTCCTGCGTCCCTCCTCCGCTGCGCTCGCTCGGCTCAGATCTCGAGGAGCGCAGAAGACGCACGAAGAAACTTCTGGCTATTGTAACAGAGAGCTTATCGGCATTGAGTGTTTATTTACCTCAGTCACCATGTTGGCTGCTTTTTTTTTTTTTTTTTTTGCCTATTGGTATAAGAGATCGACTCCAGATGTTTCGTCGCTGTCTCAGTCACAAACCAGCCGCGGTGACATTCAAAAAAAAAAAAAAAAACAACTATCCAACTGTTCAACTGAGTCAAAAGAGAGAGAGAGAGAAAGAAAGAAAAGAAAGAAAAGAAAGGAAGAAAAAAAAAGAAACCAGGTCCAACTTCCCTCTCTGCTCCAATGAAAGAGCCAGAGATCACCTGCGCCAAGTTCGCCGTCCTCTGACTGAAGCTCAGACAAGTTGGAGTGCGCAAAGACAAAGTGGCGCAGCTCCAAGTCCTCCTCAGAGCAAACCACCTCCAGTTACAGTCCACGGACAAGACAAGACAAGAGCTTCTTCACATGGAAGTCTGAATGTGAGGAGAGGCGGGAGGGGGAGGTGGAGTGGAGTGGGGGGAGGGCTGGAGCTGGAGGTTGGACTCATCTGCCCGTCAGTGGCCTCTGCTCCCCTGAGTGAACACCAGGCTACTGGTTACTGGTTACTGGTTACTGGTTACTGGTTACCAAGGGACAGCTTCACTCAGCTCCATGTGATGAAGTCTATCGGTCTATGTTGTAATTGTGGACTGGTCAGTTATGGATGCATTGGTTGATTGACTGCGTCCTCATTACATTTCACATTAGGTTTCATTTTGTCTCATATTCATCCCAGCAGTTCTTTATAAACTGAGAACACACTTTCTAAGTGTTTGTCTTTTCCGTGGAGCCCAGGAAGAGAAGCTAACCTGTTAGTAGGAGCCGCATAAATGACCACACAGCTCTGCTTGGCACTGACCCACTCTTTGAACTTTGACCTCGTGGATAACATCTGGGAAAAGTAGGGAAGGCAGACACTGCCTGCTGTATGTTGGGTTTTTTTTTTTATATACATAATTTTTAAATCATTCGTCTGTCTCTCACTGAAGAAACAAATTGTAAATCTTCTTGTTTATGCTAAAGCTTTATAGATGAATAGTCCCATTGTCTCTTGTTGAATGTAGATTTTCTTTAAAACATTTTACTGTCTTCTTGTTCTTGTAGTGTCTTATTGTCTTTTGTTGAATGTGGACTTCGGGAAGATCAGCTGCTATCATTGGAGCAGCTAAATGGGCATCCATAATAAACAACAGAGTGTTCAAGTTTTCCACAGCACACTTCTAGGGTGAACCACGACAGGCTTCTGCTCATTCACATCATCTTTAAGCGAGATAAATATAAACAAATATGAAAACAGTCAACTTTGCACATTCATCATTCTGCACAGCGAAGTAGCAGCATGACAAACACAGGTTTAAATGGGGAGGAGGATTTAAATCCACAAGAATTTGATTACATAAAGTGGGAGAGCTGCTGTCTGTTGCTCATCACGCTCCCCCACATGATCTACCTCAGAGGCCATAAACAGAATGCATATACAGAAAGATCATTTCTGCTGCAAATATGTGTGGGCTTGCTTTTATATTTGGGTTCATGACGTGAGCTCACAGCATATTTTTAACAGTTGTGCTGAGGGCACGTGCCTACGATACGCCAGCACAGTAAGAGGAGAGTCATGTTGCAGGTCACTCTGCTGAAGAAGTAACAGCGAAAACAAAAAATCTTAGGTGAGAAGGCAATGAAGAGGAAAAGACATGAAGAGACTGTACCTCTTTTAGACATTTCTGCTTGTTCCTCATTAATAATCCATTGCAGATCCAAGGGCAGACAATCATCAGCATGGGTGGGAGCAGGACAGGTTCTTGAATGCATTTTCTTATTTGAGAGACAATAGAACTCAATTAATTTCTAAAACACTCCAAAGTAATTAATCTTGAAATGGATGAAGTGAATTCAATAATTTTCAACACAAAATGTGTGACAACACCACTTCTCACGCCCACAAGATAATCTCCTAAAGCAGTAATAATAATGTCAACACAAAAACTGGTGAGAGATTTACTCCTGTGCTATTACTGATGGGTTTTGTATGTCTATAAATCCCTCAGAGTCCAGGCCATATAACCAACACATTACTCTCTTACACGGCCCAGTGGAGATTTCAATCTGCCATAATGGAAGTGTGTGCCTGCCTCAGTCAGGTTAACTGACACAAGGGTGACACAGCTGAACGCCATCCGTAACGCCGCTGCTCCATCACTGCCCCTGTCTCATACAGGCAGGTTCAGCTTGCCAAATAAACGTGCCAAGATCGTACCTGCCATTTTTATATGTTTACAGTCAGGAAAAACTACCGTGTGAGTGGGGGGGGGGGGCATAATGTATCAACATATTACACCGAGGAAGGAGGGGGAGGTCACACTCGTGGTTTTAATCTTTATTTATCCTGATAAGGTCTGCTGAGTGTGCACGCTGGAGAGATTGCTGAGCCTGTAGAAAACAACTTGCCTTCCCATTCATAGACACACACACACACACTTGAAGGAGTTTGTAAATGGTAGCCAACAAACAGCTCAGTTGAAGGTTCATCTTCTCTGACAAACGGAGCAACTACAACAAAAGTAATTGTCACAGACTGAATCCAGCATTTCGGTCTGGCTTCACTTGGAATATGTAAGCACAGATACAGATAAAACACAACTCTCCTTACTCCAAGGAAGCACCGGATAGAAAAATATCAAGATGGGAAAAGAAGAAAAAGAAAAACATCAACCTGCGGCGCACACGTTTATCCATATACCTGGAAATTTCACCTCTACGAACAGAAAGTCTGCGGGTGTCCTGCTGGAAATATGTGTTTGCCTCACACAGCTATCAAACTATCAAACAACTGTCTTAAAATATGTGTCCACTGCGTTCTGGTGTTCAAGGGATTTTAGAGAGTGGCTGTATTTCTCTTTCATAACCCCACCTTCATACTGCACAAGGTCTTCAGATAAAACCTGGTGCAGAAATATATCATGGATATGTAAAGGAAAGAAGACAAAGTTTTAAAAATTATTGCAACAATAGGGAAGGTGAGAAGACAGATGACATGTTGTCTCCGATCAAGTTACTACAATGAGGAAGGCGAGTTGTGGTAAATTGCAGTTTTTGAATTTTCATGGTTGTTTTATTTAGATTATTTCTAAGTTTTTTGTTCTTTCCAAACCCTTAAGGTTTGATAAACACATTTCAAACTCCATAGCTTACTGTAATAAAACCTCAGTGTGTGAGCAGAGATAAACTGTGATGACATCATGATAATGCCACGTCCCTCCTTCACGAGAAATTCACCTGTATGAGTTCTAATTACATCAGCCCAAAAAGCAGGCTGTTACTTAAACAGAGCTTCAATCATTATGTCAATGGCAGGTTAGAGATAAACATGGAGCCAGACCAGGAGAGCGGGTGCATCTGATGTGTGCACTGATCACAGAGAGGAATCTGTGACAGGAGAGCAAACCACCGAACAGCTCACAGAGTCACGATTAGCCAAAGGAAAAAGAGTCAAGGAACAACCATGCTGTCGTGTTGCTTACAGTCCAGGAGCATCAGCTGAACTTTGATCTTGAGAAGAAGGGACTCTGGGTTGATGATTGGTCATGTAAAGGCCGTGTGGAAGGCAAACTGTTCCACTGTTAGGAGCCACTCAATCGTTTTCTCTGTATCAGAGGTAGCGGAACAACATCCAGCTCAATACATACGAGTCAGCATCGGGGATGGAGGCTGCAGGGAAAAAAACACAGAATTCAAGCCCACTTTGCAGAACTATTTTTTACTGTCAAATTTCAGTTATCTACAATTTTCTGTGTTTTTTATTCCTCACATATCAAGTTAATAAAATTCATTTTAAGAAACTGCTAACACTTGGACTTATACGTCCCATGAATCCACAGGATGTAACACAGGATGCTGCAAGTCTGTTCCAGACACAAAGGCACTGATGTAAATGAAATGAAGGCAAAGTGCACACACACATTCAGAGGGTGACAGGTCTAATAACCCACAGCGCTCAAAGCCTCAGAGTTTTTTTTTTTACCTTGCAGTCAGTCCGTCTCCTGTGCTCTTACATCATCACATTAAGCAACATTTTTACTGACTACATGCACATTCAGAAATGTCTTTTGATGCAAAACATGAAGTTGTTCATGGGGGTACAATTATTTTTTTCCGAAAAACTGCTTTGTATAACACAATATAATGAATGTGATGATTTTACTGTGTTAAATACTTTTTATTTTTCTCTTAACTCTCGGGGTCCATGTTGATGTGAGTTAGTAATTATTAAGTGATGAATGAAAATATTTTTGCTAACAGAGTTTCTGTATTTTTTATTTAGACGGCGTAAATGCTTCGCTGAGAAAAGTTTTTTAGTGAAGTTCATGTGACTGTTACTGCTGCTCTCTCACTGGACCGGGCTGCTGACAGAACTGAGCTGTTGTATCGCAGAGGCAACCAATGCGTTTTTCTTGTTGTGGCAGGTGGACCTGTCTAGGGCGTACCCCTCCCCCGCCCGATGTCAGGTGGGATTGTCTCCGGCGGAAACGGATAGCTGGTCGAGAATCAGTGACTGTGTAACACATCATGTCCAGCGGATGGTGCTGTGTAGTTGAGTGAGAATTGATCACATCGGCCTGTGGTGGCTGGTGGGACCGAGCAACCACAACCGAAGCGCACATCATATTGAGCTGGAAGAGTTTTTAGCCAGCTGTTAGGGTTGGACATGTAAACTACTACTTTAGCAGCATGAATTATTATATTTATTATATTATATTATGAATATTAACTTCACACATTTACATGCTCATTAATGAACTGGGCTGGCAGTTTCTGTTTGTCTTCCAAAAATAGAACTACAACATACTCAAAGCAAAACATGTATTTGTGACTTTTAGCCAGTTAGATGTGGTGTGATGTCTTCTAAATATGTTTTAAAAAGAAATATTCATGTCCACTGTCTGTCTTGACAGTGAACATGAAAAGGTGGAAAAGGTCGAACTGGATAAAAGAATTAACAGATGAACGGGATATTTTCATCACATCAACATGACCTACAGCTTTTGCCTCTTTTAACAAAGTTGCTTCAAGTAGCTAAACCTTTAAGGTGAGTTGAACTTGAACCAAAACTTGTTACAACAATGAAAACAAAGACCTGATATCCCATTTCGCTGACAGCCAACCTAAACATAAGAATTAGCTTATGCTAAGTCAAACCTGCTCAAACGTGACATTTTGCTGGAAAGTGTCTAGATGTAGGTTTTAAATTGACTGTATATATTATTTAGCATCACTGCTCAGAAAGAGATAAAGAAAGTTCAGTATTTCTGAGCTGAGTGTTCAGTCTCTCTTCTGTTTTCATTAGACGGTTAATCAGAACGTGACAGCAGAATAATCATGTTAGTGGCTGTTTACTGTGATTGGATCAGCCAGCAATGCAAAGTTGGTACAAAGTGAGTTAATTTCAGCTGTTGGTGGAAAGCTGACTGTGGCATGTTCAGGCCCAACTCTGTTTGAGTCATGTGTACCAGGATTTTATTACTAAATGTTCATATAATCTCTTTAAGTTACTTAGAAGAAATGTGTAATTATGGATGTTCATTAAAATGTTAATGTTAATGTTAATTATAAAAGTTTAATGTGGATTTACTGTATTTGGTCAAAAACTTATAGAGTGTAATGCTCACTCTGTTGGGAGCAGGAGCGCTTTCTTTTAAGAGAAATTATTCATTTGAGTTATTAGACGGACTTGTTGTCCACATACTAGTTTATTGATAACACGACGACACTGCCACCAAGTGGACTCAAAGCACATAACTTGACTGTGCATCTTAGTGGAAAACAAAATAGTCGTATTTTCGGAGCCATCAGACAGGAGAAGGAAAGCACCAAGTTTTAGAAGAGAATGTTATACATTTATTATTGAACCAGCTTTTGAAATCCAAAAGATGGGGTAAGGGATTAAAAAAATCATTGCACTACTTAATAAAGTATTACTAGTAATAACTCTCATACAAAATGTACAAATGTTTGTTAAAAATTTCATTATCATAACAGGCCTTCAAATGATTTTGGTTACAGATATAATACATGATGAAACTACTATGACACCATTTTAATGATAGAGTTTCATAAAGTTTGAAGGAAGAATATTCAACCAATCCAACAACTTGGGTGGAAAACATTAGCAAAATGACTTGATAAGCACTAAACATATTGGTTGCAACATTTTCTGAAAAGACATAAATAGTGGGACTGAGGTAATTGCTAGTGTACCAAGCAAAAGAAAACTGTCCAACACAAAAACAAACCCTAAGACACAAAATGGATGCATACAGTCACAAATATGACCTTTGACCCCAAAGGAACATAACAAAGATGACAGAAAATCTCCCAACATTCCCGTGGATATTACAAGACTTTATACACTGGAAACACCGAGCAGTTTTATAAAATAAATGTTCTTCCTACTTTGCATTTAAAATGGGTTCAAACAAATGTATTAGTCTGATGTGCTGAAATATGGGGACGAGTTTGTTTTGTTTTGTTTGTTTGTTTGTTTGTTCGTCAGAAAAAAAAGCTTCTCAGGTTTAAGACTGCAGGTGCCTGGCTGAACTTTCCAAACCAACCTTTTGTCAACACAATCTCTCTAAGTCCTATGTTAGGTTGTCATTGTGACACAACATGCCATTTGTGATAAATAGTGATAAATTACAAGAGCAAGTCTGCTCTGTGCATGAGGTGAACATCTTGGAAATTATATTATGACATACTGACATAGGCCTTTCAGAGATAATCATTAGGGGAAAAAAAAAACCCAACTTCTGGACATATACAACTGCGCAGTGAAAAAACAAAAGCATTGACTTTTTGGGGTCCTGTAGATAATTGAAGTTGAAGTGGAGATATATGTTCTTAATAGATTTAAATCTTGTTCACACACACACAGACAGACTAACTGAATCAACAATCAACTAACTGATCAGTGGTTGGTTCACAATGGAAAGAGAGTGAGTAGGTTTTAAATCTATGTATTAAAGTGCTGAAGTGTCAGATCTGGCGTCCGGTGAAACATAAATTTAGCTGTGTCTCTTTAAAATTGTTCCCTGTCAGCGATGGAGAAAACACGGCATCCGCACACAGAGGAAGCTGCTTGTGCACCAAGATGGTCACGGACATGTGTTGTCAAAGGCCTTATTCCTATGAGATAGAACTGAGGGTGAATGACACTCAGAGACTTTTCAGTGAATGTCGTGCATGCAGCTGGTCAGCTCTGTCAAACCTAACTGTATCCCTTCAGTTAATATGATGTGATGAGATGGAGACGGTCTCAAATTGTTTCTTTATGGTTGGGAAATACTGCACACTAAAAAGTGTCTCTGAAAAACCTTCAGCCTTCCTGTTCTCAGACAAAAACAATGTAGATGTGGATTAGGTTGTGTTCATGACAACCAGTACTGTGAATTTTTCAAGGGGGTGTGCCTGGTCCTGCACTTTGACTGGGAGACTTGTTTGGCCACAAAGTTTCAATTAGTCTGAGATTAATTTGGGAAAGCTGAATTTGGGATTTAATCAATAACACTGTACCACATGAACTGTATAAATACCACAGAAAAGTGAGCGCACCCAAACACACACACACAAATGTGCATGCACCTAAAAATAAAGCATATTTTCACTGCTCCAAAGTAGATCACTCTTTGAAACACAGTGTACAGTATCTTTGTTTCATCACACACACATATACACACACGCACACAGCTCTCAAACTCAGGAATGCAACAGTATACATGGACTGATTGGGCTCCACTGTAATTATAATGACTCTGGTAAAGATGACAGTGCGTAGGCCAAGGTGTATAACCAGACTAATAAAAATGGAATTAGAATCATCTTTGGACTGCAAATTTGTTAGTATAACTATACATAAGTTTTTTCAAAGCAGTCTGTTGTCTGTCCATCCTTAAAGGACAAATCAGGTCACATCAGTTCACAATGACTTCAACACATAAATATGTCGACCTGCACATTACCTGTTTGTTTCAAAGGCCATTCATAGAAAGTGAGAACCGTTTGCAGAAGGCAGAGCAGTAATCCAAAATGCAGGGACTAGGAAGTCCAGCAATGAAATGAGCATGAGTCAGTAGGAAGTTTCCATACCCCTAAATGCTGATCCCATTTGAGAATTATGTCAATGTTCACTGTTCTTGAGGATTAAAGAGTACTGGTCCCAGTTAAGTTGCAGAATTTGCAAGTGATGGTGTTTCAGAAAAGGAGATACGTTCACTGACTGGTTTGTGCATTCAAAGGGGAGATGGGGAGCAGGGGTTGGCTGCTGATACAAGCTAGAGGTCACTCAGAGTCCCGCTGGACCTCCGAGGCATCAGCTCGGCAGATAGGACAGGTCCGGTTAGCCTGGAAGGAATGAAAAATAAGATGAAGATGAAGGTTAAACTAATTAAAAATGTACGTAAGAGATCAATATATAATAGACAGTGTCAGCAAATCAAAGGCCTGGTCACACCAGCTTTTAAAACTGAATTTTAAAGCAGCATCTATGTATTTCACTGGAAGTCAGGAGCTTTCTTTGTGGGGCAGGGGTAAACCCACACACTTCTTTTTTTTTAACATTGAGTTCAACTTCAGTAAATTTTAAAATCAAATTCATGACACTGACCAAGGGCAAGCTACTGTATAGCTATACCAAAACCAATCCAGCCTGAAGGATCTTAAAGCCATAACCCAAACACATGAAGCTAACTGCTTTATTAGTGGTGTCGCTCTATTAACTTTTATCACAGCCATTATAAAAGTCATCCAGGAACAATCTTCTCCTCTAAACAGGAACAGTATCATGCAGTCAACTTTCAACTTTTTGACCCAGTTAACCAGTTTGATAACTTTCTGTTAACTGTCTTTCTTCAACCTTCAGTCATTAAGTAAAACACCAAGAGCAAGTAAAAGCTGTCAGTCAGAATCTGCTGTAAGTGTTGTTGTGACTGACTAATGTTCAAACATTCCCATCTGAAGCACATACATCACAAAACACGTGGATAAATTTCACTTTTCCATTTTATGGTGCGACCAAACCTCAAGGGTTCAGAGAGAAACTGAGAGATATAAAGTCATGCAGCTGTCCTCACTCACCTTCAGCCACTTGTCTACACATTTGGCATGGAACTCGTGATTGCAGGGTAGGACCCTTAGAAGCTGGCGAGACTCAAAGTCACACATACATACCACGCACCTGTAAGACAAAGCAGGGTTGGCATTTTAAAATCTTACCAAAACAAACCTACAGCTTTTCGCAGTGAAAAATCCTCACACAGAGACACTCACAGTGTTTGCTCAGACTGATGGTTGTTGGGGTTGAACCTGTATGACGGAAGCTGCTCTATATCTGCCTTGGTTAGTCCTCGGGGTTTGGCCTCTCCTAGACGCTCTGCAAGGTTCAGCAGGGCCTGAAGGTTTCAAACAAGGAAGAAAAGTTTAGAGGCCAGAATTTGCAAAGGACGTGGTTTCAGCTAAACTATCACATAAATGGACTGACCCTTTAATGAATCTTTAAAACTGCGCTGAATGGGAGTGAGTGGATTTCATGATGAATATTTGTCAGAGATTAAGAGTTCATTTTGTCAATGTGTTGTGTAAAAAAAAAAGAACATGTTCTGGGTTGTAAAATTATTGACAGCTGAGGGATCAGTGGGATCAGTTTGTCTCACCTCGTAGTTCTCCACCTCTCCATCATCCACATCCAGCTCTAAACTGATTGTGGGGGCCACATTTGGGGGCATAGGGAGCATGGACCTGATAGTTGAAGATAGGAAATACAATTTTCCTCTGGATATCAATTCATTGGGGAAAACTTGGATCTACAGCAAATTCACCTGTATAGTTCTAAGAAAGTAAAAAACACTTACAGGAAGTAAGGCAAAAAGCTGGGATGGTAGGGCGATGGAGGAACAGCCTGCTGAGAGCGGTAACGCCGACTTGTGAATCGACGAGGCATGAAGTGGGGATAGGGCTATGAAGGGAGGGGACAGAGAGAAAACTATTTAGTTTTCTACTCTGAATTATTAAACTTTATCATTATCATCCAAAACAAACTTGGGATTTAATAATTGTACTTACCACTGTAAACAACTCCTGTGACAGAGGGTCGTGGTGTGACAGGAACTGGAGTGGTGTGGAGGGTGGCAGGGTGGATGGAGGCTGATGGTGATGGTGGTGGTGGTGGTGGTGATGGGAGTAGCTGAAACCTCCACCCACTGACAGCTGCTCTCCAAGAATCTCAACATCATTTTCAATTGTCTGTAATGGCTGGGGAGAAAGATGCTACATTAACAATCAGGACAAGTATATGATAGCTATTATGTTTGGACAAGATGGCCGCCTTTTTATTTCGTAGAATATTTGATGAAATCAAGATGGCATTTTAATGTTATCAGTGTGTGCACATACTTATTTACGCATACTATTGCAAACTGATCTATAGTATATCTATTAATGGCAACAGAAACTGTCATGCAAAAGAAAATGTGCATGAACAAAACAAAATGATTATTTTCTTATGATGACTAACTAGGTTAATGAATTCATCATTTTCTTTTCACTTCCCTAGAGGTGTCAGATGCACATATTATTTCTGGGCAATGAAGAACCTGCTCTGCTAGAATAACTGAGTTCTGCTTTAGAGTCAACAAATTCTAATAATACAAATGTGTTGTTTTTTTTTTAGGAAAGCACCATTTCCAGGAAAAGAAGTAAAACAAATCAATCACATACCGATCTAGGCTGTTGTGTCTGGAAAGGCAGGAACTGTCCGGGTGTGGGGAGGTGGGTCGGGTGGTGAGAAATGTGAGGCGGAGGAGGTAGCAGGAATTGAGGGTCACTGGACAACAGGGAGGGAAAGGCATAGGGGACCGGCAAATGTTGCATTGAACATGCCTGCAGCATCTGGAAGACAACAGAGAAACCTTTAAAGTATGTTTCTTATTTGGGGGGCTGGATTTTATTACATCTTCCCACAAGGTGGCAGCCAAGTCCTTTCAAACTAGAAAATTCTCTGCAGCTAACTGCCACTTTTTACACACTTTCCCATTTCATTGGTTCTTTGGCTTTGAGTGTTAGAAGAGATAGTACAGCAAGTTTACAAATTTTTAATAACAGACGGACCAGCATTGTTACAAACTGCACGTGTTCTCACCGGGTGGTAGTGCTGTCCAGTGCTGAAGACCACACTGCATGTAGGAACCTGTTGTTGTGAGGAGCAGGTTGGGGGAAGGTGTTGGCCACTACACAATGGTGCTGCAAGACCATGAGGAGGGACTGGGGTCACAGTGTAGGAGACTGGTACACTGCCCTGCTGCAGCTGAGGACATATCACATCACAGTTGATAAATACAGATTTCATAGATAAAATGTCTGCTGGCCAACTGGCACAAAAACTGATTTGTAGACTAACCTGTTCATGCAAGTCCATGACCATGGCTCCTTGCGGCTGTTGTGCTGTGTGATGCTGTTGCTGATGATGGAGGTGATGGTGGTGAGCAGCCGGATGTAGCAACCGTGGTGACAAGGCAGGGGGATGGAAAGCTCGGGGCTCCTCCGCACCTGCCCCACCACCACCAGCTGTGGGGGGCTGACCGTAAGTGCTGGGCGTGTGCGTTGGGTATGTCTGGTGTGTGGAGGGATGGGTGTTGTGGTAGTTTTCATCCTGGAGCTCTGATGGCGCTAGGCGAGGTGCAAGGCCTTGGGTGGAGGGGTGGTGATGTGGAGGCAAGTGTCTGGTAGGTCTGGCGATACGACCACGCTGACGCCTCACGGGGGGGCTGGAGGAAGCAGAAAGGTAAGGTTTATGTTTGGGGCCTTCAGTTACTTATCACAGTTGAAGTGATTGTATAACCACCTTACCTGCGTCTGTGGCGAACAGGGGTGAGGCATCTCTCCTGGTGGTAGTGTGTGTGGGGGTGAGGTGGCCTTCGACTGGGGGGCCCTGACTCCCAGGGGCGGATGGGGGGAGATGGGGTGGATGGTGGAGGGGCGGATGAGGTTAGCTGCTCCAAGACTGACTGGCTGGACAGCCTCTGGCGCTTTGGACTGGGGCTTTCCTCACTCTGCAGAGGGTGGGGGTGGAAAACAGAGGAAAGAGAGGCGAGGGAGAGGGGATGGGTATTGTGGTTAGTGACCCATAGCACTCGTATCAAATAAATCAGTTTCACCATGCTTGACATTCCCTCTGGCCTGCAATCCATATTACTGCATAGACACAAGTTCCTTTGTGACTTGTGGCATTTCCTGTATGATCCAGAGTGAGTGTACTCTCATATGCATTTTCAGACATGTGTGTGTGTGAAAGACAGCATATTACACCAACAGCACTCTGAAGCCCTGAGGGTTCAAAGTCACTTCCTCTCGTTGTGAGGAAATGCAAACGCTAGACAAGCTCACACAAGCCCATGTGCGAGTCATATGTACACGCCCTGTTCTGGATAGCTGGGCAAATACTTATGACTTATGAGGCTCAGAAGCGGTGTCATAGCTGAGAATGTAGTCACCCAGGTTCCGACCAACTAAGAAGTCATCCCTTTCTCTTGTTTCAGTCCAGTCAACTCATCTGTGAGTCACTTCACTTAGTCAAGCAGTGAATCTCACACTTGGTGCCTGATGAGGCAAGAACAGACACAAAACACACACTCATGTGTCAGCTCTTAGTCACTCTTCATTACAAAGACCTTAGCTGGGCTATGAAGAACACATGGGTTCCTTAAGAAACCACACATAGCACGATTCCTCGTAGTTACCATCTCACCACTTTTTTCCCTCTACTTACTTGATCCCTGCTTCCACCTTCCCTTTTTGTGGGGGAGACATGTTGTTAAAGTGTGATAAAAATGACTCAGCGGCTGTGACTTTTAACACACACGCATGTGCACACGCATGCGCGCACAGACGCACAGACACACACACACACACACACACACACACACACACA
The DNA here is from genome assembly GCF_900963305.1 of Echeneis naucrates. Taxonomy (NCBI): domain Eukaryota; kingdom Metazoa; phylum Chordata; class Actinopteri; order Carangiformes; family Echeneidae; genus Echeneis; species Echeneis naucrates. The sequence continues at coordinate 8,158,023 of NC_042511.1, forward strand.
CACACACACACATAGCTCAGCAACCTTGAGAGCCGTGTGATAGCTAAAAGGAAACAGCTGGAGAGCAGGCAGCAGAGACACACGCATGTTCTCTCTCACTCACACACACGCACGTGCACATACACAAAGTTATGGAAACGCCTGCAGACATGCAAATTCACATTCACACATGGGCAGCTGCCACTGTTTGAGTACTTCATATTATTCTATAAAGAACAATACCTTCTGACTCTGCTGTTCCTACAAACCCGAACAAAATGTGTTTTGATTACTGGGCCGAACACACTGTGCCGTAATGGCTCTATCACTCACTTGTAGCACTAGATGTGACCTGAGCCTGAGCTGCTTATGGAAAAGACAAAAAATAACAATGACTTCAATTAGGCTTGACTGTGTGATAAAAGAGGGCTGGAAAGGAGGAAAAGGTGTTGGAAGAAAAAGTGTATTGGATTCATTTTCTAAAAAACTGAAATGAGGGTGATGCTTGGTGGAGCCTTGGGGCAAAGCAGAGACTGAATGACAGAAGAAAATCGGGTCGTTGTAGTATTTCTATAAGCAATGTAAATCACCATGCTCGAAACAATCAGGTCCAAGATGACTGGCGAAAAAACTACCATCTTCAAAGTAATGTCAAATCCCAACACATCCTGCTCTGCCTTATGCATAGCTCAAAATACATTTTAACTTGTTTCTGCAGGTCTAAGAGAGGCAGCACTAGGCATGTGGTGGGAAAAGGGTTGAAATGCCTCAAATATTTTCAAATAATAGATCAGAACCATTGGGTTGCTTCATGACTTGGTCGTTCACCAGGTTATTACAGACTACGCTTTAAATTATTTTAGAAAGTGAACTCTCTTCAAACACTGCTGCTTAAAATATGTTTCAACCAAAAGTCTATTTAAAATACTCTTGTGAATTAAAAATAAGCTGAAACCAGTGGTTGACCTGGAAGAGCACATACCATTAAGGCTTAGTCTTGACCACGGCAGCCCAGGTTAAAGACTGACCTGTGGCCCTTTGCTGCATGCCATCCTCTCTCTCTGCCTGACTTTTCTCTCCATCCTTTTGCTAGTGTTTGCTGTTCTTTTTTAGACAATTTTCACTTCTATTGAGACAAACAGCCAGTCAACAAAAAAGCATGTGGTCAAGTTCACTGAGTCAGATTTAGAGTGGACAAGAACGACTTTGTTAAAAACAGAAAGAATCAGAGGCATTTCCAGGGATCCTATTTTAACAAAAGTGATATAGAGGGCACAAACTGTCTGTGCCCATTTCCACATAGGATGAGTAGCACCAAAGCCCCCACCCTAAACCCCTCCGTTCTTCTCAACAACCCCTCCTTTCTTCCAACCCTCTCAACCAGCCTAGCCCCAACCTCAAAACCCTAGGGACATCTACTGTGCCCATTTTCATATGTAAGCCAGCCTCCTCCATCCCAACCCTGACATACACCCCCACCTCCCAAAACACACACACACACACACACACACACACACACACATCTCCCCCCCACTCCTTCCATCAGATAAGCGGAATCCCTTAACAGCCCCTTCTTCCTCGACCCCTCCTCGTTTTTCTTCTGTCTGTCCGTCCTGTCCAAGACCCCAGCCTGAAGTTCTTAGACAGGACACACACACACACACACACACAAAAACACACTGTCTATCTTAACACATGCAGACTATTGCCCATTAGTATGAAAGTTTGATGGGCCTGTCTGCCTGTGTTAGTGGAAAGGGAGCAGTGTCAGACAAAGGAGTGTGCATATGTGTGTCCTCAAGCAACGTGCCTTATGTTTTAATAGAGAGCTTGGTGTGAACCCATGTGCACACACACACACACGCACACACAACTGTCTGATTCAAACATGTTACCGATAAAACCAGAATATGTAGAGAAAGAAAAACATGCTGACTTTCAGAAGCTCAACATATACAAACATACACAGAGTGGCTCCCAGTGCAGCCCAGAAACATTGCAGACTGCTCTACGGCTGATATTACAGCACATTCTGCAATGCTCACAATGTAGCAACCAACCACATTCACACGCACAGACGCACACAAACACAGACACACCCCTCCCTCTGCCTTTCACTCTGTCCACATCCACTGAGTGCACACACCAGGCTAAACAGACATCCTGAAGCACAAGTGCAGACACACCCTACCATGTTGTATTTCACTAAGTCCACATTTGGGAAATGCATGCATCCACTTGCGCGCGCGCACACACACACACGCACACACGCGCACACACACACACACACACACACACACACTAACTGTGGCCAGCAGCTGTTGTGGCTTCGCTGTCATTGCAGAGAACCAAAATAAAGAGAATCCCAGAGTGCATGCTAACAAACCTAAGAAACACAACTATGCCCAGCTTCCTCTTTTCCAGCATTTGTGCTCTAGATAGGAGCATGAATGTGCACACTGAGCAAATATGGTCATTTTGCTTTTACAGATTCATTAATATTTGCAGACATGCTTCCACTAACACTCAAACACTTCTCCCTCCCCCATTTATTTTTTTTTTTCCATCAACAACATTTCAAAGCCCATTTTGTTTCCTGTGCCACTGTTCCTCCCTTCCTTCCCCTCCCTCCCTTGCTCCTTCTCCTCCTTTCCCCTCCTCTCCCTCCAACCAAGTCCCACAGCTGGAGGTGAAATCATTAGCAATACCCCCTCCCTGTTTTCGGCCTTGCCGCCTTGCTGCCTTGCCTCCTTCCCTTCTTTCATTCTCTCCCTCCAAGCTTTCTGCAACACGTTCCTGAGCATACTGCCTCCCATCTTCTTCCGTTCTCCATTCATCTGTTTTCAACACAAGCCTTCACTTGTGAAGATGACAATCATTTACTGACTTGCTTCATCTAGTTAAAATGATAAGTAGTGCTCTCTTCAAAATTCCCCTATATGAATTTAGTTTTATAGCTCATATTAAACCCTCAACAGAAAGTTCAATCGATAGCTTGTAATTTAGACATGAGGGCTGCATGGATATATCACTGAGGTATAAGCTCTAAAAAAAAAAAAGTTTCCATCACTGCCCATAGAAATTATTGATGGCTGATGTTGAGTAACAACAGTGAATAACCCTCTTAAAATCTAACAGATGAAAGATACAAAGCACAACTGACTTAAAATATGTTGAATGGTGCAATGGAATCACAACTACCCATAGGCAACAATCAAGCCAGCAAACTACACACTTCTTACAAGTCATAGAGGGTACACTTGCCACAGGTTGATGCTGCTACAGTCTTGTATAATTTTGGAAAGCACTTTGGTGTTTGTGAAACATAAAGCAGAATGGCTCTTTTAAGTGCAATGTTTGAGTTTCTCAATGAGACTCCTAAAAATCTACATGACTAACATAATTTAGTGACTGTTAAGAAGAACATCAGGTTTCCAATGAAGGAAAACGGACTGAGGAAAAACCTCCATTAAAAGGTTTTTCATTTATTAATTCAGCCCAAAAGCAGACAAAGGAAAGGCCCTGTGTGTGTTTTTATATCTTTCACTTTACCAAACAAGTAACAAATTACGTAATTATTAGTCACAAATTCAATAAATGAATAAATTCCTACTTCATATTTTGACCAGCCGTGTTTCATACTGGTGAAGAGGCCACATTCAAGTATAGTCAAAATGTGTTACTAGTGTTCATGATGATGGCAGCAATAAGGTTCTGCCTCTTATGACAACACTGTGTTGCGATGAGATTCACGCAATACACACAGCAAATAAATCCTACAGACACACCATCAGGATTCTGTCTGATGGTGTGTGTGTGCTTGTGCGTCTCAGTGATTCACTCAACATCAGCTGAGAGATGATATTATCTAATACTCAGTCACAGTGCAGCATGATCTAAATCAGAGGCCACAACAGTGTGAGATAATAAAATCCCTCCATGTCCTGTGTTGGCGTGAACCATCCACATCAGAGCATGGCAGCTTACCTTATCACTCTCCTCTCCATACGCGTGGTCTGGGTGGCAGTGGTAGGATCCACCGGAGGCTCCTAGACAGAGAGGGGGGACACAGTGAGTCGAAACACATTTATTACATGTTCTTACTGTATAGACTGCTTGAATTACAAGATTTTGTTTGGCAAACACATCAAAAGCTCCATCTTTAGCTCTTTCAGATTGCTGACAGTGGAACTGAGATCCTATTTACCACCCTGACACAACACTGCCAGCAATTAGTCGACAATGTCATGATATTTATAGGGTTTTTTTTTTTATGTGACCTTCTTTTAAACACCAACCAACATATTTCAAGTATAAACAAAGATTGTGACTTGGATGGCTGCAGCAATTTAAAATAGCCCATTGAAAATTGTGTTTAGTCTGTAATTTAGTTTACTGGCAATCAAGTCATTGATCCCACTCTTCTATACATGCCCATATTTACATAAGAGCTTGTAAAGATCTTTACAGGCTCAGTTGAATGCTAACTTATTAATTATAACTGTGTTGTGTATTATTTTACAATACAATCTACACAGCATGCTGGTAATACCTTTTGTTGAAATTGATAGCACCGTTATATCCAGGCATTGTGGGATGTCCCCTCTTCCTCTATAGCCAGTAAATTTAATCCTTTTGTTATTATTGTTCTAACGCAACTTGGATTTAATACACAACTGCAAAAAAACAATGTCAACATGTTTGCGTGATGAGGGGTTCTGACCATGTGTACAGGACAAAAGTGACTGAAACACATATGGTATATTCTTGTCTCAGATCAGAGGCATAAGATGTAGGTACACAAACACACACACACACACACACACACACACACACACACACACACACACAGACAAGCACACAAAATAAACACAGTAATCCCGGATTAGAGAAGCTTTCTGATGATACTGCCGCTCGAATCATGCCTAAGACTTTTACTCTTTTGTTTTTCCACAATCCTTTCATCTTTTTATTGTCTTTTCTATTTATTCTGGCTTTGTTTTTCCCCTTGTCATGGGCCCGTCTTTAGCTGGGGACGTCCTCACCACAGATGGTGGCAGTAGTATACACTCCAAGGGTAAGCGTTCCCAAGGGCACTCCAGACAAGGCTACCTTTACCATAGAGATGAAGAACGCTAAACTAGATGGGAATAGATGCAAAACAGCCTTTTTAAAAGATCATTTTTCACCTCTCAGGCTGTTTGTTTGTGGGATATTTCGACTCACAGTCTCCATCTTTGAAAAACAGCTCTGATTGACAACAAAGAAGAGAAGAGGGGGAGAAAGAGAAAGATGAGGCAGACCGAGTAACGTTTTCACAACTGAATTCCTCAATCCTTAAAAAAGCCTTTCCTCTCATATTCCAATCCCCCAGAGTTGGCAAAATAAATGGATTGAAAAGGTTGGGGCAAGTAAAGCTTATATTAGTGTAGTGAAAACCAGCTAACAAGCTATTTTCATAGGGATGATTTGGGATAAAGTAGTGGCGAAGCATTCATGGAACTTGCTGGATGCATAGCTCTCTTCTGTACAATACTCATTCAATGATCACAATGTGCAAAAATCCAGCTATCTTCCTGAATATAGACTCACTTGCACATTGAATGAGTCCGGTAAATTGAGTCAGAGACAAGTCATTCAGACAGAGTCATTCTATAGAGCAAGACACACAAGCTACAGAACAGGTCTTAAATGTCTGCATAACATCGTGTCCAATGCTGGTCGAACACAAGCAGCACACAGCATAGTCCGCACAATCTAGTTTCTACATCAGGTCCTCAAGGAAAGCTGAATAGCGGAAGTTTGCAGAATGAATTTCAATGTGCATAGAGAAATTGTTTTTAGGGGATGCTAACAAGAAAGATACAATAAAACTTGAAATGTAATAATGTGAAAGATATATGTGTGGAGACCAGGGATATAGCACGTGGTCTTGTTGAATCCCCTTTTTCCTACAGAGACAGGGTCCACTGTGAAATGTATACATATTATTACGGTTTGCCTGATGGTGCAGTCCTGATCTAATTCTTAAGCAAACAGAAGAAAAGTGAGGGCTGGACCTTGAGGCAGCAGCACAGCTCAAGAAGCAGAACAGACAGGGTGCTTCAGAGCAGTGAGACATGGAGACAAGAGCCAGAGTCAGGCTGTCTGCATGAACACACTGTGACTAGTAGCACAGAGCAGAGCGTGCATTCACACACAGATACTGGGAATTTAGGAACGCAAGACACACACACAGCAGCCAGAATAGATATCAGTGTTGCAGTGAAAAGCTGTTAAAAGAATGAACGAGTTGAATGAAAAGACAAGTAATTATCAAATAGGCAACCTGCACTTTTACTAAAATGTATGTCATTGTGTCATATGTATGACCTTTAACTTTCACTATGATTCCAACATGTTTGTTGGTAGTATGGTTCATTACTATTCAAAGATATCTGCCCTATGAGAGTAGCTATCAAAATATTGGACAATGAAGACTTGGGATTTGGAATTTGGATTGGAAATTGGATTGGAAATTGGATTGGAATTTGTGCCCGATTTTAGTGAAACTTTTCTCTGCATGATGGAAAGGGAAACATTTTATACTAATACATGCCACCGAACTACAACCATTGGAAGATCAGTGAAGGTCAACAGGCTGCATCGTGATGTAAATAATTGTTATTTTCCAGGCAACATGGAATATTGTGGTTTAAAAAAGAAAAAAAGGAAAGAAGAAATTGAGAGGAAGAGAAAAATTACAAGAGAAGTTAGAAATAGCTTAAGTAATGTCAGAGCTAAGAGTTTGACTTAATACATCTGAGCCTGAAGATGAAAAGCAGGAGCTTAATGGGCATGGTGAGAATCGATCAATTTTATTCCACCTGATGAGTGGCTATAAGGAAAGGTTATGGAGTAAAATTATTTCATCTATTTTAATAGTCAATGCACACTAAGTCCCCAATTACTTATGTTTCAAACTGTATTTAACTATGCCAGTATATTTTGCATATGTTGTATGAACACCTTGATGATAAAGAATTCCCCTAAACTGTCAAAAAACAAAAAATGACTCCAAAAAAAAAAAAAAAAAAAGCCTGCTCAGTTCCATAAACATGGTGTTGAGAGCAGACCACATGATTCTTTTCAATGAACATTAGTGGTTCAGTGCGGCAACCACACTACTGTTGTTATTGTTGTGTTACCAACTTTTTTGTATGAATAAAAAAGCAGAGGATGATTGAAATTATCCCCCCCACCACACGTGTTCACTCAATATACAGAGTTCTATCAAGCCTTTATATGTGCATGCGCACAGAAAAAAAAATTGTTCTGCTCTGCCCAGTCAGTATTTGGTGCTGTCGGAGTTTGAATGTAAATTATGTAAATGAATGATTTAGAAACGAGCGCTTGTTTAAGCAACAGTATGAGGAATGAAGAGTATTCAGACCACACAAGCATCCCTTCTTCACATCCAACCACATCTTCACATAGACACCAGGAAATTACAATTGACTTCAGCTGTTTGGTCTGGAAAGTTTTTTAAAAGAATTATAAACGATGGTCCCTGCTGTTTCATTGAAAGTATACATCAGTCTGTACGAGTAGAGTTGAAAGACTGGAACAGTGCAACAATGAGGGGTACAAAGGAAAGGAATATAGGGGGTAAGAAGTGGCAAAAGTGGAGGTACAGAAGTAGAGGACAAGGTTGGAAACATATATTAAAAGGGTGAGAGCACTGAGGGGGAAAGGGAGATGGGAAGAGATAAAGAGTGGAGGGTGAGAGAGCAATCAGAGAGGGAGACTGAGGGAGATAGGGTGGGGGTTGTGGCTTCCCCTCTTGACTGCTATTGATTTTCTGTAAGCCTCAGAGTGCATCAGCTATTTCTATCCATTTCCTCCACCTCTCCCTCCCATTCTAACCCTACCCCCCTTCCCCGCACTCAGCTCAGACACCCTTCTCACACATCCTCCTCCTCCTCACACTCTCCATCACTTCATCACCAACCCTGCCTGCCACCGATCTATTTCCCTATCACCCGGCCTGTCTCTCCCCTATATATTCCTGCTGCTTTATCTCACAGCATCCACATTTCCTTGCTTTTCCTATCACACCATCTCTGTCCATGATGTCCATCACCCTCCCTCCCCCATTGCAGTCGCTCTCGATTTGACTTCCTCTTCCCCTCCCGAGCCAAAGCAGAAAAACATAGAAGAAAGTGGGTGAACAGAAAAGCCTGTTGGATCGATATGACAACAGATATGTAACATATCACCAGCCGAATGGTACCAAATAAGAAAACCGGCAGAAACCTAATTGACCACTGCTGAACTTGGAGTATTATGCATAACAAATACAGGAAGTTAAGGCAATTTCAGTCAAGCATATGTGTAAAACGAACATGCAAGCTTACATCACCCTGCCTGCTGAACACATGTCACAGCACACTTCACACCCCAGCACAAAGCAGAGTAACAAGCTGGCATATGGGCTTAAAATAGGTGGGCATGTAACGCCTGCCCAGCCATTACCTGCCTAACACTGCGTCACACAGACCTGATGGCAAGAGTGTTCATGTGCCTATAGAAATCTGAATGACTCCCCCATCTATTTATTGTTCTCTCCTCCATCATTATCTTTCTCATTATCTTCCTTTCTGTTCTGCTGCAGTCCTTGAGGTTGCTCCTCTGTCGTAGACTTTTTCTCAAGTCTGTAAAAGTGCTCATACATCCCCCAGTTTGAACACATGCGGGTGTTTGCACTCAATATACTGCAATGTTTAGTTACTCCATGTGTGGACACTAGTATTACTTGGAAAAAAAATCTTCAGGAAATTTCCGTTTTTTAATGGATATAAAGCCTGTGTGTCACCCTAGAGAACATAAATTTAAATAAACCGGAAAAATGAATGCAGTGGTCTTGCATGTCCTACCTTGACCAACCAGTCACAACTGATCTGACACACAGCACTGCAGATGCACGCGCCTAAGGAGATTTAGAAAATATAAACTCAATCTATACAAAACCTTCTCATCATCTCCATCATGGATATTCCTGCCTTAGTTTTAGCTCTTAGTTCACCTCGATATATAGGAAAAATACTCTCAACGTAGTCCTCCACTTGATTGAAAGACTCTATATACATATGATTACAAGTTTTCTTAGACTTATGGAAACAGTACAAGGGCCATCTTATGAAATGAACCCATTGCATGCTGTCATCATGCTGTTATATTTTTGGTCACAAAACTGTGAAGCCATGCAGTGAGAGGCAGTTGCCAATTCTAACACGCCGGCTGACACCACAGACGTTCAAATCAGCAATGCATCAAAAAAGAAAAATTGTTCGAAGAGCAGGTTTTAATTTAGGAAAGAACTTTTAAAGTAGATCTCAGAAAACTGTCACAGATGCTCATTTGCAGCCCAAAGGTGATACCTGTCTGACTGCAAGTAGGCCTATACATTTACACTGTCAATAATCGCTCCTCTGTGCTGTACAGTCTATCATCTACCAGTGGATTTAGTTCTTGGTTGATATTTCAGTATGTATCAGTGTGTACCTACTAAAGAGCGTTCATGCTCCTGCTCAGTACCTGCTGGTGCAGTAGTTACCTTTAGTTATCATTACACATAACAACTCACTTCTCATTGTAACCTCTTCTTCTCCCATACTGCCAATTTACTAGTGCACATTTAGAACTACCAGGATGAAATCACTGTATGTTTTGTTTGTATTTTCCATGGCATCTTCTTTCCTCCTCTTCTTGTTCTCTCTCCATCTTCTACTGAGTCAGCCCGCCCGCCCCCCCTTCCACTTCTCCCTCTGCACCCCCGCCATCTCCTTCTCTCAACCCAACCAGTCGAGGCAGAAAGCTGCCCTCACGGAGCCCTGTTCTGAGGTTTCTGCCTCTTAAAGGAAGTTTTTCCTTGCTCCGTCACCAAGTGCTTGCTCTTAGAGGGATATGTTGGATTTCTTTAACTCCATAAAAAGTTTGGTCCAAAGCTGCTATATGCGCAAAGTGCCTTGATGTAACTTTGTTATGATTTGGCACTATATAAATAGATTGGACTTGATTTGATTTATGTGCATCTACCTTTTCTTTCGTTTTACTGCTGTCAGCTCTACTTGGTTGCAGTGATGTCATTTTGGACATATGCATGCTTCTGACAATCCTGTTCCTGCTTCCCAGCCCACCCAGGCAGCAAGTAAACAAGATGAGTGCACGTACACACACACAGTAAGCAGAAGTACATGAACACACACACTGCTAACCACTCTTTCACACTCCTTACGCGTTCTCACTCCTCCCTCTGTCCTCCGTCAATCTCCCTCTCCCCCAATTAAAGAGAGAAACCAGCTGAGAGGCTGTGCTGGTTGAGAGAAAGTAGAGGACAGAATGGCAGATACAGATGACTCTTAATTCCCTTCTTCCATCATAAATTTCAATACTACAACCACAAACTGCCGTTAACTCATTTAAACTGTAGTCACAGGAGCTATATGGAAACTGTAAGTAACTCAGTGGCATTTGGGTTTTGCTTTGTTTTTTATTTCTCTTTGTAAAGCATTTACAAGTGCATTTACAAGTACTATGTAAAAAAGCTCATTATTATTAGAATTATCATTACTATTATTATTATTATTATTATTGCAGCTACCATTACTATGACTAATGCAACATTTATACAGTGGGCATACTCATTGCATGTATGGAAATCCATAAAAACAAAGTGTAATGATTATCTTTCTTTGTCCCTTCATTAAGCTCATTAAGTGACTATTTATACTGTAAAATAGGGTTGTACTGAGTAAATAAAGGTAGGTGTCACTTTATCAAGATACTAGAACTCACCATAATCAAGACACACAAACATACACAATATAATTTTGTACAGCGGATGCCAACACAAAAAACTTTGTCCAATTCATTGTATTTTTCAAACAGGAAAACTTAACAAGGAAGCTCTTGTTCACAACCTAAATTACTTGGATTGAATGTTTGGATTGCCTCTATTACAGTGAGGCCCTGAATCTTCACAAATGACATCTTCAGCCATATGATGGTGAAATGATGACTACTTGGAACACAGTCAGCATGTGTCGATGTGGACGGAAGAGAAGTGGAATGTGCTGCGAGAGAAGTTTGAGCAACTACAAGGCTCCAAAATCCCAATCCCTCAACCAGCATCTATGCAGACTGCCTGTGGTGTACTCAGTTCATCTATGTGTGCTGTGTCACTTCACTTTGCATAACAGTAACAACCTAGGAAGAAAGAGGAGAATAAGAGGAGGAAATAGTGATGGACACAGACAGGGGTTGTGTTGAAATAACAGGCAAGTGGTGAAAATGCTTATAAACTGTTGAGACACAGAATTAGAACCAAGTTAATAACTAAGGGTAGGTCAAAATACAAGCGCTATTGCTAGTGAGATCTGATTAATCTGTACTAGACATTTAGAAATAAAAACAGTGTAGGTTGTGATATAATAATAATACTAATAACATGAAGTATAGTCTATGACAGCCGCAAAACAACAAACACACAGCTGCATAAAGCTCCCGTGGAATTTCTGAACTACATCCAGTTGATATTACAATCACAGATCATGACACGACCAAGCCACATCCTGTGGACACTACCAGTCACATCAACAGGAGAAACAAACAACATCTACCTCCCTATCCTGACCTTAAATTACTCAACATTCATTCACTCCTCACACATACCTTAACCTCCACTCAATAACTTACTGCACATGGTCTTGGTTTCAATCCTCTCCAAGATTGCCTCCCTCTGACTCCATATGCTCCAAGCCAATGCTTTTCCTCTGTCTTCTTCCAGTCAGTATATCCTCCCCTCCTCCTAGGTCACACACTCAACTGCTGTGTATGAGGCATGCTTCCTCTCTGTGCTTCTGCTTACCATTATACACACCCAAACACTCTGTGTCACCTCTGAAAGCAACCCTATTCCATGAAATTTATTAATATCCTCCATTTTTCCTGTGCTTCAGTTTAGCCGCCTCACCCTTCCCACCATCATCTTTGACTGTCTTTCTGAAAACTATGTCCCTCCCCATATAGGCTCCAATACACTATTTCTTTTGAAATAATACAAAATAAATCGTGCCGGCTGACCTTACTCTTCTCTCTAAACTGACCTCAGAGGATTTTCTGGTAACCTTTGCCATTCTTTCTGGCACTTTCTCTTAGAAAACATCTTTTTTTTAAACCAGATCAGGGTTTGGAAGAGCTAATTTGGGGTCAGCCTTCTCTACCCCCAAGGATTGCCCCTTGCTGACCAAAGTGAGTGCTTTGTTGTTTATGTGGAGTGACGGAGTAACAGGGAACCCCTGCTACTTGGTCAATCCAAGTGAAAGAGTTTCTCTTCGAAGTGGAGGGGGTTGCCTGGGTGACAAGACAAAGGAAAGGGAGGAAAAAAAAAAAAAAAACTGAGTGCATGTTTATGTTTCCACTTCTGTTTCAGACAGAAGGATGGAGAGGATAGTAGTATAGTGGAGGGGTAAAGGTAAAGTGGCAAGAGTGTCTGCCCCTGTGCTGCTTTGGGCTATCCATTAAAGCGATCCCTCCATTAGACAAATGTGAGGGAGGAGGCAAGAGAAAATGGACTGGAGGGGTACAGAAAGGGTAGAATGATCGAAAGGGAGGGGGGGGCGCTGGTGAATGTGGCTCTGAAAGGACAGGCTGTGACTGAGGTGGGTCAGAATCAGGATAGGATATCAACTGCTACAGAGGATGTTTTCATCCACATGGACCTATTTGACACCAGTTTACGGTATTTTAGGGGGCACTTTTGCTGAAGTACTGCTAAATTTTCTTTGCCTCTTTTTTCACCTTCAGCCTGACTTGACAGAAGTGGGCTGTCAATAGTCATTTTACTTCATAACTTCAATAACTAAACAATGTGTGCAGCCATGTGATTAGTACATAAGAAAGGACGAAGAACGAAAAAGTGTCAGTGCTACAGTAGGAGACCACCATGGAAGGCTGAGGCACAAAGCAGGGAAAGGGAAAGGGCCTAAAAGAGTTAGAATAGGCTACAAGGAGAAAAGACAGAGGCCAGGATTGAAGAGTATGGGATATCACTAGCTTTCATAGACAATGCAAGTGACTAAGATAGGAAGAATGGACCAAGTATCTCCTCCTCTGTCTCTTATCCTCTATCAACAAACAGGACAGATTTTTGGTACGCAAAGAGTGTCTAATAAAAAGGTGAATTCCTGGAAAAATTTCCAAAAGCCCAGCTGCTTTACTTGTGTAAAAGAACATTCAACTCTGGATTATACCTGTGTTTTTTTGCTTAAGCCAGCAATGTAAACACTTCTCAGAAATAAAGCAATTGCATTATTTTTTTAATTCTTAAATAGAGCAACTCTGCTGCTTTACCACAGTTCCACAGCCACAAAACACAATTTCTTTCTGTCATGTTAAGATTTTCTTCCCTCCACTTCACATACTGCACAACACCATGTACAAATACTTATTTTTTTGGAATCTGTATTCATTATGAATTACTGGTCTTTTGGTTGGTGCGTCTCAGTTACGATTAAAATTAGTCCAGATAATGAGAGAGTGCTTACAGAATCTCTAGCTAGTGCCTCCCCTTTAGATCGAAATCCATTTGGATGGAAATACAATACAGTCATTCTATCCATTGATTTGTGCTACCCTACATGTCATAGCTGAGCTACTATGACAGAGTATGGGCCACAGGTCAGAGCCGACCACTAAACTCTGTCAATGGCTGGTTTAATTTCTGCGTCAATGCAGTGAATTTTTGTAAAAACCTGCAGTTTTTCATCTCTTAACTTAACACGTTTTTTATTTTTCTTAAACAAACATACAGGGATACAAGGATGATTTAGCAAGCCAACACAAGGCCCCATATTACAAGGAGTCCGAAAAACAGCTTTGGTTTGCATGTATTCAGTTGTTTTGTCTTTTCTTACTTACTCTGCCAGACAGGTAGTTCCAGTCTTCAAACACTGTTGCTCAGTCTCTCATGTACACATACACGCAGACACCCTTGAAGGAGGTGTCTGTCGTTTTTATTCTATTGAAATAAAAACTGCGGTATAGGAAGAATCTCAGCTCTGAGAATATTTTTCTGTTCTTTTATATACTAATTATCTTCTTAAAGCAAAGCTGTTGTCCAAGACAAAGTAAGTTAGCTATGTTCCTATACCTCTAAAGACTAAGCTAACCCAGAGACTGAGTCTGTATGTTCCAGGATTGGTCTGTCTGTTTACAATCAATTAGTCAATAAGAGGGGTGGCTGGGTTGTTAGTGTGCTGACTGCATGACAACTTATTCCAACACGTAGTATCCGCATGAGTAGTCAGTCTTCTCTGAGCAGAACAAAATGGAAGGACTTGTATATGGACCATCATAGATTCCTCCTTTCATTTACCCTTTACATGTTGTCAGTAATCTAAAGCTATACTGACTATAAAAATGTGTACATACAGATTTGTGTGTAAATACGTTTGAACAATTTGTTTTAACCTTTCTGTTTGCCTGGATTATGATACTACCGCATTTAAGGCAACTCCAATGCAAGAGAAAGCTAGCCAACATGTACTTTTCTAACCTGAGAAGCCTGGTGCTGTGCTGTGAGAAGACTTGCTAAATGTGAAACTCTAGCTCTGCTGTTTCTATGTTATGTGGTTCACTGCACTGTATTCGCCTTTTCAGAGTGCCCTCACATGTATTCACCACCACCCAGCATCAATCCATGAACACACTCACCAAGTTTTCCTTTTCTGAAGCACAAATATCAAAGCATGCCTTACCCACTAACTTAGCAGCAGAGCACCCCTCTATCTGAAACAGAATATGTCCATTCATCCCTATGGAGAGACCGAATATCTGTTATTATAGATGCCATGGTCGGCCTTTTCTGTGTAACATGACACATCCTATTTTGTCATTTAGCCAATTCTTTTGCCTAAAGCACTACAACAAGAGGTGCCTGTTTTCTTGTTCACATGTTTTAATCCGCAAACCCTTACCCCTCAGTTATCTTACTATCATTTTTACACCAACTAATCGACAGAGCTAATTTGATAATGAATAAGCTATCGAAAAATATTTGCCTGTACACACTGTAAAGCTAATTACCTAGCTGCATCAATATTTGTGTAGTCAACTTAAGATAGACATGCCAGGCAGCCTTAAGAAACCGCCCGGGTAACTAAGCACAGCAGATCAATAAGTTTGAGAAGACCACAGCCCACACCACAGACTGCTGATGTACATTTACTGTATTTGCTAACTGTGTGCCACATCAACTCTGCAGCTCCAAAGAAAACACATGCAACACCCCATCTAGTTAGAGTACAACACCCCCATCAAATGTTTGAAGTTGCACACTAACCCTAACCCCACCACCAGGACACCCTCCTCTCTAGATTTGCCTAAAAAAACCTCATCAGGGCATCAAACTCCTCGACTTATGTCACTTTTTCTTGGTGTTTCTGGGAAGAAAAAAGTCTGATTTAAAACCTAAGGTTCTTGTACCATTCATTGTCGAGAGTAAACCACATAAGACACGGTAAAAAAAAAATCAAGTAGGGATGTTTACCTGCCGCCGGGATGCGGATCGAGCCGGGCACCGAAGAAAGCCTCTGAATGCCGGGAGAGGCGTTACTTCCCGGAGCTCGCTGCTGGTTCTCCGAGTGGTTGGTGTGAGCTCCGAGCTGTGCGCAACCGGCGCCGTGCTGCTGCTGTGGATGTAGTTGCTGCTGCTGATGGTGGTGATGGTGGTGGTGATTAGATCCCATGACTCCGCTGCCAGTTATTCCAGTACCATTACCGCCACCGTACTGCTGGTAGTATCCAGACCGAGAGCGCGATCGAGTCCTTGGGGGCTCCATGGCCATTTGATGGGGGTGAAGGGGATGGAAGAGAAAAGATGAGGACGCGGCTGGGGACTGCGGCGGAGAGCTGTTGTTGGATCCGGGCTGTACAAAGCCCCTAGCGCCGCTCTGGCTGTAACTGTAGCCCCCTGGTCCTCTGCCCCCCTCCGCGCCCCCGTAGTCTGTTCGCTCCGCCGACTCTGCCGCCCCCGCCTCGTCGAATAAATCAGCCCCTTTGGGGACAGGCTCCGGGGTGGAGGGCAGCCGGGGGTAAACTCTAGGCTCCTGGGTCGTTGGCTGTCCAGCGGCTGCGATTGGCATTTCCTTTCGGGGGATTTCCTCTGTTTCTTTCTTCTTTTTTTTTTTATTATTTATTTATTTATTTTTTTTTTGTCGATGCGCTTTCTTCTCGTTTCCTCTCACAGAAGAAGCTTTGGACACTGTTTGGAAACACAACGGCGGAGAGAGGCTGGCAGTTAGAGCCGAGCTGTGGGATCCTCTCTGTTCACACTGTAAACCAACACAGCCACCAGATAAAACTGTTTACACAGACACTTCACGTCGACCGCCGTTTATTTTGACAGGCATGTGCGCGGAGACTTCGGCTCCGCAGCTTCGCTACTTCGCTCTCAAGTTCGCCAAACTAACGCCACTTAAACTCGTTCGGCAAACAAATAACATTTTGTATATTTGGGGAAACTTAAAAACAAGAGAGAGCTTGATTTAATAAAACCACGACTGTGGACAAAAGGAGTCGTCATTTCGTGCGTAGTTTTTAATTCAGCCATATCCACGGAGGCGGTAACGTTAAATCTCAAGGCTCCGGGCCGACGTTTGGTCCACAACACCCGCGGAGACCACGGCCATGGCTCGCTAGCTCAGGAGAGGCTAACGTCGGGGGGCATGCTAACGTTAGTGCGCATTGCCTACAGAGATAAACGCGTTATTACGCTTATTATAATCGCACAACAAACGTGTTATCGGCCTCGGTCGCTTATTCATAACCACATTTATCCCCGAACTGAGTTTAAAGCTACTTTGTCCACTTTAAGAGCCATTTAAACTTCTTTAACCAATCTTCGTAATGTCGTTCGTTAGCTTGGGAAGCCATACCAACCCCTCCTCCTCCACCGACCAACACAGAGAAAAAACCCCGAAGCTAGCCACCCACGCCTCCGATCCATTTAAATCACTTGGTTAACAGTAATAAAAGAAAGTGGCTTTGAACAGAAACTTATTCGGCGTTATTTCATTAAGTTGAGGCGACCCGGCGATGTTTTCCCGGCTGGAGAGAGGCGAACAGAAAGCTCACAGAGGACGGATAAAAAAAAGTGGTCAGCCTAAAATTACAAAGAAAGAACCACGGCTAAAATTACCGCGACGTCGGGCAGAAGAGCCCGCTTCTGACTGCCGCTGAAACCCGCTCTCATTCCTCTATCCGAGGAGTTTTTACAGCAACTTACCTCTGATATGCTCTGCTCGACTGTACTCCTGTCGCGGATCTGTCGATAATGTAGTGAGCCCTGCGTGAGTGTGTGTGAGTGTGTGTGTGTGAGTCAGTGTGAGTCTGTGTGTGTGTGTGTGTGTTCAGTCTGTGTCAGCGTGAAATGTGACAGACCGTCAACGCTCAAGTCGGATTTCACCAGGCCCGGCCAATCGAAAACGGAGAGCGGAAATCGTTTGTAGTTGTTATAATTGCTCGCATTTCCCACCATTGACCTAGAAAAAAAAAAGAAAAACATACAGTTAATTCACAGTATAAAGCCTGGTTGCTTTTTAATACGTTTGACTTTAAAAAAATCAAGAGCTTACAAGTAAGGTGGATAGCTTCGGGATCTAGAATCGATTGGTGTTCCCTGTTAAATCAGAAGCCGTGGATAGCAGAGAGGCAGGCTAAAAGGGGCTTTAAATTATTTATTTACAAATACCAAGCCTACCCATTGCAGCTGTTTCCCCAGGAGCCGAAAGTTCGCTTTAAAAATAAGTAAACGGCGTGTTTGCAAACCTTATAACAGATACCATCTCATGGTGGCTAAAAAAAATAGCAAGGCGGAGAGAGCGCAATAGCATATTACCAACAACGCCACAAAAACAGGTTTGTTTATCCCTTACCAAAAAATAATTACAATAAAAATAGGCAAGTGTATATGGAAGATTCGTTTCTCACTAGTTAAACAGGTTTGTGCATGTGTCTACAACCGAAAGCAAACCAGCTGAACTTCTTATGCTCTCACTGTGGAAGAATATGCTGGAATATGGCAAGTTATTTACTTTTCTCCGATCAGTGAAGCTAGGGAGAGGATAAGACTGTTTTGTAGGAACCTTTTAGGACTGTTGTATTAAAGGTCAGTGATATGACCTGCGTATGAAAAATGTCTGCCATAATTTTGAGTAAATAATGGGCAAACATGAAACGTGTGATCTATGTCTGCCAGCCTGTTTCTCTAACACACGACACACACCCCTGTCCATCTCACCTCCCTCATCCCAGTGCCTTGGTCTTGTTCTCTCATTTCACACGCACTCAGCCCCAATACATCAACACTACTCCTAATACACACACAGCACACACACGTACACATTCACTCCTCATTACACCCTTTCCCGACTTTGATGATATGCAAATATCCCTCCCACCCTCCTTCCCTTACTCCTCCTCTCCTCCTCTTCCCTAAGCAGCAAGCCTCCACACACACACACACACACACACACACACACACACACACACTCACTCTCTCACACACACACACACACACACACCCACACCCACACACTCACTCACACACACACACACACACACACAGGCTAATGCGCTGTAGCAGCGTCCACAGACAGGCGGGGAGGATCAATTTTTCACCCTGTGTGCTACCGATATTCATAAGATAAGGCCACAGAGGAGAGAATAGAGAAAGGTGGGGGAAGGATGGGGAGCAGCAGAGATGGGGATAAGGAAAATTGTGTAGGGGAGGTAGTTGGAGGAGAGGGTGTCCATCCAGGAAGAAGGGTGAGTGGGAAGCAGAATGAGAGGAAAGAGGAGGTTGGTAGAGAGAGCACGGGTGAGAAAGTAAAGAGGGTGGGGAAGTCTCGTGGGTGTGTGGGAGGGTGGAGGCAGGATGAGTAAGTGGGTTAGGGGTGGTAGGAAGGGGGGATGGGGTGTAGAGAGGGCTCTGGGGGATGGGGTTGGGAATGGATGGGGTGGTAAGGGAAAAACAGAGATGGTGTGTATGTGTGCATGTTGGGGGGGGGGGGGGGGGGGGGGTTATTTTGCTGACGTGCTCTCTTATTGGTTTGTTCAAACGCTGGGGGAGGGGCAGCCACAAACCATACTCTTACCAGCTGTAGGGAAGAGCTCAGAAACAAAGAGAGAGAGAGGAGGGAGGGGGGCAGATATGTGTTTTAATGTTGATATTCTGGTCTAATTAGATTCCTGCCTAAGTGGCGGAATGAATGGTGCTGATCAGATAGAAATGAGCTTGAGTTGGAGAATTCTGTCTTCAGTGCACATAAGAGGTTCTTGATCTATAATTCAATTTCACTTGAGAGACAGAGAGGAGCAAATTGCCAACACTGTCTCTTTTGGATACATTCAAACTCACTTTGTGTTGAGAAAGACTCAGCCTCTTCTGAGAAACAGCTGAATTTTACATGACACATCATTGCTTTAATACCTTCAGCGTTACCTAATGGTTATGCAATATGTTTTTGAAGGTTATATTTGACAATAAAGATATTTCAAATGACCTGAGTGTCTGTTCATCTAGATACAAAGTTCACTATAAAAGAAAAGAAAAAAAAAGCCAGGCATATGGCCTACCATATGTCTGTTTGGTTTATACATAAAAATGAGGAGATACTTGACTGGTCTTCAAGCGTTAAAATTAAAAGAAGACTAAATAGAGAGCATGGACAGCATAGCAAAAGAAATACCATTCCAGCACACACAAGAAGGCAGATTGAGAGCCATGTGTTTGTGGAGCCCAGCTGAACCCCGCCTGCTAAACCAGTCGACTGGCTGTGACAGACGACAAGCAGGGAAATAGAGGATTGGTGTGTGTGTGTGTGTGTGTGTTAGTGTGCATGGATTTGTCAGAAGAGAACAAGACAAAAAAAGAAAAGAAAAGAAAAGAAAAAGAGGCAGATTGACCAATTCACATAGGCACAAAAATTAAAATAGAAAGGAAAACAAGATAACTGAGACAGACATGGGGACACAGACGAACATACAAAGAGAAAGAGAGAGGGACGCGTATGGTATTCATACACGGAGAATGGGAGAGAGAAAGCACAGAGTAGAGGAAGCCAAGCTTTCTGTGGCTTAGCCAGACTGGAGCGGTGGGACTTGGCTGGCTGTGGACCCTTGGCTTCACTATTAAAGCAAGGGAGAGAAAAAAAATCACAGTCAAAAAATGAAAAGGGCAAAGAGCTATGCCAAGAATGCACAGGCAAGAAGCAACACATTAGGTTCTTTCCTTCTGCCTGCCTCTCTGTTTCCCTAAAGCAGATCTAAACAATAGGTGGGGACCAGGCTTCGACAACTGAGCACTATACACTCAGAACCCTGCTGAGTGACTGAGGTCAACTCTGGAAGTTTGAATAATCATCGTCTCCTTGATATACAGTTTACCTTTTTGTTTCCACTTAAGTAGCTTTAAGGTTTTTAAAATCATCCTATTCATCACAGTCTGGCTGCATGCATGAGCCTGTTTTAAGTCTTAATTGCAGCTATATGATATTAGCACTGAGTGAAAAATTCTAAACCCAAGAAAGACATGTTTTCGTGATTGCATCACAAAATCGAACGGAAGGTTTTAAATCATTTTCTACTAATTGTTCCCTATGACCTATTTCGTAACTTCGAAAACTTGGTCTCCGGAAGAAATAAATGTGTGGGTTTGAACATTTTTTGGCTGCACAGGACAAGTTTGTAGTGACCAGCCCACCCATGGTCCACAGTGCATTACTTGTACTCCCAAAAACACACAAAAAACGTTAACATCATTGATCACACCTTGCAAATATTCTCTATTGTATCATGTTAAAAAAAAAAACACTGACTACAGTCTACACAGTGTAGTCATGCCAGCTGCTCTAAGAGGCAGCACTTAGGCACAGCAACACTGTGACCCTATTGCTAAGGTCAGCTTGCTAAGATGCTCACAATAATAACACAAATATGGTGGAACTAGGTATAATGTTGAATGTGCTCATTGGTGATTAGCTCTAGACATAGAGTAGGGCTGAGGCATGGAAATGTCATTAGTTTTGCAGGCATTTCCCTCATTAGAAACTTGACCCATTGATGGAGCAAGGGGAAAATTCAGGAAATCGCCAGTCATTTTACCGTAACTCATCCGGGTCATGAATGCCTGTGTCCAAGTTTGTGGCAATCCTAGCTGTAAATTTAGATTATTTTTTTTTACTAAGTCAGTTGTAACCTGCAGGTGGCACTAGATTTAATAGATTTTAAGGAAATTTATCCTTTAGTGGTAAAGAAAACAAAAGCTTTGGTAACACCAGAGGAAAAGGTGGGGCATCACAAAACTGAAAATGATTTGCATTGGAATCCGTCTAATTATTGTTGAGAATTTTCAGTCTGGACAAAAATGGTCCATGAATCAACGAATTTCCTTTTAGAGCCCTCGCATATCTTAGAATGGCCATTACAGTGTTTACTATCTTTTCTGAAACAGATCTTGAAGTTGATGGCACCACAACAATAGATGTACAATATATGTTAGCACCTGTTGTGTGTGTGTTTGGAGGGGTGGGGTGGGGGAGTTAAGAGTTGTATTCCGCCATTTGGAGAATGCATATCTGTCTTAAAAGCCAGAGCATCATTCACACCTGTCTATTTTATGCTTCTGGCACACGAGAACCTTCATTGGTTTCAGAAAACACAACAGAAAACAGCAGAACATTCCATAATGAAATCTGACTGGCCCAGCCACTCACAGCCGCTAATCATGTTGTAATAGTCACCATGATCTTAATCATATCACCACATAGAGGTATGAAGGGACTTAAAGGCTTTGCCAGATTAATAGAGAAAAACAAGGATTTACTTTCCTGACTTTTCCATCCGCTGATACCCTAAGTAGAGGATTATAGCCTTTAGATGGTTTGACTCCAGAATGGCCATCGCAGAGGGGGATATTTGTGGAAAAACACACCCCAGAAATGGCTCAAACAAAAATAGCAGAGGAAAACCAAAAAGCGTCTCCCCTGTTTCTCTGTACTTTATACCAACATCACACAGCAAACCATGTGCCCCCTTTTATCTTCATCGTGTCAAATGTTTGCTATGATGCTTGGTATTGTCTGCCATATGTCTTGTACTGTAAGGCTGATTGTGTGTGTGCAGCTGAGATGCAACCCCAAAGCCATGTCATATTCTGGGCTTGGAGGAGAAAGGAGGATGCCAAGAACTGAAACGTGATGATGAGTGGGTGTGTGAGAGTGAGTGGGGGAAAAAAGCTTCCAAAGGCTCCTTTTGGCTCTTTTTTGTGTGTGAGTGTGCGTTCATGTGTGTGCACATGTGATCAAGAGTGCATGGATGTGTGGGAAGAAGGAATCCTTCCAGCCTTTTTCTTTCCTGAGCCTCTTCCTGTCACCCCCCACACACCCCACACTTACACACACACACACACAGACAGTTCTCAAAGCCGGCGTCGGAGGGTTTGGCCTCGGCAAGAGCCAACCCACCAGAGGACACAGAGGAGAGGAGCCAGTGTTTCCTTCTCTCCACCGAACTCTGCCTGTTTCCACCACTCACCGAATGTTTTTATAAATCCAGTTGACACACATACACACACACACACAAATATCCCCACATCTCTCCATCCAGTGTGTGTTGGTGTATCTCATATGACTTGGCAGAAGTGAACCATGCATATGTGCGTGCTCATGCGGGAATGTGTGTGTTCAGAGTTTTGGCAGTTTTCTTGCAGCCTTACCAAAAGATCCAGTGGGAAATGTGGTCTTAACGCCCCCTCTGTTCTCTTCTTTTCTCGTTTCTTTTCTCTCTGCATTTCACAATTACATTGACTCTCTTTCTCCATGATCTTGTCCCTTTTTACTTCTTCATTTTACACTTTTTTACACAAATTTTACACTTTCCCCTCAATTCTGGTCCATTTCCTTCAAACCGTTTCCCATTAACCTGTAGAAATCCTCCCCTCGGAGCTACCACTTCTCACCCTGACAACACAAATCTTTTTCTTTTCTTTGCCTGTGTATGTTCATTCTCTTCTCTCTATTAAAAATCCCAACATCCTCATTTGCATCAAAAAACATGCTGAGTGTAAACAGTAATCCGTGTAGGTCTCATATTCAAAATGTAACTCTCCGAGCACTGTCCACACACAATGAATGCTGATGGAGAGACATGATAGGTTATCCTGTAGGGACGGCTGGTCAGATGAAATAGCTACTTGGTATTCCACCCCTCTGCAAAGCATGACACACAGGAGAGGGATACTGGCAAATATGCAAATGATGAAATACTTCATATATTTTGTGGCACTGTGAAGTTCATCAGTAACACAACTGCTATGCAAATGTATTTGTGAAGTGTGAGGTATGTGAGACTATAATTTAGGACATCACAAATGCTGTCCAGAACATGTGTCTGACACTCCGTATTTATCTATATATCTCTATATTTCATGTGCGCTGGTGAAAAGTGACTAGACTGTATGGTATTTCCTGAAGTATTGCAGTGGCTCCATTACAGTCTTACTCTTACTACATTTCATTGCACTTAACTAGTCCTCTATTCATCTGACAGCTATAGCTAATTATATTATAGGAAATCTATGTTTTATATTCTTTATAAAATGTGTTGTAGATATATGGATGAAAATCACTAAAGATTTTCAGTCATATCAATCATGTGTTGCTTAAACATGAGAATTATTGAATCACATTATTTTGAAAAAAAAAAACAAAAAAAAAACTTTCAGAATCAAGTGTTAGTGTTGTATTCTGTCTCTAAACTTTGAATGTTACTGATTTATATATATAACACAGGGCAGCACAGTGTAACAGTGTTTAATAATATCGCTACTCAGCAAGATGGTTCTGGGTTTGAATCTGTTGTCCAGCTTGTATATGTGCTCTACTAGTAAGCCAGCGTTCCCCCCACAATCCAAAAATATGCAGATGAGAATAAATTGCTTAAAATTGACTGTAGGTGTCAATATGAGTGTCAGTAATGTTTTGTCATTACATCAGCTGTGATCCTAAAAGAATAGGTGGCATACTTCCAAAAATGAAAGTAATGGTGAAAAATACTAAGCGTATAAAGTGGCTTAAGTGTAAATTTCCTTGGTTCTTGTGACAGGCTGTTTTTACATAACCTACAGTATGACGTGTATAGTTTATATGTATGGTTTCCAGAATATTTACTCCTCTGCTCTGTAAATCTGTTCACTAACACCAAATATGTTGCTGAACTATTTCAGATTATTACATCATCGGTATAAAGTCAATATGAAAATAAGATAAAAGCTATTATCCCAATAATTTACTATGTCCTCTTAAAACAAAGCCAGTTTGTCTTTTTTTTACATTTCTCTTCCTTGTCAAAACCTGACACCTGCATTACCCATAATGCAACACCGAAGCTGACAGTTCGGCTGGAGATTCAGGTGTGTAATGCTGGCAGCAGCTAAAGTAACAGAGCCTCCAGCCTCAAGTAGAGGTAAAGCACAGCCTGCCGAGGTCTAGTGAGCTCACTTCTCTCTAACCCTACACCTCCAGTGTTTTAGCAGTGTTGACCTACTTTTTCACATTTTCCTACAATGATATTTCTGCACATACATAATATCCTTAAGCGAATTTAATTGAATTTAACTGAAATTAGGGGCAGCACAGCGGCATAGTGGTTAGCACTGTTGCCCCACAACAAAAATGTTGCGGGTTTGGTTCCTGGGCCTGAGGCCTTTATATGCGGAGTTTGCGTGGTACTCCGGTTTCCACCCACCGTCCAAAGACATCATGTTTGGGTTAACTGGTGACTCTAAATTGTCCGTAGGTCTGAGTGTGAGTGGTTGTTGGTCTCTGTCTGTCTCTGTATGATGGCCATGTGATGGACTGGTGTACCCTGGATTGCCTCCAGCGCCTCCCATAACCTGGAAATGGATAAGCGGTAGTAGATCAAGGAATTAATTAATTGAATTGCCAAAGTTGCAGAAAAAAACGATCTAAATATAAAATCCTGTGTGTATATTTATAGAAATGCATCTGAAATAATTCTCAAATTGTGTAATGTAACAAAGACTGAGCATTTCTCACAATAAGCTCTTTTGATGCATGATATCCATCATACTATCTTGATTTAGAGTTCATGCAGTTGTACGTGTGTTTCAGAGGGAAGTCTCATTGATTACGATAGAGATCGAACCACACAGTCGTTTGCCTGTCTTCAACAACTTCATTGGCCTTGTTCTCCTCCCCAGAAGTTCATCAGAGTTCATCTTCTTTGTCCAAGCTCAGCTGAGGCTGGCTACTGTCTCCATCTTTGTCTTGCTCATCTTTCCTCAACCCAGTCCCGCTCCAGGTCTGCTTCCATTGTGTATCCCGAGGGGATAACTGCCTCCACACGCACACACACACACACACACACACACACACAAATGTACGCACACAAACACTTCCCCCACCCCTGTCTGTCCCTCAACCAACCCGGCCTCACCCTGCCTCTCCCTTTGCTCTTTGGCTGCAGTGTCTTTATGTGATGTCATTGAGGAGAAGTGCGGCCTTTTTAGTGTGTAATTGAGTGTGTGGCGTGCGTTTGTGTGAGTCAGTGAGTGCAGGGGTGTGCATGTGCGTGTGAGTATGTGACAGGGAAAGAAAGACAGAGACAGTGAAAGAGAGAGAGGAACGACAGAAAGAAGGAAAGAAAGGCACATGTGTCAGGTTTCCTTATTCAATTCAAAAGCTCAACTCATTGTTTTTAATCTAGAGAAGAGGGTGAAAGGAGCAGGAAAGGAGAGGAGATAGGTGGGAATTTGAGCTGCTGACAGCTGGGTTTTGTCCCCTCACTCCTCACCCCTCTCTCTTGCCTTTTCTGCCCCTATTTCACCGTCTTTTTTCAAATCATTTGATGTGAGCAAAACTCACAGTAAAAAAGATGCTTATTTATATGACTTTACATCTGCTATTGTTTAAATACATAAATAAAGACGTGATTAAATATGCCACCCGTGCCCTATTTCTTTCCCACTCGTAATAGATTGTACTGCTCAAATCACATTTTCTCTCTTCCGGTGATGTGTCACTCACCACATCCTGGTTTTGACTACACAAGACAGTGACATATCTGCAGTTTAACGGTTTTCTTCTCAATATTCAGCTCAGACACATATGCACACGCATACTCTTGTGGGATACATTTTGTACCAGCTTTGCTACACACATATACACCACTGTATGATAAATAATTACATACTATCATGGTAGGCTACTGCCCAATCTGTGGAAAGCCCGTCTACTTCGGTGAGTCTGAGCGCTTAAATGTTTTTTTTCCTCTAGGTGTTTGTCTTTTCCGTCTGACTGGCATCTTGACTCTGTATGGCTGTGGATTTCTTTATTAGCTTTTTCTAAAATTTCCTTTATTTCAAAAAGAAAAAGAACAGCTCTTTACGTTTCTTTTGTCGTAAAAGGCATTTCTTACTATTCATTTTCTAACCTGCCAATCACGTACAAAGGCGGTATTGATGTTTATCAAAACACAACTAAGTTATTGCATGCGTGTTAGTCACACTTGAGTTTTTCCTCCCATGACATATTAAAATATGCTTAAATGCAAAGGCCAAAGCTATTTGGTTTGATTTGTGCTAAAGTGCTTAACTCGCGGGACAAAAAGACTTTGTGTCTGCCTCTCTGCTTCTCTTTCAAGCACACGCACAAACTCACATGCACGTATCCATGATGACAACAGGATGTGGGTCTAGCCAAACAGTGAGCGTGCTCTCTGGGTTTCCTCTTTACCTTAAGTCTGTCTCTTTTAGTCAAGCTGTCTTCCACACTCAGAACACAGTATTTAATTCACAATGGCCCATAAACCAGATATTTCAAGTTTATTTTGCTGTTCTTGTACTGTGAGTTCTCCTTTCCTATTCATGTGCCAAGTTCAAATACTCTGATGTGACCTGGCCTACTTACCCCTTTTTCTCCAACACCGCACTCTGGCCTATTTGTGCTGAGGAGAGCAACAATCTGGATGTTCTGAATCACACAGTTTTAATATCATTTAATTGATGTGATGTATTGTCACACATTTGAGAAGAATTCATACTTAATGTTAAATGTTAATGTTAAAAATACAGAAGGTATGTGTAATGATGATGCAGAATTCCACTGAGTTTGTTTGTTGAATGTCCTTTAAAAAAATGAACACAGCCCTCGTCTCATTTCCTTGATCCAGGTGAGAAGAAGAGGTCCTTAGGGAGGGACTACCATCCTCTGTGCCTGAAGTGTCAGAAATGCAATAGACAGCTCACAGCTGGACAACATGCTGAGGTAAATGAGGACAAAGACTCGTGATATGCATAAGGGAAATATGTGATGAATAAATTGGACAAGAAGAAAAATGTGCAATGTAATAATTGAGTCCTGCTGGTTGTATTTCAGTATGATGAGAAACCGTATTGTTCACACTGCTACTTGAAGATGTTTGGTCCAAGAGGTATTGCCTTCTCACAGTGAATAAAACACATACAGGCACACACACACACACACACACATGCAATTCCTGAATCCCTGTTCTCTATGTGAATCTCTCTTGACAGGTAACAGGTGACTGGTGTCACCATGGCACAGTGTATCTCCTCCACAGGAACCAGACTGAGGTGAAATGGACAAGTGCTGACTTGAAAAGACAAACAGCGTGTATTTATTGGCTAAATATTGACAAAATTAAAAAGTAAAAATGACCAACAAAATTATTAGCTTTAGTTGAATTTATTTTACACTTAGATAACATGAAATATTTATACATTTGTAATGACCGCTTAATGGTACCTTTATGTGATTCTTCACCGAACTTTTCATGTAGTAAATTGTGAGTCAATATTGATAAATAAATTTTTTCAACACGACTTCCACAACCCCTGGTCTCTGTCCAAATCTCTGTGTGGTGGAGTTTTTGTTGACTTTGCAGTATGGAGCACATGAAATTACACTTAGATATATGTAAAAAAATAATAATAATCACAGACAACACACATGCACACAAATGAGTTGAGCTACAGTGTTCTCCCTCTCTCCCTCATCAGGCACACAGGGGGGAAAGGAAGGAGGCAGGAATGGATGGGGGTGGTTGCTATCGGTAGAGTAAACTAGATCCAATGCCAGCAGTTTCTGCCTGAATGGGTGCCACAGTGAGGCAAAGATGGATCGCTCTCAGAGACACATGCGCCACACACACATATGCATTCATGCAGTGAGTGTGTCTGCATTGTGCCTTGACTGCTGCAGGGGCTTGTCACCCAGTGGTGGGTGAAGTACATAGGTTTGACACAGAGGGAGGGAGGGATGTTCTGATGTGCTGCTCTATAAAGTGTCATATGTCACATGAGTGGCATTTCATGAATTTGTCCTTGAAGAATGGAGAGATATGGACATAAAGAGGACAAGGTAAAGGAAGGTGAGGCAAAAATAAGAGTATGGAGAAAGCTGATGGACCAGGTGAGAGAGGTGTGCTTGGATCATTTTAACATGTAGCGAGCAAAAGGATGCTTGTGTGTTTCTACAAAGTGTCTTTGAACCTGTGCATCTCCCACTCAAGTCCCAAGATCCCTCCTTCATCCTCTTGCCTCCTCTATGCCTGTACTCTTCCCCTCCCTCCCCCCACTCTCCATGTCTCCTTCACCCCCTAACCCCCTACCTTGATAGATCACATGACTGCTGTGATACCAGCTGGCTGACTGCTCATTTGCATGTTTTTCAGATACTCCCTTATTAGAGAGCTGGTGGTGGAGGGGCTGAGTTATAGGTGGAGAGAGGCAGAGGGTTAAAGGAGAGCTGGTGCTGTGCAGACCACTGGGTGATTGAGGGGCACTGAGGGAATAGAAAGAGAAGAGAGAAACCACTTATTTAGGGAGGAGATAGGAGGAGAGAAGGGAAAGTGAAATAAAGGAGTGTAAAATTACTGCATTAAGCCTGGCAAAGTTAATGCAGAGGTTTTTCAACCTGCATTAATCCACCTTGGGTTCAAACTAAAAAGATGGAGCTAAGCTAAATTTATCGCTCTGTCTTTTCGTGCAGTGGCTGCACCAGAAAGGGCCATTTACCATCAGAACCTTTATGTCGCCAGCATCACATCAGTAGGCAAGTATTTACACCTAAGCTGGTCAGATAGTAATAATGATGAAAAATCCCAATTGGTCGACAAGAAGCAGCAAAGTTTTACAGGAAATATAGAAAAATAGAGCTTTGTTAAATGTTGGATTCAACAGATCTGGTTCATTTTATTTCTGTATCACTGTCGACATCTAGTGGCATTAAATATACTGCTACAATTCAATGAGAGAAGTAGCAGGATGATGAATGAACGGTGAAGGGACCGCCTTGTTTGGGACACTTCTTGAACATTTTAATCAGTGACGCTTAAGTAAAATACGTTAAGGTACTGTTAAAGTGGTTTGGAGACATGGAGACGCCAAGAGCGTTCCCACGAGTTATTTTAGATCATTAGGACAAGATCAGCAAAAAGTCTCACAGATTCCGTAAAACATAAAAAACGGTTTTGTTGCCGATGTTGTCAGTTGTAGAAAGTCTGTATTTATATATAATTCAGCAGTGCAACTATACTAAACTACAATTCCTTTGAAAAGAGACGAAAACTTTCATAGAGACAAAAACAAGACACCACTTGCTATTCTGCTTTGAAACGAAAATATACATTTATTTAAGAAAAAAAAACACACACACAAAAAATACACACATTATAAGGTTAACTGGTGACTCTAAATTGTCCGTAGGTCTGAGTGTGAGTGGTTGTTGGTGTCTGTCTGTCTCTGTGTGTTGGCTCTGGGATGGACTGTCCAGGGTGCACCCCGTCCTCGCCCAGTGTGAGCTGGGATTGGCTTCAGCACCCCCCGCGACCCGGAAACTGATAAGGGGTAGACGATGAATGCATCAATTAATTAATTGATTGATTTTTTTTAAACTGGCAACGCTGATATCCTCT
The DNA here is from genome assembly GCF_900963305.1 of Echeneis naucrates. Classification (NCBI taxonomy): domain Eukaryota; kingdom Metazoa; phylum Chordata; class Actinopteri; order Carangiformes; family Echeneidae; genus Echeneis; species Echeneis naucrates. The sequence continues at coordinate 8,188,059 of NC_042511.1, forward strand.
TTGGTTCATAGTCAAATGAAGGCACGCCGTGTCTTTAATTAACATGGGGTAGAACACTGTTTTTGCCCGATGTTTCATATTGCGGACTTCCCAGCGAACACCTGAAGGCAACGTTGGCCAATCGTTTTCTTTCTGCTGCGCATGCGTATCGGGGTACACAGGAAGTGGAGCGGACGAGCTGGAGAGATTATGTGGACATGTCGGTGAGAGAAGGCAGCTGCTTTCGATTGATGTGTTAGCGCTTCTTTACAATGGAAGACTGACATCTGGAAGGAAAGTGGGTTTAATATACTGTGACTTTATATTTTAAATACGGAGGAACGATGATGTCAGAGTGCGACCCGACAGAGACGGAGAGCAGCGAGCCCCTGCCGCCCCCCGGAGCAGCGGCGGAGTGCCAGCTGCTCTCCAACTTTCGCTCCCCGGTCCCTCCGCAGGTTTCATTTGATAGGAAACATCTCGGCCTGGGGCTCACGGCGAACCCCGGAGTCGCCATTCGTATCTCGGACTCCTGTGAAAGCGTCTTGACCGAGCTGGAGACGGACGGCTCCGGCGAAGAGGCGCTGCTGTTACCGTGCTTGGCCGGAGGCTCGTCGTCTCCGCGGGGCGTACGAGAGAAGCGGAGCAGGCGGAACAGACACAGCTCGTCGTCGGATAAAGACACCTTGGCCTCCCCGGGTAATTATTACAGATCAAGGGCCATTGAAATCGTTATCAAAAGTAGATGCAGATTATTTTAGAGCCAGCTCAGCCAGCAGCTGGGGAATATGGTGTGACTGTCGCATACGGCTGAGTGCAGAATAACAGGTAACTATAGTGGTATCAGTGAACGCAACGTGGTCAAAATGTTTTGGTGTTATGTAACAATTTTGTTGGACACTATTTCACTGTGGCTCCAACTAGGACCCCCTCAAGAGCCTCTATGCTAATGTGGTAACTTTGGATGGCGGCAAGAGAAAAACACAATAACGTCTCAGGTTTCCAAAAAAACCCCAAAACAAAACCTCTCCATGCATGCATGTCACCTTTGATGTACAATGGCTCATGTTTGCACTGAGGTGGAGTCTGTGTCCTGTTTGTGTTTCTGGTCAGCTGATGCTTCGGTTGCATGTTATCAATCATGTGAATGATATGAGCTGGCACTTTCACCTGGTCGTGTCAGCTCTGCATGTCCAGCCACGAGTACAGGTAAAGGTCCTCCCCCATAGATAAAGAATTCTGTATTTTCTGTATTAAGGTCAGTATCTGTGCAGCAGGAGTTGAAGCTTTTAGACAGATGAGGTCCTCTATATAGCTGAAACCACTACAGAAATCAGGCTAAAATTTGTTATTTTGTTGTGTATCCATGCTCAGCCATATTGACTCTCTGTGCCGTAAGAAGGCTATTGCAGGAGAAAACTAACTACTTTTTGTCGCCATGGAAGTGGCACATATTCTCACTTAACTGCTAGTTGGATTTAGCACCTCTCCCCCTCGTGACGCCCACCTTTTTTTTTTTTTTTTTTCTATTCCCATGCAGCATAATTTTCTGAGCATCTGCTGTTGTTTTGCTTCTCCCATTGGTCTGTTTGCTCAAGAGATCTGTTGTTCAACCATGTTCCATTAGGGCCAAAAATCTAGGTCACAGGTAGGCACGCTGAGCCTGAATTCGCAGGTGCTAGTGTCCTATTTCCTGTGGCCTTTGAGAATAATAGCGTTCACATCTAGTATTACAAGAGTTTGCATTACAAATTAGGAGTTACACATAGTCCGCTGAGCCTTTGTGCCGCTTTGCCTTGTGTGTTGTTATAATTTCCATTTCAGATTGTGACAGTTCAATTTTACCAAGCATATCTCCCTGACTTGGAAGGTTCCTTGAGGTTTTACAGGCCAGTGGTACAATTTTCATGCTTCCAACCCACTAAGCTGCCTTCAGCTGCTCACTCATTCTAGAAGCATTTCACAATTGACAGGAGCATCAAGCAGTGCGGTTTTATCTGGTGTAACGTTACACAGCATGCATTTTAATCTTCATTGATACATTTAAATAGATGCAGTAACCCTGGCTTTTTGAGCACAGTGCTGTGACATCTCTCACACACTGTGGACTGCAGGTCAGCAGGTCTATAGAGATTGTGCATGAGCTGCCCCCCAACCATCTCTGCTCGGCCCATTAACTGACCATCTGATCTGAGAGACAGGCATTAAATATGAATAAGGTCACTGCTCAAACAGACACATCAACACTCTGTATTCCAGACCAATGCGTGATATCAATGAAGAGAGACGTTAGGTGACAGAAAAAGCATGCACGTGTATTTTCTATCACTTTGTCTTTCTTCAGGTTGAGATTGATGGAAAAGGAGAAACAGAGAAAGAAATGTCTGCCTCACAGTCACAACATACAATAGTATCATCATAGACTTTCATCGGCAGTGCAATCTAGTGCAAGCACATCCTTCATCAGGCACGACAGCTGAATAAACACACACAATTTATTGTTGGAAATTGAATGAAGATTAACTATTGTGTCTTGTGATAAATCAGATACAGCCTGCAGGACTTTATCTCAGTCTAACTCCATATTATTTCCAAACTAAAGAATTTTAAACACAAACAAGAAAGTGTCATACCTTTGAGTGTCCGGGTGCTGACATCTGAGCTGTCATTGAGTGTATCCAGTGTATGATATCATCCAGTAATTTCAGTTGCTTTGTATTTAATAATTTCATCGTATGATTTAGGCTTAGCCAGTAACAAATGGACCATAAAACACAAGTGCAGCCTGGTTTTAAAACAGCATTGTGACTGTGCATGTTAGGTGCAGCTCATGGAAAAACCCTGTGGCTAATGTTTTGAAGGTTTTAGTTTTTGGATAGTTGAGAAATAAACAAATTTGGGAACAAAAGTTGCAGCTGTAATAACATAACGAAAGGGAATTTGTTTCTGTAACACCTAAATCTTCCTTTAGGGAGGGACTAACAAAACAATGATGACAATCAGCTTTAGGAATCCAGAACTCCCATGTAATATTTCCATATCTTCATCCTCCTCTCCTCTTCCTTTTTTTCTCTCTTCCCTCTTCAAGGGAAGTAGCTTCAAAGCCAAATTTGCTTCTCCACATCTCTCTGTGACAAAGGGTCAGTTAACTGTCCTGTTGCACCCCCTCCCAAAGTCTGCTCTTTCATCTCTCCCTTCATCCCACACTGTGACTGATATAAAGCATATGGAGTCATGTCATATGACTGGGCTCTCGTCACTGTAATAATTAACAACCCATACTCATCAGCTAGAGAATTATATTAGATCTGCGAGGCGATTGAAAATGCAGTTTTCTGACAAGGAGCACAGTCACTTGTTTAGCATTGCTGCCTCACAACAGGAAAATGTTTGTGGTGTGTGTGTGTGTGTGTGTGTGTGTGTGTGTGTGTGTGTGTGTGTGTGTGTCTGTCTGTCTGTCTGTCTGTGTGTGTGTGTGTGTGTGTGTGTGTGTGTGAGTGAGTGAGTGAGAGAGAGAGTGTGTGTGTGTGTGAGTGAGAGAGTCATAGAAAGGCCACCTGTTTTATCCTACCTCTCACCCAATATGTGCTGGGAATAGGTCCAGGTTCCCATGACTATGAACAGGATGATTAGTTTAGATGGATGGATGGATGATTTAATGTCTCCAGTTGCCTCTATCATATGATCTGCGTCCAATAAAACGCGCAGAAGTAGATAGAAAAATGTATAATCTAAATATGCTTTATTTGAATTCCATTGTTTTTATATTCAGTTAATTTTATACAAACAAATCCACACTCTTCCACAGTTTCTGATATTTTACTATTACCAAATATGCTACACTGTCCTGTTTTCACTTTGTTTTTAAAATGCTAAAATGCACTTTTTACCAATTGTTATGACAGTTGCTTAATAAGGGTCTTTCCTTATTGTGCTGTGAGGCTCACACAATGTTTTTACCAGTGTACTTTGACTGCATGACAGGATGGTGCAGTATAATTGGCCCATTTCACCAGACAGGCCAGGGTTGTTTTAATGGGATTGAGCTCATGGCCTTGGTTTTGGGGGTCTGGGGTCTTTCTGTGTGGAGTTCACATGCTCTCTCTGTGTCTGTGTGAGTTTTTCTCTGGGTCCTCCCACAGAGACATTCACATTCGGCTAATTGGTTCTAATCTAATTGGAATTTTGCTCTAGCCAGCCAACGACATACTTCCTGATGGATGCATGGCCAAAATGTAAATATGAATTTTAATATCATTAACTTATTCCCATTGTAGGTACCAACAGTGGAGACTTTAACCATTTCCCTGAAGATCCCGAGTTTGCAGATATCATCCAAAGGGCAGAACAAGCTATCGAGAATGGCGTCTTTCCAGAGAGAATTTCACAGGGTTCCAGTGGGAGCTACTTTGTCAAAGACCCTAAAGGGGTGAGTTGAGGTGGGAGGAGAGGCAATGAGGAAGGGCAATGGGGTGAAGAAAGGAGTGCTGACTAGAAAATGGTGTTTAAGATATTTCAAAAAGAATTTCTTTTCCACTGTCATTGTGCTTTCGATATAATTATCCATCGATTCAATGTTTTTTTCCTTCACATTTTGTTACACAATGCTTCGATTAAAAAAGTTGGCACAGTATGGTCTCTGAGCTGTTTAGGAGGGTCCATCACCTCATGGCTTGGTTTTTGCCCTGAAGTGCATTAACTTTGTATATATTGATGTTCTTTCCAGACCATATCCAACCAGCTGGATTTACCACTGATAGACTTTAATCAAGGTGTAGAGACCTCTCAAGGTTGATGAAGAAAAATATGAGAAACCTCAGTTGAATTTCAACTGTCAAAGCAAAGCCTCTCAGTTTTTACGCCAATTTGATATTTTACATTCCCTTTAATGCATTTGTGGATATCTGTAAAATTCTCCTTTTTAATAATTGTTAGGTGTTTAATATAGATTGATAATAGATGATTTTGGCCTATAAATGCTACAGTACTTTAAGAAAATGAATGGGGTCCTCACTTTCTACATGTCAGGTAATACTTGTTACGTATCTCCTTACTGCTGATTAATTTTCTTTCTTCCCTGTAAGTGCTCCATAAAATGGCTGTGCATTGCTCTTATGTAAGTCAAACAGCAGAGAGAAGTGAAGAGGAAATGATGGGTTGAGAAATGCACAGAAGGAAGAATCCACAGCAGAAAGTCACTGAATAATGCAACCGGTGATGCTTGCATTGATAACAGATAGCCTCATGCACAATTAGCATCTCATTAACACAACAGGGATAGGATATTGATCTTGAACTTGTTACCGTCTTCTGTCACTTTACATTTACTGTTTCTAACCTTACAATTGCTGCTTGTGGTTTTTTGCATGATGTTCTTATTGAAAAGTAGAACTAAACATAAAAACATGGCTGTGCACCCCTGGCCATGTGCCAAATGGTTATTTTAATTATTCTCTCTTCCTGCCACAGAAAATCATTGGTGTTTTCAAACCAAAGTCAGAGGAACCGTATGGTCACCTGAACCCCAAATGGACCAAATATTTTCACAAGGTAATATTCCCAAAGCTATATCACGTGTCGTATCTGTCTGTATGCAGCCCGACCACAGAATCGGCATGACGACCGATTCTTTTAAAATGGTTCTCTGAAGGTTATGTTTTGTTTTTGTTTTCTTTTTTAATTTTTCCCTCCTTCATCAGCTGTGCTGTCCGTGTTGTTTTGGCCGAGGCTGCTTGTTGCCTAACCAAGGCTACCTCTCAGAGGCTGCTGCCTCACTGGTTGATACTAAACTCGGCTTGGGAGTTGTGCCAAAAACCAAGGTGGGGTGCAGAGAGTTTTTTAAAGTTACAGCATGAAATGACTTTAGATAGATGGATTTCAATCCAGTTAAGATCTATACCTGTGGAAGCATCTATGCAGCAGCTAAAACGCTTCCCCCTCTTTTTCAGGTGGTGTATTTGGCCAGTGAGACGTTCCACTACAATGCCATCGACAGAGCAAAGTCAAGAGGGAAGAAGTACGCTCTAGAGAAAGTCCCCAAGGTGGGCCGCCGCTTCCACAGAGTGGGACTGCCACCCAAGGTAACAGACTGATGCTTCCCTCAGTGTCTGAGACAAACGACCACCCTGCAACCTGCTTGTGTTGAACATGCAAGAGCTAGAAAATCCTCTCCATAATATGTATTACTAATAATCATAACATGAATATCTGTTGATCTAAAAAGTATCTTTCATGTCAAAATGTTGCTCCCACAAGAGAATAAAATGAGCTGTTGCAGTGTTGAAAATGTGTGCGGTTAAGTGTCTCCTGAATAGAAAGGTTCATTCAAATAAATGGGTCAGAGCAATCACACGCGTCATATCTGTGTCTTTAAATTGTGCCTGTTTATTTTTTAACACTCTCTAACAGTTCCAGGATATTCTTATCTTGTAGTAGTACACCGTACTACTCTCTCCCTTGGTGCCAATTTTAGCACACAGTCTAAGACCTGTATAAGAAAATATTGCAATGCTGTGTGCTTCCCTCCTGTGACAGCTTTCAGCATTCATCTTTGTGAGTGTTGGGTGTTTTCAAAAGGTAGATATGAGGAAGTTGGCCTAATTATTTCAAGTGTTGTCAGTTTGTCCCATTCATGTGACAATGTCACATGTGACATGACTGCGCCACGGCACATTACCGTGTAAAAACACAGCTTACTATGTAGGTCTAAATGCAAAGTGTGTGTTTTTGCAGGTGGGCTCTTTTCAGCTCTTTGTGGAGGGCTACCGTGAAGCAGATCACTGGCTGCGGTGCTTCGAGGCAGAGCCACTGCCAGAGAACATCAGGAAGCAGCTGCAGTCACAGTTTGAGCGGCTGGTGGTGTTGGACTATGTCATCAGAAACACAGGTGAGGGAGTGTCTGAGCTGACAGTTAAACACCCTGTTTACTGAACTGAAAGACAACAAAACAATGTTGACAGTTCTTTTTGTCGACTGAATTTATTGACATAATCACCAGGTTTCTTTGGCAAGCCATAGTCCCTTTTTGATATTATCAGCTCAATAACAAGTTTGCCAGCAAGTGTGAGTGTAATCCCCTCTCCGCTTATGATGGTTTGTTTTTTTTTTTTTTTTTTCTCCTATCAATTTCATTTTCTCTACATCCTCCTCAGATCGAGGTAATGACAACTGGTTAATCAAGTATGAGAAGCCAGGAGAAGGAGAGGAACAAAAGGTGAGGTGAAATTACACACACTTAAACTGCTTTAGTTCAACAAAGCAAACACAAACACAAACACGCACACCCCTGTCTACTTCAAGCTCTGTCACTCACTCACACACAGGTCACACGGGGCCCAGACAATAGGCTGAATGCTACAGGCCCCACTGGGGCTGGTGGAACCTATTTGATTGTGATCAGTCATCATTTGTCACGTACTGAACAATGAGGAAAGGTTGTCATCTATCTGTCCGAATATTCAGCCCTTTAGACACTAATCAATAATTAGTCATTGGCCATTAATCATTTGTGTTCATTGATCTCTTGCCACCCCAACTTGCTCCAGGACTCAGAGTGGCCAGAGAACTGCCCAGACTCCTGCATAAAGATTGCAGCGATTGACAACGGCTTGGCCTTCCCCTTTAAACACCCAGACGAATGGAGAGCCTGTATGTTTGTCTCTTTTATCTCTCACTTATCTTTCAAATGTGTCCTGTCCTTACTGCCTCTTGTCTCTGTCAAAACCCACTCTTTATTAATAATGCTGGGAATAACATAAATTGACCTTTCGCTTGGATTGATTATAATCTTTGATTATAATGTTAATATATTGACAATAGCAGTAATTTTGTAAATGTGTTACACGAAAAACATTTTTTAGATTTAAAATAATTCAGGTCTATGAAAATTAGCATCACTTTAAAGAATTGTTTAAATATATTTACATGAAGATTGGTGTAGTTCAGTTTAGCCTAACATGACAAGCCCTACGTGATGCAGTGTTTCAGTTTGTGCGCTCAAGAGATGCTTGGAGATGGACTTAATACCTTTTGGTTATATCCAGGAGGGGCTAATGACAGGCAAATTCAAGGTACATATTCATCATGCACAAATATGAATAGAAATGTCTCGAGTAGGTACCACTGGTACGTACAGTAGCCGGCTGGAGTTGTTACCTGGCATTAAAAGCTGTCCCCTTGAGTCATATGTGTAGAAATGACTGTCTTTGAGCTGCTCAGATAAGTTACAGGGGTTCCCTTCTGCGGAACTACTTGTATACTGCCTATTGTTTAAACGTCTATAACTTGATCCGATAAAGCCGAGCAGTCGTGGTGGTGTTTTTTTTTTTTTTTTTCTCCCCCTCCTCCTTCCCCTGCCTCCACAACATGTGCAGTCCTGTCTCTGCGCCTGGTCTTGGTACCATTTCAAGAATTACTGTTTCCTGTGCCTGTTTTTCTCTTCTCTGAGTTGGTATCAGACCAGGACATGTGTTGTGTTAGTGCACTTCTCCTTTTCAGTCACATCACTTGTACTTACTAGACTGCAGAAAAACGAGTACCGCCACATTTTCAGCATTTTGTGGTTGACTAGGTATCGAATTTCGTGACATTAATACATGAGTGTGTCTAAGTCTTTTCATCTAAACCCGCAACTGGAAACCAAGTGTGTTGAAGAGTTCCTTTAGTGATAGACAGCTATATAAATAAAGGCCAGCATTTACAACCTTACTATTCCTATACTTACATTGCCTCCACCCATCAGACCCATTCCACTGGGCCTGGCTCCCCCAGGCAAAGGTGGCCTTCTCCAAGGAAACCAGAGACCTGGTGCTGTCCCGCCTCTCAGACATGAACTTTGTGCAGGACCTCTGTGAGGACCTGTATGAGATGTTCAAGGTACAGACCACTTTCTTCTCTTCTGCACAGTTTTTTTTTTTTCCCTTTTGTGCCAAGAGATTATAAAATAGTCATAGAAACAGTAATGACATTTGACACAAAGGACACCTGCCAACAGGAGTGAATATCTTTCTTTTCAGACGGACAAAGGCTTTGACAAAACCATGTTTGAGAGACAGATGTCTGTTATGAGGGGACAGGTGAGGTTTCTCTTTGAAGCCTATTATTTCTGACTATGCTATTTCTGCTATTTTGTCCATCATGTTTGTCCTTTTTTGTTTTTCATTGTCCTTTTGTTCCTTAAATATCCTCCCTTACACTCCTTTTTTCTCGTGCCCTACTTCTGTTGTTTCCGTTGAAACCCTTTTACTTAATACTTACTTACTTACTTACTTACTAATTTTAACCTAATTTCCTCATCGTACTCTCCCAGTTTTCTGCCTGCCTCACCTTTCCTGTCTTTCTGTATAATCTCTAATAATGTATATGTATGTTAATTTACCTCTCAGGGTGTTATAGCATGTGGAAGATTGCACTAGGGTTAAAATGTTATTTCTTAAGTTGCAGTAAAGGATGTAACATTTAGCAAATTAATCAATAAGAAACAAATTAACTGGGCATATTAAATCCAAAGGTTTTGCAGTTTAAACAAAGGTCTTGCCAAACTGTTTCTGTCTTCAGTCTTCTTCAGATATATTATGTACAGGTCTGACTAAACTGATGCTGTAGCTGTGTCAACTCTGCTCACTTTCCATTGTTGTTAATGAACTGCAGCTTCTGAGTGTTCTCACACCTGAGACGCACTCACAGCTGCTAGTGGGACCAAACCACAGAGATTTAGACACAAATAAAAATGGATTCTCCTCAGTAAAAAATCCAGCTACTTTTAGATTCAGATCTAAATATGTTTTTGTATATCAGATTATATTTTTCACATAAAAACTAAAGGCTCCATTTTATGGTAATCTTTTAATTATTAGGTTTTTGTGGCAGTTTTTGGCTTTTTGCGTATATCACCTGTTGGAGTAAAACAAATTCTTATTCAGCTAAGTAAAGTAGGCATGAGATAATTTGATAGTTAAAAAGAAAAGTAATCATTACTTGCAGCCCTGATTATTTTTCTTCTATTACTTCTCACATTTGAAAATGACACAAGTGAATTTATAAATGAAATGTCAGATTAAACCATAATGCATTTGAACGGTAGATTTTATTTTATTTTTTAAATTTATTTATTTCTTAATCAAACTGAAAATCAAGCATGCGTTGTATTTGTTCCACTTTATACTGTTAATTTTCGGTATGTTATGGATAAATCCTTTTTCCCCAGGTCCTGAACCTGACCCAGGCATTAAAGGATGGGAAGAGTCCTATCCAGCTGGTGCAGATGCCTCGGGTGGTGGTGGAACGCAGCCGGTCAGGTGGACAAGGACGTGTAGTCACGCTGGGTAACGCCTTCACACAAACCTTCCACTGCAAGCGCCCATTTTTCTCCTCTTGGTAACTAAATAGGGATGGGGAGGGAAGAGAGCATCTGCAACAGCTGTCTTTGTCCTGAAGTCAGTCCTGAAGTGAAGAAAGATCGAAAAGAGAGAAGATGAGAAACAGCTCACAATTATGCTTGCACAGAAATAAACGAAGAGGATTATGATAGAAGGTGAGATGAAGAACTTGAGCCCAGCTCTGTTTTGTGGAGAGAGTACAGGGAGACATTGAAGCAGGAGAGATTGGCATACCAGTGTCTCCTGGAGACCTTGGGGTCTTTGTGGTTACCATGGTGACTAGATTGGGTAATCAGCTTTTCCACAGAGGTAGGCTTTGTTTATTGTTAGGAGGCAGAGAGGGAGGTGCTTTTTACTCGCCCAACGTACCTACTGAAGTCTCCTGCAATGTCTCTGTGGGGCTACTGGCCAAAGAACAAGCACTTACAAACCACTAACTCACAGACTTGTAGTGTTTGGGAATACGGTTCCACAGATCTGTCCTGAGAGTGAATTCTCCATTCAGGGCTGTGTTAATCCTGGTCTGGGATGTTAAGTCCCAAAACATTTGCTTTTGCCTTGTAGGATTGCTTATGGAGATAGAGATGTGCACTTACACTGCTAGAAGTGTTTGACAAGTTCTTGATCAAACCGCTCTCAGTGTTTGTTTCCAAATCCACATCTGCAGAGAAATATATATATATATATAAAAAAAACTAAACAAAAAAAAAAAACAAAACACAAAACCAGTGTCTTCAACTCCAAGTACTGCCAAAATCAGTTTGCGGAAGGAACTATGAAAAGCCTCAATGACAGATTATTGCTAAAACTTGAAAATAGTGTTTGGCGGAGGATGAGGAATACACATGTTGCTTGAATGTAATCAGTTTACTGTTTCTACACAAGATTCTTGCTCCTAAACATTTCAGTAAGAGTGAATGCGCTCAAAAAAAATTGACTTTTCACATAACAATGAATGTATTTGTTGTTTGACATGTATTTAATTGCTGGCAAGCAGAGTTCTCTTGAGCCTTGTGGGCATGGGGGGTGAGGTCTCGTCCTTCCCCATTTATTATACTTATGTGAAAACGGAAAAACAAAAGCAAGGACAACATTTCACACTTGCTTAATGCTGTTTTGTTTTCTTATGTATGCATCTTGAAATTTCTATTTCAACTCAGTGATTGTATGAGAAAAGTTGTATATTTAACAGAAGAAAAATAAAATTTTGGAAATTTGGCACTTTGTTTTGGTTGATGTTGGAGTTGAGAGGTGATTGAGTGACATCAGCACAGATTTGTAAACAAGTGGTAAGAGAAACAGCCTGACAGGAATATCACAAAAAGTCAGTCAGTAATTACTGTGGAAATAAAATGCAGATGAACCAGTTTAACACATTTAAAAATGATAGCATTTGCCAAATAAACAAAAAGAAACCCAAAACAAATTAGTTATTATATACTAAAGTCATTTGTGTGACATTTGAAAATTCCATGTATTGGCCATTGATTGAGAAAAGAGAAAACTCACTTCTCTTTTCTAATGGTTGTGCTCTCATCAGTGTCTTTGAAACAGCTTGATCTGTTGATTATATCTGTGAAATAACAAAAATTACTGTGAAATGCTTGTGAGGAAGGAGCCCAGAGATATTCAAATGAACTTACAAATCGGCTTAAAACAGGACTTCATATAATTAGACACAAACCAATGAGATTTCACCACGTTTGTTAAATAAAAGACTTTCCAGGTAAAAAGTGTTGCTCAGTTGACCTTTTTAAAAAGCACCACAGTTGTGTGTCTTTGTCACACTGAGCTGGTCCTACAGGTTCCACTGCTGGTGGTTTCAATGGGGGCCTTGATGAGGACTTGAGACCGCAAATACCTCCTTCATTTACTTGTCTTTTTGTGCATTGTCCGCACATGTATGTGCAAGTCAAACATGTGCAAACATTCAACCACACGCTTCCTCTGCAGTCTCCTGCCTTTCAGCTGTGATGCTGACACACAGCTGAAAAGTGTAACCACACACGCACTGCTGAGTAGCACATCGTCTTGACAGGAAATGACAAATTGAAAGGCGTGGTGCAGTGTGTGTGTCTGTGTCTGTCAGCACTGGGAAGCGTGAGTGATACACGGTCTTACTTAACGCTGCCCTCATGTGGAGAATTTTGCGAATCTGGATCTTGAAATCTTCACCAGCAGGTCCTCAACCCGAATAACAACCTGGAAAAAGTACAGATGTAACACTCTTATCTGGGGGTGAAATCGGAAAGTTGGTTGCCAGGAGGTGATAAATCTCCTTCTGTGAATTCAGAAGTATAACTGCATGACACCAGCAGTGAACTTATCTCAGAGTGAACTGGATATACACATTTGAGAACAGCAATCCACGAACAGATAGAAAATTTATTCACGAAAGTGTTAAACAGAATTTTGGAGCTGTCTATATATCTATATATATATATATATATATATAATGTGTGTGCTGTCCTCAACAAAGACAGAACATGAGCATATATATACATATGCTTATGTTCTGTTATGACTGTTATGACCTGTTATGACCTGCTATGACTTGTCATAGCAGGAAAGCACTGGTAGATGAACAACCACTGTGCTCCTCAACAAAGACAGAACATGAGCATATATATATATATATATACATGCTTATGTTCTGTCTTTGTTGAGGACAGCACACACATTAGAGGAAGATGAGACTAGATGTGCCCATTCAAAGTGATTAGAAAAACTGCCTTTTTCAATCACCTGTAGACTGACATGACCATCCTCCTCTCTCTCATTCAGCTCACATCCTCTCTGTGCAGCTGCAAGCAGGAAGCGAATAGCAGGCCTTTTCTGTAACTGCCGTTTTGACTTGTCATAGCAGGAAAGCACAGGTAGATGAACAACGACTGTGCTTCACATTCAAGGTGTCCCGGTAAATCTTGACATCGGGTTGCCACGAGCAACACCGGGACCCTGAAAGTGAACTCTGGCAATTCATTTGCTTCATTTATCCTGTAGAATACACATGAGTGAAAACAAGATTCACACAACCATAAAATTAAAATGCAGCAACCCCACATTTCACCTACAGTTGGATGGGGCATCCCTTACACTTCCTGTTCATTACCTGCAGCTAAATCCCGTTGGCGTTTTTATTTTTGATGTGAACTTCCTGTGAGCTCCACCTCTTGGTGCGGTCACGCATGAAATGAGTTATAACACAAAGTTTTTCAGATGGCGTTTGACAGCAGCGTGTGTATTCTGTTTGGAGACAGGGGTCCTGTTCTGCTGTGAACATGGATGAAGTCACAGCCGGTGCAGGTGAGTGAGGCTGACCCAGGACCCGCAGGCTGCTATCCGGCTTTGCCTCCATGAGGTGGCGCCTTTCATTCACCACAGCAGCTGCATGAGGCCTGACAGAGTCCACTCTCCCCAGAGGTCCGCGTAGATCCAATTGTTCTCCTCCCTGGATCGCAGTCTGAGGTGTGAAGGTGAGAGCGTAACCCGCACACTGTAATTTTTTTTTAAATTAATTAATTCATTTTTTAAGTTCCACAAAACAAAGAAACAATCCAGGAATTTTGGAGGTCAGACTTAATAGGAAGATGTAAGGAATAATCGTGTTTCACTCGGCGCTCTCACTATCCACCACCATGCAGTTACTTCTCTTTGCAGCGGCGTTCCTCTTTACGCACGGCCTCGCCGCGTCCGTGCGCCCTGACAAGTGCGCGTCCCGGTGTGACGTGAGTCTGTGTCCGAGCCCCAGCTGTCCCGGCGGGTACGTCCCGGACCGGTGTGACTGCTGCTTGGTGTGCTCGCCGCGGGATGGAGACCCCTGCGGCCGCAAGAACGACCTGCCCTGCGGGGACGGACTGGAGTGCCGGCCGCTCCCGGCGGGGAGGCGGCGCGGCTCCCGTGGGGTCTGCCGCTGCAAGACGCAGCGCCGAGTGTGCGGGAGCGACGGGAAGACGTACGGCAACGCGTGTGAGCTGAGGGAGGCCAGCAGGAGAGCTCAGCTGAAGGGGAGAGCGGAGATTGGCCAGGCGCACAACGGAGCCTGCTCTCCCGCAGAGACAGGTAGGGCTGCACACGGGAGCCCCATCATGTGACCGTGCTGCGGCTGCTTCACTACTCTTGGCTGACTCCCATACCATCTAATCAAAGAAAAGTTATTTGTTGTTATACTGTCATGACTGTAAAGTGACAGTCTCATCCAAACCTCAGCTTCAGTTTTTAGTTAAATCTGATGCTCACTAGTAGTTTTACCAGAGGACAAACATCTGTGGCTCACTGTGTATGAGGCCAACTAGAATAATTTGATATTCGTCTTCCTTGAGATAGACAGACAGGCAAATAATTGGATAGATAAATAACATGGATTGTGATGTATGGTCGTGTGTGTGTGTGTTAGTAGAAGCTGGTTTTTCATGTCAGCACAGGTGTTCCCATGGTGCACCCCGGCAGCCCTCGCTACAAATTCAACTTCATCGCTGACGTTGTGGAGAAAATCGCCCCTGCTGTGGTCCACATTGAGCTCTTCGTGAGGTGTGTGTGTCTGTGCATTTCTTTTTTCCTTATCCATCCATTCTGGGAAGGACTGTCAGTCCAAAGAGCTTCAGTTCTTTGGTGCTGACTGAAACTGGTCATATGATCTCCTCCCCCCCCCCCCCCCCCCCCGGCAGACATCCTCTGTTCGGCCGCCACATGCGTCTGTCCAGCGGCTCTGGGTTCATTGTGACCCACTCGGGTGTGATCGTGACCAACGCTCACGTGGTCACCACGGATGTCATGGTAACGGGGAAGGCCCAGCTGCGTGTCCGGCTGCACGACGGCGACGCGTACGAGGCCGCGGTCAGGGATGTGGACAGGAAGGCAGACATCGCAACGATCAAGGTCAACCCTCAGGTGAGAGAACACAACTTTACCGCCCCTTCACAAAAAAAAGAAAAAAAAAAAGCTGTGTCTGCCAGACACTCAAAAGGCCGGTGGAAATACTTTCATAAACACCAGCTCTGTGACTCACAGACACGACGCCGATGTGTGTATTCTCACACCCATATCTCAAATACTTGGACAGTTTTGTAAGCTGTAAATTCTTCCTCCTTTATTTCTATCCGTGTCTCTTCCAGGAAAAAAAAAATTAAATAAAAATCTAATCTGTGTTTTTTCTCTGTGTCTGCACCGCGCACATCGTTCCGCAAACATGCGCTGGGATTTGGGAGCAGAAGCGGCTCCCCGTGCTGTCTCTGGGCCGCTCGGCTCATTTGAGGCCTGGCGAGTTTGTGGTCGCCATCGGCAGCCCCTTCGCCCTGCAGAACACCGTCACCACCGGCATCGTCAGCACCGCACAGAGAGACGGCAAAGAGCTGGGCATCAAAGACTCAGACATGGACTACATCCAGACCGATGCTATTATTAATGTGGGCTCACACACAGCCGTGCACACACACTATGTACAGCCCGATTATTTCAGCTTTGCCTGTTTATAGACTGTTGGCATGTGTCTGCGTGTGATCATTTAATTGATCTGTTTGTGTCTCTCATCTGTGGGAAGTACGGAAATTCCGGAGGACCTCTTGTTAATTTGGTGAGTAGTCATGTGACTGTGACTTCTTCTCTGTTGAAGGATTTTCAGCACCGTTCCAAAAACACAAATGTACATTAGAGACAGTGATACACTTAAAATGTATGGTCTAATGTAGAAATACAAGCACATCTTAAATCAGATGTAGAAATATCCACAACCCTTTGGTCAAACAAAGAACCTTTCACATTTCTAATCTGTGTATTTAAAAAATGTTCCCTCACATCCTGCCGTGTTTCTTTCAGGATGGGGAGGTGATCGGCATCAACACTCTGAAGGTGACGGCAGGCATCGCCTTCGCCATCCCCTCAGACAGGATCAGTCGCTTCCTCGCAGAGTCGCAGGCCAAACACAGCAAAGGTCAGGGGTCAAAAAGAACCCACCACTCTCACTGCTGCAGAGTGACCTCATGTGATGTTTCTGAGTAAATGTCCTTCCACAGAAAAGACCAGTCAGCAGAGGAGACTGACCGAGGACTCGCAGTCTGATGCAGGTGAGAGCTACAGGTGCACGAGTGATGCTCACCACTGGCTGCGTCACTGGTGGTTAAGGTTGTGATTTCTTTTCATTTTCAGAGCCGAAGAGACGGTTTTTAGGCATCAGGATGCTAACAATCACTGACCAGTGAGTTAAAACAGCACAACTCTTTTTTTTTTTTTTTATATTTGCTAGCTAGAGTATTTTCAGTACAGATGCAACTCGGCATTGGCTTAAATGTCAGCCAATTTTCCTTCTGTGCAGGTAGTTTTTGTAAATGGTAATTGTTTAAGTTGCTATTTTCTCTGTTAGCGCAAGCACATTGTTGATTTTTTTTTTTTTTTTTTTTTTTTGCTGCTGCTTTTTTTTTTTAGCCTTATAGCAGAATTAAAACGTCATAACCCTGACTTCCCTGATGTCAGCAGCGGAGTGGTGGTCCAACAGGTTCTACCCAACACAGCAGCAGACAAGTATGTTCACACACACAAGAAACCTTGGAACCAGATCTAGTTTCCTCAAAGTAGCACTCATCAGCCAAACCTTTGGTTTTCCCACAACTGCTATAAAATCCATACCCGTAGTATCATTTAGAATTTGCCCATAATGTTTCTGTTTCCCCCTTTTCTGTGTTTTAGAGGCGGGATTCAGGAAAGCGATGTCATACTGAAGCTGAATGGACGTCCGGTCCACACCACTGAGGACATTTATGTAGCGCTGCAGGGTGACCAGCCACTCCTGCTGGAGATTCGCCGAGGCCTTGACGACTTACTGTTCAACATCCACCCGCAGGTCGTAGCACACTGAGCAACACAACCCCCTCATTTGGTCTAAATTTCACTTTGTGCTTTGCAGTGGCTTTGAGATTTCACCTGATGTGCTAGAAGGAATTATAAATAAGCTTCAAATGCAGGAATATGACCTGCTGTGAAACATTTTCTGACACAGGGCACTTACTGCCAACTCACATTGGTCTGATGCATATCTTCTTTTACAGCTGAAAATCATTTTTGGCCGTGTTTTATCAAAGACTTTGTGCGCAGTAAGCTGGAGTTTGCTGCAAGAGTCGAAGTACTGTGGAGGAAAATATACTGTGCTGTATATTTACGAGGGCTAATAGAGTGTCAGAATAAAAGCCTCCTGTGTGTATATGTCAGTCTAGTGACTTCAGCAGCTGCTATGAACAGAAGACTGTTGCAACTCCTTTGTTTATGTCATCTCATCCCACCTCCCTCATCTCTGCCTTGGAAAGATATTCTCTTGATTTAAACAAACCTAAGCCAAGATTTAGTGCTCACACATAGCGCGCACACAGACACACACTTTCATCCCCTTCTGCTTCGGTAATGGAAATCTTCATGCATGGCATTTTTTGAAGCTTGAAGTTCAGGAAATCTTTGAGGGGGTTGCTGCACTGCTGATAATCCAGATACAAAAATTTCTGACAAAACTCATGGCAGATTTTACAGTGAAATAAAACACAATTAATAGTTTGCGTGAACAAACTCTGTTCTTTATGGCTGGACATGTTTCTGCTTCAGTTTGTGCGCGAAGTTGAGTTGCCCCACATTCCCTGAAGGGAACCCTGGAACCTCACCTGTGCGCAGCTCGTAAACTGGACCCAGACAGACAATCCTTACTGTTTATTTTAAATACCCATTGTGCCGTGTGACTGTTGGAGGCGACTCTGCATGACAGAGGCCCCACGAAGGGAGAAAAAAAGGAAAAGAAACTAACAGGGCGTGATTCTAGGGGGAAAAAAAGGAAAATGTCCTGAGAGAATCATGAAAGATGGCAATTGTCAACAAATAAGCACCATATAATCACAGGCTTCTTTTATCATGTTCTTCTGTGTGTGTGTGTGTGTGTGTGTGTGTGTGTGTGTGTGTGTGTGTGTGTGTGTGTGTGTGTGTGTGTGTGTGTGTGTGTGTGTGTGTGTGTGTGTGTGTGTGTGTGTGTGTGTGTGTGTGTGTGTGTGTGAGAGTGAGAGACGCTGACCCAGTTTTTTGAGCATGCATGTTTTTTGTCTTGCCAAGACATATTGTCATGGCAGAGCACCAGACTACTTGAGTGGAGTAAAGAGAGGATACAGCTGGTTGTCCTTATACAGAAAAAGAGTCCACATCCAAGCTGTCCACACTGTACCACTAAGCTCTTACTGAGTCAGAACAGCGCCCACTTTTGCTGTTTTCAGACTTATGCTAAAACTAAAGACACATCTCATCCTGCGGATGAGCTGAGCCAGCGCTCAGGCCAGAAGACCAGTGACTGTATCACCATCTACAGGCCAAGTCTGGTTTTAATCACCATTATCTAAGATCCCCCAACAGGCCAGTAGATGGTGCATTGGGTATATACATTTTCTCCTGAGATGGCAAATGCTGAGATTCAGGTAGTAAAGCTACTGTAAGTTCACCACAGCCTACTTATAGCTGTGGTTTCTGACTGGGTCATTTTGGAGTTAAAGTGGAGGGCAAGAGTTAAAGATCTGGAACTGCACACACAGTCTCTATTCAAAGCTTAACTGCTGCTGAAGAAAATCATGCTGTAATCTGTCACACCGATTTTGGATAAATTTCCTCAAAGAGCTTTGGTTGGATCAGTTTTTGGGTCGTGTTCAGCCGAAACGGGACCTCAGTCAGACGCATTTGTTGGGTATGAGTGCAGGACTGCGGGACGGGGGACATGGGATGATTTTAGGTTATTGGAGGCCTTATTTTTTCTTGTCTATCTCTCTGAACCCCCCCCCCCCCATCTACAGCTCCTGTAATTATAGCGTTCCTGAAAATACCCTACCCACACCCATCCAGAGCCAGGTCACGGTCCAGGACTATCAAAGGGAATGATGGAGCTTTAGGTCAGTCACGTGTCCCAGAGAAAAATACTGATGATACGTTGTTTATCATTCATACATAAAGAACGACACAATGTGTGTGTGATGTCAAACTATGAGTCAGCGCTGACCTCAGGCCCCTGCGACATTCTGAGTGCTGTAAAGTGATCTTAATGGAAGCCAATCTGCATCATTTCTGTGATTCTTGAAAACAAACACACACGGACATGTTATGTGCCACTGAACCTGGAGTAAAAGCATCTGCTCTTAGAGAATACAAATACTGAACGGGTGATCTGTGGAGTGTGTGTGTGTGGAGTGGGAGTGAATAACTAAGATGGGAAATTTTCCAAGATGAAATAGCAAAACAGACAGAGGCTACAAGTCAGACATAGAAGTTAAGACTGAATTTGTGAGCCACAGTAAGTTTGTGCTCACAGATTTCAGACTGGGAGCATCTGCTGTGGTAACAGAACTGAAGACAGATTGGACTCAATTAAAAAAAACAAAAACGAACTAACTGCTTCCATCTGTCTGGCATCCAGTTCTCACTGTCACTGACTCAGACTGACTGTATATGAAATTATGAAATGCATTTCAACCTGCTGCACACGCAGCTTTTCTGTACAGTATAATAAAGACACTGACTCAAAAACTGGACAGTTAAAATGGAAAAACCTAAGTAGATCCATGTGTTGGTGCAGTGTTTCCTGCCCCCATCCTCCTCCAGAATTCTCATAAACTCTCATTCTCATTTGTTACATTCAGTTGCAAAGCTGTTTTTTTTGGCTGTGCATGTATTTCTTCCCGTTGACACTGTATAATAGTTTTATTTTCCAAAGGATTTTGAACTTTTATTGGGGGGTAGAAATTCCAGGCATTCCAGATGAACTATAATCTGTTTTTACTGACTTCCTCTCTGGAAATATTTCACCTCTCCTTATCCACTTTTTTTTTTTTTTTTTGACTAAAATGAGTGCGCAATGCTCCCTTTGTCTCAGTTCATCCCTAACAAGAGAAAAAGGTGGAGAACATGAAAGATTTTAAATGAGTGTTTGATTTTTTTTTTCCCCCACCTACGCATTACATATAAATTCAGGAAGTTAAAGGTTTGACCACCCCTCTCACTGTCTCATATTCTTACGTCGATATGTCTGTTTCCATCTTCCTCTCCTTGTCGGTTTTTTATTCACACCTGCTATTTCAGCTTTTTTCCTCAAAACTTAAATGAGTCTCCAGTGTCTCCATTAATTGTTTCCTTGTATCCCTCAAACTCTAAATATTTTCATTTAATATTTCTAGGTGTGAATATATTTCGACATCCCCTGGTAAGGGACTTGTTTGTTTAACAGTAGTTTTCCTCAATATTCGTAAAGCTCCTCGGAATTCACAGGAAAAGGACACATTTGGCATCTGAGGCATAGCATGATAGAGGTCCGTCACTACTTGAGCTCTTTCTCCTTTTTGTTTTACAGCTCTGATTCCAGCAGTTCTGGCTGTTTTCAGTGACCAACTGAGGAACATGGTGGAGCATTTAACAGCTGAAAGCAAACACTTCAATCAGGAGTTGATGAAAGCCCAAGACATAGATGTATCATTGATTGGATGGAGGAAAACATTTCTTTAGATGAATAATTATGCTGCTTCATTGCTGCTGGATGTGGAGGAAGCAGCTGTTGGCTGACACTTTCGTCACAACGGTTCAGTACGTCAGTGTTTTACTTATCCATTGTTAGAGAGTTCTATAAAGCAAGAGGACACCCACGTGTCCTATGATGTCACCCACTGATTCATCGTCACTTATCAAACACAGTGTCCATTTTTATCAACTTGTTTGTTGGTTAATGCAGATTTGGGTAAAAACCCTCACTTGCTTTTCTTCCCGTGAGCTCGATGAAAAGATGGATTCCACTTTCATGTCACAGATTCTCAGCAGTTTCACACAGTTTGCCCTTTGCTATTTGACACATAATATCAATCACAGCAGGCATTTTCGTGCTGTAACCATTTCTGGGTGAGCGTCAGCTAGGGTCGTGACACGAGACTGTCAGGTCACAGGCAGAATCACCAGGAAGTCATAGAGTGTGAAGAAAGGTATCCAGATTTAATGTATCCTCTTCAGCTTCCTGTGGTGACAGTAAGTAGATGTGTTTCAGGATAGCTTTCACCTTCTTCCCAGTTTTTACGCTAGGCTAGGCTAACCGTCTGCTATCTGGATAGTGGTGGTCTACTATTCCTCTCATTCAACCTTTTGTTTCCCAATATATTACGCTGTTCCTTTGAGATAAATTTTTTTTCTGTCAGTATCTGAGCGAAGCAAAGGAGCAAAAGGCTTTCAACTCAGATAGAGGCCAGCACACTGCTGCGGTTTTATGTCTTTACACAAATCCCAAACTGAACCAGTTGGCCTTATGTACACACTGCTGAGGGAATGAGACACACGCACACACACAATATCACACATGCGCACGCAGTCACACACAGAAAACTGAGCCCAGAAATTCTTTTGTCAGGTCTCCAGTGGTAGCAAAAGCCTGAATCCTGTGAACCTTTCCTCCGTCTCAACTCCTTCTTTCTGACAAACTGCTGATTCATGCTTTCTACTCCTCTCTCACCCTCTCTGTCACTCTCTCTCTCTATCGAGTCTGCAGCCACTTCCTTGTTTCGTGTACAGGCTTTTCTCAGGATTTTGAATAATTCAGTTGGATTTCCTCATCTTGTGTGTGTATGTGTGTGTCTGCCTGCTAAGGCAATAGTATTGTGTATGTGTTAGCCAAGTATGTGGGTTTTATGTGGAGGTGTAACTGGTCCTAATCGTCCCTCCTGCCTGTGCAGTTCATTTGGTGTTTGAAGAAGCAGTAATTGGCTAACACTGTAACTGTATAGCTGGCTAAATCTCCTAATGAGAAGAGTGCCTGCTATGCTTTTGCTGGCAGACATCCTGTGGTTAGTGCTGCCTCACAATGGAAACTACTGTTGAAAAGATTCGTCTTGTTTTGATTCTCCATCCTTTTGGGGGTTATGTCATTATTTGCGCAGTTCTCCTGACAGTTTTTCAGGTTCAGTTCTCCCTGAAATCATCATAAGGGATTTCTCACAGCAGCAGTTGGTGATATACCTGCTTTGCTTTTGCTTTGCTTTTCAGGATAGAACATCAAAAGCCTCCTTTCAAAAGCAGAAAGGGATTCATGGATAGTAAACATTTGGATTCTGCGTGACTATTTGAATATTGCAGGGATGAAAAACAGCACTCTTTCTGACTTATTGCCTATGCAGTTGTTTTTCTCATTAGTATAAGGAGTTAAAGATAGTCTCCTAGTTGGTCCATCAATATTTAAATAGACACACAGAACCCAAGAAGTGCCTGTCTGTGGATTTCCTGTTGATAGGTTGCAGCAGAGGAACATATAAGTACAGATACTAATCTGAATGTATCAATAGAATCAAACAAGGCCAGTCCAATTCAAGTAATTTCAAAAATAGCTCTATGTGAAAATGTTAATCAAGCTGTACTGAAGGTAACGCTGTGGGTGTTTAGACTTTTTTAATATGTTTGGTTTAACTGCAAACTACTTATAATCAAGTGATGGCATTCATCTAAATTCGTCAAAAAATGCGTTCGTTGATCGGGTTTTTCGGTATTTACTCACTTAGGGATCATTTATTTATCATTTTGCCAGTAATTTCAGAAATGATGCAGTATATAAAGCGGCAAATAAACTAAACAGTTGAAATACTTTATTAAAAGAGAAATTAGATGTTGTCAGTATTCCCTGATCTACTCCAAAGAGGGTTTCTCAGGCTGGAACCAATCCCAGCTGGCGCTGGGTGAGGGGGGCCAAGTTTCATCCCTGGACAGGTCACCAGTCTATTGCAGGGGTGACATAGAGAGCAAAACAACAATTCACACTCACGCTCACGCCTACAGACAAGCCAGAGCCAGCAATTAACCTAAATGAGCAGCTCTTAGAACTGTGGGAGGAAACTGGAATAAACCCACACAGGGAGAACATGAAAGGGATCAAACCCACAATCTCCTTGCTGTGACACCACCAAGTTTACCAAGATAATTATTAACAGTATTTATGATATGTTTTTGAGCATTACATGCTAAGAGTGAAAAATTGGCCATATGTTTGGCCTGAAACATGCAACATCATGCCCCCTTGGTTATGTTTTTGCACGTGCTTTGACTCCAGTTCTAGATATGTCATTTACATTAGAATGTAAAGTGTTTTGTTTTTTTTTTTTCTCCCCATGTTTATCATCATATGCTCTCACAGGTTCCCATATTATTGGCACGGGACTGAGGGTGAGACAAAGCTAGAGAGAGGCAAGGAGGAATAGACAGCATGGATGAAAGTGAGTGCATGTGTGAGTCTGGACATGTGAGTGTCTGTGTGAATTAGCGTTTCTGCATGAAGACCTATTTGTGCACCAACGCTCCCACGCTCTAGAAACTCTCACCCATGACATTTGTCCTGACATCATCGCATCACTTATTCTCCTATCACCATGTCGCTGTCATCGCTGAATGGGTATCACACCACAGGGGCCGTGCCACTGTCACCTGGACAAAATGTCATTCCCTCAGGTCTTTCAACTGAAAGGCTGAAGTGAACATGGGGGACAGATCAGGGTCACGTCTGCCAAAAATCTGAGTTCTCTCCCCTCAGTCATTAAGTGCTTTTAGTTTTACTAGAAAACAGCATCACAGAAGGCCCGACTGTTGGAAATATCCCTGCAATTAAATCTGGCTTAATTTTTAAAATGGATCAGATTCACCTACAAGGAACTGAGCACTGAGGCTGAGTTGCGTGCAGCTCTGGGGATGAAGAGATGGAAGGGCAGATGCCTGCATGGATGGCCGGACAGAGTGACATCATCTTAATGCTCAGAGGAATAGAGGCAAACTTGCAGCGATGAGGGAGCTCCATATTATGTTGCCGACTGCCGGGAACTGTGATGTTACGTAATTGCACATACACTCACAGCATATACACAGTGATAGAGCCATAGGCAGCGACTTAAGGGGAAGTGGGACGGACCCCTCACCTTCTTAAGTGCTTCTGCCATCAGCTTTCTGTTGCTTGCATAAGAGCTCTCTGGTTAGGAAGCCATGAGAAACACGTGATTGCTAAGAGTGTTCCTTCTGGCAGAGGGGTGCTTTCTCATTCTCTTTCCCACGTTTTCCTTCACAGCAATACTCATTATGTTAACATGCTGAAGGACAGCGACTACAACGAGGATAGCAGGATTACAAAAAGAAAAAAAAAAGAGGATATTGGCTATATTAGCACATATATCTTCTAAGAACCTACTGATGATTGAATGTAAGTGAAGGCTTTGAGGATGACAGATATAAACGACATCTGGGGAGCTAATGATGACAAACAGCACAGCCAATCTTCATGCCTGTAGGCAAACAAATATGATGTGCACACACCACCCACGCATTTGCAGGCACCAGCACACTCATGCTCGCATGTGCGCAGAGATGAAACTGTGGAAGGTGCAAAATGCTGAAACAAAAACACATCAAATGAAGAATAAGCTCAAATATTACAACACAGTGTTCCTAAGAGAAAAAACACCAGGATGTTTATTTGCTTGTTAACATTCAAGTGATAA
The DNA here is from genome assembly GCF_900963305.1 of Echeneis naucrates. Classification (NCBI taxonomy): domain Eukaryota; kingdom Metazoa; phylum Chordata; class Actinopteri; order Carangiformes; family Echeneidae; genus Echeneis; species Echeneis naucrates. Next base: position 8,212,921 of record NC_042511.1, read on the forward strand.
TGTCATTCACTGACCTACAAATCAAAATCTGATAAAGTAGTTTTTGTACCTAAACATAGCAAAACCTCAACTGTGTCATAATACTGAACTATCTTTCAGCAGTGATGTCGTGATTTGGGGACTTCCTGCCAGCAGGGGTGTCAAATTAGAAAATGAATGGCTCCAACCAGCAATTTAGCCTTTTCGGATTTCGCCTTTATTTTAGAGAAATTTGTTTCATAAGCTTTTTTTTTTTTTTTTTTTTTATAAAAACGCTGTATGCTAAATGTAGCGTTCGTCTCTTAAGGGGCTACTTGTAATTTTGTCCATCACCAAACTTGTTTTCTTCCCAGGGGCTAATGATGACGATTGCCATTTTGGCCATCATTTTCTTTCCAAGCCCTGTGGGCAGACTGGGGGCTGAAGTGACTCGCTATTGAAGAGTCAGATAGTCCAAGGCTAGCTGATTAGCATGCTAACTGCAGTGGAAGAAAAATGTGATAGAGAAAGGAGTTAATATTTACTTTCCATATCTGGAGAGAGCTCATGGGGTGTTGAGGAATAAAATTTTAGCACTTCCAGGCTGGTAAGAAAACAGCTGTTAATGCTAATGTTAGCAAAGTACCAATAGCAAAATTAATGAATGAGTTACATGAAATCTTTCTGCAACTTTATAATGAGATCAGGAAAATAAAAATAAAGCTCTGACATTTTTCCTTTTGGGAATTCCGGCAAACAGACCTGTCAATGCTGAATGCAACACTTTGGTCATAGTTTTTATGAGGAGGTGGAGACACTTTTGTCAAAATGACAGAACAATCAACTGTCAATTCACATAAATTCTGTTGATGATGGACAACAATAACATAGCATATATGGGAAGAAAAGAACTGGGTGTAGGTCCAATTTTCCTTTTGGCAGTTTTCATTAATTTTTTATTTATTTTTTAGTTTATTAAGTTATTTGAACTTTTACATAGACAGGCACCCACAGATAATTTGCACCAACTTGTTAAGGGGAACTATTTTGTAGTTTTGTTTTTAATGTTATGATGCAAACCTTTTAGAATAATAGTTCACAAGATGCCAGAGACATAATTTAATAACTGTGTATGATAATATCATTACCCTTTTCTCCCATCTATCCCTCCAATACATGTCCTTCGTCCCTCTTACTCCATTTCTTCTTCCAGCCCAAGGCCACATTCCTTCTGTCATTTGTTCCTTGTCCTTCACTTTACCTCCCAACTGTATTTGCACTGTATGTGAACATAAAAAAACCCCACAGGTATTTTAAAGTCAGTTGAAATGAGGGTGCTGTGGTAAATGTTTTCTTACAGGTATTTGAGGAGATATCAACACAAATCAGCCCTAAAGAAGGCAAAATTCAAATCAAAGTGTGTTGAAGCCGCCAGAGAGTTGGTGTTGCTATGGAGACAAGTGAGTGCTCATGTGAGAGCCCACTTCACCTGATGTTTGGGGGGGGTCTAAATCTGTCACTGTGATCAAAGCTTAACTGTGAATATATGCTGAAAGGTTGATTTGCTGAAAGCTGTTTAGAGGAAATGTATTTTTTAAACGTCCCATATTACTCATATATGCTGCAAACAGTAACACTCCCTGGCACACAAACACACACTACTGATTGATTTGTGAATATTCTTAAACTTCCCCATCCTATATTGGTCATTGGAGCAAAAACACAGCTCTTCTTTTGAGGGACCAGTGCATTTTGCAGCTCGAACGCAAACATCATGACACCCCCCCCCCCCACCACCACCACCACCATGTTTTGATATTAACTGCTTGCATGAATATTGCTCAAGCGTCACATGAGCCAGCTACAGCCAGCACGTGCAGGACGCGCAGCAGAGGAGGCGCTGGATAGTGCGCATGACCGAGAGTAAACAGAGTGAAAGCACTTGGAAACCTGAAGTCATCATTTCTACAGCTTTTCACTTTGGACCAAACTACAGTAATTACAGAGTGGGGGAGGGATGGCGGGGGGGTGGGCAGCAGAGAAGAACTTGGATTGAACTGATGTGACAGCAGTGTGTGATGGTTTTTAATCGCAGCCCATCTCACTGACTGGGAGGTTTGTTTGGCCATTTCAGCACCGGACAGCTCTCCGCGTCTCGTGCATGTGCGCCCGGACGGCTAGCCTCTTCGTCAGCGGGTGGCGGGCACGAGCAGAGAGCATGGCGGACTCTCCACGGCTTCCTGCCCGCAGCTCCCGCTGACGCCGCGCCCGGAGAGATGAGCGTCCCGGAGTTCCTCCTGGAGGTGTCCTTAGTGGTGATCGCCGTGGTGTCCCTGCTGACAAACCTGTCGGTGCTGCTATGTTTCACCCAGAGCGCCGAGTTAAGGTCCCATGTGCCCGGGCTCTTCATCCTGAACCTCTCCATCTCCAACATCCTCCTCGCCGTCATCAACATGCCCTCCACTTTTCTCGGGGTGGCCAAGAGCGCAAAGCCCCTGGGGGATCCCCTCTGCCAGGGCGTGAGCTTTGCTGAGACTTTCCTCACCACTAATGCCATGTTGAGCATGGCGGCGCTCAGCATGGACCGGTGGGTCGCGGTGGTCTTTCCGCTGAGTTACTCCAGCAAGATGCGCCACAGAGACGCTTTCCTGATCGTGGCGTACTCGTGGCTGCACGCTCTCACCTTTGCCCTGACACAGCTGCTGATGGCCTGGGGCGGGTACAGCCACACTTATGCCTCGTGCACCGTCCACCTGGACGGCGGGGAGAGGTCGCAGCTGCCAGTCTACGCGGCCTTCACGGTGCTGTTCCACCTCAGCAGCTTCGCGCTCTGCCTCCTTGTCCTGTGCTTCGCCTACATGAAAGTTCTGACAGTGGCCAGGTCCCACTGCAAGAGGATAGATGTCATCACCGTGCAGGCTCTGCTGCTGCTGGTGGACATTCACCCCAGGTAAAGCCCGCAGCAGGCTCAACTCTGCAGCCAGCAAGTTTTCCCATATCTAACATGGTTGTGTTTCCAGGGAAGATTTGGGGCAGGATGTGCTGACTTGTTGTAAAATAACAGAGAAAAGCTGTGAATGCGCCGGCTGTGTGGTCAGAGCTGACATGATCTCTCTCTCTGTGTCTGTCAGCGTAAAGGAGAGATGTCTTGCAGAGCAGAAGAAGAGGAAGCAAAGAGCCACAAAAAAAATCGGCATCTTCATTGGCTCCTTCGTCCTCTGCTTTTCACCCTATGTCATAACAAGGTAACACCCTGCTCTGCAGCCTAGAAAACATCCAACTATACCGTTTCCTCTGTGTTAGATGGATTTATAATACAATAATAGACTTATTCTGACCATTTTCTTTTGTGGGATAACTCCTGTTCAAGATTCAATACAGTATCATGGAAACCAGTTTTTAATTCTTTCTTCTTGAAGGCCCTATGGTCAAGTTTGCAGAAATAGCAGAAAGTTGAGCAATGGCAATGCTGTAAAATATTCTTAACAACCCTCAACATTAGAATAACATAATAATACTGAGTGTTGGTTTTTAATGGGAAATCAAGTTTATTTATTCCCGGGGCTTGCCAGTTTGAGGCCTTTGCTGATATTATTTAAATTGAGAGTCCTCATGGAAGATCTCGCCCTGATGCACAAATGCATGTTTACACGCAACTAATCAATAATATTGAATGTTCCCATTCACTCTCTAGCCAAATGAATTCCTATAATCCTTTAAGATTATGATGTTTGCACTATGAAATGATGAGCCACATTTGACCTGCATGGTCATACTTTTTATTAACAGGATGAAAGAAATGGATTTACATGTTAAGTAACTTCTTCTGCTTGAATTCCTCCTGCAGACTGGTGGAGTTGCTGCCCTCTGTGCACATCCCCCGGTATTTGGGCATCGTCACCAAATGTCTATCGTATGCGAAGGCTTCCAGTGATCCGTTTGTTTACTGTCTGCTGAGGCAGCAGTACAGGAAGGTCCTGGTTAGCGTGATCAGCCGGGCTCTGGGAAAGGACCAGTACTCGCTGTCTGCCCACAGCACAAGCAGCACGCTGGACACCACAGATGACAACTACATTGCCAGGATTACCTGAGCTCAGTGTGCTGGTTTTGAAGCGATTCAACGCACGTATGCCGTCTGCAGGGAGGTCAGAGTCCTGGGTCTGTTAAAAGAAGATGCCCTGCACATGAAAAGGAGTGAGTGTCTTGCTCAAGGACACTTTAACTGAGGGCGGGACTGCCTGTTTAAGCCACAGCGTTGTCCACTGGGAGAAGTGTAGGTTCAGGGAGACGCCGCCGGCCTCTGATGTGGGCTAAAGGCCCCATAAGACTCTGCAGTGCTGTTTTCACAGAGCGGGTCGCCTGCTGAGGCATTAACAAGGATCAGCCACGTGAAAACCACAACACCTATTATCATCAAAGTAAATGTATGTTTGAAGTAACCTTGAACTTGTCAGGAAGTGGTCTTCGTGTTGTGTTAATGAGCACCATTTTTAAATCAAGAAGTGGTGTGTGAGGATGTTATATCATTGCAGAACACAAATGAAATAATAAACTCCACACTGAGTTCATTACAGTGCATGATTACAGATTCAGTAAATGTCTGTAGCAGGGGATCCAAAAAGGTTGGCCTCATGACACGTAATGTCATCTTATGGTTGATGAGTACAAAGGAGGCCACTTCTAATTATATCTATCTATCACTCTCTCTATCTACCTGTGTGTGTGTGTGTGTGTGTGTGTGTGTGTGTGTGTAACATATGCATTATCTTATTCCTGAAATTTTTTTAACCCCTCAGATTCATTATATGAGCGTTAGGAAACACAATTAATAAACACAATATCTAATGACAATTTCAATAAGAGCCTTGTAAAATATTCTAAGAATCCAAAAATGTTTGACTAAGGTTTAAAGGGTTAAATAGGCACACTAATGGTGCAGGAATCTCTCTCTCTCTCTCTCTCTCTCTTTATATATATAATTGGCTGTGCAGCCTTATTATGTCCAACACTGCAGACATGGACTCCTCTCTCTCCCACCCCCACAAGCCACGTTTCTTCCTCGTGCTCCAGCACTCTCTCTCTCTCCCTCTCTCTCCCTCTCTCCCCCCTCACTGAAACCTGATCGGCGCTCTAACGCACGGCAGTGAGGAGTCCTGGCGCGCCGCACTGTTTTCGTCTCAGGGATGCTCCGCGCAGACAAAGGAAGGCGGTTTGCGTGGCGCGGGTAGAAATCACCATCCAGCCAACACACGGACGAGTCGCAGCTTCAGACACACACTGCCACATCACACACCAAATCACTCACTGCGCTTCAACATGCATTCAGGACTTTTGCTGCTGCTGCTGCTGCTGCTTTCCTTGACGAAAAGTTGCTGGTGCGCGCCGCCGCAGAGCTGTGCGCCGGGGGACGAGTTTCTAGGTAAGACCACCTCAGCCTGGACCACGGACCCACACGGATCCAGCACCGTAGGAGCGACACAACACAAACTAGCCCTGACCCAGCACACATCTGGAAGGGTAATGTGGAAACCTGAAGCCCAAAACGGGGAGACTTCCGGTCCCAGTCTCCCCTAAAGTGGACAGCCCAAACGGTGCAACACACAGTGTGGAGTAAATGTGAAAAACCTCTGGACGCCAGGTTCACACCGTCACCTGCTGGTATTCTTAAACCACATCAACCTTTGTGGTAAACAGATCAGCCAGCAGGGACTCCGTCTCCGGGCTGTGTGTCGCCTCCTAGCGTTTTCTGCTGATGTTTTCATGGTTCATGCCTCCAGTTTACTGTTTGACTTCTTCTCTTTCACAGGAAGATGCAGCAACAATGTTCAGGAAGAAAAGCGTAGGTGGACTATTTTGAACTTTTTACAGCTTTGCTCACCTCCAGCAAATCACATGTTCTATGGCAGTTTCTATTCCAAAGTATAAAAAGTGATTGCAGGTGTCCAAAATGTTTCGTCAGGGCTCGGCTGGCCACGTAAAATTGAATCTTTAGTTGGATTTTCAGGCCATGACCTGATCCAGAGGGCTGGAAAGTGTTAGAAATACCAAATCCTGATGCAAGATGGGACAGGTCTCCTCTGCAGATAGCCAGGCTGGGGGCGGGGGCGGCTGAGGCCCTTGGGCTAAAGCTGGAGAGCAAGAAAATTTATAGAGCTTCAAAAATCTAAAATCTCCCATTTAGTTTTTTTTTTTTTTTTTTTGCCCCATTTTGAAATACCAGGTGCTACGTCAGTGAGCTGTGGTAGGTTTGCAACAGCACAGTGTTTCTACCACTTCTATCACAGATGTGACACATAAACATTTTTAACCCCTAAGGACATTAAGCTGTTTTCCAAAATTGTCCTAGATCCAGCAGTGCCCTAACACAATGCCTGTGCCTCCTCTGTCCCCGCAGCTACCTGCACAGAGCTGAACCTGGGCTACTGTACTGGCATGGATTACTCTCGGTAGGTCCCAGAGGCTGGTACTCACATGAGCGAGGAGTTCAGTGCCAGCACCGAAGATTAACCAAACATTTGAAAGCATTTCTGTTATTCATTTGGACTGAGTTTTTATTTGAAGTGGCTTGACATCGGACACTCAGCTCCATGCTTCAATCCCTGCTGCTCTAGAACCATATTCCCCAACATCCTTGGCCACCGGAGCCGTATGGAGGCCGAATCCGGGGCAGAGTATCTCCTCTTGAGCGTCATCCACGGCCTGCTCAACGGGGAGTGCTCTCCTGAGATACGTCTGGTGGGCTGCTCGGTACTCGCCTCGCCCTGCAGGGACGACAAGATGATCAGACCGTGCCGCAGCACGTGCGAGGCATTGAGGAAGGACTGCATCCATGCCTTTGAGGCCATCGAGATGGCCTGGCCCTACTTTCTTGACTGTGACCGCTTCTTTGCCAGCGACCAAGAGGGCTGCTTTGACCCACTGGCAGGGATGAAAGGTAAATGTTTCTTTTTGCTCTTCGGACAGATCTGCACCTACTGCACTGTGAAACAAACACAGCACTCTTCTCTCCCTCCCCAACCTTCACATCACTCCTCCAGCCAGACAAGAGGTTGCATTGTCCAGCCTTTCTCCCGAAGAACCCAGCACCATCATCCAGTTCACCTACACCTCCAATGCCCAGATGTACAGCTTACTGAAGAGGACAGCAGCCAAGTGTTCCCAAATCTCTCATGTCTACAGCATCGGACGCAGCAACGAGGGCAGGGATTTGCTGGTTATTGAGTTCACCAACAACCCTGGAGAGCACGAACTATGTGAGTAAACTGGTGCAGTGTTTCCCTGATTACTTTATTTTTATGAGTGTCTATTCCCTTTCCCCTGTTGTGCAGTTCATATCATACATAAAATGTGTTTTCTTCTACAGTCTCCAAAATTAGGCAGAGCTGAGCTTATCGCATAAACTTCAGTGTCTTACATGAACACCCTGAAACCAAGACAGAACATAAAGCTACATAACACAATCCGTTATATAAACTCAGGAAAAATCCCTCTTGTCCTTTATCTAGTGCGTATTCTGTAAAATGTGACTGGAGTTTATACCGGACTACCGGATTTAAACTTTGTTTTCTCAGCTTTTTAATTAGACATTTGTGTTTTTGTTTTTTTTTTGTTTTTTTTAAACGCGCATGGTTCATGCGTTGTTGGTTCATGAATCAGCAGCAGTCGACTGCTACCTCTGTGTTTTAAACCAAAATACCATTTCATAATCAGTATGCGTGTATGAGCTGCGCAGGGTGAAGTCTAGACAGACAGGGGGGCCAGAGGCCGGACCGCTGGGCCGGCCACCACAACACAGCCACATCTGTCTTCCTTCCTCTCACTTGCTCTCTTTCTTTTTGATGTCCTATTTTTTTCGCATTAAGCCAATTTTTGTCATGGCTCACTGGGACAAGTTCTGGCTCTCCTAAGTGCCACTGGCGATGATTGTGTTATGTTGTTGGTGTGGTGATCGTGTCAGCAAGCAAGTGCTTATTTAAACATCCAGCAAATACAGAGCAACATTATTTATATTTGGACTTGTGTTTCTGGTGATTTGGTTAATTGCTACCTTCGTTTCTACGACAGTGCAGTTAATCAGATGACAGATAAGACAAAAAGATCTGCTGTTGGGATCTAAATTTGACTGTACCACCGCTGACATGATGCATTGTGACACTTTTCATTTCCAAGCAGTATATTGAGTTCTCTGATTTGATCCAAAGAATAAAATGAATGGATCTTGGATCGAATGACCACAGGGAGTGAGTCACTCAGTGACAATTACAGTCTGGTTCAGTTGTTCGGAGTGTTTCATGCCATACAGTTCAGTGATTTCATTTGATTTGATTTAAAGTGTACACTATAGCTATGCCCCAATTCAGGGACTGCATCCCTCCGAAGACACAGTCCCCGAAGAATCTAAGAATATACAATTGTTTCACAAAATGAAACAAAAGCACCTTTGTGGCATCATTAGCTCTTTAGCTGAGCTAACACCCAATGTTTGCTTTTAAAAGTGTAATCTTCAGGTTCTCTGGCTGTGTAGCTGCCATGATACTTTCATTGCCATTGTGGCCAGTGGCTATAAGAGATCCAGCCATTGTTGCTCAGAAAAATAAGACACATTCACAGCTCTCTGAAGGAGCCATCAGTACGGGTCAGCCTTATCGCACTGCTGTTTCTGCCTTTCAGCAGAGACCAGGTCTGGAAACCAAAATGCAGTTACACAGGCGTAAAGAGAATTTTATTGATAGACCAGGAAGAGAGTTTGCTAAGGTGTTCCAGGAAGCCTGGCTAGTGTTGCCTGATAGGCAGGGAGGCAGCGAGGCGTGCGTGAGGGCAGGGAATGGACTGGTGTGAGCAGAGCCAGCAGACCCAAGACACATACTTACACAACTGACACGATAGACAGGGGGAGACGGGGAAATCGCCAGGGGCTGACAGAGGTGGAGGGCTGGACAGCTGTGCTACAATCTGTGTACAGAAGCTTGTGCAACGCCAAGACCAACTAAATAAGATGATTAGAGCCTCAGCAGATGATGGAGACCGAAGCAGAGGTTAAAATCGAGGGAATGCTGGACTTAAATTCATGTTATTGACTCATGTTCATTTTCTTCTTCTCTGCTATATGTGTATACAGGTAACCACAGCTTTCTACAGGGGGGGCCTTCAGTCTTTTTACTGTTGGTTTACAGTTTACACTTTGTTCACTGGCAGCTTTAATGGTGTTTGGTTCTGTCTGTGAACTATAGTGGAGCCAGAGATCAAGCTGGTGGGCAACATGCACGGCAATGAGGTTCTGGGCCGCCAGCTGCTCATCTACTTGGCCCAGTATCTGTGTTCAGAGTACAATCTGGGCAATCAACGAATTCAGACCATCATCAACACAACCCGTATCCATATTCTGGCCTCCATGAACCCCGATGGCTACGAACTGGCCGCCTCAGAGGTAGACGATAGAAATGACCCGGAACTCAGCAACCAGGAAGTAAATATTGTTAACAGTTAAAAAGACAAACCGCCATTATCCGTAGTCAGTTCACTGTCTCTTTGGCCTGAGCTTGGCATGTGGAGGTGGAGGACTGAGCTATTCAGCTGATGGTTGTTGGTTCAGGTTGTGAAATGTGACTCCATGGAACAACCTAATGGCAACATTTTCACTTGTGAATTTTGTGAACAACTTTTGTGAGGTTCATTTTTAAATATCTAGCTGAACTCCACGTGTCTCAGTGATTGACCAAAACTGATGGTCCTCTTCTGTCATAGGGAAATAGTTCATTTAATAATTGTTAATGATTTTAGTATCAAGCATTTCATAGATAGTTTAACACAGTGATTTATTCAAAAAGAGTGAGCAGAAAATTGGTATTAAGAAATTGGTGTTAGAGGAAAGCTGCTAAATCATCAAATATTGGTAAGTCTCGTAATTTCCTCAGTTGCTGAACAGGATGGAAGAAATTTGAACTTCTGAAGCCCTCCACCTCCGACCTGTCTGTCTGTCTGTCTGCATCTAGAACTAGTCCTCCCACTCCCAGAAAACTCACCAGACAACGATCGCTGATCACTGATCTCAGTGTATGCAAAATAAAATTACATTTTTAGTTTGAATCTAGTAAAATTCGGTAAATATGTTCTTACACCAAAGCTGGCAGTGGGAGAGCTGCATGCTGTCTGCATCTGATGTTTACTGAACAGGAAATGCAGCACTAAAGATCGCTTCACTAACTCTTTTAGCAACTGCAGAAGTCTCTTAGCTTTGTTTAACCTGCTGTATATCTTATTGTCCCTGTCACTGACGCTCTGCATCCATATGTGCTGTAGACTGATCATGTGTTTGCTCAGATGAGTGCAGCAGTCACCTGACAGAGGATTGTTAAAACTATGGGGACATTGTGAGGTCATCAGTGAAGATCATCTCAGTCAAAGCATGTAATGTGCAATCTGAAAAGCAGCTTAAGGTGCGGCGCAGTGTTATCAAAGATCCAATGGAGGGAGACATTTTACATGCATGGTTTTTAGGCTGGTTTTACCTGCACGAGCAATTCACAAGCCATACATGGCTTAAACATTAATGAAAATATTAATGTGTTCAAATGTAAACATTATTATGAGGTCAAGCTACTTGAAATGTATCCATGTACTGTGCATTGCATGTATTATGGCAATTGTTTGGCAAATTTGTTTAATTTAGACCTTAAACTGTTTGATTGCACTGTGTATGGTAGCACATTGTGCCACAGTTTGGCTGGATAAATCATAAATGCAGATTTAGCTCATTCCTAATATTCACAATGGATATATGGTCTTGTCTACGTGTTAACAATAGCATTAACAAAAAATAGTATAACATTCCTTGTACGTTCCTCCTCTTTGACTAATATTCATGAAATATTTTTTATTTTGTCTTCATATAATCGCCATAATCACTGCTCCCTCTAACGTCTACACATCATCATCATCATCTGAATAATCACCACCGACATGCTCTAATGCTCCCAGTCGTTCTAACCTAAACGTTTCAGGGTCACTTGTTGAATGGTTGGACCAATGGCCGGACAAATGCCCAGAACATCGACCTGAATCGGAATTTCCCGGACCTCACCTCCGTCTTCTACCGGAATCGGCGCAGTAGGTTCTACCGTATTGACCACATTCCCATCCCTGATGCCTACTGGTTTGGAAAGGTGAGAGGACATTGATTTGAAGTCATCTGAATTTATGGACAGGAACCTGTATTAGACATTTTCCTCTGAATCCCCCCCCAAAAAAACCCAATCTAATTCCGCCTCTGGACTTTAGGTGGCACCAGAGACCTATGCAGTAATGAAGTGGATCAGGTCACTGCCCTTTGTTCAGTCTGCCAGCCTCCACGGAGGGGAGCTGGTGGTCTCTTATCCCTTTGACTTCTCCAGACACCCCCAGGAGGAGAGGATGTTCTCGCCCACTCCAGATGAGCAGGTATTGGGGATCTATTTGTTGGAATGGTAGACATATTGCTAGCTTTTAAATATTCTCTGTCTCTCCAGCTTAATGATGTTCCCCTACTCAGGTGTTCAAGCAGCTGGCTCGTACTTATGCGGACGCCCATGCCACCATGTCAAATAATGACACGGAGAGGTGTGGGGCCTCATTTTACCGAACTCGGGGCATCATCAATGGGGCGCTGTGGTACAGTTTTGCTGGTGGTAAGATTCAACAACTTATGAATAGTTTATTTGTACCGCTCACACTGCTTGGGCTCATTATGTCTGTTGCACATATCCTGCAGGTATGTCAGACTTCAACTACTTGCACACTAATTGTCTGGAGATCACCGTGGAACTCGGCTGTGACAAATTCCCACCAGAGGGGGAACTTTACCCAGAATGGAAGAGGAATAAGGAAGCTCTGCTCACTTTTCTTGAGTCTGTAAGTGGCTTTTTGAAAAGTTTCCTAAAATACTTTTTTAACAGTGCATTATTTAATACAACTGATTGTAAAGACATAAATAATTTGTTAAATCGACAACTTCAAAATAAACTTATTAATTATATGTATATATATATAATTAATACATTCATTTTGATAAGCGGGCAGCACAGTGGGATAGTGGTTAGCACTGTTGCCCCACATTAAGAGGGTCACGGGTCCAGTTCCCGGCCTGGGGCCTTTGTGTACAGAGCTTACATGTTCTCCCCATGTCTGCGTGGGTTTCCTCCGGGTGCTCCGGTTTCCTCCCACCAAGCAGAGACATCATGTTTGGGTTAACTGGTGACTCTAAACGGTCTGTAGGTCTGAGTGTGAGTTTTGATAAACTTCTTATAATACAATTCATGAGCTTTTTTCTTTTTTTTTTACTTTGACTTAACAAAGTGAATGTATGTATGTTTATTTTGTAGTTAAATGATTGTCAACCTATTATTGCGACTGTAGCCAGTGCATTTTGTGTAATTATTCAGTGCCTAACAAAACTACTTTTACATGTTGCATATGGATGTCCACTGTGCTGCCGCTGCCTCTTCAGGTTCACAGAGGGATAAAAGGAGTAGTTAAGGATACTGAGGGCAATGGGATAAAAGGTGCTACTATCTCTGTCAGGGGGATAAGGAAAGATGTCACCTCAGGTAAATGTTTTTATGTGTGTGCTGTTTTATGTCATTTTTAGACAAGAGTAATGTCAGTTGCAAAAATCTCTCCAACCTTTTATCTCTGTCTACCTCTTTCATTTGCTTCACTGCCCATCCGGCATATTTCTTGGCATCCTTCTCTCCAGCTGAAAATGGAGATTACTGGCGACTGCTGAACCCTGGTACTCACATCCTGACAGTCACAGCCAAGGGTTATTCCAGAGTCAGCAAAAGGGTTCATCTGCCTAACAACATGAACAAGGCTGGACGTGTTGACTTTGTCTTGGAGAAGGTTTGACTCTTCGATTTATGTGTTCAGTGAATACTGCACAGATCTTCATCAGTGCATCACATATTGACCTCTTCCCCCATCCTGCATCCAGGTCCCTGTGGAGCCTGATATCGATGACCATCTCTTCCCCACAATAGACACATGGGATCGATTTGATCCCTACAACCAGTTTGAGCGCAACAGCGAACCACACATTGATGAAGAAGGGATCGAGAGGGAGGAGAAGCCGTGGTGGTGGAACTATTTCTCCCAGTCTGGCGTCTCACCTCCAAACTGGCTGCTGAGAAATGTCTAGTCGCATTTTGGGGACATTAAAGATGCCAGCGTGTGCTACTGCAGACAGAGGTTGGTGATGGATGGTGCCATGATGGTGCCAGAGCCATCAGTGTAGTGGGAGCTGTAACACTGAAATCAGCATTAACCAAATAGAATTCTTTCAGCCTCAAAGGATGTGAACAGGCTTTTTCCTCCAGGCAACAAATTTAAATTGGGCTGGTGAGAGGAGTTTGGGCCAATTTTGCTTCACAGCTGCAGCTGAATTGTTTAAAAATAAAACCGAACCACCGAGAGGTAAATTCTCAAAGGCCCATCTATTTAGAAGATCATAAAATATAATAGTATGCACTTATTTTAAGAATGTAAATATAGATTAGAATTTCACCTGGGATGGCAGGCAGCTGTGTGCAAGGAGAGTAAAAAAAATCATTCAGATTTGAACTTTTCTTTTTTTTTTTTTTTTTTAACCAATCAATTCCACATTTCTTTGTCTTTTTCTTGTCACATTTTATATAAAGGCCTAAGTGATGCAAAGAAATTATTTGGATCATTAACTGCATCTGGCATTTAGCTGCACATTTCTGCTCTAAGTTTGCAGTAATATAGCGCCAAGTGTGAGCAATATAAATTCCGCTTTGTCTGTTTTCCACAAGCATCAAAAATAAATAATAAATACTTCTGGCATATATTTTCTTATGTTTTTAATGTAAAAAATTATAAGGCAACATGAGAGTTTAAAATATGCCTCAACTGTTCTACACTCGTGATTGTAGTGATTGATCACCAGAGGGAGCCAGAGACAATCCAAAAAATTATCTTTTTGTCTATTTTATTAAAGCCAAAGGTGAGTAGTCTAATTAGGAAGAATTGGTGTTGGAGATGTATGTCTTTTATTTGTTTATAAATTTATTTAATCTTTTGTGACACATGATACTACTTTCATGTTGACTTGATATATTATACAGAATCAAAATCTAATGTCAAAGTTGAAAATGGTTCTTTTTTTAAATAGTTTTTTGTTTTTAATAGTCTGTCTTTCATAACATAATGCTAATATACAGCTGGCTCCTGCTGTATCCATAGATCTTTACAGCGGAAGCCTTTTCTTTCTTTTCTTTTTTTTGTGTGGCAAATCAAAGACAGACTGTTTGGCAGATGCAGCTAATCTGACTTCACCTCAAAGGGTGGTTGCTTTCTCACATTAGTCTATCACTCAATGTGCATGCTCACTTGTCTGAAACTGTGTAAAGCAGTCAATGGACAGTGTCAGTGGGTGACTTTCCTCAGCAACAGTTTTGACCCCGGAGAGCGTGAAAAACACAGGAGCTCTGAACATTCAGGGCCAAACTCCATGAGGCCGCACACCAGTCAGCCATGACAGCGAGTCAGGTTAACTCACACGGCTCAATAATGTCATTGGTTCAATCTGTGTGTCCAACAGGTGGATTTGTCCTGTTCAAAAGTGATGACTGTCCTCACATGACTTTTCTCAGTTTTAGGGTTTGTTGGTTTAATTGGTAAAGGTTATGGGAAAATGTGTGGGATTATTTTTCCGACGTTAACAGAAGGCTGACTTCGAAATGTGCAGCCACCATGAGATTAGGATATTTGGTACAGTTTCACTTTCTTGCACATCTTTGTGGTGACTCTTGAATTTGTGCAGTGCTGAGGTAGTGCTTAAAACAGTCCACTCAACCTTTTTAAGCAATAATGTAATATATGGTTACAGAGAAACTCATCATCCCCGTTTCTGGCCAATGGAAACGTACTGGCAGAGCTTCATAAGGGTAAAGAAAAACGATACTTTTCAATTTCCATTTGTACTCCTCTGTGCCTTAGCCAAGGTAAGAGAAATTAGATGTTGCTGATAATATTTTGGCGCCTTTTTAACAGTGTACATGATTTATTAAACTTTATTTGACCCAAAACCTGGACAAATAAAACCTCATCAATTATCATGTGGGTTCTACTAGAAATATTTCCTCCTTTTGCTCCGCTTGTGTATGTGCCCTTTTCCTCGCATCCTAGCAATAATTCAAGAGATAAAGTAAAACGTCTCTTGCACTGTTGTTTCCTTGGATCCTGGAACACAAGCTGGCACAGCTAATTAATTCGAAACCTGTATCAATCATGCACATATGGCCAAGGGTACACTGTAGAGCAACACTTATAGAGGTAATGTCCATGGAAAATTAAAAGCCCACACTTATATAATTGTGATTACAGACAATGTAATAATGACCATGGGCATACACTTAATCCGTGGCTTGCTCTATACTGCGCAGTGTCTGTTTATTTAGGTCTTGCAAGCGTAATCCGCCTGTGCCACCTGCATCCTACAGTTTATCCAATCGCCACAGCTGGAGCAGAGGCCCCCAGCAGTATATCAATAGTATCTTCTGGGGACCCGATCACGTGCAACCTCTTCTTACCTAACAGTCCATTTGCGATGTTTCTAAAGCACACTGACCTGTACTTGAACTAATGTATATGATCGTATTAAACCAGGGCACAGCTCACAAATCACTGCTGTAATGATGATGGAAGATGGAAGCCTGCATGTCATATAGACTGTTTTAATTATAACATTCAGGCAGCTAAAGTAATTATTGACCTTATAGGTTGGTCATATAAACTGAGGGTGCAGGTTTTATAATAATTTTAACACAGTAAGTGAAGTAAAATGCTCATTGTGGGAGCACCAATGAACTAAATTGAGTCCGACGTGAGTAATCCAACAGCAGTTATTGTTGGACGTGACGTTAATGTTGAATGTCTTATACTGGAGGTCATAATGTTCATATCCCACAAATCTGGATGTAAATCATCAGTGGTATAAAATGAAACGTACAACCCCCACGGAGGTCTTGTCTCTTGTTACAGAGGCTGGAAGTCTGGAGACATAAGCTGTGATTTATAACAAAATATGATTTCTGCATTTCTGCCAACGTCATGATGTTTGTTCACTGGGTGACAATAGCTTAATGGCTGAGTCACTTTATGAGTGATGAGCAAACAAAAGTGTCTGCCAAAATGTTTTGATATTTCACTTGAGCAATGTGTGCATTTGTGTATGAGTGTGTCTTTGCTTTGTGCGGCTAAGGAAAACTTGTTCAAACATGCTTCCATATGTCAGTTAGGACTGGACATTTCAATCAGTCCCTGATCTGATGATTGATGGGCAGATGTGGCTTGCACCGCACTCACAGGCTATTCGAGTATCTGAATTTACTCATTTTATAACTCATTCATAAATTTCACAATGGAATGACAAAACTTCTTTCACTAATTTCGGCAAACAGTTCCACAATGCAATACACAATTTACACATTACAGATATAAAACTTTCCAGCTCTGTGGTGAAATCCCAGAATTGTTGTGGTTGAGATCAGAAGATTCTGAATGGTTACATTTCATGTTTAACAACTAAATAAATAATAAAGGATATTATCATAAGATAATAAAATAATATTGAAAGATTTCCCTTAACCAAACTTTCAGTTATTTCACTACGTTTATTGTCATAGCCTGGCTGAGCCCTTGTTGTTAACAGTTATAGTGCTATTGTGTTAACACTGTACTTGGTTTAACAGTTACAGAGATGTGTTACACTGTGAAGTGTATCAGTGGCTGCAGCTTCTTGTGGCAGTGATTCGTCTAAGTTGGTGTAATCAAATTCTTGCTGCTTGAATTACTCCCTCACATTTCCTGGGATTTCTCCATTTTTTTTTTTTATTTGTTTATTTTTTTTTACATTCACTCCTTCCTCTTTCAACCAGATTCCAACAAGTACCGAACACAATGAGGATTAAAATAAGATGGTCCTCATTAAGAAACTATTCGCTGTTATAATTCAGTTGTTGTTGGCAACTAAGATAACTCTAACACCACAAGCTCTTCTTCTGACACTGGACCAGAATAATTTTATCAAACCTGTAGTGGATGTCATCTAAAGAAAGATTAGTCATCTCACTGAGAGTTTTCTGTCTGTGTTTTTTAAAACAGAGGCATTTAATTAGGGTCCAAATCTTGCATAAATTCAGATTTTAAAAATCAGACTTATTTTGGTTTGAGATTCGTGTTTGGACAATTGTGTGGTATTTATTTCATTTTTTGCCCGATTGGAGGCCTGTTCTTAATTCTGTATAATAATACAAAGCTAAAAGCTAAAGTAGTATTTCAAACAAGGCATTACTGCTTAGCTTTTGCTACTGTCACATCTGCAACGCAGGAACAGAAGAGGAAGAACCTGCCATCTGCATGTTGGAGGCAACCAAACAGAACTGATCTCTGAAGAGGATTCATTGTTTGGGGACATGCTCATTGTTTGCAACTTTCAACCGAGCAGAATCTATGACGGTTGTGGCCGCTTTCTACAGCATCTCTACACTCGCGACCTCGACGACATTTTGAGACTTTCCCAAATTTCCTTCTAAAACGTCTTGAATTCGAAGGCACTTATTTTTTGCCTCATCAGTGAGCCCCATCTACAGCTAATATTTTAGTGGGAACAAGTTATGATACATTTGTAGATTTTCTTTTCGAAAAGGCCATTTTTGAATCATGCTATAATTATCTTCTTTCCAAGGCAGCATGTTCCCAGATGTCTCCTCCTTATGTTCCTGGAGTGAGTTTCCATCTGGCAGACTTCCACTGAGGTCGCTGCCTCTCCCTCTCTCTCTCTCTTTCTCTGGCCTCCCCAGTGCACCATGTAGTCACTTTCAATCTGACTGCATCAGCTTCTAACATAACACTTTTTAACAGTCTGCATATATAATGCAAATGCCAAACCACTTTGCTCTAAATTTCCTCTTTCTTCCCTTCTTACCTTTTCTCTCCCTCTCTTTGTCAGCCTGTCTTCCATTTCTGTAGCTATCTAGCTGCTATGCCCCCAGAGTGGAGGCCTGCTCAATGTGGCAGAGATGATTTGTTTGCTTTGCAATTATTTTCCGTCAGTGGAGACAAATGGAATCATACTGCATAGAAAAACCCACATGGACAGGGCCGGAGCGATGAATGCAGTGTAACAGATTAATATGCATCGCCCAAAGATAAAGATAGAGATGGGGAACATTGGGCACCTTGTGAAAAGAATAGATAGCTTCACAAAAAAAATCTCTAAGGTCTGTGCTGCATTGAAACATATTGGTGTTAACTGGAGCTTTAAAGTTCATGTTTGGGAGCGTCAGTCTGTTAAAGCCATGGGGCTTTGGGGCTTTTGCTTTCCCCACAATGTGTGGTGCTGCCATATTACTGGTTACCTCATGTTAGCTAGTCATCTGTCGGCAGATATCTGTCTCAGGTGAAGGCAAGGCAAATTTATTTCTACAGCGCCCTTCATACACAAAAGCAATTCAATGCTTTTTACATACAGAGAACATGCAGAGAAAAGTAAGAAAAGTGACATGCGTGAGGAGACAGGAAGAGAGAATGAGTGCTGAAGAAAACAATGCCTCCATCATGTTTCCATTCACCTGCTTTGATATCTCCCAACCCTGAGGGAGCGTATATCTCCAAAGTGTTTAACTATAGTTCTGTTGTTTTGCATCCATTGATTTATGACTGCTGTAGGCTGAGGCCATAAGCGATGGGACAGATTCCATTGTTTATTACTTGTGATTATCTCATCAGTAGAACAAGTCATGACAGTTGTGCGGTTGAAGTTTGTTGTGGCAGGGTTAGAATTTGACAATTCACTGCATTCACAAAATTTGGGTTTAATTGTTTTGAGTATGGGCAGCACGGTGGCATAGTGGTTAGTGCTGTTGCCCCACAATAAGAAGGGCCTGGGGCCTTTCTGTTTGGAGTTCGCATGTTCTCCCCGAGCCTGTGTAAGTTTCCTCCCACCGTCCAAAGACATCATGTTTGGGTTAACTGGTGACTCTAAATTGTCTGTACGTCTGAGTATGAGTGGTTGTTGGTCTCTGACTCTGTGTGTTGGCCCTGCGATGGACTGATGACCTGTCCAGGGTGTACCCCGCCCTCACCCAGTGTGAGCTGGGATTGACTCCAGCACCCCTACGATCCAGAAATGGATAAGTGGTCGAAGGTGAATGAATGAATTAATGTTTATTTTACAATAAAGTATTCTACAGTACGACTGGTTATTTTGGCTGTGATTTGAAGGCTGCAATAGGAATTTCAAAAAGCTGTGACAGTTTTTAGTCTTGGTTAAATGCTCAAAAAGTCAATGCTAGCTTGAGGGCCATGAGTGCTTACCTTGTTTCTACTTCTATTTATTAGAAACAGAGATTTTTCCCTCACTTCAACTAAAACCTAAATATATAGAAGATGCAGTCCTGGTCGCTGCATCCACATAAAACCACCATCATACAACTTCTGTCTGTTTACGTGCTTACATTTTGACGCTTGCTCGGTTGGAAAAAGGGTTGGCAGTGAAGATAAAATGTGTTCATGTGTACAGCTGAGCAGATATGGTTAGTTCACTGTGTTTGTTCTGTGCTTATGAAAGTAAAATAATAATTCTTTCAACAGTGCTGATAAATACGTAAGCAAACTTAAAATGTAACAGCCTATTGACAAGAAGTGGGGCTTGTGGGCTTGTCACATTGTTTGTTTTCTCCTGCCTGCCTTTCTCTTGAGCTTTCTTCTCCTGTGGCCTGAGTGTGGGTCTGGAGTGGCAGGGAGGTGTGGCCTGGTATTAGCAGCTGAGCGGCACCATCTCCTCTTCACCATCATTCCTGCACTTAAGAGAGTCCCAGGTTCAGCCCCAGTGTGTTTCCCCATGCTTTTACAGACTGTGCCACATCGCCACACCTGATTGCCTGCCAAAAACGTTTGTGTTCTCTGTCGTTTTGTTTTTTGTTTTCCCTGTTTGTCACCTCTTTTGGACATTGTATAGTTAGCCTGAGTGCCATTCAGCCAGCCTACCTCCCCACCACTTTTGGTATTTTTTTCTGTTGTGGGACACTTTATGTGGTATGGTGTTTTAGTGTGCTTTGTATTGGGTTGGGTTATTTGTATATAATCCACTGTGGTATTGTTCCCAGTCTCGGGTTTCTTTGACTCTGCCATCCTGGGTGTCAATCCAAAGGCGTAAGCCATGACATCTATATTTTCAAATTGAGGTATGTAGTTACAGGACTAACTAGAGATGAAGGATTTCCCCATATGCCCCTAATGTGTGATGGACACAGACTGGACTACAGACTTTTTCTCTGCTGAACTTTCAAACTATCCACAGTAAAAGAGATTAACCTTTTCTACCCAGCTCACGTCTCCTTTATTTTTCCCTTGACTTCTGTCTTCCTTTCTCTTCATGACCCTGTCTCCCCTTTTCCAGTGTCTGTTGACTATCCCTTGTCCTGTCTCCCCACTCCCCCACCCCCCTCATCTCTACTCTCCTCCCTCCTTTTATACGAAGGGCAGGTTCAGGGGTCACCAATTACTCGGAGAGGACTGAGAAAGTTGTATGGGTTCTGCCCTCGGGGCTGCCATGTCGCATTATCATCAGGGCGATTGCAGGTATGCAGCAGCCACCGGCTGCACAACCACAACCTCAGGCCCAGCACTGGCCGAATAGACTCAGCTAAGTTCAAACCGTCCTCATGCCTGAGTAGCTGGCTGGCTCTGTTTGAAGCCCACTCTCTCACTGAGCTGCCGGGCAGAACTAATATGTATGTCTAGACTTCCTGGGAACTCCTCTACCTGAGAATACACAGACAGTGTGTGTGCTGCTTGTGTCAAACTGAGCGGCTCATCCTGTGTGCTGTGCTGCTCTGGGGCTTCAACAGTCTTTGTGACACCTTAAAGAAATTTATAAGGGTTGACCAACCATTTGCGTTACTGAAATCAGTGTTATGGGTCAAATCCAAAGTGCATGAGCTGCAATTTTTTTGAAAAAAGGTTATAAAAAAAAAACTATAATGACTAGGGTTGAGCCGGATACCTGGCTGAAACCGGTATCCAGTACAGATAAAGCCATTTTCACTAGTATGAGTACCAAACGAGTTAATACGAGTCAATACGAGTCAAAATCCTCCTGGGCTGAAGGAAAAGCCTCCTCAGGGCGTCCTGTGATAGGACAGAGAGCAACGCGTCATACTCCGAAAGCCACGCCCACCGGAAGTGAAAACTATCGGCGGGACAATTTAAAAAACACTGTCCAGAAGTTAGCTTAAAACATTATTTCAACATGTCAGATGAGTATTTTAACACACCAGCTGTACCGGAAAAAAACAGTACAGTGAAAAACTCTTTCATTGTACTGCTTGTATTGTTTGCCTTCATTTTCATGGAGAAATGATCCCACCGAACGGCCGGTGTGTAAACCGATTTGGTTCCCCCCAAATTCCTGTTCCCCTTTACGCTGATTTACTGCTGAGTCGTGCGTAGTTGCTAAGTTACCGTGCGTAGTTAAAGAAGAAACACAAATAGAAACACAGCTGGGTGTACGGAAAGCGCAATGGAACAAGCCAATGTGTAGGTTACTGGTTTGGTATTTTTTATATAACGAAGTAAATTGAGAATGCATTTGTTCAGCCATTCTTTGTCAATCTTGTGTACCATGTGTACATGGATACCAGCTAGCATGTCTGTGCGAGAGTAGCCCACGTTAAGTAAACCTCACTGTGGATCACTTACACTAGTTTGTCGCTTCGAAAAGGACTGCTAGCTAACTGGTTAGCATGCTCGACTGATGGATTGATGACATTATTTTTTGACGTATAACGTAACTATTGCTTACCTTTCATTTGGAAACGGGCGGAGCGCCTGCGAATGACATATTTCTGCTCCGCGGAACCACCCACCGGATAGTGTCCGGTAATTCACGGTGTCAATTCACGAACTCGTGGAACACAAGTTTGTCCATTTTACCATAATGAACATAAACTCGCGTGACAAACGCTCATCCTTTATACGAAAGTCAATCTCAAGTCAGTCTTTATACGAAGGTCAATGATCCATTCACTGAACACTTCAAATATTTTTTCCCTGAAAGCCTACATATTATCTGTTATCTCTTGCACGACATGCCCATAAAATAGGCTATGGGTCTACATAATTATCATTGATTGCTTAACCAGTTAAACTGTAGCATATACACAAGAAAAATTCAGCAACAACGCATGGTATTTATTTACTCATAAAAATTATAAACAAGTCAACAGGCGTGGACTCGGGGCTCAGAAGAAGAGGTCACGTGGGATGCTGGAGCCAATCGCAGCCCACTCTGGGCACAACCCTGATGACGTCAGGTCACGGTTAGGTCAGGTGACGTAAATGTGAAATGGTGAAGTAGCGCAAATGTTTGCTGCAACTCCATCAGCGCTGTGGCGCAGCGGTAATGCTGCCGTCCCGCACCTAGGTGGGAGGGGTTCGATTCCCGGCTGGGGTAGGTGATGTAAATGTATAATGTAATGTAATGGTTAAGTGATGACAATGTTAATAATATGTATATGTAATGGTGATGATTGTATGCATGTAATGTTGAATATGTATGTAAATGTATGTAATGTATGTATGTAAAGGTCCATTCCCGGTGTGGGCACCGGAATGTGTCTATGGAGTTAATTGGTTGCGAGTAATGGACTGGGCTAATGCAGATACGGCGCCCCCCCCAGGACCTAGGCCGAACCAGACCAGACGGGTGACGGCACCCCTCCAGGAACGGACCAGACCGGAGACAGGACGCGTCCACAGACTAGACCAGTAAAGCGAACAAATCACCCACTGAGATGAACTATTTCAGTATATATTGTTTTTCTTCCTAATTGTAACCAACCAAACCAAATGGTTTGGCCACCGATCCTTCGCTAAGCCCCGCCCCCAGTTGGTGACTGTTGCTTACGTACCACCCAGAGTGGGCCGCGATTGGCTCCAGCATCCCACGTGACCTCTTCTTCTTAGCTCCGAGTCCACGCCTGTTGACTTGTTTATAATTTTTATGAGTAAATAAATATCATGCTTTGTTGCTGATTTTTTGCTTGTGTATATGCTACAGTTCAACTGGTTAAGCAATCAATGATAATTATGTAGACCCATAGCCTATTTTTTGGGCATGTCGTGCAAGAGATAACAGATAATATGTAGGCTTTCAGGGACAAATTATTTGAAGTGTTCAGTGAATGGATCATTGAATCACGCACTTACTTGGAACTAACCCAGGGCATAAACTAATTCCCAACCCAGTTTCCCAAAGGGCGGCCAGGATGAGCGTTTGTCATGTGAGTGTATGTTCATTATGGTAAAATGGACAAACTTGTGTTCAACGAGTTCGTGAATTATGAAACATACGGACACTATCCGGTGGGTGTTTCCGAGGAGCAGAAATATGTCATTCGCAGGCGCTCTGCCCGTTTCCAAATGAAAGGTAAGCAATAGTTACGTTATACGTAAAAAATAATGTCATCAATCCGTCAGTCGAGCATGCTAACCAGTTAGCTAACCAGTTAGCTAGCAGTCCATTTCGAAGCGACTAACTAGTTTAAGTGATCCGGCAGTGAGGTTTATTTAACGTAGGCTACTCTCGCACAGACATGCTAGCTGGCATCCATTTACACAAAGAATGGCCGAACAAATACATTCTCAATGTATTTTTTTTATATAATAAATACCATACCAGTAACCTACACATTGGCTTGTTCCATTTCGCTTTCCGTACACCCAGCTGTGTTTCTATTTGTGTTTCTTCTTTAACTACGCACGGTAACTTAGCAACTACGCACGACTCAGCAGTAAATCAGCGTAAAGGGGAACAGGAATTTGGGGGGAACCAAATCGGTTGACACACCGGATATTTACATCTACCTGATGGCGTCCTCGGTAAGATCATCATTTAACCTGATAGAGTTAAAAAGTTAGCATACATCAGCCTTTTAAAATAGCTTTTTATAACCCAAACGCTTCAAATCTGCCCCTCTTTATGGGGTTATGGGGTAAAAACCTTTCTGTGACAGACAGCTTCATGCAGCCCGCATCGCGTTTCTTCACCGGGTCAGGTTTTTTTTCCGGTCGGCTCTCTTTTCGTACCTTGGTGTAATGCAAATTAAGCTGTGAATAAAAAAAATATATTGAGGCTTACAATAAATATGGCAACTTCTGATCAACCCAGATCAATTTCAGGCTTAAAAGTACGAGTCATCGACATCAGCTAAGTCTGCAACAGTTGCATCGTTTGCATTTTTCAATTTGACACCAGACATTTTGTGTTTATGGCCAAAATATTATTTAGTTTATATAACATCCTATAAAAACCTTTATACCACACTGAAGTAACTCTCCATTGGCTGTAGCTTCAGATTTACCAGACCACATATTAAATACAAAGATTACAATTTTTGGTTGGACTTGAGCAATTAATTAAAATGTACTTTTACTTTTAATAATAGTTGCAGCCATGATTGGGTGAAGTAAGATATTTGAAATTGAACAACAGCTGTACAAAATAGCAGTGCAGTCGTGACTCAAAAGCACAATATAACACTGATTTAACTGTATCATATTTTCCCACAATTATTAATCTTGCTGATTTACATGCACAATTTATGCTTTTACTTTGAAATAATCTGTTTATTTAGGTCCTCAGCATTAATATATGGAGTAGTCCAGGCAGTTTGAACAGGCAGTGTTGACGACCCTCTTTAGCACTGTTGCTGTTAAGGTTGTTAAATCTCTGTCGTGATGATACAAGAGTGCTTTCTGCTCCACCTTAAAGAGATGTGATGGATAGCAGAAGATATTCAGTTGAGCTTTAGTCTTCTTTTTTGCTTCAGGCTGTCCACACTTAGACGTATAACAGACAGGCAGCTTTATTCACCACTTTGTTCCTCCTGCCTCCCAAAACCACCAGGGTGATGTCTGAGCAAAAGTAAAAACAAAAAGAGCGTTACGTTTGTGGGACTCTTGATACAGGCATTTCAAAAAGTGAAGAGCTGATTCACTCATTCTTTCCAAACCCCATCAGAATGGATTTTCAGGCTCTCGGAGAGGCCCAGCCCAGTGCTGTTTAGGTCGGGGCCAACAGAAGCTGTGCAGCCAGATGGACCTGAAATGGCTCCTGAATAGAGAATCCCAGAGTCTGATTCAGTGTGCTCAGCCAAACCCTTGGTAATTGCAAAAACAGCACTTGGTCCACTAATAATGGGTGCGTGTCATCTCCAATCCTCAGTCCGCCTGTCTGTCCACGCCACAGAGGCAGCAATTACAGACTCGGGCCTGCCACTGCTGGACGTGCACCCAGTAAGGGCAGGGGAACAGTAGACTGTGTGTGTGTGTGGGTGTGGGTGTGTGGGCGGTAGGTTAAGGGGTGCATTTGTAGCTGAAAGAGGTGAATGTGTGTGTATGTGAGGATAGAGTAAAGGGTAAATGCAGACTTGTGGCTAAGCATGATTTTTAAGAAGAGAACAGATTTCACTCAGCCAGGCAGCCGCAACACTCAACAAGATTCATTGCAAACTTCGAAACAGCAATGACTTTATTCTGCAGCTGGCAACTCTCCATTTTACAACCAGCAATTCTCAGTAATGTCTAAAGTAAATGATCAGTAAATGATTTGTTGTCTTACATTAAATAGCCCAGATCGGTTTTGGTTGTTCCTACTGTTTATTTGTTTTGGGGTTTTTTTTCAGTGTAGTTTACTATGTCACAGTAATATTTAAATCAAAATGGCAATCATCATAATAATGATAAATAAAAAGAAAAAGCAACATCTAAAACACTAAACAAAACTTAATATATTAGTTTCCCTCAAGTTGAAGTCTCTGTTTTGGGTAATTTTTTTTTTACTGCTTAATTAAGTGTGATAACTAAGACTTTGTGTGAGTAGCACAGTTGGATATCTCTCTTAGTCACTTCCTTTGCTAAACACTCTCATGGCTACCCATCCATGACTCTTACAATGGCCATCACGAGGATTTAATAAAACATCAACTGATCTTTCATGCTACGCTGCTATTGTTTTATTTGATTTTCTCTACAGAGGCATGACGATTCGGTGTCATGGCAGACAATGGAACAGAGTCAGTGTCTGACCCCAAAACCAATTTGCCAGCTTAAGCTCTTTTAACAAGTGGCAGTTTCACCAGTGTTCAGTTTGTTTACCCTTCGTTCTGCTCTGCCTCTATTTGTTTTGATTTTTTTCTCTTCTTTGTGCACACCACTCAGATAATTAAAAAAAAATCCTTTTGCCTACTTTCAGCTTCTCATGTTCTTTCTGGTTTGCATTTAGTAAGTCCACGAGTTTGTCTTAATCTCAGTTAGAGAAATGTAAGGTTGCAATGTACATGTATAGGAGAGCCTCAGAGAGACAGACAGAGAGGTGCTCAGTGCGACCCCGAGCAGTCTAGGCCTATAGCAGCACAACTAAAAGAAAAAAAGTAATTAAACCTTAAATTTTTAACTGCAGACTTTGTCATAAAGGAGGGTTTTCTGCCTGATCTTGAAAGCTGCAACAGAGTCTGCCCCCCCAGGCTGATAGAAGAGGATTCTGACAGCTGAAAGATCTCCCTTCTGATTTACTCTTAGAGACTCTAGGAACCAGAGGTAACCCTCCATCCAGAGAGCGACGTGACTTCCTGGAACAATAGGGAACTATGAACTCTCTCAGATATGATGCATCACAGGCAGCGCTCTGATTCAACTGAAGGCTTTTCAGAGAATTGTTGGGACATCGTAATGGTAATGAATTACAGTCCTTTAGTCTAGCGGTCACAAATGCATGAATTGGTTTTTATGCGTCCTCTTCAGACAGGATGTTTCTGGTCTTTGAAATATTGCGTAGGTGAAGGATGGCTGTCCTGGAGACTTGTTTAATGTGAGGGTTCCAAGACCCGTAACAATGGAACTGGAGGCCAAGGTCATGCCACCCAGAATGGTTAAAATGACAGCCTTGTTTTACTTGTAAATGGCTCATTTGTTTCTCTCAAACCCCGACCCTTATGATTTGTACAGAGGCATAATCTGTTTTTACTTTAGCTGGACTGATGTTGCCATAGAATTTGCACGAAACAGCTAGTGTCTGGTTGCTGAAGGTCAGAGGCCAGGGCACGGTGGCTGTAAACAGCAACAATCTGCGTGAAATTAGATGCAGCTCAGTACCATTTGTGTATAAATGCAGTGATTTCCTAGGGCACCCTCTGTCGACAACTTCTCACACATAGCGACAATGTGGGAATCTGTGATAGAGGAAGCACTGCTGGTTACAGACCATATATATAAAAAGACATAACATGAAATTTGCAGAGATTATATATGAGCTGGACTGTACTTTTAAAATGGAATTCACAATTTGAAGTGGTATTGTGGTTTTAGGGCTACAGTTCAATGTGTCGATGGCACTGAGTGATTGCTCCTGAGCTTTTTCATTCTGCAAAACTAAAACCCTAAATTGTGGCTATGGTTAAGTGGTTTGAATTAATCCAAGACCCATGTGCCTGTATTAGTCCATGATGACTATGGCATAGTATTACCACTGACTTTCCTCTGAACTGGTGCATTATTTAAAATCTTAATGTTATGTATGGTTGCACCCCGAAGCGATTACATGCAAATACACTTTGTGTTTGATATGTTGCAGGTATATAGCGGTTCCTTTGTCTGCTTCCTCGTGGCGTTTGAGTCTGACGTGCAAATATACCCTTGCCTTTATAGTAGCAGGTGACATCACTGGAGCCTCATCTGCCATGCATTGTCTCATGTGCAGAGATATATTGCTATTTAGTGCACACACAAGTGGCAGCTTGTTTTCAAAGTTATGTAAGTGTTTTTCATACAATTAGAAGTTTACTTCTAATTGTAAACTACTCGAGTCAACTATGATCACATAATCAGGTGTTGGAGTGACTTTATGAACAGTTTGTCTGGTGCTGTGTCATACTTGCAGGACGGTCCAATGTCCTCTAAATTATATTCAACTGTACCATGGAAATAATGATCAGTGTGATGTAAATAACACGCAAATAAGTCATTAAACAACCTTTTCCACTGGTCAAAAAAACAATCCGCCAACATCTGGCTTTTATTGGTAATGGTAAAAGGCTACAATCTTAATTCAGACTGTGCTCATTGACACTGCAGTAGCTGCAGCTCTGTTGCTGAGCTGTGGCATTGTAAACACAACACCTGAGTGAGCCTGTTGATTTTCACCTCATTGTCTGCTGTGTAATCTCTCAGAGCACAGATGTAGAACTGTCATATGTGCAGCTCAGTACAAGCCCACAAAAGCCTCCAAGTAAGTTTTAAAAGTACACACGGGTTAATGTTATTAGAACTGCCATTATTACAGGAGCACCAGTCCGGGAGACGTTGTGAATTTGTTTGATCGTTTTGCAAAACAAGCTGAAGGAACTAAAGTGTTCTGTAGACCTGGACAGGGAAGTAATTACGGATTTGAACCCTTTCATGCTTCATGCTACATGCCATCTCATCCATTGTTAACATGAAAAATGTTCACTAAATGTTGATTTAATGGGGAGCACTTATTTAGAGCAAAAGAAAGGTATGATTGCCTTAACAGACAACATGGACTTTAACTGCCCTAGCTTTGCCTTTTACAAGGCTAACGCAAACAGATTCACAACAGATGAGTGCAAATGTATCCTGCCATAAGCATACAAACAGTGTATGAACATGCACACACAATTAGATTTCTAAAATTGTAGTGCCCTAAGCTGTTTCTGCTGAAGTAAAATGCCCTAAAGCCCCGTGGTCACTGAAACAAGCATAAAGGCGGGGAATGTAAACTTATGGAAAGCTGTATTTTTAGCATTAGTCAGTATTATTCAGGGGAGGGAGGGGGCGGAGTGGGAAAAATTTAATGAAGAGAGCATCTAAGGTGAAAGGACAATATTATGACTACGTGCTTCACTGCAAACTCTTTCAGGATCAAATTTTAGAAGCATTTTAGAAAATGGCACGAGAAGGGAAAATTGTTTGGCTGTTGACTAATGGGATGATTTTATCTCAGACTCTTCAGAGAAGTGTCCTCTCGGATGGGCAGCCTTGTGAAGCTGTGATGTCATTTGATATAAATCATAGGACTCGACTTAAATGTTTTTCGACCTTATGTTTGTTTCACCACAATGTAGCTCTGGTTCTACATAACAGACATCTGTCCTTACAGTTACTGCTCTGACATGGGTTTGCACCATTCAGGTAAAACTGTTTTTATTCGCTTTTATCAGTCCTCTGTTTCTTCCACCTCGTTCCCTTTTACTTTCTGTGGAAAGTAGTGAAGTAAAATGCAATTCAATTAGGTAGTTGTTACCCCGAGGCCCCTGATGTTCCCTCTCCTCTTGCTGCAGCTCACGTCTGTCATCCATCTATTCCTTATGCAATGTTGCGAAGTAGACCATGCAATATTGTTATTATTGCACATGGCTACCAAGCAGCGGCCCCAACTGAGCCCAGCAGAGAAGGAGAAAAATCTAAGATAGAAGAGCCACTTCTGTCGTAAGTTAAAGAATGGTTAATGGATCTAATGCAATAATTAATGTTCATCAATATTACTCGACTACATCATGTCTTTAACCAGCTTTATCTTTTTAGCGTATTAACATATGTAGAAAAAAAGGTTTCTTGTGATGGTTTGTGGCTGAACCACTGTGGTTTGGAAAAGTTGGCGTCCTCTGAGAGGCACCTTTTTTGTGTGCATAAGTAGGTTTGAAACAAGCCACCAGCGTTGTTGATATGGCAACCGCACAGATGCATTGTACTGTCTACCATCATCCATGATCATAATGATATCTCTCAGGCCCGGTCATCCATACTGTGGGATTCTTCAAATTTAGGCCTAATAAATTGTTGCATTGCACTGATTGTAGACCTTAAATGGTCTATCACGGCAACACAGCTCCTCCAATGAACAAACATTTCAACATGTACTGGTGGCGTCCAATCTTGAAACAACAGGAAGGCAGCAAAAGTATTTATTACTGAATGTTGACTGATAACTGGTTGTTATCAGTGCCTTGCAGTCGTTGTTGGCTTCGTATCAGGTGGTTTAGACAACTCAACAAAGACTCACTACAGGTTGTTATGGCCATGCTGGCTTTATGCCTTTACATACCTATAAAACTATACTATAAAAACTATGGGTGTGCCGGCTGCTTCACTGGTGGGGGGCGTGCATTATTAGTCTCTGGAGGGGTTCATTCTAGTCTTTGGGGGACGGGGCAAACTCAGGAGGGGGGATCCGGCCTGTAGTCTTGTCTAGTCTCTGGGAATATCCTGTCGTTGGTCTAGTTTCTAGAGGGGTCCTGCCTCTGGTCTCTGGAGGTCTAGTCATGTCTCTGTCCCGTTTCTGGTATAGTCTGGTCGGGTCCGGTTTAGGAGCTGGGTCGCTGTTCCTTGCTGTAGTCACTGCACCACCTTGCTGCTCAGGTCACCACATACATATACATCAAGTCACCTATTAACTTAGAAATGTTCAGGTGCCCCTACCAGAAATTGAACTGCACCCACTAAATCAAATCAAATCAAATCAGATTTTTTTCTATAGTGCCAAATCATAACAAAGTTACATCAAGGCACTTTACATATAGAGCAGGTCTAGACCAAACTCTTTATAAATTTATTTAAAGAGACCCAACAGATCCCCTGATGAGCAAGCACTTGGAAACAGTGGCAAGGAAAAACTTCCTTTAAGAGGCAGAAACCTCGAGCAGAACCAGGCTCGGGGGGGGCGGCCATCTGCCTCGACCGGTTGCACTGAGCACTATGCTCAAGTCACCACATTCATTCATTTATGTATTCATTCCTTAATTTATTTATTTATTCATTGGTAGGGGGTTGAGCATTTTCCAGACAGATAAGTTCCTTTTTATTTCAGAAAAAAAAAAAATTCCCTCGTTTAGATGATAAGAAGTGTCTGCCAACATGCTAAATTGATTTTAACGCCTATAAAGCAAGCTGTTTAAGCATTGCTATTGCTCACGTATGTCTCCATCAAAGCTTAAAGGTTGAAGCTATGGAGCCATCATGAGAAAGATGACCAGGAATTTGGATTATTATGCTGATGATGCTTGAGTTTTTTATGATGTCTATAGAATAGAAGCTTTAAAAAGTCAATAATCTAACCCTTATTTTTAATCTTTAATTACTAATCTAACTAGAAACTCAATGGTGACTTTCAACCAAGTGTCCAATATGTATTTGTAGTGACTAGCTTTAGGGGAAAACAGTGATTTTTTTATTATTTTTTTTTTTTTTTAGAGAAAAGGTCCCTGGCAATTTCAGATGTAAGTAGTTAACTTAAATGAAATTCAATGCCCTTTCCAACCTTTTCAACCACCTCCCCAGCAACACTGTAGATTTTAGCTGTAATAATGCCTGCCTCTGAACGCAACATTACAATTAGATATCATATAACAGTTGCACAGCACAGTGGTGTAGTGGTTAACGCTGCCCCCCCCCACACAATAAGAAGGTTGCGGGCTCGGTTCTAGGCCTGGGGCCTTTCTGTGCGGAGTTTGTATGTTCTCCCCATGTCTGCGTGGGTTATCCCCTGGGTGCTCCGGTCACCTTCCACCATCCAAAGACACGTATTTCTTAACTGATGCAAGCGTGTGCTCTTGTCTGTCTGTTTGTGTGTTGATCCTGTGATGGACCGACGACCTGTCCAGGGTGTACCCCGCCCTTGCCCGGAACGTTGGCTGGGCTCCAACACCCTCCGCGACCTGGAAATGGGAAAGCGGTAGAAGATGAGTGGGAGTGAGTGAAGGTTAAGTAAGCACGAGTACACGTAGAAAACCAAATTTCTTAACTGCGACGACATCTCCCCATCACAGTCAATGAAGGAACAGACACACTGGCTGCATGGCCATGTGCTAATTAAGAGCATGAGAAGCATATGAAGAATACGAATATGACCAAATCGAGAATGAGTCAAGTCTTATGTGATGCTATTATCAGATGAAATGTGGGATGGACCTTTGACCTCTAGTGTTTGATGACTCTGGATGAAGCCACAACCTGCAGAGTGGGGCTTTTTCAGTTTGTGCTGTGACTTCGATTTTTTTGGTCTGAAGGGAATGTTTAGTTACCACCCCTTTTATTGAGTAACATCTCATCTACATTGGACTTATTTTAGAAAAGGAGCAACATTTTCACCCCCACCTTACCTGCCCTCACTCGACCTGATTTTACTGAATGAAGTGTAAACTGGCAGAGGACTTTGGCAGGGCCACGATAACTCGCTAAACAGACACTGAGTTCAGTGGCCTTGTCTGCTCTAAAGCCAAGCTTTTTGATAATATTTCCTCAGGGGAACAAAAAAAAAAAAACAGGAGAACACTTTAAAAGTCAGCGAGAAAGAGAGAGAATGAGGAAAAGCCCTGAAGGCAAATGGCAGGGAACAGCAGGGCCGTTAGACGGAGCTACTTTAGCTGTCATGCAAGAGTATGTGAACGCACCAGTGAATACACACAGTCGGCATCACTGAGCACACAGAGACAGCCACAGTGATGATGATGGTCCCTTAACCCAAGATACTGCCCACGGTAAAATGAGCCACTGTAAATAACACTCAAAATAAGATATCTGTAATTACAACAGCAGCAATAATTTTGTATATCTTTACTTTTTTTTTTTTTTTTTAAACAAGAAATAATGACTGTGTTTTTGATGAGCTTTTAGTTTTGTTTGTGTTAGATTTTACAGGCTCATTATATTAAACCAGTCGAGTTTTTTGTCATTGTACAGGTCAAACCATAAAAAACTATCAGTAGATCGACAAAATGAGTGTTCGATTCGCTCCAGTATCTCGTGAGTGTTGGAGAAGCAACTGACCTCAAAGCTGTGCAATCTGCTGCTTAGCAGTGAACCAACAAGTCAAACTAGGGGGCTTAAACTCTTCAGAGATGTTTGGTTTGTCAGAGCTGATTAGACCCATGCAGGCAAAAGTGGCCACTCTGGGATAACACGTGGTGGCGTTGAGCTGAGTTGCTGGCCTCAGCCTGTTTACCGAACGATGTGTTGGGACAGGGAGAATGAAGCGGAGAGCCTGTACAAATGGATATGATGATGGTCGATTTCCCTCACACAACTCTCTCTGTCTCTATTCTCTCATCGTATCTAATGGCACTTTCTGTTTCATTTCTCAGGCAAATCTTATCTGGTAATTGTGTTTGCTTGTGCAGGCACGCGTGAATCTTTGGTTTCGATGTGTACAAGCACATTTGCTGGGGTAGCCGAATGCTAAACATACACGTTGGTATGAGCTCATGTGCCGAGAGAGGGAGATAGTGTGTGTTTTTGAGTCTGTGCTGCACAGAAACACCACAGAGCTTTCTGTCACAGTTCATCACACCACAAGATCACACAACGCGATGTGACAGTGCACAGTGCAGCTCAGCAAGTGGTGCTGGGATTTTAATTGATGTTAAAACCACCAAGCAGTCAAAGCGCTGATGGGCACCATGTATCGAGAGGGGGAAGAGTGCAAGCGACTGTATCTGTGCTACAGGGCTAATCTGATGCAAGGCGGATTTTAAGATTGATATATTTGTAAAAATGAAAAAAACTTTGCTGATGTGGTGATGTATAAGGTTTAATATTAAGTGTTCAATGAGGAAAGGTAAACATTTCAGGATATCTACATTTTGTTGACTTTTGGGAATTGTGCAGTTTTTAATGTGACTTTTGGTCACACTACCAGAAGGGGTCTTATGTCAACTCATCACAGGCAGGTGGTATTCCCTTTCTTTTATTTACACACATTTATCATGCCAGGAAAGGTATAAATGAATTAGAAAATGAGCCGACTTTATTTAAATTTTTTTCTTGTGTATTTCATCATTTATATATTGACATAGTACCTCGTTAATATAGACCTTTAAAAAAGATAGAAACCGGATTAAATAATAATAAAAAAAAAAAAACCCAAACAAGAAACAACGTTCATATGTACACACATTTCTAACTGAAGCATTTGCAGCATGAGTGTCCATTTTAGAGGAATTTTCAGAATGATGTTGTCATTGATGGCCCATTCTAACAGCACAGTTAAGTCCACCTTTGCATAAAATTGTTGCAGTCGTTGTAGACTCATAGGCATACAGTCCCGAAGCAATTTCATAGTTTCCAATTCAATTCATCCAATTCATTATAATTTTCTTGGCAATCATCAACAGTATTTACTTCTGATTTGGTAAACTGACAAAACAGATTTTAATCTGGGAAAAAAAAAAAAAAAAGGTTCCATGACTGGTTTAAAAAAAAAAACAAAAACAAAAACATGGGGGGGGCGTTATGCTGAACTTCAGTGCAGATAAACCACTGCCGTGCATTTCAGCTCATTTGGCTGGTTAAGTGCATTTATCCTGAAAGTGAGCAGCAGCATTAAAGTTGAGACTCTCCGCTTCAGCCTTTTCAGTTTTGTTCCCCTCAGTCTTCAAACTAGGTAAAGCCAAATCCGCTGCATATGACCCTCCTTAATCTTGTATTAGACAAAAGTGATCCTCTGTTAGCTCAGTGAATTGAGCTTATTAAATGATGATGAGTCTCTCACACTGAGTTAACTCATTTGGGTCAGAAATAAAGAGCTCCCCTGGGGGGAAATTAGCATAGCTTTAGCTTAACCTACCATATATTAGCCAGGAAGGCTATTGTAAAAAAAAAACAAAACAAAACAAAACAAAAAAAAAAAAAAACACCTTCAGACTGACAACAAAGCTAATATTAGCTTAGTATTAGCGATTGCAAACAGGGGGCTTAATCAGGCCATTGGGCTGTCAGAACGTATAACCACATGCTTCCAAGGGTCCCTTTGGAGTTATAATCCTGGGTCTCGGCAGGCGATGACCTCATGGGCTGGACTGGTGCCTGTGGGAGGACTGGGGAAACTGTGGGTGTCTCACAGGCCACTCACTGAGATATGTGTGTCTGTGTTCTTCCTTTTCTGGCAGATCGTTTTATTAAGGCATTCGACACAGGGAGACTCTACTGACACTGCCGAGCTGAACTTTACAAACACGCACCAGAATAGAATTCAAGCTGTTTTGTCTGGGCCTTTCTGTGGAGCATTTGATGGAACAGCAGAGTGTATAGGCCCCAGGACAGGAGAGCAATGATATTTCAATTGTCTCTGTGTCACATTGCATTAGCAGTGTGCCTTGTTTTTCCTCATGGCTACGAGATAATTGAAAAGGTTAACCTATCAGTTTTATGTCATGTTATTTGTCTTTGCTCAAACTAAAATAATGGTTAATGATGTCCGTGACTGGCAAGATGGCATGCTCACTTGAGTCTGCTACAACCAAAAGGCCAGAAATGATAACAGTGCTGTTAAAAAGCTAAGATGTTATCACGAGCAAGGTTATGCCATTCTACAGCAGCAGGGAATTTATATTCATTTATTGTGTTTATAATTCCACTTTAACTGCATCAGTAAAGAAAATTAGGCATTGGGGAGTTATTTTGCCTGAATTTTCCCTTGACCAATCATTATGTCTTCCTAGGATGGTAATCCAAGCGAGCCCATAGTCAAGGCAGACCCCACTTGTTATGAGAGTCCAGAGCCAGGAGAGTGAGGCTTTGGGGTTAAAATAACTCCACATCTTCACACAGAAAGCTTTTGGATATTGGAAGTCAGTTGACTGAGTTAAATGCACATGCACGCACACTCGCTCGCAGACACACAGGAACTCTGGAAGTAGATTACTTTGCTGTCAGTATAAGGGATTGTCAATATCTCCAGCGAGCCGTGGGCATCATCAGCCAGAGAGACCCAGGACTCACTGGCTCCACTGAGCTCCACAGCAGAGGCAACCTGTCAGCCTGCAGAGGGGTTCAGGAATTAAAGATCTTTATATATTGTGCTGCACTGAGGGAACTTTACTGACGTCCTCTTCACTGGCATGCAGAGAGGGTGAAGCCCAGATGTGACGTAGAGATGGCTGCTCAGCTATGACTGGCATGTACCTGTGGAATTGGAAGTTTTATGGAGAGAATTCTTAACATCACACTGTAGCCATTTTTAGTTTGATCTCAAAATGACCTGTAGACATCCATAAAAGTTAAATGTGGCACATTTGCCGATGATTCAACAAATATTTAAACAGCAACTGGCATCAGCAGAAAGAGAGAGAGAGAGAGTAGATCCCAGTAGGCAACTTTAAATCTTAATAACCGGTTAGGTTTATTGTTAGAATTGAAGGCATTGCACCAAAATAAACTAGAAATCTTTAGCAAGCCACAGTTTTAGAGCTGTGTAATGGATGGTACTGTTTGAATCATACAGCTGTTCTAAAATTAGTTTTTAGTGTCATAAAAACTTATAAATACACTTATAACCTGTTTTTGCTCATCTGACCCACAAATATTTTGAGTGTTTCATTTTCTTTTCTTATTTGTAACCTTTTTTTAAGAGTTAATTGAAGTCCATATTTATCTTCCATGAATGGGCAGTAAAAACTTTGCATAGGGTATCATGGTGACTGACTGTGTATAGTTTTCAGACACCATCACCTCATACATCCATGATGCGGTCTTGACATTTTAGCAGTTACTATTTCAGCTAAGAAGTTCATGAAACTTTTGGCATACACTGTATGTTAGCGATGGATTCCCATCCCTTTGCTGTGGAAGACTCACAGATGGGTTGCTGTTGGACACCCTCACCTTCAGGCTGTGCCATGTCAAGTCCCAATATCTTAGTGTGTGTGTGCTCTTGCCCCCTGGATGTGTGTGTCCATCCTCACTCCATGAGAACCAGCCCTCTGGCCTTCCAGATGAGTTCACAGATCCAAAGTCGAGTTAATCTGGTTTTACCTTTAGCCCCAAAAACAACACGGGAGTAATCCAGGAACAGCTGTAATCAAGCATGAAACCACTGATGGCTGCATGCTAGCTGGGGTCAGGGAGCACAACAGGAAGAGACCTCAAAAGAACTCTGGGACATTGAACTAATAGTCAAACATTATGTGGCTGAGAGGATATGTCACGTCGATACATACAATGTGGTTCTCCACAGAAGATTTACTTAAGAGTTGATCTTAGTTTTTTTTTTTTTTGTCTGTGTTTTGTGACCTCAGGATATCTTGAGCACTTGTTTAGTAAAAACACGCTGCATATTTTCTGGCCAGTGCTCTATGTTATGATATTCTATTCCCCGCGGCCCCCTGTTTCACATTACAAATTAAGAGTGCTGGTGTCTTCAGCAATAGCTCTATTTGTGTTACTGTAAAGAAAACTCAAAACTCAAGACTTTTGTGTGAAGTGAAACAATGTGAACTGCTGTCAATGAATCTCTGTCTCTACACACTCACAACAATTATATAAGGAAGCCTGAGACAGAGAGGAGGCGAGAAGGCGGGGGGGGAGGTACAAACAGATGAATAAATGAGTTAAGTGGAGAGAAGGGAATTTGTGCTTTTCCCTTCTCTTTCCCGTTGTGCCCCTTCACCTCCCTCCCTCCAGTTGGAGGGTCAAATGTGTGCTATAAGTGCTCTCCCCCCTTCTCCTTTCGCTTCACTGCCTCTCTCCGCTCATCTCCCAATAGAAATTGCTCTGTGGCATTAAATATGTAAAATTAGCATTTTAAGTAGAACACATTTCTGTGTCGCGCTCCGCTCGCCCCCACCCCTCCGCCTGCCGCACAGCCCTGAGCGCATAAGCCACACAAACTCATGCATGCATATGATATGCATTTGGTCATCTCCATGGTAACACTGTTGGGGGAGGGGAGGGGAGGGGACTCAAAGATAGAAGGATGAAAAGGTGTAGTCATCGAAACATCAGACTCTTTATTTTTTTATCTAGTCAGTTTTTTCTGGGGGAGAGTCATACCAGCAGTTTGTTAATGTGAAGAGCTGAGGAGCAGGAGCACTGACACCATGAGAGCAGTTACCTCTCCTCTCTGCAATACCTGCACGCAGACGCAAACCGTCCCCAGACTCCTGCAGTCGTTCTCCGTGGAAATGTTTCATTGGGATCCTGCTTTAGAAGGATTAAAAGTTCCTCTGAGACATATTTTCAAAGGGTGTCTGACCACATTGTAGAATTTTTTTTATTTTTTTTTCTGTCAAGAAGCAGCACAAAACTGCACAGACACACACATGCACATACATAAAATGAGCTTTTTCCCTCACAAGTCAAAAGGGTATGAAGTGAAAAGGCAAACATCATCTGTGGAGACAGCTGGCTTTTAATACCCTGACACCCTGACAATCAGAGTTCGACTCTGATTCTACAACACCTAGTCCAACATTTCTGTACACGCAAGCATCTTGACTTCCATCCAACTGCATGTGCATTTAGTACACATGGGTCACATCACTCTATTATCTGTATGTTACTCTATGTTGCCTTTTGAACCTTTTGAATGGGAACAAAAGCTGGTTTGGACTCTAAATTGGCCGTAGGTGTGAATGCGACCGTGAGTGGTTGTTCGTCTCTGTCTGTCTCTGTGTGTTGACCCTGTGATGGATTGCGGACCTGTCCAGGGTGTACCCCACCCCTCGCCCCGGGACATTGGCTGGGATTGGCTCCAGCAGCCCTGCGACCCGGAAATGGAAAAGTGGTAGAAGATGGATGGATGGAAAAGCTGATTTGCTGTTATTACTTCAACTTGTCAATTTGTCCAAATCCCATAAAACGGGATTCTTGTGATTTTAAGACATCATAGAATGGCATGATAATAACTCTTTCCAATGGCGAAGCTGACCGTTTGTTATCCCTCTACTAATGAGTCAATTACAAAATTATTATTCCTTTAATACTGGCTAGATTGATGTTTTGATAGTAGGTTTGTTTTCATTCAGGGAGCTTGATAATATATATATAATATACTTTTTAAACAGATACTGTGACTCAGATTACTGTCCTGCTGTATTTGATTAAGATTTTTGAAAATAACAAAGGGAGAACACTGAGGAAGAGAGAGAAATATATGTTATATCATGCTTTAAGATCATTTCAAAGAGTATTTTACACAAAGTGAACCGACTAAACTAGCTCAGTGACTTCACTCGGGGCTTCCCTCCCCAGTGACAAAGCTGTTTCACAGGCTGTGCAATTAAACAAAACCCTCCAGTGAGAATAGACCAAGCAGAGC
The DNA here is from genome assembly GCF_900963305.1 of Echeneis naucrates. Classification (NCBI taxonomy): domain Eukaryota; kingdom Metazoa; phylum Chordata; class Actinopteri; order Carangiformes; family Echeneidae; genus Echeneis; species Echeneis naucrates. The sequence continues at coordinate 8,252,042 of NC_042511.1, forward strand.
AGATGTGATGCTGGTGCTCGTGAGTACCGATTTCATCGAGTCATGAGACAATTTAAAATAGCAAGTTCAAATTCCTGTCTTGAATCTTAAAAAGCAGTCAGTTTATATCAAAGTGCATCATATCTTGAGTATTTCCAGCTCTAGGCTGTGGCTGCTGGCCAATAAACAGCAGTTAGCAGAGGGGGCATCAGTTAGCAGCAGCACCAACAAGATGTGTGAGGCTAAGAAGCTGCTTTTAATAGAAACGTTCGGGCCTTGTCAGTTGGATCGCAGGAAAATTTGCACACAAGCAGCTGATGATTGCTGCAACTATAAATGTGATTTCACTGTACATAAGCATAAACATTATTGCACTAATATCATCAGAATAAGAGTGAATCCTCAAATGGTTAATGCTTCAGCCATCGTGGTGAATGCCATGAAGTGTTATGGTGTATCTGTTTTGTATTGATCGTGATAGATATGGAGAGGAGGAGTCTGATGTCCTGACTTGGAGTTGTAGGTGTATCACATCACATTTTATTTAATGTATTAGTAAATACTGACAGGCTCCCGACCATGACCACACCACTCTGAACAAGTCAGTCGGGCCTTCACATGCTCAACATGTTTAATTCTGCACATTACTCAATAAAACTTTGTGATAAGGACACAGCATTACTGTAGATAGGCAGCCATGGGTGCAACCAGTATCACGTATGGAAAATGGATTTGAATTCAGCGCTGATACTGACACTTCATCACATCATTTTATGTATGTGGCTTCACTAACACTTGAACTTGAACATTACATATTTGTTAAAATTAGGAATCCATTTTTTATATGATGTACCACTGAATGGCAGTTTACCCCCTCCATGATGTCAGTTTTGTTAAGGGTTGATTGCAGGCACTGTTACTGTTGGCTTACTGTGTGTCTAATGTCTGGGTCTCTGACCTCCCACCTGTTCGTGGTGTTTTAGTCTGTTGGAGGATTTCACAATATTGAACTAATAATGTGACTTGGACAGTTTATTGACTGACACTGCAGGCAGCTTGCCCTACCTCTTTATCACGCTCTCTCTCAAACCACCCATAGAGTCAGATGGCTGCCCTCCCTGAGCCCAGTTCTGTCTCAGGTGTCTGGCTCTGAAAGGAAGATTTTCTGTGCCACTGTTGCAAAGTGCTTGCTCATGGATGGATTTGTGGGGTCTCTTTAATAACTGTTTAAAAAAAATACCATTTAATTAGTATTATCACCTTAAAGTGGAACAAGGAGACAACAAACTGCCATGGAAGACAAATAAAAAAAAAAAAAAATGTGGGGGCTCCTCTGTCCATAAAATTATGATACATAGAGTCCAGTGTCTTTAATCGTCCTGTTTATCTGCTCCTTTGATGTAGGTGGTCCATTACTTCCATTTTTTTTAGGAAAGATTGCTCCTTTGGACCTCAGATAGAAAATCATCCGTCCCATTGCATACATTTCTTTAACTGTCCATCCACAAATTGAGGCTTGGGGACTCAGGGTTAGACCAGTTACTTGTGATTAGGATGTTTTTAATTTTTTTTTTTTTTAATATTATTATTATTTTTATAGATATACCAGTCCTTTTTTTGTGATCACATCCTCTTTCAAAACACAGAAATACAGAACCAGGAAATTTTAGGAATCTAATATCCCTAAATATTTCTCATAGTTACACATATTTTCCCAAAACATCAGAAATTTTGGGCATAACCAAAAGAAATCTTGAGTTTCTTCAATAACGCCACGAACAGATTATTCTAAGCCTGTTCTATATGTAAAATGCCTTGATGTAATTATTTGAAGCTCCATAAATACATTTTATTGGATTTGAAATTTGATTTAGATTTTACCTTCATCTTACATTTCGCTGTGTTTTGAGGCTTCCGTGAATCAGCTGTCTGGCATACACATGCACTCTGACTGTACAGTTTCCATTGCTTAATACATTTTATGTGTGTGTACACTTGTGGTTTTAACAAAGACGTACTACCAGCCACAGTTGAGGACTAACTGAATACTGAATACTAAAGTTGTGTTCCTCCTCTTAATATGTGGTTTGAAGTGGTGTTAGCAAACCTAACAATCAGGAAGACTACTCAGTTCCTTGTGTTTTCCTTGAGATAACCACAAAATCAATCACCCTGCTTTTCTACTTTCTTTTGTCTATTTTGTGAATTTGCGATCATGGAATAATAAAACACAGCCAACTTAGAGTGCAAGATGTCTGTGATTTTCAGTGCAGCAGGTGAATAATAATCTTTCAAGTGTGCACACAAGCACCTAAATTTGTATGTTTATCCCTCTGAGGCCATTAATTCATCCCACTAGCCACTTGAAATGTCAAAATGAAATCCATTTTGAAGTTGCCTGAAAAGTAAAACCAAAGGGAGTCTTGGGATATGACCTTTAGGTGGAGTCAGGCACTGCCAAAATGATACCAGAGCAGCCCACACTGAGCTCCTCAGAAACCCATGGGTGCTGTTAATTTAATGCTCAAGATTAAAATAACTCAAATTTATGCTATCAATAGATTTACTCAAATTTTTGGATGTTTGACTAGATTTACATGTGTTTTGAATTTTTAAGACTGCATTTAAATGTATTTGCATTTTTTAATGTGAAACAGGATAATAGGAGATCACAGTCTACAGTAGGTTGTAGGTCAAGCACCGCGGTCAACCATGTCAGAGCTTGAAGTCACGTATCAATGGGCTGTGCTCATGAAAGTGTGTTGCATGAATTTGCATCAATTATTTGGCTTGAACGATATGTAGCATTATGCAACAACCCATGTGATATCTTGGTCAGTTTGTGTGCCTTTCACAATGATTATTTTATTCTAATTAATGTTGTCACCTTTATGATAGTTATAGGTACCAGTTGCGGCATAAGTTGAATTAAAATCTTTTGAGAGGTGTTTCTAATTTATGTACACTCCTCATGTGTGACTGTGGACAAATGGACAAATGTGGTCCTGCAGCTCGGCTGGATGCAAAAGTCGAGTCAAATTGTCAAATAAAGTCAAAATAAGCTGAAGAGGCAACTTCCTGTTCCATGTTGTGAAAAAGGGTAAAAGGAGAACGCAACAGAGGAGTGAGAGTAATTTTATGCTGTTTTGTGTGTCCTAAATAGAGCAACGCACACATGAACACACAATCACCATGTGTTTCTGTTTTATCGTGTGTGTGAGAGAGAGAGATGGCCTCCAGCATGACTCTGTTTCTCTCGGTCTGTAAGGGAACAGCCTTTCCTGACGAGATCATTAGCGCGTCATTCATTAGAGCCATCATTTAACTCCTAATCTGCCCCCACGCACAACCACACCAGTTACTGTTCTGCGTGGGTGTGTGTGCCTTAATAGTGCATTTCTTACTCTTATGCCTTCTCTCGCTAATGCCGTTCCTGTTCCTCTCAAAATCTTTCAGTTCTGAAACAAACCAACTCACCATCGAGCAGCAAAGAAACCTCAAAATAAACTTTGGCAGGCCTTTCCGTCCTCAGCGCCCGCATAATCAATCATAACCAGGCCGTACAAATTCATCAGCTTGGATCCATTTTGCTGTAGTTAGAGATCAAAAGGTTGTGAGTTGACTATAGGAAGTCCAGGTACTAACCCAGACTAATTTATCTAACATGGGAGAGATTTAGCCCCCTGAGGAGACGGGGACATGGTTTTTCTCCATCACGTAGAATATCCTCGATGGGGCTCGGGGGCACTTACTCTTGCCGCAGCATATCCTGTACACCGTTTAACATTCCATTGATCAGATTAATTGCAGTTGATTGTGTCCTGTGTGAGGAAGCGTGTGAAAGTGCACACTGAACTGAAATCATTTATACGCGTCAAGATCATCTTTGTTTATTTATTTATTTTTTGGGGTCTTCAGTAATAACCTTCAGTTATGGATTCGAATGAATCCAATTGCTGTTTTTCTGCTCCCCGAACCTCTGCCAAAAAAACCAATGATTTCACAAGGACTATTTTCAAATGGAGATTTTGGTTTCTTCAGGAAACACAGCTGTTGTCACCTATTCCTTCTGCTCTTTGACAAGGAAACGGTGCCAGAACTTTGCCTATGACCGTGCCAGGTCTCACCCAAAATTACCAGTTTCAGCCTCTTTCTTTATTTTTGCTGTTGGTTCACAAAAGCCCTTTTAGCATCTTGTTGAGTTTGTCGTTTTGTGGGTCTCTCAGCTAATTTTCCACACACACACACTGCCTCTGTGTTTCTCTACAATTATGAATAATTGTGACTGTTGAAACTTGTGTGTGCCTGGAATCCCCTGGTTCTCCTCACTGCTCGAGGGGGCAGTCACCTTTAGTGTGTGTGTATGTATGTACACACACAACGCGCACACAACCTCACACACACACACACACACACTTTTCACACATTTGGGGAAAGGGCAACATTCAGGAAGTAGCAGTGCTTTGAAGACAGCAATTCATGGGTCCAAGCGTGGAGCACTTATTGGGGGTCAGACTTCGGGTCTATTAGGCCTCTCATATTCATTATGGAGGGCGAGAGGCAAGAGATTCAGGCAACGACGATACCCCCTAGTTACCGTGACCCCTGCACCCAGGATGTTTTTTTGTTGTTTTTGGTTAACTCTGAAGGCCTTAAAAGTAAACGCTGCGATTACACTGTTTATAGGTTCAGTTGTCTTAATTCCTCCTGTGGCCATGGAAAAGCCAAATAGGTTCAGGAGAAGTGTTCATCACTGCGGCACATTTTCAGGCAACCCTGTATGAAGCCAATAATGGGAAGGTTTAGCATTTTAGAAACAGAAGAAGGCCAAGGGCAACAGCCAGGAACTTTTTAAAGACGGTGGTGAAAATCTTGGTAATGATTATTATTCAGACACCGAGGGGAAGGCGATTTCAATTCATTGCCTGAGGATTAATGCCAGGGTGTATTTACTCAGCGTGCTTTGTGCGACTGTGACTGTCTTTCAAATATACCATTACTATGCAGGGAACTATATCTCTGAGAGCCTTCTCGTTTCTGTTACATGCAGGCGAATATGCCAAAACATGCAACGCTCAATCTCTCATACTCACAGAAACTTAGAAATACATAGATCAGATCAAACACACACACGCATACACATACACACACACCTCCCAGTGCTCTCTAGGGACGATACTCTACACCACAGGCCAAAGCACATATCCTTACTGACTCAGTATCACTTCCAAACCCTTGACATGCACACCACCTGGAGTGTGTGTGCGTGTGTGTGTTAAACAGACACGTCAGTTTAGACTAAGGTGATCGGCTCGCTCCGACCCAGCTCCGGCCCCGCGGGGGTATCCCAGTGTCCCGCTGTCCTGATGTGGGAGAGCGGAGTGTTGGATGGGGTATCCCATAGCGCCGGCCTGGCTCCTGGGCAGCAGACAGCTAAATCAGTCACAGGTTGGATTATGAGCAGCAAGTTATGAATACATCTTTCTTCGATTGCACACATAGGAAAACACAAGCACAAGTGAATGTGCTGAGGCTATTTATTACGACTCCTATTACAACATAGACACAACATGCACACCGGCAGCCACTTTTTTTTTTTTTTTTTTGTCTTTGGTCTTTTTTTGACTCTCTGCCTCTCTGTCTTGCTCTCTGTCTCCCTCTCCCCCTTTCTTCCCCCTTTCTTCACAGCCCTCAGGTCACTGACTCAGTTTCAAAGTGTTGATCCTCATCTGAAATCTATTGCAATCAGCGCAGTGCTGGACAAGAAATGCAGGCTTGTGAGATTGGATACGCGTGTGTGCGTACCTATTTGTGCTCAGATGGCTTTTTGTTACAGTTTCAGTCCAAAATAATCAATGAAACACCTGGTAGAGCTGTTGTAAAACATCTCTGTGGGCTCTCTGAGCTGTTGGGACTATCTGGTTGTGTTGTAGTTCGTGCCTTAAGTTAGTTTATAAAAAGCAATATAACGCTGCTAACAAAGCAAAGTGTATAAACAGCTCTTATATAAGTTTATTTTGGAAGATTTAATATTGTTGTCTTTGTTGTTTTATTTATTTATCTTTGTTATTCTACCAAAATTAAATTATAAAGGCTTGAAGACGCTAAGGTGAAGCGCACTTTGTGGAGAGAGCAAAGATTCTGTTCATTGTGCAGCAAAAAACCAGCTGAGCCAATGTAAAAGCTCTGTAGTTAATTCTGCCATCAGTGATGTATCTGGGGTAGACTAAATATTAGTGACGCCTGTTATAATAGAGCACAATAAACAGCGATCTCTAGAATCATCATGCAAGTTGAATAAAACTCCTACGGATTCAATTTAGATGGTCCCTAATAAATCAACTGTAAAAGTTTAAATAAGCTGTTGTTATTTATTTGTAGATTTTTGGCCTCTGAATATCAATTTTTGCTGTCCACAAGTTATTGCATCTAGAATGCTGATTTGTCTTTTATTGTGAGGTCAAGGATACTTGTTCCATGTGCATTTTCTTTACAAAATAGTTTCATGTGATAATAAGAATTGGTAAAAAGCTTTCAGAGTAGTCTGGGGTAAAATCATAACCAGAAAAATGCCACATGTTTGGAATCCCAATCAAAAAAATTAAATAAATAAAAAATCAAAACTCAGGTTGAAATAATGGATTCATTGTTGTGTGGATTATTTCTCAGCAGGGCCATTTCAACTGTCATCAACCTCCATAAGTAGTCATTCACTCATTTTTTAAATTAAAGTAGTTCATATATGTGTGTGTATGTGTGTGTGTGTGTGTGACTGAATGTAGCTTTTGCAGGTATGTATGGCTTTATTTGTCTCCGCTCCCCCGTGGAGGGTTTTGAGTATCCGTCCCGATCACCAGCAGATGATAAGATGAGTGTAGTTGTTGTCTATCATCACTTTGGATGAAACATTCCTTTGTGATAGTTTGGATCAGTCTGACAGTCCGTTAACACAGATTAGGAGAACACACTCGAACCTGTGCTGCCTACGTCTGCTCTTCTCAAAGCCAAACCGATGGCAACTTTTGTATGTGGACAAGACAGTCTACACTTTTACGAACAAAAAGGGGATAACTGATAGCTGGCAATCTTAAAAACACCACAAAAAAAAAAAATAAAAAAAAATTAATGAGCCTTTTTACTATGAGTGAATTGGCCAACTGCTTCTCTGACAGTTTGTCCATCTTGTGTTGCTAAAAGCACAAGCGGTACCTCTTTGTAGTCTTTGTCTGTGGCCCCTCAGCCCGTGTGCCGGCCAGGGTAGGAAAAGGCCAAACCGGTTCTCTGCATTGTTAACAACATTTAATCAAAGCACGATCAAAAAAGCTACCTTTCTTCCCGCGCCTGGCTGGAGGTAAAGTATGTCTGTCGGAGGGAGTCTTGTCTCTGCCCGCTGACAGACGGCTAAAGAGAGGCCTCTGTATGTCCTTATCTTCATCTGACCCCCCTGTCAAATCGACCTGCACATGAAAGAGAGACAAGAAATAGCCCCTAAACTAAACTGTGCGCTACTTCATGGACTCTAAGAGCTGAGTAATTCAAAAGAAGATAACAAGCGCCTTTCAAACTTCAGGCCTCAGATGTTTTGTTGCCATGGCGGAGGAATATTTCGCTTTTTTTTTCCCCCAGAAGTTCTTCACGTTCCTGCCTACAGAGGCTACAGATTTTGACAAGTGGGTTTTAATTTTTCCTTTTTATTTCCAGCTAATTCACTTGAGCAGAAACAATAAATGCACTAGCTTCAGGGCAGATAGAGTTACCCATATGGGAACGGTCAGACGTACAGCTCGAGTTCCCAGCCCATATGCTGACCACTACAAGTATCAATCACTGCATCTAAATGACTTAAAAGAGTCATATTGATTACCAATACAGCATCATAGATCAAGACGCAGACATGCTCTTTTTCTCTCACTGTTAAACTTGCTCATGCACACATACACACACAGAGGCCATGAAATCATCGCAATAAATCAGGTGGACGGGTTCCGCAGGACAGGGAGACGCAGATGAAGTCACTCTTACTGTAACCTGAGAGATGAGCAGAGACAAAGACTCTCAAAGTGTGACGACAAAAAGCTAAAAAAAAAAAAAAACAACCCCAAACAAAAAACAAAATACACTTCACAGCAACTCAGTCCATTATGTAAAACAATCCGCCAATAAAAATGTATGTTTCTGCTCATTGGTTGTATGGCGCTCTGGGTCTGTCTCTTCCATGTCTTTTCACTCTGTAATTGAACACATGTTCCTCTGCTGCTTGGCCAGAGGGCTTACATGAAAACTCTGCAGCAATAAGAGCATTTTAGCCTTGAAATGTGTTGTATTCACTTATTTATGTATCCCCACAACACGCCTGCAATATTGATTCAATCAAAGAGATGCTGCAGCCTTTCTTAAAAGCTTTTTTGGGGATCCAGAAAGGAGGAAACACCTCTTTGATCGCTTCAGGTGAAATCCAGTCTATTTATGCTGGAGCAGCATTGAGTTTTCTCCACTTCTCTCTGTCTATTGGTGTGTGTACTATTTCTCTTTGTGGGTGTTTTTAGCTTTAATTTCTTGCCTTTTCTCCCTTCCCTCTGCCCTCCGGTTTACTGTGTAAGTACAGGCAGCACACTTCTTAAACAACAAACAGGACAAGCTCCGTGCAATAAAAGTATCCCATCTAATATTTATCAATATAACTCTACCTAGACTCTGAGATGAGTTGTGTTCAGCCAGTCAATTTAGTGTGAAGCTGGAGAGAGAAGGGAGAGTGCTGTACGCGCAAGATATTTTTAGGTGCTCAAACTTGTTGACTCCTAAATAGAAAAGCAGCCAGAGATTCTTCTTGTTCTGTTTGAAGTTGGACAGAAGAAAATGATGGCGACATTATCGTCCCAGTTCAATTTTGAAATGTCTGAAAAACCAACCAACATGTTGTTCCATCTCTCAGTACTTTTCAACCTACTAACAGCTAACAGTTTTATTGCTTTTTACTACAGCTGTTTAAAAAAAACAAACAAACAAAAAAAGAAAACATCCTAAGGTCATTTTAAGCAGTTGGACACTAGTAAACAGTTCTGTAGCGTCATGCCTAAAGCTCTGTGCGCACACAAAAACAGAAATACACTGTATAAATTGTAAGACCTGCGGAGGTTGAGATTTAACACGAGTGAGATTGATTAATCGTGTAGGTGTTTGCTCCGCTCCACGAAAAGCTCCCAACACAGATGGTCGGTTGTAGCGTTCATGTCATGACGCTCTACCACGCTCTACCACGCTTACCTGGGAGCCGGGATCTCAATCCCAGCTGTCGTTGGTAAACTCAGAAAGATCAGTGACTGACTGTCATCGAAACAGACCTAGAAAAAAGTGTGAGGTACACAAAGTCAAGTCATCTGTGTGTTTTTGACCTTTTTGCCCTTTTTGTCACATGATGAGGGATCACATTGCCCATTGCAACGAATATTTCCTGCATTCTTCACCTCAACCTGAATCTTCACTATCTTCACTAAAATGAATTCTTAGTTTCATTATCAGTTTATTATTACTTGTCAAACATTTTGTCCTTTTTCTTTTCACTGTGTTGGATGAATGATCTTATTCCCTCAGTCTGACAACTCTATCATGCTGGCAATTACGGTTTAATAGTTCCTCAGTCACTCCTCGGCCCGTCACGGGGGAAGAGAGGATTTTGCGGCACTTTTCTTCAGGCAAGCATGGAAAGTCTCATTAAATTTGCATTAGGTTAAAAGTAACACAAGCATGTGCATGCTTGCACGCGCACAGAAACTCACAATGACACGTGCGCAGGGCCAACAATCCACACTCTGTTTGTGTAAGCACTGAAATAATATCACAAAAAAGATGCATGCCTGTAATACCTATTCACATTTTTATAAAATGCAGTGATCCTACTATGGCTTGTGAGAGTGAAGAGCAATTCCTGGTTGAACAATGTTAAGTGTACCTTATTAATATTTTTCCCGTGCCTGTCTCTTGCCCTCTATTTTCCATCTGCGGTCCACACCCCTCACCCTTCTCTCGCGCTCTCTCAGTCCAGTTCACTGCTCTCTGGTGTGGAAATGCAAGGGTCTTTCATTTACTATTTTTTTTTTTGTTTGTTTTTGCTCTTAGTGTTCAGCGAATTCAAATCAGCGAGCCTGAATGTTGCTGTGGTTCACAACAGTTTAAGTGTTTGAGCAGCGTTCAGTATAATGTGCATTGATCATATTAGCTTTGAAAATGGATCATCGTGAGATCATTGAGGATTATCCGTATCGGTCAATTATTATCAGACACATGTGTGTATGGTTCTGTCTCATTACTTTGCCAGATATATTATATAAAATACACACAATATTTAGCCAGGCATACTCTGTTTGTTCAGTTAGTTCTTTGGGATAAAATCAAAAGTGTTGATTTAATTTTCTGATTTCACATTCGTTGTTTATATATATATATATATATATATATATATATATATATATATATATATATATTCCAGTGTTACTATCTGTGACAACAGGTGAATAGTACACCTTGAAGATGTTAGCCTCCACTTAAAAGAGATGAATGTTCTTTATTAAAGAATGGGGTGATAATGTATAATCTGGCTTTTCAAAAAGAAACATCACGAATAGCTGAGGGACTTTCGGCCGTGTATAATAAAAGAAGTCAAGAGGGGCGTGGGAGAGGGGACGTGTGAGAAAGGATCTCACAGACCTGTTTCTGTGTTGTGAAAACAGACATGCATCAGAGCGAATGGTCAGAGATGTCACTACCAGAGAGAGAATGAAAGAAACAGAAACCAGGGCATTATTTCATCTGCTGCCAAAATTTTGCCCCACTAATCTGCCACTTCCGCAGCTATTCTGGAGAAATATGCACAGTAGGTGGTGCTTTTTAAGATTTAAAGTTACCGCTACTGTCAAAAAGAAGCTGCATTTCTCACTTGGCTGTAAAAATCTACAGCTAAAAAAGCACAAGGTCTGTGTTTACTATCTCTTCCATTCAGGTTGTGAGTGTTTACCTGCCTACATTTAATTCGCATTTGGCTGGCAGATGGGAGGGGTTTTCTCATAAACCAAGGAACTGCATGCATTCAATTTTGATTTTCTTCCAGGGACCATAATTCAGATTTTATATTGCAAATTATCCCGAGGGGAATAAAGACATAAATCAGTTTCATGGCAAAATATGCTGCTAAAAAAACAAACGTCAACAATGAATGCCAGGAGATCACCAGCATCATGATCCATCCTCTGGGAAATGTTAACATTTGTAGAAAGTGTTATTGAAATCCATTCAATATCAGTTGTGATATTAAAGTTTGGACTTCAGTGGTGAGTTAACCAACAAACCAGAAGCGTTCACCAAGCTCGAGAAATGCTCCATTAAATACTTGTAAAAAAAAAAAAAAAAAAGCCTTTGTAAAACATAGTGTCACGGTTACACACAAAGGGACACGCAGATCACAGCACGATATAGTATGAAGACCTGCGGTCCAATTTGAGGGTCTGATCTGAGCAGAGCAGACAGGGGAGAGCAGCGTGCGCTAGAGTCATGTAAAATGCAAAGGAATATACTACTCTATTAAAATCTCCTGATGGCAGAGAGAGGGACTCTACACACACACACACACACACACACACACGTTCATGTTCACAATTCTATGTTTATACACTTGAGTGAAATGCACTTATGCTTATTGTTCATTTTGCTCCATCATAACAACCAGACAGCAGCACTTAGTGTGCCTATCAATGGAATACATTCTCATTAACAGAAATACAAGCTGGATGCTTTATGACACAGTGTGTTAATCAGGTCTGAAGGAATGCGGTCTTTGTCTGACCATAAAGAGAAATCTGTCTCCTTGAATCGACAATTCAGAGCTGCGGGTTTTTTTTTTTTTTTTTTTTTTTAACCATCTTCCTGGCACCTCCTCGTCCCAACTTGTCATCTGGTATCTCTTCCACAACACTTCTGAGTGCACTCGTAAGTGTACTTAACTCTAGCAAGTCCACATCTTCTTGTTTCATTATTAAACCCTCCCAATAGACTATCAACTTCTTATTCTGCCATGCTGCCAGAAGTTGCCTTTTTCAAATATTCTCAGGCACTCATCTAAGCCCCCTAACCCCAAACGACACTTTAAAACACTTAAGTTTGATACTGCCGCTCAAATGCAGGACAAAATATATACTTTAAAACAGGAATTTTTCTCTTTCGGACAACAGGCGAGCTTTATGCCTCTTAAGTAGTGAAAGTGCCGGAAGAAATGCAGCCCTGAATAGAGATATCTCTGATGACTCGTTTCTTTATATTGGGAGAAGAGCCCGGAGACGCTTTTATGACACATGCACATTATTATTGATACACAATCTCGGTGCCGCAGGGCAAAAGTAGTTAATGTCAACTTAGCTCTCATGTTCATCTGTATGCTCGTCCTGAACGCCTAATTGGTGTGCATGATGAAAATTGCATTCAATTGCTTTGGCGAGTGTGAGGTTAACCAGGGTCCCTTCAATACTTTCTAGTGTTCAATTCATCCTGAGTTAAAGCAGCGAATGCACACTTAAATACCACATACACACATAACATCACCACTATTATCCCTGACAGGCAATGTCCGTCTGGCAATGTATATAAAGAAACACACCGCCACTAAATATCTTGAGGCTGATCCCACGTAACGATGTAAGACAGAAAGGGTGAATCTGTGAGCTCTCCCGAGGCTTCGCTTGGACTATTTTTGGAGCTGGTGCTCATCTTGGCTCACCCTCTTCCGACTTTCAATCTTGCCGTTTACAGTTCCTACTCTCCCCCTTTCTCTCATACTCCCGTAAAATGCTAGCTCACCCCGAGCCACTCGTTTATCAGTTGATGTTTGTTCTTGTCAGGGACAATATGTTCTCTCCCGGCAGCAGTCCACACAGTTATTCTTTGTCCGGCCCCTGGGCTGTTCTTAGCCAGCCTGTGTCCCCAGACACCTCTTCGCTGACCAACGGAGGGATTTAACTAATTATGGCTTTTGATGTAGGCTTCCTGCAAGCAAATTAGGTAAATGGGAGTTGTAATGAGGACGCAGCAGGGAAATCCAAGTGTTAAGGCATTTACAAAATGCTGACTGAAGCAAATGTGTTTTCTGGCATTCCTAAGAAATTATAAATGATATTTCTAACAAATGTTTGGATTCCAAAATGTTATTTAAGTCAACATTATCTCATTATCATTGTCATGTCACACCATAAAAAAAGTAAGAAGTCACCCCAAAGACAGTGTGCTGAGAGCATCTTTGCAGAATCCCTCTTGAGGCATCACAAATGGAAGCTCAGCCGCCTTGGACCATGAGGAATTTTCCTTTTTCATTTCCGTCCACTTGGGATGCGATTTCACACCATTAGCCCCCCCCCACCCCATCCCTCCAACCCCACACCACCCCCGCACCATAAATATTTCAACCTCTCAATCTATATTCATTATAAAACACATGCCCAATGCAAAATGTGGTTGTGAGGACACAGGGCTTTTATTTATTCATCTTATTTATTTATATTTTTCTTCCTGAGGGCGAGACGTTGGTTTCTATCCATCTGTGCTGATTGCTGGCTATTACAGAGCACTTAGAGCCTCTCCTGAACTGGCCAGGGGGGAGAACAATCCTCAGGAGATCTCCTTGCTTCAGGGCTAAGAGGTATGTTTGTTGTGTGTGCTTTTGTAGGGAAATAAGAGTTATTACAAGTGGGATGGCAAACGCAAAATACCTCAAATGAAAGAGGAAAAAGTGTTTTTGACGACTCAGAAGTAACAGGACTCAATGTGCAACTCAGAGATATTGATTAAATGTTCAAACAGTTTACCTTTATGAAATGTAATTCAGGTAGCGGCAGGCAATAGCAGCCATAGTCTGTGATGGGCTCTAGGTCCAAAAAGCAAATCCTCGGCAGCTGATGACGGACGGGGGAGCAGATGAGGTGAGTTTGGAGGAATCAGGTGACAGACAGGCAGGAAGGGTTGGGGTTGATACATTATTCTCTCATTACCATATTACCATTGAATTAACAATCAATTATCAATTTTCAGTGGCAAAAGTGGAGTCAGGTTTACATTTTTTGTTGGATTACTGTACACTTTTTGCTAGATCCCTCAAGCTTCTCTTAGCCAAATTTAACTACACTTGCTGAATGCTTATTCAGCGCCTGTTTCGGTCCGTCGAACTCCAAAATCGGGACGCTCAGGTAAAGGCTGAACGGTAACACAGCCTAGATCCTTATCAAAAAGTCCTGCTTCAACCTGTCACTTTACATTTCATTTCATTTTCTTTATTATTTTTCAATGGTTACTACAGCTACTGCTCTGATAGGGCTCTATGGATAACATGAACAAGCTGAAAAGAGTGAAATCAGTCTGTCACAAGACAAATTGGTGTGAGGTCAAAAGTTCTCAAATACTTGCTGAAAGCTCCCAAGATGACCCAACAAACCGTTGTGTGCTGAGAAGTTACAGCAGTGTACTTTCAATATCTTTTCTTTCTGAAGACGTTGCTGTAAACTATTTTCTCACTTTTCTCTAACAGTACCATTTCCATTGGCTTGACAAAGATGGGAGTGGGAGGGAGAGAGGGAATAATATGCAGCACAGTGATATTTTTAATGGTACGAACTGTAGTTGAGATACCCAGGTGGCCAATTTCTATCTTTGCACTTCCTTTCTTCTTTTTCTGACACTGGGGGGATTCCTTTTGATAAATTGCAGCACTATTTAAATTTTAATCTTTGTCAGAATCTGTCAGAAAACAAACACTCAGTGCTTCCTTTAGCCCCAAATTTAAAAGTAAATAATTGCAGAAAGAGTTTCTAATAAAGTGGATTGTTATATCCTGATGTTTTCTAAAACAATCCTCACACGTGAGTTAAATTTTTTTCTGTTTTTCTTTATTCCCGTGACCTACTAAGATCCTCATGGTTAATCTTGAATTGAATCACATGTGCAACAGCACTTAAACAAAAACCTGCAGATGGTGGGGGTGTTTGGGGACTGGGTTTCACTGTAACTATTTATTCAGCAGCCCCCAGTGAAGCTGTAAATGGCAGCAGGCCAGTGTCTCTCTGGTCTCCTGGGTGTTAGTGTATGTCGTGTCACTATAGCGGCATGCAGGTCAGGTCTGCTAAACACACAGGACTTGATCTGCTCTGCTTAGATCTGGATGACCGCATCCCGTGCCACAAGTGAAGGTGTGCACGGGAAGGTTTTATGGACCTCTGTGGCTGAAGGTATATGCAGCCCAATCTTTGTGTATATGTGTGTCAGAGACAGTCTGTCTGGTAGTGTGTGAAAGAGCTAAAAGTACAAGAAACTAAAGAATATTACAGTTGGTGTATCTTTAGCATTGCTGTGAAAATACATGTATGGGAATTCAATTTTCCTTTCACAACCAGGAATCAGTGAATTTTGAATTTCTGTCTTATATTAACACTAAATGTGAGTTTGCCCGTCATTGATACACATCCATTGCTGCTCAACCAACAAATATCTGGTATTTTCCAAATGGCAGCATGCCAACCGTCATCCGTCGGTTGTTTTAAAGTCTTACGGCTGTTTTAAAGCCTCAAATTAGATTTTTTCTTTTGTGCAATTTCTCCGTTAATGTCATCTTAAAAACAGAATGTGATGCTCCTTTGCTAATGTTTAACATCCTGAGACCAACAACCGCGAAATTGACAAAAACACCAGAACCTTTAATTTAAAACGCGTGATAAAGCAGAGACTCAACTGCCTCAGTGATGCGACTAAAATTGGGGATAAAGCATCCGCATGAAAAGCAAGAGAGACTCAAACTGCGACTGGTTCGTGGAGGACAAAGGAAGACAGCGGTTCTGTATTTTAAAGAATTCACAGAGGGAGTCTAAAAAGTTAGGGCACTCTGACAACTGTATCTGTTGTTAATGGACCTATATTGACTTTGTGAAACCACATTAAGTATTCCATGTCTGTACATAGTGGAGCTCAATCTCTGGTGTTATGGATAAGTGTTGAAACCCCCCCCCCCCACCTCTTGCTCAAACGCCTCCCCTTAGACTACCCCTGACTCCTGTCCTTCCTCTCCTTCCTTCTCCTCTTTCCTCTGTCTTTATCCCTCCATCTTAGCTATTGATTGGCCAATAATGTGTTTTCAGCGGCAGATTAATGGCACATTATCTTGACATGGGTGTCTGAGGGGACAGGACGTGAGGGAGGGTGTGAGAGACTCTTTAATTGATACACAGATTGCAATTGTATTTAGGGCCTGAGCACTCGAGAGAGAGAAAGCCATATTGAATCTGTAGGATTTTGTTATAACTTTTGTGCCAGCTAAAACTTCCCCCAAATCTCACGTAACTTGGTTGATGATAAGACTGTGTCAAGACTGAGTCAGATTAAGAGCGCCACCTATTGGAGACAGGAAGTTAGCCTCATATCAACAACTTCTTTCGATTTAAATTATGTTGACAGGGTGTTCTCCACAAAGTACACTACAACATTATGTAGAATTGGTGGATGTTCTCTGGCGTCAAATAGTGGACCATCATGAAGTTTTTCAAATTTTAACATGATTTAAGATGGGGCCAAGTTGAAGGGGCACAGGTCTGCAAGGACCCACTCATTGTTGCTTGCAGCTTCAATTACTTTTATTTTAATTGGAAGCATTCAAAAATGTTAATAAAACAAAGCAAAAGAAAAACTAAATAAAATTTATGTTTTTATTTTGACTTTTATATTTCAGACAGTTCTCATAAACCACAGACAAGTTAACCGCTCTTTTCACCAAGACTGAGAAACCCAACAAGAGCTAATACTGGGCGACAGTGGAGAGAAAAAACTCTCTTTAAGGGGAAGAAACCTGTCAGAAGCTGGCTCAGGTTGGGCAGCCAGCCATCTGCCTCGGCTGGTTGAGTGGAAAGACAGAGGGAAGGGGGAGGGAAGGAGGGAGAGGGAGAAAGAAGAAGAACTCTTTATAAAATTATTTAAAGAGACCCAACAGATCCTCCGATGAGCAAGCACTTGGCGACAGTGGCAAGGAAAAACTTCCTTTAAGAGGCAGAAACCTCAGGCAGAACCAGGCTCAGGGGGGGGCGGCCATCTGCCTCGACCGGTTGGGTTGAGAGAGAGAGAGAGAGAGTGAGTGAGAGTGAAAGAGAGAGAGAGAGTGGTAGGGAAAGAGAGATAGTAAATGGGTGGGATGTTGGGTAGTTGAGTTGGACTGCTACTGTCTTGGTTTAAAGATGGAAATCAATCTCTTCTGCACTCTGCGGAAGAACTTGTTTAGCCTCGGAAATGCAAGGCACCGGCGACGTTCTGTCTTGATGGAATCAGCGTCAACAATTTGGATGACAGCTGTGGCTTCGTTGTTTGGCAGGACGGAGGCTGTGGCTTCATCAGTTGGTGCAAAGTCAGCTGATGGGCTGTCATTGTCTCTGGAAACTGGCACATGGTGGTTGTCTGGATGGTCGTTGTTGTGTAGAACAGAGCTGTCCGGCTGTTCGTTGGCTGGAGTGGTTGTGTCTCTGGCCCCATCGGGACAGCTGCTTTCTGCTGAGGGTCCAGGGGAGGAACGTGGATGTTGATGGTAGGAGTGACTGGTGGAAGGCTCCCAGGATGTCTTTGTATCAGCACGGTGGTTCAAATGATCACAGAAACATCTCACAGGTTGCCGTCGGCGGCACAGATGCTTCCTCACTCTGGGTCTGTATTTTGAGACCCTGGTGACAGACTCGTCACTGAAAGAGTCGATGTCAGCGTCGTATCCGCAAGAGTGACATTTATTACTGTGAGTTTTAGGGAACCTGCAACAGTTACCGTTCCTGGCTGTGTCACTCCCACTTTGACGGTCTTTAGTTTCTGCAGCGAAATCCTGTGCGTCTGCATCATAACCGGAAGAAGGTGCTGAATCTTTTCCATGGTCAGTGATGAGAGCAGCGTTTGAATTGTCTTCATTAGTGTTGTCATTATCTGATCCCTCTGAAGTTTCCAGTGGAGAAACAGCCATCAGCTGAATGGCAGTATCTGAATAGGAGCTGGCTGCTGTTTTCAGGTGATCCATTGTTATGAAACCGTGTTTTACAGCTTCCCTGGGAGTGATTCTCAGGTCATGATCTGGATCCAGGCAACTTCTCAGAAGGTCTAAAAATGCCATCCTGTCCTCATATTCAAGATGGTCTTCTGTTGGTGTGTGCTTCATCACTGCATCCTTTAAATTCTGGGCAGAGTCAAAAGGCCTTCTGTAAACTTCTGGCTTGTCACCAGTCACCTCCTCAAACTCCTCTGGTGTCCTCAGTCTCAGCCCTGTGAAACCATCCCAAATGAAATATGCCCAGCTATGTAGTCCAGAAAGTATGTGGTGGTTGCCTGGCTGGCCGACCAGGCGGACCACGGTTTTCATCCAGTGATATGGACAGTTGCAAGGGAAGAGGTTGGCACCAAAGTACAGGAACGCCATGACACAGCCCACTGCCCACATGTCAACGGATTCGGACAAGGGGAGTCCCAGGTTTACTTCTGGAGCTCTGTATGATTCATTCTGCATCATCATTCCAACTTCCACTTCGCTGGTGTGAATGGCCAAACCGAAGTCGATCAGCTTGATCTTGAATGGCTGATCTTTGTGATTCACAAGCATCACGTTGTCCGGTTTCAGGTCCGTGTGCATGATGCCAATACTCTTCAGGGCTTCAAAAGCGACAAGTAGCTGGTGGGCCACAGGACGGATTTCATTCAGACTCAGCGGCTTCCATTGTCTCTTCTTCAACAGGTCCCACAGGCTCATGTCCAGCATTTCGAAGGCCAGACAAGAGTGGTCATGGTACCTGAAATCATCCAGGAATCTGACAATGTTCTTCTTGTTTGGGTCAAGCACGCTGACTGCCTTCAACATGGCCACTTCTTTTTCAATGAGGTCATCTTCGGCGTCTTTGTGTATTTTGATTGCCACGGTTTTGGATGTCTTTAAGTCCAAACATATGGCAACTTTTCCAAAGGTACCCTCTCCGTTAAAATCCAGTATCTGGTAGCAGGTGGTTTTGCTTCGGAGTATATCTTGTTCCTCTGGTAGATTTTCGGGATGTGCAGGAGCAGTTTCTTTCTTTGAAGGCATTTTTGCAGGAAAATGTTTGCAAAAACTTCTCAAACTTCTCAGTGAAGGTCACTTGTGTCTCACTCTGAGGGCGATCAGAACGAACTGACCAAGTTCACCTGAGGCTCCTATATATATGTGTTCTTCTGATGTCATAGATGATGTCGCAAAGCACATGTTAAACATCAAAGGATCAAAAGGTTCTAGAATGGAGATTTAAAAAAAAAAAACTAAATGAATGAGTATGATTAGATAAATGTCTGCACCCACTGATGTTCAGTGATTTTAACTACTGAACTTATTGGTCCTTTATTACAGCTGGGCAGAGTTTTTATTCACCTTCAGTCAATGCTCACAGTAAATCAAATAAAGAAATTAGTCAGTGTTTTTTGCCTAGCTGAATCTGTTGTCCTTTTGTCAGAGGAAAGACGATATTTACAGGGTGTTTTCTCAATAGCATGCACTACGACATTACATAAAGTTGCTATCTTTTCTTTAGCACCACATCATGGACACTAATGAAACATTACACGTGTTGCACCCTCAGGTTTTAAAATGGATGCGGACTAGTCCAGGGGGCTCAGAGTTTCACAGGTGTACCACCCTTTTAGACATGCTGGCTGCATGTCGGAGTCTGTTTCCTCGTTCACTAAGCTGAAGTTTGATCTGAGAGCTATTTTTTCTCTATTTTAGTATGGATTGGAGAGAAATGTATAGCTTTTCCTCTGGTGCTACGTTGACTTGTTTTCTCCATTATTGGATGCAATTAAAGTACAAACATCTATCTAGTTAATGTGGTCTTGCATGTATTCACTCCTGCAGGAGACAATCCATCACTTTTAATTGCCTTCTGTTTTTTTTTCCCTCTACCGCTGCTCCTAAACGACATAAATGGATTTACAGCAAAGAAAAGGATACAAAAAGGCTAAAGTCTCTGCACTAGTCACATGATGCAAGCAGCCAGACGCATCACAAATAGCGCCCA
The DNA here is from genome assembly GCF_900963305.1 of Echeneis naucrates. Classification (NCBI taxonomy): domain Eukaryota; kingdom Metazoa; phylum Chordata; class Actinopteri; order Carangiformes; family Echeneidae; genus Echeneis; species Echeneis naucrates. The sequence goes on from NC_042511.1 coordinate 8,272,099, forward strand.
GAAGGTTAACTTAAAACTGCTTCAGAACTATCATGAACAGTGAAAAGAACACAAAACAGCTCGGTAACGCTATCAATATCATCATTATGTAACATGCACCAAATGTTACCACATAAATGACTGCTTTTCGAAGAAAAACCTTACAAAAATAAACATTTTCCCAAACAGCTCCCCCTCCACAGGCTTAACGGCACTGTGAGAAGATGGGAGGAGCTACATAAACCCAAGAAGTGCATCCAAAGCGACCAAAATTCTTTTCCACGGTAAACATCAATAGAAATAACTGAATGAAAACAGCTCATTCAAATAAAATTCGCAATCTTGCAACAAAATAATTACATGATAAAAAAAAAAAAATACAAATTGGAAAAAGTAATAAATAAACAAGGATATTTATAACCTTGCTTTAAAGCCTCATAAAGCAAGGTTATAATGCTGATAATGCTGTCACACCGAATATGCATGTTCATACAAATAATCATATAGAACAGCCACTGGGATCACACAGATGGCATTATGGTGTAAATATTGCAAATGAATGTTTCTAAACTTATATGTTAAGCTAGCAGCACCCAACCCCCGGGCCGCGGACCGGTACCGGTCATTTGTACCGGGCCGCACAGAAAGAATAGATGACTTACATTATTTAATTTATTTATTTCCTATCTGAATCTGAACAACGTTTTATTTTGAAAAATTACCGGATACACTCCGTTACATCCATCTATGACTCATATTTGACGCTTGTCTCGATCACGTGAAAATTAAACCCACAAGCTAGCAAAACGAGTAAAAAACAAATGCCTTTGGAAAGTTTCTTTGTGAAAGGGACAATGCCCAGTGAGGAGACAGAGCAACTTCCAAAAAAAGAAAGCTTCCGTTAGGTTCGGGGTTAGGGGGTGGAGAGGATGTTACTAACAAAGTTACGAAGACGCTGCTGATAACGTTGCATATGAGTGCACAGTGGATTCATGTTTATTATTATGTTTAGAAAATAGCACAGTGCTTATGCCAATTGTATCATTTTATTTTGTAGTATTTATCCACCACACCTTAAAGCCTGGTCCATGGCGCTGTGTTAAGCTACACAGTGAAGGGGCAAATATACTTGTTATCCATCTCTCTCTCCAAAAAAAAATCTCCCTGCCCTAACTTTTGCTTCCAGTCAATACCATATTCTCACTGTACTTCTGTTATGGAGGTCTGTCTTTTGGGGGTCAAAGTTCACTTTCCTTCTTGCCTTGGCTCATTCAGGTGCCCACAGTCTTCATCACACTTGAAGTCATTCTGATATTTCAAACATGAAATATTTTAGACCGTCTTAAAGCATCTGGTGATCATCCCTCATGGACAGATATTCCTATTGATTTCAAAACTGTCCTTTTCCACTCACATAAATGCATTTGGTCATATACACATCTGAGCACTGGCCAAGTTTACGTGTATACTGTAGGGGCTATAAATGCATTCATTTAAATCAATTTATTTTTACCCTCTCTCTTTGCAATTAATTTTTGGCCATGCTCCAATCTGTTCTCATCTTCTCTTGCTTTTATCTGATTACATCCTCTGCTATCTTTCAGTTTCCTCAACCAATTTGCATCCTGGGGTGGGATGGCGGGGGGGTGGGGGGGGGACTCGACTAAATTAGCAGATCAATAGACCATCAAACAGTCTTAAAGTGTGACACATACACAGACCTCATGTCTCAGGTTTCCTATTCTAACTAATAGCCTTGTTGTTTACTTTACAATGTGCTGTGTCATGTAGTTTTGCTCTCAGGTTGCCCTCCAGTGCATCGGGACACCCCCGGGAGAATACATGCACTAGCTTTCCAGAGTCCACTGATACTGGAGAGGGCTCCAGCAGACACTGCTTACACGTTTTGTTTTTGAATGAGGCTTGGTTTATCAGAATGACAAACATAGTTGAGGCATTCTTGAACTGGGCGTGAATTATTCCTCTCCAGATTGAGGATGTCTGTCTGGACTAGGCTGTCTCTTACACAATGCACTGCACACTTCAGTGGCACTTTTGGTGACAGTCCTCTTTGTGCTTTCATGTTGCAGGAACATGTTCGGGGACAGTCTCTCGCATCGTCTTGGGCGATGACCTTTGTCACATGACTTGGAGAGGTCAGCAGAGGTTAAAGTAACGGGCGAGCTGAGAGAGAGGGGGGGGGGCCCATCTAGTCATGCAGAAAAGAGCTTCCAGTGAGCTTTAGAGACACACAAACGCACACACACACACATTTAGTCCCTCTCCCACCATCAGGACGAGCACTTCCTTGCTCCCCACCAGACCTCAGCTATAGAGAGGCACAGACCCATGCAGAAATACAAACGCTATCGTAGCTTTTCAAACACAAACACACACTCATCAACTGGTTCTCTTCGCTCCCTCCTCCCTCTTTTTCTTTCTCCTCCTTACGCACTCTCCTCCTCGTTCTCCCTCATTCGGTTATAATCACACACAGTCTGGCTTCAGTGCACACTCTACCATGATGAGTTATGACAAGGCAAGAGGCGGGAGGCAAGCAGAGTAAGAATGGAAGAGGAGGGTCGAGTGACAAAATGGAACGAGCACAGTGGTAGAAACAATTAGCACTTCTTAAGACGAGCACTCAGATGAATTGGTGCATTTATGCCTGGCGTACTCTGATTGATATTTCATTGTAGATAAAGCTTTCTTCTGCAGTCAAGAGATGCTCCTCCATTTATGTCTCGTCAAATACAAGTTAAATATTAGTCACATACTATTTGGCCACACCTTGCATCTTGACAGTCTGCCGTCATGTCTGAGCAGATAGCCACCAGGGATTGTGGGTACTGAGCAGTAGAATGACTCTCTCTAGCAGCCCTGAAACACGAGACAGCCTACCGGACATAACAGGCCTCTTTTCTTTGGTGAATAGACACACGCACAAACACACAGAGTCAGTGTCTATTACACAAATTTAGAAATGCCTCAGAGATTTCTTTACTACCTTGTGCTGTGGATCGATCATGGAGAAATGCTCTGGTTTTCCATTGTGAAATCTGTTCACATCAAAGATGTTTAGCAATACCTTTTAATTATTTTGATTTTGTAATGAATATGATTTGGGTTTATATGATTACATTTATAAATGGTAAGCGTTGTGGCCTTGGGGTCAAAGGGCAGAGCTGACAAGGTCAAGGTGGGCTGATGAATGTGTGGTTGGATTAGTAGTGTTATAACGTAACTCAGCACATTTACCTTCAGTACTTGAGGACAGTTTTCAGCTACGTGTTTGTATATATTAATATTTCCATATTACTTTCACTCCACTGCATTTTCGATGCAAATTTTGAACTTTCTTCTGTGTGACATCTATTAAATTGCTTTTGTGAAATGCACAAAATAAACTTTTTTTTTTTCTTACTCCAGAGAAAATATTTCTGACAGTTTATGATGTATAATTTTAGATCAGACTCTGATGTAAACCTCTAGTTGGATCCAAGTTAACAAGCCCAAGTAACGGGTATTAAAATTTTGGCATAAAGAGGGTGAAACAATGCTCTGCAGGAATCAATAAAATCTCAAATTATTTTTAGTCTTGCAACAACTCATGAGATTATAAATATGACAGCTTCACACTGAGGAGCTTTTCAGTCTGATTTGTAATATTTCATATGTCTAGATTACAAAGCCCTTAAAATGATCACAAGAACTACAAGTTCAGTTGGTCAATGTACCCTAAAAGGAAATAAGTGCTGCGAAGGGCCATACTGTATTTTACCACCTCATTTTTTTCCCACAAACTGTCTTCTTCTCAAAAAGAAAAAAATTGATTTGACCATATCGTAAACATCCAACAAATCGTTTAAATTGTTTTTCATCGATGTTTCTCCATTCTTGAATTCCTGTTCTTCTCTATTGCAAAGAGTTTTTCACAGGAAACATTATCAAAGAATTATTATTTGTCTTTTAGTGTTGAGTGTTGATGTACGGGAGTCATGTTAAAGAAAAATTCCTGTTGCACCAGCAGAAAGCCTCGTTTCCGTTCTATGGATTAGTTAGTGGCATGAATTCACTCTGGAGTCTGAGTTATACTTTCAAAGCACAAACTCAAATCTTCAGTGACATCCCTGTAACGTAACTACAGACAAAGGACTGAGTCTTGGCTCGGCTTCATAATAGCCAGATAGCACAGGTCTAATGTATGCACTTAATACTGCTGGTGTATTGGTCACAACAGCAGAGTGGCCACTGTTCAGTGGGAGAGACTCAGGATCGAGACAGGATCGCTGTCTGGGTCTGTCAGCTACTTCCTGCATAGACCAGAAGAGCTTACCTTCTCAGCAAGAAACAAAATTAGTCTCATGCTGCTCTTTTAATAATTCATGTCATTCTGTCTCATGCACGTGTGTCAGGTGACAACAGTAACGGATCACTATTTTTCCAAATAGCTTCAGCTCATCAATAAGGAGGATGAAAATAACATCATGTCATGTGACCATAACGTGGAATTTACATTTAGTTGTTTTTACTACATATAAATATTTAGATTGTCTCACTGATTTCACACGTTTTCTTTATTTGCAGTTTTAATTGTATTGTTCATTGTAGCTAAAATATTCATCTGGCAGCACTGGATTTTATACACTATACTGAATTTAAATCCATTTTTTACAGACTGTGCAGGCTCATTTCCTTCCATTTTAAGACACTGTTTTCTGAAGTATTGAGGCCTGAGTGTCGGCCCTCAAATCAATTTGGGCCTATTGGATTAGCAAGAATGATGCCATTCAAGACCCATTTACATTATTCAGCCTGTACTGAGACAAAATGTGTAGGATTTGTTCTGAATTACGAATTTTGAATTTTTCATTTCAAAACTGTACATTCGATAAGGCATCTCATATTTTCTCTGTAAGGTCCACGTAAGCTCCACTTGCACACACTGAGTGCTGTGTTGATAAGCTTATGTTGTATTGCAAATTCAATTCATAATCATCCACTGAAACACAAAGTTCATCTGAAAATACTGAATCAATAAATTTCTTCAATGATGATGTTTTAATTACAGTTTCAGTAAATGGTGTAATGAGCCTATAGGCAAATGTGGAATAAAGTAAGAATAGTATGCTCAGAAAAAAAAACAAACAAACATGCGTGAAACAGAATAAAATGTTAATTACATTCATTTAAATACATAGATAATTTCAGTAATTCAAAATTCATTATGATACAGGAAATGCATGCAAATAGCTAGGCTATATTAATTTCTTTGGTGGCTTTAGGCTGCTGGAAATGTTGATGATGATGATGATGATAGTAGTAGTAATAATAATAATAATAATAATAATAATAATAATAATAATAATAATAATAATAATAATTAATGATATTAATAATAGTAATAGTAATAATAATAATATACCAGGAAAACGATAAAGTGTAGAGAATTGTTTTTTAAGACTGCCTCAGGCTATTATTAGTTCAGCCTGCTATTTTCTAAAAACGGCTTTGTTAAGTTTAGTGTTAGGCCCATAAAAAAACAAAGAAAAAAATAAATAATACCGAATCAGCTTATTTTCATGTGATATGTTCCTACTCGTCTGCCTTTGTGTTCTGCAGTCTGATAAAACAGTTAAGGCCGCAGGTCCGGCCTCGCCATCTAAACACCTTAAACGGCTGGATGTTGGCAACAGACCACCAGGAAGTGTCTCTTCCACTTGGAGAAGTCCTCCGGAGCATCATACGTCCCCGTCGTACAGGCTGAAGTACTTGCTGGCGTTAGAGAAGCAGAGGTAAGGCGTGCTGCTGCCCGGGTACACCACGGGCAGAGGCATGGGCAGCAGGCATCTGCCCAGCAGGTTGCTCTCTTTGTACAAGGCCGGGAGCTGCCCCACCACCACCGGCTTTCCAGTCTCCTGGAAATCGCTAACGGGTCCGTCGATCTCGGTGGAGATCTGCCGTTTCAATTTATTCCTGCGGTTCTGGAACCAGATCTTCACCTGCGTCTCCGTCAGCTGGAGAGAGCTGGCGAGGCAGGCGCGCTCCGCGCTGCTCAGGTAGCGTTTCATGTCGAAGGTAGTCTCCAACTGGAAAATCTGTCTCTTGGAAAAAATAGTGCGCGTTTTCTTCTTCGTTATCAACTTGCTCTTCTTGGCCGGGCTGCCTCCCTTCTGGGCGTCCGTGGGCGCGGTGGTGGAGCTGCTGTCGTCGCAGCTGCTGTCCCCGCTCTCGAAGCGCACCTCCGCCGCCTTCCTCAAGTCTCCGCGGCCGATGACGACCGAGTCCGGGGCTCCGCCGCAGTCTGAGCTCAGCTCTGCAACACAATGACACTGGATGTAACCCGCCGCGGCTCAGGCTGAGACTGCGCCTGCTGCTGCATTGACCCCAAACTGTCACCCAATGCCACCGTGCGTAATGGTAAACAGAGATGACAGCACGTCTCTAACATACACAGCCCCCAGCTACAAGATTCACGATTCGTCAAAAGGCTCTTACCCCTTTCGTGCAGCCTGCCGCCCGGGTCCTGCCCCTGCTGCCCCCCCTGCTCTTCGTGGAGGCTCTGCAAAGCGTCTTTACGCATCGCCGTGGCCGAGTCATCGTGCAGTCCGGCGGGGCGGCAGCCGTCACAGTTCCTCCCGCTTGTCTTCAGGTTGAGGATGTTATCAATGGTGAATTTCAGAGAGGCGGCGGGTCGACATGGTGCGTCCACTTTGTTCATAATTCTCTCAGGCCGTAAATCCGCTTTGTTTACTTCCGCGACTCGACTCTACGCTGACTGAGACTGAAGTGTGACTGCTCCAGGAACCATAGCAGCCGCCGCTGAGCAGACTCTACTGGGCCAGCGGTGCTCTGCCTGCTCCGCCGCTGCGTTCACCGGATGGAGCGCCCTCTGTCCTGTCTGATTGGTCCGGAGGTGAGTGAACTGCGGCCAATGGAGGCGTGAAGATGGAGGCAAAGGGCGGGCGGGAGCGCTGTGGGGGCCCTCCCCTCCCCTCCACGCTCAGGCTCCGCCCACATCCTCAGGCCTCTAACCCCGACCGCGGGGGCCCCTCTGGGCCCCCAGAAAAATACCGATAACTGAGGACAGTTTCATTTCAGTGTGTAATAGTTGCCCTTTGGGAGCGGGAGTGTTGAGCTCGGCCTTTGTCCTGGAAGTTGTTCAGGACAACAGTGATCCAAAGTTTTGTTTTACTCTGCAGCTTTGCCTTATTAGTCGCTATGAGAAAATGTTATGTATTGAAAAATCTGACAACAAAAACAAAAAAAAAACAAAAAAAACAAAAAAAAAAAAAACAGGCTAATTGGTTTTTAACGTTAATATTTTTGTTGTAGAACAGCGAATTAATAATGACTTTTCAGATCCAAACCTGGCGAAGACACATTTCCAAAGAAATGTGATATGTTTCCTCTCTGAGTCAACCCATATTTTGTCTTTATTGATCATGCTCTTTCTGTTGTCGCCCTGCTAACACCATCACTGTTGAATTACTTCGTAAATTTGTGGACAAGCTATTTTCCCTCCTTAGTACAACTTGGTCCAATACAAAATTTGATGGCTGTTGCATTTGTTAAATAAATTCTGCGAACAATAATGATGAAATTAGAACATTAGACATTTCTGCATAAACTGGTTTATAACGCTTAGTTTGTTTGTTTTGTTTTTACGTGGACAAAGAAGAATTACATTTAGATGTGTGAGATGAGTGTAGTTTTCAGAGAAGAGCTACACCTGTAGCACGAGGCTGACTCACCCCCCCCACCAAAAAAAACAAAAAACAAAACAAAAACACAGCCTCCTGCTCCGAGCAGCATATGGACTCACTTCACGTTACCCTGTCTGTCTGTGGCTGACAGTTGAAGACACGTTTCCAGGTCATGAGGTGAGTTAATAAACACCAGATAAACAGATAAAATTGTGCTTCTTTGTTTTTTGTCTTTTTTTTTTATTATTATCATCATTATTATTTCTTATGTGAAAAAGTGACAAGGTTTGAAAAAAATCTGTGGATTTAAATATAAAAGTTTGCAAAAATATTGTGTGTATTCAAACATACAGTACATGGACACCTCCAGCTGTTATTGTAGTCTATACAGTGACCAGAGACTCTTGCACGAACAGAAATCGGAGGATGATCGATGACTTTGTGCTCTATCGCGCTCTTTGCGGCTCTTTGGAGTTTGTGTTTATTGCACGGTTCGTACTCACAGGGTGAACTGAAGTTTGACAACAGTCTTTAAACCAAGCTGCTCACCTGCGACCTCAGCATGCTCATGGAGTGAGCAAACGACGACAGTGGGTAGCTGATGGAGCTGGAGAAGCCGGTGACGGGGGGGGAGCCCGGGTGTCCGGTTAGGTTGAAACCCAGCGGCGCGGTGGGTGCGGAGCCTTCGTGATACAGGATGGGCACCCTGACAATCCGCTGGGTCGAGTTCGGGATGTGAGCCGCTTCCAGATCGGCTGCCAGCTGTCTCTTCCATTTATTCCTCCGGTTCTGAAACCAGATTTTCACCTGGGTCTCCGTCAGGTGGAGGGACGCGGCCAGTCCGGCTCTCTCCGAGCTGCTCAGATACCTTTTCACGTCAAAAGTGGACTCCAGCTGGAACACCTGGCTGCGGCTGAACACGGTCCGGGTCTTCTTCTTCCGGGTGGAGCTCGGATCACACGTCGTGTCTTGGTCCTGTCGTGTGTCAAAGGCTTGCTGCGCGTCCTCGTTGTAGTCCGTCAGGCTGCTGTCCCCACTTTTCTCCTCGCTGGCCTCCGTCATGGACTCGGACACTGTGGGGGAAGCTGAACTGCTACTATCACGGGGACCTGAAGGGAGAAAAACCGAAACATTAATCTGAATACAGAAATAAATAAATGGAAAATATGTTCGAAATACTTTCTACAACCTTTTCTACTTAAAACAAATAAACATTTCCACATCTCGTCAATTTGTTGAATGAAACAGTCCACAGTGGGGGAATAAATGAAAAACGGCGCATTACCGAAATAAGTTGGAAGAGATAAACTCTCACTTGTTTAAAGCTTTGATCGATCTCAATAAAAGTTATTTTATTGAGTTTTATTGAAACACTTTTTTTTTTTTAGTTTTTTACAGTTCATTTGCTGGCAGAAAGTTTGGCTGCGCATGAGCAAAGTGAAAAGATTTGATTGGATTGTGTGACACATGCTGCAGCAGGAAGTTGCCAGGCTTGACTGTGATAAAGTATAAGACAGATATCTGTCTGCACAGGAAATCCAACAAGAACTCGTTAGATTGCATCCCATAATAACAATTAAGAAGTTCATGTGGATGTTTGGATGTTCCCTCTGGGCACTTCTGAAAACCTCATGATTTTTTTCTATTAAAAAAATTTAAGACCAAGCAAACAGACAACTACAAAATAATATAAAACAATTAAATAAATAAAACAAGTATCTGAATGTAGCTGCAGACTAAATGGAGAAACACTTTGTTTACACCTGAAGGCGCCACCGCTTCTATGAATGTGCGTAAAAGCGTCACGTTGACGCATGGCCTTACTGCGCCTGTTTTGGGTTGTATTTTTGGCTGTGTGTGCAGTCCACGTGCGGAATCTTGAGTCAGTTTTCCCGATGACACCGGTGGGTGAGTCTGGGAGAGTGAACGGAGAGCTGGGCCACAGTATGAATTCGGTCGGCCTGAGTTTATTTAATGATGCGAGCGACGTGTCCGCTTTCCGTCGCTCAGCTCCGCCCGCTCCCAATAAACCACCACGACATATTTACACCGATAAACAAACAACTCCAGTGACATCAAACCGCAGGGTTAAGTGAAGACTGAAATAAATCTGAAGTGATCCTCATTCTGCTCTCGGTTTATATGAATTATTAAACGTCTATTCCACCTCACCGTACTACTGCTACAACCGTCCAGTGTGTGTTGTGTTTAACGTAAAGATCCAGTTTATCGATCACACATTATCAGACGGGATAAAGTCTCTGGGCTACTCACTGTGCGGTGTTTCCACAGCTCTGAAGCTCAGGGCAGCCCCCCCGCCGCAGCGCCGCAGCGGACACCGGGCTGTGGAGTTGGAGCCGCGGGGCGTCCGAGCCTTCGGGACACCAGCTTCCCCTCGACCGCCGTCGGACAGGGTGTCCTGCCCATCCCGCTCCTTGCCCAGCAGGTTCTCAATGAAAAAGGACGACGCCCTCGATGAACTGGGAGTTTGAGTTTCGGCCAGTTTCTCCTGCATCCTTTCTCGATCTCACGGCAATAATCTCTTTGTTTTCTCTCCACTCAAAAACCCAGCGTGTCCCGTCTTTGACTGTGCGCGAAGTCGCCTGGAAGTCCACAGCTAAGTCATTCCCAACCTCGCTGCTATTGCGGGGCTGAGCTCCGATGAGGAGTCATGCTGAGCCGGGACGGGGATCTCCTCTGTGCCGGCGGGAGGACAGGGAGAGACGGCGGAGACGGACACAGTTGCGCGTCGAGCGCTGAAAGAGCCGAGAGGCCTCCAGCGATTGGATGAGCACAACAGCAAATGGGCTCCGTGACAGTCTCTGTGCGTCAGCTGCTCCATGCTGTTCACGTGCCGGCCCGTCCCCTCCGGGCCACGCAGCCAGGAGCAAACCTCTGGCTGTGCCACACTACTCTTTATTTGGGTCAATTAGAGTGCAAATCAAAATAAAGATCTGTCAGGGCAGCGGCCCTCCCGGGGGTCAACCCAGCCCTTTTCCATCCACTCTCCCATAGGAAGGGCTTACGGTCAGCTATTAAACTGGCAGGAGACGACAATGTGGAGCCTGTCAGTTACAAGTGTGTGTGTGTGTGTTATAACAGTTTGATTCTACTATATGGATACAATAAAAACCCGAGGCAGGCAGTTCATTATCCCGGACACACGAGGACCACATTGGATGCGCTGACGCGTCAGCACAGACTCTTTTCAGTGGAGCAGCCTGGTCTGTTACAGTGGGCCTGTCGGTGGCGGATTCAGAGTTGCTTGACGGTTTTGAACGCAGTTAGGAGGTCTGAGCACGTGCGCGCCGATGCTCGTCAAATAGCACGTGAGTCGCGAAAAAGCTGCTGCTGTCAAAGGTTATCCAAACTTTGCGCAATTGGCGATAATAGGCCTGTTTCTCCGCGCTGCTTTGTTTATTCTGCTCCCACTCAACGCGTTCCGCTTTATTTTAAGAGTCATCTGAGCTGTTGATTATTATTATTTTTTTATTTATTTATTTTTTTGTTACCATGATTCCGTTTCATCCAGTAGCTCCGAAATAAACGTAACTTATATGGGAGGAAGCGCTGTTTTAAAGCCTCCACTTCTGTCCAATTTTCCCCATAAACTGATCATTCTAATTTCAACATACATTTGCCTTGGATGCCAGGCCTTCGGTTCCAGGAATAGCAAATACAATTATTAGAAAGCAGCAAGGACCGGAACAAACTTCAGTAAAGTTGCTTGATCAGCGAAATCTGCGATCCAGCTGCATTTCCACTGACTGGTGTGAACTTTTTAGTTTGACCTGAAAGTCCTGGCCTCACTCAGCTCGACGTACGAACAGGAAAAAGTGAGGCGATTAAAAGTTTCCAGTTGTGGCCTCGTCGCGCAGATTAAGATAAGATTATCGCCGTCAGATCACCAGGAACATTTCAATGAGTGCTGACGGGCGTCTTTACCCTTTGCGTTGAAATGGCAAGACATTTGAGCTTTATATTTCCTTCAATGGAGTCAGCAGCGTTGACCTTTTAACTCCAGCCCTCCTTCTCCCCCCCCAGGCCAGACTTACCCTTTGACAGAGGATCGGCCTCACACTCGGAGCAGACAACAGTAACATGAGCCGTGTGTGGAAGAGCTGAGACCTGCACCTGTCCTGGAACATCCCGCTCAGTGGACACACTGATGGGCCTTTGGCCTCTGCGTCCCGTTTAACGACCGGCCATTTCTCCCCTCAGCCACCAGAAATCGCCATTTCTGAACTTGCATTTAAAGCAGATATTTTCGACGTAACGGAGAAAGCTGAAGTTAGCAGACAGAGGACACGCCCTCTGAGTCTGTCTGTCGGTGAACGCAAGGAAAGGATGACGATCTATGGTAGCTGCCTTTAATGCAGGGAGTTTAAACAATTTGTGTTCATTCATTCATCTTCTAGCGTTTATCCGTTTCCGGGTCACGGGGGCTCCTGGAGCCAATCCCAGCTCAGATTGGGCGAGGGGCGGGGCTCACCCGATTTCACTGATAATTCACAAAATCACCATTATCTCCAAGAGTCCATTGGAGGAAACAATCATTGAAAAAAAAAAAAAATTACATCAAATGTGTTTGGTTATTGCTACTCCCAGAAAGATTGGATAAAACTCCACTGGGCCTTGTGGTTATATTTCCTACCAGTAAAAAGTTTCTCAGTTATTTTATGTGTCACCAAGATCTGTTTTGTCTCTACCTTTTGTTGTGCAGGTCTAAAAAACAAATAAACAGATGATCATTTTTAAAAAATAATATGCAGCAGCTTGAAATCGATCATATGAAAATGTGATCTAGCTGCTGAGAAGACTTGTTGAGGTTGCTGCCTTTATTCGCTGTTCCTTTCCTCAGCAGAGAGCAGAGCCTGCCTCTGTGTTCACCACTCATCGCCGTCATTCTCATCATCCCTCTGTGGACATGAAACCTGTGAGCACGAATGTGTTTTATGAAGCTTTCAATGTGCTTCTTTAAATGTGTTTGCATGTCTCAAAACCCCACATTAGATCAGGTTTCTCTGTGTACACCAGGCCGTCTGAACGATGTGGCATCCTGGGCAGCGGCCCCCTGCTCTGGTGGCCGACAGCCCAGACCCAGAGGCCCCTCTCTCACTTTTCTCCCTTGCCACCCCCCCCCCTTCCTTCTCTGATCTTTATCCAGCCTGGCGTGCCCTTTGCTTTATATGGCCTGCCGGCCAGCTCCACAGCCACGGCCCCCTCCATGCCACCGCAGCACTGAAATACAGTTCCACCACACAGAATCATATCATCAGCATGTGCTCCAGGAGACAGCTGCATCAAATTGAGCATGTTTCTCCAGTTGGCGGTGGTGAGTTTTTCCGACCGTGTATGCTGCCAGGCCTGTGAGCAGCAAAACACTGTTCCAGTTTGTTTTATTACCATCCAAGGCTGAACTGTGTGTGAGATGGCATCAAGACTAATTGGCATGGTTTGGGGAAAGCAAATTGACTGTGCAAAATATACATTGTATGGTTTGGAAATTTCACACAAGATCAACATGAAACTTTTTCCAGTCCTCTGGTTAGCAGCTACATTGATTCTGTTTTGGCCTGTTTAAAGTTTTAGATGATCTTTATTTAAGAAATTAAAAGACCAGTAAATACTACGTTGTGTGTGTTTTTATTTGCAGCTTTTTTTTTTTCCTGTATTATTTGAAATGCATACTCACTTCAAATAACTCAGACATTATTGAACAGCAAGAGTTCATCAGTAGGATCTTGTGTTTTATTTAATTTTTGGTGTTTTGTTTTTTTTTTATATATATTTTGAAATTACCCAGGTCTAATCACCATTACTCCTTCAAGTGTGATTTTAATGGCTTTGGAGTCTACCGCTCTCAGTAGGGGTTTACAGTCAATGAAAGTGGAGACAGTTTGACCTAGTTCATTACACTGGAGGCAGTGAGACAGGCAGGAAGAGACAGGAAGGCATGTATGTCCTTTGGGGCACTTCACAGCTCTCTTTACATTAAGAGGTCTTCATAGTTTAGTGACCTCAGCTGACTTGTATCTGGCTCAAAGCCATGTCACTCTTACTCACATTTAGGAACATAAACCTGCAATAAACCCAAATTTTATTTACATTGATTCATTCACTTTCACACTAAGTCAATTGTGGCACGAAGAAATAAAGCACATTTTAATAACGTTCATGAAGGAGGCCAAAGTGAACTGCTGAGACCTGTAACAGCCACAGAAATGGGAGAGTTCATACCCACTTACTGACTTCGGTTTATAGGGGGCCCTCTAATGGATAACAAAGTGCAGTGCGCCTTATTGTTTCATACATCACACACACTACATTTCCAGTCATTATTTGCCATCAGAGCTGTTTAATTCAGAGAGCCCATCTTACCCTACACTGGATAAAAAGCACCCAAACAACCTTCTTGCTGTAATTTCAGAATCTGGTAAGCCTCTGCTAATATTCATCTGGCAACAACTACCTGCTGGAAGCTGAGCAAGGTGAGAAGGTGCCAAGCTTTACTCTTTCAGACCCATCTTAAAAGCTAAATATGTTTTGTGTTTCTGTTTAAACTCCTCAAACCGTCTACTTTAATTTGTCCATGTCTCTCTCACAATATAGAGCAGTAAAGTCTGTCTCATCCCTGCTCAAGGTCCTGCCAAATCTGCGTAAACAAAATGTCATTTCATGCCTGCTTTCCTCAGCTTAGCATGACTGCGCTAGCTCTGGCATTAATAATTCACTGTACATAATAAGTTGATGCTGCAGAGTTTGTTCTCATTGATAGTATTAGCCGAGGTGAGCATTCTTGGCCAGACTTTGTGACGCCAGCACACCAGCATAAAGTGGGCTTTAATTGCCCATAATCTCTGTCGTTCTCTTTCCTCTCAGTGCAAGTCAACAGTGTACAGCCTACAAATGCCAGACCTTAGCGAGGCTTTTTAGCTCCCTGTCAGCGTAAGTCTCACAACAAGGAATGCTTGGAAGCGATTTTCAGATTCTAAACTCAAAGGAGTTTGGGGGATTTTTGCACCCATTCTTACTGTAGCTGGATTTCAACTGAGTGCATTTGCGTTGGTTTCCAATAGCAAAACAAGAGCTTTAGACCCCAAACTCACTCTTTCTGTCGTGCTGCATCTGAAAAAATGCGCTTCTACTAAGAAAGAAACACAGACTCCGTCCTTTTAAGACACAGCAGAGGCCTTTTCCCTCCACTGAAGACTGCTTGGTTATCTCTTTCATTATTAAGAATTCATTCAGAGCATGCTGTAACCTAGTTTCATGATCATTGTTCCTCGTTTATTTGTGTCAGTGGGCCATTCATTTTAAGAATACCGTTGTTTCGGATATGGTAGGATACACATCTAATCATTATGGTCCAACATGCAAGATAATATCACTTTAAAGTCCATGAATTGAAGGGTCAGACCTTTCTATCTGCAACCAAATGTTCGGGTTCAAGAGTTTAAACTGCAGGCTCTTTTATTCCCCACAGGCTGGATTTCATTGATAGAAAATGACATAAATATCACATTAAATTATATCCAACTGGATTTTATAGGAAGGAAACGTTAATTACAGCTGAGCTGGCCTGCTCCACCTGACTGTGGTCCGGATTTGCGGCGTTATAGGATCTAACATTACTATTTGTTTTCTTCCTTTCTGAATCTGACAAAATTCATCAGCTTTCGGAAAATGTAGCTGCATGCTATTACACAATTTGCAAAATAAATCAACAAATAAAAAAAAAAAATTAAATCCACTGTATGAATCACAAAATCAATTTTGTGCTTGTGCATTGTGCTTGTTTACCTTCAGTCCTGCACTCAGTCTGTATTAACGACACAGAGAAGATCTTAAACCTGCCAGTTAGTTTTGTTGCTAAACTGGGCCTATTTTTAAAACTAACCTATTTTTTTTAATGGTTATAAAATTGAGGTCACCAAAAGCCATAAAAAATCCTGTAAATAGAAAACAGGCATTTTTTTCTTTCTTTTTGATTTTTTTTTTTTTTTTATTAAACTAGGAACCTGGTAAATATCCAGTTATCCTGAAGCTATAGTGAAGGAAATGAACTTTATGCAAATAGTTCATACAAGTGTGTATGAACTACTTTGTAACAGAGCTACAAACCAAATCTGTTAAATTTGCCATATTTAAAACGGAGGTGTGGTAAAACGTTTGAATGCTGCATTTACATTAAATATCTATTACAAAATATTATATAAATTGTGGGGTTGTGTGTTCTGTCTGGGGGAGACGTTGGCCACTAAAACGCCGTTTTTGGTTGTTACATGTCATGAGAAACGAAAATAAATAAAATAAATGAACAACCAGGTGAAATTAAATCCATGCGGGGTTTTTGCTGTTCCTCGCAGCTAATGGAGTTGATTTACGAAATGAAAAACGAACGAAAATGCCTTACAGAGGTCAAGATTTAAACGGAATCAGTGAAGTTCAGCTTCCATCCCTGGCTGGAAGTGGAGACCTCCACAGCTAGTTTGTCCACTTATAAGGCCTTATGTGTCTGGCGGATTTCTGACGGGAATGTCCGTTTGTTTAACCCCTTCACGGTACGTTAACCCCTGTCAGGACGGACTTGTCAGCCCAGTACAAAGGGGCTGAAAAGCGGGGACCTTTCTCCCATACCGACCCTTGTGCGCAAATCCAACACAGAATCCAAGAAAGAGGACACCTTGGAGTGAAGGACACGAGGCTCAAAAAGGGGGTGTTGGGCAATCCAAAATATACCATAACTTACTGTCCCAACACAGATCTGTGGATGAGGAGACACGCTTTTAAAGCATAATCACCCATTTTGATCATTGTCAGTTTTTCATTTTGGTGACGTGAAGCTCAACTCGACAGAAATGAGCCATCTGAGACTAAAACTGTTCTTCCGAGTGTAAACGTGGATTTGGTGAACTTCTCCTTTCAGCCTTCCAGGATTTGGACTCAGTTTCCTCCCTGTGCCGTCTGTAAAGGATCAGCCTGGACGGGCTGTAACAGGACTGCATCATTTCTGAGCGGGGGGGGGGGGTCATGCGGCCCGGGGACTCGCTGACCTTCAGTAATAAGATTAGGAGCCAAAGATCCGTGTGCGTAAAAGACCAAGACCTGCTCCGCCTTCAGTACGCGACCAGAATCCAGCTTTGAGGGAAGGACTGTGGTCATGTGGCGAACAGAGAGGAGAGGAGCAGCTCTGGGTGTGATGGAGTTACACTTTTCTTACTTTACAGTTTCTGCTGCTCAGGACAGGGATGCTTTGGGAACTCAGGCCATCAGAGCAAAACACCATCAGTACTGTTTAAGTCTGGTTGTTGCGTTCAAGTGCAAGTCACACTGTAGTGCAATGAGACCAGCTCAGGTGGCTGACCCTGATTGGAGCGAGCACAGTTGAGCAGCTATCACGTTGCTTTTGGAAACCAATCCACGGAAAAAGAACAAACGCATGTTGGAACAGATTTCCCAACATGAATAAACACCGGTCAACTGTCGGGAATAAGATTAGCTGCGTATTAGCTGGAGCGCAATCAGGCCGAGGATCTCATTTCATATGGGCCACAGTGAAAAATCAAATCCATCAACGAAAATCATGTGATACCCCCCCACATAAAAAAAAAAAAAAAAAAAAAAAAAAACCAACAACACACACACACACACACACACACCGGTGAAAGTTTGTTTTAAAGCATGGCGCCCTTCAGAAGCCTGCTGTATTACAGCTGTCGTACAGATAGATGTTATTAAAGCCCCCCCAGAGAATATGATCGCGTGAGAATGAGGACGAAGTCAACGGCCCTCTCTGCGAGACGAGGACCAGGAAGATGAACACTGTCCAAGCAGACAGACAGACAGACAGGTAAATCAGGGGATGACACACACATTCTGACTTTATTCTGCTCTGTCTCACACACACAAGCGTTTTTTTTCTGTCCCACACACTTCAACAAAACGCTTATTTTACACACTAATAGTGAGTAATGACTTGGAGTCATTTTTCCTTTCGTCCGCGCAAATGCTTTTAATTTTCTCTCAATTCTGGTTGAAATTACTTTATTTTCTCGATTCAACAAGCAAACAAAAACAAGAAGCAAAATAAAAATAAAAAAAAAAAGAAAGCGAGCAAAAAAACTTTAAATGACCGATGCAGGTCTCGTCGTTGTGATTCATTGTCTTTAAAATGATCAGACTTTATGAAGGTTAATAAATAAAATAAAAAATAAAATAAAATAAAATAAATAAAAATCAATAATCACATTTCTGAGCTTCCACATTTGCATCAGTAATGCACACATGGAGCAGTGCTCCGTCTCTTGATGTGCCACTTTCTTCTTTTTGCCAATTTCTGACATTTTTGTCCTATTCATCCTGATAAGGTAAACAAATAAGCATAAAATCTAAATAAACAATCCGAGAAATGTTTCACTCAAATAGAATCACTCAGGATGTGGTGACTGCCCCTGAGGCAAATCCCAAATGCAACTGTTTGCCTGGCCTGTGGCTTAATAAAACAATATTTTTCTATTTTGAACATCTACTGTATATCTGAGGTAAAATCAGCAGAGCACAATAAAAACTAATCCGCTAAATTTGGTGAATTTTCTAGTTTTTATTTTTATTTTGCAGGGCAACATCACTTCATCAAAACACTGTCAAAGAAACAAAACGAAACAATGATGAAACAACCAGACATTAAGAGTCAACACATACGAGTGTGTGTGTGTGTGTTTATATATATTATATTATTTTGACATATATTTACTATCATAAATACATTGTGGTCACCTAGTTTTCTAATTTATTGATTCATTGCTCCTGTGTGAGCACCATCAAGGCAGAGAAATAATGAGGAATCTGTATTCTTTGTTCTACTGAAGCATCTTAAGATATCTTGTAGCTTAAGATATGAGGAGCAGATTGTGACAAAACTTGCTGGGCAGTCCAGACCACACTGACCTGCAGCGAGACTTTGAGGAAGTTGAAAATCTCAGAGAGGACTTAAAGTGAAGAAATTGCAAGGCAGCTAACCTAACCTGAAGCGGCATAAAAGAGTA
Source organism: Echeneis naucrates (assembly GCF_900963305.1). NCBI lineage: Eukaryota > Metazoa > Chordata > Actinopteri > Carangiformes > Echeneidae > Echeneis > Echeneis naucrates. The sequence goes on from NC_042511.1 coordinate 8,290,832, forward strand.
AAGAGGCTTCATGTGTGTGTGTGCGTGTGTGTGTGTGTGTGAGTGTGTGTGTGTGTGTGTGTGAGTGTGTGTATGTGTTAGCCAGGCTGAACTCTGTTTTCACCAGTCTTGTCACGCAACACCCCTGGAAGCCCCACCCTCCTTCCACCTCTACACCTCCTCTGAGTGTGTGTGGAGTGTTTCTGTCCTACCATCCAACGTACACACACACACACACACACACACACACACACACACTCACCACACACATCTAAGAAATGGCCTATATACGATGACACTCGGGCTGAAGTGACCATGGTGCAGTCTCTTCACTCATAGTCTGCAGGGGTTGGACAATGTTGTGTCCCTTTAATGCGCTCTCAATGAATTGGTGAATGCAGGGATCACCTCAGTCTGACCCTCCCCCTCCTTGGATAAGTCGTGCATGTGGGCACACATTACCATTGATGCAAGACCCGATGCCCCTAATCTGTATCAGTCTAATGGGGGTATTTGCAGGATGGATCAGCTTGTTTAATGAAATCATGGGGCTGTATGCGTCTGACTGAACCTCAGCAGTGAAAGCTCTCTCTCCTTCCTAATACAGGGCTGTGTCTTCAGACACCACCGTCAGTTTGGTTGGCAACTTTAATCACCCACACAAGAAAATTTATTGGTGAACACAATCTGTGGTTTAAACACAAATTAGTTACTCTTCATTCTTATAAATGGAACATGTTCTCAGTTCAGAAAATTCAAATCAGACCAAATCATAACTGTCTTTGGCTGAGTCCTTCTTGGTCAACTATGATGCCCGAAAGCCTTCCCACATCCGCTGTCTCTGTTTCATGAGGACATCCCGTAGAGGGTCCTTGCTGGCTTGAAAGCATCTTATGGTTAAAAAATTAATGGGGATTTTGAAACAGTTCAGCCAAAAGCATCAAGCGTGCATACTTCGGCCAGAGAAGCCAAGGCTATATTTGTTACTCACAGCAAGTAATATAGTTATTACTTTTTATTATGTTTATTACTTTTACTGCTGCTGGAGCTGGAGAAATAGTTTTACTTTAAAATTATGATGTTTTAATGTGAATATTTCACGTTAATATATTTAATATATTTCAACAATGACAAAAATAATTCTGTTTTGAGATTTTCTGCTAAATTAGATGAGTTTAGTTATAACTATTCTCTTGTAACTGTTGTACAGTTTTTTTGTTCACAGGGAGAAATAACTGCATAAGTGTCACTATAGAAAGTTATTGCAAATATCTTTGTCTTTTTATTGATGTTAAAATGGTCATTGCCGTAATGTTTTGGTTCAGAACTTTATGTTTTACTTTATAGCTTTCAGTAAAAATAAAACATCAGATCAGTTATACACACACACACACACACACAACAACAGAGAGAGAGAGATCATTTGCAATCTCGAAGATCTCAGTTTCATTACCTTTAGCGACACCTATGACAACTTGTTGTAACTGCAGGTTTGTTTTTCTAAAACTTCATAAAAACTTTGATATTCTACACAAAAGGATTGTTTCCACCCAGAAGTCCTGTCTGCTCCGAACATACTGTTACCTTAATTAACTGTGACTAAAGGGACACATATGAATGAAAATCTACGAGTGAGTCACTTTTAAATGTAGAAATACCATAATTACTTTTACTTCAAGTAGATTGTGTTGGTGAGATGACTGGAGATCGGTGGGTTTTTGTTATGTTTTTGAACATATATTTAGTTTGACAAGTTGAACTTTCTAATACCTCCACAAGAAATTATCCTTATTGTGTCAGCAACCGGAGCTGTAGCTTCTTATATTCTGCTCGTGCACTGACTTTCTCAGCGTAAATCCTGCAGGGGATCATATGGTCTCCAGGTTAACAAAAGATAACACATTCTGCCTGCCTGATGTTTGTGTGTGTGTGTGTGTGTGTGAGAGAGAGCTGTGATTAGATACATGAAGGCCAACTGCAGTGTCCTGTCCAGGGAGCTCTGGCTGATGATTGGATGAAGCCCCACGGTTTCCTCTCTCTCCACAGGTCCCTGGCCTTTTTCAGGACCCATACTGTCAGAAATGTCAGATATGTATGTTACTTAGTCAAGCAAACACACACACACACACACACACACACACACACATATACACACAAATAGACAAAAATAAACTAACCTTAATTTCGACTTTTTGTGAAATACATATCAACCTGAATGGTGTTTCGCTTCACACAGCCACACACGTTCAGGCCAAAAAGGACCCAGGCATCACCAGGTGGCACCAAACTACATCTCTTCGTTGGCTTGCGAACAGTTTTGATATAGCTTCACATTTTACTGTGAACGCTGCTGCCACTCATCTTCTTCTTGTGTGACATGTAATTTCCCTCCAGTTAACAGAAATCTTAAAAAATGAACAAAACATCTGCTTTTTAAAAGCGAGCACTGCTTTTGTCCTGTGCCCGTCGATGATGTTAGCGTATTTGGGTTTGTGCTACATCGGTTTTTATGTTAATTCTTTATTTTAAATGTCTTTTTAGCTTTTCTTAAAAAAAACAAAAAAAACTTTCATCCTTCTCAGCAGCACCTGAGTTGAATTAAGTAATTAAGTAAGTCGTGGACCACAAGATGGCACCAGAGTCAAACTATTCCAGCTTTCAACCACACCTCCCAAGTTCTTTTCAGTGGTTGCCATGGCAACCGGTATGCTTTTTTTTCTTCTCTTGGTAAAGGGTTTTACTTTCCAAGGTCCTTGGCTCCACACTAATAGCTGTTTGGGAAAGTTAATACTATGAACACTGGTTGCAGAAAATCATTCTCTGTTCTCGCTGAAATTGAAGATGTAGCTGAAACTGATTGCTGATCTACTCCCTGAAATATCAAGACCTGCTGAATTTCACAGATGGATATTTAGTCCTGCTGAGTGATTTGAATGCATTTTTCTGTGACGTGATTGATGTCTTCTTTTGAATGGCTGACACTTGATCAGGGGTGGACAGTAACAAAGTAAATTTACTTGAGTACTTAAGTACAGTTTTTGAGTATCTGCACATTAACTGGTAAATTGTCTGTAGATGAGTGATGGACTGGGCACGGAAAAGCATTTATCTCAGGCCTTTGTTATTATGCTTGTCACTTCCTCAGTGTCTGAGTAATGGCTATGTTTAAAATGATTGCCCTGCACAAGGCACCAGCCCCTTTAGCTGAATAATGACTTCATTTGTAACCACTTGATTGAAGCTGGCAGTTACCAGGTAAAGCTGCATTTAGTCCTGGACATCTAACAGGGCCTGTTGTTAACCAGGCTGCGGTGCAGATGAGGTTGCTGGGGGCTGAAATGCGACACGTATAACAAGATTTCAGCCTGAAATTTGTACAATCAGCAGGTAAACCAGACATCTGCAGCAGATACACGCACAAGGAAAAAGGCATGGTGTACAATAACAACTAGACTTCCAAGACAACAGGGAAATACTGCCAAGCCAGTGAGGAATGGCTGGGGAGGAAGTGTTGAGAGCAGGGAGACACAGTGAGAGTGTCCAGGTGGGGCACGACTGGATCAGAAGACGCAACACACAGAAGCAAACAGGGAGAGAGGTGGTGCTAACGGCCAAGACATTCTTGGCCAGAATATCTCTACCGTGAGCCATGGGACCAATTTAGCCAATCTACAAGCTGTACTATTTAATGGCCACCCAGACACGGCAGTCGTTTGGTTCCTGATGCTGTGGTTCTCCTGAGCACAGCACTTAAGTCCCTGGCTGTCCTCTGTGCATGCTGGGCCTGAGTGGGGAAAGTCCTATTACAAACTGTAATGAACATAATCAGCAGAGGGACTCATTTTCAGTCTCATTCTCAGCATCCAAGGACACAGCGAAAAGAACCAGAGTTACAGAAAAATGCAAGTCACAGAGAGTAGGCGTTTATTTTTCAAAGCTCCTTGGCCAGAGTATTGGCCTCTGCGTTAATGGTTTTTGATGAAATCTTTGTTAAAGTTCTTTCGTGTTAGAATGTAAAACCACATTATCTCCAGCCGCCCACCTTGTTGCCTCGGGGCATTTGAGATCATCTACAAGGCTGTCATTGTAATGGATATTCAAAGGATAAACAGGAAGGCTGCATATACAGCCGGTGAGAGAGCCTTAAAACAAACAGAGCTCAGCCATCCATCAGCTCATCCCCCCGTGTCACACAGCAGGCAGAGGCAGACTGAACAAAGTAAAACCTGAACATTGCTTGGTCCATTCTCATAGCTTCACCTCTCGCCACTGGAGAGAACACCTCGTCGGCGAATACAAAATAAGACCAGAGTATAAACTTTGACTCGTCTCTGCTCTTCACTGTTGTTCTCTTGAAATGTTAATAAAATGTCACTTCCCATACGATTACTTCCCTTTCCTTCCCCAACTCTAACTTTTCTTTTCCCTCTGGCCTCCGAGTGATTTAAGAGCCTCTTTCACTCACATTGCCTTGATATAGAAATGGGCCAAACATCAAATGGTACAGCATTACGCTGACAGCCCTAATCTGAGTCAGCAGGCAGGCTATCTGTCAAAATCTCTGCCACACTTGTAAGTTTAAATACTGTAGATTCACGGGCATACTCATGTACGACATGGCTTTCCCTCTCTAACTCCTCATTTCCCTCCTTTTAACAAGTAGCTCAGAGTAAGCTAGGTGGAGATCAGCAATGAATGAATGAATCAAGATCCAATTAAAAGCCTCAGTTATGGGGGATTTTACTTAAGAGTTCTATTTTATGAGTTTGATCAGACAACTGAGATGTTGAATTACAGTTAACACTTGGGATTTATTCTTTCTTGTCACAATTGGGATGTGTATTGAAAGGCAAGTTCTGATTTAGTATTCAGTTGTGGGGATTTGTGCTCATGACTCATATTATCCAGAGATGGGTTTGAAGAGAGAGAATGACTGATTTAATTTGAATAATTTGCCAGCTTTTGTTAAAATTATAATTTAATTCTCAACTTCGGAAAAGAAAGTCAGCTGACTTCCTGCACCATGGACTTGGATCAGTAATGGAAAATTAATGGGTAGTTTGTGAAAGTCAGGCAGCACGGTGAGATAGTGGTTAGTGCTGAAGCTGAAGACATGCATGCTCAGGTTGACTGCTGACTGTAAACGCTGCCTGAGTGTGAGTGGTTGTTGGTCTCTGTCTGTCTCTGTGCATTGGCCCTGTGATGGACTGGCGACCTGTCCAGTGTGTACCCTGCCCTTGTTCAATCTGAGCTGGGATTGGCTCCAGCAACCCCTGTGACCCCGAAACAGACAAGCGGTAGAAGATGAGTGAGTGAATCTCTGCAGTACTCACTTTTTAGGTGTAGTTTTCTATAAAATGGATAGCTGATATGATACACATATAGGCTTCATTCAGTGGCACCATATGATATTAGTTCACTGTATTATTAATTAATATTACTGCATTGAGTTTATCATATTATTATTTTATTAAATTTTTTTATGTGCAGCGCTTGTAAACATGATTTTGATTTTGATGTTGATGTTCACGCTTTTTAATTACAACCCCCTAATGTGGGTTTCTTTGGTTCCCATCTCCCATTGTTTACTGGAGACAGGTGGAAATGTGACAGTCAGTTAGATGTACTGATAAGAGCGCAGAATAAAGTCATGTCAACTCCCCTGCCTTGTTTTGGGTGAATGTAGAAGACACCAAAGAGATTGCTCATGCCCACAACCCAGAGAAAGATAAAGAGATACATGGGTAAAAAAAAAAAAAAAACAACAAAAAACAATATCTTAAAAATAAATAGTGTGGTCTTAGTTGAATTTTCTTCAAATAAAATTTTGGATTATAGAGTTAGAGGAGACAGAACTGCTGACAACCTGCTGCCTTTGTTAGAGTAAGTGCAGTGACGTGAGGTCAGAGAGACACACAGCAAATGTCCACAGGCTGGACTCAAACCAGTAACACTCTCCACCACCTGGGCTAATGGGGCTCCCACGAGCAAGAATGCACTAAGTACTTAGCAACGCCACAGCCAGTCTGTCAGTGACACTGCATTTTAAAAGACCGACCCATCTGTGCGTTTGATTTGGTTTTACCAGATCAACTAAACTTCACCTTGATGCCTATGATATTTGCACATTGGGTGGAAAGTAAGTTGAGCGAGTTACGGGTTATAAATTCCGGGCTGTCATTTAAAACACGTCTGCAATTGACACAACAGTCCAAATTAAACAACTGGCACTATAGACTTCTGTCCTGCTTCGCATTAGAAAACAGTCCTATAAATACTGGACTATGGTGACGTTTTATAAATGCTCTCAGCTCCCTTCATGCTGAAATCAGCTTACCATAGTGTCTTATATTTTATCACATTTAAGCTCTCAGCACTGCGAACTGTGAGAATGCTTGCTGGCCTTATATTAGAGACAGAAGGAAAAGATGCTCTCTCTCCTTTTCATTTTTAAAGCATTGCTCAGCAAATCACCCAACGTCTCCTCTCTTCTAAAACATAAATCTGCTCAGAAACTTCGTTCATGAAAGTACCTCGGGTAAAAAACTGGGGAAATCTGTTGCTGTTCGGTTGGAAGGAGAGGGCAATAAATCGTTTGATGGTAAGCCTCAAAAGACGTGGACAGTTACATCATCAGTGAAGTCAGACAATATAAATTAGCCTCTGAGAAGACACTGATGCCTCTACATCTCGAGGCACATTCACCTGAGGTGAGTGTAAGCATGTGATTAAATGTGGATGGATAGGCGGTTCACCCAATTAACTCATCTATCATACAGCACCTTACCCTTGTTGTTTGTTTTTATGGAGGCTAATGGGGTGTCTCCAAGCCCTGCGTTCTACTGTATAATCCGTTTCCCTTCCTTTCCCATATATTAAGTAATAATTTTGTGTATTTTGAATCAATCTTTTTGTACATGTAGAGAAATTCTATGAGACATACGATAAAACCTGCAGTTTCCCTTCGTGTTGCTCATTGCATACCTAAGATGTGTCAGGATCTATTGAAATGAGACGCTGTGTGCATGTTGCCTTTGTCCTCCTTCATGTTTTATTACGCTGTCGTCTTTGTGCCTGAAACCAGCAGACTTGACATTCTCGAGGTGTGCTACCCTGATCACCAGAAATTCAGGAATACTTGGCGAGACACCTTGCCATCCGACTTTGGCCTTTAAAAATTCACCAGTTTTTACATTCTACCTTTGTGCTCTGCTCCTGCCGGCAAAGCCTTTTTCTAAATTAAAAACTTGGCTCTTGGATTTTCAATGGTTTGTACCGAACACTTATATATGAAAGTCTAATCCTCTGCCCCTTTGTCAGCGGGACACAACAGCAGAACTATTTACATTCTACACGAGTAGTTTAAGCGTGAAAAGGCGTGAAAAGTGAGCCAGCACTGAAGTAGGCTCGCTGAAGGGGGTGGCAAGGTGACGTCCCTGTTCACTGCCTCGCCAACAAGATTTTGCATGATAAGGTACACAGCGTCCATAGAGGGTGACCTCCAAGATGATGACACTGCGGCTCACAAAGTGGGCAGATGAAGAGTAGCAGCAGGAACAACACGGTACAAATCAAAAAGCGATTTTTCCTACTCCGTCTCTTGCTATCTGTGTCGAGGTAATGGTGAAAATTGTGACAGAGCAGCACATTGCATCATTAATTATCTAGTTTCACAGTCTCAAGGCTGGAGTTGACCCGGTGTGCATCCACCTGAGCTGCTCTTCTGCAGCAGTGCTGTGATGCGTCACCTGCTGGGATCTGCCGGTGAAATGGGTATCTCAATTTAGTGTCATGGTTTTGTCTGTCAGACAAACACTATGCCCCCAAATGCATGCGAACACAAAACATACAGCACACGTGGTGAATATCACAGGCCACATTAAGTCCTTGTAACCTGAAGGATGACTGAGTACACAGTGTGACCACAGGGGAGCAGTGTGTCTCTGTGTCGCCGAGTGTTCACTGTTGCCTCTGGCTTTCTCCAAACCTCTGCCGGAACACAGCAGTTGTTTTGCGATGCCGTGGAGAATGAACAACCAACATATATCGCGGTTAATTGGGTTGCTGGGTTTTCACTGTCACCACGGCCAAGTGAGCGGTGACACCGGTGTTTCTGCAGCATCGGTCAGTGAGGGCTTGTCGTTGTAGTACTCATTTTTAATTTAACACAGGACGATTGACTGAGAGTGAAGCACACACACGCACAAATATTCAGAGCATATTTGACTTCATTTAGCCTGAAAAAAGAATTCTTTTCATCAAGGGTTAGGGTTAGCCAACCATGTGAGATGTCTTCTCCTGACTGGAGTAAAAGGAGGAAGACTGCATATCCCGCACATTTTATCTCTTATCACACCTTTCTATGTGTTCCGATTCTCCTTTCTTTCCTTCTCGAGCAAATATATGCACACAAAAGTTCAATTATGTCTACACGGTTTGCCATTTCAAACAACAAACTCACTACAAAATATTTTGTTGTGAACCAAGATGTTTTTCTTTCCGTTTTGGCACCAAGGCCTTGTAAAGTAAAAATGTTGTATTTCGCATGCCTGTTAAGATGGCAATTTAGAAAAGTTTGGATAAAATGCAGAAGTAAACAATCTTTCAATATTTCCTTTGTGATCAAATCAGTTTCAATTGAGTACTTTTTAGTAATTAATTTTGCTCCCACAGGCCAATATTTATTCATCTCTCTGTCACTGTCAACAACCTGCCATTTACGTTCACTTTAGTCGCCCTGGAGCTTCAATCTTCACTTTATGCAGCTGCTCCTCCATCCTCCTTCTGGCTGCTCTGACTGACAACACACGTTGTGGCCAGACCACTGGTGCTGAATGATTCATTACATTCCACTGCCTCCTGAGACAAACCTCGTAAGGTATGTATGAGAGAGTCACAGTCAAAGAATTAGAACAAAAACAAAACTAAACTTTCACACTGGAGCTTCAACTTCTCCCCAACAGCCAAAAATGAGAATGAAGGAATGAAGTATCAAATATCAAATCCTCCTCTGGGTGGTAGATAACAGGGACAAAGGAAAGCAAGCTCTCTGGAGTCTGAAGAAACATGATACTGGATTTCGAATTTCTGCTCACTGACGCAGACATCGAGTGGCTGAAAAGACTGTATTTACCGTGAATACGCACACACACTGGCACATTTCATTCATTTTCCTTATTTGTCATTTTTATTTCTCACTGCTTTCCAGATAGCATATTAGTAGGTGCCTGTTGCCATAGATACATGGACGCATGGATGTAGCCATATTTTTGCTATTACGGCCTTGCTCTGGCCATTTGCTACATGACGTAGATGTTGTGGTGCAACAAGCAGCAAAAAGGCAAAGTGTGAGGAAAATAGTGAGGCAAATGGAAAAATATATATGGGCGATTAAATGAAAAACATTACTGGGGTGAAAGTACAGGAGCATTTCTGGTTTTTTACTTTTAATGTATGTTTTCTGTGGTGGGACTGTGAGGCGTGGTGCCAGAGACGTGACTGTCAGACAGGGATGTTTGGGCAGTTGGCTTAATTTATGTGAAAGCGAGTGAGAGATTGATCCATGTGCTCACTCAGGTATCTGCATGTGTATACATTCTTATAAAAATCTAAATATAATTATGATTTCCAGGATCACTTTTAGATTCAGAAATTCCAATGATTGATTTGGACCAGTAACGTGTTTCAAAGCTTGTCTCTTTGCCTGTGATTACCTCTGTGAAACATTTCAATCACCACATGAGCAATAAATGCACTTTTCCTGCAGAAAGCAGCTGACAGAAGCTTACGAAAGCAAACACTGTTTACTGAGACCTCAATTAAATGAATTGTGACGTGTTTACAGAAAATCCCCGGCTGTTGTAAGTTTCTTTTACTGACACAAACAGGAAAGTGGGCTTGTGAACATCCTGGATTTATCATTCCAATGATCCATAAACAACAAAAATAAAAAATTCCCAGCCTCTGTCTTGGGAAGGCAGTTACGGTAGATCATTGTTCCCATGGTGTTCTTGGGTAGGTGAGACTGCTGCAAAATTTTATTTCGTTAATATTTTTGGAGTGGAAGAAGGCAGAAAACGAGCAGAGAAATGATACAGTAATACAGGGATGTAAGTGAAAAGATGTTTGGGAGGGACAGAAATAGCACCAACAGAAACAATGGAGATTTGGCAGAAATGGGAACAAAGAGTGGCACAAATAAGGGGATTGCAAAGGAGGTGGAGGGTGTAAACATAGGAGGGGAAAATGAGCAAAGTGCGGGAAATTATGAGAGAGGGTGAAAAATGGAGAGAATAGACAAAAGGGTAGATGTGGATAAAAAGGCAAAAATATCAGAAGGATTCGTGGTGTTGGAGGAGTGAGTGTAGTCCTTACTTAGCTCTCTGCAGAGAAACTGTCTGAATTCTTTTATCCATCCAAGATCAAAGGCGTGAAAAAGCTTGCTAAAAAGCCCAGTGGAAGGGATTAGACCTAACTGTAGAACTTCTATCGCTTTCTGAGTGGCTGAAGGACTTTTTTTATCTCATTCTGGCCACCATCATTATGATTATCATGAACATATCTACTCCTCCTATTGTAGCCAGCAAAGCTCTTATTATAAGAGCTATGCATATTTTACATACGGCCCTTGGTATGTCAACATTGTGATGAACTTTGCGAGCCAATGTTTGGTTTAAAAGTTTCTGAGATTAAAAAGAAAACAACAATATACTTGAATATAGTCAACATATATACTTTTATTTTAATGTTTAGTGCTATCTGTACCAAAGTTTGTCGATTTGTTTATGTTTTGTTTAAGTCCACACTGGTTAGCATGCTCCTTTATTGGATTTATATGTACTTCTGATAAATATATATATATATATATATATATAGCTTATTGCTTATAAATACTATACTAACAATAACAATATCAGAATCAAATAATGACCACAGTAGAAAGACAACCCATTATAGTAATTGCATTGTATAAATTGTGAGAGTGTGCGTTTGTGTGTCCATGTGTGAGGAGCAGAGAGATAATGACAGATTGGGGAGTGTGCTGTGCTGGCTTTGCTATCTCTCTCTCCTCACTCTGTCTATCTGCTTGGACCTGCTGCTGCAGATCAATACCTGCCTGTGTGCCTGTCTCACTGTACGAAAGGCTGGGTAATGGGATGTAACAATGTGTGTCTGCGTGTGTGCCTGCTGGCCATTTAAGTTGACACTACTCAGCCTTGTAGTTAGGTGCCATGATTCCTGCTAACAAGAGGAACCTTTCATTAGTGTGAACAAGCTTGAGTGATGTCCTTATTGTTTCTCACAGCAGCCTTTCATGCTGCGCAGTCGGATCTGGAGAGACTTTCAGGAATGTGGCTGTTCAGGCGGAAATTAATTGCCAGTATGTGGAGATGTTCAATCTACTACAAACATCAGGATACATATTTGTGTCAGCGTGCACTGGATGTTGAGTCTTTGGATACAACTTAGTGTCTCGAAGCATCATTTTCACTTTCTGCCTGATGAAAATGATATGTGTAACTGTCACGGATTGGATTGGATGAGGGTGGAATAATTGCTGTGGAGTGCCAATGACATACCAACTGTGCCTTTAGATGCAAGTTTCTGAGCAAACTGACCACAGGTAACATTGAATGACAATTGAAACTGATTTTTTTTTTTCCTGATCTGCCTAAATGTAATTTTTCCTGCATAATAATTCTAACTAATGAAATTCACAAGCTTTACTAAACATAGCAAATTACCAAATATCTCAGTTTTTTTTATTGTTTATAAGTAAAACTAGTTTGGTGCATAAGCTCATAAACTTCCATTGCCAGTGATCTTTGCAAGAGTGATTAGGACGAAACGCAAATCAAAGCGTGATTCCATGGGTGATGACCTTTTCGGTATGAAGAAATGTGTTTAAGTTACTGAGGCAAAAAAGTCAGATTTATAAATTTGTTTCTTTGTTGGAAAAGGTTGTATTTACATGTTTGCAATGAGACTGTGTTATGTGACATCACTGTGAATCAATATAATGTTAGAAATTGTCAATATGTGCTCATCAAGCTAAATGCTCTCAAAGAAGTATTTCTGAACTCAATCAGTTGATGGTTGTGAGAGCATCCTATTAATAACGACAACAGAGCATATACAGTCACTGCAGCATCACTCCAGATCACCGCTAAACTGCTGTTGGCTTCATTCTTGGATGTCCCTGCTGCCATAACTTATGTACATTGCTGGTTTTATTTTTGCATTGCTACCAGATATTCATGGAAACACTGAGTGAAACAAGAAAGTGAACTGATATGAGCTGACTCGTCTCCGTGACCTTGTCGCTTACACAAGAGGTCTTGGGTTGCACAACCTCTGTGGATTTTCTTTTCTTCTCACATGCTGCAGTAACCTTGTTGGTTTTTGGAGATACTGCGTAGTTGTGTCTAACCCTTACTTACCCTAACTACAATTTGTATTTTCCTGCATTATATTTTATATGCATATTCTGTTGGGGGCAGCATGGCGGCATAGTGGTTAGCGTTGTTGCCCCACAACAAGAAGGTTGCTGGTTTGGTTCCATGCAGGTACCCCTGTGTGGAGTTGGCATGTTCTCCCTGTGCCTACATGGGTTTCCTCCGGGTGCTCCGGTTTCCTCCCACCAAAGACATCATGTTTGGGTTAACTGGTGACTCTAAATTGTCAGTAGGTCTGAGTGTGAGTGCTTGTTGGTCTCAGTCTGTCTCTGTGTGTTGGCCCTGTGATGGACTGGTGACCCCGCCCTCACCGAGAATGAGCTGGGATTGGCTCCAGCACCCCCTGTGATCCTGAAATGAATAAGCGAAATGAATAGTGCTATTAGGGTTGTGTTACTGTTTCCTTCCCCATGACCCTGCTGCAAACCTAATTTCCTTGAAGTTGCAGAGACAATGAAGGGAGCTGAAAAGTCAGAAAGTTCAGAGGAAACTGTGAGAGCCTGAAAGTGTTAAAATTTGTCCTGTCTGAGCTGAATCAGCCTTGACATTTCAGGCTGATTACAATTGATTACGGTGTGTATTTTAAAGTTTCCCTTTCAGCCATCTTCTTTCTCAAAACACGATGCATCAGAAAGTTTTTTTTTTTTTTTTTTTTTTTTTTTGAGCTGAGTCATTCTGTTTTGGATGGTGCTATCTTAGAGAAGAGTCTATAATAGCAAAAAAAAAAAAAGCTTTCTTTGAAATTAAAAGCAAGCACTCTGTGTTGCAATTAACAAAACTCACAAATACAAACATGGAGAAAATTGCCTGGTTATCAGCAACTCGCCACACAGTTGTGAATGCACTAAAATCTAAAGCAGGTGTACAGAAAAACTATGGGGGTTTGAAACTCATTTGTAAACTTCATTAAGTCTTAATTTGAATTTCAAATAAGAATTTTGTCCAAACATTACACACCATGTGCAGCTTTATTGCTGCGGCAGTGGTTAGATAGTTTACAAAGCACATTAAACACTTTCCTCATCAACACATGGCATGAATTTGGCATGAATATAATGTAAAGGCATCACCATTTACCTTGTATTCATGTTTGCATTCGCTGTGAATGTGAAAGTCACTGTTTTTGGTCCAGTTCATATTTTTTCTGTTGTAGATGAATCTGTAGTCTGTTGTCGGTTGTGCAACAAATATGAATGTATTTTTAAGAAAGGAGATGCCATCGTGTTCAACATCACATTCCCTTTTTTCTGCGAAATGAAGGTGAATAAAAACTCTGCCCAGCTGTAATAAAGGACCAATAAGTTCAGTAGTTAAAATCACTGAACATCAGTAGTATGACATAAAGGGGTGCAGACATTTATCTAATCGTACTCATTTATTTAGTTTTTTTTTTTTTAATCTCCATTCTAGAACCTTTTGATCCTTTGATGTTTAACATGTGCTTTGCGACATCATCTATGACATCAGAAGAACACATATATATAGGAGCCTCAGGTGAACTTGGTCAGTTCGTTCTGATCGCCCTCAGAGTGAGACACAAGTGACCTTCACTGAGAAGTTTGAGAAGTTTTTGCAAACATTTTCCTGCAAAAATGCCTTCAAAGAAAGAAACTGCTCCTGCACATCCCGAAAATCTACCAGAGGAACAAGATATACTCCGAAGCAAAACCACCTGCTACCAGATACTGGATTTTAACGGAGAGGGTACCTTTGGAAAAGTTGCCATATGTTTGGACTTAAAGACATCCAAAACCGTGGCAATCAAAATACACAAAGACGCCGAAGATGACCTCATTGAAAAAGAAGTGGCCATGTTGAAGGCAGTCAGCGTGCTTGACCCAAACAAGAAGAACATTGTCAGATTCCTGGATGATTTCAGGTACCATGACCACTCTTGTCTGGCCTTCGAAATGCTGGACATGAGCCTGTGGGACCTGTTGAAGAAGAGACAATGGAAGCCGCTGAGTCTGAATGAAATCCGTCCTGTGGCCCACCAGCTACTTGTCGCTTTTGAAGCCCTGAAGAGTATTGGCATCATGCACACGGACCTGAAACCGGACAACGTGATGCTTGTGAATCACAAAGATCAGCCATTCAAGATCAAGCTGATCGACTTCGGTTTGGCCATTCACACCAGCGAAGTGGAAGTTGGAATGATGATGCAGACTGAATCATACAGAGCTCCAGAAGTAAACCTGGGACTCCCCTTGTCCGAATCCGTTGACATGTGGGCAGTGGGCTGTGTCATGGCGTTCCTGTACTTTGGTGCCAACCTCTTCCCTTGCAACTGTCCATATCACTGGATGAAAACCGTGGTCCGCCTGGTTGGCCAGCCAGGCCACCACCACATACTTTCTGGACTACATAGCTGGGCATATTTCATTTGGGATGGTTTCACAGGGCTGAGACTGAGGACACCAGAGGAGTTTGAGGAGGTGACTGGTGACAAGCCAGAAGTTTACAGAAGGCCTTTTGACTCTGCCCAGAATTTAAAAGATGCAGTGATGAAGCACACACCAACAGAAGACCATCTTGAATATGAGGACAGGATGGCATTTTTAGACCTTCTGAGAAGTTGCCTGGATCCAGATCATGACCTGAGAATCACTCCCAGGGAAGCTGTAAAACACGGTTTCATAACAATGGATCACCTGAAAACAGCAGCCAGCTCCTATTCAGATACTGCCATTCAGCTGATGGCTGTTTCTCCACTGGAAACTTCAGAGGGATCAGATAATGACAACACTAATGAAGACAATTCAAACGCTGCTCTCATCACTGACCATGGAAATGATTCAGCACCTTCTTCCGGTTATGATGCAGACGCACAGGATTTCGCTGCAGAAACTAAAGACCGTCAAAGTGGGAGTGACGCAGCCAGGAACGGTAACTGTTGCAGGTTCCCTAAAACTCACAGTAATAAATGTCACTCTTGCGGATACGACGCTGACATCGACTCTTTCAGTGACGAGTCTGTCACCAGGGTCTCAAAATACAGACCCAGAGTGAGGAAGCATCTGCGCCGCCGACGGCAACCTGTGAGATGTTACTGTGATCATTTGAACCACCGTGCTGATACAAAGACATCCTGGGAGCCTTCCACCAGTCACTCCTACCATCAACATCCACGTTCCTCCCCTGGACCCTCAGCAGAAAGCAGCTGTCCTGATGGGGCCAGAGACACAACCACTCCAGCCAACGAACAGCCGGACAGCTCTGTTCTACACAACAACGACCATCCAGACAACCACCATGTGCCAGTTTCCAGAGACAATGACAGCCCATCAGCTGACTTTGCACCAACTGATGAAGCCACAGCCTCCGTCCTGTCAAACAACGAAGCCACAGCTGTCATCCAAATTGTTGACGCTGATTCCATCAAGACAGAACGTCGCCGGTGCCTTGCATTTCCGAGGCTAAACAAGTTCTTCCGCAGAGTGCAGAAGAGATTGATTTCCATCTTTAAACAAAGACAGTAGCAGTCAAACTCAACTACCCAACATCCCACCCACTTACCGCCCTTATGTGGTTTATGAAAACTGTCTGAAATATAAAAGTCAAAATAAAAACATCAATATTATTTAGTGTTTTTGTTGCTTTGTTTTTTTTTTTATATTTTTGAATGTATCCAATGAAAACAACAGTAACTGAAGCTGCAAGCAATGATCAGCGGACCCTGGCACACCGAAAACACCAGCTAACACCATGTTTAGGCTGCCAACGAGGCTCTGGAAGGTGAAATAATCAAGATGAAATCCACCAGATTCAACAGGGTTCTCACACAATCTAGTCTTCAAGCCTTAATCCCTGATATATATAGCAACCTTAGTCTTACCAATTGATAAGAACTATGATAGAAGACTAACACTCATCTAGGTCTGGAAATGGATACCTTCATTTGATTTACTCACGAGGAGAGAGCAGATTTGAAGTTAAACAGTGACAACTGTGGTTAGATAGTTTACAAAGCACATTAAACACTTTCTTCATCAACACATGGCATGAATTTGGAATGAATATAATGTAAAGGCATCACCATTTACCTTGTATTCATGTTTGCATTCGCTGTGAATGTAAAAGTCACAGTTTTTGGTCCAGGTCATATTTTTTCTGTTGTAGATGAATCTGCAGTCTGTTGTCGGTTGTGCAACAAATATGAATGTATTTTTAAGAAAGGAGATGCCATCGTGTTCAACATCACATTCCCTTTTTTCTGCGAAATGGGTTAGCCATTAACCCTAACCCTATTGACAACAGCCAAATCGGGTGTGTCGACTGAAACAGATGCAGGATGTTAACTGCAGTCTATTTTGATGCAGTATACATGCCCAAGTTTGCAGATGGTCCTAATGAGATGATCATTATTTTGATAAACCTCATATTCAAAGTTTCACCTTCAATTCTTTGGATTTTAGTTTGGTAGGTTGAATGGCATTAAAATACAATTTGTAAAAACCTTTTATACAGATATCTTTCTCTACTACCACGTTTACTATGTGAAATATTTCATGCTCGGACTTCAAATAAACTCATAAAATGGGATCATTTTAGATTTTTAAGTAATGAAAAAGAAGATTTCTTTTGCAGCAAGGAAGCATAACATTTATAAGTATAGGTGTAAAAATGCAAAGACATTAAGTGATGTTCCTTTACACTCAGGTGCAAAGGTGTTCATGCGTTAAAAGGAAAGAAACACTGCAACAATGACAGTATCAATCAGATTAGGTGCTAAACAGTATTAAGACATCCATAGGATGGCCTCATGATCAGGGAGAGGAGGTCTTATAGGTGAAGGTGTGGAGCTGGTGCAGCTGGTCAAAAATTATTATTGTCTCTTGGGGGAGCTAGCTATGGGGCTAGCTGTCATGTCTCACTTAAATGTAAAGAAGAACTACTCATCTTATATCAAGTACAGAGCCCCTAAACTGGGCAAACAAGGAATTAATCTTAATTTACTATTCTGAATATATGTGCCAAAGGTTTTTTGGCTTTGTCAGTAGAGAAGAAGAGCATCTTTAGAAGACGGATCATTCAGCTGTTCTCTGGCCGGTTCTGTTTTCATCAACCCCTCCTACCCTTCCACACCTCAGCCAGTGACACAGACAGGTCCTGAAAAGTGGCAAACATGGAATGAACCAACAGATTAATCCATAAAATTAAACACTCTAATTAATATTTTCTTTATTTGATTTACTGTGAGCATTGACTGAAGGTGAATAAAAACTCTGCCCAGCTGTAATAAAGGACCAATAAGTTCAGTAGTTAAAATCACTGAACATCAGTAGTATGACATAAAGGGGTGCAGACATTTATCTAATCGTACTCATTTATTTAGTTTTTTTTTTTTTTTAATCTCCATTCTAGAACCTTTTGATCCTTTGATGTTAAACATGTGCTTTGCGACATCATCTATGACATCAGAAGAACACATATATATAGGAGCCTCAGGTGAACTTGGTCAGTTCGTTCTGATCGCCCTCAGAGTGAGACACAAGTGACCTTCACTGAGAAGTTTGAGAAGTTTTTGCAAACATTTTCCTGCAAAAATGCCTTCAAAGAAAGAAACTGCTCCTGCACATCCCGAAAATCTACCAGAGGAACAAGATATACTCCGAAGCAAAACCACCTGCTACCAGATACTGGATTTTAACGGAGAGGGTACCTTTGGAAAAGTTGCCATATGTTTGGACTTAAAGACATCCAAAACCGTGGCAATCAAAATACACAAAGACGCCGAAGATGACCTCATTGAAAAAGAAGTGGCCATGTTGAAGGCAGTCAGCGTGCTTGACCCAAACAAGAAGAACATTGTCAGATTCCTGGATGATTTCAGGTACCATGACCACTCTTGTCTGGCCTTCGAAATGCTGGACATGAGCCTGTGGGACCTGTTGAAGAAGAGACAATGGAAGCCGCTGAGTCTGAATGAAATCCGTCCTGTGGCCCACCAGCTACTTGTCGCTTTTGAAGCCCTGAAGAGTATTGGCATCATGCACACGGACCTGAAACCGGACAACGTGATGCTTGTGAATCACAAAGATCAGCCATTCAAGATCAAGCTGATCGACTTCGGTTTGGCCATTCACACCAGCGAAGTGGAAGTTGGAATGATGATGCAGACTGAATCATACAGAGCTCCAGAAGTAAACCTGGGACTCCCCTTGTCCGAATCCGTTGACATGTGGGCAGTGGGCTGTGTCATGGCGTTCCTGTACTTTGGTGCCAACCTCTTCCCTTGCAACTGTCCATATCACTGGATGAAAACCGTGGTCCGCCTGGTCGGCCAGCCAGGCCACCACCACATACTTTCTGGACTACATAGCTGGGCATATTTCATTTGGGATGGTTTCACAGGGCTGAGACTGAGGACACCAGAGGAGTTTGAGGAGGTGACTGGTGACAAGCCAGAAGTTTACAGAAGGCCTTTTGACTCTGCCCAGAATTTAAAAGATGCAGTGATGAAGCACACACCAACAGAAGACCATCTTGAATATGAGGACAGGATGGCATTTTTAGACCTTCTGAGAAGTTGCCTGGATCCAGATCATGACCTGAGAATCACTCCCAGGGAAGCTGTAAAACACGGTTTCATAACAATGGATCACCTGAAAACAGCAGCCAGCTCCTATTCAGATACTGCCATTCAGCTGATGGCTGTTTCTCCACTGGAAACTTCAGAGGGATCAGATAATGACAACACTAATGAAGACAATTCAAACGCTGCTCTCATCACTGACCATGGAAAAGATTCAGCACCTTCTTCCGGTTATGATGCAGACGCACAGGATTTCGCTGCAGAAACTAAAGACCGTCAAAGTGGGAGTGACGCAGCCAGGAACGGTAACTGTTGCAGGTTCCCTAAAACTCACAGTAATAAATGTCACTCTTGCGGATACGACGCTGACATCGACTCTTTCAGTGACGAGTCTGTCACCAGGGTCTCAAAATACAGACCCAGAGTGAGGAAACATCTGCGCCGCCGACGGCAACCTGTGAGACGTTACTGTGATCATTTGAACCACCGTGCTGATACAAAGACATCCTGGGAGCCTTCCAGCAGTCACTCCTACCATCAACATCCACGTTCCTCCCCTGGGCCCTCAGCAGAAAGCAGCTGTCCTGATGGGGCCAGAGACACAACCACTCCAGCCAACGAACAGCCGGACAGCTCTGTTCTACACAACAACGACCATCCAGACAACCACCATGTGCCAGTTTCCAGAGACAATGACAGCCCATCAGCTGACTTTGCACCAACTGATGAAGCCACAGCCTCCGTCCTGTCAAACAACGAAGCCACAGCTGTCATCCAAATTGTTGACGCTGATTCCATCAAGACAGAACGTCGCCGGTGCCTTGCATTTCCGAGGCTAAACAAGTTCTTCCGCAGAGTGCAGAAGAGATTGATTTCCATCTTTAAACCAAGACAGTAGCAGTCAAACTCAACTACCCAACATCCCACCCACTTACCGCCCTTATGTGGTTTATGAAAACTGTCTGAAATATAAAAGTCAAAATAAAAACATCAATATTATTTAGTGTTTTTGTTGCTTTGTTTTTTTTTTTTATATTTTTGAATGTATCCAATGAAAACAACAGTAACTGAAGCTGCAAGCAATGATCAGCGGACCCTGGCACACCGAAAACACCAGCTAACACCATGTTTAGGCTGCCAACGAGGCTCTGGAAGGTGAAATAATCAAGATGAAATCCACCAGATTCAACAGGGTTCTCACACAATCTAGTCTTCAAGCCTTAATCCCTGATATATATAGCAACCTTAGTCTTACCAATTGATAAGAACTATGATAGAAGACTAACACTCATCTAGGTCTGGAAATGGATACCTTCATTTGATTTACTCACGAGGAGAGAGCAGATTTGAAGTTAAACAGTGACAACCATTGTTGCCACTGCAACAAGTGTGGCAGTGGTATTTATAGAAAATAGCACTCCTTCAAAGTGCAAAAGTTTTTAAAATAAATAAATAGATAAAACAAGACCAAATAAAAGTGCCCCTTCCTAAAGATGCACAAGGGAAAGAAATAAGTTTCCTTTGACTCTCTGGGTGCACGCCATTTCGAACACTGCCAGGAAAGTCTTCATGTGTTAGTTGGTTCTTGAAAGAATGGAATCAGTTAGTGGTCGTGATGTCCTCTGAGGACAGACCCTCAACTGGCCACACTGTGGTTATGGACCGTCCGCAGTCTGTCCTCTCCAGGATTGACTGGCCATTCATCTTGAAAGGGTTAGATTCTGAGCGCACCAATTCTGGTCTAAAATAAAACCAATCTTCACACATTGTGCAGAATACATAAATCTCCATCTTCTCTTTCTCTTTATCACGAGACCATATTGCTTATTTCCATCATTCAAAGTATCTTTTCCAGTATAACAAACTTCTAAGGATATACAGTATTCCAATCTTTGTGAAATTAATTGCTATGTATCAAAACAAAAATTTTTCAGTGCAACCAAAGAATGAACCATTATGAATTCCATTATCACAATATCGAATTTAATAACGGTTAATTAATTTATCTCTGTTGAATGCTATTTAACTTTTAAAAAACTTTTAAATAGAACTTATTGTCCTTTAAATGTAAATCTTTTAAATACATTTATACTTTCAAGGTGTCAGGATGAACGGTTTTATCACTATTTATTGAACATGTGCATTTTTACAACCAAAAGAAATTAACCTGCATCAGTTAGTGAACACTCTAAACAGAAGTGGGTGTAATACACCTTTAATGCTGCATCACAGTATCACTAATGTACCGCAGTATGAAGTGGTCTTTTATTTTCTGTTTCCTCTCAGCATCAGAAATAACATATGGACATGCAAACATGTTGCATGGCGCCTCGTGAACCAAGTCAAATGAATACCTGAGACCACGAGCAATGACAGATCGTTCTCGCCTCTACCTCATGGAGGGGGAGTCAAACAGGGCCTCTTATTGCCCGTCAGGGACCACAGAGACAGTTGAGATGAGATATATAACGGTGAACTGGAAAATGATTACTGACATCACTCAGCGTTCGCCCCCTTTTATTTATAAAGTGGTCGGGTGACAGAGAGGTTGATTATGTTGGCTGAAAGTTAATATAGGGGAAGATTTGATCAGCCTGCAGCAGCAGGTGGGCTTCGTGTTGGCCATGCAGAGATAGTGAGTCACACATAAGTACATGTACTTCCTTTGTCCCTGCAACCCAATAAGCGCCTTGATTTCCTGAGTTCACTAGTGAATGATTGCATTAAAGCTGTGTATAGAGAGAGAGGATGGCGGGGGGAGTAATGCCAAGCAGAGGACGGGGAAAGTGAGCTGAGCCTCAGAGGACATGTGACTGGACTGTCAGCCATCCTTTTACTTGTACTGCCTCAGGGAATTTGTGACACAATTTATGACGGCAACATCACTTGCAGGCACACAAAAACACACAAAAGGTTCAGTTTCAAGAATTTACTGTTCCTGAGAGCCAGGTCGAGGACTACAATCTCAACTTTTGTAGGCTGTTAGAGTTTTGAGAGAAACAAGAATGTGAAGCCTTTTTTGTTGTTGTTGTTCTCACACTAAGAGGTTAAATGAAAGTCCCAGTTCTGGAGACTGATAGCTACATGATCGACAGCCTCCTCTCGTCTCCTCTGGATGTTGTTGTGTTGGACAGCCTCTGATAACAGTCAGTGATGATCAATCTCTTACATAAGCTCCATGTCACTTCAGCACATAACGGTTCTTTTGTAGTGCCTTCAATTTGACACCTTGAGATCACATAAAAATAACAAAATCAAACAATTCTGTGAGATCACAGATTATTTGTTTTTGGGTTGTTTTTTTTTTTTTTTAATATCTTTGCAGCCCTACTAGGGCATGGTAAGGGGAAACAATGCCCATCCATCGATTTTCTCCTGCTTTTTCAGTTTCCGGGATGCCGGAGCCAATCCCAGCTCACATCGGGCAAGGGGCGGGGTACACCCTGGACAGATCAGTCCACCACAGGGCCAACACACAAAGTCAAACAGACACCAACAACCACTCACACTCGCATTCATGCCTACGGTCAATTTTAGAGTCACCAGTTAACCTATACATGCATGTCTTTGGATGTCTTGTATAAGAACTCAAATTCTTAAATGAATAAACCAAAGTATCAGACAAATTTTAATAAAATATAAATACAGGTTTGCTCCAGCGTGTTGCCATCTGCTCAGAGCTGAATCATCTAGCTTACGAAGGATCAGAACACAACCAGGTGACTGATTCTTCTTACACTATGGAGGACTTGGAAACACTGAAAGATGTGTGTTTGGATGTCCTGGCACGTCATTCTTTTGTTACTAATTTTCTCTTAACACAAGATTACAGGTCTAGTTTTTAGTTCTGCTATATTTACTTGCTATCTGCAGTAGGTTACAGATTTATATGCACTAATGTGTGCACAAACACATGCCCATCCACACTTACAGAGTGACCTAAGTGTTCATTTTACTGATTTTATGATGTAACTGACCTGCAACTTGGCAGATTTTCTGATTTTACTGAGATAAAATGTGTAAGCGGCATCATTATGACAGTTCAACTGTGGGCCTGCAGCCTCCCTCTCTGTGCCTGTGTTGCTCCAGCTGCTTCTGACAGGATTTGAATAAAATGATGGCTTAAATAATGTCAAAATGTGATGTCTGTTGTTAAATGCCTCTTTAAAACAAGCTGATGTCTTCACTTTTTGCAAGCATCTACTGTAATAAAGTTATTTAACATGACAGGTGTGGCTAAGCCCTGAAACACAAAGAAATGAACTCCCTAATGTCAGTTTCCTCCAAAGATATTATATTTTAGAATCAGAATCAGAAATAGCTCTATTGCAAGGTATGTATAAACATACTAGGAATTTGACAGTGGTGTTTCTATCTGGGACAAGGGAGAGACAAAAAGAAATAAAAAATTAAAAAGGGAATATATGTATAAATATATACATTGACATTAGAAATATTTTTGATTTTTATATCTGAATGACCTATATAGAACTCACTACTACAATATTCACCACTTCTTATCACCAACCAAACTACTGCTGTTTTCAAGTGGAGGTTTGCGGTATTATAGTCCAGTATCCTCCAAATCTAGATAAGGAATTCTTTATGATTGATTTTCCAAAAAAGACATAAATGTTTTTGTGGCAGTTTCTGTCCAAAGGCAAACGTTTCTAAGTTTAATAAGCTCAACACTCAACCAGTGTTCAATTGCATTAAAGCCGCAAGACTGTATGAAAACAGTCCAAATATTGGTGGGGTGTAAAGTTATTACATTTGCATGAAAACCAAATAAATACTCTCAGACATTAAGTGATGTGGCCAGACACCCTGCTACTCCTGCTTGAAATCTACCAGTTTCAGCTGATTAGACTGTGACAGCTGTGACAGTTGGGGGATTTTCGGAGGTATGAAGCAGATGCTAACAGACGTATGTGGTTTTTGCTGAAATCCTGATCCGTGTGTTATGTGTTTGTTGAAGAGTTGAAGGTGTTGGTGAGTTTCTTGTCCTGCTGAAAGCTTCTGCTGGATGCCATGACCATCAGCAGGAAGTCAGCTTTCACTGTTCTGTGAAAAACCCTTTCACCTTGATGAGTGTATAGCCCATCATTGTGCACATTGTCTTTTTAAGTCTGTGGGGTGTCCTATTTCTTCCCATGTGGACTGATGAAATCTGACGGTCTTAAAAGGTCTTCATGCTGTATGGTATTTCAAACCTCCCCGTGGCACCAGTGACAAAGCTGGACAGTCTGATGATAATCAGCTTAAAGGCCGCTTTTGCACCCATACACACACTGTGATATCGACAAGGTGGTGACTGTTTGTTGTTGTGAAGGTCAAGAGCCTGCTGTGTGGTGCTGTATATGGCCCCTGGGCTCCCTCATTTCTCGCTTTTCTTCATGGCCCCATACGTTATGCATCGGTACCCTTATTGCCAGTGGAATAGCATCCTTCTGCATCAGCCATTTCTAAGCCTAACCTGAAGTTCCTGCTGATCAATGTCTAAAATCTATCATGCGGCTAAATTGCCTGTTGCACCTAATTTATAAATCAGCTACACAGGTTTCTTTTATTTACTTGTTATTTATTTGGACTGGATAATATGTAAATATATTTAATTACACTGGGACTCATGGTTGTGAAAACAACATATTTTACTATAGCAACTCTTGAAGTTCTGCTCTGCTCTGATGTGCTTAAAAAAAAAACCAATATATATATATCAGGGTTCCATGGGAAACATGATATCCTGTTGCTCTTCTCTCTCTGATGGTACCATGACTTGCATACATTGTTTGTTCTCTATCCATAAAATGCAGTGGGGTGTTTTGTAAAAAATACCTGTTTATCTGCAGAAATTGGCACATTCACATTTGTTCTTCTAGCTGACATCCAGGTTTGTTATGGGTGTGGTTTGTAACTCATGCATAACATGCTTGGACAATCCATGTGCGTGGATGAGGCACTAAAACATCATTTGGAGCCATCCATCCAAAACAGATTAATATCTCTTTTATTAATCAAGATAACAGACATTTCCTTCAGTGATTTCTTATTTCCAGCGCTTCTTTCATGCCCACATGTACACGCACATAAACGTGCTCAAACACAAGACATGCCATATTTACACCTTGTGCACTTTTCATATTTATAGTGGCATAGTGGTAAAACCTACTGCTTACATATGCAACGCATATACTATGATGCTAAAGTGTGCGTATGTTTGTGCATTTGTTTTCTTCCAGGCTTGTGTCTGAACCCTTGCAGGTTGCAGGTCATTGCTGTGAATCCACAAGTGTAAATTTATTTTAGCAAATTCATTAATTTTCCTTGTGCTACAAATTGAGATATGATGAGATATGTCTATAAACAGAGAGACGGAGCTTAATGGCAGGTGTGGAGTTTAATTGGGCTGTGTGAGCCAAACCAGCATGCAGTGAAGCAGTCTGACACAGACCTAATGGAACTAATCACCTTGTTTTTGCAAAGGCACTTCAAGTAGAAACGCTGATAACACTGGCTTTTCATTAAATGGGGGCATTTAATGATAAGCCCCCCCCCTTTTTTTGGGGGGCAAAACAATTGTGGGAGAAATATGGACAGAGGTGGGCCCCATCAACCAATACCCTATCTGCCCCATCTACACCCTCCTATCACCCCAAATGCCCAAAAATGGAGCATTTTACATCTTACAAACACATGACTGCTTAGTTTGGACCCACATAACTTAGTAGCTGAACACAGCCTGTCTGTTTCAACTCTTTTGAGTGGGAGTCTCAATCAGGATAAGACTGCTGACAGTAGATTTATAAATATATGTTTGCTAGTTGTGTCAAGTAGGGCATGAATATTTCTAACAGAGCGCTTAGCTGCACTCTGCTCTGATAGTGTTTGGGTTCTGCATTAAATACTACAGGTTCTTTAGCTTCAGATACTAAAGAAAAAAACTATCTAAATTACAACTTGCAGTCAGGCCTTGCACCAGACCTAGGGGAAATCTGGACCAGCAGCAAGGGAGCACTGTTTGGCTAAGATGTACATACACTAGCTCTGTGGATCAACAAGGAGGGGACGAGAGTTAGCGTGTTGCTCGTGCTTATGCTCATTTATTTCTGGCTCCACAATTGTATACAATTCACAATCACATTCCCTGTGAATTTAGTGAATGCAACTTAAAACCAAAAGGTTCATCCAAATAAGATAAAGACAGTAGAATCAAACGCAGAAGAAAGAATAAAACATTATGCCTAAAGAAATACAACTGCACATACAATCAACATATTTCATATCAACAGAAACTCAAAATATAATATGTACCAAAAGAATATAGCACACCCATTCACTTTTCCTTCAGAATTAAGCAAACTCACATAATACATATACGATCCTACACTAACATCATATTAACCTTTCTGTTGTATTATTACCTTCTTTCACCTTCTCTCTCACACTCACACACTCACACACACACACACACACACACACACACACACACACACACACACACACACACACACACACACACACACCTCTGCCTATAGACAACTTAACAAATCGATCCTAGCATTTCTCTTATCACAGCCTCTACACCGCTGGCTGATATTTTTAGGAGTAGCTCAACACATTTTCTCTTGTTACCGATGGCTACTATTGCTTATATCCACACTAACAATACTACAGTGAAAACAATTCAGCTCGCAGACAGACGCCTGGACAATGAACTAGAAAACAAGCTTACCACACATACGACTGTTCTCCAAACCATATCATAACTGTCTGCATGTGTTCAACCATCTACATCATCTACAGCCGCACTTGGAAGGACTTAAACCTGCATGAAGCTGTCTGTCACAGAAAGGTTTTTACCCCATAACCCCATAAAGAGGGGCAGATTTGAAGCGTTTGGGTTATAAAAAGCTATTTTAAAAGGCTGATGTATCCTAACTTTTTAACTCTATCAGGTTAAATGATGATCTTACCGAGGACGCCATCAGGTAGATGTAAATGTCCGGCCGTTCAGTGGGATCATTTCTCCATGAAGATGAAGGCAAACAGAAGGGACAATGAGAAAGACCCACATATGTGAGTGTTTCATTGTACTGTTTTTTTCCGGTACAGCTGGTGTGTTAAAATACTATGTTTTTTAAATTGTGCCGCCGACAGTTTTCACTTCCGGTGGGCGTGGCTTTCGGAGTATGACGCGTTGCTCTCTGTCCTATCACAGGACGCCCTGAGGAAGCTTTTCCTTCAGCCCAGCAGGATTTTGACTCGTATTAACTCGTTTGGTACTCATACCAGTGAAAATGGCTTTATCCTTACTGGATACCGGTTTCAGCACCGAATAGTTATTAAAGCGCAGGAGCTGAACCAGGTAGCTGAAGTCTCCTGGTGGAGCCACAGCAGCACTACAGCACCACCTATAGACGTAGATGGGTATGACTTTGATGTATGTGTAAATGTATCTGAGGGGTGCCAGTCTACATAAAACGTCAAATATTTCTAATTTACATATATGCCCTTTTTTATTTTTTATTTTTGTCTTCCCCTTGTCCAAGTTTGAAACACTGCAGTCAAATTATGTTTACACATACCTGGCAATAAAAATATTTCTGATTCTGCTTCTGGACAAAAATCCATTTCATGAAAATAAAGTAAGTAAGTAGTAAGTAAGTAGTAGTAAGAATCAGTCCTGTTGCTGTGGGATTCATACTTTACCCTCATGTTAATCTACCATTGCATTATCTTCTTTCATCTTGCCATTCTGAGCCAGTGAATAAACCTCAGTCAGTCTTTGGCTTTTCATTGTGATGTCAACGTATTTGAAAGACGGTGAGGCTGTGTTAAATGTATAAGACCACCCTTGGGTCTCTAAGCAATAGACACTGAAATGGCAGCTGACAGCAATAATAATGCTGAGAAGAAAGAAGACATGGCCGAGCGATAGCCAGTCTCTATTAGCCATCTTTTCCTTTACTGTTTTCCTGCTAGCTTGGGTGGACTGGAGCCAGGCAGAGGCTGCTGCCTTCAGGACGTGTCTCCAACCATCACCCAGCTCCGCTTGTGGACAATTTGAGTATCAGAAAACTTTTTAATAGAGCTCAATTTAATTTACATTTTATTTCCTTTGCTGGGAGTTTTTTTCCACTGGACTAAGAAATACCAAATGGTGGATCATGGTGACGGGGAGAAGACTGACTGTTCATAGTTCAAGCACAGAAGGACTGATTTAATTTGGATAAAGACTGAAAAAAGAGAGAGAGAGAGAGAGAGAGAGAGAGACATTTCAGAAGATTTTGAGTTGTGATATTTCAATTATATTGTTGGCAGCTGTTTGAGTTGTCGGACTAAGTCAGATCATTTCCATTTAAATAATGTTATGCTTTTATGCATTTATTTTTGTGCTTATGTCACTACAATGAAAGACATTATATTCAGCTAAACAAACTGGCACAGATTTAAAGGGAAGGTACGTTCCTTAGCAGTGCAGGGAAAGATGGAGCAAGTGATATACTACTACATGTTCCAAATATTACATAAATATAATATCAATGCAAATACATGCAAGGAAAAAGTCTGTTATTGGAAAGTTGGGTAATGTCAAGGGGGTGTTAATAAAGCAAGAGACATCCTAACTTGGTGCCAGAGTACTATTGATCTCATCACTTGAGATTGAAGAGGGGAGTGGGTTACTTTCCCTCTGCTGAACGAAGAAAGTAATTGGGTGAGCTGACCTTGCAGAGATGCAGGAGAGAAAAGGTTCAGAGAAGAGAAAAGACAAAGAGTGAGATGTGTTGATGCATCGATTTTTATTATAACAGCATTTATTTTTCTTTAATTCACTTGAGCGACATGAGATAAAGACACGTGTTCACATAAACGTGTCTTGAGGTTTGTGATGTGATCTAATAAAGAACCACATATTTGTAGGTTCCATTGATAAACCACACAGAGGTCACTGAGGCACAGACTTTTTTTTCCACTAGTAAAATCTGGATTAGGAGCCAAATTATAAAGTAGGATTAACCCCTAACCTTATATATTGGATTTAATTGGAAGATGTAGTGACTTTAGCTGTTTAGAGATTATTTTCTTTCATAAAACACAATGCATAATTTGATGTTGGACCTTTTATGAGGACAAATACATTGTCATCAGCATGATAACACTATGTTCTGCACACAGTTAGACAAAGGCCTGTTAAAGGAGAAGGTCAACGTTTTCTTCCACACGCATTCACATCTCCTCACATCTTCTAATGCAAGTCATTGGAGAAAATCAAATAAGGTTGGGTGTAATAGAGCCGTTTTATGGACTGGATAGTAAAAGCTCTATTTGTATGAATTATCATGAAAATAACATCTGTGACCATGATGCAACAAGTGCAGCATTGAAGGAATGAATTGCATGAAAATTCCTCAATTCTTCTCATGAGAATTGCAGAGCTACATTTGAAAGTGTTTTTGGGATACTTTGAGATGGCTGTCTGTCTGCATCAGTCTTTAGACATTATTTGTGGAAAAAAAATCACATAAATCTGTGAAGAAGAAACTTTCTTACCTGTGAGGTAACTGTAGGAAAAAGATCCCAGGGTGCATTGAGGGGCTCTCCGGTAACTTCTGGCACCCCTCTCCTATCATCTTTATCAGCAGATAGGGTAACACATTCGTACTGATGAGCAGTAGAAAAATGATTCATTATTTATGTTATTTTGACTATTTTGTTACATTTTTTCGACTTTGGGTTTTTATTCATGCTTGTGTGTTTCGTGGGCAACCATCATTTCCCAAGTGTATCTAGTCCACAGTTCTCCCTGGACCATATTTTTCAGTCTGCTTGTACTAAAACGAGCTGAAGCAAGGAAGTGGGAGAGTGTTAATTCTCTTGTATACACAGACGCGAGAAACAGAGCGATGAAACAAATCTGGTTATTTATGATTTTCTCTGCACACACACCTGGAAGCCTGAGAGACTTCTTGCACACAAAGACAACATAAGCAAATAAATGTTGCATTTGGTCCCTGCACAATCATCCATTTCATTCAGTCTGTGCAGGCTGAGACAAACCATTTTCTTTTGAATGGGTCCTTTAGGTCACAGATTTAATGGATTTAAGTTTGAAGAGTTGGTTTCAGATCCACGTCTTGAATTTGTCAGTTTGGACAGAAACTGGATGAAACCTTCAACTTTAAATTCAAAACCAGAGCTAGACAGCCCACAGAGTATGCAAACAGCCTGTACATTTCTAAACTGGGTCATTCTTTGTTTTACTTGGGTGTAAACTGCTGCTGGTGTTAAAAATGATCAGTTTCCCTCAGTTGAAATGTTGAGGCAGGTCGATTGCTCTGCTACTCAGGTTAGAGGTGAAAAACAATTGGAGCAAATTGCTTCAAGGCAACATTATCTTATCATCTTTTTATTTTTCCTCCTTTACTTTAGAATCCCATTTCAGCCTTTTATCTTTCATAAACTTCAACACTTTGACTGGCAGAGTTTGTGTTTTCATGCCTTTTTCCCCCTCTATTTATTTTTCTCGTTTCGCTTCTAAACCCTTTTCGTGTTCTTTCTGCCTATAAACCGTTGGACTTTGACTGTCACAGCTCCCCTGTGTTTGCTGCAGTGATAATTCAAGTGAATGATCTAATTTGGCAGGCTGTATATCTCACAGCATACCAACGGAAATAAAGAAAACATTATTTTAAAGGAGGAGTCACCAGATAAAAATAAGGCCCCCTGGGTCAGCCCAAGACATCGAGGCCAACAGGGAAATATTGATCAATGGAAACAGATCTTCAAATGGCCTAGCTGTAGTCTCCTTATCGCTATATGATACGCCAAACATGTTCATTATTATTATTTTCATATTCTTGTACATTGGCGCATTCCTGTGTTGTGGTTAAGATGCATACATCCAAGGAGGAGATTTAATCCTTTATGTGTACAGCGAAAATTAAAACTACTGCAGATCTTTCAATACACTGAGCACCCCTGCAATATCTCACCAGTTCACTGCGTGTGCGAGCCGTGCTTGTGCATCCATCACCACGGTGTTTGGTGTCCACAAGATTGATGTGCCGCTAACACGCACAGACATATAGCTGGATTCCTTCACCATTCCATTATCCCTCGCCTATTTCCTTGGGGAGAGCACAGGCAGGATTATACACCGTATTGTGGTGGATCGAGCCTCACGTGAGGCCACCTGTGGCACCACAGATGGGGGATTTTCTATTGCTTCCATCAAAATGCTGAGCGAGAGCCACTGTGTTGTCACAAGCACCTGCAGGATTATATTATGTAATCCCTGGATAGCAGTGAAAAAAGGGTAAAGGGGATAGGAAGACTTTGGGACTCATGTTATATTGCACGCGCTGGCTCTAATTCGCCACCCTGTGCACACCAGCTCCACGCTCACAGGCACAATTTCAACACAATTCTGCTGCTCGCTGCCTCCTTTGTTCTCTCGCTTTCATTATGCACACACAGGTACACGCACACATACAAACACACGTGCACACATGCAGGGTAAAAAATGGGAAGGCTGTACGAGCTGCACAATTTCTCTTTTGCTGTGACACGAGCAGAAATTAAGGTGTTCCATCAGTGCTCAGACAATATCTGCCATTTCATAGATTCAATTATATTGACGTTACTTACTCTCAGTTCGCGCCTTTACCTGCCTTCACTGATACACATCGGATGTTTCGCTGGGTGTTTCTCTGGATGTCTTCACTTCCATCCATGAATGATGAATATATTTAAACTGCTTGTTTACCATAAATTTAATGACTTCATCCACCGTAATTCATCATGTTTATTAGAACTGCCACTTCCTCTGCTTTTCTTCTTCTTTCATCTCTTTTCATCTCATGAATCCTCAACACCATTTTAAAAAAATAAATCTTATGCATTAACCAAATATGATATTGTCAGAAACCCCATGAGACTTAATCCAGTTGATTAGGGAGGACCTTGGGCTCAGTTTTCAATCTCCCCCTGACACCCATTCTTTTTCCAGTAATTATTTGTTAATCTCAAGATCAGCACTAATATACCTGCAGATCAATATATCACCAATTTAGACAAACGCACGCGCACACACACACACACACATACAATTCACAGAGACTTTGCAGTCAATAGAGAGGATTATCTATGAGTCAGCCAATAGAGAGACTATATGGGAAATCAATTGTGGCCCTGTTGTTTTCGAAAATTGTTGTTTCACGTCTTCACTGTTAATGAGACCTGACCTTTGACCTCTCACGCATGAGTCATGGATGGCCTTAGGTTTTCTCTGGAAATGAAATTGTGCCTTTGTAGCTTTGAGGGGCTCAATAAACAAATCCATGGCTGGTCGCACTTTATGCTTTATCTTTCAGCTGAAGGTGAATTTTGATAAGAAACAGAAATAAAGAGGGGTGTATAATCAACAAGAGTCTGAACCCAGCATGGCTGTGTGAATCCTCACAGCTGTACGGGTTTTATTCTGGGTCTTGTCTACACTTTCAACCAGACTTTGTCTAAGCTCAGCACTCTACAGGATTTGTACTGACAGTGAGAAGACATGTGTCTGTGTAAGTGTGAAGCAAGATTTCTATCCAGAAACTATCCAGCCACACAAGTGTGCTTGGGTGGGTTTGTGTGTGTGTGTACTTGTACACTCTATAAGTTTGCAGCCATGGCTCAAATTCATTATGATGATCAACAGGATTATAAATGCTGATTGCTTCACATTATTTTCTCAGATGATGTGTGTGGACCTGACACTGTCTGAAGTTTCACACATGTAGCGCACAAAAGGAGCTAAACCGTCTCAGATGAGTTCTCACCTGGTGGGTACACTGCAAGCGGTGCTGGTGAGGGGTAACTTCATGTGATTTCAGGGGGCAGGACATGATGCAAAAAGTTCTTTGAATTTGTTTGATCATTTTGGCACTAACCCTAATTTTCCAGAGTTCATCATCACTCCAATGTGAGATTTCCATTTAAGTCTTCATGCAGATGACTCTTTTTCTCCATCCTTCAAGTATCATGCCATGGGACATGGCCTGCATGCATCTGTGAAAGCATTGTCAAATGTCTCTGTGCTGAAAACACTCCCAATGAACAAAGAGAATCAGTTGCAAAGCATTGCTGATGACAAAAAATTATATGAATGGCCGCATGAAGAACACAGTTTCACTCAGTTCTCATGGATTAGAATCGACACACCACTGCGGATCTATCAGTGGTTCACAGGAACATTAATGTGAAGCTCCACAGCCAGCAGTGAGCATGCTATTCATATACTGTCCTAGTATGTAATAAACAAAGCAGCCGAAGCTTGTCGTCCATGTCACATTAATGAGCGTATCATGTATCATTTGTGTCATGTGACAGTAAACAGAGTTAATATTAGGGGAGGGGATCTTTTACTATCTCTTTCACTATTCTATTCGATTCAATTGTGATTTTTGGGATTACGATTCGATTCAAAGTTGATTTTGGATTCAAAACGATTTGATTCATAGTGATTTCTGCTTCAATCTATAGATGTGCAAAGGATCCTCGTGATCAACTCCAGCCTGCTTTGCATGACAGAATGACAAATGGAGACATTAAAGTCTTTTTCACAAGTGTCTCTTGATAAAAAAAAAATTGTGCGTTTAAACATGGTGCAAGGTAGGGCGACCTCCCCAGCTCCTAGACCGGTGACGGCACCCCTCTAGAAACCGGACCAGAGTAGACCAGACCAGAAACCTCCAGAGACTAGAAACTAGACCAGGGCCAGCTGAATGTCTCCTCCATTGTTGTAGTTTCCTCCTTGTTTTGGTGCGTACTGTGCATGCGTATGTTTCAGAACCAGCTCTGTGGTGACGTCAGGACGTCCCGCAGAGAACCTGCGGATTTGTTTTGGGGTTTTTTTAAATCGATTTTAGGACATTTTAAATTGATTCTGAATCATAGTAAATGAGAATCGTGATGTTTATATGAATTTTTTGGCACACCCCGAGTCAACATGTAACAAATGATAAATGGCTGTCATTCGAATCATCATTACTTGACTGAGCACAGTGTTCGACAGATAACGTAGAACTGATGTGGGACGGTGGACACTTATTAGCTTTATAATAAAAAATGGAGAGGCATCTTTGCTCTAAAATTAAAACTCCCGTGAGAAGTAGGCTTTACTGGAAAGAATATTGACAATATAAAAAAATTTGTGAGGTAAAAATGAGAAACTGCCTCAGAGATCATGAGCACCAAATCATATCATAAACTTACCAATAAAGTTTATCATACAAGAGCTTTAATTCCAGTCCAAGGACATGTCTTGGTTTTTGCCTCCTGAATCTTGACCGGCTGATGATTCTGTGGACACATCACTTTTTCATGAGTCCATTCGTTGTCAGCTAATGCGAATAGCAAACGCGAGACGACGCTCCCCTGGAGGTTCCGGGGTGGAATAATGTGACATTTCAGGCTAACATCATTATGACTCTGTCCCATTTCTAACTTTGTTACACCTGCTCCCCTGACTCCCTCAGCGGAAAGGGTATGTGAATTAGGTGATTGTTATTCATTCTACTTTCTGCATAATGTAAGCTTCATTTCATTACTACATTCTTCAGGCAGCCTCTTCTTCATATATAATGTGGTGTTTTATATGTATAACGGTGCACGACAGCAGAGTGCAATTGGCCTTCCAGTTTAGCGATGCGCCCAGGTCACAGGGGGCAGGAGTCAATCCCAAAGTGCACCGGATAAGAGGATGCATATAACATTTCACGAATAGCTAAAACATCAGTCCATTACGAAGCAACTCGCTTGGAATTATTAATATTAAAGTTTTGTAACAAATATTTATCAGTGTTTAAACCTCCTAGTTTTGGTTGCAAGGGCAACATTTTATTACCAGACAGAAAGGGTGAGAAGAACAAACAAACAACAACATCAAAAAAAAAACAAAAAACCCCAACAACACTAATTTAATGCGAAGTTTGCATGTTC
This sequence comes from Echeneis naucrates, assembly GCF_900963305.1. NCBI lineage: Eukaryota > Metazoa > Chordata > Actinopteri > Carangiformes > Echeneidae > Echeneis > Echeneis naucrates. The sequence goes on from NC_042511.1 coordinate 8,325,788, forward strand.
TCTTCTTAATTGTGTAAATCACTCAGTTCTTCTCACAATTTCATGTCTTCTGATTTGAAACTCCAAATGTGTCAATGAGTTCTCTCCTGGGTGTTTACAGCCTCTTGCCAAGTGCATGCTGGGATGAGATCCAGCTTTCCACAACCCGAAACCGTCTTGAAACAATGAACAACATTGCACTGCTGCAAAACAGACGGACAATATGTTTGGCAAGTTTCAAATACAATCATCGTTAATATATGAATTTCTGCCAAAATATAAATCTGAGGCGGCATGGCGGCATCGTGGTTGGCGCTGTTGCCTCACGATGAGAAGGTTGCGGGTTCAGTTCCCGGTCTGGGGCCTTTCTGTGCAGAGTTTGTTCTCTCTGTGCCTGTGTGGGTTTCCTCCCACCGTCCAAAGACATCATGTTTGGGTTAACTGGTGACTCTAAACTGTCCGTAGGTCTGAGTGTGAGTGGTTGTTGGTCTCTGTCTGTCTCTGTGTGTTGGCCCTGTGATGGACTGGTGACCCCGCCCTCACCCAGTCTCAGCTGGGATTGGCTCCAGCACCTCTGCAACCCAGAAACAGATAAGTGCTAGAAGATTAATTAAAAAATGAATATCAATAAAGGAAGATTATCATGTGATTTAAAACTTAAAAAAATAAAGTGAATGGTGACTTCAGACACATTCCTGTTTATTTAACAAAAACCAAAGTGCTTTTTTTTGCATAAACCAGCAGAGTTTCTGGATGGAAACCCTGTTCTCTGATGAGGGAGTCATAAAACAGTCATTGTTAAATGGAGCTCTTCATTCATTCAAAAGACACATTGTTTATATATATACATATATATATATAATCCACAGTCCAGTAAAGTATATTTCCTGTTGTAGTGTAGTTGTACAGAAAACAAATATTTACGACTCCATTGTAAACGGAGCGTATGAATTTCGAAACGTTTTCTTTCTATTGTGTGATTGAAGTTGTGTTTTCTTCCCCAGTTTTCACTAAATAGTACTTTGTTATTCACCTTGGCAATGTGGCGTATCTCAAGAAATTTGAGCTTTGGAGAACTACTGACATGTCTGACATCAAACAGATGGTGGCAGTAGCATAGTTCTTCAGTATTTTCTGGCTGTAATGTATGCATGGCACATAAGGAGACTTCTGCCTTTGATTCTGGAGCCAACTTGCACCTGTGTGTCCATTACAATGAAAATTCTGTGTTGTGGTGTTTCAATGTGGACAAAGGTCATTTCAAGAGTGAACAGAAACACCTTTGTGGAAATGTATTGATGTTTTGCACGAAAACAGCATTTTAAAATGTAAGTCAATTCAAATTGTGTTTTTTTTTTTTTCAAATTTCACTGAACGTGGCCAAAACCTCCAATGGTTTCAGCACCAGCAATTTTCGACACATCCATCCTCTTAGTTTTAGAACATAAGACAGAGAATTTGTAGAAAAGGAAGTAAGCCAGTGATGCAGACATGCTCCCTTCTTGACAGGAAGCAACATCTTTAACGTGTATTTTAGATCTGTATACATAAAAACATAAAGCAACAACACCCAGACCAAAAGACAAAGGGCAATAAGTTCATACATACAGAGCAGATACAGTGCACAAGTAAATCATAGCGGCAAAATTACACAAAAGCACACATTATCTGCTCCCTCAAAGTCACGCCAGTGAGCATGTAAAATTATGGTGTCTTTCGGAAACATTTTATAGTCACCAAATCTTCCTTGGATTCGCCTGACAATAAAAAAAAAGACAGTCACCCATCAAACGCACATCATCTCCTCCCCTCGGTTTGGCTTTGTTGTAAGAAATCATTTTTCATTTTGTGTATCATTTTGTTACCTACAGCGAGGAGCGGTGTCGCAGGATGAGATGGATAAATGGAGCAGAATGGCAAATGGGAGTGAGGAATGAACTCCTGACCCTCAGGGCATAAAACTGCTATGGAGCCAGGTATACTGGACACAGCAGCATGAGACAGACATTTTAAATGTAATACTCTGATGAAATATAGATCTGCTTTTGTAAAAAGGTAAAATCTGACCTTGGGAAAGATGTGTTAGCATACATTTACGACCCCCATGTATTATGATGCAGCCATGCTTGCAGCTTTGGTCCACCCTGAAGCTTTATGAAAATCACTGGAGTCATTGTTCTGACATTTTGTACAAAACCATTGTGGCATCCAGAGAATAAAGACAACTGATAGCTGACATTTTTGACCACTTCTGTCCTGTGTTTCAGTGATTAATGGATGGATGGACAGGCAGAAGATGAAGTCTACCAACTCTTGGTGTTACGCACCACACCAACATCAATGGTATGGATTGGTAAAAAACAAAAACAAACAAAAAAAAATCTTTGTACAGTTATTCATAGTTGAAACATAAATGATCATCTACTGAATGTTTCTTTGTGACATTATAAAGCTCACATGTGTGGTTTGGATGGAAATGTGCTGACAAATTGTATACATGCTATCATGTCCATCCTGGATTTGTCATAACCTCTGTAATCTCCTCACTTTTCATCTTGTGCCATCACAAGACAATTTGCTTATTTTATTTTGCATTTATGTTGGTGTTTTAAACTCAAACAGTGAAACTGGAACAACATTATACCTTCTAAATATAAGCCTATGTTTGCTTTGCCATTGTGTGCACGTTAGCATGCTGAAGTTAGCAATTACCTAAAAGCCGTGCTGTGGTTATGTACGGCCTCACAGAGCCACCAGCATTGACTGTTATGATCCTGAAATAAAAATGCAAACTGAAACAAGAACAGACATTTGGGGTTGTAAATAAATAATCCCCCCTCATTCACTTCCTCCTTCAGCCTTTCCACACTTCCATAATGCATCTCTGTTAGTTTCAGCACTCGTACCGCCATTTACAGAAGCAGTTTTGGCCAAAATCTGCTTACTTCTCTGCCTCATTGTGCAAAACATAAGAATTCCCTGAGAGTTTTTAGACACATTGTCAATACAGTTGAATAGCTCTTCATGTTTTAAATTTCAGGTCGAGTTGAAGACGTGTTGATAGCTGGTTACAGGATGAAACAATGGGGGTGGGGCAGTCATCGTTGTAAGTAACTATTCCCCGGTGACAGGCCATGAACAACCCTGTTGTTAAGGTGCAATCAAGACTGATGACTCCGCTTTTGCTTTGATTTAAGGTATTTCATTGGACCAGCAAACACAGAGGGAGCTAAGAAAGTGTTAATCAGAGGGTTATGTCCAACTAAAAGCATTATTGTCCGTGCTCTAAACCTCGGGACTGGGGATATACTTACACCAGCCAGTGTGCGTGTGTGCGCTCCACTCCTGCTTTATAACACAAGTGGAGCAGAGGCTGCTTCACAGAATGGATGGCTTCTGTCAGACTGAGGAGAAGAGCTAGATTGATCGGGAAAAAGAGGAAAAGAGGGTGAAAGACTGAGGTTGAGGTAGTATGAAGAGTGTGAGACTGATGGCAGATGATGCGGGGTGCGAGAAAAGAGTGCTCGTTTTCCATCCTCACTGGTTGCAAAGTCGAGGTATGGCGACGCCTGGAGCACTAAAAGGATGTAGTGATTGATTAATGCATTGCCCACCCCCCCCAACACACACACACACACAACTGAGTCTCCTGTCCTCTGTGTCTACCTTTTGACTTGTCTCCTACTGAAACATAATCCTTTCTGGACTCTCTTTATTAATCAAATAGCTTGGTAGTCATATCCAGTTTCTCGTTCGCCTGCCAGAAACCACAAGTCTAGTGTTGCAAAACAGCAGACACACTGATAGAAAACACAATAAGCGACACGGTGTTCCTCACAACTCTGCTTTAAGGTATGAATATGACATTCAGTGAAATCAGTCAAAGAAAGAAAAATCATCCTTCACTGTCAGAACTCAGGTAGCTAGAATAGAGAACTAGAAGTGCCTCTGTGTGTTTTCATTCCATGTCACAGCTTTGTTGTACGTTTCTCCTGCCTTAAGTGTTTTAAAATGTATCCAAGCAAAACAGCTTTTTACGCTTTAGAAGGGGAACATTTTGCAGACTGAGGTCATTTGCAATCATTCTTAATTCTCAAAGTGTCAAGGCTGAAATTTTTATTTGTTTCCTTGCCTCGAGTTAGATGGGAAGATTGTTAGCACTCCTTTCTGTGTGTGTTATAGATGGTGCTGATGTCAGCAGGCGATTAGCCTTGCTTAGAATAAAGGGCCCTTTCTGGTGCACTCTTAGCACCCCTGAAGAATAGCATCCACCTATTTCCTTTATGTGAGCAGGACATTAAACATCTGATATCTCCCAATAGTCAGCATGTGGCATGTTTAGGTTATATATGTTGTAGTGCATGGCAACAGGCTGCATGTGAGGGCAGGGGGACAATGTGCCATGGGTTTCTTTGCCCAAGGCTCTCCAGAGTTGAGGATAACTCCTGTATTAAGCAGCCGGAGGCTGCGAATAACTTCCACTGTTGAAAACCCAATCTGCTGGGTCCTTGGTTGGTTAGGTCATACTGTTCGGGTCTGCTGGAAAAAGGACATAAATACAGACTGACAAAAACTAAAGCTGGGAGGTGAAGTTGTATAATGAATACATCACAGAGGCAGAAATACAAAATTGAAGAACCAGGAGGGACCAGAAGAACTGACACAATGAAAAATTAAGTGAACATGAACAAGCTAACATTAATATACTCAAGGGGAGCAGATGAAGAGTCTGGGGTCCAAACCAAATGACTGTGGCCAGTGACCAGAGGCTGTAAATACAACACTAAGTTGTTATCATTTAGAAACATGTCTTAGAAAGAGCTGCTAGGTTAAGATCAGATCAAAATCAGGAGGTCAAAAATGTTTTTTTATTTGAAGAAAAAAATGGTTACATACGTTGCTCTTAATTGTGTACATGAGGTAGGTAGCACAAGAAGCAGAAAAAAAAACTAAATTGATAAAGATATATCAGTAGATAAATTAAACAATAACAAATGTGATAGTAATAAGTCTAACTGTTCTGTATGCACTTTCCCCTATCCATGACCTTCTCCTGCGAACAGAGTATTATAATGGGATGGTAAGATGATGAGATGGTAGCCATGTCAAGAACATCAACAACACAAATATTAATAAATAGAGATAGAAAAAGAAATAAATAAAGACAATTGCACATACATGTATAACTCTGATTGAAAACAGTGCAACTGCTGAGACAAAGAAAGAAAACAGAACCAGACGAGTGGAGTCATAAACGACCAGATCCTGCCTGTAAGTTTCCATATAACTGACTTTTTCCTGTAACTTCCAAACTTATCTTGTTCAAGCCTAAGAATGAATGATATCTTCATTACAAAAATATCCTGAAACACTTAAACAACGTTAGAAGAATCCTTTGCCAACAATTTCCTGCTGATTGCTTTCATACTTGCTAATAGTAGAGTATTATACATGTTTGTTTTCAGATCCCTTCACAGGGTGTGGTCTTAATCCCAGACAAAAGATCTCAAACTCTGATCAGTCTTTTTTTTTCCTTTCATTATTTTCTCCATGGTCAATTTAACACCTTCCCAGAATTTTGAAATGACCAGGTTAGGGTTAGTCCTGAAATACATGAAAATTTGATGCCTTTATTCTCACCGCAGGATCTCCAGCAAGATGTACTTTCACCTCAAGAAATCCTGTGAGCTGGAACTCTAAAAAACATGAGCATACTTTTCCACCCAAAGACTCTCCAAGACTCTCCATTGTTTTCAAATGATTTTTTCCCACATTTCCATTCGCACCTTGATGTTCCTCTCCTTCTCCCATTTCTGCTTAATATCGTAAAACTCTCCCCTTCTTCTTGTAGCACGACCAGGGTCTGGCCTGTAGCCGAGCAGAAATATCTTCACTTCAATACTTCCTTTTTAATTATTTCCTCTAGGTAATGTCTACGTTGCAGAAATCTATATAAGTCCTGATTAGTTAAGCCAAATTGATTTTTAAGATCTTGGAATGATCGCAGTGAGCCTTCCTCATAGAGGTCACTGTGTTCTTCTTGAACCCTTTATTGGCCCACTGTATAAACCTTGCATCAGTCAGTTTGGTAAGAAATCTGAGTATGGTTTATCTGCACCACTTGGTAGTCATTTTTAATAGTTGGGAGGGAGAGGCCTACTTTGTCTTTTGCTAGTTGAAGAGTCATAAAGCGAATTTATTAATTTGTCTAACTCTCTGAAATTTTCCCTTTGGAAGTTCTGCTGGTATGTTTCAGAACAGAAGTAATAGTCTGGGTAACACGTTCATTTTTATTGCTTCTACCCTCTTTACTAATTGTAAAAAGGGCGATAGAGTCCATCTGGTCAGATTAGATTTATTTTGGAAATTAGGGGGTCATAATTTTCTGATATAATTGTGTCAGGTCTTTTGGAATAGTCATACCTAGATATTTAATTGACTTTGAATCCAACATAGGACAATAATTAAATGTCAGAGATGTGAGTAATTCTGGAAGGGAAGTGAGTTGATGCCCCAAGTATATCAAAATATCATCTGCAAACAGGGCAATTTTGTGTTTTTCTTGATTCCCTTTTTCTTCTCATTCCGTCTTATCCACTGACTCAGTGGCTTTATAAAGATGGTGAATAAGAGCAGAGACAGGACAGCCCTGTTAACATCCCCTTTCTAATTAAAAAATATTGGATAATCCTCTGTGAATCTGAATCTTGGCTGCTGGCCTATAGAACAAAGATTGTATTCTCCTGGCAATATCTTATATAAGGAAGACCAGTCAACAGAGTCGAATGACTTTTCTGCATTTAACCCTTACAAGACAGACTCCAAACTATTATTTTTATATGGTTAATGACATGTAATGTCATTCTAACAGTGTCCTGTGTTTGGCTCTGTGTAATGAAACCTGTTTGATCCAACTGTATAAGATCTGGGAGTATTTTTCAAGATTGTGATAAATACAGATCCTCCTATAGAATGACCATACAAAAGAAATTAGGGACATGGTTGAGGTCGGGCCAGGTGCTGTGGAGAAGAGACAAACTGCGGAGGTTCAAACTCTGGTGGAACAGACAATACGTAACTACAGAAGCCGCAGACTGCCTCAGTTTCAGTCCTTGAATGCATATTTCAGATATTACCAAAAAAGGAAATGCTCATCATTTCCATAAACACTCCAAGTGAAGGGTAATCACCTCCACATTCAAAAGTGGAGAATAATTTCCGCAGGAGTTTAGCTTTAGGGCCTTTTATGAGTATTCACAACATCCTGTGCAAATGTGAAATACTTTACAGTCTGCCGTGTGCTGAATTGGCACTTCCTGCCTGCCGAGCACTTATGCAAGTTTGCTGAAATTAGTTGCGACATGTGTGAGGGAGGCAGAGAAGATAGGAGGATTTAAGAGGTCAGGCCAAGTTGAAGACATTGTTGCCTAACAGGAGTAAGGAGGTATAGGTGTGCATGAATATATTTTCCCTTTGAAAGGACTTCTCTCAACAGATCAGACCATCAAAATATTCAATCAGAAGCAAAGTCAGGTGAGAAAGGTGGCAGGTTTGGCTTTAAGAAGATATTCTACTCTTAAATAAATAAATTATTTAGGTTATTTAAAAGAATATACGTGCTGATGATTTCTTTTTGATGGTTTCCATTTAACCCACCTTCAGCTTGAAGGCGTGACTTACTCGTATGATTTATCGCAGCGCTTTGGTGAGGGAGATGCACTTATGACGGACTCCATCCTGATGAACACAGGCACAAATGCATTGGCATCAAGAGGCATCGGCCAGGGAAAGGAAATGCAATGGCTGAGTTTCCCTTTGGACCCAGAGGCAGGCACTGGAGTCAGGGGGAGTTTTGTAAAGTGATTTATTGAGGTCAGTTGTAGGATTCTAGGGCAGAAGCGGGGGTGGGGGCTGTCCTAGGTGGTGACTGGCTGAAGGCAGAGGGCTGGCACTGGAGAACAGAAGATTAGTTTGGATGGAAGGAGAGGGGGAGCACCTTAACTGTGACTGATGAGTTCATTGTAGACAGATGTGGAAGGATACCAGAGAGGTTAAGCCACGGCCACAACGAACACACATTCACAAATAAACATAGAAACAAGAAAGATGGCACACAAGGGAATAGGGCGAATGAAGAGAAACACAAGAGAAGGGAAAATTGAGTAACCAGAGGTATGAGGGAGTGTCGGCACTGTCCTCCTGGTAAATTTGTGTTCAAATCTGAGCTCTGATTGGTTTGCTGGGTATCTGGTGGGTACCGTTCTCCAGCACACACACATTAATGTTCCATTACATGCTATAAATATGTTGTTACTGTGCCAGTAAAAGCTGCCACTGCTGACCTATCTTTGTGGGTTGTCGGGAGGACTTTCTCACGCCTGGTTCCTCACTCCCCTCATCAGATTTTTTAAAGGCACCTCCGAGAACTGTATGTCATACAACTATAATTACAAGTTCCATCTCTGGATTATACACTGAATGATGCTGTTGCAGAACAGATTTAATGAGCTGCAGGGACTCTGGCAGGTCTGTGAAAAGCTGTAAATTGTCTATTGAATCAACAGGGCACATCTTAGGTAAATCATATCTAATTCTGGGCCGACAATAAAAGATTTCTGATACATTTCAATTCTTTGGTGCGGCACGTGCACATGGCCCACGGGGGTTTGTTCACACCACTTGGTCTAACTTTGTCCGGACAGCCTGTTAATTGAACAGTTTCACAAAGTATTTACCTTTCTGAGTAACATTTCCAGCACAGTTTTTCTGTGCATTGTGCTAATGGCCAACAGACGAGCTGACGCTGCTAGTTTTGGGTCATAGGCTATCAAAAGTCGTCTTTTACTTTATTCTCAGTGTGACAAAGCATTTTCATGCTTGAACTGCAGGCTGCACCAATCAATGAAACAGGGAACCCTGACCATGAATAAAACCACATTTTTAAAAGCAGAGACTCAGAGGACGATGGCAACCTGACAACAAACAGTCTTATTTGTTGTTCTCTGTAGATCTGGAGATTAATTAACTGCCTCATTTCAGAGATTTTTTTAATCATTTTCTTATGGCGTAGAACAGCCTGTCCCAGGCTGTGTATCTGACATACCCTCAAGGATGAATGGACTTAAAGCTGCATCTTATTTCACACATGACATTTTTTCCATAGAAGGAACTTTGGACTTGATTTTTTTTTTTTTTTTTAAGCATTTCAGCTGTTTTATTATACTGTACATCAACAGGTGATCATTCATTCTCAAATCCAGCACATTAAGTTCTGTTGTTTCAACTGATCCAGGTCCTGGGTAGTTGGCCCACTGTTGCCGGACTGTTTATTTTCCCATATCACAGCTTTCATTGTTTCTTGGGGATGCAGTTAATCCTTTACTCACCAGCAGCTGCAAAATGAGCCAAAACACTGGGTGGGAATCATTAACGGTCTATAATAAAGATGATTCCTCACTGATCATTACCCCTAAATGTTCTACAAATTTGAAAGCATTTAAAATAATAATTGTTAGAAATCTTACATTTTCCTTAAAAAATTGTTTAATATAGAGTTTTACAAAGACATTGATGCTGTTGATAGAATTTTCGCTTTTATCACAGTTTGAGTAGCATAGTCCTCATAATACGAGCTTGAGCGACGACTTCAGAAGATTGCAAACTAAAAAAGAAACAGCAGCAAAGCAAAGAACAATGACACAGCAGTAAACTCTTTATTTGATCTTTTCAAATGTGCTCAAAGCAGTGAAGTAAACACTTGTTTGTTTAGAAAAAGACAGATGTTGGTGTCACATCAAAATTATTTCAGCCTTGTTCATTATACAAACAATACATTTTAATGATATTCTTACATGTGTGATTATGACGTACCACACAACACTGTACTGTCTTTAGTTATTTACACAAAGGAAAAAAGCACAATAGCTCTTCTGGACATAAATATTTGACAGGTGAAGATGGAAATATCGACTGTGTAGGTCAATTTTATGTCTTTATGGGTATAATAACAATGTACACAGGTGTGTGGTTGTGAGCAGCATACATTGAAACATCAGTAACGTGTTTGGTTTTTACTTTTTAAGGGAGAGAAAATAGGATGGAGAAGAAGAGAGAGTCACTTGAACAGATAGAATCAGGATGTCATACATGAACACACACACACACACACACACACACACACACACACACACACACACACACACACACACACACTATGAAGATAATTACCTGGCAGTTGGGATAAAATGCGGTAAACTCTCGGCCTCACTTTATCACAACACAGTTCCTAATTCACTTTCTCTTCTCTTTCTCTCTCTCTCTCACACACACACACACACACCCTCACACATACAGCGAAAGCCTCAGTGGGTGCCCATCCGTCTCAGCAGTATTCCTGTATTGCATTTATTTTCTCAGAGGGGAGGGGAAGGTGCAAGCTCATGCCTTGGAGTGAAAATTGCCCGAGATGCCACTCAGGTGTACACGCCTCCATATTCAGTCTAAAAGACTGACAGACAACGAAAGCTCTGAAGGATCCACTGCAGCTTCTGGTTTACACACAGAACACTGAGGCAGAAATATTAGTTTTTGACAATGGCTCTTTTTTTTTTTTCTTTTCTTTCTTTCTTTCTTTTTTTTTTCTTTTTTTTTTTTTTTTACAGTTTTGCTACTGAAACAGTAAGCAAAGAAGCCCCTTTGTCCCATTGGTCCTCGTGTTGAGAGCGTGACGTAATAGAAAGGTTGAGAGACAGAGAGAGAAAATAGATACCGCTATCTAACGTCACAAACAAGGATTGTGTGGAGATTGTCAAGGCCTTCGCATTATATTCAGTGAATGAGGTCGCATTATAAATGAAATGTCTCTGTAAACCCTTCGCCTGCTGTGCAGGTGCAGCCGCTGCGGTGTGCATGCATCACAGTAACTGTCATGAGCCAGTTTATTGTATTTAAATGTAGGGAGAAGGGAGAAGTCAATAAATAGGAGTAACGAGCCAAAGCCCACGTCAGAGTCCAAAAGAAACAAAAATGACATTTGATGAAAGCCTCCTCTGTGATTATTAGCAGAGGGCTTTTTTGTACTTTGAACCTCTTTTCCTGTACGTTCAGTCAGTCCTTTGATCCGATAAGCATCCCGTCATTTAACAGCAATCCCTGAAAGTAAAGGTGTGAGAGCACCCCAGCCCAGCACTTTATCCCACAGCTCAGAACACTTCACATTTATGTTTGCAGTGTAAAATGTCTATTAAAACCTCTTACAACCTCAGCCATGCAGGAACAACACCCCCACCCCCACCACCACACCCCATTTCAGAAAGAGCGTTTCCAAGACTTACAGAGGATCTTCTGGAAGGCTCTGCGAAAGTCCTGGTTAAAGATGGTATAGATGACTGGGTTTAGAGAGCTGTTACAGTAGCCTATCCAGAAAAAGAATTTGAACAGCGTCTCTGGAATCTGGCACGGCTCCCGGCAGATTCCGTACAGGCTGTAGGAAAAGAAGAAGGGGAACCAGCACAAAACAAATACACCCATAACGACGGCGAGGACAAAAGTGAAGCGTTTCTCCCGAGCAGCAGACACTTTCTTCCTGTTGACCGTGCTCCGGCGTTTGCGGCGAGATGAGAACAGCTCCATGGACTTGGAACTGGTGCGCGACTTCCTGCTCGAGAATTTAGAGGCGGAGCTGCTCTTCCGGCTGGACTTCCTATCTTTCCTGTTGTCGTGGTGATGTTTAGAGGGAATGGAATTCTTCTTAGGTTTCTCGTCCGATGAGCTGCTGTCATCGAAGTCGTCGTCGTGGTCAGTCAGTGCGTGCTTGATCTGGTTTGGTAGAGGGGATTGAGCTGCCTGCGGCTGGCAGTGCCCATTCTCACGGTCCTGCTCTTTCATGCTTCCGCCCCTGCCAGAGTTCAATGACCCGCCTCTGCCCTCTTCGGCCTGGTCCACCCCGTTTTCCAGAGGGGAGTCCACTTCCCTCTTCTTCTCTGACATCGTTCTGGTCCTGGTCTTTGCCACCTGGTAGATCCGGATATATACCAGGATCATGATGACACAGGGGGCGAAGAATGATCCAATGCTGGAGTAGAGAATGTACCAGGTCTCATCGTTCAGGATACACTGGGGGCTGGCCTCACTGCTGCTCCTGTCCATTGATATGAGGGGTGGAAAGGAGATGACGGCTGAGATCAACCACACCACCACGATCATCCCTTTCACTCTTTTGGGTGTTCTCTTTAAGTTGTACTCTACAGCCTGGGTCACTGACCAGTACCTGTCCAGACTGATAGCGCAGAGGTGAACAATGGAAGAGGTGCAGAACAAAACGTCCAGGGCCAGATAGATGTCACACCAGATTTTACCAAAAAACCAGTAGCCCATGAGTTCATTAGCCAGAGAAAATGGCATGACTAAGGTGGCCACCAGTATGTCGGCGCTGGCCAGGGAGACCAGGAAAAGGTTCTGTGGTGGTTTCAGGGCTCTGCTCGTTAAAACAGCGATCACAACCAAGACGTTCCCGACTATTGTAAACAAAATGAGAAAGCTGACCAGTCCAGCCAGACCCCAGATAGCGAGCTGGGTGTACTGGCTCTGAGAAGTGGAATTAGAAGAAATATTTTCTGCCAGTATCCCGTCCTCCACGCCGGACATGTTAATAAAATCCATCTTGAGTTTTTTTTTTCCACCTGGTCAACGTATGTATGACTTAAAAAAAAAATTATATTACACTCTGTCGAGATAATATACAGAAACATCCCACCAGGACTTCAGCGTGTATTTCACGGAAATCTACATCAAATGGCATTTTATATCTGTCCTCACCTGCGATATTCCACATCTTGGATGTAAATCTGTCCTTGGAAAAAACAAAGAAAGCAAAAAAAAAAAAAAAAAGCGAAAAAAGGAGAATGACAGACCGAGATAGAGGAAGAGATGGAGATCGCAATCTGCAAAGTCTTTTCAGTCCTTATTCCTGAAAGGTGCATGCTGCTGTGCTCCTCACCGAGTCCTCTCCCATCCCGACTGCGCCCGCATCTCTCCACCTCCGCCTCCCCGGTGCGTCCTGAGTGGGGTTTGTAACAACCACGTGTCTTTTTTTTCTTTTTTCTTTTTTTTTTTTTTTTTACATCAGAAAAAAAAAAAAAAGCTAGAAAGTGCCCTCCCACCTCCTCCGTCGAGTAGAGATGGAGGCGATTAGTGGAGGAGCGGAGATGGAGACGGTGAAATGAGCACCAATACGGTCACCGAGGGAACTTTGTTGGCGGCAGCAGCGCAGAGGAGTGTCCGCTGGCAGCTGATGACTTCAGCTCCTGTGTGAAGGACGGAGGTCGCCCTGCTGCCTGAACGCACAGACAGACCCAAACCGAGCAGAGCTCTGCCCTTCTGTGCGCACACTGGAGGTCAGTGTTGCAACAGCCTGCCCCGCAGGGAGGAACAGGCAAACACACGAGAAACACAACCACTGTGCCACAACATGGACCCACTCAGCTACCAGGTAAATACATTTTTCAGTGCGCACTGAGCCACTTAAACCCCCTGGGTTAAACATGGAGAGAGGATGTATGACCTTATATTGGAAACTTTTATCAATTCCCCCCAACTCCACTGCCTTTAACAGTTAGTGTGTTTGTGTTGTTGGTAATTGTGTTGATAAGAAGATTACAGGATTACATGGTGTGCTTGTCAGGTTTTCATGGAGATGAGAAGGACTCTCCTGTTAATAAAATATGCTAAATCACCTGCATGGAAAGCAGTGTGAATGTAGACAGCGGGCACTGGTTGCAAGGGCTTCACGCCATGGATGTGCTTTATCACAGGAAATAAATCTGAATCTACCATGACTCTGACTTCCTGGTTATATTGTCTGGAGTTATATATCAATGTTTTTATTTCCCTCGAGGACACACAGCAGAAGTGACCAAAGCATCCAAGAACCGCCTTTCGATACCTCCTTCACCTTTTATCCTATACCCTATGTGCTTTTCTCTCCTATATTCTTAAGGCTATCAAATGGACAGCTCTGCAGCAATTTGTCTGCAGCCAAGTTTGTTTCAGTTAAATCCAAGATGACATCAGTAAATCCATTACCAAAAAGAAGAAGAAGAAGAAGAAGAAGAAGGAGAAGAAGAAGAAGAAAGCGGTGTGAAAAGTTTGGCGTTCCCATTGTGGCCTCTGCTTTGTTATTCCATCCTACCAGGAAAGTGCTCCCCACTCGGTGTACAGCCTAGTATTAAGTTCCTGGACCAGTGCGTTTATTGACCATGACTCCCAGCTAAGTGCCTGCCGTTAATCACTGTGCACTCAGCCACACTGAATTAAAGAGTAGCCACAAAACTTCAAGTCCAAATTGATCCTCATTAATTCTGTGAGGTGGAATGACGAGGGCTCAGGGGGTTGCGGCCCATCTGCCTACATGAGAAGCACAATTAGGATGGCAAACTTCTCTAACTCCTCCCCACCACCCATCCCCACCCGCTGATCTCCAAAACGCCCTGCTCCCTAACACGCTTCCTGTTTAAATTGAAAAGGCTGGAGCGATGGTGTGAGTCTGTGTGGATGCACTCTAAGCTGATTTTGAACGGACAGACAAGCCTTATTATGGTCATTAAGTCGTGTCCCAGGGCCACAGCTCTGTCCATATAATTGGGGCACCAGTGAGTGATCTCCGCTATTACCAAGCCCCTTTTCAATTTTCCTGACTGTTCTTTGCTCTGAGGAAATAAGTTGACCCTTCTTTCCACTATGTTGGCTGGTGGTTTATCTCCTTGGATCAAGACTTTTTGCTTTTTCACCCATTTCAAAGGATCGGCATAAAAAAATTGTCTTCCCTTTAGTGTTGTTGTATTCCTTTTTAATTTGACACTATAGTTGAACAAAGTGTGGCTCTCGGTTGTTGCAGGATAGTTGCTGGTGAGTACTTCTATTGAAAGGCCAGACTGCAGAATTTGTGGTGGGGGATGAGGTGCCTAGAGCTTTCTATTAACGGGGGAGGCAAACAAAAGCAATATGAGAATAATAGGATTCACCTAAGAGAGCTTTAAAAACTTAATAATAGCTGATGTGTTCTCACACCAGTCCTGACCAGTCCTGAATGGGCAACGAAAATCTAATACAGTGAGCACTCCAGTTATTACGCTTCATCACACAGTCAGCCCCACACAAGAACCCCAAGAAATAATGTCACAAATTAATGCCTCCCACTCATGAACTTTATCTTTAACTGTTACACGAGTGTGTGAGTAGAGGAGTGAATACACTGAATCAGCTTCATGCTAACAAAGACTAATTCCCTTAAGAAATCAAAGATGCCAAATGTAATGAGAAACAGTCCCACCCTCCGTAATGTGCAGTGGTTTCCAAATAAGCCCCTTGCATAAAGGAATGTATGGTAGTAGCTGCTGACAATGACAAATGACAGCGCTACCTGTGCAAGCAACTACAGAGTCAGGAACAAATAGTTCAGAGGAGCAACATCCAGCCCTGGGGAGACTCACTCTATGTAGCATCACCTCACAGAACGGGGTCTGCTTCTTATCTAGTACCTCGTCTTTCTGTAACAAATTACCTTACAGGAAAGAAAGTAAAACAAGATCATTGGAACGCACGGACAAGGATTTCTTTTTATTTATTTATTTTTGGTCTGCTTTAAAATTGAGGGATTTACAGTTATCTGAATAACTATATGATGGCACTAAAACATAAAATTACTCATCAGAGACATCCTGAGTCAATACATTCTCGCTGAAGGTGTCCCCCGCTGCCTTGATAGAGTCAAAGATGCAAAGATTTAGCAAAAGTCAAAATGTAGCCTTGATTCTGTGTGCAGCGATGTGATGACTTAAGTGCTCCATGTTTGCTGTATATGGTTGATGATGGCACATTCTTTTAGCTATCAGTGTCCAAGCACTTCCAGCCCTGGTAAGGGGCGGGGGAAGAAGCATTGTTTTATGGACCCTGTACTGGATGTCCATAGCATGCAACACTTCCAGATCAATCACTAGCTCATGGCGTGAATCAATATCTACTTTCAGGTCACGCTGTGAAATGTATATTCTAATATGAAAAAATGCAGAGCCAGATGGAGCAGAGAAGAAGAAGAAGTTAATCTAATTCATCTGCATTATTTGTGCCCTACATTTGTACACCTTACCCGGAAATAAGTTGTGTGTGTCAACTAAGACAAGCCTCCACATACAGAAGAATGGACATTTTAGAGAGCCCCGTGGATGTCTCTGGATAAAAAGTAAACATGGCCTGTCACTTGAAATAGTTCTGAAACACAAATTTAGTCTACAGTCTTTAGTATTGTATTGTCCTGATTTTTTCTTATCTCTAAATTGACAGTTTTGATTGATTGTACTGTATACAATATGCCACAAGGTGATTCTTGGAGCTACTACGTAACCAGTCAATAATGAGGTTGGAATACATACATGTAAATAACTTGGGATCAAGAAAAAACATCAAATGTACCCAAGTTAAGCAAGGTTTTTTTTTTATTATACAATTCTGTAACTTTTGAAATGTATATAAATTTGGATATACTCTGAAGTGACTTTGATTATGTTTTTTTTTTATTAATTTATCTTCATTAAAAAGGAACAAACAAGCAGATACTGAAACTGGTCTGGAATTATTATCACCATCATGCCTACGCTTTGAGACAGGCATATTATAGCTTCCACATCAGAATTTAGACATACAAATCCTTTCAGCTGATCTCAACATAGCCTAATACATCTCAAAAATAAAATCTATTTGAAACAGTTTATATCACTCACATACAGGATTATTTTGTGTTAATTCTTCTGGCATCTCTGCAATTGTATGTCTGTCAGCCTGCGTTTGTTCAAAATCAAGATTCAATCCTCATGAAACTAGCAACTATGTGCATAATGCAACATAAACCTGATACACAATAGTTTTTCCTCACAGTAGCCTATAAACAGAGCTGAAAAGTGAAGACAATGCCGAAGAGTCTCAAACAAGCATTATATCTAATGATCATCAGGGGCAACGGAAGCAAGAACACCTCTTGTACAAAAGTCGATGGGAAATTGGCCTTACTACTTTCTACTTGATTTATTTCCCGAGCAAAATTCCAAAATTCCAAATGACTTTAATGTCTCAGTGTAAAAAAAATGTAATTACAGTACCATGTAAAAGAAAACATAAATCATCATATCCATGTAGGCGGAGCCAGCTTGTGAGTGACAGATTATGCCACACCGGGAACCTGCGTGACACTCATGAATACAAAGCAGGCCAGATCCAACCATGATTTTTTCAGGTTTGCAAAAAAAAAAACAAACAAACAAACAATATTGCAACAGCCAACAATTTACAAACTAAAGGCTTCAAAAGGGACGCTCACAGACCTCTGGATGCCACTTGCAATGCAAATACTCCATCCATGACCAAAACAATTTTTCAACAGGTGAAAAGGGCAGTGAAATTAATTTGGGTTTAGGATGCTTTGCAGCTCGACCAGCTGATAATTTATGGAGATATTTTATATCCCAATAAGATGGATGGATTGAGGGCTACATGCACCGCCTTGCATTGACAGTTTGCCAATAACCCGAGTAAATGAGATGGCTCATGACATCCTTAATGTACAGCCTCCATCAATTGAACCACCTTTCCCAATTCAGTTGCCCACCTCTCCTGCTCAACTCACAAGGATGACCTAGCAGGAAAATATCAATCACCTAAGAGGACGATCTAAAGCAGCGGGCAACATTTTGCCACTACAATCCAGGTGTAAAGTCACTCCTGTGATGTGCCAGGGCCACGTCCAGGGGACCAGTGAAAAGGGTGAGTAATTGAATCCACACTATACTGGAACCAACTTGTAGTTCTCAGGTCTTAGCCACTCACCAAGATACCACAAACAAGACTGATCAGAGATAAGGATTGAAGGAAGGACCGCATGGATAAATGGATAAATTCTCTCCACCATCATCGTTGATAAAAGAGAAACAGGCCTGAGGATAAGCGTGTGCACGTCTAGGCTGTGGATGAACGTCTTGGCATGGGGCCTAGACCTTGACCGAAGGGGTCCATGCTGCACATGCAACATAAGATTTGCTCTTCTCAAATGGAAATACATTCATCATGTGTGATAGCATTTCATTAACCTGAGACCTAATGCACTTTTTTAATCATCCCTTACAGGCAGCACAGATAAAAAATCAGTTCAGTGGGAAAACTGCCGAGTCATCACACAACTTTCCTGTAAGTTTTTGGCAATGACTTTGTATATGAAACAGCAAACACATCTGTTTATCAACACAAAAGATGAGATAATGAAGTTATCCTTCTTATGGTAGAAAGAGACACACTGGGATAAATGAATACAGGCTGGTGCTGGGGTGCCAACAAGAGCACATGAACAAAGCAACGGCTCGTAGAGCATCCGCTCAAGGACATTCTAGGGAACAAGTGGTGGCATTAATGAAGTATATAAGTACATGAAGTTTGTGTACAATCAGTGACGCGTAAATGGAATGAATGAATCCTCTCACAGATTGGCAGCTGACCTGGAGTTTTGCAGTCAGCCTGCATTCGATGCCAGAAGTATGAAATGTGATGCAAACAAACAGGAGCTTTCTCTTCAGAGTCAGGGATATAACTGGAGCTCAAAAATGAGTCCTTCCCTCCAGGTGTCAAGCAGAGCAGAGAAGAGTTTGTCCTG
The DNA here is from genome assembly GCF_900963305.1 of Echeneis naucrates. Lineage (NCBI taxonomy): Eukaryota > Metazoa > Chordata > Actinopteri > Carangiformes > Echeneidae > Echeneis > Echeneis naucrates. The sequence goes on from NC_042511.1 coordinate 8,344,458, forward strand.
CCATGTCCTGTTTGTTCTCTAAATGTGAGGGTGTTGGATATGTGACTCCTCCGGAGTTTTGAATTGCTTTCCCCTGTTTTTTTTTTTCCTTGCATTTATCACCTGTCCAATGTTCAGGATCAGGTAATCTGTCTGTTTAACTGTTATCAGTGGTCTTGTCAAGTTGTTTTTAAGAAGAATGTAGTCCGTGGAGACAACACTTCTATCTATCTGACATTGAGTAAAGATTATCCAGCTGGATTATTTTGCTGCCTTAGAGGAGGCTCTATAGGCCGAACAGGGAAAAGATGATGAACAGGTCTTTTTAGTCTTTACATCAAGGATGAACAAAGTCTTCTTCAGTTATGATTTCATTATCTGATACGAAGCAGCATGTTTATGATGTTTATCCTTCAATATGTAGCTAGAGAGTAAGGTCTGTTGGTACAGTTCAATTTCCAGCAGTTTCATTACACCAAGTTTAAGATCCCACACTGAGGCTCGCTCACGTTTGGTGAGGCTGCAGGGGTTCATGTTGCTTCACTCACCCTGGATGGGTCGCAGCATCTGTGGAGACACGGGCCACCAACAGTTTGAATTTTTGCATAAACGCTGCTGCAATTATGTGAGCGATTCCACCAGAGCTGCTGCTTTGGTGTGTGACTCCTGGCGAGACTGTGGTGGTTTGGTAGTTGCATGCCCTCAGTGGGTTAGTCCACTGATTCACATTCCGAGAACAAGCGCTTAGATAGTCAGGGAGTCAGCTTCTGTGGCGGCTCTCAGTCCACAGGTGCCTCTACAATCAGCATTTTCCTCAACTGCCCTGCTGAGGAAGCTTCTGCAGACAGAAATTGTGCCGTGATCACTGAGAGAATCTGTATCTGCTGGTGAAACTTCTCCAGACAGGAACTTTGGAAGGTGTGTGAAACAAAGCAGTTATTTTAGAGATGTTGACAAATTAATCTGATCTTTGTGCTAAAAAAGATGTTGGTCTTAGCTTCTTGTATAGAAAGATCATCTCTGCCCTAAAAAAAGTACAACTCTGAGGAAAAAAGTAAAAAGTAAATCTTCTGAAAGGGCTAAAATGTAGCTCTCAACTACAAGTGCATTTTATCCATCTTTTATTGAATTTGAGCAGAGTGGGCAGAAATTGAGAGTGAGTTCGTGATCTGTTCTGTTCATATGAGTAGGATTTTTGTTTTTGACTTCTTTCTTTGAAGGCTCTGGGTTCAGCTCAGTGGGTTCTCGTTGTCTAGTCCTCCAACTTAATTATGCTCTTCCTACAGTGTCTGCTTATGTGGATGATGTTTATGTTTGGTCTCTGGTCGGGGGGATATTTAGGGTTTTCAGGTCACGCTATCGTATCAAAGGCTTCACCTGCTCAGGTGACCTGAGTTAAGACTGAACATTCATCGGTGGGACAGTGGAGAGATCAGGCAGAGCACAGTCATCCAACTATGTGAGATGGTTGAAAGTGTGAAAAAGAATATTTTTATCATTTATTTTCTGTCTAAGGAACACTTTGTTGACAGGTTTTATGAACGTTTTTCTTTTTTTGCCCTAAGAGGATGATGACATGACTTTGTGGTTATTAAATTGACATTTTAAACCAACTCAAAGCTTTCCTCTGACTGACAAGAGCAGAGACACCAAGTGGAGAAACCTGAAGAGAAAGAGGAGAGAAAGCAACTCCCATAACAATATCTGTTCTTGACATACAATATCTGCAATTCCAGGCACAGGAAACTATCCAAGAGGGATGTGATATGATACAGTGAAAAGACCTCAACCCAGATCTGTAGGCTTGGATTAAGCAGGAGAACCTAACTGGCAGAGGATGGCCCAGATGGTTTGACCTGTTTCCCCCTTAATTGTAGCCGACCAAAGAAGAACTTCTACAACCCAAGTCAGCAGTGAGTTTGGTAGCTGAAAAATGCTTGTTCATATTTTTCTTGAACTTGAGGTCCAAATAGAGACTAGAAGAAACTCACCCACTGCTCCCCGAAACAATAAGTAATTTTTTGGTGTAGTGTCCCAGACAGAGTGCTGAGTAATATTTCAGTCTCTAGTATTTTTATCATTTTAATCTTTTGTCATTCATTTTTTGCACTCTTCATCAGTAGGTTGATGATCGCTTGACTACTGATACTTGATAATACTGAATATACATCAATACCTACTAATGTCATCCTTGCTTATCTCAATATTCCTGCAAGAGCTTCAATTTCAAACTTTTTTTTATCATTATCCTTTCAATCATATTCATATTTTCAATTACTTTTCACATGCATTCACAAATTTCTTTGCCCTGCCAGATCCTAAATTAATCTTCACAAGGACGCTGAGAGTGAGAAAGCATTTTCAGACTAACTTCATTTATTGAATGGTGGGTTATTTTGAAAATAGTTTGTAAAACTTAATTTAGAAAACAAGGCAAGTAAAACGGGTGAAGACTGAGACGGTGTATAAACAGAACATCCATTCTGGCATGTTATAATCAAGACATTATCTTATTTAAAGGAGCCACACACCTTTTGTGGGCAGATTGGACATGAAAAAAGGGCCGATACCTTGCTCCCTCACTGATGGCATGAAAGCATTTGCCAGTGAACAGCGTTTTATGAAGCTGTAATATTGGCAGCGGGTTAGGGTTGGGGTTAGCTCCTTGGCTGATTAAACATGTTCTCAGTGCTCCAACTGCAAAAGACCTGAGTATCAGAATGTGAGAGCACGGAGAGCCCAGTTGAACAGTAACAGTCTACATAAACACAGTATGAATAAATTTTACTGTTACTGTCCAATGAGAGATAGCAAAAATTCTAAGCCATCTGAATTTCAGCATGGCCAGATTGGCATATCTGGCCAGGCTAACACTCAGGACAGACTAACACCAGTCAGCCAAGTGTCATGTCATGATCTGCACAACAGACTGACGTGCAGTTGGTGAAAGATAGCCATCTGTGAGGTATCATATGAAGAGAGGTCACAGATGGGCCAAGACAGGACAGACATATTGACTTGGGAATCAAATGTGAGACTGACGACGTGAGAGTGTGGGTGATTAGCAATGAGAAGTTATCATTAGTTTTGGTTCTGCTATGCCATCAACACCTCAGAGTTAAAAACATTATGTGAGTCTAATAAATCTGGAGGCATTGGATGGATGATGCATCATACTGTAACTCAATACTGCCTAAGCGTTGGCTGCTTCAAAATAAAACTGAAATGGAAATCAAGAGCGTCAGCATTCGGCTTCAAATCCCTTCCAGACACTCTCCTCAGCAGAGCCAAACCTGTCAGCGAGTAAACTGTCCCACCGGAAGCACCAGTTGATCCAATCAAGCATAGAGCTTCACTGCAATGCACCCTCCGCAGATAAATCCACCTAGGCCTTTTGCATTATAGTACCACCTCCATCTAATCCCTGATCGATGAATCATTTCACAGCCTTCGGTAACCAAAAGGGCTTTTTTCAAGTGCTACAAGTTTCTTCCAGAAGTCCTGATTCCGGTATAATGCAAATACTGATGGCTCTGCTTCCTGAGCTCAGGCTCACTCTCTAACAACCCAGTGGGGAAAGTGTAAAAACAAGTGTCTGGAAAACAGAGCAGGGTTGAAAAGACAGAAGAAGAAAGATGAAAGAAATGCTATCCAGGAATTGAGAGCGAAAGAAACACTGGAGAAAGAACAAAGCCAGATATTGATGGAGAGGCTGGAGAGCAGATTAATGTTTGGACGAAAAGTGTGTGGGATGCCTAGATCCCTCCTTTGTCGATCTTATAGGGTGGTAAGAACCTTTCCTTGTCAGCTGATTAGGAGAGGTGTTATTTGTACTTTGGGAGCTGAGTGGCAAATTACAAAAGTCATTCTATCATATCCCTTATCATCTTCTTGCAGAAATTGGATTTGGGGGTTGCTGGGAGATTTGTTAGGGTTTTTTTTCCCCCTGAGTTCTTTGGTTTTGGTCATATGTGCAGCTTTGTAGGAAAGTGCCTGTGAACTGCTACTGGTGTTGTTTCAGGTATCAACACAAAACTGTAAGTAGGCTTGTATTGCGGTCTACTGAATCCAAAGAATACTGATGAGCACGGTGGCATAGTTAGTGCTGTTATAAGAACGTCATGGGTTCAGTTGCCAGGCCTGGGGCTGGGAGTTTGCACGCTCTCCCGTGCCTGTGTGGGTTTCCTGCCACCATCCAAAGACATCATGTTTGGGTTAACTGGTGACTCTAAATTGTCCGTAGGTGTGAGTGTGGGTTGTTGTTGGTCTCTGTCTGTCTCTGTGTGTTGGCCCTGCGATGGACTGGCGGCCTGTCCAGGGTGAGCTGGGATTGGCTCCAGCACCCCAGATAAGCAGTTGAAGATGAATGAACGAATGAAAAAAAAAAAGAATCAGTTTATTTGGAGGTAATCCAGACTCCAGTTCAATCACCACCTCAAACACACTGTTGTTTACATACCGGACTGTGACGGTTGGTTGACTGAGCTAATGGGTTTATTGTGGCCACTAGCTTTACTGTGGATACAGCTCTAAATACCACAGTAACTAGCTGTCCTGAGCATTTTTGACAGGGAGGAATGAGTCAGAGCAGTCACAAAGGTTTGAAACTGTCAGCGGTTGAACTTTTGAATAAAACATAGTCAAGTTCTGGTTGACGAATACATCCAAAATATAGCCACGATTCCAAGGGGAATTGGTTTATCCATTTCTAAAATTAAATCTTGCGAGCACTTTCCTTCCAGTAAAGTCGCCCCTGTACCTTTGACATTTTGTCAAACAACCAGATATCTTCTGCTGCAGTTTTCCATCCTTTGCACTGATGAGTCAAGCAGAGTTTGATGTCCATCTGAGCCATAGAGTTGTTCTAACTGTGAGTCACATAACTGTGCTTTGGCGTTAGCACTTCAAAGAGTGATGCCTCATCTACCAATGTCACTCACAACACAGAGTTTTGTGTAGCTGGTAGAGTAGCTGGTACGTTTTTGGTAAATGTTGGCATTAGTGTTGGAAACGTGATGGAAATTTGTATCTCAATTATGTTATTTCAGGTAGAAATAGGCATGTGGGCAAGTTTGAAATTATAAACTTACGAATAATTAAATCTTATACAGTTTATCAAGATGATTACGATTTTTTTTTACTGCTGCAGTATAAAAAACACAACGACTATTAAAAGGAAGCTGACAATAGGTCCAACCACAAGCAGCAAATTGCAGGTGCTATCAACAGAAGACATCAGTGCAGCTCAAAGTAATGCTTGAATTTTCAGCGTCTGAAAGCTGACTGCTTTCACCTTCCTTTAGCCCATCAGGCCCACCCATTCTGCACAGCAACTGGCCAACTGCATGATCAGATGGAAGGCTGAAGTTGGACCTTTTTTTTTTCATTCATTACATAACAAAGTCCAATTTTAATTTGTGTAACCCCCTAAAAAGCCTTTAAGAAGATGCTGCAGCTTCAACGCAGCAGCAGAAATGTGACCAGAGCTTCTCTGAGACTCACAACCCTGTTTTTGACCTTCGAAGAAAAAATAGAAGCAGCGGTGCATGATCACCCTGATGATGAGCCATTTTCTGTATTTTACAATACTACACTGTCAGACTGCAAAATGCATCATTGCTTTGATAGGCAACAATTAATCATCTTGCTGCTCATTAATTCTTCATTAGAAAAGGCCAGTGACATCACATGCTTTATTTGGGGCTGAGTCTGACTCTGGGGACACACAGCTTGTGTGGTTCGTCTGTCTGTCTGTCTGAAATTTTCCTCAGCAAATGTTTAATTTCTTTTTGGAATAAGTTTTGGAAACATTTTCGATGGAAATAGCAATTTAAATGCCACTATCTCAATTTCTGCCAAAAATAATAAAAAGGTGTAATATTTGTTCCCTGTCTGTGTCACATTCAGATGCAGCCTTGACATTGATGCTGCTATGTCAGCATAACCATCAAAAGGTTGGTCGCAGAAGCGGAATCTTTACGTCATGTAACACATCCATGTCACTTGGTTTCCCTGCTTGCCAGTATGTTCCCCATCTGAAAGCTGGATCAAAAAAAAAAAAAAAAAAAAAAGTTGTCATTGAAAACGAATGAAAACATCAACCAATCAATCCTCAATCTGTTTTTATCAGTATGTCAGGTTAGTGTTCGATTTGGATGGAGAAAGTTATCCTGAGAGATTGTCACACCGTCTTTTGTTGCCATTTCTCTCGCATCTTACAAGAAGAGCATTGCATGACAAAACCATTTTGTCCTTGCGGGACTGTTTGCTTTCCCGTCCTGTATCTATATCTTTTTCCCCTCCCACGTTTTCTATTTGCGGCCAAGGATGCACATATTTTACAAGATGTGAAGGCTGCATATCACAAGTCTTTTGGAGTGTATTTGTGAGCAAGGATGTTTGTGTTTTGTGTTTTTTGTCGACACTAACCTTGCCTTTATCCTTGTCTCACAGGTAAAATGCTTTATTCAGTGGAAAACCAAAGCATATGAACCTTCTCGAAGCCTGAGAAATACTCCCTACCTTCAGACTCTTTGCTTCTAAGCCCCTTTCAGGCTGTGCTGTGGACAGGTGGTGACAGCGAGCTGAAATTTCAATACAGAATTTGCCTTTGTGTTGTCAATGTGTTGTTGTTTTTTTTTTTTTTCTTCTTTTCAGCTGGAGTGGTGACATCTTTGGCTTATCGTGCCTCCTCTGTTCCGCTGTGAATAATGGATGATGTGTTTATATACCGTATACTGATGTGTGTGGGGGAGAGAGAGAGAGAGAACGGGTTAAAGAGTTTGTGTCAAAGCAAATTCCCTTTGAATGGTTTCTTCTTCCACTGACCTTGATGGTGCGTTTCCTGATCTTAAAAACTGGATGTTTGTCCGAGAGAGTGTTTATATGAGTACATACTTAATTCTGCTTGACTGGTTTCAATTATGCTGAGCTCAGTGTTATTGGAGGAGACTAACAAGATTTTTGGAAATGGGATTGATCTTATTGGACAGAAACTGACTGGGGTTAAGGAAGCAGGGCACACAAGAACTCGATGGATTTTAAAGAAAAATTGATAATTTTTTTTTACAACTCTTGATTTTTATTCAACACCATTCTTTGTGGTAATGTATATGCAAATGGGTCTCTACAGTATGAATACTTGAAAATGAATATGGTTTTATATTTGGAACTGCAGCTGTAGCTCCCTCACATCCCCACTCTGCTCCTCTTATCGGCCTCCTCTTTCTGCCACCAGTTTCTCATTTATTAATGTGTCAAATAGAAGAAATCATCTTTCCCTCTCTTTGATATTTTCTACTGATTTGCCATCATGTTCAGTCATTTGAACAATGCGCCAACTAATGTTTGTACCGGTGACGGTTGACTAACAGGAAATATTTTAGCAATTTGAATGGCAGTGATATTTGTGTAAACACAGGGGCAAAAATGTATGATTTACAATTTCCGTCACAGCAACAAGCAGTTAATCCTCTGCTGTTTTGGTCTTTAGTCTCTAAATTGATTCAATAAAAACTTTGAAAAGACTTTGTGTTTAAAATAAAAAAAGCACTGCTGTGTATATGTGTGATGCTCTTTACTCTCTAATATATATATATATATATATATATATATATATGCTAACTGTCCTTTCCTTGTTTTCCTGTTTCTGGTGTCACACAAAGCAACAAGAATGAAATAACGCAGTCACTTGGGAATGCATTCATAAGAAATATATCCAAAATACTGCTCTGGTTGGTGGAGACCAAAACACCGGTGTACTTCCTCTGATGTGTGTGTTGACTGTTAGCAAGCTAGCCATTACATTTTTAGGTGGCAGTATTATATGTCGAATCCCACGAGTCACAGAATTTATTAATATGTGAATTAACAGAATAAATGACAAGTAATTATTTATGTGTTTGAGGGGCTATGTAAATGAGATGAGAATTTATAAATCACATTAAATAATGCATTGTCTAGATTAGGAAGGGGTTTGCAAAAGCAACATAAAACACTGCCTGCATCATTTCAAAATACATAAATAAATGATATAAATACACATTGGGATTTGCAAATGCTATCAGAAAAGAGGAATAAATAACTGCATCTACATGAATTAAGGACTGAATACAGATGATCGGGTATTTATAAGTACAATTTCCTTTTCCATTTGCCTTTCCATTTCTCAGCTGCTTTTCTTTTTCTATTAGTTACTCAATTTGCTGAGTCATTTAGCTTCTCCTTTTATCCCTTCCATTAGGCCATCAATGACACTTTGGGCCTTGAGTTGGTAAAACAATGTAAATTAGCCGTGGAACATAACAAGTTCTCTGTGTGACCTGGTGCCTCGGATGAGACCTATGCCAAAATCAAGGCCTCCACTATGGTAATGAAACATAGAATTGTCACAAAATTTTAGGAGACAACTGTGACATGGAACCATGGCATAGTGGTTAGCAGTGTGTTAGCACTAACCACTACTCTGCCGTGCTGCTGGTCATCTAACATTTTATTAAATATATTTAAAACTGTGCTTTTGCTCTTATTAGATTCGCTTAGCCAGATACGAAGGGAGTTAAATCAATTTTTTGCTGAAAGGAAATGTGAGAGAGATTAGCACGTGATGCTGAGGCAGTGGTATGAAAAGCTGTAAACGGTGCACAGTGAACATTTTATGTGCTCTGAGGGAGACTCACCTTCCCAAAGTTTAAGAGACCCTGGTGAAAAGACAAGTTTAAGACAAGTTAACTTTCAAAAGACAAGGTCCACTATGTTCCTGTCCTCAGCTCACTTTTGGTTTTATTCTGCATTTTGTCAACTCTTACATGGATGTTGGCACTCAGGAAGCCCTCCTATTGCTCAGACTTTGGCAGGTTCTCATCTTTGATCTCTTGCCATAACAAAAAGTTGGCCATGTCAAATCACTGCCTTATGTCCAGAAGCCAAATGTATTTATAACCATCTGGGCTGTACAATTTAGTTTTTTGGAAATTATTGGCACTTTCGTGCCCAGAAACAATGGATATATGAAAAATAAATGCTACCTTCCTGGAACTTCTCTTCAAGTAGAAGAGTGGGAAAATAAAGTTAAAATGCGGCACTCATTTGTAAATAAGAAAAGGTTGACTTACATCTAACAACTACTGTAGCATTCTCTGCTTTGAAATACACAGTCACTTTCCTTGGGGACTGTTCAGTGTAACTGATTCTGCTGACATTATAAGTGAATAGATCTGTTACTGGACAGAAACCTGGGAGAGTTGTTAAAGGCATAAAACCATTAACAGAAGATCAATGTTCTTTAGCTTTGTTCTTTAACAAAAACTCACTGTATCCAAGGCTTTTCTCTCAAGCTCTGCCAGACCATAAAAATGATTTTGACCTTGTAGTGACCCCCTTTCTACGGTAAAAAAATGGATACACACTCGCACACTGTTTTCCTGCAGTTAACGTCTTCACGGAGCAGCAGTCTCCTGGAGCCTGACATGTTGTGGCCGATGCAATTAAACTTTTTTTACACTGAAATGAAATGAAGATTCCACAAAACATGTTTACCTCATGATCAATCCCAAAACACACGCATGCAAACATATCCCCTTCTTCATCATGCATTTGTCTCTACTCCAGAATATGTAACCAACCTCACATACAAACAGAGTCTCCTGATAATTCACGAACACAACAGACACCACACAATCAACTGCAATTTGTTGATGTATATATATAAAAATGCATATACCTAGCTTGTATAAAGCCATAATAACCTTTCACCACAGGGGTGAAAAGCTTTTGTGTCACAGTTTACCTAATAACATGTATTACCCAGCACATATAGCTTTGCTGTCAATTAGCCTGATGGAAGTCATAATTTGAAAGGATATTTTCCTGTTGCATGCCAACATTCATCTCACTTTGCTTCCAGCTTTTATGTAAATATGTATGTACAGTGACAGTATTCCCCTTTAACCCGCAGTATACTTGAGTGTGTGTGTGTGTGTGTGTGTGTGTGTGTGTGTGTGTGTGTGTGTGTGTGTGTGTGTGTGTGTGTGTCAGAGAGAGATACTGTTTAACAACTGAGGCTTTTTAATGAGCCTTGTGTTCAGGGCTGTTATGGCACAAACCAGATGTGACTCCTTATTAAGCGAAGTGTAACAGTTGCTGTGAAATAGCTTAATGCATAAATACCTCAGGAGTCTGAATTCTGTGTTACATGTGATGACAGTTCCTAAAAGCTCCTGAACTCGACAAATCTATTTGACTCAATTCATATAAAAGGGGCCCAAAGTAGATTTCTTCTAAACAATAACACCAATTGTTAACATAACATTTTGTTCTCATTGAAATGCATTGTGGGTGTTCTGGAGGAGCGGTTGTTTAGGCGGCCGGCCTAAACTGTACATAACAAGATTTAGTTTGTGCCAGCTAAAGTGCCACTTTGCTTTACAATTGATCTGCCATTTACATTCCTGTGCAGGCGTCTATAGAAAGATAAGTTTAAACATTTAGTTAGACAACACATCCATCCATGTTTATGCTTCTGTGATGATTGTATATGAATTGTATCAAAATATGTCAATTACCGTGAAAATGTGACATTATGTGGGATATTGATCTGACAGTGTCGTACTCTTTGAAATTCATGTGTATTGTTGCCCATGCTGCCTACATTTTTCTGAATGAGCAGTCATGTTCTGGCAAACACCTTGTCGATATTACACGCCTGTGAATAAGAGTTCTATTTTGCCATCAGTTGTTAACTTGTGTGTCATGGCTACACTTTATGCTAGATTATTTGCATTATTTACAGCCTTGGGAGAAGCTAGTTTATGCTTTCAAATAGAGTCACACACGGATGAGTCCTAAAACCCAGAAGTGTCTGAGATGTCAAATGTTATCTCGCTGAACATGAAAAGCAAACTACTCACCTCTCCCTAACAGCCTTGTTCTGCTTATTTTTGTACTATTGTAAAGTATCACTAACTTTATAAGAGGAAAAGCTTTTGGTGAGAAGGTCAGAGATCAATAAATGAACTAAGAAAAGAGAACATTGTTTGCTCATTCTCAGCTCTTTGCATTGACTTCCAGTCTGCTACAGAGGTTAATTCAAAGTTAAACATATTACAAGTCTCTAATGGCCTGAGCGCTAATATATTTATGAAATGTTCGATGTACATGAGTGTAAAAGAACCACAGGGTCCTCGGAAGCTCTGCTCAGTCAGGTAGTTAAAATTAAACTAGGTGTGTTTTTACCACACTGTTGGAACTAGCGACCAATTGATGAAACCTGCTCTGAGCTCCAGTGCCTTCATTTCATTGCTTAATCTTGCACTTTGTTTAGATGGTAATTGTTCTGTGTTTTTATCCAGTTTTCTCATTTTGCTTTGTAAGTCTGTTTCAATTATTATATTTCCATTAAGCACAATGAATGACTGAATGAAACTGTTAGTTTAGTAGCGCTGATGTCACATGGCCACAGTGTAGTTTCTTTTCAGCTTAACACAAGCTTATTACTTCAGGAGAAGTTAAAAAAAGTAGTGTTCATTTGTGAAGATGTGCCAAAACACTTAAGTATTCATTTTTGCTTATCAGAGAACTTATTTTCTGCAGGAATCCAAAAGTTAATATGATGTGTAATGTGTCAAGGTAACAAGGGTGACAACTTCTGCATCAGCTCACAAAGATACCTCTCATACAGCCTTAATGAAGAACGTGATGTGTTGGCAGCCTGTTATTATTGAACCTCTAGCACAGAAGGCATATGTGTGGGCTTCAGATTTGTTTTTAATGTTGATTTCCTCGTAAAACATTTTCACTTAGTTCTAATTTTGCATTCACGGTACAAAAGAAAAAAAAAGAAATTAGATTTGCTCTATCTGTTCTCTATTGCAAACTCTTTTTGCTTCTGCTATGCGAGCCTGTGGGGCCACACTACATGTCGAAAATTTGCAGACTGCAAGTCTGGTTGGGAAAGTTGCAAGCATTTAATATACCCCTTATTGATGATGACAACTTCATGACAATGGGAAAATAAGCCTTTCTACACAAGCACACACACACAGACGCACATTCAGATAAAGGCACAAATTGTTTTCTGGGTTATTGCTCCTTTGAGCATTAACGGCAGTGATAATAGAAATAGTAATAATAATGGAAATGGTCAATCTGCTGCCTTACATTCTCGCTTCCACCGTTTTCATTGTCTCTTCCATCTTTCTTGTTTCTTTTACTTTCATTACACCCTTCTTTCTTTTCCTTCCTCTTACTCATTCACAGTCACACACACATACAGACACACACACACATCTGGTTGTTTAGCAAGGTCATTGTTATGCGGCTCATGTTAAGGTACGTTTATGCCTCTGTTCTGTTCGTCGCTCACTCAGGCGCTGCGTTATCAAAGCAGTCATTGTAGCCCTTCACATCTGTGTGTGTGGGTTTTTTTTATGCTTACATCAATGAGGTCATGTCTGTCATGAGTCTGGGTGACACTGTCCACGTTGCGCTGTCTGTCTGGGTGACAGGTGCAAAATGGTTCAGTTTGATCTTCTTGTCACATCAAAATTACCCTGTCACTGATAAATCCCCACAACCCGAAAATGTCTGGTGAGTTATTTTGTTTTGCAAAAGCAAACATAATAATTGGCAGAGTAAAAATGTAGAGAGCAATATCTCAGCATTTTAAAAAATCTGAACATTGAGAGGAAAACTGCAATCCAAATGGATCTGACCAGGATCCTCCTCTGATACCTGCTGACATCGTCTGCCTCTCTCACCACATTTGCGCCATCATACATTTAATAGACTTTGTCATTTTACTATCACCTTGGTAGCTCTTGTATTCATTGGTGTCAGTGCTAAAGTGGCACTGTGAGTAGTGATTTTGTGCTTGTTAGTATGTGTGCCGGCTAATCTTCTGTCTGAGCGGTCAGTGGCCGTGGGAGAATTAGTCCCACAGCAGGTGGGTTGGAACAGTTGAACTCTATTATTAATGTTTTATGAACTTTTCTATATTGCCCTTTAATTCAGTTGCTAATGGCAACAGGTATACAAAAAGCCAAAACCTGGAGAAGATAAAGCCTTCATGTTTGTCTTCATTTAGTTTTTCTATATTGTTTGTGATAACTGTACAGAGTGTGTGTGTGTGTGTGTGAGTGTGTGCTCAGACAAACAGTAGCAGATTGTTAATTGTTATCTCACATGAACCTTCACGTCCACCTACTCAGGCCCACTGCACCACAAATAGACTCGTGCATTGTGGGTCATGTCTCTGCAGTAATACAGTAATCCACATGTATGTCTACTGGTTTATAGTTTGTAACATGTCAGACTGTAAATTCTGCACTTTGCCTGATTGGATGTATCTTTATTCCAGAGCTTTACTACTCTCTTTTTTTGCTCGTCATTTCTTATTTCTATTCTCAAAGATATGAACTTCTTATTTATTTTAATTCTATTCTGTAAACATAATTTTATAACACACAAAATTGGGGTCAAAACAAAAAATCACTTTGGACTCAACAGTTTTTCTTTGTGTTCAGTTGAGACTTTTTTTCTTGTGTCCTTCACTCTGTCTTGTTTATGTCTAGTCAGTTCAAATCAGTGTTCTCCTAAATGACTTTAAGCAAACCCTTGAGAGATTGTCTGGATTTATATCCAGCTTGGCTTTTACCTGCAGGTTCAAAGAGCAATAATATTATCCACAGTAAGAGCAAAAAGGAGAGGGGCCTTTGAGCATTATATGCCTTGGAGTAATGTTGCATGAAGATCTGTTGAGGAAAGATTGGTGTCTTATTTCCCATGAATGACAAAGCAAAATGTTGCAGCAAGAAAGAGGTCAATGCTCTTCGGGCTAAGCTACAAATCCTGACATTTGCTGTTTTTTAATGTTGTTGAACTTCTTTCCTTATTTGATATTTTTGCACACTGCCCATTACGACCTGGAAGTGTTTCAATGGCTCTGATTTCATATCACTGTGTTTTAGTCATATTAACTGTTCTGAGTGGCAACATAGACTCATAATTGTGTAACATTCATAAAAGCAGTCTTGTTAAAATGTCTTAGTGTGTATTTCTTTCCCTTAAGCTCTACTTAATCACACATCCCACAGACAACAGAGTGCCTTTCCCTGGTGATCTATCAGGAATTGAATCTGTTTCACTTGGCTATGCTGATAACATTGTTGTTGTACATGAAGTACTATCAGTCCAAGCCTCTCATTCCTGGCTCCCGTGGAAAAGCGCTGAGGCTGACATGGAATATTAACACCTCCGTTGCAGTGTTGTTCCCACACATTCCTCAACAGTGTGAAACCAGATGGATAGCTTCTCACGATGGAGCGCTGCATCATTGCTGTTCCTTCATCATGAACCCCATGAACAGTAGGCGCTACCTCACCCCGGACAGATGAAATGAAAAGATCACTGAGGCATAAATGCTTGTGTGGACCTGTTAGTAAATAGTAATAATCAAAGTGTGTGTGTGTGTGTGTCCACCTCATCCTCCACATCCCCCAGTGTCCTCAGGAACTCATTATTGAATTACTCTTCAGTGTTGGTGACACATTCAGTGTAAATCATTGTGTGGAGTGGAAAAGATTATGAAGTGTCACTTGGGAGGTATTGATTAGCTGAATGGGCTTCTCCCTCTCCTCTCCTCTCCTCTCCTGGGCAGGTCCGTTCATCTCCGTTCATCTCTTTTATCTATTCCTCCACAAACGCAGGGAGAGGAGTTACTCTATGCAGTACATCTTCTTAGAGCCTGTCAATAAACAACCCATCTGCAGTACGTTTTAAGGGGCACAAGGGAATCATGACATTAATCGAACTGCCTTTGCAACCTGAGGTTTACAACTCTGCCAGATTTCTACAGTTACTTACTGTAGTGGACAACTAACAAGAACGTCCGATTCTCATAATAGAGATAAGTAACAAAGTGAAGAGTCCTATCAGGGTAATATGTCAGGTAAGGCTGGAAATGTAACTGAGTTTGATATTGATAAATACATGACTGATGCATAATTGATGAATGTTACAAACAATAATAATAAAATGTTTTATCCATAAATGAATGGAGTAAGTCATTATGTCCAAGAATACGTCCTCACAGTTATTGTTCATTATAACACTGTTGCTCTTGAAATTAGTGAACAGCTGTTCTACACTCTGTTTCACACTTTCTTGGATTTACAAGAAAGTTTAGTTGGGCCTCATTTTTGGGTTCATAGAAATGCTACATCAGATTTTCCTCCACTTTCTGTTAATCTCCAATGAATCAGCCATTTCTCATCTTGAGAGCCATCTCAAGGTGTTTTCACCTCTTCAGTGTTGTATGATGCTCTTGCTCTTGCCTGCATCTGTGTGTAGAGATTGAATTATGCTCCTGAGGAGAGATATACTCTCAAGCAAAATGATCGGCCTACTGTTGAGATGGTGGTTGTCGTGGAGCCTAGAGATGTGTTTACTACAATGCTTAAAATCCCCCAAGAAAACCCTTTCCGTTCACTTTTGTGTGAAAACATTGTCCCCTTTTTACTCTCCAACTCCACCGGCTCTCATATGCAGCAAATTCAGCTGAGGGCATAAAACATAATCAGTGTCTATACTCTCAAACCTGACATAACCTGAACTGTCCACAGAGTGAAGCCTTATCTCTTTGGGTTGGTCTCTGACTCTGATGAGGTAAACTGGTCTGTTTCCTTGACTATGTAATCTGAGGTTACTTGCCGCAGACACTCTAATGAAATGTTTCAAAATGTGCAAAATGTGAGTGCAGGGAGTCAGAGTGTAATAAGATTATATTAGACAGATGACACAATGAGGCCATGTGATTACTGAGACAACTGTACTGCCCAACAATCCTATCAAATTTCCATATGATGGTCTGATGCTACTTGAAATGGTCAAGTGTTTATTACTGCTACTGTTTTTAATGGCAGGGTACTTCATTCATTGATCCTGGTCAACCCATGATCCTCTAAACAGTTCAAGGCAAATTAATTGTCCCACCTGAATTTTAACCACATAATTCAGAAAAGTTAATTGTGTTGTTGTGTCATGTTAGCCTCTATAATGGCTGACAGATTTCCTGCTGTGCAGAGGTAGGTTAGATGGAAATGCTCCCTTTTGGGGATCCTTCTGGCTCTGGATTGTCAACTCCATCGGTTAACCATTCAGGGTCGGCCCCATCCAGGGTTCATTTGTGCTACCGGTAATCCGTGGAATACAGTTAGCTTCTTTGGCCACTAGGCATGGATCATGTCAGGGCAAATCCAAACTCAATTAATGATCTTCTTCTGTTTTTTTTTTTTAAACCTAACTCAATCTCCAGTTTAAGATTGAATAAAAAAAAAATCAAAAACATATACTACATATACATGAATGAAGAATAAAAAACATGAAAAACCTTAGTCACCTGTTAGAAAGATGTGTACGTGACTCATTCATCCACTAACTTCCTATACAGACTCTTTATCTAATCTGACTTTGTAAGAGCTTTCTGTGGGAAAACATGAATTGAATGGTGGAACAGTTTTCATCACCCTTTGTTCCAGCAGAAGAACGAGGTGCTTTGGGACTCAAAGCTATTACAGATATGAATAAATGGACAATTCACTTCCAAAAAGAAACCCTCTGAGGGGAAACAAAAAGGGACTTGTACCATAATTTGAAGGATACATAAAGCGAGTTGGGTTCCAGGGAAGTTGGAGCATGTTTTTATATTTAATAGACTGTGGATTTTGTTAACCATCACTATCATGAAATTGTGTTGATGGATTTTTTTTTTTTTGGCCACACAACATTAGAGAGGCAATAACCGTTTTATACAGATATGCAAATCTACTTTTAAGAAATGTCTTCCTGACCTTAATCCACGAAGGGCTGTACAGATAGCCACATTTAGATTGAGATGTTTATAATGACCAGTCCAGCCACACTGGCTGTCAGTAATAACACAGTATTTTCAACTTGTGGTGCACTTCTTAAAAATACAGAAGCTCCTGTAAACAATGTAAGTGTCGGTCTGTCTCTCTCTGCACGTGCATGTATGTAGTTCCATCTCCGTGGGCGTGTGCTTGGCTGCATATTCGTGTTGATGTTTTAACAATGAATAGTGGGTCAGTAACGGCAGAGATGCGAATTCCCTCTCCTTTGTGCACTTGTTTTCATGTTGTTTTTCTCAGCAGGAAATGTAATTTTGCCAGTGCCCAGGGCCACAGTGCTTCTAATGTAGTTACTATTGTCTTTTCTCCAACATCCACCCACATCTCTTTATCTCTCCATCTCATTCTGTCCTGGTTCATTCTTGTCTCCCAGGCTTCTTTCTCCTCTTTACACGATTAAAGTAGAATCATTCTGCAGTCACAGACATCTTGTTATTTTACTTTCCTGTCCTCTTTTTTTATGAGCTCAGGCCCTTCATCCCTCCAAATCAGACAAATTTCACTGAGATATTTGTTGCTCTACTTAGATGCAAAAATATTGTAAGTACTGTATACGAGAGCTTGGCTTTGCCTTCATATTTGCACAGTTTAAGTTTAGAGTGCCGGGCAGAGAAAGAGTGTGGAAAGAGCTGAGAATACCATATAAAATGAAATTTATAAAAAGGGGGGAAGGAAGTCATTTTCTAAGTGGTGACACAGATGAAAGATGGTGAGAGGCCATGGAGACAGAGAGCCGGATGCCATTATAACGTCGCCATCAGACTCGCACCCTCCACTCACAGTCCCTGTCAATCACATCGCAGTCCATCAACCTTGGCTGCATTTAAAAACAGAGCCACCACACAGTCTCTTCGAGTAAGACACATGTATAACCTGCCCTGTCCACTTTCTGTCCCCATCAGACACAGACATGCATGCACACCCATAAATCACAGGCTTAACCATGCTGTAGCAGAAACACTGAATCACGATGAGCTGCTTCCTCACTCTGTCTGCAACCTGATTTGGCAATTTATGGCCTCAGTTCACCTGAGTAGACCACACACTCACTGCTGCCACATCTGGCCCTCTGGTCTTACAGTATGGACCACCGGAGCGAGTGATAAGCCAGGATGAGAGAAGACAGGGCTGAATGCCGGGAGAAGAGCAAAGCAGACTGGAAAAGTTGGCATATTTTTTATTCCGTCCTTATCCGGCAAGGAGTATCAATGGGCATAGACCACCAGAGCATATGATAGGGGAAGGCCAACGGATGGAAATTTGGGATGAGGTGGAAGGATTGACTAGGGAGGGAGAGAGAGAGGGGAAAGTGAAAGATGATCCCTGCAAGGTGTCCTTGAGGAAGATAGACCAAATCAAGTGAATTACCTCAGACGTAGGGATGGAGGGTTTGTGAGAGGGATCATCCTTCTCCGAGTCTTAACCTGATCCTCAGAGAAGTCGAGCAGGTGAAGATGGACAACAGAACAGAGAGACGAAGAAATCAGGTCCACTTGATTTCTGTAGCCAGAAACTGTTAAGGAAAAACACAAACAAATTTGTGGAGAAACATAATGAATGCAGATGTTTGGTGAGTCAGTGAATTGACAGTCAATCATATGCTTTGGCCCTGACAGTCATCAAATCTCAACCCAAATGTTTGCCTCTCATTGATTTTGGATCAGCATGTTTGGTCACGAATTTGTCATTGGGGAATATATATTAGAATTGGAGGGACCTCCAGTCATGTTTCATGGAATTTAGGATTTCTGTGCCAAGGATCACTGGAGCTGTGGCTGCCCTGGAGGCTCCTGTTGGCACATTACTAACATTTGTCTTCTGCTTTAATTTGTCATCTGTCATATTCACATTTCCCCACGCCTCTATCACTGTGATTTAGATAAAGTATGTAGTGGATAAACAAGTCTTTTTGATTTTTTTGACTGAGCCTTTTGCCCACCCTTTTTGTACCATTGTATGTTTTGACTGACAGTCTGAGTACCAAACTGTTCTGAAATTAAACGTTTTTGAACCTATTGCTTGTCTCTGAGTTTTAAATTTGAGTCCATTGTTAGTGCCTGTCTGATAACCAATCCTCTTAACAGGCAGGGATGGGAAGCAGGCAAAATATTTCCAACACTTTACCTTAATACGAGATTTTGCATTTTACTAGCATGTAATGACCAATATTCCCAATATTCTGCTGCACATTGCTGTCCTGAAGGTAAAAAACACAACATTTCACAATTTCACATACTGCCCATCTAGAGAATAGCATCTCAGGCTGTCTCTGGACACAGAAAGCGCTCTTCTCTCAGCCGCATTGTTTTTAAATTTGCAGCAAGCATTCAAATATATGTTCTCCAGGACACATATGGCATGTTTGTCTGCCCATGTGAATAAAAACAAGTTGTTCTTTATGAAGTCAACAACTTATTGTGCTATTATTAATTGTGCTTTATGTGGGAGGAAGAACCGGGAGTTGTTGCGATAAAAGAATCTGTATGTGCTTTTGGCATGTTCGCGCCGAGAAAGAAAAAGTAAAAGTGAGTCAGCAGAGTGAGACCAATAGCATTTTAACAAACAATTCAAAAACAAACACTTTAACCCTTCGACCATTTGACTGGCTCAAAACATACAGTAACAACGTCAATAAGTGAATCAAAAATATTTGAATTGAAATAGAAAAACTCAAATAATTGTATTTCAAAAAATGCTACACTTTAATTCTCTGTAAAAGCACCAAGTGAGATATGAATGATGACATTCCTATGAATATGTAAATGGAGATTAGCTTTCTCCAGCTTTCAAAGAAGTATCTTAAAGTCAGACAAAAACAGGAAAGTGAAACAGAGGCTTGGTAACAGAGTGAGCATGTAATGAATCCCAGACACTTTCTAGCAACTCCTGGGCACAACCACACATCCACCAAGATGCCTCCTGAATTAACATTTTCAGGTGTTTATGGAAATAAAGTTATGGCCTTGAATTTGTCTTGGAGTTCTTTGTTGGAGTCCATTAGAGTTGATATTTGATTTTTGTGGTGGTTTTGACTCTCATTAAGCAATCATGTATTCACTTTCTAACAATTGGAATTTAAATCTCACTTACTTTTAAGTATTTTTTATGCCCATCAAGGCCTATAGGTGAAACATGTTTGTTCTAATAATGAAGGTATTGCGTGCTGGCATCTGTTTATTAATGGCTTTTCAGACCTACGGACAATTTAGAGTCTCCAATCAACCCAAACATGGTGGATGGTGGGAGGAAACCCACACAGGGACGGGGAGAACATGCAACTGCTTAACCAATAAATATCTGAAGGGTTTAGAGTTGTGCACACTGCTACTGTCTACTACATTATTCCCATATAGAAACATGACATTCACTGTGGAAGATGACATTACATGCTGGAGATAACAATTGCATCTACTACAGCATCAAACTTTCCACCTTCACAGTAACTTGACTGATGCAAATAGGCAATCACTGGCAGACACTATATTCTGACAAAATGAGAGAAAAAATAAGGAATAAATAAAAAAAATCTAAGGGCAGTAAAACTTGAGAAGAGTCCACGTTGAAAGCTGGAGTCCTATTTTTCACACCCATCACAGCATTGAAATAATATCATGGGGGATATGAACTGCCCACACATCTCCAAGCACGAATAATGAAACATTATAATAATTTCTTGATCTCCATTGTAGAAGTGTAAAGTTACTTTCCTTCCTCTTTATAGTCATCTCTTTAATTTAGAGAAGAACATAAAAAGTGTCTGTAAAATTAAGTGGAGATAAACAGTCTTGCTCTGCCTGATGCCTCAAATTAGATAACACACAATCAATGGATTTCATGAGCTTGTGCTGCATTCAGAATTTTCATAACTTTCATAATAAAAAGCAAAAATTTTAATTAAACTTCAGTTGTTGTTGAAAGCTTTTCATGCCACAGTTTTGTCACAGCAACCAGACCTCCCTTTTTGAAGATATAACATGCAGGCGGTTTTCAATGTTCAGTCACCCAGTGCCTGAAACTTTCACAGCTTGTAGGATCAAAGCTGTAAAGCACAGATAGCAGCCAAACTCTTTCATTCTGAGGGGATTACTGTCTAAATTACACTTTAAATGAGATGTAAAAAGGCAAGTAAGTGAATCCCTCTTTCCTTTTGTCAGAGCAGAGGTGTGACCAAAGATGATTCAATTTTACCCTCCTGAGCAAATAGCAAGTTGGATTTTTATGACTTGTTTGCCATCAAAGTTAAGTTCTGTTCAGCCGTGAATTGTCTCAGGCTAGTGACTGGTGCCCACAGCGTGCAACACTTTGATCACCCTGATGAAAACACCTGAAAACTGGGTTGTTTTCTGAGGATAAATTTATTGCTGTTAAAAGTGAGATATGATAAAAAAAAAATAGAAATTATAAAAAGACAATATGACTATAATTAGTAACTTTGTTCACAGATCATCAACACATTCACATCAGTGTCACAAGTTCATTTGTGGGAACTGTCCCTAATTCATGATGACACCTTGAATTTTCTGCTGTATTAATATTTTTACAATAGGAACTGCCCTGGTTGGTTGATCTACTGAGCAACTTAATAGTGTACATGTTATTCACACGTTCACAGAGACTAAGTCAGGGATGGCCAACCAGTCAGAGACTAACATCTATGAAGTACTGTGTTTGTATTTCTCTCACTTTTCCTTATACGTAAATACACATACTCAATAAAACCTTAACATTTTACCATGAAACACACACACACTACTCCGCCTATTAAATGTCGCACACACACCTCACTATGACACAGGAGATTGACAAAAACGGATTTGAGCTCATCCAAATTATGGGGAAAGTCATTGTCAACACACACACATCCTCATACACTGCTCAGATTCATGTCACACTGCGAGTCCTAGCTACCAAGTCTACAGGCCAATTATTGCTCTCTCTCACACACAGACACACATGAACACATACACAAACTTCCCCTCTGCTCAGATTTAATTTATCACTCAGACTTATCACTCATTTAAGCTATACCTGTGGTATATATAAGGTATCTTAACCATTGAATTGAACTTACTTCACCGATGTAAGAGTCACTGTATCTGAGTAGAATGTGGATTTAATTCCAAGTTATTTGAATGGCTTCGCTGAATTCATTCTTTTCTACACTTAAAAGAATCACTGCATTTAAACCAATGAGTTCATAACCTTTTCTCTTGTATGTGGCCTTTTGCACATGCACAGATGCATTTTTTCAGGTAAAGTCTGCATCATATTGAGTGAAGTCTTATTGTGAAGCAGTGCTACAATGACTACACTATGACAATATCTACTTTTCTCTTTACCGTCCCTCCTTTGAAAGAATGCCGTGCAAAGACTATATAGATTAATTTCTTTCCTTTCTTTCAGTAAGTAGGTTATGTGAAAGCCATAGGAACATATTGCTGGAAGTTCAATAAGCCCACATAGACCTAATCAATAACATTATCCTTCCTATGGATTATCGTTCTTCCATAAACAGCTGAAAGAATGAATCTCATCCAATTTGTGTAGGTTTTATGACTTATTTTTTCTGTGTGTGTGTGTGTGCGTGAGCAGGCATGATGGATCAGAGAAACACAGGTATGCAACTGTGCAGTCAAAGCACGCTAAACTGCTCAGAGTTAATCATTACAGCAAATGTCAAACACACAGATATACACCAGTTTACAGTATGTTCGATGGTGCAGCCTATTGGAGACTGATTGTCTGAAAGGTTTGTGTCAACACAATGACAGAATGGTCAGAATGTACAAAAACAGATTTGGGCAGTGCAACAACACACGGCAGAACGGGACTGGGTGCAGTGGATGCAGTTGATTACCTCAAGGTTAACGCACAACAGGGGAATTCAGCAGAAGTTTGCACTTAAGTAACCACATCTACTACATGATGCAAGCTCTTTGATACAAAGTGTTACATGTAGAATTTTAAGTGTTTCTTCTGGAAAAGATAACACTCTCTCTATTTACAGAACAGGATTTAGCAAGTGAAACGGCGGCCAGCGGGCATCAGAGTCATGAGATGTTGATTCTGTCGTGGCCACATAATCCTTTTGCAGAACATTTTGTTGTCTTGTGGTGTTTAATTTTCTCGAGAAACAAAATGTCTCAGAACACAAAGGGCATTACACTCTTGTCAGACAGAGGCTGCATGATCTCCAGCTGCAGGCCTTCATTTCCCTGCTGTGTCAGATCTTAATAGAATCACATATATGGTTCTGTAAACTCATTCATCCAACACACATGAAGAACTGCTCTGTTTTGCCCGTACATCTACTTGAGCAATATCTTTGAAGTGTGAAATATTTTGCCTCTGCAGTGACAGTGTGCTCCCTCACTGGCCTCCCACCTGGGACTCAGATTTTTGTTAGATGGAGCACCCAGTGAAGCCAGAGGCAGCAGCTCTGTGAACTAAACCGTGTCCCTGTGGTGGTGTAAGAAGGTTTTTCCCTCCATTTCACTCAATGCAGATGTCTGGTTACATAACAGTGGATGTAATGTGCAATAGTTAACATCATGCTACTCTTTCAGCACAAATCAAATGCCAGCAAATGTTCAAATGTCTAATGATGACTAGAATGCCTTTCTGTTTTGAGTTGCGTGCTTTCATTATCCCAAATATTTCAGGCAGATATTTTGTTTCAACGCGTTTCAGGGGAAGGATTCTAGTCATAAAATGCCTAGATCGCAAATTAGCTGGGAAATAAAACAAATATTTGACAGCTCGCGTCCATCCCCTAAAAGACATCTGCACTGGTAAAAAAAACTCTGTGTAAAACTGTTATATTTGGTTTTTCTATGAGTTTTAATGTCCTGGTTCATTAAGTACCATGAAAATAATTGAAACAAAGGTTGGCAGCAGCCTCAGCATCCTCCTAATCTCTGACATCCAATCAGTAGGGATGAAGACAGACTGGGAACGGGAAACTGTTTTGTTCTGTGTTTTTCAGGTTGTATCACTGAATTTGTTTATTTGGAGAGGAGTTGTTGTCTCGGGATAATTCAGCCCCAGGTAAAAACCTCCTGAGTGACTGACACTGAAGCCGATGGCAATGGTGATGAAGACAACAACTCCTATGAATAATTTCCACTTCAAAACCTCACCAACAGCTGTTGTTATTGTTTTGAATGCCACGCTATTTACACTAAACAACCCATAAGTATATTATAATAATGCTGGTAATTAATGAAAGGCACAAGTATTAAAATGTCAAAGGGATTTTTCACACATAATAATCCAAATGAAGATGCAAGAAAAGCCTTATGAAGGAAGTCTTATTGTGTTATAAATGTTTAAATGTTTTATTATCTAAGCAAACCATGAAAAAGATTAACAAATTAAACTGTCCCTTTTATTTCATGCTTATTCATCAAAGGCTGTGAATAAGGGAAAGGGTACAGGATGACTGTTCCAGACTAAGATTGTCCTGAATAATTAGAATATAAATTCTAATCATTATTCCCATAATAAATTGGGAAATCATTAAATCATGAAAGCTGTAGCATTCAATACACCCCTGGAATGCGTTTTGGAGTCTGGAGTGTGTTTTCCTGAAAACCTTGTGACTATGTTAATGAAATAGACAAGCTGCAGAAACTCTGGGCTTTACAGAACCTCTGGACTATGAAATCCTTTCCTGGCTAGCTCTTATCCATTGATCCCACTTTATCCCTCTGTTTACAACTTCTTCTGCTTCCCCAATTTCTGTAACTCTATTTTCTCTCCACTTGGCACTCCCCCAAAAAACACCTTGCTTCTTCTTCTTTCCTTCTCCATCCTTCCTTCCCACCCTGCTGTTTTACCAGTTGGAGCTGATTTGAAAAATACACAGCGACTGCCTTTCCTGAGGTAAATTCAAATTTTGGCAAATATCCACCTAAGACACTCATTTACATATGCACATGTGCACTTTCTGTACTTTCAGACTTGTACTAAGAGTAACATCAAGGGCAGTTGTCCCCTGCAGCTTCTGCTCCACTCCTCCTGTCATAGTCCTTTATCAGGCAACACAAGAGTCACTCAACACTCTTTCTCAGAGATGTCTAGACTAATTATTCTTTAAATCAACTATTTGACAAAAACAGATTGCTATGTTATTAGTTTTATGCTTCGGCGATTTATGCTGTGTCACAATCATCAAGGTAAATGTTTCATCTTGTTTCCTCCTCCTCCCCTTGGTTAGTTGACAGCGTTGACCACCTTAGTTTGTTATTGCTATTGCGGGAAGGCAAACCTGGCCAAACTTAGACTGTTGTTTCTGACCATTCCTTCAAATCAGATTGGGAGTAGCAGCACCTATTGAGAATGACAGGAGTGCTTTGGACTCTCCAAAACTGCGGCCTGACCTGTGCGTGTTTTGCTATTCTGGCAATGACTCACCAGACTATCTGCTCAACTAGTCCAATATCCCACATGCTCTGGGAGGGAGAAGAGCACACAGGAGGGAGGGAAAAAGAGGAGAGTAAGACTTTGGCACACTTTTCTGTCAGCACAGACAAATGGAGGCTGCCAGTTAGCTGGCGAGCAGCCACCTCAGTCCACCCAGCATGTCTATTCTTTTCATCTCTCTGATTAAATACCACCCTTGCTACAAATGCCTCTTGGATGCATTTGCTTCAAAAATCTAGTTGCCCCTGCAGCTGAATGGGGTCAAACTCGAAGCTAAATGGCAATAATATCAAAAGTGTGAAGTGAATGCAAATGAGACTTTTCCAACTTCACCTATTTGTGTCTCTATGTAAAAAATTGATGGCTATGTACACAGATGATACATATTTGAAATTATTGTATTTTTCAATTTATTTTTTGAGCAAACCAGTTTTTTTTTTTTTTTCTAGTTCTTTGTTTTATTTGTTTCCATCTGCCTATTTGTACTGGCTCTGTAAGGACTGTGGATATTTAAAGAAACAAAAGTTTGTTTTGTTTGTATACAAAGTGCATATGAAATGACAAATGACGTTTTGGACAGCTTAGCTAGCTGCAGATCAGTGTGGCAAAATGCTCAAACAAGTACCCATAAACAAACACAAAATGGACAAAAACCATCATTTGCTTTCTTGCTTAATTTGCTTTAAGTGATTCAAAAGCTGCATCATCAACAGGATCTCACTTGAGATAACTCAAACAAATGATGAATCAGATCACAATCAGATTAATGCTATGAATACTCAGTGGACCTTCTATATGACAGTAAGTGAAATTGCTACAGACATTTTATTTCCTGTACCATGTTACAGGGGAGAGCAAGAGCTAACTTCTCTGTAATTTCAGTTTCACTATCACAGGTGACAGGCCATTCAAAGGCTATTTCCACAAAAAAGCACTCTGGCATGGTTACACTGAGGAGAAGAAATGATTGCATGGGCAACTTGGAGAGACAGATGCATTTACAGAGACACTCAATCCTTCTCCTCTGAAGGTGATTTAAATTTTAAATGAGCTATCAGATATTCTTTACACTTTAACAATCCTGGATAGCATTCCGATTAATCCAACATATGAAAATTAAACCATAATATCCCAAATCTAGTCCTGATTCCTAATTTCTCTCCGTCTCTCTTGATTAGTGTTTCAAAATTAAGGCATACATTTCCCCAAAAGAGAAAAAAGAGGCAGAAGCATTAGCTCCACCAATATGAAATACACATATTCTATTCTGAATGTAGATGAATGTCAATGACCCCAACCATAACCCCATCAAATTGAACTTATTTATATAGCACCCAATCATCAAGGCCATTTAAATATAGCACAAGTCTAGACAAATTCTTTTTGGAGTTATTAAAGAGACCCCACAAGAGTACATCCCATAAACATAACATCTTAATCAGTAACAAAGTAAATTTACTTCAGTATTGTACTTAAGTACAGTTTTTGAGTATCTATACTTCACTTGAGTATTATTTTGGGGGATACTTTTACTTCACTGCATTTGAAGGACAAATATTGTACTTTTTTACTCCGCTACATTTGTATTGATGCTCTCATTACTGGCTACTGTTGCTCTAGTCTAACATTAGTCCTTCATTGTTTTTAATTGTAATTTTTTTTATAACAGGCACACCTCTTTGTGTGTTTCAGGTAAGAATATGTCCACGATGTATAATCCTCATCCTACCTGGATTATTTCTCCATAACGATCGGCTCATTCTTCATCATACATCGTGGCCGTATTATTACCTGAACACACATTAGCTTGTATCCAGAGTTTGGATGTCTTCTGTGGACATCACTGACAACACGGTCCAACTCCTCATCAGTCACAGCTGAATACAGGTCTGTCTTTCTGCACACACACACACACACACACACACACACACACACACACACACACGTACACAAACATTGTATTGTCTCGGTCCTTGTGTGTGTTGTTGTGTCTGAAGCGGTGGAGTACTTCGAAATTTGCGGCCAATATCTTTGTCGAAAGTGCGGAAATAACACCAACAATTTAAATAAATCCCCCCCAGGACCCTCCATCTCTCTCTCTCTGTGACCTGACTGCAGCTGCAGCCCTCTCCTCTCTGTCTCTCCCTTTCTGAATGAGCTACCAAACTCAGCTGTTTCTGTCAAAGGTAAAGTTTTGTGTCGGCCTTTAATACAAGCTAGGCTAATGGACATTAGCATCAGAGCTGGTCAGTTAGCTTACGTTACAAGCTAACTGCGCTGTTTCTTACCTTGCTCTACGTTTCTCGTCCCAGCTTCACCGTCACCACGTTTTTTTTTAATATTTGTTCATAAAATGTCTTAACCATTTATTATCTTATTCTCTTTTATTTCCTTTCTGGTCACCGACCGGACATTTTCTTACCGAACGTCAGACAACAGAAATCATAGCATAGCAACAGTAACCAAGGGGGTAAGGATCCTTAGCGACGGATCGGTGGCCAAACCATTTGTCGGGGGGGTTGGGGTCAGTAATGGCGCGAGAAGTTCTTAGTTGGAGGAGCTGGATTTTTCATTTGGGGGGGGGGGGGTACGTATTTTAACTGTCTGTCGGTCACACGTAGACACACGCACGCTAGCTCTCTAGTATGCGCACATGATCAATCATACGCGCACACAGCCGCTCTGCGCTCTTGCGGGAGTGTTGGGATGTCTGCGGACGAGCTGTCATTCTGGTTACAGCTGATTACAGTGTTTTTACTTTTGCTTTGGGAGGGCTAAGACTTTTTGAGGGGGGGCTGAAGCCCCCCAAATCCTCCCTCCCGCCGTCAGTGTGTGTGTGTGTGTGCTTATGTAACTCAAATGTTACATAAACTTTTACACAAATTTGTCGGGTCTCTGGAGGGGTGCCGTCACTGGTCTAGTCTGGTCCAGTCCATTCCTGTGGAACCAATTAATTAATTAAGGTGCCCACACCGGGAATTGAACCGTGCTGAACTAGCATAAGCTGAGCTAGCTAAAGTGCGGAGCCGGACTCTAACTCACTAATTCTTGCCTCCATTTCTGCCGTCATCCTGCATCCATCACAAGAAGTGCAATCATAAAAGGAGACAGAGGAGGAACTAGACATGCAGCACACAGGAAAGTCTACTAATCAAGATGAAGCAGAGACAGTAACACGAGGTTACACACAGCACAACCAGCAGAGAGTGGACCACCAGAGATCAGATCAAGGGTCTCCAAATCCAGTCCTGGATGTTTCCTGATTCAAATGAGTGACTCCTGATCAGACTTCAGCAGAGTTTGATGATGAGCTGATCATTTGAATCAGGTGTGTTGGAGCAGGAAACATCTAAAACAGGCAGGACAGTGTCCCTCCAGGACTGGAGCTGGACACCTCTGGACTGGACCAAACCCCTCCAGAGACAAGAGACTAGACTGGATCCGTCCAGAGACCGGTTCTTGTAGGGCCTCTTCAACTAAAGGTATTTTTGAGCTATAAACATGTCTAGCAGAATTACATCAGTGCACTTTCCTGTGTTTTTTTTTATACTTTTACTTAAGTGATATTTGGATGAAGCTACTTTTGCTTGTATTGGAGCAATATTTGACTAGGAGTATCTGTACTTTTACTCAAGTAGTGAAGTTGTGTACTCTGTCTACCTCTGATCTTAATAGGTCACATGTTCACACAAATATAAATGAGGCCACCTGAGTTGGGACAGTAGCAGGTACAGAAAGCACTCCATATGTTGAATGTAACATCTTATCTGTCCTGTGTGCTCTCAGCATGAAGCCAGGAGTACATCTTAGGCAGCTGCAGCACTGGAGAGAGCCATTGTGAGTAGAGACATGGTTGAGTTTTGAAGGTCATTGTTAAAAGCCATCTGTTTTATCGGCTATGAAGTAAACACGTCCTTTCACCTGCAGCCAGGGCGCATCAGCAGTGTGAAGCATCAACTTGAAATCTGTCAACTCATTGCAAACAGAAAGCTTCTTCTCACTTTGTTCGGTGAACAAAGCCACTCTGTGGGTGCTGATGGTCCCTTTGGAGGATCATGAAACCTTTGAAAGGAAAAAGGCGGAACAATGGGGTTGTTATTGAATGTGAAAGAGTGGCCTGACAGCAAGAAGCTTTCCAGTAGACACTGGATTGAGGGGTTTAGCTGCCTGATGTATCTCTGCCAGGCGATCATCTTGGTGGTCATTAAGTAAAGGAGGAGGAGAAAAGCAGCAGCGTCGCTCAAGTGGAGGGGAAGCTTTAGAAATGAGCAATATAGATGACTGAGTGTATAATGGACAGAAACTAACGAAGGTTATATGATGTTCAAAAACCAAGGTCATGACTGATGTTGTGTCAAGAAGCAAATGGTGTTTCCATGCAGGAACACAGAAATAAAGTGCAGCTCTTATATAGTCCATACCGTTTATATTTATATCCCTCCTTCATTTGTATTTCCCATTGTCCTTTATACTAGCCCTCTCCCACTAAGGCCAAAGGCTGCGCTGGATGTAGGAATTCTCTGCTTGCTCAGTCACTATGCAGCAATTAGCTACCCATTCAGCTATAAATAAGCCTCCCTCAAGAGGAAAGAGATGCGGCAAAAGACAAATGCAGTATAGAAAAAAAGACTAGACCTTGACTGAGACCATAAATTTTCTCCCATCAGATCCAGGTTATTGTCGGGATCTGAACCATTTCACGATCCAATCAACACTGATTTCAGATCTAATAGGTGTCCAGAACATAAGCAAAAAAACCTACATAGAAACAAGACAAAATGGATCCCAAAAAAATTTACAGTGGTTTTTGAATTTAGCCAAATCCCTGATGGAGCTCAGATCAGACTTCAAGTCAAAAATCTGATTTATATTACAACAGAGTGAGCACATCAACACGCAGATATTTGGCTTTAGCCTCATGACATTATAAGCCACTGTGAGTCTGGTTCATGTCTTCAACATTAAATTTCCTTTCATTCTTAAATACAAGAAGAAAAAATCTGGGAAATACCAATTTCCTAACAAATGTATGTAAATCACAGCAAGGCATGTAGGCTGAGAGGAGGTGATTAATGAGAGAAAAAACCAACCATGAACTCTGATAACACTGATGGATCAGACATATGATGATAATAAGAGAAGGAAGCAAAAGACCAATCAATCAAATTCCGTAAATTGGATGGATTGGATAAATTGATTGTTACTGGAAATCTCAGGACATATCAAAATTAAGCTTTAGGAGCTTCAGTAAAATATGCAACATTTAGACAAACTGTGGAATTATGTATTTGCATCAACTTGAAGAAATGAATTTATGCTATCAATATGCCATAAAGAAACAAATATCCTCTATTTAGCAATTTTGAAGTATCAAAACTTAATGGGTTCCTCATAAACTACCCCATTTGGTGCAAATCGGTTAAATGGCTTTTGCTTAATCCTGCCAACAAACAAACCAAAAGGCACAGGTGAGAACATAAGCTTTTTAGCTAAGTTAATAAAAGACATAAATGGAATTGAAGCAAAGTCAAAGTAAAGAGTTAAATAGGAAATGGCATCTCTAAGGAGGCATATCTAGATCTGGTGAGACACCAGTCATCTCTTCCATGTTTTTAATCATTTACAGACCTCTGCTCAGCGGATAACATGAAGACTTTACATTTATTATACAAGATAAAAAAAGGGATTTGAATATACCATTCATTTATGAGTATATAAATGAGTATCCAGTTTATATACACTACATGAGCAAATAAAACGAAAATAAAGAAAAGACACTACTACTACTTACAAATATTAAACACAAAGACAAATCACTCAGAGCATAAAAAGCAAGTCGAGAGTATAGAGTAAAGTAGATGGCTAATGAAACGAACAGAATCATAATGGTTAAGAATGCTGGTTAAATGTACATGGAGAGAGAAGTGCACAATGCAGTCGGGAGGTGAGGGACATCAATGTGCCACTGAGGGAAAGAAGGTAGGAGAGACATAAGGAAGCAGCACATAAAAATTGGAAGACAACTTGAAAACAGATGGCTAGAAATAACCAAAATAACACCAAAGCAAGAGAGTTACAGAGCGTATGATTCTGATTACAAGGAAAGGAAGACAACCTTGGTGACAAATTAGTTTAATCAAGCTGCATGGGAGACGGGGGGCTAATTTGACAAAGCCGTTGTCATTTGGCTAAATTGATGTCAGTCCTTCCTCATTTTCATCGACTTCTTCTCCTCAGATATATTCTGATGTGCACAAAAGGCGACTCGTGCAAGAGCTGACCACAAATTGCTCACTTTTTAAAAGGGCACAAGAGTCAGTCACTGTGGCTGCATGTCGGTTTGTGCGTGTGTGTGCATAAAAGTGTGCATGTGTGTCCTTCCCAGAAGTGGACCGCCTGCAGCCTGCTGGCCACCTGGTCCTCTGTGAAAGCTCTAACCCAATAAAGAGCAGTGTGAGACTGAGTGTCAGTGTCTGTCAGGGCACACCAAGCAGTCTGCATGGAAAACCCTCCCACATATGTGCCCGCGTGTGTTCAGACATTCACCTGGACGTCTCCAAGTCCCTTTGCCGTATGCACACACTAATTGCACTTTGCATGTAAAATAAATCCAGACCTTGCCGACCCAAACCACAGGACCATATCTTCCATATCTTCAACCTGAATATACTTTTGATATGAGACCAAGGGACTGAACATTACGTCATACTTGTATTTTTTCACGGTGAAGACAAAACACATAATGACAGCTCATGTATTTAACAGACAGGGTTTTGTTCAGCCTCCCAAGCCTTTTGTTTATAGTTACACAAAAGAATGACAGTCGCTCATACTCACAGAAAGGTATGATGAAGAAGCGACAGAAGATAGCTGTAGTGCACTGAGCCATCTAATTCACTTTACTGATTCATATCCATCTGCATTAACCTATTTTCATTATCAACATGATTGCATACTCATGATATCAGAGTCAGGGACTTGGACACACATTCAGACACATATCCTTACAACATGCTGACACATAAACGGGAACAACCAATTCACCCACAGTCTGTGTGTAGAGAGGAAAGAAGGCAGTTATAAATTATATTAACTGCTTTATTGTATGTGTCTGTGAGGTGGGTTGTGAGGAGAGACAGGCAGAAATGTAATATAATAGATTTGTTTCCATGAACAAAGCAATTGAGAGATAAGCATGGAAAGCCTGTGGTTATTGTTTAATCGGAGCAGCCTCTATGGCACAGATCACACACTAACATTCAGAACACACACCCTTCTTTTGCACACATTTTTCATGCTATACATCAGTGTACACTTTATCTCAATTAGAAAGAAATAAATACCCCTATATTCTCTAACAGCTGCTCAATCTTAATCTCAAACCAGTCACGCAACGAGGTAACAGAAGTGTTCAATGGCGGGGGTGCTTAAGATCTTCAGGGAAAATCCAACACACACACACAAAACAACACTGCCTTTGGCCAGAGTCCCAGTTCAAAAATTAGACTGTTCAGCAATTTCTAAGCGGATCTCTCTCAGTATCCATGTGGTGTGAAGCAGTCTCTCTCCGCTGCCTTCATTCTAGAACGAAGCAGGAAAATGCCAGTCTGCTTGTCAGCACCATGGGCAGCATCACAACTGCGTGACATTCATCCAGTTGAACCCCACGCACTTCTTTAATTTGGATCAGAGGAGTGTATTTCAGAAGCTTTAGGTTTCTTTAACATTGCATGCTGTGCACTTTTTTGTGATGTGCAGTGCAGAGGGGAATTGTGCTTTGCCACTCTGGCATAAAATATGCTGCATGCTCACAACGGAGCACTATGAGCTATAACGCATGCATGAGAAACTGTGGCGCACAATAGGGCCCTTTAAAAAGAGGAAGCTTTGTGTTATGCATAGTTTAGAAGCAAGATGAACAATATTTCTTTTCTGCTGCAGACCAAAGCAACTCGTGGAATTGGTTTGTATCACGAAATCCACTAATCTGCATTCTCGCAGAAGTTGTACACACAACTGGTGCGCCACTCAAAGGACAGTCATAGCAGTATTACTTCTGCCTCCCTCAGGTAAAGGCAGTAATAACCTCACACAAATGCATAAGTTTGTTAGCAATGACAAGTATGGCAAGTGCCCAGATGGTTCACTCAAAACTGTCAGAAATGATCGCTTCTCACCCCCAAAGGTTGCCATCTGGGCTACATAACAGAGGGACGATCACGAAAATGAAGAATGGTGAAAAACATGTTCCTTCACCAGAGCAGAAAATTGTGTAATTTGTGGTACTGGGTGCACATACTGATGGGTAAAATATTAACCTTTAACTTTTTTAGTCAGCGTTAGATAGTTTGTGAACAAAGTGTGTGATATGGGACAACACTCTGTATATACCCCTGCGAGTAAGAAACTAGATGTTCAAACTGCAGATTTATCTCAGTCAGTAAGTCAGTTATCAGGACTGAAATATCTCAGCTACATTGAAAATTAGGCAATGTTGAATGGTAATAAGTTTGAGCTTGGCACTCACTCGCCAGATACCAGCAAAAGCAATGAGTGTGGACCTGAGTTAATCAATGTTTTGGCATTATCATTATATCATTGTGAAGATGTGGCTCAAGCACCACCTCACAGAGCCCCCAGCATCACTCTACACTTCAGGCTTCTTGTTTGAACTGTGGACGATGGAAAAAAAAAAAAAAAAAACGAACAGCCCCATTTTTAATTCCACCTTCAGCTGAATGATGGCTTTCGTAACAAGCCGGAGGTTCACCTCCTCGCTGGTTGAATAACGCTGCGGCTCAAATCATATATTTTCACAGCGCACTGTCTTCACTTCACCTCACTGATGTAACCACACATTCTGACAGGTTTGTGTTGTCCTGGATCCAATGTGGCTGTTGTGCAATCATCTCAACTGATGATTGTGAGGGAGACATGAACAAGCTAAAAACCAAAGTGAAACATCTGCGAGATCGTCAGCTGCTTTAACCTAAATAGAAACACAATAAAATTTTTCCTGCCCTTGTTTCACACAAAATGATACCATCAGCAACACATCCTCCCTCTTCCATCAGCTGAGGACCTACATATGTTCGTGTACACATTGTTCTTGTTGCGATGCAGCCCACAAACCGTGCCCTGATATCCAACCCGTAGACAACACTGTTCTAAGGCTATAATTTTGTCCAATTAGACAAAAGCAAGTAACAGCATGATGGTGTATGTACAGCTGCTGTCTACATATATGCACTATAGTCTGATGGCAAGTTGCTGTAGTGGGTATGCAAAATAACACATCAATAACCCGCAGGCAACTGTTAACACAACACACAACCTGGTAATGCAAGACTGTTTTTGATGCCTGTTCGCACACTGTATGTTAAAAATGACTTGCTACAGTTTTTCAAAGTGCAAGGCTAAAAACATGACAGTTAATTCAATTTTGATAGCAAGAAACTGATGTTGATTTATGTTTAGTGCTCTCCTTTCCCCCCAGCCTCCAAACTCCAGGTCCTGGTTCAGCCTCATTACAGATTCTGGTGGTCTAATGGTCTGACTGATATAGTGTTTCTATTGCCTGGCCAGTGGATCTTTGTGTTGTGTTGAGACCAGGGGTTCAATATGCTCCAAGCACAGGGAACTCCACAAAAAAAGCAAGAATGTCACATTTTTCCTGCTCCAGCAGAGGAGGAGCTGCCCCACCTGGTTTTGGAGGGTTTGCACGTTTGGCTAGTGTTGCTGCTTTCATCAGGGTTGTTGGCAGCATGGATGGCCGCCACACGCCCGTAAAGCCAGCGACAGCGAATGCAGCCTACTGGCTGAAAAGAAAACGACT
The DNA here is from genome assembly GCF_900963305.1 of Echeneis naucrates. NCBI lineage: Eukaryota > Metazoa > Chordata > Actinopteri > Carangiformes > Echeneidae > Echeneis > Echeneis naucrates. The sequence goes on from NC_042511.1 coordinate 8,379,618, forward strand.
TCTCCCGATTAAGCTTTGGACTGCTTGTGTTGCCCACAGCAACAGTCATTTACATCTTAATTGGCAGGCATGTTAATGAATAGCCCCACATATTACCTCCAGCAAGACCCTTCTCTAGGGTTCTACATCATTTGCGAAGGCTCTTCCCCCTCCCCCCAACAGCCCGTTCGTCTCATCATCCCTTACTCTTTCACAATGTCAGCTGGAGGGAGTCTCTAGGCATCCTGAAGACTGAGTCGGGGTACATGTTCTTGAAGGGGCTTGAAGTTTGTCCTTGAGTAGCAGGACACCACCAACAATCAACTTTGATGACTATGATTATCAATATATAAAACAAGGATGGATGGATATATCCATCCTTAACATGGAGAATTCATTCACGTAGCTTCACGTTAGTAATGTGTCGTTCATGTTGAACTAATCTTTTGTATGATTCGGGAGAAACAAGCAATCTCAGTGGGTGGTTCCCTTTTTCCCTGGTCCACAGGCTCAGATTCGTTCACAAACGAGTCTTTCTGCCGCATATTCTCTGTGTAGGAAAGGCTGATTAGTTCACGACTCATAAAATAGGGGCTTTGAGTCCTGAGTCTCTCATTCACTTGTCTAATGAGCACTGCAAAGGCTCAGTGTAGAAGTGAGTCATGTGGTCACAGCAGTAACATGACCAATGCTGTTCTTACTGGTGAGGAGAGCTATCTGATAGCATGGAAGTTAACGTTAGCTATGTAGCTATGGGATGGATGTTTAATTTGCCTTTCCGTTGGAACGAATTCATATACTACAGCTCTTCAGTGACCAGGTGGGTTGAAGTGAACAGCCATAATTTTTTAATAGGCGGAGCGCTCTCCTAATGAAGCAAATGAAGTAATCAGTCATTTCAGCTTCAGTAGGCTTTGGCCCAAAATGATGCTCAATAGCTTAACAAAAGCAAACTTGTGTATTATATGCCAAGTGAAGCAAACATGTCGCTCTTCAGTGTTTGAAAGCCATGCTTTTTCAGTCATTACTCAAATGACAGCTGCAGAGCCACACTGGTTCCAGTGAACGAAATGAACCAATGACTTGAAAAAAGATTTGTTCATTTTACTGAATGAGATTAAAAGAGCTGAATCAGTAAAAAGAGCCGATCACTACTTCACATTGCCGTTGCTGTGTTGGTATTTTAAATTGAGTAAAGGTCTGAATACATCTTCCATCACTGTATATGATTATGTATGATATCATCAGATGACTGGCTGCTGAACATCAAGCTACTTTAAATACACGCTTTATCTACAACAGCAGCAGAAGAATCTGAAGGGTCATCAGGTGATTAATGGGAGAGGAAATAAAGAAAAACAAATGAGACAGAAATCAGTTTGTGTATCACATAAGAACAAAACAATTGGAGTACATTCTTTTAATCAATGATTAAAAGAATGGACTTTGTGTTGCATTTTCAGCTCATTTAATCACCTTATTCAATAATTAATTGTGAAAGTTTTCTTAGGACCAAACAGTTACTCCAACTGACCGATACATACATGTAGTAGAGAAAAGAAATACTGTATTTCCCACTGAAAGGTTAAGGAATGAATCATTTCTGCTTTAGCCAAGCATTGATGTGTGTGAATTTTGTAATGGACTTACACAGTTACTTTTGAAAACGCACAACGTTACACCTCATATAAAATACATTAAAATCAATATGTGTTTTTGTCCCTTCACTCCTTACTCCTACAGTCTGTCTGCATTTATTCTACAGGGAGAGCAAATGATGATTTAATTTAGATATTGTTTATTCACTGTTTTCTCCAGCTCTGCTGGGAAGTGCTCCTCCCTTGCAACAGTCCCTTTGTTCCACACGCCCCCCTCCTTCTCCTTCATCTCTTTAAAGAATCCTTCCTCCCTCTCTGCAGCCTCATGTTGTCTCCTGTCCTTGTGCTTTGGGATGAAAACCTTCCTCTCGGCTCATGATAACTTTATTTCTTTGGAGGCAAAAAATGTCCATGAACCAGGAAAAACTGCTGTAGGTTAAACTGACTAACAAACTCGACCTGCAACTTTGACCCCACAAACAATCTTGTGGGTCTTTTTTGTAAATTAATATTAATCCATAAAACAAGAGTCTGCATATACCCCAAAGGTTACATCTGTGATGCTGATGATATCCATCTCTTACCTTAAGCAGCCTTAAGCTGTTAGCTTGTTTTGTATCCAAAGGATTAAGAAAACATTATAAGGTCACTATATAAAAGCAGTTGAAGTCACAGTTCTCTGTATCTCTTGAGCTCCGAAAAGTCTTAGCCTCCCAATTAAAAGTGCCACTCACATAATATTCTTTGATGTTAACAGACAACTATTAGCCCTGTGAGCAGGCTAGAGGATTACTCGTGGTTGGCGTTATTAACCCAGAATTTGTTACAGTCAATTGCACCTTGGAAGCAATGTTTCTGTATTATAGTGGAATACACATGGAAGTGCTTACCACTCCTAAACCCCATGACTGCTATTTGAAAATCCACATTCAACCATGCTCCAATACCATGGTAACTGGTTGTCTAGTCAGCTTTGGCGGAAAAAATGGAAAACAGGAATCCCTGGGCCCTGCTGTAGACAACAGTTGCTTCCATGATCGATCACCCAAACTCCTGTGCTGCATGTGTGCATACAACATAACGCAGTTGATGCCACAATGACATTATGAGAAGCCCTTTGGGTGTTACTGCCATTAGACATTCTTACAGACAAAGCAGCTCGCATGAGCAGACTGTGGTTACACTTAACATGCATTGGATATGGTAAATGGAAATAGAAAAATGGAAATAAACCACATGAAATGAGACATATAGCACTATCAGGTTTTAATCTGACCTGTTGTTGGAACAGCTGTAGGGAAGGACGTAAGATTAGAGTAGACTTATATTTTAAAGTGACGATAGATACGTACGTATATCCATACAATGCTTTTTAAATGCTGTTCAAACAATGGATCAATGGTGTTCTCATTAGTTTCTTCCACTGTCCACGCCACATAATCACATCAATCTGGCATCCACTCAATTACACACTATTGATTAGCTGACATGACACTACAACCAGGTACCGTCTGAGTCTGTCTGTGAGTGCATGTGTGTCTGATAATGAGGAGGTACACCAGAGCAAAAATATTGGTTTATTCAGCTATCACTTTGGTTCAATAAGTGCCATAATTTACCGTAACGCCATTTTGGTTGTTGTTCACCGCATACGTTACAGTTTGTGTCATCGCTCTGTGCAAATGACTCTGTGTCCACTCTGATACACATTGGTCACGTAGCCCTATAATGGCTGACCAGAGGAATGATGGACAGAAAACTCAATTTTTTTCTTTAATCTGAAGTCTTTATTTGGCCCTTTAACAAAAAAAAAAAAAAAAAAAAAAGCATATATGCCTTTTTGTTTATATCATATTTGTTACATTGGGCATTACACCCAATTCGGGCATTAGCAAAAACTTTTCTCCTTGGTCATCTGCAACATCTGTATCTTTATATCTGCATCTTCATATTTTTCAATCTCTTTTTCATTTATTTTGCCAAGGTGATGGTCTCATAAATGTATGTATCAAATATGATACGCACGGCATTACAGAAGCAGGTTTCTCCATGAGCTCATTATGGGCCAAGATGTTTTAACTTGCTGCTTGACTCGTGTGTGATCCATCTCTAGTCTGAGACAAAGCAGGGGTTTGTAACACATTTCTCTTTGCTCTCATTCCCCTCAACACTATGTAAAAGAAAAAAACAGGGTTTGTTGTCAAACGGACTCACTGCAGGTTCTTCCTTGGCCGTAGCTACATAGGAAAGTGGTTGTTAAATATTTATTCTATCATGCCATTTGTCTACTAGGAAGATGTATTAAAAAAATAAAGAATCCAATTCCTGAGCATTTGGCCTTATGCAGAACCTGAAATTGCTTTTTCAACAGATTTACAGGTCCATTATTGTAGTTTAGATTTTCAAGTGCATCTATTATATAACTTTAGTAATCTATATAGACAGATAGACAGATAGATGCTTCCAACTGGATACTTTTTTTCAAGCTATCTTTAAGTTACCCAAGATCCTATTGATGAGGAGGAAGACAATACTGAACAAACACCATCACCAAGACCAAGACACATGCTGGTAATTGTGATTGTGAGATTAATCCTTCGACAGTATTTCAACTGCCTCTCCTCAGTCCTTCAGTACAAATAAAATATTAAAGTTCAAATGCAGGTTAAAACAGCAGCATTTTACAGGTGGAATTCACCTGCATATAATGTTTAAATAGATGACTGTCTTTACTTGCAATAGCCTGCTGTGAAAGCTTTGGAATAAAATGTTGAAATGCTGCCTGCACTGGTAATGAAATTTTGTTTGTCTCCATTGTTTTGAGGGTTCCAAAAGAAATCTCACTGTAGCACAAAGAGTAAAGGAATACATGTCCTTTAGAAATGTCTGGTGACATTAGCTGCCCAATGTTAATCCCAGTAATATTCCACTGACAGATTATAATAGCTATTATAATCAGTGTAGCACTGTCTGGCAAGTACTCCAAATTACTTTCACTTTATCATGAAGGTTGGAACTGTTCTTGTTGGATCTTATGGCCAATATATAGAGAGCTCCCACATAGATTAATCAGACTAACTGTTGGATGTGGAAGTGAACACAAGACGCAGGCTTTACAGTTACGCAGTCATTTCAATTGAGTGACACTGATGAAAATGATGCTTTAATTAGAAAAAAAGTCCAAACATTATCCAATGAGCCTGCAAAAGGATTTGAACTGAGTGTAAATGTGCTACATTCATTAATCTTAGAGAGTGGGAAGAGGTAAGGCTGTCCAATCCTCCCAACACAGTGCTATTACAGATGCTAAAACCATCGGGAACAGGCACTATTTTTGTTTTCAGATTATATCTAACCCAACCCTCATAACAATCTACAGAAACGATGGAGCAACTGGAGGAGTGTGAAGCACTGTTAACTTCATAGATAGTACTCCAGTAATCAATATAATTTATACCTGAGCAGCCATATTGTTAATTGGGAAGCAGAGTGAATCACATTTTTAGGAAGCACTTTACCAAAAGGAACAGTCACACTGGGAGTAGGGCTGCTGGAGGCTCTGTCTGTTGCTGCAAGACAAAATAAAACCATATATACAGTATAGCTCTTCCTTAAGTGATTGAAATTCATCCCCAGTCCCTGAGAAGGGGCAGATGTGTTTTTGTTTTTGTTTTTTTTAGGGGCAAAACCTCTCTACTCTTAAGTAGTAGTAGATTTGTCCAAGAAATCTTCTGAAAAGAGGTCATTAAAGGCGTCTGCCATTAAGGCACAAGGTTGTTAAGGGAAAACACTACTGGCTTCACTTTAAAAAGCAATGAACAAATGAAACCTTGCAAACACTTCTGTCAGCCAGCTGACTGTGTAACCTGGTCACTGAGCTGCGGACATATAGTGCCGGCCCTGTTCTTGTATTTAAAATCTTTGTGTGTGTGTGTGTGTGTTTCTATGATAGCTCTTTTGAATCTGCCTCCATCCCTTTTCAATAGCATCGAACTGAATGAAGATTGACTCGTAATGTAGTTCCTGAGATATGCTTAAAGTTCAAGGTAATCAACTTCTTCAAGACTTGAAGTGGATTCGAAGCAAAAGCAGTATACAAAGTGCTGTAAAGTGTGCAAGGAAACCTCCAGTGGAGGCATCGTCTGTGTCACTCAGCCTCTTTCACTTTAGATATACGACACTTCTTTGAAAGCGCTCCTTAGTCAACATCAGACAACATGTGAAGCCAACATGTCTCTTAAGCAATTTTTTTGGGACCGCCCAGGGTTAACTTTTTATAACTGACAAACTCAAAGGTAGTATTTTCCATAGATATACTATTTACAGATTTATTTTGGCCACATGTCAAGCTGTGGCACAGTGGGGATGTAAAACTGATAAAGGGCCTATTGGTAAAAACTAAAGGGCAATAACTCAAACAAGATACAATTCAGAGTTACAGAGTCTGAAAAACCAAAAAAAGAAATTTTGCGGTACATGAAAGTCCTGCAATAGATAAACTGACTTATTTCAAGATTCAAACCCATGCAACATAATTTTCTGTAGTCCAGAGTGCACTTTGTGAAAGCATCAGTGGTTCAAATTGTTAGTGCAAAAAAAGATTTGAAATGTATCCATCTGTTATTTACATCACTTATCCTTCAGGGTCTCAGGGGAGCTGGAGCCAATCCCATCTGACAGTGGGCAAGGTCGTCATGCACCCACTTCTAGCTTATTGCAGGGCCAACATACAGAGACATGCAGAGACAATCATTACGGGCAGTTTCGTGTCATCAATTAACCTAAATGCATGTCTTTGGACTGTCACAAAAGGCAGGTCACCTGGAGAGAACCCATGCAGGGACAGAGAGAACATGCAATTGCCAAAATTACTATTGATTATTATATCCTGCAAGTCAAAGCCTGGGGGGGTATTCCATCAGTGTCACTAAATGAAGCCCCACTAATCTAACAAAGCAAGGCTGAAACTAGAACCATCTCCGAATTTAGCCTCAAGTCGTTCCGCTAATGCAACCCAGCTTTGTTTTATCGAGGGTGATTCAGGGCCAGCCTCCATAACCCGGCTTTGTGCATGTCCCCATGCTATACAAGAATCCCTGATGGTTGGGAGGATGAAAAACCAATTAAAAGAACTTTCTGGCGAACAAGGTGCTATAGTTACAAAAAGGCTTGGCAAAACACAACAGACTAAATGTGTACAATATGAAAATTCCCTACATTTACTTTTTTATGATTTGCATATTATGTGATGTACTTTGTAATATCATTCAATGTTTTCTTATCTTAAATGAAGCCCTTTTTTGCCTTTGTATGACATTTTCTGCACAAATTTACTTGTATTCATGTATGTATTCCACGAGGTGTGTGGATATGTGTACCCCACTAACCGCCTTCACCTACATATTCTTTCTTCACTTTTAACCAGCGGATGAACTGGCAACTGGCACTCAGTCTGAACAGGAGGTGGCCAAAAGATTGAGGGAATAGAAGGGAGTACATCTTCACAAATATCCGGCCAACTGACTGCCAACTGACTCAAAAGCAACTAGACTTAGGACTTAGCTTTGTTGAAGATGTTTCGCCTCTCACTACTGAGGACTAGTCAGGCTGATGAAGCCCCTTGGATGACTGCGTTTACTTTTAAAACTTTTAAAGAGAAAAAGTTAGAAGTGACAGAAGATCCATCTTCTTTTGTCGCTCACACGGCCTCTCAGACACTCACTGAATAAAGCAGACATAGAGATGAATGGCATGGTTTGTCCACAAAGTTGAACATTTGTAAGAAAAAGAAATTTGTAAAAAAAAAAAAAAAAAAAAACGTAAGTAGGGACCGGTACACTCATCACAGAGAAATGAGGGCTGTGTCTCATTCAGCGGAGAACAAGAGTAACTGTGGAAATTATCTGGCAAGTTTTAAAGGTCCAAAAAAGAGTCCTTCATTTTTGATCTGAATTATTTTTCTCTTATTTTGCATTAATGGTCATAAACCCTTAAATATAAAAATGGTATACAATAAAACAAACTTATAAATGATCCAAAGCAGGTGCATTGGAATAACAGATCAATGCTCAAAATGGACATGCAGATCATAGCAATAACACTAGTATGGCTGACTAAAGATAACTATCGGATTATGAGCAGAATCTGTTGTCCATAGCACTGTGCATGTTTGAAGCCCCCTTTATTTATTAGCTGATTTATCTCCCACGGGAGCTAAAGTTGAACCACAACATTCAGCTTCTTCTCCGTACTAATGAAAATGAATTGCAATGGACATGAATCTAATTTACTCCATGTGCCTTGAGAGAAGTGGTAAATTCTTTCAATTACATTGTTCATTTATGTTTCAATTTTTAGCCTTTAACAAACACAGTTTGTGACAGACCGTGACCATCAGTGGTTAAGCAGAGTGAGAGGCCAGTGGAGCGGTGTGCTGATGGAAGGCAGGACAGGGAGAGAAAAACGACTAACGTTTCTGACTGCTGAGATTACAGTTGAAAACATTATCAGAAGAGAGCCACAGTGGGCGTCAAGGATGATGGGAGAATGAGTCACGGTGATGTATTCAATGAAATCACTGCTGCTTCATGGAAGATATGGGTTGTTATATTTGTTCATTCTCACAGAGAAATCATTATTTACTTTTGAGCTCAGGTTTGACAAATGATAATACAAACCAGAGCATGTGCATCCACATACAGCTTTTGTGAACCCCATTAATCAGCCCAGCCCAGCTGGGCTATAGCAGTTTGTGTAGGAGCGAGAAGAAGGTGTGTGTCGTCTGTTTGTGCACTGTAGCACCACGGGGGAAAAGTTGCATTATTTCTAGAACATTTATGATGTGCCCACCTTGAGAACTACATGCAGAAAGGTTTTCAGTGCAGCACTTTTGGAGGATCGGCATACAGTGTGCTTCAGTGGACACTCTAAAAGTCCAGGAAACAACATGTAGATATGTGCCAGGTACAGACCACAGAACACAGTGTCCAGAAGCAACAAGATACAGAGCGACAGCAGCAGCAGCACGATGAAACACAACTTTCAGAGAAAGGATTACAGAGAAGAGAAAGCCAAAGTGAACACAAAGTGGGTTTTTATTGGTCTTGTTTTGCCTTATTTTAGAGGACATGGATGTTGCCCCACTGCACTTAGACAGGTTGGCCATTCAACTTATACATAGTGTTGGTTGTTGTGTATCATAGACTTCAGCCAGGAGTTGATGTTGTCGGGTGGTAGATAACCTCAGAGAGTTGTGTGTTGAGTGTTTCAAACCACAACACTCTCCACTTGGTAGACCAGCTTCACCTTTCATTTCAATTAACCCTTCAGCCTCTCCCTCCTCCTCCAAACTGCTTGTGTCTTGCTCCTTTGATCCAGGGCCTGACAACAGCCACCATGTAGACCCGGCTGGGAAACCTCCAAGACCTTTCTCTCGTGGGCATCTTCTCAACTGTCCTCCCCTGGCATTGTCAGCTGACCAGAATTATTTTCTTGCTGGTCGGCAATTGACGGGAGCAAATTTGAACCTGATCACATCACAGACAGCAGGGAGGCATTTATGTCACAAAAGCCTGATTGCACTCATGTGCATGCGTGTGTGCTACAAATTACTTTCACACTTGATTGGATTCATTTCAGCACTCCATCCTGTGAAGACTATTAATTATATTTATCATTCAACTTTCAAGCACCGTGGGTACAAGAAGGTGAATGCTCGAAGGAGCAGGACAGCAGTGCTGGCAGCTGACAATGACATTGACATTTCAGCTGGTGAATAAAATGAGTGTGAATCAGTTCTTCATCAGTGGAGTCAGAGTTGAATCAAGAGCCGCTTAGTGTGAAACACACTCACGTGTAACTGACACTCTGTGTTTGCGGAAGATGGGAAAGCAACAGCGCAGACATTTGCCAACGTCCTCTTAACATTGTACCGTGCACATCAATGAATCATAATATCTCGTGTAAGTAGTTTTTATGTGTAATTTCCTGCACAGTGTTGAAGCTGGGGCTCAGAGAGAAGGCCTGCCTGTCCATCAGAAAATGTGACCAGGAGGCTGAAAGGATTACAAATAGCTGCACTATCAACTGGGGCGATTCAAAACACTTGCTCCACATTAAGCTTTAAGCTTTCCCTCCTACATGTATATGTAAAGCTGGTGCATTTGGTTTAGTAGCAGATATGGTGGAGAAGCCCATTCTTTAATATACAGATTCTGTCAGTCTTTGTGAAAGAAAAGAAAATGACACACACACATTGAGAGAAAACTCTTTAATTTTACTCGTAATTAGTTCACTCTGTGGATAGAGCTCCAGTCCATGCTTTGCCTTGGTGAACCTAGATAAGCAATGGGCCAGTACCTTAACGCAAAAGACTTTTAGGTAATTTAAGAATGTGCTGACACAGTAGAGGCAGACACAAAACTAAAGCAGAGTAATTACGTTGAATTGCCAAATCACCAGCCCTTGAATGAAATTTTCTGAGCAATAATAATTTTCAATGCTGGTTTGTAATAACCCCACTGCATTGCTCCCTTCATTACCTTCACACCAACTTCTCAAACCTGTATCAATCCTGAGCTCTCCCCCTTTCTGACAGTGGCCTCACTTTCCAGAGTGTGATAGATCTGTGCATTCAAGGAAAAACACCCTCTCCGTCACTGTGAGGGGTTGCCTGTCATCGCGGTTTGTTTGTGTCTGCGTGCGCTGCATGGGTGTTCAGTGTAAATGAACTCAGAGGGAATTGAGCAGAGGCATCACATTGAGACCGCATGCTTTTTTGCTGATTGAGCAGAATTTTCCCCCAGTAAGCACAGCTCGCAGAGTTCACACTGGTCAGGGAGGAATGATGAAGGCAGAGAGGCTGAGACATATCAAGACGAATGTGTCTGCTGAGGTGTGAACGCTACACAAGAGTTGATAAATATCAGCCTGAGCAGAAATTACCAGTTGAATAATCATTCAGTAGGTGGACAGAAATTAAATTTGAATTTATCACAGTTATTATTATCCCCTAATTATTTATTAGAACAGGATAAATATTTGCTAATTTGAGTCTGCAAAGTGTTAGTTGGAAAGTAATATTTCCTTTAGGCAACCTGCTGTGGATACATTGGCTACCTTTTTGTGTTTAGGTCCTGTGCAACAGCATCTTCAGGGTTCTTTATTTTGCTCCGTGAAGAGTTTTCTTCCTCTTTTGATAATGTGGAAAAACCAGGTTACAGAGTTATTGTTGTTTCCATCAGATGAGCTTGTCATGGTTTTGAAGGCAGATTTTTCCCACATCCCTCTGGATTTAGTTTAATGGAAAAAGTTTACACAAGTCTGCACAAAATTTGTAGAAAACATTGGTAGCCAAGCTCATACATTTTCATCTCATACCAAGTGGTCAAAGGGAAATGTGGCCATGGCTCCTTAAAAAAATGTGTTCCAATTCAATAAAAATAATAAGTGGAATATGAAGAGTTTAATATTAACGAGAATCTCAGCAGGCCTCCAAATGCTTAAATTATGAGCAGTTGTATCAGTCAAACTTGGAACAAATTTGTTGGTCCATTTTTGGGGGCATTGCTGAGCCTGCAAGGCTACATTACTGAAAAGCAGGCTACCACCACTGAGTTGAAGAAGCATAACTCATCCAGCCCTGCTTTGTAATCATTTCTAGTCTGCAGAGACACCATTCAGTTATTGACTCTGTCAATCAGGCTATCTGCCAATTCATTCGAAGAGTGATAGGTAGGCCTGCGGCTCAATAAACAGTTCTGGCTCATCCAGAATCTGCTCATCATCTTAGGATGGTTTGTTTCTGAATCATTAGTAAAAGTCAGATTTATGAAACTAGCAGGTGCTAAACTGTCAGAGTCAATACTGTGTCAGCATGAAGTGATAGACAAAGGTTCAACCAGGGTGGCCTCATTTCCAGCTCCACACCTTAATTTTGGACCGAGGCTGGGTAGATTAGGATAAATCACAGTTTTAAAAAGTCCCTGTTTATCTCAAACTACCTGTTACACTGTTCCTCAAATGAGCCCAATAGAAACTCAGGCCTATTGCCTAATGTATAGAAAGAGCATTTGTATTCACACAGATAATTATCCAAACATAAAAGTTCCACTTTTCCTCAACTTCCTCTAACTAGTTTTGTTTGATGGGATGCTGTTGGTATATCATAACGTTACATAGCTACTTAACTAAGTTACAAAAAAGAAGCCCGGAATGCAAATGAGGCGCTTTCTGAGGGAGAGAATATGTCCCTTTGCTGGGGATTTTGGGCTTTGTAACTTATCCGACTGTTTTTGTGCATAACATAGTACAGTAAGTTGCTAAGGGGGAGGAAAAACACCACAAAGCATAATTAGCATTTTAAAATGTACTGCTCTACTGTTAAAATTGCTGCTACAAAAATCCGCTCATACTCCGCTCTGAAACATTCCATCAATACCTCTACTCCTTTCCACATGAAGTAATGTTGCTCAGTTGACCTCACTTGGCTTTGTTATTTCATCACTTCATCATTGCATCAACGGCTCCCAATAAAAAGTATAACTTTTGGTCGTGTTTGGATTTACATACATTTGGCTGATTCACAACCAGTTACATCACACCACTGATAAAGATGGCTTTTGTTTCCTCTGCGCATGACTGGATTTACAATGCGCTCCAGCCCGACTCCACCTCCTTATTTGTTGCATCTTCGGAGCAGCTGAAGATGCGTCACACTCCGTGCTGGGAGGACGACACCAGTGTCACAGACACCCACCGAAGAGTCTGCAGTAAATTTCGTATCAGTGCACTCTATAAGTGGTATCTGACTCCCTAATCAATCAGACTGTCTTGAATAAGAGAGATATGAGTCATGTTGGAGGGGGAAACTGTAATGTGGTATTCAGTCAACTGCCCGCTCTTAAATGTCAGTAAAGCAAAGGAGCTTTTTTGTTGGATTTCCTGAGACAGAAAAGTGCTGATTATTTGTGCTCTGTTCTCTGACCACACAAATCACTGAGTTTGACTTCAATTTTTTCAAAAAGTCTGAGCAGCCAGTCCCATTTTTCCTTCAAATAACAAAACTGACCGCTGCACAACAACATGTTCATGGTAAAACTATTGACTATTAAATAACAAGGTAGTGGTCTCTCTCTCCACATCTCCATGAACGACTGAAAAAATCATTGGCTGAAAGTGGTAGAAGTTGTTGAAGTTGTTGAAATGGTGAGGCGTTGTAAAAGTTTTCCCATTTTAAACTGCTCATCAACTTTGGACGGTTTAGTGTTATCGAGGTCCTTTGTCCAAGGCACAGCAACGACACTGGTGGCCACACACATGCAGGCAGCAGCAGCAGGTCAGTAGAGTGGTCGTCTCAAAGTGCTGTTACAGGCTTCATTGTGAATCGCCTCCTCTGTGGTTAGTATTCCTGGTAAAAAAGTTGGTCGATTGCCGGTTAATTACTCTGCTTAATTTGACTCGCTGTAGGTGCGGTGCCACATCCACCAGCTGCCTCCGAGCTGACATGAATAAGCCTGCAGCAGGCAGCCCCAGAGCCACTGCTGGTCTGCTGACTCCATTTTCAACACATATACTGTGTTTTATTATTTAAAGTAAATTTTCAACCCTGAGTTGATTTTTTATTTTTTCTTTAACTAGGGGATGATGTTTTAAATGTTTTGATGGGTTTTCTGTGACTGCTCAACTATCAACTACAGCTCAAATTTGTGTACTTTTCACACACACAAAGATCTCTTGGGGCGACTGGATCATTGTGTGTATGACCAGTTCGCTGTCAGTGGGTATATGAAATGAATTACATAATAAGTGTTAATGCAGCTGCCATGCAATTGGATGTATGTGCCAGTGATTGGCTTGTCTTGAGCAATCAAATAAAAAATGAACTACAGATTGGTTTATAAAATCAAAATGGCAATTGTCAGTTTGAAAATTTGAGGTTTTAAAGCAACTATTCACGCATCAGTGAGTGATAACACAGATGACTGCCCCTTAAACTAATCAGCTCCATTTACCAGTTGTTACCTCCAAACTGGGGAGGTAACAAAGACCAAAGGACCAAAGTGTTATTCGAGCTGTAAACCCTGTCATGAGGAGATCGAGTTGGCTGGATGGATCAGGAGGCCTGAGTCATGGAAGAAAGCAGTTTGTTTATTCCCTCACCTTTAGCTGAAAGTTCTCGTGAGTCATTTTTGTTGCAGAGTCACTGACGAACAGTCGCTGAAAAACAGTTTCAGGCCAGAAAAAGACCTAATGGGTTGATTTAACAGTGGAGGTGATGACAGTGTTTTGTATCTTGTGTTTATATCAGAGCAAAGCACAGAACAGTATGAAACTTCACTCAAGATGACACAGCAGAAATTTATAACAAGATCGAGGCTGTTTGATGGAGAGGGAACAGCATCAGATGAAGGCAAAGTGCTGATATTGTCCAAAATGAAAGAGAAAATCTGTTAAATAGACTGACAGGTTGTGAGTTACTCCCCATTAAGTCTGACTTTGTGCGTTACTGACTGATAAGAAGGGCGTGTATGATCTAACGTATTGCACTCCTGCTGATTTGGAAATGCAGTGTCGGCTGCTGTAAACATATTTAGCTCCTTATCTAAATGTTACATTAATGTCAAAATGACTCTTGGAGAGTCAGGGAAACACTGCGGAAACATCCTAATGATTGTCTTCAATAGTGTAGAATGCCAGCTCAGCGTTTAGAAATGTCAACAAGGCACACTGTCTCTAATACTGTTGTCCGTTATTATCTCTTTCTTCTGGCTACTGTGACTGGATGGCACAGAAAAACTTAAATTCTCCTCAGTTTGAACACCATCCAACAGAACCATTACCAGGCTCAGATGGATGAAGGTCTGTGATCAAAAGATACGCGCGTGTGTGTGTGTGTGTGTGTGTGTGTGTGTGTGTGTTCAGTTAAATGAAGGTTTGAAGCTTGGAGACATAATACGGTTTAGCATCAGGTTCCTGACAACATCATGCACACAACTCAGAGTTCGCTGCTTCCAAAAAAGCATAATTCCCTTTAAACCTGATGCGTTCCAGCTGTTGACTTTGTCTCCAAATTCACGGCTGTTGTTTTTGTACGGCTTTTTTACAAGTGGTTATTTTATCTCATGCCTTAAAGCCATCTGGAGCCATCAGAATCCACATTTCCACCACGAGTTATAAACCGGATGTGCTTCAGAAACACAGTTTCATTATTTAAATCCATCATTTTTTAACCCAAAGTAAACGCAATTAATGTTGTGTGTGTCTTCTTTAGTCACATTGAATCTCGGAAGAACTATTTCATTTTGCTATTTGCCCCACAAAGTTAATCAGGCCGACAGGTAAATGGAATGGACACTACTGTCTTTGGTCAAGGTCCAGAGGACAACCATGCAGCTTTTTCCCCCCACAGAGTTGATCCAATTTCCCGCTCATGTCAGCTTGTCATGGAGAGTGTCCACCCTGATAATTTAACATCCAGGCATACACGAAGTTGCTCATTATGAAGATGAAGAACATAATTTACAGGAAATGTTGAGAGAAGTTTGGTGGAAAGGTTTCAAATCTCACCACTAGCCTGGCAAAAACCTTTGCTACAATTAATCATAGTCCGTGGCTGGGCCAGTGTGGTGGTTGGGGCTGGTGATAATGTCAATGACCCCATTTGCCCCGTTCGGTTTTTTTTGGGCAGCAGTTGGAGGGTGAGGATGAGAGGATGGTGAGGGATCCCTTCCAGTGTTTACGGTCCTGTTCCTAAGTAGCTCTGAAACACTTCCTTGACAGAGAGAAGTGACGCTCCAATTATCTTCTCAGTTGTCCTCACAACTCTCTCCAGGGGCGTTTTATCTGCCTCCCAGCAGTTACATCTGGTTTCTGTAGTGTCTAATATTGAACATTAAGGGACGCTAGCTGTTAAATTAAGCCAGGCTAAGTCATTAAAGAAACAATGTAATTAAAGCCTGCTAATAAAGAGAAAACTCTGTGTAATTAAAACAAAAAAAATCTATTATACACATTGTTACATGAAGAGAATATTATAAATTGAATGAAATAATTACTGAGCATTACACAGAACTATGACTACTTTAATATGTAAAATATTTTATAAAATCACAATAGACATGAGGCGTGGCTGTTATACATACATATAGTTTCCAGCAGGAGTTAAAAATCAAGAGCTGATTTATGAGTTCTCTGGAGGCTTAGACTGCTTTATGCCATTCTATCAGCAGACAGAGAATCATCCCATCTCCAGTCCATTGCAGTCCTAATGACTTTTTAATAATAAACTGCATAAGCGATGGGAAACATATTTGAATCGTGTTTTTATCATCACTGGTGTGCCAGAGAGCATCAGCACTTAAACAAGAAGCAGACCATAATTTTTGTCTGAGTCTCAGTTCAGTGGGTCATTACTGCGAGAGAGCTCCCCATTCAAACACAACAGCTCAACAGAATGAGACAACAGCAGTGCAAACTAGAGCCAGTCAACGACAGGGAGGCAGATGTGGCAGCGCTGTTCTTGTCTGCTTGACAAACACAAGAACGAGGGTCCGTGTAAACAATAATAAGAAAACAGCTCCACAGGCGAATGAACATCACACAGAGGGCCCTTAATGACAAAATAAACAAGAGAAATGGTGAGAAACAAGGAAAAGGCTACCATTGGGACACAATGGAATAGCTGTTTGTGTGTGTGTGTGTGTGTGTGTGTGTGTGTGTGTGTGTGTGTGTGTGCGTGCATTATTCATCAGCTCACATGTTTATGGTTTGTTGGGGAATCGCATTTGCTTGCACACGTCTACATCATTTGATTAATCAATGATATGGTCGACAGCACCTTGCAGGGTGAGAGGAGATTTCTGTTTGTTTACATAATGATATGTAAACAAAGGCAACACACACCATTGGGCTGTAATTTGCAAAGAAAACATTATTGTGCATTTAATTATGCAAAATAAGCTGTAAATGGAAATTTATGGGAAGTTCAGCGTGGAAAGCACTCTCTTTTGCTGTGAGCATTTTAACATGCTTTTTGTGTGTCAGTTTCGCAGACGAGTTGAAGACGTGTGTTATGTGATGACAATAGAATGAGTAGAACCGACATTACAAATGGATCTGTCTTTCGTTTCCTCCTTGGAAAACCTTCCAAGTCTCGGCTTGTTTGAGAGCTTCTCTCAGCTGTGGCCTCCCTCAGCAGGGCAATTTGTCTCTCTTTCCCTTTCGCCCGCACTCCCTCCCTTCTTCTTCTGCCCCTCCTTCCTGTGATTCACTCTCAGGTAGGTTGAGCGTTGGAATGTTTAGTGACAGTCACTATTACAGACTGATGAAATTCAGTCGGCAGCCAACCAGGATCTGTCCGCAAACATGGCTAGCCTCCATGCTAGCTCTTAAAGGGCATCATAATGAAACGAAAGTGTTGTGATAGCCTGTTGCTCTCCAGTAGATTGTCTTTTCCCTTCAGTCTGTGGATTACCGCAGTTGAGGGAAATTGGAATTTGGGTTGAAAGACGCAGACAAAAAGAAAGTCTTTCAAATAATCACGTTCTACCTGCTTCAGATATCTGAGTGAGTCTCCCTGTTTATTTTTTGTGATTTGCACAAAATCCACCAAAAGCGGGAAAACAAACCAGTTTAACTGTGACTTCAATGGAAAATAAAGGAATTGCAGAGGTAATTACATGAAATGTTACAGAAACTGGATGTCAATGTTCAGATGTGTTAAATTAAAAATAAACTTCTAAACCATGAAATTAAAGCTTTTTGTTATAAAAAAGCCTAAATGACCAAAAAGTCCAGAAACCTGTTTTACAAAGTCAGATTTAGAGTTAGTGAAGTACCCTCAGATTCAGCCTCAATGGCAATCCATGCTGCAGATCTCACCTGCTCCAGACTTTGTGTTCAAGACTGCAAGCTGATAAATCAATTGCCTTAGAAAATGCCATCGCCATTTATAGAAGAACCCGCAGCAGGTCCGCTGCTCTGATCATTAGAGGGTCTCAGAGGATGAGAGTTCAGAGAGCAGCGAACCCCCTCTGGCTCTGCCTAATGTGTGTCAGCACTTTGAGCTGTGTGTTACCAGTTCTCACTTTCACAATATTTCTTCAATAGACATATTTTTGTTTTATAAGCAACCCCATTGTTGAATATGTTACTCGGCTGTCAGCACTTCCATGAAGGACTAATGAGACACCCCCTTCAGCCCTTCTATTAAGGACCCACCCTCATTATTGTAGATGGACAGAACCGCAGCAGGAGTCCCCCACCTCCTCCAGGCTTCTCCATTTCATTACTGTTAGCTGCAAGCAAAGACTTTTCACTGTGACAAATTCAAATATAATTAATTTACTAATTTTTGATTTATTAAATCCAAAGATATGAAAGCAGTCCCCCCCACCTCCAGCTGTTTGACACCACTGATGCTGGAGCTGAAAGAATAAGACTGTCCTACGCACCATAAAAAAAAAAAAAAAAAAAGTACATCTGTCCATGTGCTCACAGGTCTCCTGGGAGAACCTGGGTTGACTGGACAAATTGTTGACCAGAGTCATGTGACCACTATAGCATTATAGCAGAATGAATTCTTTTGCTTCAGATCTGATGGACACAACCTTTAGAAAGTTAAAAGTTTCAAAGGAATGTTCAGAAAAAGATCTAGTCTAACACAGACAATAATCCGTCTGCTCAAGGATATTACATTTTCTTCTTGCTCAAACAAAATAAGCTTAAGTCAAAGTTTAACATGTTAAATTTCTTCCATGTTCTCACTAAATAGCTTTGTCTTAAAAAGGAAAGAAATAATCAAAACTTGATATTTTCTAATTTTGTGTAAAATAATGCAGCAGGCATGAAACAAATTAGGATTGTGTTGTGCTTCTGAGGTGTATTACTGTAACATTTTCTCTTTCTATAAAGATACAGACTGGATGGCAAAGGAGATGAGAGGCAAGGATTGAAGCTGTGTACTCTTCTCCCTTCCCTGCTCTGGTGTAGCTTGGTATTTCTTCACTCATTACAACATATGTAGATCAGTGGAATAGTATGAATTATTATTATTATTATTATTATAAAAATATAAGCATAAACTGCAAATACAGATGGATGTAGTCTGTGAATTGTCATGCGACTGGAAGAAACAAAATAAAGACATAAGTCAACTGCAGATCAAAAACTCTAAAGGATTCATTCAAGAAACATATTATACCCGTAAAAAATGCTCTGGTAGATAATATTTAAGCCATATATCAAAGTCAATTTAATTGAATTTTATGTAATATTATTAGCATCTCATTCTGGACTGGAAACTAAATCTTGGAAACTAAATCTTTTGGAAGCGCACAGCACAGTTTCCAATAAGCATTTTGTGGATAAATAAATTCCTCTTGTCACTGGCTAACATACTGCATAAATACCACAGATGAATCATTGCAGGCTACATCAGTCTGTAGGTCGAGCAGCAATATGCTCACCAATTCTGCCCGACATACAGAACTGATGTCACAGTTCCAAGAGATACAAAATCCAGAGAGCGACAGGGCCTTGTGCGGCTAAACTGAAGAAGCTATCTGGAGGATTATACACAAAAAAAAGATTTTTTTTTTTTTTTATATGCTGGAATAAGCAGAAATATAAGTTAACAGAAGAAAGGCTTACTAAATTTTATTAAAATATGGTGAAATGTTCAGCAATTTTCTTCAAGCCAGAGACTGCTGCATTTCATTTAATTTTTGCTTGATGAAAGAAGTTTTAAAAAAGACACAGTTTCATTTGATTACATTTTATATGTTGGAATATGCAGAAAGAATAGAATTAGGCTGAAAGGCTTTATTGCTTCGTAGCGTATTCAGGTTGTACATCATGTTTTTGAGGAGTAACTAAAGTAATCAAAGTAACTAATTACTTATGGAAATAAGTAATCACTAAAGTAACTGGATTACTTTCTTGGAGAAGTAATCAGTAATCAGAAAGAAATTACTTTTTCCAAGTAACTTGACCAACACTGGTGCTGAGGCAGGCTGTGATACTGAAGGAAACTCCCCTCCCTCACATATACATGCATCATACGTTGACTCCAGAGACGAGCTCTGTTAAAGGAAGCCATTGCTTCTACTCTAAAATGTATCAAAGTGACTCAGTAATAATATTTGTCAGACCTTTTTCACAGCACACATTTGAGGTTGTCATGGCAGGAAAAGCACAGGTGCTACTAATGGCAACTCCACTCCATTTAAGTGTCCGAGTCCATTTCAATGAGCCAGTAGCACAGTGCAGGAACGAGCTTTGACATCAAAATAAATTGCTGCCCTGCAGCCGTCATTAACAATTTTTATTACACCTGTTCTTCTCGTGCTTTGACATCTTAGTGGAGAAAAGGGTCTTGCCAAATTGTAAATGAACTTCTGTTTAAACCACAGCAATGTGCAGAAACGTAGACTTGAAGGGTTTCTTTTCAAATCAGCTGATTGCCCTTCACCCAGTGCGAGCTGGAATTGGCCCCAGCACTCCTGCGACCTGGAGAACGAATAAGCGGTTGAAGATGAATGAATGAATGAATGAATGCTTTCCCTCAAATTATTTTCTGAGACTTCTCAATGAATAAGAGTAGGACAGAGTGTACACTGGCCTATAATATGTCACTGTAGGAACAATCAATAAGAACCACCAAGTAAACAAGCACAGTTCAGCAGCTTCAGCATGCTCATTGACCCTTTAACATTTATTAATAATAATAAAGACTTCAGGGGACCTCAGGGGAATTGAACCGATGGCCTTTTCAGTCATAACCATGTGCACTGTTCCAACCTACAGTGCCCTGACTCAAACCTCCAGGGACAGAAAGTGAAGAGCACCTCAAGGGCAAAGATTTCCAGCTCCTCTTTAGGCTCGTGAAACTGACATGGCCTGTCCCTCGTTTTTCCACTTCCTTCTCCTCTTTTGGAAATAATAACTCATTATGATAATTAGGAGAGGAGGAACAGGTTTGTCTGCTAAGTGAAAGGGCTCTCAGAGGTTACATAAAATAAAAAAATATGTGTGTGTGTTTCTAATAGAATTTAAAGTTCATTTTAAATTAAATAGCTGCTTAATGGTATCTACTTAACATTTTATGCCGCTTATATATTTGAACAGCTAACCTGCTCTCCTCTCTTTAGTTTGTATTACTTGTCTCGTTCGAGACTGATTTGGTTGGTTGTTTTTTTCTTTTCTTTTCTTTTCTTTTTTAACAAAGAGCCTTCTATGAATTGTCGTTTTCACTCATTGAAGACATGATGAAGATGGTGGGTTTTCAGAGGAGTAGCAATGTTAATTCCTGCTGAGATGACGATCGAACCAAGCCAAGTATCTCCCTGCCAAACTTATTTAAAGCTTAATGTAACCATCACACACTAACCTCAACACGAGTGCACACACCCACACACCAAACCTTTCCTTGATCTCCACAAAACTGATTCACTTGTGATGGTAAATTCAGGTGGCGTGGTGAACAAGACAAATGGTGTGTCGTGAGGAAGATGCAGAAAAAATTTGGGTATCTTGCAAAAGTGTGTGTAACGCAGACTGATATATATGAGCAGTTTCAATGCAAGAAAAAGATTTTGTGGAGATAAAGAAGTCACAGCAAATTTTGACAGCTGACAGCTGTGATGGGGGCGCCTCCCACTGGAAATTTACCTTTGGTATGTTAAATTATATTTTAGAAGGATATTTTGTATAAAACTACATTTTCATGAACAATGAAGTGATTCCAATCCCCTTTATCAGATCAGATAAAAATCTTCGCAGCTGATTTCTGCCACGCTCTATTTATCAGTCCTCTGCGTGTATATGCTGTGCATTTAAGAGATGTTTAATGACTAGATCCTCAAACAAATTAACCTTTGCAGGAAATTAAGAACCTATCATTTCTGTTTGAGGAACTTCATTCTGATATTTTTTCTCAGCAACAAAGCCTGGACTCAAAAGCACTGATCTCACCTTTCAAACGAATCAAATCATTCCAAAACTAAGTAGTACTAAGACGCCATTGCTGTGGCTAACTGCTGCGGAAGAGCCTGGAAGAACAATAGCAGTTGTATAATTCATGCAATAACCTGCAGTAATGACAATGAAAAATAAATAAAACTCTTGCTCCATTCTGCTAAATGCAGGCAAATGATGAGCTTTGTATTGATCGAAGGGAATTTAATTTTTACACTAAATGTAAGAAAACTAAAGATTTCATTCACTCTAAATTGATTTCAAACATCACCCGTCATGGGCTACATCACAAAGCTGGCAGCCGATTCCTGTTATGATGCAGCTGTCCTGGTTGAGTTTGCGTTGATGTTCTCTGTCACTCGTATCCATATGATGACTCTGAGGCCTTTTATGATGCGTGTTGATCTTCACAACTTGGCAATAATGTCCACAAATGAAGCCGTTGGATAGAAACTTTTTGCTGGTGTAAGTTCTGCTTAAATGCGCTTCATCTGTCACTCCGGCCACATCATGTAGACGAGTGCCACGAAGCTGATTGACCTCACCAGTTAGTGAACATTGTATGAGTTTTCCTCAGGCCGAGGGTCTACTTCGTGCATTTATTTATTTGGGGAAAAGATTTTTAAAAGATAGTTTATGGACAGCTGGGGGATTGCCAGGTTGTCTGTATTCTGAAGCTGGATTTTCCCTGTGGCCAATTAACACAGCATTTCAAGGTGACTGCAGCCATTTGAAGATGATTTGTGAATTCATCGTCGTGGATTAGAGGTTCACAAGTTTTAACTTCTCCGAGTCTTAGGTGCTACCATTCACGCTATGTCGCTTGGTGATCTACTCTTCAGCAAAAAGAAGGAATCCTAAAGTTAGGGCAGACACATTCATTATCTTTAGGAGTTTCTCCTTCTAGCCTTAAGATCTTTTTTAATACAGGCCCGGGTTGTCCCAAATGTCCTCAATTAAGAAAATGATCAGGGCCATTGTGCTCGTGGAAATTTGATACCACCCTTTCACCCATTCATTAGCTAAACGACTTATCACAGTTAATGTTGTGCAAGAGGTAAGTAACAACCTTGGGCACGTCACCAGTCTATCACAAGGCTGTCATCTTTAAAGCTGCCTGTTAACATAAATAAGTATGCCCTTAAACTGTGGGAAGAACAGGAGTATAGGAGGGGAAGCTCAGGTGACAGCGCCATGCCCTGGTAATCTATACTACCGTGGAACGTTCAAATTCTGACACATCAGCTACTTTGGTGTTGAGACCCACTCTCACGTTTGGATATGTAATTTTTGAAACAAACGGATACTCAACTGAAACCCTGCAGTATGAATAGGTGATGCAATATCTTGCAAATGTTTAAGACTTTAATCTCACCTATGAGACTGCCAAATAAAACTCTGCCATGTAGCATAAAACATTATTTACTGCTTTGTTACATTTCTGATGTATAGTGCTACAAAATTTTTTGTTTTCTCAAACTTTTCTTTGAATACGTTGAAATTAATTTCTTCTTGTCTCCGCAAGAATCACACAATCCAGTTGTAGGATATTACCTTCTTCCTGATTTCTGGCAGTAGCACCTTATTTCTATCTTTTCTGGCCCTCGCTGGAGTCTGTGCTGTTACTTACCACAGAATGAATTTGTTAACCTTAACCAGGCTTTTACAAGAAGATGCCAGCAGTCACTATAATTCATAGTTTCAAGCAGTCCTCATCCTCTGTCTGCTAAATGTGCACGCACTCTGCTCAGCACCTTAATTCATCTCCAGACCATATCACATCATATCATATTTTTAACATGGAAAAAGAGGCGGCAGAAGCAAATCAGCTGTAAGCTGCTATTAACAAACACAAATCTTTGCTTTGTGTAAATTGTAGGTACGTGCATTGTTCCCAGTATTCAGCAGCATCAGTGTGTGGCAAACATGCAAAAGCCATCAGCAGCTCTCCATTTCTGAGCTCGGTCACGTGCATTGACCGTTTCACTCAATAAAAGCTCTGCCCCGATTTTCCCCCTCAGTTCCTTCCCCCTTTTCATCATCTTTTTTTTTTTTTTTTTTTTTTTTTGATGCCGCCACATTCAAAGCCAAAGTCTTACTGCGTTAAAGAATGAATATTCTACAGCATGGAGCTGGTGAAAAAAAAAACAACCCACAAACCAGTTCCCACTTCACACAGTTCACAGCTGCTGGTAAAAGTAAATAAAAATTCAGGGCATTGCAATGAGGAACAATGTCCCCGCATTTCTTTTCTCTGACCAAGTATTTCCTTTCTTAGAAAATTTTATGTGTTTAAAAAAAGGAAAAAAAATCACTTGTTTCTGATGCTGTTTGACTCAGATGTCTGTCATTTAACTCTCAAGTACAAAACAAGCAAGCGGCTGTGAAAGCAGTGATTTTCTAAAATAGTTTTTTGATTGATTCTTCTTCTGGGACTCTTTAGTTGAAGTCGCACATTCAGCCTTGTGTTTTCACTATGTTAAGAACCTTTTTTTACAAGTCTATGATGCATGTGAGGACATCATTTGGTTAGGGAACAGTGGGGGTGGGAACATGTGATGGAGAATACACAAAGAGGCTGTTTAACAGGCTGCACTTGCCAATTTAATTCAAGATTCACACAAGCAGATACTCACAAAGGGCATTACGGGCATTACACGAAATAACAAAGGACCAAAAACAATAGCGTGTGACTTGAGGTCAAGATGTCTCACGGGGAGTATGTGCAACGACGCACAAATGTGCATACATAATGAATTACTGTTGAATTCAGCGGAGAGTTGACAAAACAAGGCAAAGCTGATTGCTGTACATGAGCAAAGAATGAAAAGCGTTAAATTAATTTTGCATTCAGAGGCCAAGGGAATTGAATGAGAAAGTAAGTAACGGCAAAGAAGAAGTAACGGCGTGATCAGAGCTATGTGTTTGTTGTGTGTTGTGCGAATAATGTGGTTGAAAGAGCAAGACGGAGAGCTAAAAGGTGAAAACGCACTCTCGCTGTTTTTCTCCGTTCTCTCTTCTTCTTTCTTCTGTTTACTTGGCAAACGCTGTAAACAGGGTTTTTTTTTTTTTTAAATGGCAGCGTTGCATGTAGGACACTTACGGCTGGACCGATCACTGTATACCTACGTCACGCAAAGTTCCTATTGCTCTGCAAAAGTGGGCTACCTACCCTGAAGAAGGGGCTACAAAAGTCTCTCAAAACAGCGTTCTTAGAACTAGAATGGTTCTACGTTCCTGCAGCGCAAACACGTCCTGCAGCTGCAAAAGCGCCTGGCACGTCTTAGCACTTGTGCTGCAATGCTGTTCCAACTATTCTTTTTCTCCCCCTCATCCTGAATCCATTTTTCCGTGCTTCCATCCTTCTCAAAATGTCATCCAATTTTGCAGTTTCACTCTCCTGGATCTCAGTGTCAGAAATTCATTCATCCACCTCTGATACAATCTCACACAAAAACCACAACTCTGGTGGATCAGCATGTGCTTTGTGTGAACAGCACAATTTGAGCTCAGTCGAGAGCAGGCAAAGTGGAAGAAGAAAACTGAGAACAAGAGAAACTGAAATGCAATTTGATTAATACTGAAATGCGCTGTTGTACATGTGTCACATCCGAAATATGCTGTTGAGCTATGATTTTCAATAATATCACGGTTGATGTATTTATCAGCACAATCTTACTGAGATTAAGTTTTAATTGCCTTTGTCAAAAATGTTAGGAACTCATCAAGAAAAATGTTGTATATTTTTCAAGGCTGCCGGTGGAATATAGATCGTAGCAGGATAATAAAATAGAACGACATGTTTCTCAGTTTCTCATAAGTGACAGTTTAGTTATGACTGCAGATTGCCTCAAGTCTGTGTTTGTAAATGTTGATAAATTGGTTGTCAAGTATCTGATGAATGGCTCTGGACTTACAATGCAATACTGCAGACAGGGATGAAACAGTTTATTTAACAGATTTGAATAGTAGCTGAGCGCTAGACCGGGAGTAACTGGCTGCTATAGTTTGGCCAAACAGAGCTGAGTGGCTTGTGGACAAACAGACAGGAGCAGGGCGGTCCAAGAATGGAACCAAGGGAGCACCAGAGGAGACCAGAGCCAGGACCACCACCTGAAAACGGACAGTGCAGGGAGGGAGCAGGAGCCAGCAGCCGGGAACGTCAGCAGACCGAAGCAGAACTTGGCTGTACAGGAGCGTGTCTGTGGCTGATCTGGAGAGTTAACCAGGATTAAGGGATATCCAACAGCCAAGTATCACAAGCTTTCATGCAGAAACTGAGTCCTTACCACAGACGTTTCAACAAGAAACTGGCAAGAATAAATCAGATGAAGGAGGAGACCACAGTGGGCGATCAGCAGGTGAATGGATTGGACGGAGAGCGAAATGAAATGTGGTTCAGCCACAAAAGACGAACACACAACCAAATGGGGGAAAACAAGCAAAAACTCAACAACAGGGAGGGGTCAAGACCGGAGAAGCAAAAGGGCCAGACAACAATGCCACTTGGAAAGATTCTTGTTTGTGTCCTCTATTTAAACAAATAGCTAATGAACACAGTACAGTGATGTAGGAAAACAAAAGGAGCACGCTCAGACAGGATGGATATGACTAAATGATCCCCTGAAAGCCACTGGCGGTCCGTTCCCACAGGTCAAAGTGTTCTGCTCTCCTACAACCTACTCCTGTTTTGTTTTTTTTAAGTCACAAGGTCCCCTTTTGTTTTGATTCACATTGTGCACACAGGCGAGCTTGTTGACAGACAGTCACTGTAGATGTGGCGCCCAACTGCGAGCCTCTCAGGATATATCATATATCTATGATATAATGGGTTGCACTGCAACAGAACAGAACAGCCTGCAAGTGCAGGATTTGTGTAGTAACTGTGCGTTATTGCTGATGACAATTCACCACCAATTTTGAAGATGACAGCCAAGTGAGTGGTGCATTTATCCTGTCAGGTGGAGCCCACATTGCTCGTGATGTCTCAGAGAGGGTGATCAGCTGTCAGCTTTTCTCTTAGCCTACCTGCTGTGATACCTGCCGCAAGTGAGTAGCAACTGAGCCATAGCTAGTGATGTGTCTCTGGGGGATGGCGGGGGCGGGGGTTGTTGTTGGGTAGAGTAGCTATGTAGCTCTGGGATGGGTGTTTAATTTGCCTTTCTGTTGGAATGAATTCATAAACAAAAGCTGAAGTGAACAGCCATCACAGAATGATGAATTTTTTAATGATAGGCGGAGCGCTCTCCTCCCAGCAAATGGAGTCACCAGTAATTTCAACTTCAGTAAGCTATGGTCCAAAATGGGGCTCAATAGTTGCAAACTTGTGTATTATATGCCAAGTGAAGAATGCCATGTTGCCCTTCTGTGTTTGAAAGCCGTGCTTTTTCAGTCACTAATCAAACGACAGCTACAGCGACACACCGGTTCCAATGAACGAAATGAAATGACTTGAAAAAAGATTTGTTCACTTTACTGAACGAGATTAAAAGACCTGAGTCAGTAAAAAGAGCCGAACCCCCTATCACTAGCTATAGCAGGCCAGAGCCACAACAAAGTAAAAACTGTGAACTGTGTGGAGGCTGAAATATAGCAAAGCCATTGACGTTCATCCAGAAGCGTATGGAGAACTGCATGAACTGCACTCGTGCTTGATGGAGAAAAAAGTAGATGCATGCACGAGCGCATCCGGGGCTTTTTAGCAGGCAGGGGTTGATCTGGTTGCCATGCTCTACCTGTACAGACCAGAGAATGTGAACAGCAGGTACAGATGGCCAGTGGGAGTACATGGCACCGGGCTGCAGATATACACACATGCTAGCATGAACACATAAGGGCGTATTCAGACATTGAGCTCCACATGCTCAATTTTTTCTTTATTAATCCTCCAGTCCTGGCTATGTAATCAAATCACGCACAGGGATGTATGGAGCAAAAATGAATTAATATGCAAATCATGGTATGTCCACCTTTTTAATGTAAAGCAAGGACTGTGACTGAAGCCAATGTGTTCCCTACAGCACAGCATCAGTTTGCTGATCTCAAGCAAGCAATATGCAAACTGATAAATGCCAAAGACACACATTGAGATACGAACAGGCAAGTCACGAGCATAACAAAATAACTGCTGTGTCTTTCACATTACAGGAACATTAAAAGAGAATCATAATGGTCTCAGTCCTGTATACACCGACACTTTCGGTGTGATCTGAAGCCTTCAGGAAAAAGTTGTCAAGTTGCGTTATGTGTAATGAAAAAAAATATGTTTTTGCTCCGTTGATTTTAATCAGTATCATAATCTATACTATGCCAAATCAGTCATGCTGGGGAGACACTAATAGAGAAGCTCAATTCTATAAGTGGACGTGAAGCCAATGCTGAAGAGCCTTAAAGCTGCATTAAATCTAATGACCATCAGGGACGACCCCACTGGTTGGAAAATGAAATCCAGTTGTAAGTCTTCACGAGGAAGGTCCTACTTCTCACTTGATTTATAGTTTTCCTAATAGATCAATGGCCTCAATTACAAGTTTCCTTCAATGCAACAAACATTTTTGGGTTTTGTTTAGCTTTTTTTGCTCTTTCTCCTTTTTCCCTATATGGCGTCACCATGGCAAGTCAGCTCGGTGACTTGGACAATTGATTTGGCGACAGTTTTTTCGACGGATGGCCTTCCTGACGAAACCCTCCCCCTTTTAATCAGGCAGCACAAGCCTACCACTGCTATGTCCCTCATCTTCAGCTCCACCTATTCTGGTGTAAAGAAGAAACCAAGATGGCAACAACCCAATTACAACCAGATGGACGTTACAGTGCGTTGCCATTTGGTTTGCATTACATTTATTTTTTGTTAACCAGTCAACCCACCTCCATTTTGGTTGTCTTAGGCTAAGGTGCTAAAGACTTAGCCAGCCCTGAAGCATTTATTGAGATTGCGCCCTAATTTAATCACCACAATTATCAAAGATTTCTCTGTGCGACCATTAAACCTCACGGGTGTCATTTGACATGGTTGCTTTGCAATGTGAGCTGTCATTTGATTTTGTTGTATTATTTAGCCTTGACAAGATGTTAATGAGCCCTCTGTTTTTCTGCTCTAAAGATCAGGGGACATTAATCTGCTTCAGTTTGTCACAGAGAGAGGATCTGACCGACTGAATGCACCAGGTACAGTCGTTAAGAGGCACATGAGTTAGACAGGAGTCTGTGTTGTGGATTCTTATTTGGAGCCAGCCCAATATGAGCAGCAAGAATGCGGCGGCCCAGTTTTTCCTGGAAGTTTGTGTGTTTTCCTGACAGTTTTGTACTCTGCTGACCTTTGACAGAGTAGTCACCCTTTTTTTTATTTTTTATTTTTTACAAAATAACAGACTGTCTAATGTTTATGAGCATAACACCAAATGGCAGATTTAGAGATGCCTGAGCCATGGTGAAAAACTTTGTTAATGTAATGATGAAACAACCTCAGACTTAAAATCAGTACTGACAGGTTCATTTGCCCTATCTGTTTTATTCTGTCTTTTACTTTTCTTTCTCCAGTTATCTCATTTGTTACCACGGGTTAGGGTTAGGGGTTAGGGTTAGTTGTTAGGGTTAGGGTTAGTTGTTAGGGTTAGGGTTAGGGGTTAGGGTTAGTTGTTAGGGTTAGTGGTTAGGGTTAGTTGTTGGGGTTAGGGGTTAGGGTTAGTTGTTAGGGTTAGGGTTAGGGCTTAGGGTTAGCGGTTAGGGGTTAGGGTTAGTTGTTAGGGTTAGGGGTTAGGATTTGTTGTTGGGGTTTGGGGTTCGGGTTAGTTGTTGGGTTAGTTGTTAGGGTTAGGGGTTAGGATTTGTTGTTAGGGTTAGGGGTTAGGGTTAGCGGTTAGGGGTTAGGGTTAGTTGTTAGGGTTAGGGGTTAGGGGTTAGGGTTAGTTGTTAGGGTTAGTTGTTAGGGTTCGGGGTTAGGGTTAGCGGTTAGGGGTTAGGGTTAGTTGTTAGGGTTAGGGTTAATTCTATGGATGCATTCAGAAATAGAGCATGTGCAAAAAATGCACATGTAAACATCACTGTCCTTCTAGAGGACTCAGATGTTCCAAATGGTTCCGTGTCGGAGCATTTTTGTTGGCACCTCAGACAAGGCAAATAATTTAGCATGAGAAGAACGAATAAATAAAATGCGTGACAGGAATATGATTTGTCTTTCTATGCGAATATGATGCAAATTCATGAGCACTGGCTTCTTGTGTATAAACAAACAAGTTATAGTTGTCCTCAGGCAAAATGACTCTTCAATATCTTCCAATAACACTCAGCCAGGTGACATCTTTGTCACCTCCACATATTACACCACTAAAAAACATCAAGTTCAGATCAAATCAAAGTTATTTGTACAGCACCAAATCATAACAGAGTTACATTAAGGTCCTTTATAAACAGAGAAGGGCGAGACCAAGCCCTTTATAGAATTATTTAAAGAGGTCAAACACATCCTTTAATGTTCTTAAAGTCAAGTAACAGGAAATTGAACGCACAAATTGGGTTCTTGGTGTATTCTGTATTCAATAGTATCGAAAGTGTAGAAACAAAACCAGTTTATAAAAAGACTGTACAGCCTGGTGTGTCACGTCTATTAATAGAATTTGTTATCTAACTCAGGAAGCACAACTTTCCTGCGAACATATCATTTAGTTCATCTATGATCTATATGTGAGTATGCACATATGGATCAAACACACACACACACATAGTCACAGATGCAGGGGAACTGGGGGCTGATGGCAGATGTACTGTCCTTTCTCCCCAAAGACCAGCTGTTAGCCTTCTGTCGTCGGTAGTACTGCACGTACACACACAAAGAGATGCACACCCCGGCACAAACATCCACACAGCGTGCTTTCTGTCTGTCCATCCTAGCTCACACTCTGCCTCAAGAATCAGGAGACACTGAAAAAAACGCTTGAAGTAACCAAAAATACCCATGGGAGCGTTTGCCTGAAGTAACTATTTAATGACCACAACAACTTCACCGCAGCTCTATTCCCAAGTCCTTCCTTCATGTTAACTTCCTTACACAACAGCATGACCTGAATTGACTAACGTGGCTGATTTTTGTCATTACGTACTTAAAATAATGCTGGACTTTTTTGCAGTGCTCTTTTCCGTAGTCTTAAATCCAGTGCACATGGCGGCATTCCCACAGCGCACACTGGCTGAGAGGTATTTTGCACCAACCTAATCCCAATCATAGCAGTCTATTGTGTCAGGGTTGAAAAGGGAAGCAACCTTAGAGGCAGACAGAGCAGCCTGCAGCAGCCGGGAGTATGTGAGGGAAACCAAAAAGGTCTCCCATCTTTTCCAGATGAAAAAGAAATTTGCTTTAGTGGAATGTCTGAAAATGTAAGCAATTGACAGCCACTCTCTCATGTGCACCTGAGAGGGCTGGTGAAGAGAAGGCTTGCATAAATGTTAAAAGCTAGATGGAAATTTTTCAGAACAACTAATTTGCTTGCCCACCAGGATTTGTCTCTGCTGTACCAACAGAGGCAAAAAGTTGAACACTGCAACTGTCAAACTTAAAACAATTGCTAATGGTCACAGAAGTCTCTCAGAGTTTTTGATGCTTACCTGCTACCACTAACAGCTCAAAAAAGTCATGTGCGGGCATTCGGCATTTAATCTGTGGCAGCTGACCACAAACATTTTCTTTTTACTTTTGACCATCAGTCATCAATCATTACTTGGCAATTACCGTGAAGTCAAACTGGAGATTTCCAGAGAGAATAGCGTGGGTTGCTGCATCAAAATGCTACAGAGGACTGATCCTTCTGCAGGTTCGGTGAGATGCACATAAACAGAGAACGACTGTGAGACTGTTTGCCTTCTGTTTTGCCACAGCGTGCACAAATGGCCTGAGAGGTTAACTCTTTGTAGCCCATGTCTGAATGGTTGTTTATTACTTAATCTGTTTATTTGTTACTTGCATGGTTAAATGGCTGCCAAGCAGATGATGCCATTAATGAGAAGACACGGTGGATTTCTTAACCGTGGTTAAGAAACCCAGCAGTTCACTTTGGATGCTAAGTGTGGGGATGAAGAATGGTGATGCTTTTAGTAACACTTACTGAGAGTGTAAAAAAAGAGTACACTTTAAACTTCACTTTATGGTCTTTAAATAAATAATTTTGATAAATAATTCAAAAATATAAATAAGTTACAGTATAAATATGCTAAAAACTTAAAAATATCCTTTTAAAAAGGACTTCTTTTTAAATGCAGTAAAAGCTTGGGATAATATATGGTACTAAACTGAGATTATGGTCAAGGAAATAATTTCTTTACATCTCATGCAATATACTTGAGAATTAAGAGAAATAGCACATTTATACTAATAGGCTGCAAAGGTACATACATGTAAATTTCTTGTGTTATTTGTTTTCGGTGTGTACGGTTTCTGTGTTTTTCTGTTCAACATTTTTCACCTGCTTGCTGCCGATAAACCGTCTAACCTGCCATATGCTAACAACTTCTAGAGGCAACCAAAGAAAGTGGAACTGTCAAAGCAAAAACAAAATGATAAGTCCCTGGTGGTATTATATGGGACATACTTTCAAATGCTTTTGAGAGATAGTTTCACATGAGTACTATTGATAGTTAAATTGGTTTATTATATACCAAAGGCACTGCTGCTTTTGCTAAATTTATTTTCATGGAAAATGCCATATGCAGCTTGTTATGATTAATGCACATCTTAGTGAGCCACTAAATTGAAACAACATTTAGTTGACTAAAACTAGACTACAACTAAAATAGTTTAGGTGACAAAATTATGACTAAAACTAAATTATATTTTCATGTAAAGACTTTAATTAATGCTAAATTTAAAAATTGGTGTCAAAATGAACACTGGAAGTTGCGCATGTTAAAATCATATGTGACAATTATTAAAGATATAAGCTGTTTGCTTAAATTTATAGGAAAAAGCATAGCTTTCGTAATTTAATGTCCTGGTTTCACTATACTATTATTATATATTATTATCATTTGATTGCCAGATTTCTGCCCACAGGTGATTTGATGGTGGTGTACTGCTCATAAATACAGAGCAGCATGAAAAGTTTTGTGCCTGCCAAACGTCATAAATACAAAATGTCGATTTGGGACTACACGTCACGGTAATGTGCTGCTCCACAATAAATGCTTGCAGAAGCAGATGTCGGATTAATCAAATAAACCAAGGACACAGAATGTCCAATCCAATTTCTTCATTCCTCAGGCTGCATACAACAGGGCATGAAGTCTATAGAACATTGTAGGAATTGTAGGAGAATAGTGATGGACATTGTCTTTGTTTGTCACATGAATGTGTTCCAAACTACAAGAATTAAAGAGCAATTATCAACCCAGAATAAGTGTCAATCTGTCCAGGAACCAAAAAAAAAAAAAAGAAAACTTGGTGGTGAAAACTTACAACAAAGTGTCAATCTTTGTCCAGCGTCAGCTAAAGTATATAGAGGAAATTCTGTAATTCCCTTTTTTAAGTTTAAGAATTGTTTAAGAGGGACTAAACTGACAATTCAGTCACCCTTGGCAAAGTTTAGTTAAAAAGACTAAAATAATGAGACTTTATGAGGGAAATTGGTTGAGAATAAATGGGATGTCTTCACCTCGGGGATTTATCTGTCTGCTTTTATTTTAAAGCATATTGGTTGACTATGGAATGAAGCAGAATCCAACTGTTTGCAATTTGCAGAAGGCTGTTCGTAGCTTCAGGGCTAACACATGGCCACATTACAAAATGTCAGCGACAGTCAGAGTGCTACGATAGCTATACTCAGCATGCACGAGATTTCACAGGAAAGAATGGAAATGACCACGGACACAGGCTGTGAGGGGGAAATTATTTCAGTGTCACTTCACTCCAGTGCAGAAATGGATGGCTACACAGACGCACATTTCAGGCTGAAGATTCATTGGCGCCGAGCATCCAGTCAAACCTACTGAGCGATCATTCAACACCACCAAGACTTTTAGACATCACAGTCAGATTCAGTTAAATGCACTGAAAACAAAATTAAGTTTTCCGTGACAAACAAGGGAGCATGTCAGCAAATGTATTACACAGCCAAATGAGTCTAAAACCATGCCAGTGGTTGGGTACGAGCCTAACTTAGCCACGGCAGTGCATGAATGCTAACACCAGTGTATCAATATGCTCAAAAACTCAATGCTGGCAAACTAGCAAATCTGGCTTGTATTTGTTTCTGTAACTCAGTGCCAGCTCTGATTTGTCCATGAATGTGGGCCAGAATAAAAAACGTTGTAACATTTGTGACATTGTAACAGAGAGATGATCTGGATGTTTCCATCCAGCCTCAGCTGATCAGTCTGCGGATCCATCTGCAGCCTTTGATGCTGCTGTTTCTGATGCTGTCCGCTCATCCACAAACCTTCTCAAAGGGAGCTTCCACGCCTCCACACACCTGTAACACTGAGTGGGCTGCGACACTTCACCTCTGCTGCTCTGGCCAGCATGTTCACGGCCAAGGCTGACAAGATCTCAGAAACTGTACAGCCAGTGATTATTTCCTTCTACAAGAGGTGCTGATGACGCTGAAGCTAAAGAAGCTGTTATATTCCAAGAGAAAGGCCCGATCTGGCCTGGGACTTGGGACAGGATGAACGAGGTTTCCAAGCTTGTGTCGCTGGGTCACGACATCTGCATTCAATGCACAGAGACATCAGGGCCGGAGGAATTCAGGTAGTGATATTGAACACATGCCCTCCACACCAAAGCATGAGATCACACCAAACTCCTCAAAGGTATTTCAGAATCCAGCCTCCCGCTGCAGGTCTCCAGAGCTGGGCCACCTTAAGGTGGTTCTGTCACTGTAATAAATATATAGTAGCATCTCAGCAGAATTTCCTTCCTGAAATTTGAAAACAAATTGTTGAAGTCCTTCAAAGACACTACACTTTACACATGGCATCTCAATTATTACTATTAATTATTTCAGTTTTTTTTTTTTTTTTTTGTTAGGCTGCATCCATAGAGCAGACTCTCTATAATAGGTCTGTGATCTCTGTAAACAAGTAGAAATAACCATGGCAACATCACCAAAATAGGGCTTGTGTTAATCTTCTCAAATTCCATTAACCTTTCAAAACTGTTTTCAAAGAAGAATAAAACTCAGTCTGTGGATTAAAATGATCTCCCCATTTAAAATGCCCCTTTAAGCCATGATGCCAAATACTCCGGTGTAAAAAAAAATTTGGAAATATAGCACAGAGATGATTGTGCCCTGGAGGAAATCACTTACCCGCCACATGACAGATCTACCACTCCTCTCTTTGAGTAAGGTCGCCCACTGCTGAGCTGTGTCTTTTATTTCCCTGTGCTCTTTTTGTGTGTCTATTTGAGACTTTGTGTCTTTAAAACATTATGTTCAGTGATGCCTCTGCTCCTTATGAATTAAAGATAACCGTTTCTCCTCACTCCAGCTGTAGCCTACTTGCTTTTTGACATCCTTCACAAACTTTTTGATGAACTCCCTCTTCAGGCTCACACAGATTCAATACAAATGTAATTGTCTGTATGCCTCAGCATCTAGATGATCATCCTGTCCTTCACCACTGTCATTATCATCATGGGTAACTGAAATTGCTTCTGATGTCCACTGAATGAGTAATAAACTGGGAAAGCTTTTGAAAAAAAAAAAAAAAAAAGAGAGCATACATACCAGCACTGCTTAGCGGACAAATCAGACAAATGAACCCTCTGAGCTCAAATTTAAAATTGAATGGTGTGACAGATTTTTTTTTTTTTTTTTTTTTTTTTTGGGAACTATGATCCATCAGAATATCCTGGACTCCTTCCAGAAGGACTGGAACTCAATCTGCTTTTCTCTTTCAACTTTGCATTTGTTCTCTCTGCCCATGCCTTATGCAGGAACATTTATCTTATTCACAGCGAGACTGCAACTCACCACCCAGTTATGATTAATGTACAAAGAAGGAAGAAAGAACCTCTTCAGATGTTGACTTCTAATGAAATACTATTCCCATATTAATACCTGCAACTGTTGTGTCCTCTTACTGAATGCAATAAGTTGTGCATTTGAAACCCTTGTTAATAACTTGTTCTTTTATTTTTCCTCCTAATCTCGATCTCTCCACGTCCTTTGGTCCTCAGTGATGGATTCCTCAGAGAATAAGCATCAGTCTTTGTTTATCTGGCAGCTGGTATCTCACCAGGGCTTTTGCTCAATACTCTCCCCCTTTTAAATTCCAAGGGCAGGTGCATCCATTACCCAGGTAATTCAAGTCTAATGCTTCTATACATGAAATGTGCAGTGTTAGCGGTAGCTTACAGGTATAGGCACAATGCTGGGATCAAATGACAATAATCAATCAAATGGGGCTGCTTCAATTTTTTTTTTTTCCAAGTGCCTGTTGACTTTCCAAAGAAAGGTTAATGGATTTCTTTTTATGAAATGGATACAAGGTTGAGATGATTTTGTTCCATTAATCATTCATTATTATCATTACAGACTCATCTTGGCCCTTTGGGTTGATTTAGATGATTTTATTTTGGCACTCTTGTTATTATACTCCTCAGTTTAGGACTTACTACATTTGTGAAGCAAAAGATATCGCAGGGCAATTGTACAAACTGTGGCCTGCATGCTTTAAGTAATTATGATTTATTCAAATATGCAAAAAAAGAAAGAAAGAAAGAAAATGAATTGAAACACTTGCTGCTACTTTCAGCCTTTTTATTATCATAAGCTGGACTACCGACCCTCAAGAGTTCCCTCAAGCAAAATTAACAATTAAGTTTACAACAGTTATAATGTTTGATTAAAGGAGCTTCATGCCTGAGGCGACGTGAGCGCAGGAATCTTAAGAAAACGCCACGATGTAACACCCGCAGTGAAAGTACAGAGGGAGGACAGAATGCAGCACCTGACTAATCCAACGCCACTCTTTATTCTGTGGGGTGTCTGGGCAGTTTTCCAGGGGTTGGGTGAGGCGTAGGGAAGAGTGGGACTGTGTAGATCCTGGCTAAAATGAAAAATGAATATAGACACAAGGGACTTAAATCTGTATTTGATCTAACTGCCTGCAGAGAAAAATAAGCGAGGGTGTGGAATTCCCTCTAATTTGATTCATCAGTTTGGTATACATTTTCCTAAAGACTTTACGATTTCAATCATTTAGTTTAACTCTTCTTCTATACAACCCCAACGCCCAGTGAGGTTTTTTTAAGTAATGATCCCATTTTGAGAAAAACATTCAGGATGGAGAGCAGGTCAGACCCAGCGCTCAACGTCATCTCATCTTCAAATATGGTTTCTTCTGGTTAAAAAAAACACAACAACAACAACAAAACTGCCAAATTGTAACCTTGATTACCACTTGGTTTGTGTGCACCACTTTAGTATGCAATGGCCAGGACCAGTGTGTCCACTAAGTTGCCTCCGCTGGTGTTAGTATTTCAGTGTCTGTCAGAGAAAGGGGACACTGTACGTCTGCTGGATCCCCCAACCACAGGTGCTCACCTGACCCATGTGTGAGTAGGTCCTGTTCTTGGGTTGGTTAAGAAAGATGAGAATGGGTTTTATTCGCCAACACTTACCCACTGCACTTTCAGCCAAACTAACCATCCATCCATTTCCGGGTCGCCGGCTGCTGGAGCCAATCCCAGCCAACATTCTGGACGAGGGGTGGGGTACACCCTGGACAGGTCGCCAGTCCATCACAAGACCAACACACAAAGAGACACAGAGACAAACAACCACTAGCAGCATGAAAGTGCCTTTGTGTTATACTTGAAGATGTGCTGTGTGATGAATCTCAAGTATCAGTAAATTTACTCACCACACATGTATTCTTATTTACCTCCTGTTCATCTAGGGTTTCTTTTCACAAGCTAATTGGAAATTGTCCATAAATATTAAGGATTATTCACTCATTCATTCATCTTCTACCATTTATCAGGGAGGTGCTGGAGGTCACAGGTCACCAGTCCATCGCATGGCCAAACACAGAGACCAACAACAACTCACACTCAGACTTACGGACCATTTAGAATCACCAGTTAACCCAAACATGATGTCTTTCATGATGACGGTGGGAGGAAACCCACGCAGACACGAGAAGAACATGCAAACTCCACACAGAAAAGCAGGGAACCAAACCCACAATATTGTTATGGTGGGGTGACAGAGCTAACCGCTGCGCTCACAGTACGCTCACACACATGTTCAGTTCAAAGGCTCACTTTCTCCTTCTGCCTTCAAAATGTCCACTGGACCAAAATTTGTGTCTTTGAAAATCTGTGAATGCCTTTCTCAATTACACATTCTCAATTTTCACTGTCAGGGACTTTATGAAAAAATGCTTGATTCACAAATAAGCTGATGTCTTCAACTGAATAGATGGATGAGCACAAATTAGTTTGTATGCAAATCATTGTTTGACAGTAAAGTCCAGCCTGACCAATGTTGTTGCTGGTTTATTTTTGTTCTCAGATAAACATAGACATTCTGCTGTCTCAGTACAGCTGTATCATGACAACGGTGCTGCACTTTACTTATTGAAGACCAGCTCGACATATTTGCTTCTTTCTTTTCAGCCCTCCTACAAAAACAAACCAGTAAGGAGTGACACAGTCAAGAATAATGTTATAGCGCAGTTTTTTTCCTCTCCCGCTCTCAAAATTACAGGCTTCAAAGAACAGGTTATTTGGCCTCGCCCTCTGTCTTTTTTTCCCCATACCACTGTAATCTGTCTCCTTCCAGCTTATCTATATCATCCTTCTTTCTGCTTGTCTCTGTACACAAAGCAATACCTCCAGGGAATAAATCTGTAAGAGCAGGTTTTCTTTGAAAATTAAAGTCTTTTATTGAATCAAATGAAGCATGGACTCTGGAAGGGAGGTAGGAAAAGGTCAGCAGACTGGGAACATTTAATGAATATTGAATTTGCCACCAACACGCTCTTTGTTTCACAAACACATGCACACACACATGCGCACACTATACTGCAAGACAGGAGATAAATCAATAAGAAGAATAACATCAGTTAAGTTTAGCCTTCGCCAGTCTCCCAAAGGGAAATATGAGATATTTCAGTTTTTGAAACTTTTCTGTAAGAAAGTACAGACAGTGGAATTTTACTCATTCAGTTCCTTTGAGACCAGAAAAAGAGTTGTTGTTGTTTTTTTGTTTTTTTTCCTTTGTTCAGGACTGATAATGTTGAGATGAATTCAAAACTGCAAATGGCTTTGATATGTCCAGTCCAAGAAGTTAACTGTGCACGAGGCTGTAAGTATGGTGACATTGCTGTAGCTGAGGAGGTTTAAGAGCCTCCCTGGATACTGTTATGTGTCCCTTATTCTTGGATTCTCTGGAGGGTTCAACCTCGACAGGTCATTGGTGACAAACAGCCATTTCCACTCACATGCACACTATGCTCTGTTCACCAGCACTGAGATGGGGAGAACATGTAGACACCCCCTGGATTCAAACCCAGAACTTCCTTGCTCTACATTACACCACCCTATTGTCCCCTTTGTATGTATAACTCTCTTCATAGTTCAGACTCTTTGTTCCTGAATATTGTGGGTGTGAGTGGGTGGAGAACAAAGCCCAAAAGTGTGGCTCTTGGATGATTCTAAAACAAACAAATTTCTGCTTGATGTGCAGTTGTGCGCTGGTTTGTTCTCCTTATCGACTTGAGTGATAATTAGTTGCATTTTTTATCTCTCCACTCAACATTGTATCTGCTGCCCCTAAGTGCTCCGAGAAAGCTATTATCTATTATAAGTGAATGAAAAATTCAGTGATTTCTTCATTTGGCACGTTCACCGTGACTTTAATTTTCTCCTGCTTTTTTTTTTTTCTTCTCCCCATGACTGAGATACAAATGACCCAGGTAGTCGAAGGTACTTGAAGGTCGATGTTTCTAATTTTCCCTTGATGACAGACACGCACTGTCTGGGGTCACTGGTTCCATATCAGTCTATGTTATGGTCATTCACCTTTTGAAGGATGCAATAGAAAGGATAACCTGACTTAACATCCACCCATCTTCATCAGCTTGTCCGGGGTTAGGTTGCTGGGACCTGACTTACCATGCTGTCAAAAAAAGCTAATTATCATTGCATCTGTAAATGTCAATGAGTCATCTCGGTAAGTAAGATAGTGGAAAAAATACATTTTCCCCACTGCATAAACAATGAGAGGAGACATGACCAGAAGCGGACTATACATTTAATTAGCCCAATGAAATATAAGGCCAGGTCAAGTTTGCAGATGTTATCCATCGATATCCATTTCAGTTTAAATGTTTTGCCTCTTTGCATTGAAGAAAACTTTACCATGAACTTTACTAAATAGTTTTGTCTATTAATAAAGTTACCCTTTCTCACTCAGCTGTGATTTCAACTAAACCAATAATAAAAGTCCATGAACAAGTGGTGTATTATGGTCACAAAAAGAAAAAAAATCTCAATTTGTGACACTGTAGACATTCCTTTCATTTATTTATTGGTTTAATTTCTCATTAGTTTCACATCCCATCCATCCATTCATCTTCTACCACTTCTCCGTTTCCGGGTCGTGGGAGGTGCCGGAGCCAATCCCAGCCAACCCAGGCCGGGGCACACCCTGGACAGATCGCCAGCCCATCACAGGGCCCAGTTTCACATTCACTTTGGTTTAATGTAATTGTAATGCATATTAACCCTCACAATATTCTAATATTCTTATGTATAGTATAATGTTCTACATTTTGTTGACTGAGAGAAGGAACAATAAGAACAAATGTTATTTACCAGAGTGAGATTGTATGAATGTGTAGAAATAAGCACACAGTGTCGCAGCCTGCATGTATGTGCTGCACAGTATTGATTAGAGAAGGTTGGCTGGTATTTACCAGCTTAACAACAAAATCTGTATCGGGGTTGGTTCGCAGCATCTTTCATTGTATTTAAATCAGCTTGAGCAAAATGCATCTGTGTAAGAGAGAACACAAGCTAAAGTGAAGCTGAATCTCAGGTCAAAGGACACATTGCTGGCAGTGCTGTTCATGGCATTTAACATGCAATTAGGGATACACCAACCATATTGATTTCCTATTAGAAATACAATACCTTTTTATGGCAGTAAGATTTAAAAATAGAACTCTTATAGCTGAAAGGGAGTCAGGGTCACCAAGTTTAAAGAAGATAGCTTCCACTGGTTGTTTAAAAATTCTGTATTTGTTTTAGATGAAGTAGCACACTGCAACTTACCTGTCAATCAAAATCCACTGATATAATGATAAATCCAATTCATAATAGCACAACGTAGTAATAAATTATAGTCCCCTTAGTCAGATACGAACAGTCAGTTTATTGTATTATTTATGTGATTTACTTTGTACTTTACTGGACATAATTTATCAGTTTTTAGCTTCTCAAAATAATTTGTCTTTTGAAAAAACAACTCAGTCTCACATTAACGTTTCAGGTCTGTCAGAAGTCGAAGTCCCCACTGCTGAAAGAGTGAAAAAAGACTTGCAACGCTCAAAATGAGGACAAGTGAACCTTCACACTGTGGCTATCAGGAAGAATTCCAGGCTGCAGCTAACCAAAAATAGATGTTCTTTTATTTTCCAGCTTCACTCTAAAATTAACACATGCATTTTAATCACGGGATGCTCATTATATTCCTCTTGTGTACATTTTGTTATGCTCACAAACTTAAAGGGTAGCTATCAGGACAGCTGCACAACAAGAAACTATTCTGGTCAACAGGGTCAGAAAGAGAAGGTGATGGATGAAACTCTAATGACTGTGAGAAAAACAAAAGTTAAAGATGGAGAAATAACAGTGGCCCAGAATACTGAAGTGTACCAGCTCCCTTGCATAGGAATCTATCTTTGTACTGGCACTCTATGAAATCAGTAGCAGCTGCCTCCCAGGAGGACTCTGGCTCCTACTGAGGCATACTGATGAAGCAAGTACACCCAGTCCAACACCATGTCGGACATCAGTCCTTCTTAGAGGATGAGTCCAGTCCAATACCTGGATTTCTGGCACATTTGAACAGGAAGGAGCAGTACTAGCTCCACCAAATTTCATCCAAGAGGACTTTCTCACTCTTCTACTCTCTCTCTTGGCTTCTGGAATATCTGGCTCATTTTTTTCAAAGGACCAGGTTGGACTAGTACAGAGAGAATCAGATGAAAGACGCAGGGCAGCGACTTATATGACAAAAAAGAATTTACAGTTTTTCTTTTGGCTGTAACTGAGGTGAGGTCCACAGAAAATGGGGAAATTAGTTAAGAGATCACAAATGTTTTGGTATCATTCTGTGAACATGTTTATTTCTGCTATTATGTTGGACATCTTTACGTGGGAGTCACAGGGACTGACTCCCTTTCAGAGCCAGTTTTCAGTGGCTGCAGTTTTCATTGTTCAGCCTCAGAAATTTCTTACCTTACATCAGCATGACAACTTTCAAATGAGCTATTCACACAGACACACAATAAACAATTGACCTGCAAAACATAACATAGAGATTGAGAGGTAACCCGCTGTAAATAACAATAGGAGTGCAAACAGTAAAATCATTGCAACACACAACACAAATAATGACAAATGATTTTAAAAGATAATCAACCTGAATTTTTCATCAGTGTTTGTTACAGTGTGCTGCATGCTCAGATATGAACTTAGATGAACATTCACAGAGTGACTCGTGCCTGAGAAAAAAAATTCTGCCTCATACAGATTTTGACTACTTTCATCCCTTACAAATTATATGTATTTGCTTGTGTATTTGATGTTCATTTCTCCTACATCATTAGTCTCCAGTCCCATATCAAACCAAAGTAGGTGGTGAATTTATCTCTCGCAAAACATTAAGTGAAAATGATCTTGTGGGCTCATCTGGTTTGTGCAGGGGGACATTTAAAAAGAAAGATAACATGATATTCAGCAAGTAAATTCACTTTTTTCCTTTATCAGCTGGCAGTTGTTGGTGCTTGTACAGTCGTTAAACATGTGTTTGGATTTTCTAAAGAGAATTCTCGAACCACTGTTGTGTTGCAGCAAATGGAAATCTGTTATTTTTTATAACCCACTGAAAACATTCCCAGCACCAAGTAGTCGTTAGAGGATTTGTGAAAAGCTAATTCAAGCCAAGCCAGACTTTAACACAATGACATGTCTGCTCCTGCAGTTAAATTAGACTGAATAATTAGATGATCAAAGCCTGTTTCGTGCAATCACTTGGTCATAATGACTGTGACTGTGCATAGTCAGTGACTGAATATATGCTTTATTTCATTATGGCTACTGCTAAAGCACCTGCCACATCAGTCTTATTGTTTCAATTTTCCTCTCACTACTTCTTCTCTTTTTTTGACTGTCTTTTCCTATTTGTTACTTACTCACACACCATCTTTCTGCGGCTCTCACATCCCACCACAGCCAGTATCTCTCTTTGTTTCCACCTAATGGAAGTGAAATGATGCCATCATCAAACATGGTTTATATAACAGTTGTGGTGCTGTGGGCTGTTTGTTGTGCCATAGCCGCCCTCTGGTCTAATATCCCTCTCTCTCCGTCTTGACTTCCCACTCCAGAGATTCAGTGGCAGAGATACATTTGTGCAGGCTCATGCACCCAGTCACAACCAAACCAACAGCCAGCACTGTTTAAACCCCCTTTGTTCTATGGCATTACAATTTAACATCACTGATTTTTGTCTACAAATATGACAAATAGTCGA
The DNA here is from genome assembly GCF_900963305.1 of Echeneis naucrates. NCBI lineage: Eukaryota > Metazoa > Chordata > Actinopteri > Carangiformes > Echeneidae > Echeneis > Echeneis naucrates. The sequence goes on from NC_042511.1 coordinate 8,422,924, forward strand.
GAGCAGTGCAAGGACGCCTTTAAGACTACAGAGATGGATGTTATTGCTTCAGACAGCAGAAAAAAAAAATCATTAACTCAGTTGACAGACGTTGTTTCTGAGTCCCAAGTGAGTAGCTACAAAATGAAGAGCTACACATCTTTATGTTTCTTTTCTGTATTTATCTAAAGTAAAATTATGTACCTGTACAGCCAAATAGCACCAGTGATTACCAAATGTAAATTTTTCATCTGGTGATGTGGGCCAATTGTGGAAATTTAAACATCACCTGTTCCATTAGAAATAATAATTTCGTTATATGAATGTCATAGAATGTGATTGAATACATTAATTCAGCAAAAAAAACAAAACAAAAAGAAAAACACTAGCCACTTGGCTTTAATCAATAAGAAATAATACTATTTTTTAAACTACAAATTTCAACTTTGCCTGTGATCCCTTGAGTGGGTGTACAGAAGCAGTTGTGATAGATGTGATGGGACAACCAGAGCCTCTCCGAATTGTTGCAAAATAATGTATACACAGAAACCTGCCTTTGTTTTATGCATGTCTTCGAACGGTGGGGGGAAACCGTGGGAGGAAACCCGAGTACCCGGAGGAAACCCACACAGGGACGGGGAGAACATGCAAACGCCGCACATAAAGGCCTCAGGTGCTGCCCATATTAAGGATTAGTCTCCAGTTATTTGAGAAGCTTTCTGTAACTAATTTTTCATCACCATTCAATGAAGTCTGTCATAATAAGCCTTTTTGGTCTTAAATAATGCTGCACACATTTGAGGTAATTTCCTGAACGAATGCTGACCACCCAGCAATAAATTTCTGGACATTTGTTGTAAATGTTGTAAAAGTTGTAAAGGTCTGAGCTGAGTGAATGCTCGAGATAGCAGCAGTGTGGGAAAGAACAAGACATCTCCATCTCTTCTCAGCCCTTTGAACAATGGGCCCCCCTTCCTCCAAGGACGTCCTGTTTCCAGTTGATAAGCACTGCATCTCCACAAGTCTGGAATTCAGATGAATGAATAAATTCATCTTTGGCTGGAAAGAGTATACAAGGAGGATTTGTATCTACACAAAGACGTGATATAAATGTGTTATATAAGTTTTAACCAAAAAATAATAATATATAACTGCCAGCCCTTACAATATGTATTTATTTGTCAGTATTGGGGTTATAGTTTATAAGACTGTGAAAACCAAGTGACAGATTTTGCAGCTAAATTATCTTGTTCGATCAGTTAGACAGAAAATAGCAGCAACAGATAAAATAAATATATGTCGAGCTGCTTGGTAAAATAACACAGGAATGCGTTCACTGTATATCAAAATACTTTTTGTTGCGGTCGAATGTGTGTCCAAATGGCAAATAAATTAAATTTCTCTTCAGACAATGACTTTTGCCTTGGTGTGACAAGTTTTCAAACAATGTCTTTCAAAGTCAAAGTCAGTTTTGATAATGGCTCTAATTAGATTTCTGTTGTCAGGTGAATATAGAAGAACTTTATGGCAAATGATGATCCAAGACTTTGAGAAATGACATAATTTGTTTGTTGTCTGTGACGGTGGATTGCTGCATGGCACACACCCACAGGTCCATTATTCGTTCAGTTTTTCTCTCTCTCTTGCTTCGATACACTGCAATTCACTTTCCATTGAATGAGCTTCACTGACTTACTAAAGTCTGAAAATGATATTATGAAAGTGAGGCAGGACAAAATAATGTCTTTCTGTCTGACCGTCCATCTCTCTTCCCTTTCCCTGCTATTTCTCCTAGTTTCATATAGTTTAAGTGGATTTTCTCCAGTTATTGTGCTGTATTGGCATGAATGCCTTGAAAATACTTGTTTTTTTTTTTCTTGAGATGACCACTCCAGTAGATCGATATTAAAAGAGCCCACTCTCATTCTGTCTCCTACTAAATCCAATTAGTTTGGCTAACATGAACATATGATGAAAAATATCAATTGTTAATTCAAAGTGGTGTGTGCATGTGTGTGTTTGCCGTGTGTGCGTAAATATTGAATTATGTACAAAGCTGATATACGCAGTACCAAGTCATTGTGAGTTGTGATAAAAGTATCTTCACTGTAATTTAAATGTTAACACAGCTTTGTCAAGCGACGCAAGCCTTAAATATCCGGTATCATGAAAACGTTCAATATCAAATCAAGGAGTAGGCTGATGAGGCTGGAAAAGAACATTTAGTATAACACTGCTCAATGATAATCTTTGTTTTCAATGGCGTGTGCTGACAATTTCATTGACACCAATATTATACTTTTTTAACAGAATGAATAAATAAACAATTGGCAAGTGAGCTCGTGGTGGAAAGGAAATTATTTACTACCTCAACTCAGCACAAATAACTCATTAATAGAGAAAACAAAAATAACTAATTCAATACAATGGATCAGAGGTCTACGTCAATGATTATTAAAGAAACGCTTCAGTAAAACTGGGATTCATTTTGTAATCAATGTGAGAATTGTAATTATATCAATAGTTGGCATTTACAGAAAAACATATAACGAGGGCTGCTGCTTGTTTTAAACGCCAAGTCTGACATTTAAGAAACGGTGCAGATACTAGAGGACACTTTCAGGAGGACTGAGCGTGTTTTCAGGGTTGTCTTCGTTGTCTCTGTCCTTGTTTTTAACCTTGTGTCTCCTCTTGTTGGACGAGCAGCAGCATCCAGCACGTTAACGCGTGGAGCCTTTCTATTTGCAGCCTTCGTTGCCAGGTAACGACGCAGAACTGCATTTCAAGAATTGTAGTTCGAAGCGAACGCCGTCTGCTTTGCTGCCCTCAGAATGTCCAGGCCGGGAAACTACATATCCCAGAATGCCAACTTTGCGGAAGTTCCCGCCCATTTAGCTCATATGACCAGTGGTTCTCCATTGAGTCACAATAATAGACAACATCTGCAGCGTTGTTCGGCTGTTTACTTAAATAACTGGTGTCTTCCGACCTCTTTCTCTGCCGTTGGTTGTATAACTCCATTGTCGAAATGAGGCTGCGTTGTGTCGCCGTTGCTTTGTGTCTCGTTGCGAATGTCATGGCCGGGAAATACTCCCGGGAGATGAACGAGGCCAAGGCCGACGGCGGCGACGGACCGACGGCGGAGTTCAGGATAGCCAAGCTCAACCAGGTGTGGGAGAAAGCTAAACGGGTACGTATTCAGCAGACTTCTCATGAATGAGCAGGAGCTCAGGTGGCAGATCACACAGGACATACTGGACAGTTGGAATTTTAATGTTATGTAATAATTTTATATTTTTAATTTTACATAAAGTTGTAAATTAGCATTTGATTTTCACTTTCTTGTGTTCTAATTCATTGTGCGGCCCTAATAGGAACATGACCTGATACAATGGTAACTGATAAATAAAGGAAAGGAAAAAGTCCATATCTGTTCCAAAAGTGACTTTTATTGAAGGTACATTCAGCACACCTTATGGTCAAGTCTGCCTGACTTTTGTTTTTCCCTCCCAGAATGCTGCCAACATTTTCGTTGGGGAGCTTCTTTGGTTTCCATGTTTGTACAAGGAGACCATTAATGGGTTACAAGATACTGCAATAGGAGGAGAAAAGTAGCTTTGGCTTCTAACTAACAGATTTACAAATTGATAACTGACTGTTGGAGTATATAGGACTTCCTAACCTGAAATAAGAAAGGATGAAGTAAGGTTTTACTTCTGTCATCCAAATTGGGAGAAATTCTACTTCCGATATCTTCCTGTGTTAATTCAAGACTTTTTCTTTTATATGACCCCAGACCTGTTTTCAGAGTAGTGCAGACTGTGTTCTTGAAATGATAAGTTAAATAGTGGTTAGAACTAAGCATTCAAACTTTATATCATGTTTCCATCTGTGTCTGAAAAAAAAGTTTTATAATCTGAAATTTTAACTAAGCAGCCCATATATACACATATATCACCTCACATTTATTTAGATTTATTTTCACTTCTCTGTCGGTCTTACTGGCGTTATGTTGTCTCTTGTTCTGGTTTTGGCAGATGGAGTTGTCTCCAGTGCGACAGGCTGAGCTGCACAGTGACCTAAAGATTCAGGAAAAAGATGAGCTACAGTGGAAAAAGATGAAGGTGGAGGGACTGGATGAAAATGGGGAGAAAGAGGCACAGCTCCGGCGTAACTTCAATGGTAAGACACTCTCTGATGGTGACTGCAGTCAAGAATTGGCCTCATTACTACGATCTAAATTCACTTTCCAGTCACTCTGAGATGAATATTCAATCGCTGGTCTTGGCAATGTCACCAAAAGGATTTTAACAAATAATCAGCATCATCGCCACCAAGGAATGCATTGTCCTGAACATTATAGCTTATGTATTAAATGTGGCCATATGGCTGATAAAAGAACAAATGTTCATAGTCCGTGGAATAATGTCATATCTCTGTGAAGGTTAGACTGTTGCTGAAGATTCTTTTCATCTCCATTTTAAATGAGGTCTGCAGCTGTGGCCATATTCATGCAGATTTCATGATGTGTGTGCATATAAATTCAGCCCTCTGAGGATATATGAAATACAGGAGATACTCATAAAGACTCTTTTTATTCCTTTTAATATGAGCTTTGTGGTCATGAGAAGATTTAAAGATCCCATGATTCATTGCATTTTATTAAATCTGTACCACACAGTCTAGATAGATTAACAGGAAATGGTGGGATTTACAGTATCAAGCATCAATTTAAAATTCAATATATTCTTTGAATAATTTCTTGATAAAATGTCATGTCGACCGGCTTCATCTGAAGAACTTTCCTTTTTTATTGAGACTCACCTTCACACAGGCGCATTCTGTGAATATATCATTTCTGATGCTAAATTATATCCACTAAACACAGGTGCACACCTGCTATGCAGTGGATGTGTTAACAGTTCAGGCACAGCTTCTGTACCTGCACTTTCCTCAGATGGCAAAAGGTTACAGCAGGCGTACTGAGACAATCAAATCCTTAATCAAATCATGATTACACCCCGGAGCTGGAGGTGTTTGAGTGTGTGTAGGGATCTCCACTCAACAACTGCAGGCAAACAGCCAATCACATACACCAGTCTGTTTACAACAGCCAATGGACTCCTTATAATTCCCCAGTGGTGGAGTAACCTTCCAGCTCCAGAGGAGAAGATTCATTTCCTGCCCCTTTGTAAGCTAAATATATATCAAGTCACCTTCTCCCCCATGCATCTCGGCACTCTCCTTGAGACATTCTAATTGAATTCAAAAACAATTTTTCTGTTTGATGGTTTTTGCCTTTTCAGAACACTTCTCACTGGCTCTCTCACTTTGCAAGGCCAGGACATCTTGCTTGTTGTAAAGTGGTTGTGTTAGGAATGCACTATTTGACTTGTGTCAAGACAAGAAGCCTAAGCTGAAACCATAAAATGTAAACTGTAACAACCCTGGCAGTATTTCAGAGATTGTCATCAGCTTCTTGCTGCCTGTTTATGAGGATTTTGAGCAAGAGCCCTGCATTGGAACACTCTCAAAAAGGCACACATAGAGTTAATAAGTGACACTTCATGTGTTAATATGATACTGAGATGATGCTGAATCAGCTGCTGCAGAGAATGAGGACAGAGTCTCTTCAGAGCAAAGTCCAACATTTTGGAGAAAGTACTAGACTAGATATACTGTGCATCAGTCGTCTGTCCAAAAAATGTGATGTCCCTTTTGGTGGCAATTGTTTCATCTTTCATCTCCCTGTATATGCAGATATGAGGCTCAGGTTGATTTAGGCTTTCTGTTAAAAGAGTGAGTGGGAAGGTAAATGAAAAATGTTCTCCTCCTGAATTTCACTTTTAAATCTCTTGACGTTAGAAGCAGCATGACAAGGAGAATTTGTATTACCTGCTGTGTGTTGCCTATGTCAAGGTAAAAAAGTGAGGTTTGTTTGGAGGAACACTCATCAGTTTGCGCAAATCTAAAACATGTTTGGTCATTGTGAGGAACTGATTCTTGAGGGATGTTTTTCAATTTTTCGTCACCTTCAAAAAATTTGATAACTTTGGAATGAATGAGTTGCTGCCAAGTGTTGTGCACCACTGGGTAATTTCTGATGTGAACTATGTGGGCCTTATATATGTAAAATGATGTATATATGTATAACTGAAGATCCTCTGAAGAATTAAACAGTTTCTTCTTATGCCAGCATCATTTTTGATGCTAACAATAAAAAGTGTTCTCTGCTACGTAGTGATCCTGGCCAAGTACGGGATGGATGGGAAAAGAGACACACGAACTCTGGAGAACAACTCTTTGAAGGACCACGACATCAAAGAGGGAGATATATTTGATGATCCCAGGCTGGACAAGCTGTGGAACAAGGTACATGTTGAAATTGTGTGCAAACGGAGGGAGGAAGTAAATTAACAGCATATACGTTGAACATAAAGCATTGATTCGTTGATGCTGGGGAATGAAAGTCTACCACAATGTTTACACTTTTGTTTAACTTTTTGTTTGAAGGTTTGGACACACTTTCCTACTCATTTGAATGAGAAAGTGTGTCCAAACTTTTGACTGGTAGTGTGCATGAATTTCAAATAATTCATTCATCTTCAACTGCTTATCCGTTTCCGGGCGCTGGGGTGCTGGGGCTAATCCCAGCTCACACTGGGCGAGGGCGGGGTCACTCTGGACAGGTCACCAGTCCATCACAGAGCGACACACAAGAGACCAACAACCATTCACACTCAGACCTACGGACAATTTAGAGGCACCAAACTCTAAACGTAATGTCTTTGGAACGTTGGAGAAAACCCACACAGCTAGAGAAAGGCCCCAAGCCTGGGAACCAAACCCGCAACCTTCTTATGCTGCCCAATTTCAAATCAGCTCAAAAAAATGTTAATGAAATGGTTGTTGAGGTTCTCACCATTAATCTGCTGTGTCTGAATGCAATCATACAGATACAGAATCACATCTTTGTTGCTCCACATAGCCAATCATCTGATGGAAAAAGTTTTACTTCAACATTGATAATTACCTACATCACCCAATTTACATCCTGGCAGCGGCTGATGGACTGGAGCTGAAAAAGTTCTATCATGACAGCTTTTTTCAGAGCTCAGTTTGTGTTGTAAACACAAACAATCATCTATTAGAATTTCCATTTTGTACAGAGTGGGGGTCCAAATTGTTCACCACAATTTGTGTATATGACGATTTTCTATTCTGTTTCGTTCTTTACATCCTGTAAATTCTTGTTATGGCAGATTTTCAAAGGCACGTGTCATTCTATTTTATGGCACCATCCTTCTCCACCCAGACACATTTTTTGCCCCACTATGTCTGAAACTGACTCCTTCTGTCTTTGATGACTCTACCTCCACCAGGCGAAGAGCTCAGGGAAATTCTCCAGTGAGGAGTTGCTGAGCCTTAAGAGGGAGTTCCAGCACCACAAAGACAAGATCCACGAATATAATATCCTCATGGACACTGTCAGCAGAACTGAGGGTGAGCTGTGCTTTATGTCTCCCCCATCACTGTAAGAAAATAATTATTTTTACCAAATATTTTTAATTATATTTTTTGAGGCTTTGTATGCCTTTATTGTAGTTATTATTTTTATTTTGCAAAGAAGCTGACGGGAAACAAGGAGAGAGACATACTGAAAAGATCCCAAGCCAGATTCCAAGCCAGGATGCTGCGTTGATGTGGCATGCACTCTAACTACTCGACCACCAGAGCCATTATGACAAACTTTCCCTTTTTCTTTCTTCCTCTTGCAGATTGCCATCTCACAAAATTTTGTGTATTTATGAGACGAATATAAAATAACAAAGCACACAGCAAAGACATTGCTGTGACCCTCTCTTGCTCCAAGCGTGGTCTGAACAGTCAGAGTGAAAGAACAATCCCCCCACTCTGTAACAGACCTGCTGCTTGGAGAGAGGAGGGAAGATAATAACCAAAGTCCCAAAACCTGAGCAGACGACAAACAGGATAGCAAAATAACTCACTGAGCCACGGCAGGGAAGATCACACATAGGACACAGCAGGAGCACACACTCACACCCACAAAGCCTCACATAGTGCGCTAATGTTGGTACAGCATCTTTACCAACTGTGCCAGTCCAAAAACCTCAAAACCTCAGAAACAGCCTCAGCCTGTGACAGCCGAGGACTGTTGTTGGCACTCTAAGCAGACTGCATTAAGCTGCATTAGTTTTATATATATATATTACATTAGTATGATTCTGTCCCAAGCCTTTTCATGCATGTAAGCTGTTTCCACTTTGCTTTTTCTGTCCACTCAGCTCTTTTTGCTTTCTTGTATGCAGACATCGGGATGGTTCTGATGCCAGGTTTCACCCTTCAAGACAAATCAAATTGTTGTAAAATTTAGAGCATCATGCTATCCAGCTTTTGGGCCAGTTTCCAAAGCACATGTAAATAAAAAACACATAGACATCAGAAAGGTTCTATGTGTTCATCTGGCTGAATGGTTATGCTCTTAGGTTACATGTATGAGTCCTCACGTGTTCCCACCCACTGATCAAAGCATGTCACATCACATCAAGCTGTGAGGTTTAAGTAGAACTCACTGGCATGTCTTTTTGGGACTTGACTGACAGTCTGCAGCTGTTTCTTGTCTGGACTTTCCCCTTAGCATTATGTGGTGCTGCATTACTGCCCAACAAGCCTGGGGTAATTTTCTGCTTGTCTGATGCATTTAAATATTGAGCCAATGACATGTTGCCTGGAGCGGAGTCTCCGTTTGTCTCAGCAGCACCAGCACCTCCACCTCCATCCTCTGACTGTTGAGGTTCCTCAGCCCTCATTTCCACTCTCTTCTGCTTTTCTTTCTTTTACTGCAGGAATTTCTTTCACTCTTCTCTTCTCTTCTCTTCTCCAGCCATCCACCCAACCCCGTCGGCTCTTGACAGGAAACCTTACCTCTCCCTTCCCCTCTGTCTCTCTCTCTCTCTACAGAAATCCACAAGAATGTGATCTCGCCACTGGAGGGCGAAGCCAAAGAGCACGTGCTGCACCAGAAGCACACGGATCTGAAGCAGAAAATGAGAGACCTCAATCAGGGTTTTGACCGCCTCCGTAAGCTCAGCCACGAGGGTTTCACTGAAGATAGTGGTGAGGGAGACAACACACAAACTCACCCATACAAACCCAACTTGTTTGTCTCCTGTGCATCTCAGACTGACCCCACACTTATCAGTGCAGTCACTGGGATTTGTTGTCATAATAACACACCATGCTGTATCAAGGTACGCTAATTAGACAAGTTTTTGCACTTTTAGTTTCAAATGAAATCACTAAGAAGCGAGATAGGAAAAACAAAAAAAATCTAGAGTGTGTTCCGCAGCTTGTCTTTGTGCTGTTTAACTTGGGGAAAACATTCCTTACTGTCTCCATGACTTTTCTTGTTGTTTTTCGCCTCTTACATCTGTTATTCTGCTGCTTTTGCACGAGTATGCTGCATGTTTTTGAGGTATGAGAAATCTCAGTTGTGCAGGTTTCAGAGGGAGTCTGTCAGGGGGTGTCGATGAAGGTGATGTTCTTTCTGCTGATTCCTACTAACTCCTTTTACTTTTTCTCTATTTGATCGCCTCCAGGTTGTTTCCCAACCACTTTTCCCTCGCCCTGTTTCCTCTTTGCCAAAATGGTCTTAATCTCCCGCTGTTTTCTTCGTCTGTGCAGTTTTGTAGTACTTTTGCAGTGCCAGCAATTGAAGCCCAGATGTGAATCCCAGTTATCCTCTCATTCATATTGTGTGTTTATACAAAGTGATTGTGCAACCTGTGCGGCTTGTTGTAGGGAATGAATCTTATAAACATCCACTGTGATTGCTCCTCTGTTGAACTCCACACTGTCTCCTAGGAGTGTTTATCTCTTCATCTTCCTCTGTCTGTTCCTCCTGTAGAGTTTCGGGAACCCCGTGTAATTGAACTGTGGGAGGCTGCCAAAAGAGCCAATCTCAGCACAGATGAGCTGGACTCTCTTAAGGTAGCTCTTAAATCTCTTATGACAGCTTTTTGGACACTTCTGCGCTCAGGTTTAAAAATTACTTTTTGCTTTATCTGACCGCCACCATTGAACTTGTGGAAACTTTTTAATCAAGTCCTCTTTTTGTTAAGAGTATTAACTTTTGTAGTGTCCTTGGTAGCTAAGTACTACTTGTGTATGGTGTGTCATGAAGCAGAGGGTGCATCTTATTATCAATGCATTTTATGCATTACTTGTTTAAAATGCTAAGTATTCCACTCTACTTTTGCTGCTTTCATACTTTGTCCCATGAGTGGATGAATACAGGGAAGAGCTCAATTTCATTTAAAATCTTTGGACATCAGATGCCTCACAGGCTGATGTTCAGTTAGTGCTCTTTCTGTTGAGATGCATATCTGCTCCCCTGTGCAGCTGTGCATATAATAGTAGAACTGAATGTGTAAACCTGAGTGTTTGCTGCCCATCTTTCCTTGATTGTTTAGGAGGAGCTGCATCACTTTGAGACCAAGGTAGAGAAGCACAGCCATTACCAGGAGCAGCTGGAGCTCTCCCACCAGAAGCTGCAACACGTGGAGGCTTTAGGAGACAAAGAGCACATCAAGAGGAACCAGGAAAAGTACAACACTCTCGCTGAAAAGACCAGGGAGATGGGTTACAAGGTAAGGAGGGCTAACAGAGTATTACACACTCTGCCACTGAACGCCGCACAACTGTTGTCTGGTTGCTCACAAAATGGGGAAAGAACGAAACGCTGCTATGGTGAAATGGGTCAAAGGTTAAACCACACATTATATTGTTCCTGTCAAGTAGTCTCTTTTCGTGGGGTTATAAATGAAGACTTTTTTAGATGAACTCTGCAAGGAAACACTTTACTTTTAAAGTATGAGACCACAAATAAAACCAAAGAACAATCAGAACAGAACTCTACATAATCATAAGCATCGTTATATATTCACTAGAAATACTCACTTACCCAGCAAAGCACATTTCTTAAATATTTATTATAATTTTAAGCGCAGTATTCTCCGTATCCTTTGTCTCAACTTGAATAATAATAATTCAAATACCATTGTATATTTTCTGCAATGCCAATAAAGGCTTTCAAGATATATTTATATTCTAATGAGATTTCAAGCACAATTTCAAATCTTTCCTTTCAAATTTGTCCCACAGGGGCAACTTCCCCTGTTGTAGCAGTGCAGAGGTAGAACAGAAGACCACAAGGCAAAATATTAAATACAGTTAAAGGTCGTGCAGTGCTGGTTGTGTACACATACAGCTCCAGGAAACAATCCTTCACCCAGTTGTCCGGGAGCAGCCTCTCACTGGAGGAGCAGACCACTGAGTGAGAGTAACTTTCTCATCTGCAACAGGCTATATTAAACAGAAATACATGAACAGGACCTCACCTTCAATTAAAGGCTGCATCTGTGTGAATGAGTTGCTAAAAAGAGTCAAAGGTGAATAAAATGGCGAGACAGTGTTGACACTGATTCTCTCTTGATTTCAGATGAAGAAACATCTGCAGGATTTGTCCAACAAGATCTCCCGTCAAGGACTCGAGCACAATGAGCTGTAAGAGGTTTGGACCATATCAGTGAAGATTGATGGAAAAAATTTGCTCCGTCAACAGCACACCACATGCCCTCATTCCCGTTCATCTACTGTATAAAGAGTCTTTTTTTTTTTTTTTTTTTTCAATGGAAAATTTTCTACTTTTATAGTTATTGATTTTACAAATTTCTGAATGAAGGAAGTGTTCGTTGTTAGTACAGAGATTTCTTATCGATAATCAGAAGGATCTATAATGAGAACGACCTGCTTAGGTTATCACTAAAGGTACAGGGGAAAAAAAGTTGAATAGTTTACATGCTAATCTGGTACTGATAACAGGAAGGTGTGGGAAAAATGTCTGGTTGTGGAGTGAAATGTTGCTTTACTCCAAGTTGTTGAAGGAAGCAGCAGCAGAGTTAGTCAGTTGAGTCAGCCTTGACCAGATGATGTAGCTAAACTGCTGAACGGTGATGTTTCAGGTCCTGTAGCCAACCCACAGTACACATCATGTCACAATCTTGGCACGTTGATGTCCAGACAAGTTTTCCACACCCTTCTGTTATTAGCCACGTCGTGCAGTCTGTTACTACTGCAGAGACCCTGAAGTATTGTAATGTTACCACTTTTTCAGTCAGATCTATATTTAAAAAAAAAAAAAAAAAACACTTTGTAGGTTCAGGTAAGAAGCACTGAGAGCAAGAAAGATTAAAATGTAACAGCAAACTTTAATATTCAGTTACGATACAACATACAAACATGAGATTTTAAAAATAGACTTTCATATTGTTCATATTATCTTGGCATAAATAAAAGCAGCGACTATTTACACATCCTGTGGACAGAGAAGTCCCTTTCTTGGTGAAAATTTCTTATCCTTATGTTGTCTCTTAATGCTCAGACGGGGGGAGAACTGCCACCGTAAAGACGTATTACTGTCATATATTGAACAATTTCTTCTGATGATATCAGGAGGAGAGTGAGAAACTGGAACATAGCGTGCTCCTCCACTCATCAGTTCTTGACTGCTCACAGACCAGAAGCAGAGACATTGATCGGTGTGGTGAATAATGTTACTGGCTGGCTGATTACTCAGTCATGTCACATGGGCGTGGATTAATGTAATCTGCTTATTTCAGTCGAATGCTTTTTATGCTCTTATGTGGAATGATTGCCAAGAAAGATGGGACTCGTACTGTAGCAGTTGATTGTAAGGTGACAGTATGATGAAAAGGGCTTTATCTCATTATGTGATCTTACTATGCACCAAGTCTGTGATAAATAAACAAAAGCAATTGGAAACTCTCAGTGAGAGGCAACAAACACAACCAATATTTATGTTCCAAAATAATTTTCTCTGCCTCTGTAATTTGTAACGTCAGTGTTAAAATTCGCTTGGTGTACTTAAGTGCCATGCAGCCAGCAACTTTTCTTAGCAAGAGAAACACTACTTTAATCTAAAATGTATCAGAACATACAACGTATAAACAAAACACATCCATGACGGCAGCTGCATCAGAGACTTCCCAGACATTTTCTGTTTTCTTCTTTTCAGTGGAATGGATTGTTTGCAGGAATTTCTGTACTCTTGCACAACTCAGTGTGTGTTAAGTGTAATGATCAACTGCACTTGAGCATTTTACCTTATTCAGAGAGATGAAGAGAATCTGTAGTGAAAACGAGTCTAAAGTGTCATGGACTTGGGCGTAGCGGAGTCAGTTCAGTGGCCCCTGCCGCCTGTTCTCCAGCTGAGTCAGTCTGTCCTCCCTGCCCTGAACGTGCTCCATCCCCACTCTGTGAGCCGTTTCCATGGCAGCGATGTCGAGGTGGGCGTAGCTGACTGAACTCTCCTCTTTGTTGGAGAATCAGCGGCAAAAGGGGAGATAAGAACATGAACGTAGTCTTTAAATTATCATTATCACATATAGGGGAAATAAAAATATATACATATATGCCATGTCCAGTTTTGACCCTTGAGTAGCTCTGCCTTACACCGTTTTGCTAACTGATGTTGATATAGCTGTAAAGCATTCATGTCATCTGTGATTTAAAAGCCATTAAATTACTTTGAATTAAAATTTTATCTTTAATTTTGCAAAGTCATACTTGAGAATATGAATACAGTAAATTGTGTAAATACTTTGTCACTGTATAATTGTTCCATTTTCACCATCCAGAAATGTGATTATGCCCCATAAGTAACGCCCGTAAGTACCAATAAAAATCTAATTCCTCTCCGTCATGACTAAAGTGTCTGTCTGTGTAGATCCTGCGGCTGCAAAGACGAACATTTTCATTTTCAAAGCTGACAGAAACAGTTGCAGGCAGGACGTTCAACAATTTGGAAAACGGTTTGGTAAGAATGGGTTGACACACTAACAGAATAGATAACAGATTCATGAAGAAGCCACAGAGAAGTCTGAGCCAAATTAAACAGACATCAGTTTTTTTCTATATCACAGATGTGTCCATCAGCTGCCCTTCTGTTTAATACCCGTCAATCAATGAATACAGTGTTTCAATCACTGCTACCTAACTTACTGCTCTGGAAGATATTAACGCATGAAGCCAATAAGTGCTGGACATGCAATGTAAAAGCTGAATAACTGAACAAAGAGAAATGCATCTAAATTGGCTGTTTAAGGCTCAGTGCTCTTACTGGGTCTGCAGAGTTACCTCTGACAGCACTGTGTGGTTTGGAGACCGGAGCTGAGCTGGGATCCTGCAGGTCCAGCTCCGTGTACAGGAGCTCTCTTTTAGGTCGAGCTGGTAGGGAGCTAATGGGGATGTTGACATAATTAATAGTCCTGTCACTCTGTCGCCCATTGTCCAGGAAGGCAGACGGAGCAGTTTCATGAGCAGGCTGGAACATACCTGGAGCAAAAATCCAAAAGCAGAGCTTTTAAAGTGGCAGCACTGATGATCCAGGGCCAGAACAATGAGTCACCAGGGAGCTGCCCTGTAAGAAACCTAACCGAAGAACATTACTCATGACAATTAATTAACCAGGAATTACGATGAATTATTCTCTTACCACCGGCTGGCGCTGGTCTACCCGTGCTCAGTGTGACTGGCGGAGGTGGGGGGGCAGACGGAGGCAGGGAGGTCAATGACTTCTTCAGACCTGCCAACTTATTAGCAACATCAGCTCTGCCGTGTTCCTCTCTGACACACAGAGGAGGATCTGAGGTGCACACAGTCACACAGGAAGGCCAAGTAACAGTGAGACAGTGGTGTGTAAAACTCTGGAGTACAGGAAAGATCTTCATTACAAGTTTCACTAAAAGTCAAACTACAGGACGTAAAGAGCAGAGAGACACAGAAGCATCTCGCTTTACTTCAAATCCATCAACAGGAAACCACAGCTACATTTATACAGGATTAAATCATGTAGGCTGTTGCTTTCACGGCCAAGTCTGCCTGACTGTGGCACAATAGAGTAAAAACCTGAAAATGGGTTTTAAATAAAACCAAAACCTGATCATTTCACTCCACTATCAGCTAAATTTCACTTTGAAAACTCAAAAATATAGTTGTCAGGTCATGATGCAGCAGAATAGAGATACTTATACATGAAGACTGAGATGGAACTGATTTATTTTTTTTTTTAGCATTTATTGCCTCACATTTTACACTGTACATGATATTTTAATGTTAAAATAACCAGAAGATTCTAAAGTCTTGAGTAGTACAATGGAAATATTCATGTACTTTTTAATGAAGACACAAGCACAGTGTTGAACTGACACACACACACCTTGTGTATCTGGAGAGGGTGAAAGGCCTGATGGGGGTGAGTTGACAACCTAGAAAACAATTCAAATGAATTATTTCAAACATTTTACTCTGAACCATTCATGATCTTTGTCCCTCTCTTCTCTTATCAGCTTTAAGAAATAAGCTTGTTTATGAATAGTTTCTGGTGAATTCAGCTCTTCTCGTAGGACTATTCCAAGTGCCACCTTGTTGTTGTTGTTTTAGACACTGAAATGAACTCACCTGAGTCAAACATCTGTCCCTCGCTGACCGCCACTGCTCTGGTGTAATGTAGTTGTCCAAACCAGGACCGGACTGTTGTGAGAAACAAGACAGGTACCGCTGAGACAGGGTCACTGCTACGTTCAGCATCGTTACAGACTAAAAAGGAAAACTGCAAATTTTCAGCCTGATGAAGACGTTTTTCAGCAGCTGTGGACAGACAGGCTTATTGAAGAAGGACTGATGAGAAGGATGGGCTGTTGGCGAGGGCGGGCAGTAAAATAAGAGGGTGATGTAGAGCTGAGAGGACAGAGTTGACATTTTTAGAGGTGGCAAACAGGAGACAAAGGGCTGGATGGCTCAAACATGAGAAATCGCCGACATGGCGTCACAATTTACCATTCTCTTCTGCTCACAGCAGCTTTGAGCTTCAGGAATGTGATCTGTCACACGGTTTGTTTCAACAGAAATAATACAAACCTGAAATCAGGCATTGCCTCATAACCTGACATGAAAGGTATGTCTCTTTGCTTTTGCCAAATTGAACTGCTGACACTTGAGAGTTGAGGAATTATGAATAAAGAAAAGTCATTTGTGTTTGACTCCGAGTCTCATCTCAGATGGTTTCTGTCGGTTTCATCACTACCCTAACCCTTTTGCTGTCCTCCTTCGCTCTCCTTCATGCCAGAACAGACACACACGTTGTTAGAAATCACATCATGCTGGTCCCTCTCTTTCTCTGATGATACTCTGCCGGCTACAAGGGGAAGCACTTTAACGAGCCATCAGAAAATTAATTGGACCCAATGTGGAGAAGTCTCCTCAGAGCTTTTGAGGTTTCAGGCTAAAACTATCAAAGGGAAGGAAAAACTTCTGTTTTTTGACGGAAACCCACATCTACTTTTGCTTTTAATACAGTTGTTGTTTTCCTATAGTTGTGGTTCTCTGGCTCAGCAGGTGGCTTTGACACCTCGCAGTGAGAAAAAAAAACTGCCTTTGATTTTACGTCACTCCTCCCTGGCGTTTGAATCTTATCTCACCGTGTTTCCGTCCTCTGCGGGTTTCAAACCAAAGACATCCAAAGTCACTGGGACGGAGACGAAACTGATCACATGGAGGAGACAGAGGAGGCGTGATTGCAGGAAGACAGCCACCACAGCAGGGGGGCCTGGGGACGGCTGCACAAAGACACAGCAAGCCTCCTCCCTCCAATCACATACATGCTAAATGGATGGCATTCATACTGCACATCTTCAAATTGTTTTCATGAGCTGTAACTTTTTCTTACTGACATTTTGAATGAATCAATCAAACTACATCAATTTGAATCTTTTTTTTTTTTTTTTGAGGACTTCTGAGACACTTGGGAAGTATGTTACTGTCGGCATGTGAAGCAAACACAATGATGTCATGGCTGCAAGTTTCAACTGTCCCTAAATTAAGAAGGCAAATCAAAACAGACCAACAATAGTGTTTCTCTACTTTTTCTGTTTAGAATGGGCAAAATATGCAGCTAATTATGTCCTATGATAAAATACAACAATAATTGCTTATACAAGTCATATTTAGAACTACTGTTAGCCTGTCATGGTTTCATTATAATTATATGTACACATTTATATTGTATAATAAATCTATGATATATTCTAAGCACATTATGCAAACCAGGTTGTTAATGTTAATATTACAGACTTTTCTTACCATTAGTCAAAATGTTGGTTGCTCACTGTGCTTTTTTTTTTTTTTTTTTTTTAATATAAGCTGCTGATTCATAATTTGTACTTAGCTTTATTGTTTCATTTTGCTTTCTCCTAGCTACCATCACTTCACTACCTACAAACTGTTTCAGTTATTCTGCCTGATCAGATTTTTCCATAAATTCTGATTTGAAAATACAGCATATTTTCAGACTAGACAAAACAAAACAATTAGTGAAGTTGAATGTATTCTGATATGTTATTAATGTCTCTGAGCTGTTTTACCACTATTTTCACAGTTGTGACCTGTCAGTCATGGCAGTCATTCTACCAGTCAAATAACTTTTGTGAATGACATTTCAGTGGTGTGTGTTACAGAAAACCTCAGCCGGTCTTGTCCATACAGTCTAAACTACTGAGAGAAATGCAAAGAAGTGTTTCAGCCGTGCCCAGTGTCACACTGTGCAGTGCACTGTGGGTTCAAAAAGGCTTTTTCCCAAAGCACTATATCACACAATAATGATTTATGTTGCTGGTGGCGCTGAGGTTGAATCACAAAACAGCATGTTTTATAGGGAAATTATCATATGGCTGTTTTTCAGCTAGTGTGATGAGTCCAGCTCAGCATTTTACAGCGTTATCGACCTCCACATGCAACTTTAAAGCACTGACTAAATCACAATTACAAAGGCAGCAACCCAAGTGTCTCTTTATGCTGAACAGCAAGTAGCCGTGTGTATATGTAGAGGGCAGATAATTGTTGCTGGAACTGCTGGTGCATCAATAGCAAAGAATTATGTGACCAGCACAAAAGTTAACCAACTACAAAGGCCAAACAGAAGGAAAGTGGCTCACTGAACAAAATTTTATTTGAATATTTAACCACAGTAAAGTTTACCCTTCAGCATAAGGCCTTATAAATATATGCCAAATTAAATGCGAGCAACAAAAAAAAGGCACTGCACTAAATCACAATTGGTAGGGCTAAAATGTCAGGGCACTGAAACACAGTGATATTGTTGTTTTAGATTTATCCTTTGTTTTCTTTACATGTTCTTTCTGCGACGTGCCCTTTGTGGAGCTAGAGTTGGAAAGTTCATTTCCAATGTATTTCCAGAACAGAAGCCTGCTTTAGAGATTAGTATAAACTTTTGTCAAACATTTTATCTGATGAAGGTTGAGTGGTGAAAAGGTACATTAGTGCTTCAAATAAAAAAGGACTGGTACATCCATTTTCCAGCTGCAGCTACTCGTTTCTATCTTATATCAAGATTTTACCTCTTGACGAGGCCTTTTCTTATGTTTGAGAAACTTTTCAGAGGGCTTTATTTAAATAACTGAGACCCAAAAAGGTCAAACGATCTAATCTTATGAGGAAGCAAAGATTAATTGTGCAGCACCAGATTCATTGTGTGACCACATAAGTTACTCCCAAATCTATTACAGCAAAAACAAATGGGCTACATCTTGATTTTTCTGCTGTTCAGCAAGTGAAATAAGGACACTGGGAGCCAACTCAGGAGCTTCAATACTATCCCTTGTATCAATCCTGGCTCTTTTGTCATCTGTCAAGATCCAAACCACAATTCCACAAAAAGAATCTCCCCACGTTTCCTGACATAAGGGTTCATTAACACCAAATCTCTATTTTACTGGCACAAGAATGAAAAATGCAACTGTGGGGTTAATAAATGAAAGCAGGCACATTAAAGAGAGATTAGCATCTGTGGGAGATAGCCCAAGAGCTGGAGTAAGTGATTAACATAATGATTTGCAAACATTTTTCATCATTTCATTCCAGTTTTTCTCCGAGGAAACAAAACTCCTGCAGAGAGCTTGAAGGATTTGTTTAAACTGGTGAGCTACAATGACATAATGTCATTAATCTTAGTTAGTACAGTCATTGATTACTGTAATTAGCCAAATCTCCTCAGGATGATCCAATTATATCAAAAAGAAGAGGCTTATTTTTTCCTCTGCTCTTTTTAAATGGAGGCTGAGTAAAATATGAAGTGACAGGACCCAAGGTCTGTAGTAGAGTGACACCCTGTCCAGGGTGTCCCCCACTCTCACCCACTGTCATCTGGTATCCCCTTAACCCCCAGGTGGATGGATGGGCTTTTCTGAACTAGTCTTCAACTTCAACTCATGATAGCTGATCTAATGAGCTATACTGTCCTTATTCACTTGATTGTTTCATGGATTTGTTGGTGCACCCTATAGTGTGTGTGTGTGTGTGTGTGTGTGTGCCACTACCTGTGTTTCTTCACAAACCAGGCCTCCAAGTACGGTCAGGGGTCTGGGTGTGGATGTCCCTTCACTGTCCACAGAGGGCGGCGTCTCGCTGCCCCAGGAATGAGCACGCTTCATCACCGCCTGATGGTGAGCCCTTGGTCCTGTGGGGCTGCAGGTAATCCCCGGACTAACGTATCCATCCCCACTGCTCACTCTGCCTGGTTCAGGGGGGGCTGCCTGGGCTGAGGTTTCCCTCAGGGACAGGTTCTGGAGGAGACTCCTGGGCGTATCATACCGCAGTGTGAGCAGGCTGGGAGTCTGGTACTCCTCGCTGTGCTTAGTAGATGCATATAAACTAGATGTGGAGATGGAAGAGCAGGAGGCAGCAGAACTGGGTTCTGGGATCGGTGTGACCTGAAACAGTGAAGCAGGGGTAGGAGGAGGAGAAGAAGGAGGAGGAGCAGAGGGAGGAGGAGCAGGTAGGCTAGCCACAGAGCCAAACTCCTCCCCTCCACCCTGGCTGGCCATGTCCAAACTCCCCGTACATGAGGAGCAGCTCCCCGAGTAAGACGACTGGCTGCCTGCTGCTATCCCTATGCCACTGTCTAAGGATCTCTGTCGCCCGCTGTCATGGAGACCACGAGGATGGGGCTGAGATGAGGCTGGATGGGCCCCGGGGCCTCCCATCACAGCAGCATAAAGCCGGTCATCTGAACTGGTCAAAGCCTTCATGGTGGACGAGCTGGATGCTGTCTCATTGGACAGGTGTGGTCTCGCTGGCGGTTCCATCCGAAACGGTAGCCTACTTCCATAGCTGTTGTCTGATTGGCTGGAAGAGGAGCTGGAGATGCTGCTACGGTCGTCCCCGGCAACAGATGTGCTGCAGCTGTAAGAGGACGCTGAGGAGGCAAGAAAGATATTATTTCTTTTTAAACAGAAATACAAAGGCATCCTTTCTTAAACATTGGGCAGAGGATGAATGTATTTTATGCAGAGTGTTTTCTACTGCCTGGCCCAAAAAGAAATGTATTGAGGATGGGAGAGTTGGACATCTTAGATTCCTCCAGCAGATCCAAATATTTCTCAGTGAGTTTAAGGTTTCACTGTGATGGCCTGTTCATGTGTGAAAATGGGATCTCACGCTCCCTGAACCACTCTTTCACAATTTGAGTCTGATGAATCCTGGTGAAATAATTTGTTGCCATCTGAAACATATCAATCACTGCAGTAATTAATCTGAAGGTTCATACCTGTGTGCATAGTTCAACCCAGTTGGTGACTGTTAAAGACTTTGAAAAAAGGTCTTTATATGCAATGAGGACAGAAATGAAATTTTCCCCAAAACTGGTTAATCTGTAAAAACGAATGATGTAAAATAAGTGAATAAGTAATAAGTAATTATATTATATTAAAAAAATAAATAAATCAGAGTAGTGATTTATATTCAATGTGGACTGGCCTGCCTGGGTTTACAGATAAGTGCAATAAGATTCATGAAATTCATGATTTATGGCAACGTGCTGAGGCTCTGAGATAAGACGCACTATGGCTCAGATACATTACAGCGCTCTCATGAGTCACATCCAGGTTACTGGTGTGTACCATGAGGTGACGTTTATAAAATAATATACCTGCGCTGCTCGCAAGGCTGCACTGAGACAACATGCTGAGTCTCTTCTCCAGGGCCGATGTCTCCTGGTTGATTCGTTCCTCAGCTGATGCTGGGTCAGCACTGGGATCTGCTGTATGTATGACACAGAGAGAAAAAAAACAAACGCACAAAAAGCACTTAGGAAGATCTTAGGAAGTCTAAACGACATGACATTACTATCTTTGGTGTTATAAAATAAAAATTATCTGCTTTGTTGCATTTTAGATCAAATTTAAAACTAAAAGGCATTTGACTATTAAGACACTGTACTCTCTCCTGGGCAACACATTTTTATACACGTTTATATTTTGTATTTATGCACAGTGGTGTCTGCCTGCTGAACACACTTCACTAACTTTTACTCTTATGGTAGCAAATGCTAAATTCCCCATTAGAGATAAGGCAAAGTTTATTCTAAAGGCTGTGTAGTACTGATAAACGGTGTGGAAATAATTAAAATCTGTAAAATTATGAAAAAGAATTGCCTTAATCAAGCATATGCATGAGCATATAAACAGAGCTATGAAATAAATATCAATTAAAAAGACATAATAAAATATAGCACAACAATTTCTTTTTACGCTTTTTCCCTATTTGGGGTCACAAGTCAGCTCTGTGACTGATTGATTTGGTTACAGTAGCCAAAAAACCCTTCCTGTTGCAACCCTCCCCATTTACCCGGGCTCTGGACCCACACAAAGCTACCACTGGTTTGCGTCATGGCTGGGGTTTGAACACGGGGCATGCAAAGCATTCGCTGTACCACTGAGCTATGTCCTCAGGGTTAAAATATAGCAAAACAATAATATTAGTAAATAAAAATGTGATGGTGTTTAAATATGAATGAAGGCCGTGCAGTTATGGGGGCTCTTTTGTATTTTAATAAAGGCAGTATGACCAAAACATACTGCAGTGCGATAAAGGGTCATTTAGAAAGACACATCTCACACAATCTGTCTGCAATATCAAAGGAGACGTGCTACTGCGTACTGTACATCACCCTCTTCAGTAAGATGTCAGCCGTGTGTGTGTCTCCAACTCTTACACCCGCTTGCAAATTTAACATCTCCCAGAGGAGGTTATAGGCGCCTGGACTACCTATTGGAACATCAATTTACTGTAAAATCCTGCCAATTACACACTTAATGCCTGCTATATATACATGCTTTAGAGGGTAAGTGTAAGGAAGAGAGGGGGGTATGATGGCTTTGAAGGTTTGTGTTCAGCACTGAGCACACACTGCAGTGGGTCAGGGTGTTTGTGTGTGTAGGCGTCAACAGCCTAACCCTTGGATCACAGCAGTTAATGCTAACGTGCAGATGCCAACTGTCTTCACTACGCTATGTGAGGTGTCGGGTAACATTTGCCAGCGTTGCGAGTCTACACTAATTATAGCTGCTTCACAGCACTGAATGTCGTGGGGTTACAGCAGGCCCCAGCAAACTCACAGGTTGGCTCACGGTAGTATAAATATGAGGGAAGCTGGAGTTCAAATCATTTTCTATCTGTACATTACTTCAATTTTTTCCACTCCTTTTAAGTCTAACCTAACTTTATGTTTGTGCGGCTCTGTCTCCTTATCAATGCAGTTTGCGGCGCTTTAAAGACACACACAAAATGTGTTTTTGCTACATTTTCACAGGATCATATATTATTGGACTAGATTATTATTAAAATCACTACATCTTCATCAATATATATTCATAAAAGATATTTGAGATGGAGTTCATTAAATGTAGCACCATAGGTTTTGTGTATATAACTCATCTGCAAAGTAACTACTAACTGAACTGAAGCTCTGGAAAAAAAAAATACCCCTCTGACAGTGCAGATGAAAAAGGATATTCTTAAATGCTTAGAGGTACAAATGTGGAGCTTTTGACCACTAAAATTGACATGAAGCAACATGGCAATTTGAAAAGTGGGCTCCTGTTTTGTTTGTGTTATGTCCCACTTGTTCAAGGACACACGCGTTTGCCAGAAAAAAAAATTAAGTGAGAGGAAGATGTTCTGGATGGAAGGACGTGTTTTGTAGAAACATACAGACTGTAAAAAGAAAGCTGCACGGTGCACTTTTAAATTTAATCTGTGAGGGTTTTGATATCTAGCAGCAGAGAAGTTCATTCGTGAGCAGGTTGCCATTTTGTTTGCAGGTTCAAAAGAGCGTGAATGTGTGGTACACCACACCCTCCTTTTAGTGGCTGAAATGCACAAAAAGACTCAGGAACATGCTAACAAGGTGTGAAGAGGATGACTGCAGGATAGTAAACAAAAAGCAAGAACAGAGGATTGAAGGTGTGAAAATGAATCAGCCTTGCTGACGTCACTGGTTTGATGAGGAAGAAAATGCGGTCATCAATTTTGTGCTATGTGCAGGAAACGCACACTATGCTCTGGTGAGTAAAAGAGAACGTACAAAAAATTTTCAGTTACTCACAGAAAAACTCTACAGGTCACATTTAAGTTCATGAGCAGAGTAAATTGAGTTTTGCACACATACAGAGGCACTGACCGAGCCATCGGTGTGCAGAGGCAGAGAAGCATTTCAGATGATTTTCTGATGGAGTCCTTCTACAGCAGAGACTTCTCTGACAAGTAATGAATAAATAACGCTACAAAGACTTGACTTGACAAGAAAGTTAATCAAATCAGTCGATGGAAATGGAAAGGAAAAGTAGGTACAGGTCAGCTGTCAGATACTATTACACATTTGAAAGATAACAGGCTGTGAGAAAGTGTTGGGTGTTATCCAACAATGGCAGCTGAGAAGCTTCCCCTTATAGTCAGCAACTGAAGTAATAAAAATTGAAAAGCTTGAGGTTGATTTGTCTTCATGTTGTCATCCGTCTTTATCTTTAGCATTTTCATTTAGGTGCAAATGTCAGAAACCAAAAACGGCGTCAGGCATGTGAGTGTATATGATGTGAGCACATTCCCACAGCAGATTGTGCTTATCTCCACGGCTCTCCAAAGGTCTCACAGAGTTGTCTAATCTTCGGTATGCATCCTGTACGACTTTCCCCTTCCTCACTGTCACTAAACCCTCTCTCTTCATATTTGTGACCTAAGAAATGCCTGCGAAATCAGCCGTATGTTCGAGTGGCACAGAAGTCACACACAAAAGGCATGACCTCTTAATCCAACGGTGACCCTCGAGACTTTAAGCATGTGCTGTTTCCGCTAGCATGACACCTGCCATGAATGCTGAGTGTACATACTAAACAGACAGTAAACCTTTCTCGTGGAAGCCACAGAGTCACATACCCACACGCCTGGTCACTCTAGTTCAGATCAATAAATTCCTTTTGGAAACATGTTAGTTTCACCTTTAGAGAGGTTGCCTGGTTGCTGCAAACATTGCACTCATATACTAACCCTAACCCTTCTTCTTCTTCTTGTTTGTAATTGATCCTATTTGTTGGTGTGTGTACGTGCAAGTTTACCTGGGAGGGAAGGTCGCAGGCCATGTGGGACCCTACTGGGGGTGATGCCCCTGACAATGCAGTCAAACAGGAAACTGATCTGCTCTCCCTCTGAACATGACAAGAAGAAAACACCAGCCCCTGGAAGAAAGACAAGGAAGATACAACCATAAAAAGCAGCTAGGATCAGACATGATTTGTAATAAAGTGCAGTAAACAGAATGGCAGATGGGAGCAGTAAGAAAAAAGGAGCTGTAGTAAACAGGGAAATATAGAGTATCATTTTGTTTTGGGGTAATATTCAGTGAAGGCTGCTGTAAAGACAACGTCAGCAACATTTTTTTTCTAGTGGTTAAATAACAACGCCTATCAATTCTTCCTCTTCTCTCTCCTGTCAAACCCAAACACAGGTAGGAGACTGTGAAAACAAAAGACAAGCAAAAATCTTAAAACATCAAAAGCTCACATCGCTACAAAATAGGCCCTTACTCAGGAGTTCAGAGGACAACAAAAACCATCTTTGTTCTTATGGAATTGACTTTTCTGCAAATAAAAAGGGCAAAACTGCTGAGCAGGTGAAAACTATTGAAAATGCTTGGATGAGGTTTTGTTCCCTTTGTTTAAATGTAATATTTTTGCCTCCACCTACAAGTATGGCTTTATTTGAGCACAAAAAAAAAAAAAAAAAAATTACATGCATTGACTTACAATTTTGCTGCATTTTATTATTAGGCTTTACTTGCTTAATATTTTATTCCCTCCACCTTTTTGGTGGACTTAATTTAAAATATGATTTAAGAACATTGAGTTCTTCAGCTGATAAGTGTACATTTTATGGCCTTGAATGATCACTGAGCATTGAATGGAATGAAAGTCTGTTGGCTTCATTAGCCCTAAAGCATTTTATAGCATATTAAGTCAGCAAAAAAGCTTGAACTGCCTATTGATAATTGAGCAGCCATTCTTAATATTGTGTGTTCCAAATAATATATAATATATATAATATATTGTGTTCCAAACATGCTTCATAATCCAGACAACTGGCTTGAACTCCTTGAGTGGATTGAAAAGTGAACAAAGACAAAGACCTGAACGCTACAACTGGGTTTTCCCTTGATAGTATTACATAGTTGTGTATAATGGTAGTTTAAGCTAGGTGAACCTTCAGGTGCACGTGAATGTATGTTTGAGTCAATT
The DNA here is from genome assembly GCF_900963305.1 of Echeneis naucrates. Classification (NCBI taxonomy): domain Eukaryota; kingdom Metazoa; phylum Chordata; class Actinopteri; order Carangiformes; family Echeneidae; genus Echeneis; species Echeneis naucrates. The sequence goes on from NC_042511.1 coordinate 8,448,645, forward strand.
ACATCATGTGCAATCACTAGTTTAAACATACCGGGGGGACCAGAAACATGGCTAACTTCTAAATGTAGTTTTAAAGGGACAATGTTTACATTTTATTTGCTGCTGAACATACTTTTTCTTCCTGCGCACTGATAGTGGTGACAGTTGATAGGAGCTTCTACACTGGTTGCATTTAGACACGAGCTGATAATAAACCCTCTGAGCTACCTTCATGGCAGATTGAAGGCTGCAGTGAGTTGCTGTCAGGAAGTGGTTGTTGGTCTCTGTCTGTGTGATGGACTGGTGACCTGTCTAGGGAATGTGAGCTGGGATTGGCTCTAGCACCCCTCAAAACCCGGAAACGGATAAGCAGCAGAAGATGAATGAATGCCTCACAGTCATGGAAACAAGCCCAGGCCTGGGATCTTTCTCTGTGCAGTTTGTCCCTCGGTACTTCAAGCCCAAGGACATGCTCATCAGCGTAATTTGCATTTCCAAAGTGAAGTGAATGTGGGAGTGGCTGGTTGTTTGCACTGTGATAGACTGGTGACAGATAGCAAAACTTACAAACAGTTCCTGAAAGTCTGCAGGATGTGGGCTTCGCTCTCAGTCTGATTGATGAAAGCCGTTTGTTTATGTCTTGCGTACCTTCCTACACTGATCCTACAGTTTGCTCAGAAATGCTCATACTCAATTTGTTAGTACAAGGCCTACTGAGATCTTTCATTTTTATGTGGGATGAATGAACAGATGACACGAGAAGCTTTTTCCATTGATGCTGGAGCTTTTTTTTTCCCCTTTCTGTGGAAATGTTATGATTCTTGCATTCTAAAAATCATATGAGGGTCTGTTATTTTCTCAGAAGCCACTTTTTGGCTTTTATAACTCCATCTTGTATTTATTGTGAACACCAGGCTGCGGTGAAGGATATTGCAGATTTTTGGTCATTAAATGACACAATGCAAATCATATTTCTGACCAGTGAGGACTGAGTCCCCTCATTTGTTCACATGGGCAACTTGTAATGAATCAAAGAAAGCAGCAGACTTAAGTCTTGCAGACATTTAAACCCACATCTAAGAGGATTCAGCTGTTCGGAGCTAAGACACTAGCCTCTTGCCGAAATTGGATGACTTTTGCCTTTTACCTTTAACTTGTAGAAACCTTCTGATCTAGAAGACTTGAGGATCTGTATGACTGTGAGCGCATAGTACCATTGATCCACATGTACAGCAGAGTACAACAATATGACTGCGTGTGTCTGTGTCCACCGTCGGATGTGGAAAGTTTGCTGACATTGTTTTTATCTCAGTCACAAGGTTTGACAGCCGTCCAAACTTTGCAGAGGATCATGTATTACTGTGTCTGCATGTGCACTCTGAAGCTCCCGGTGTGTATCGGGGTCACTATGAACACATGTGGACCTGCCAAGCAAGAAAATATCTGTCCCGCTAAGATGCAGGCTCTGCTCCAAACAGCATGCATTACAGAACACAGTGGCCTCACTAACACATCACGCCTTTCACCAATAGCAATTCGTAGTGATTCACACCACAGAAGAGTGTGTGCATGTGTGTCTGTGTGACAAAGGTCCAGGTCCATGTAGGCTACAGGTGGACTGAATGCTGCCTGGTCAAAGGCTTTGCATAGCAAAGGCACATTGTCCCTCAAGACTGGTGGGTTGTCTTTCAGGGAGTATCCAGGTGATTGAGTGTGCATGTATGTAAAACCTAAATGTAAAACCAACTCCACAGCCAGAAACTGTATCGTCTGAGGCGCAGCTGACTTTCAGAGTGTCGCTGCAACCGAGAGCTCTGCGGCCGTGAAGGGCAGAAATATTTTAATGCAGCAGCATTAGATGACCGAGAGGCCCACTCAATGACATGCTCGACCAAAAAGGCCTAAGGGGAAATCAGAGAGCTGAGAGGGTTATTTTGTGAAACGCAAGTTGAAAGTACAACTAGTATAATTATTCTGCACACTGCACTGGCAGATCTCAGCTTTAGCAGTGATTATCGCACGATTGTCTTTTGTACTCACAATCCACCTTAATGTTGACAAGTGTTTTACTGAAGAACTGTCAAACTCTGATTTTCTTTGTATGGGTTTGCCACACAAAGCACATTAGCAGGTGGCTTTCTATGTGCTTCATTCTTTTTGCATTATTTGTTCTCTCTCAGCTACAAGAGCAGCTTCATCAGATAGAGATTCTCAACACGTTCAGCTCAGTAGTATGAAATATAAAAAGAGAATAACTGGCTGATTTATCGATAAAATCTGTCCGCAACAGTTTTTATACTTAATTTAATTTAGTTTTTTTTCCACCCAAACAAAAATATAACAACACTGGTTTTGGTAATTTGATAGTAAACCAAGTATGTCTTGCTTATGGATATCTTCAGTAGCTGCATAATCAGGAATTAAGGTGCTATAGGTCAGATTTAATCATCCATATCATTCTGTGCTGCTTTTGCTAAACAAAGATGGTTATGACAGAATTGCTCATGTTATTTCAAATGTAGGTGGACACTCGGCTGACCATAAAAAGTTCTTTCTTACAATCAGCATGTCGACTGCTAATACCAGGAAAACATTAACACTGAGTTTGGTGACCCAGTCAGAGAGTACAATGAGCCAGCATTCAATAAACTGAAGCCTTCTCACCGGGACATGTGGAAATGTTAGGTGAGTGAAAATACCAATTAAAAAGTCTGAAAGCAGAAATGCAGCAGCAAAAGTCAGCACAGAATTTCACAGTGGAAGTATTTTTGTTGTTGGTTCTGTAGAAGTAGCATGGAGGGCTGGTGATGGAAAAGAAGAGAGTGCTTTATAATAAGCACTGATATATGCTGAAAAAGAAAGTCACGGGCCAAGAGGATAGACAATTTGTGTAAGTCTGGGATTGGATAAACAGTATGAAGTGTTTGCAGGGTCTTATAAGTAATTGGCGAATGATGGAAACGAGCTAGAAGCTGACAGGATAGTTCGTAAACATCCAGCAGAAAGTCTGTTGTGTGTCAAACTAGACAACAACCATGTGTCACATTTACGCCGAAAATACAACTCAGCAAGTGAAATGCAAACTAAGACTCCGCTGAGGCTCACACTCATGTGGAGAATTTCTCTGGTTGATTCAACTATCACATCTCCCTTTCTGCCACCCTCTGTTTCTGCAGCCATGCCAAGAGGGACACTGCCCCTGAGGCTGCTGGGTAATATGCAGATGAGCTGAGTCTGTGATTGGCTGCCCAGCCAACAGGAATTTTACAATTGGTGCGTGAGCACGACAGAGGAAACTGGTATTTATAGATTTTGCTCATCCGAAGACTGAAATCAGAGCCACTGGACTTCATGGTTATTCCTGTCGGAGCCATGAGTCTGCAAACACACACACACAGATAGACAAATGTCCCATAGGTGTGTAAAACAACACTCTCCCAAAACTTTCTCCTAACATTGCTTCATCTCTACAACAACGAGTCAGTAAAGACGAGCTTCTCACTGAATGACAGAACTGACAAAAAGATACTTCCTTAAACTCATGGAAACAGCATTAAATGCACCCATATTGTACAAGAGTATTAAACTCTGTTCTTTCTGCCACACACTCACTCTCATTCTTCACATTCATGTCCACATCAGCTGGACATTCAGAGGATACCTTAGCTCTGGCAAACCACCACCCACTCACACAGACACAGACAGACACACAGACACAGACACACTATTTGCTGGGCAGGCATACACTTGGATGAGTTCAAAGTAATTTCTTTCTTAGATAGAGCTACTCTATAAACACCAGCAGTAAATCAAAGGTTTCATATTGTGAGTGTTAGTGTTAAATGACAGCTCTATTAAACTATGCACACTAATGGGGGGAAAAAATATCCAGGACAACGTGGTTAAAAGCTAAATCTTGATAACTGATGGAGTTAATTTGTGTTATTTTCTTTTTTTGTCATGGTCATTCACTGGCTTTTAGTGCAACTAAATAATTGCAGTCTATGCTGCACAATACAATGCAATCAGAAGCACAACTTGGAAATACCAGACCACATGACTCTTGAAGATCACGTGACATGATGTAAAGTACCAGTAACTAAACTCCCCCGGCTGTGAGATTAACTGCTCAGCTGCTGCTTCTATGTTGAATTTTAAACTTCACACAATATGTCCTAAAAGAAGATCTACGATGTCATGACAAATGGGTTCATCTACTTGATGAAGATCTTGTAACATGATGGAAAGCTCTGGAACAGTGCTCTTTCTGTTCACTCTCTCTTTTTTCTTTTTTTTTTTAAATCAGCATGCAAAAACAGAAGCATTCAATTAATATTTTTTGCATTTATGTATTCATCATCATCATGTTTTTGCGATAACACTGGACTGTATGTATCAAGAAAAAACAGTGGGAGCTAAACAGAAAACGAGTAACACTGATTGCAAATGCAACATGCCCTGGTGACTGGAGTGACAGTTCCTTTGTTTGTTGACTGCTGAGAACACGTAAGGAAGCGCTTTATTCTAAGACTGACGTGATTGAAGTTTTTGTGATATTCTACTGTGTATGTTTAGTCAGTGGGTCACACAAGGCCAACACACCTCCACTAACAACGCCGGAGTCAAGACTGAGAACCACGCCTTGTCCATAGCTACTTTTCAGCGAGTCTTGCTAAGTTGTTGCCCTTCAGAGCTGCAGGCCGCTCAGACAGCAACAAAAAAATATCCATCAGCTACTTACAGTATCCACAGCGAGTCCCCCCCTCAAACACAAAGCCATTTGGCACGGCTCCATAGCGGCGCAAAGCTGACAGCTTCCAGTGGCCAATGACGATGGGAGGGAGATCTCTGGTCAGGACCAGTAGGTTGTTGCACAGGTGGAGGGAGGCGGGGCCACTTTCGAGCTTGGTTCCTGGTTCGACGTTAACACTGAACCTATGAACTGAAGAGGGGGTAAAAAAGTGAGTGCTTCAAACTAATGAGTATCCCTGATCATAAAGACCATCAATCACACAACAGCTGAAGTGCAACATGAAAATAAACTATCAGCATGTCTCTCACACAAACACACATACAAGTGATGGCCGTGATAATGATGACTAAGCAGTTCTGTAAGCTCTGCTGGCTGTAGATTGTACAGATGGCTGTTAGTCAGTGCCAAGGTCTGCCTCTCTCTCCTCCACTGGCACATTTACTGTACAGTATCATACATAGTGTATGTCAATGGATGAACCCATACAGCACCATAAGTGAACCATGTTAACTATAATGACCTTTCTTTTTACTTTGTAGTAATTCAGTTTAATTCATTGCATAATGGAACCAAAACTTTGAAGGTAGGAAATTGGCAGCAATGTGAAGTCCCTGCAATTTGCAATAGATATTTTGTGGTTTCCATATTTGAGCAAAGATGTATGACAGTAGCAGTGTAGATGCACTACAGGCGTGAAATAGACTGTTTGCCGTTGACAGCTGTAGTGATTGACAAGAGGAAAGAAGGGCATTAAAGACGGTATCGGTAGCAAGGGAGAGATTAAAAACCATTCTCAGGTGTGGAAAAAAATACAACTGCAAAGCCTGGGGGCTGGTGGAAATTGGATCTTTAATAGTGGATGAGATTTTGAATTTTAATCTAAACTATCCAGTGAGCTGTGGGTAAGTTTGTTATTTAGACATTATTTATAAAGTTCAAGGTAGCTCGGATAGTCTTTCTCAATAAGTCAAAAAGATGGGAAAGGTAAAATGTGATTTTTTTAGTGAACACTGCTGAAACTTGCAAACTTGAAAAGATACTTGTTTTATAAAATGGGCTGAATCACCAGAAGAAATTAACAGGGGGATTATGAAAAATATTTTTGAATGCAACATTAACATCATTAAATAGATCAAATAAATATGTTAATGCATTCATTAAAAAAAAAAAATCTGTGAAAATGCAGTTTGAAAAAAAAAAAAATTCCTGGATTCAGAGATTCAACTGGGCTCGACCTCATAAGAATGAGCAGTGTGGATAATGGATGGATGCAAGGATTTCAATCAGGCATATTAAAGGGCATTTCCTTTTTCCATTTGCATTTCAATGTTCCTATTGCTTTTCCTTTTTCAATTACTCATTCAATTTGTTTGGTCATTCTTCAGCTTTATGACACTTTGGGTCCTAACTTTTCCAAGTCTAATACAGATTATTTTCCTAAAATAAGATTGCGTCTCTGTTGGCACATATGGGCCATATATTACACCTTTGTCTTCCCCCCCTCAGTAAATTGCTGTCCAATGAGAAGATGACTGTGTCATCCAGACCGCAGATTTTGATGGAACAGAGAGATGAAATACCGTTTGTGTCTGTGTGTACTTCCTCCTGTCATTTCCTGTCGCTCTATAGTGACAGTGGACTGAGGCTTTCACATTATGAAACTGGCTAAGGCCAAACACAAGACAAGGTATTGCTATTTAAGTTCATGATCTCTTTCAGACAGAACAGCTAGTGAGAGTCAGGAACAGTGTTTTAAATTCACTTAATTGTGAGACTAGTAACTTTAGATTTATTGAAGCAAGAAATACATCTTACATAGTAATCAACGGTGAAGGAGCAGTCATTTATTGACTCAACTGCAGTAGGTGCTAAGATAGGTGCTTGTTACGCATTCTCTGCTTTGTGCTTTGTTTTAAAACTGATGAAACATAAAATATGGTAAGTCCAATTACTGTACCTATTCTATTTAAATTTATTATTCCTCGGCTCAGCAAATAAAGTTGGCCTGCGTTGAAATCAAAACCTCTAATTACAAATAATCCTAAATGAGGAACCTATGTTGTAGCAGCTTCTGGTGAAGGTCTTGAAATATCTTAAAAGAAGCTCTCCTACAGAGACACAGACAAACCCGATTAAATTTTAACTTTGGCTGAATTCTTTTTTATGTATGATATGCAACTGCAGCTTTGTGAACCAGCTTTCCTGTTGAGCACATAAATCCTTTGCTCATACATCCTTGAGCAGCTGCTCAGCTCTGAAACATCCATGTAAAAAAAAAAAAAAATCAAACCACTGACCTTCTCCCAGGCTGTAGCGGACTCGAGCATCCCAGGCCAGAAGGGCTTCTCGGCTGTTGAAGCCCAAGACGAGCATGTGAGTGAGGCAGAGGATGGAGAGAGTGTAGGATACGCCATCATATCCGGGCCCTGGTTCTACACCGCAGATCCCCTGAGGGAGCAGGCAAAATTTTAGTTTTTACAAGAAGAGCAACCTTATCTACCAGTCTCCTCTGTATTGAATTAGGTCAGATGGATTAGACCAAATTTAATTCTGACGTCAAGAATGACACGTGAATTGGCAAACTGAGAATGAAAGACAATAAGACAACAGCATCTAAAATATCAGTTCACTCTCTGTCCAATGAAAGTTGAAGATTAATGTTTCAGCAGATGCTGTGACTCTCCGGTTCCTCTGGCAGCTGAGATCTGACACGGTTTAGATCAGATGATAGCTGGGATTACGTTCTAACAGCAGCCTCTACATACTTCTTTGCTGGTTCTTTTTATTCTGTGTCAGTTTGGCCTTATGCTCTCAGACCTCTTTGGGTTGCTTCACTTTGTTCAGAAGTCTCTGATATGTTTAAGTGATGGTTGAACAAAGACCTACTTAACACTGTGCCTGATAAATTTTGCACCCTGCCATTCATCCTGATATGATCCACTTTAAATCCTCATCCATATGACATTCACGTTATTTGCTGTGTCCCCTGTACACAAGGCAGCAGCTCTGTGACACCAGCAGACAGCCGGCGGTTCAGTATGTGACGCAACCCCATTTACAGAGCTGTGAAAACCCTGCGGTTCACCTGCAATATGCTGCAGCTGAGCGTACCTCCAGTGTCACATTGAGCCTCTCCTTGTGGCCGCTGCCCTTCTCCTTCCCCTTCTTCCTCTCCTTATACACCAGCAGAGACAGGCAGTCTGAAAAATACACAGGACGCACATGCACAGACCAGTGAGCTTTAGAAATTGACAGGCTTAAAAGTCCATTTTGTAATTAGCAGCAGAATGCGAAAGAACAAGTGTTGCTTTTTTTTTTTTTTAAATCTTCTGTTTTAAAATGGCACAGCTGCCATAACAAATCCTAAAACAATGAGCTGATCCACTAGCACAGCTGATGATGAAAGTCAAGCCACAACACACACACACAGGAGGAGCCCACAGTATTCACCACTTCCTACATTTTGGCCCATATGTCCGGGAGCATTGACTCTGTTCCTGCAGCATCTCAAAGAGAAACTCAAAGCCATGCAGCTTCGTTTTTTTTTCTGCCAAACTGTCACCATGTCACAACTTCCAGCTCAGTCATCTCCAAACCGTTCATTTGAAGGATATCCTGAGGCTGAAAGTCGTTTAAAGTGATCTGGGTCGTTCCGGCCGCAGAGTAAGACTGTCCGGACACATATCGTAACACGGACACACACACACACACACACTCGTCCCGTTTTCAGGTAACACGGACACACACACACACACACACACACACACTCGTCCAGTTTTCAGGTAACACGGACACACACACACACACACACACACACACACACACACACACTCGTCCCGTTTTCAGGTAACACGGACACACACGGACACACACACACTCGTCCCGTTTTCAGGTAACACGGACACACACACACTCGTCCCGTTTTCAGGTAACACGGACACACACACACACACACACACACACACACACTCGTCCAGTTTTCAGGTAACACGGACACACACCAGGTGAACACCGCTCAGCTGCGGCAGAAGGACTTGGGACCTACCTGCGACCGGAGAGGGCTTCCGAAGCACGACCCACCGGCTCTTCCACTGAGGAGAGGCAGAGCAAACACACAGCAAAGTCACCGACAGTTTCCTCCGCACACCGCCCCAAAATGCTGGAACTGACCTTTTTTCCATCTCTGAACTTCACTTGTCCCTCCGCAACCACTGTATCCGTCATCTTCTGTCATGGTTCCGAGCAGCTGCGTGTGTGTGTGTGTGTGTTGTCCACAGAGGGGCACAGAGAGGGGGGGTCACTTTTCAAAATAGCCTTTTACAGCGAGGCCTCTCCGGCAGGCTGAGCCCCCCCGGACACACACACACACACACACTCCTGTTAGCACAGTTGTTTTCCCGCCTCAGACGCTAATTGTTTGCTCTGGAGCTAATTGGATTAAAAGCTCTTGTCCCGCCGAACAGCTGACCGGCGGAGCCTCGGCCTCTGGACCGGGACTTCACCCCCGAATCATCCGCGGATACACACCAGACATGTGATTAAACAAGACTGCGTTATTGATCTGAGCACAACGTGTGTTCAGCGAATGCAGCTTCCTGGACTCGGTTCGGATCGTGTGGGGATGGTGTCACTAAACACCAGGGGAGAAAAGTGTTTTCATTTCACCATCTCACAGAATAAACACGATCAGCTTTGAAAATATTTACATTTTATTATAATTCATGTGGGAGACACGTTGAATATCTTTTGAAGAAAATATGTTTAATTCCATTTAATACTGCTACAGTCGTTTTTTTTTATATTATTGTTATTATTATTGTTTAGTTTTCTGTATGAACCTCTTTAAAGGGGTGTTCCACTGATAAAGTATCATAATGATGTTTCCTTAGATTCTCAGTCAAATGATGCCATATTGATGTCATTCAAAGTTATCCCACCTCTGCCTTGGACAACACATTTGTGTGGGTGGGGGGTGGATAATGGGATAATGCATTGCAAACTGTGTGGTTGAGTCTAATAAAACACACAATGAAATTGTGTCATTGGAAATGTATGCTGAGTTTTCAAATTTTGAGAAGTGAGAAAATTAATCATGTGTCGAAGTACTGATATCCCCGAAAGAAGCCAACACTGCATTACTATTATCATATATTGGACTACTTATGAATTAAAATGTTACTGTTCATTTTAATTTGACTTTACCTAAAACAAAGCACTATTGTGCATGTTTTGTTTGAAAACGTATGATCTGTATGTTGTAATGGAGTAAAGAGTACTTCCTTCTGAAATGTAATAGAGGAACACTGTCTGGTAATACAGTCGTGGTCTAGTTCACTATGAACTTGGACTAATATGAAATGGAAACACAGCATGTGATAAAGCTCAGACAGCCGCCCTGGTGGGGCGTCAGGCAGCAGCTGCACTGTTGTTGACACCCGGTCCTTTACCTCAGCCTTTCACTGAGACACTGTTCAGCTGCTGCAGACAGTCTCTGTGACGCTGACATCAGTCAGGGGGCCAGACACTGTAGGAGTCAGCTCAAGATTCTGCTCTTCAAACAAATGTTGCCTTCAATTTACTACGGTCTACCTGCCCTTTGACATCCCTCCGCTCCAACTGTCTCTTGGCTTTGACCATTGAGGGCAAGTCTGAAGTGTGGTATACTGCTGATCTCATCCTGCTACCACGGCAACGCAACTCCAGGGCCACACCCTCCCACTTTCTGTCCAGTTCAGTGTCCTGGGAGCCCCGGAGGTCTCGGGACCCTCTGCAGGTTTGCCTGGTGTCTTCAGGGTCGGAGTTTGCCCCGATTTTGTCCAAATCCAGGGCTCGTTTTTGGGTCGTGTGGTTGGAGCGAGATGGTGATTTGGATTTGCGACGTGAGCGAAGAGGAGGTCGTGGTGGAAGAGGAGGAGGAGGAGGATTGATGGGATTGATGGATGTTCTGCTGGGTATCTTAAAACCTCCTCCTCTTTCCCTCCCTCTCCATCTGTCTCTGTCTTTACCTGAGGAAGAAGAGGCTGTTGTAAAAAGAGGAGACAAAAGACACAAAGAGACAAACAAACAAACAAAACAAAACAAAACAAACAAAAAAAAAATAAAAAATCAAAAACGCCCACTGCAAGCAATCCACATGCAAGAAACACTTGGAGAAAACACAAAATACAATCAAAATTTTCTAGATTTCATGGCAACACAATCGCTGAGAAACAGTAACACATCTTCATCACTTGGTATGTTTTCCATGTATGTGAGGAGAGAAATTAATCAGACAAGTCAGATTCTGTCAAATTCAGTACAATGTCACACTCTGACAGACATGACCATCCAACTGTTCCAGCACCACACACAGAGCTGGGAGGCAGCAGAAATCTAAGTTGATGGGATGTGACAGATATTCTCATGACACTTGCTCATGACATCATAGGAAAGATTGTTAGATGGAGCTCAGTTTGGTGTGTCCAGTGCATATTTCAATGTGTGTGTGCCAGTCGAGAGTTGAGGTCTCGTCCTGATGCAGACTGCTGCCATCTCCTGGTTTAAAGGAAAAGAGGACGTGCTTAACAACATCCATTGATTTATCCAGGTCCAGGAGTCAGGCCACTTTTTAAAACTCCACACCCTCTGATTTTTTAAAGACTCTTCAAGTGAAATCAGCTGAGTCAAGTTATTGAACTTCTAGCAGACTGAAGTGCAAAAGCAGAGCTTTTGATAGCTTATATGTCAGCTTGTTTTACTTTATCTATTTTCATTGCTGTTTTTGAGATTGTCCGAATTGGATTTTCCTTTTTTATTCTATTTTTCTATTTTCTATGTATGTGGGCATTCATTTTGGAAAACTAAAAGAATTTCATTGTACAGGGAAATATGTTCCTTTACTGTACATATGACAATAAACACTTTGAATCTCTTGACTTTTCTTTACAGACATAATTCGCCTACATGTTTCACTTATTTACATGGTTTAAATGTACTAAAGCAAACAGAATCACGTGAAAAATTACACTTTTAGTTATTTTATATAAAATAAACTCGGTCTGTAAAATCCACTCTTTCCTAGCTCAGCGTCAGGGGAGAAAATGTTTTTGTTTCCTCTGTTCCTGTCCACCACGTCTCACCAGCAGATGGAGGCATTTGAGATGACAAGTATTGGCCGAATGCATGAGGAGACGATTTTTTTGGTGGGCCAGTTGGGAGAGCGAAGAAGAGGCAGTGAACTTAAACACAGTCTCTGTGAGCTTATATGATCCTGAGATATTACAGCTAACCAGACAACTCAGGGGCTCCCGGAGCCTGAACGCACAGATCACACCCTGAGTTAATCAGACGTTTCACCAAGATCTTACTAAATAATGTTGAACTAAGTGGATACAGCTCTTTTGTGACTCTCATCTTTATTCGTTTTGCACTTGATTAACTCTCCCCTTCATCTCAGTTGAACTAGTGCTTATTTTTATTGTGTCGGTTTGTTTAAGTGAATGGTGGTGGAAGAACAAGCAAAGTAATTTGTCTCTCTGTTTTTGTACCAATTTAGTTTTGTCTCATTATATGGGCCAGTGAAATACCATTGGGCTGCTGCTCCTGTCACATGTCAGTCCTGGAGGAAACACAAGATCATCACGAAAATGTAAATATGAGGTGAAACTGTGTGTGTCTGTGTCTGAGTGTGTGCCTGTGTCTACTGTATGTGTCTATGAGGAAGAAACAGGACCTAGTTTTGTTTGTGGGCTACCAAAGAGCCCAGCATGACAAAGCTTGCCTAATAAGGCATTGAGCAGAGGGGAAGCCATGCATAGCTAATAGCCCAGTCCCCCCAAAAGCCTTTGTACCCTGAAACAAAAGACTGGTCCAGCAGACAAGTAGACACACAGACACACAAACACACACACAGAAGAGGAGAGAGGAGAGGAATATAAAGTAAGATAAATAGGAGAGCAGTTGTACAGATGGAATGAGGTGAGCAAAGTTCAAGAAGAGGAGGAAAACTAAAGAGAAAAATCAACTGCATGTCCTTCGCTGCTCCTGAAAAGCTTTTCATCCTGGGAGGCCACTGGTCTATTGGAAAATAAGAAAACTAATATTATGTAATAATGGCCCAGACAGTTCTCCTGGGTTTTTGAAGTAAGGAAGAGAAAGTTGCTTGTCAGTGTTAATTGTTAGATCTATGTATTATTATTACTGAAGGAGAAACTTCAAAGGCTCCAGCTATTCGATTAGAAAAATAATTCAATGCATGATGAAAGAAAGAATTATGACCTAGAGCCTAAGATGCAGCTGCAGTTCTTGGTATGCAGAGATGATGTAATGGTGCTCTTTTTATAAACACAAGTAAAATGTTAACATGTGTAAAAAAAAAAAAAAAGAAAATCGCAGACAATAATCATATGCTATTTTACAAGCTGATGGGGGAAAAAGAGGGAAAAAACGGTCATCATGCTATTAAGAGTCTGGAGGTTCAATCAGGTCAATGACAGATGCTCTTAAATGATAATTTGTGATTTTTTTTTTTTTTTTTTTTTAAATCAGATACTTAATGCTGTAAATTGACAGTAACAGTGGTAACGGTGACACACAAGAGGCCGGTGAACTACTCGATTAAATGTGTTTCATAGCATTTCACCAGTAACTTCTACTGTGGTATTCTGTTTCAAATGAACGATCAGTAAAACAAAATTCTTGATCCTTTAAACTTGCTACATATGAACGCTGATCCCCGTTCACTCACGACAAATGTGATGCAAACAATTATTTAAAAAATGTGAAAAACGAGGAAATGAGAGAGGAAGAGTGAAGAGGGGGCTCATATGAGGCTCTACGGAGTAAGGTCAACTTCTAAAACATTTATTTGATCTATTTACAGACAGTACAGACAACTTAACACAGGAGAATTGATTTCTATTGTGACACAAGTGAAGAAGCAGCATGCTGCATTTTAACCATGACTACAGAAATACAGTGGTTTCACAAAGAAAACTATGTACAAATTAATACTTTTAACTGATGGTAAAAATGAAAAGGACGTAGGATAAATTAATATTTTCTTGAGAGTATAGTACAGGATAAAGCAACAGTAAAAACAGTGAAACTGTTTGACTTGTTAGTCCAATTTTTCCATCTTAAATCCTGCAGGAAAAAACTGAGTGGAACTGTGGAGTGAAAGAAAAGAACACATGCTGCTGGTTGATGTAGCACAAAGAAGATGAAGAACAGAAAACCTCTCCTGTACAGTCGTTGCAGAAGGTTCTGGATCATTTGGTCACAGACAGATTCTGCGCACTCGCAGTTGTCTTGGTTTTCATTAATGACACGAGAAATGCCTGAAGTGAGAGAACAGCGGCGGAAACACAGAGTGTACTGTCTTTGAGATGATGCTGAACAGCTGAGCAAATGAGTAAATTCATGGTACTGTAGCATATGTTTGTGTTGAAGGGGTCAGGTCGCTACATCTGCACGGAGGGTTAAAGGTTAGCTTTAGAGTGTGGAGAGTTGTGGAGTCTTGATTGTAATTGGTTAAAGTGCATTGTTAGATTCTGTACACTGAAGGGTGGGAGGGGTGGGGGGGGGTTGGCACTGGTCATCATCAATTCATCCTGAGCTCGTCCTTGAGCTCATGACTACAAAGAAAAATCAGCACAGCAAGTCCGTTCAAAAGTTCACACAGATACACATCACACACGGAAACTACAAGGCAAGGTGTGTCCACACCTAATGCATCCATTTTTCCTCTCTCCATGTGCCTGATCCATTTTATCTTACAGCTGCTGTTGACTTACAGTAGACGCTGGCCTCAAAGTAGTGCATACATCACTATATTCTGTTTGTATGTTTAAGTATATGAACACTTGCTTCTATTGTATATATTGTATTTTTTACATTAGTCACTGTATATTTACAGGTAAATGAGGGATGGAATGTTTATGTAATTAGCTTTGTGCCTAGAAAGTGATGTTAAAAAAAAAAAAAAAGATCTCTAACATCATGCTGTATGGGGGATGGGAGGAGATCTGGATGCATTCTGGGCTGTTCAGCCACAGAACAAGAATGACTAACAAGGAGCTTCAAACTGACTTTAGTGGGTCAGCTCAAGTTCACTGAAAGTTCAGAGTTTTTAAAGAGTTCACACTGGAGAGGTACCTGAGCTAGGCCAACCATCCTGTGCTTGTTGTTGGGGTCGGGGTTGGGGTTTGCATGGCAGGGCTGAGGGTGTGACGTAGTTGAGGCTGGGGCTGTTAATGTCCCCCTCTCCCACTAGAGTCAGATCAGACAGGGTGTCCTCCTCCAGCATCTGGACCGATTCTCCCCTACCAGAGTCCTGGAGGAGACCACGCTGCGCACCCTGGCAGGGGTGGATGGGGGAGATGGTGCCAGGAAATGGAGGAGGCGGTCTGGCTTTCCTCCCCCCTCCACTCTCATTGCCCAGTGCGGAGTCCAAGCTCTGGGACTGATGGCTCACGTTGAGCAAGTGGTTGCCCCCTCCTCCTCCCCTGTCGTTGCTGTTCGTCTTATTGCCGCGGCGACCGCTGCTAGGGAAGCTGCCGTTGTTGGGGTTACGGGAATTAGGGGTGGAGCAACTGGGCTCAGGGTCATAGGGAGGAGGCACAGCTGAGTTGGTTGCCACAGGTGACAGGCGCAGAAAATCCGGGAGCTGCAGGTCGTTTTTGTTTAGCAGGCCTCGCTGGTCGTCTGCTCGGTTGCTCTGAGCTTTGGATATGAGGTCGAAGAACTCTGCAGCCATACACATGCGCACACACACACATACACACACACACACACATACAACAAAAACAGCGTGTACATACAAACACATGCACATAAAAGTGCACGGGTATACACACACACACGCACAAACATACACATAATATGTTTAATCACCTAAAATAACATTTTGAAAAACAGCAAACACATGATTGTAATTCAGAAAACATGCAGCAGAGGGTGTTTATTAATCAGTCAGACAAGTCAAAGCTACGTTCAGTGTGAGCAGAGACTGTGCTACATATAGCTAGCTTTGAAAGCATTTGGTGCTTCTGCAGGCAAAAGAGTTAGTTTGATCACAGCAACACAGCTAAAGAAACAAGAGAGAGGTTGTTCAGTCTTTACCTTCAGCTTCGTCTATATTAATCTTTTTCTGCTTTCTTTTCTCCGGAGCCTTATGGAGAGAGACAGAGTGGTTGGGTAAAGCCTGGTCTCTTGTGTCAGGGCTGTGCCCAGGCTTGCCATTTTCCCCATGGGGGTGGGCTGAACCGGCTTTCCCTGACGGCCTGTTCTCCCCCTGAGTGCCACAAGGAGAGCGGAGCGGGGCATTAGAGCCCTGATGAGTCATGGTGGTGCAAGTATGGCACAAGTACTGACAACAGATGGGGACTAGTGCTACTGATGGGGATGATGGTGACAAACTGGAAACTAAGAAAGACTAAGAGACATTTTGATGGGGTTGGGGGCACAACGTTCGATGATGGAGACTGTTTTAAATGGGACAATTAAACGGACCAACTTGCTGTGATGATTAAAATGAACAAAATAATTCTAATAAGGCATTCATACTTGATTGATTCTAAACAAATGACAGGTGGGATGTTTCATTCAGACAACCGCATAGTCCACCACTGTGTGTAGTAAGCATGACCAAATGTAGGCTGACAGTAAAAACCTCAACACCAGAGGGTCCAACTATCTTCTACCAAAAGCCACATTCCTTCCCCTGAGGTGGGAAATAAAAAAATACTCTTCTAGAATCAGCCAAGAAATCAGACGACTGACCACTTCAGATGATAATTAATCAAGTAAAACCCGGAAGTAAGAAAACCCCGACAGCAAAATGAAGTGCCACATCCCTCAAGGGGTTTTTAATAGTTACGGGACCCTGCAAATGCTCTGAAGGGCCAACGTTAAATCAGCTGGCCAACAGGTTTGTCATGGAAGAAAAAGAACCAGGAAACCAGAGAGCAAGGTTGATGATGCATTCAGCCACAGGCAGACTGCAATACTGGAACATGAGAAACTGTGAGAGTGTGATGAGGCTCTCAGCCCCGCAGTGCACGTAAATACAGTCAACACACAGCACAAACACTGCCAGAGACACACACTGTACACCAGCGCACATTTGTGACAAATGCAAACAGACGTGGGTGATTGAAAATAGCAAGAGAGACACTTAGTTGCGTGACATCAACCAGGAAGTGGTGACATTTGGTGGGTTATGAAACATTCCAGAGCAAAAAGAAAATGGGCAATACAAGTTGGCGGGGATCTTACTGTTGCTGATTGATTTCTGCTTGTAGAGGCCGGAACATGACTCTTAGAGGGAGCTACTTTCTGTTTGTCTGCTGGATAAAAGACAGATTTAGAGTTTATGATGTGACAAGAGATGGGAAAGCAATACAAACACAGTTACTGTTGAATGCGCTGTCAATGAGATGCACTGAAAATATTTGTTCCTGACAGGAACTGTGTGTGTGTTCCTCACCTTTGTCAGAAGCGTGTTCTGCTATATCTAACACCACTCGCAGCCCATCCAGGTTCGAAATAGGAAGACCTAGATCTAAAGGCTCTGACTCCCCACTCTGTTTCACACACACACACACACACACACACACACACACACACACACATATTTAAAATTTATAGATTTGAGGTTAATTATATCTGTTTATGTTTCTTTCTTTCTGTGTATCCACAGGTAGCCAGCGTGACTTACAATGCGTGCCACCAAGTCAGAGAGGTGCAGACCATATTTAGCCACCACGGGCCTGAGAACCTCAGTCACTGGTTTGGTGGGTTTGGCTTTTAGGCCCACAGACCGGTTAATAGGGACTAAATCTAGTCTGGAGAGGCGAAAAAGAGAATGCATTTTTTATTTAGGCCTCTGAAAGCTTAGTTAATGTTATTCAATTACAGACAGAACTGTTTTACACTGTACATTACTGCACCTGAAAAGAGTGCGTTTTTCTAGTCGGAGGTCCCGAGAGCACAATGTCATGCAGTCTTGGTCCAGAACAAGTGGCTGAAAGAAACAGAACAAATTCAGAATGTCACAAAACCCTTAGGTTTAAAATCACTACCTCCAGGCCACACATTCTCTTTGAGTTAGATGGAACAGAAGGAGACAATGTCAGGACAAATTGTCCCCTCTGACCACCTCTGAATTATTGTTCTTTGAAGTTGTAATCATTAATTGAAACAATAAAAAAATGTATTCTTATTCTTTACAACTTATTCCTATCTATGCATGAAGTTGATATGGCTGATGAGCAACAAGAGAGAATCATGACAGTGGATAAAGAGACTGTGCAACAAAAACATGAAAGAACTCTAAAGCTAATCACCACCATCATTTTGCATGTAAAGATAATGACTATTGCACTGTTAAAAGCTTATTCATAGATTTTTGAGGTAACCCTAGAATTGATTTGGTTTGCTTCCGTTAGCTTTTGGATGAGTAAGTGTGATGGTATTTTGGGATACCTTCTCCCCTCCGACCAGGAAGAGGTCTATAGCTGCCAGGTTGATGCAGATCTTCTCACAGAGGCCCAGCAGCAGGTCCCTGATGGACACTCCAGCTCTTAGTGGCACAGAGCAACATGAGCCGTCCGGCAAGCTTATGTTACATTGCCTCAAGGGGGCGCTGCCCCCTCCACGCTCTGCTGACACTGATACTGCACCACGGGAAACATCACCCTGGAGGACGACAACAGAGACAGAGGCATGGAGGGGGAAAGGAGGTGAGGCAGGGAACAACTGTTAAAAACAACACAAAACGTTTTTTTACCTAAAGTGACTTTTATAAAATAAAGCAGAAGAAGTGGGAAAGTGACAACAGAGTCCTGGTTACTGTAAAGTCCAAGGTGGTGATGTCTATCTCTGGACTTACTTCATTCCTCCCTGGCGTCCCCAGCTCCAGACTGGCCCCTGATGACAATGAACCCTGGGATTCACGGCGTCCGTTACTACCAGAGAAATCTGAAATGTAACATACCTATCAGTATTGTCCAACATAAAAATAGCCCTCCAATTTGATTGTGTCCATATTTTAAAACACATTTTAGAGCATATTTTTTGCTCATTACGCTCCTGGATATTTTTCAGTAGGCACAGGGGGGAAACCGCAGCTGTATGAAACACTTTGTGTGTTGAGCCAGCAACAATTTTATTTCTTTTTTAATTTCAAATTAAACTCGACTGCAATAACTATAAAAACCACTGACTGTAGTTGAAATCGGCCAGCTCTCTCTTCTTGGGGCCTTTGCCAAAGCTCCTGTTGCGGGACCAGGAGAAAAACATCCCTTTCCTCCGGTCTCCTGAGTCATCCCTGCTGTCTTCATTCAAAGATCGACCAGATTTGCTTTTTTTGTCCTCCTGTAAGACACAAACAAAATGAAAGGAGGGTAGAGGCAAAGACTGGCATACAATATGCATGACAGAATTTTAAAACATGCACACACATGCATACACAGCCTCAGAATTATTTTAGAAAAACCGTGAAGAAAAGAGTTGACCATGTGTGTTGTGTTACCTTCTTGGGTGTGGACAGGTTGGAGCGGTCAGACCCGGTGGTGCTATGCTTGGAGGTGGGGCTGCTGGGGATGTGGTAAGGATCAGGCAGGGGCCGGCCCTCGACCTCTGCCAGCATACACTCCTGGTACAGCAGAGACTTGAGGAACCTTGTGTAGCTGTCAAACTTCATCAGGTTGAAGATCTAAAGGGGTGAAAAGCAAGGAAATTGGTAATCAGATTGCAAAAGAAAATGTCAGAAGGAATGAACACAATCCAAGAATAAAAACAAACAAACAAACAAACAAAAAAAAAGGAAAGAAGGCAGCACAAAAATCCAGAATGATTGAAGGCAGGTGATGAGCAACAGGAAGACGATTAAAGAAAGGAAGCTTTAACAACAAACAAAAATCGAAGCGAATCCAAGAGCAAAAGAAAAAAAAGCTAAAAAGAAGCAGAGGGAAGACAACAACATGCTCGTAGATTTTGGAAGCAGGTGGAAATGGTAAAAATCGAATTCAATATCCCCTGACAGCAGTCATTTCAACTTTTTTCTACTCTTGTGATGATTTTTGTTTCCAAGGTCTATAAACATCAATATCTTACTTTAAAACATAAAAAATACTGAATTGTAATTCTCCACAGACGTAAAGAAGAAAGTTGCCTATCGCCAATCCATCTCATAATACAACTTTGTACCTTCAGAGGCAATAATGAGTTGCATTTGCGTCCCCTCTGCCCTCAGTCCAATTTGAGAGGATGAAGAAGACACAACTGAGTGTAGGTTATAAACCTGTCCCCTCCACTCTACTGCAGCAGAAGTTTCTACTATGGCTGCTCTTCCCCACTTTCCTCACCAGTACAAATTGTCATTGTCTAACAATTGATGAGGAGACTATCAGATTGCAGAATACTAGAGGGGTGGATACCAAAACTTTTAGGTTATATCCTGCCTATGTTTTGAGAATGAATTTGACAGTTGGCCAGTTCTTGAAAATCTAACAATCATGACACAGCAGCACAACTGTCATAAAAATGTATTTATAGGAGCCTGAACGTACCTCATACATTTAAAGCTGTCATTTAAATGCAAAAATGTCTGAAGTGAAATGTTTAAAATCAATAGAGCTTTTCAGCAAGTCTCCCCAACCTGCCACCACCACCGCCCTCCACAACATGCACATCTAAGAAGCCATTTGTGTCCACGAAGCTAGACAACAGGCTAAGAGGAATGTTATGTTGTATTAGCACCCAGTCATCTAATAATAGTACATTTGGAATAAGGGCCTGTTTTGATTCGGTTCATGAGTAATAATAAATTTGTCCTTCAGGAAAATCGTATTTTCACTTCTGGCTCATGAGGAAAGTCAGAGATCACTGTCTTACAGCTTCCAGAGCAGGACTGGTTTTTGCATTTGGTACCTGCAGCTGCTGCTCCCTGAACATGTCTGGTCTGGGAGCATTGAGGATGTCATCAGCGAGTTGAGCTTGACTGTCTATGTTGACCGGTGTCGTGGCTTTACTGGACAGGAAGCTGTTGTAGATCTCCCT
This sequence comes from Echeneis naucrates, assembly GCF_900963305.1. Taxonomy (NCBI): domain Eukaryota; kingdom Metazoa; phylum Chordata; class Actinopteri; order Carangiformes; family Echeneidae; genus Echeneis; species Echeneis naucrates. The sequence goes on from NC_042511.1 coordinate 8,469,418, forward strand.
GGCTCGCTGAGAGAGCTGGAGGTGATGGAAGGATCAGGGACATAGAGGGGAGGAAACAAGAATAAAGAGAGTTGATCAACAACAGCAACAACAAAACAAGCTTGCTGTTGTGAGTGGATCCATGTGTCAATCAAACATCTGGCATGTGTGTTACCTGTTTCTTGTCATTCTCAGGGACGTGGCTGAAGAATTCACATGCCTGCCAAAACAGGATATTCTCCTCACTGAACTCTTTCTTGAGGAATTCCTGAGGATTTAAATGTGGATCAAAAATTAGGAAAGCAGCACAAACCAAGACATGTTGGCAGAGGTTTGCACAGGATTACAACTGTAAACCAAATCATTGAAATGAGGTTTATAACTTAAACTAACTCCACAGCTAATAATTAATTTGTCACTGGACAGTATAAAAAAGTAATGAAACAATTATTCCAGCCCAAATAATTGGCATTCATGATATAGCAATAATCATGAAAATGTGCCTGAAACTGTTGAATGTCTCAGAGATATAATGCATATCATTAAGTGAAACTTTAAACAGGCATCAGATCATTATAAATCATACTGTCCCTTATATAAATAAAGGAACATACATATTACATACACATACACATAGTATGTATAATTATAGCAGCACAACTGTGTGACTCTGTTCTTTCCGTTTTGTACTTAGAGGCATTATCCTTTAACGGACAAAAATAATTTTTCACGGATCCACTGCAGCCTTGTGAGACAGATGTGCCCAAAAATTGCATATCTTCCCATCTCAATACAAGATGCTCCATGAATTTCTAATGAAGACCACCTTGGATTGGGCTGTTACAAAGCCTTTAAATATAAGGCTCATTTTTGTTATTTGACAGAGACGTGACCGGCAGGTTGCCACAAAACAAGCAAACTCTCCTCAAATTTTGTTTGCCTTGTCACCTGACAGAAACAACCCTGATTTAATATTTAGCCCAGTGCCATGAGAAGGGTTTGAGAAATTGGTGGGATACAGAGCCTATCTGTCACGAGTATGTGTTGGCCAAGAGCAGTCATGTGCCATCATAGTACCGAGAAGTAGCGGACTCCCACAGGATCCTGCAGCAGCCTCTCGAAGCAGACAGCCCAGCTGGCCACTCTCCTCTCAGTGTGGCGCCGGTGGCTCTGGACGCTGGGCAGGCTGGCATTACTGTTCAGACTGTTGTCGCTGCTGCAGCCCTGCAGCTCCACGCTGTTCAGTTCTGTTCACACACACAAATACACACATCAAAAATTGCTGCTACAGAACAACATCACATTAACACAAATCTTATTCTTACTATTAAAGCATTGCATTTCATTCCATTTTAACTGTATGTGCACATTGAGCACTAAAGAACAGCAAATCAGCTGAAGTCCAAATAATCAAAGATGTGTTTTCAATATCACTTGTAACAGCCTCTCTGCTATGAGGCAGCTCTATCAGCAGCATGACGACGATAAGGCCAGAGCAGCAGCCAGTCCCCCACTTGTCCATGCTCGGGCTTTGCGGAACAAAGCCCATGCACACTGTAACTCCTACAGTCCCAACAGCACTGACATCAAACTTCTCACCCATTTGTATGAACGATTTTCAACTCATTTGTTGTAAATGAGTGTGCGTCACAAGTTAGTTCATCCAGCTATTCTTATTTGGTAATAGCGCTGTGTAAAACAATGGCGTGATGACCATAACTTCATCATACAACCCCAGAGGAAGCCAACAAACAGAAAAACTACTTCTTAGTGTTACTCATTATTCCAGGATCCCTGCAGCTTCACACTGTTCTCTTCCGTTCAGAAATATTTTAAGTGCATCTTGAAGTGCACAGCTACTGTTTTGTTTATTCTTTCAGTTGAAAATAGGTTTTGTCATAAAGCAATATTATATCAGTCCCATTAAGGAGCTCCGTGCATGGCCGCTCAATCATTTTAATTACAGGCCTGATGCATCTAAGGATCCATTACTTTTCCCATCACTGATCCTTCTAATGTCTATGTTCCTAATGCGTGGACAGACATGTTACTTAAAGAAAGACAGAGATTGAAAAGTTCAACTGAGAATCCCCAGAATAAAGGAGCTCTAGGCCTGATGATCTGCAAGTGGGTTGCTAAGCTTAGATACAACAAATACAAGAACAGCCAGGGGGAAGGCATGGACAGTCAGGTGCCTGAGACAACACAAGTGAGTCCATGAATAGATTGAGAGAACAGGGTCCAGCCCACAGCTAAAATCCTGTCTGATTTAAAATTTGGGGCCTAACATCTCCATACATTGATAATTCCATTGTGATTTCCATTCATAGTGATTAGTGATCATTTTCTCACTCAGGATATTTTTCAATGTTTTTTTCCATTCACTCTTTTTCAGTTTCTAATGGGATAGTAAACAACTGAGACTTCTACTTTTGTCTTTATTGGTAATCTAAAAGTCAAAAAAAGACTGACCCAACACTGAAAATCTCCATTCAGAAAAAGTAGTTCAGTGTTTAGTATCACGAGTCTGTCACAACACTAAGCTCTAATTAATTGATTACGCTGCGGTCCATCACAGTGACACGTCATACTACTATACTGTATCATAACACACACCAGACTATGAAAAACTAGACATCCTTCCACATTGCTGTCCTTAATATTTCTTTTCAAAATGAAATTTTAGTTTACCACAGATCATCTCATTCAAACCAACAAACATCCATACATACGACCCAGCATATTCTGCCTAAAACATTTTATTATGAGAGTTTCTGTTGGTAGTTGTGCTCTTTGCGCTTGTTGGAAGTTGATGGGAATGTGTCTGGAAAGTACTTCTGTCGACGAGTCAAGCTGTTGCATCATTTGAATCAAAATATGACTATATGTGCATCATGCTGATGCTGGCGTTGTGTAGACGTGGTTAATAATCACACAACTCAGTACATTGTAATAATGTGTACTTGCATTCATGCAGACTGATGGGCGATTTAAACTCCTCATAAATAATGTCACTCATCTAGTCATGAATATGTAATGTTTCACAAAATCTATAAGACATTCTCCTGTGAAAATGCTTCACAAATCTTAGAATGAGTTCTCCCTGTGATAGAAATTAACACTGTAATATCAGGAGATCCTCCGGGCAGTAGATAGGGTATTAATTACTTTCTGTTTTCGGAAACTTTACTGTTGTTTAGTTTTACTGCCTCTGTTCGTACTGCATCATTTAAAAGGCAAAATTCAAGTCTGTTTAATCTCCTAATGAGGCTGTTACAGGACACTGTAATTAACCCAATTAATCAAAACGCCATTCTGATGAGCGAGAACATTTTAAATGTCCAGCTGGTTCATACGGACAGGTTTAGCTCATCTGATCCTCAACTTGTAGTCGAGAGTAACAGAACCATTTATTTCAGAAATCATCTCTTTTGAGCCAGTGTTTCCTACGAAACTTGACGACCCCCACAAGACTAAGCTAAAAGTGAGCAGATACTCCATGTGTGCAGTTTCTCTTCTGTTAAAATCTGCTTTTCCTATAAGTCATCAAAAAGCACTTCAAGCTCCAGCTGTCACCTCACCTGAGTAGAGATGGTAGGAGCCTGTGTGGTGCCAGCGAGGCAGGTAGCGAATCCTGAGGGGAATCCAAGCCCCTCCATCCATACTCCCCCTACCAGGGCCTCTCACAACCTCAACCACACCAGGCTGGACACACGGTCCAAGACGAGGCATGTACGCACACATACACAACCGACAACATCACAGGAAGGAAGGACAGTATAGGAGGCTGAAAGAGAGAGGCTGTGGGTGGTGATCAACCTGGCTGACAACCTGAAAGTCCACAGGGAGTCAAGTCACATCATGCCCATACGCGCGCGCACACACACACACACACACACACTTTTTGAACTCCTAGGCAGGTAAGTGATACGAATGCATGCAGGCCTCCAGATGATGAATTATTCACTCTGGCTTGGAGTCATGAGGGGAAGCAGCTAAAACACATGCAGACACAGACATATACACACAAACACACACAAACTGCAGTATTGATGAGGAGCTTGTTAAAGACTGAGACTAATAAGGCCTGCATCCTCATCCAGCTACAAACAAACACGCACACAAAGAAAAATGGTATACATCTGGAGATATGCTCATCTGAACTTTTCTGACAGATGACGATACACCAACATTTGTGAGATGGGTTCATTATAAGGTACAACTGAGACTGTGATGTAATAAAGCCATGTCTCTACCAGCACAGGCCTATTTCCTGACCCAACAATCACATGGTGACAGTTTTTGTGCAAAAAGCGGCTTAAAAATCATCATGTTAGAATTCCTTGAAATTGTAATGTAAAATAATAGAGATCAAAAGTATTTTTTCTTAAAAAATTTGGTGTTTTGCTTAATTTAGGGTTAGGGTTAGGGTTAACACATTCTTGCCCAAGTAATTTTGTGATACATTTTCAAGTGAAACTTTCAGTTACTGATTTAATTTCTTTGTCAAGTCTGTAAAATGTATATGGAAAGGAATTAATTAATGTTGATTGTAATAATGTATTTAGTTTTATTATTGCTAACAGGGAAAAATTAAATAAATGAAACTAAAATTGAGTCAAGTACTTTGATGAGAGATGAGTAAGGAGGTATTAAATGAGACCTGGAGCCAAATTTTTAAAAACAGTAATATAGAAGGCTCTGTTGCTATCGGTTCTGCTCTTAGTCCTGGCGAATTTAAGAAAAAACAATCCTACTTTTTAGTGCCACTTAATTTATTCAACACATTATAATTTTTCCCAACAATGACAATTCTCGCTCTCTCTCTGTGTGAGGGTGAAGGCAGATCTTTCTAATACACTCCAGTACTATGCAGCACACACCCACACACATACTCACACCCATCCACAACCCCCCCACCCCAAAACACAGACACACACACACACCCGCCACATCCAAACACTCACACCCACATCATGATCTTAGTGTCAATGGTGGAGACACCCAAATATTCCTGTGCAATCAGTAGATATATCCACTCATAATTCTTTCATATTTCTGACATGTGATGATGAAAAAGTGACATTTAATCGGCTGACTGTTTTGGGCGTGTTCTAAATTCAGACTGAACTGGACAGAGCATAATTTTTTTCAGCCTCACCTTCAGTTCTCTCTCAAAAAACAGTACCAACACGAGTTCCACCATTCAGCTACTGGATCAACATGCAGCATCAGTAAAAGGGGCAGCAGTATTAAAATCTCTTATCCATAATTTGTGAAGGAGGTAAAAGTTTCTGAAGTAGACAGAATTTGTGAGTTTGTTAAAACCCCCATCATAACTCCTACATGACTCTTTATTTGGTCACTTGATCATTATGACACATTGCTGAGGAAGAATGACTTCATTTTGGCTCCAACAATGCAGAGCAAAAGGGAATAGAGTCCTGTTGCTCAGGAGCTAAGCTTCTCACACAAAAATCGAGTCTCTTAACGACCCTGTCGTCTTCATGTCTTATTCTGAATGGCTACTGCCTTGAGTTTCAATGGCGCTGTAGAAGTAATCTTGTTTCGCCTTACAACAGTAAAAACTACAGGACAAAATCCACCAAATTCTGCAGACACCAAGCACTGCAGAGGTGACCCTCTAAGAGACTCAGAACTTTGCCCCAAGGTGATGTTTTCATCTTTGTTTGTGAGAAAACGTGGATCACCTCTCCTCATATTGATAGATATTTCTTTCTCAGGGAATTGTCAGGTTAGCTGTGCAGGTGTCCTTCACTTACAAAGGTAACATTCATTTTTCAGCCTGCACTCAGTTAATAAGTACCTCCACTCCCAATGTGCAACATGAACAAACCCATCCTCCAATCCTAACTTTCCCATAGTGTTTACTCGCTGTTATCTCGCAATGAAATTACAGTAATATATGAAATGTTTTTCAAAATAAAACCAAAGATTTGATGATGCCAAGCTCACAAACAGATCAGATCAACCCAAGGTCATACTTCACAGTTGGGAATAACAATCAAATCATTTCATTCATCACGCCATTGTGTTCCCTTCTCCTCATTCAGGACAGCCAGGTTACCACTTCAACACAGACATTTGGTGTTAATAAGAGCCCCTAAACACATTAGACCTGAGGTTAGCCATGTCTGCTATGGATTCAACCCTTTTGTCTCGCTTCTCACCTCCCTTTATCTTCTTTTCACAGTCAATTGTCTTTCATGTGCATTTGTGAGGTGTTAAATTCTTACTTGAAGACTCCCAAATATGGCAGCTTTTGTTATTGTTGGCACATACTTGAACTAAAGACACAACAGACACAACAACCTATCCATAAAAAATAAAGAAAAACAAACAAAGAAAAAAACTACACAACGACCACTACACACTGGGATTTGTGCCAGGTGGGTGACTTCAACTTCTTTTTTTGACATAATTACTTCTGTCACTTTTTGCGAGTGCTGCAGCACACATAATGTTTTTGCTGAGAACACTTCACCCAAACTTTGACATTAAATCTCAGTTTAACAACTAGCAATTAGCTTGGCCAACGTCTATGGCTTTTCCCTACAAGTCTTTGTCTGCAGCTAATATGTTTACAAATTCGGGACAGACCTTAGGTTGGAGCAGCCAACAGAAGAGGTGGGGCAGATGCTGAACAGGTCAAACCTGACTGCCTGCTGCTGGTGTAAAGTCAGTGAAAGCCACTAATGAGTTGTCTGCTATGAGCTCAGCCTACAGGCCCACTGTTTGCAAAAGGACAACTGCACCAACACAATAAGCCTGGGGCAATTTTACTTTGTACTACTTAAAGTTGACCACAGGAATCAAAGAATTCAGGTGAGCGACTCTCACACACTCAATAGTGCAGCCATAGTCAGGAAAGAAAATGTGAAAGAGAAGAAAAGTCTGAGATTATTAAAGAGCATGATGTAGGATGCTGAAAATCAGGTTTACTCACCTCCATCAGAGACTGCAGCAGACTGTAAAAAAACACAGAGAGACATGGATTAGATCGTCGCTCATTACCCTGATGACACACATTCATACAAGCTCCAACAGCATACGAAGGCAGGAAGCAGCTGCCTGGGCAGGCACTTTTAGCCACATGGAGACACAGGAACCGAATGACTGTTTCTCACCTGGCTCAATAGTACACACACACACACACACTTTCACATGATGACACCATAAGGTTAGTGCCCACACTTTTTGTCTTGTGTGTGGGCGGAGTCATCTGTGAACTAGCTGTGCTTGCTCTACAAGAAAACCTCCTCAAAGGGATGGGGCTTAGTGTGTGTGGAGGTGAAAAGGGGAACTACCAGCCCCCAATATCACACCAGCCTGTGACATTTATTTGTATATTTCACAAACACAAATTTTAGATAGTTTGTCAATGACAAGTCTTCTCCCTCGTTAATTGAATCTTTTACTTCATACATCACTTTATTTTTCACTCCAACAAACACAAACACATTTTGGAGCTTGATTTTGGGCTCAAATACAACAGACACAGAAGCAAAAGAGCACACAAAACCCACACACAGAGTTTACAATGCAGTGATTTTTATACCAGACATACTGAGTTGAGATGAGATCATTCAACACAGACATCAGTAATGTAGCTAACTCTGAAGCATAGCTGAAACCCTCTGTGACTCAGGCAGACGGACCAAAAGGAAAGGAGTGGACAGAGGGGGGGTCAAAGTCAGTATGAAAGAAAGAAGGAGACAAAGACGAAAACAACTGACTGACATCAGCTCTCCAAAATTAAACTCAACCCTGGTTTGCTCTCTTCATGTATCAAAGACTTTGGATGTTAATCTGGCCACTGATCGTGCAAAAGGATGTTTCTGTGCTTATTCATATGTAAGAGATCTTGCTGTGGAGCTGACATGCGGGCAGGCAGACTGTTTTTTCTACCCTGTCTTGCACAAGGAAATAAACTTTACTTATCTCATCATTAGTCAACACAGACACAGGGGAGTCTCCTGGATGTTTCTATAATATTTTTATGATCAGAGAAAAACATCTCTAACTCAGGCTGCCCCCTGAAAGTCAACCAGCCGGATCATCTGCCAGAGACCCATCAGTCAACTGAGATTCTTCAAGTCAAGCAATGTTTTTTGTTTTTTTTGGACAGGATAAATTAGTGGAGGTTTACAAAAGTGTACAGGGATAACAATTCAATCAGGAATTCTAAATATATTTATCTATTCTAGCAGAGCCAGGTGGCACGCTTGCTAAAAAGAAAAATCCTTATGATAAAGTGCAGGCAATGCTGTGAATTCATTTTTTTTTATTATATTTGTTTATTCATTTCCATCTTGTTTTACGTGTTTTAAGTGACAAAATAGGCTGTAAGAGGTTTACTTGTGTGTTGTCTATCAGATCATTCCAACAAATCCATATGGTAGGCTGACATAAGTTGGCAATTCAAATAGGTCGCAATTCAAATTTTGCATCATATGCAGCTTTCTTTTATTTACATTTTATTTAACTCAAAAATATGTTGGCATTGACATAGACACTGACTGTTGCATTTGATAATGTGGTTGAAGTCATGACTAAAATTCCTGGTTGCCAGGTGGTCCATTTGAAAAGAAAAGGAATAAATAAACAATTCTTGTTATTGAACAGCAAGCTCTGATTCAACTGACAAAATTATGAGTCGGGAAGAGTTGTAGTTTCCGAGAAATCAAGTAGTTCCTTCCTCATTTTGAGGAACGGTACTTAACCCGGTGACCACATGTTCCACTGACCATTGAGATGCAGGATAAACACAGCAGTAATAAGTGTGTGATGGGGGTCATTTTGGAGGGGTCCGTTTTGGCAAAATTTTAAAATAAAATACTTTTTTTATATTGTAGTCAAACAACAGATCAGCAGGGTGTCAAGCTCCTGTATTTTCCCTTGTAGTAAAAGGGAATTGCCACTACCTTGAGTAAATCCCCTCACTCTACACGTGATACCAATAAATAGCTGTGGACTGCATGAACTTTAGAGGCCCAGTTACTGTCAGCTGAATAGAGCTGAGAATTTCCTCTGTAACAAAGTAAAGCAGAGGTTAAGACAGAAGGAACAGACAGCCATCACCATGCATTTGTGCATTAAAGGCTCACACACATGAACACAGATGTGTTAGAAGATATGAAAATACAAAGAGTTGACAAACAATGGAGTTACTTCAACTATTTGCTGAAGTACCTTTCCATGTCTGAACAGCACGCTGCATAGCTCAGAAAGGCCAACACTGTAAAGAAAAAAAAGCTGTGCTCTAGTCTGGCTTCAGACTGCCATCAGTCCAAAGGCGCAAACATGTAAAAATGTTCCGGCTGTAACTTGGTTTCTGCTGGGAAGCTTGTTTTTTTACTTCATGTGCAGGCAGTTGTGGTGCCATTTGACAATAATTAACACAGCTTTTGAGGTAGAGCAAAAAACAGAGCACATACAGATCCTGTGATGTTCTGACTGGGATTCTGTGTACATTATGTAAATCTAATTAAGCTGACCACTCGGAGCAGCATATGTGCTGGTTTGATTCATGTGCATCTTTACCATTTCCTCACTTGAACCAGCCTGTCCAGACCAGATGGTGCAACCAACGTAATCACCGGGATTAGCTCTCTCAGCTTATCCTGGGAAGAGTAGACATTGGCACTGACATGCGAAAAGAGATTTGATGTGACTTTATAGCAGGTGATTGTGGTGAAACCGGTGCAGAGGACATGAGAAAAAGACAGCGGCAGAAACCTCACCAGTAGAAACTGGTTACCTGATCCTTACACTGATTGGAATCCCACACATTTCACATCTCGCACTCTCAGCAGCGGGTGTTCTGTCTCTGATGTATGTGTCTGACGTGTATGTTACAATATGCTGTGTATTTAATTTGGGTGTGGCTTATAGTATGTATGGATATGGTTAACATCTGTTTGAGATGTGTCATCTGAATGTAGAATATTCAGTGGTGGGGCAGCTAGGCCCCTGATGGAGCCCCAAAGTCACTGCTCCCCTTTTTTCCCTCTGTTTGCTTCCCTATAACCGTATTTTTTAAACTCTCTCATTTTGTTTGTTCTTTCCTTCCTTTCCAGTAATCCTATCCTTTCCCCAACTTCTCCCCCTCCTGTCTCTCCTCAAGTTATTCTCTTCTTCATTCTCTCCTTCTTTCAGCCTTTCCTCAGTCATTTCAGCAGTGATTCCCCCTCCTCTCCTGGCAGATCCTGGTCATTCCTAACTGCCCACAGGGAATGATTGGGGTTTTCCAGACTTTCCTTCCATTCCTCTCCCCAGCCTTGCATCCACAGAGAAACGTGCAGTTGGACAATTCAGCAGTCTTTAAAACACAGAATCATAGTCTCTAATGTATCTCCCTCAGTACGAAACAAAGGAGCGATGCCTCATCGGCTCCATGCGTGCTCAGTCCAACAATCCCAGCCTACGGAGATATATCACTGTGTCATAGCTTCACTAATGTCTTTGGTTATGCTCCAGTGATGCTGATATTAATGGGGCTTTTACGTGCAGATCATACAGTAAATGCAGCGATAAGATCAGCGGGAAAAAATGACACAGCAGCACATGGCTGATGGTCACAGTAATGGGTTCCAGATTTGTGGAGGATATATTTATCAGTAAAAAAAGTCTTTACAAAACTCCAGAATGAGTGTGTTTTCTGTAAGTGTTACTGTAGCTAATGCATTCTTGTTGTGATGCTTGGGTGACAGCTGGGTGCACAGCGGGGTAGCCCACTTTGAGCTTCAAAATACCTCTTTAAAAGTAAAGGCTATGTCCGTCATTATATAAAATTTGACCAGAATAATAATTTAAGCACATCGGACAATATTAAATCTTATTTAATGCCCTTATCATCACTGGTCTGGTCTTTTAAATGTTAGCCACTGTGAGGATGCTGTCATATTTTGACTTAAATCCTGGCATTCACAAAAATTACTTAGTCTAAGTCTGTAAGAACTTCATAAGATAGTTTGATGTGCTCTGTGCTTGCGGATATTTATACAACGAGTGTGCATTACTCTGACTCTGATAGGAAGACTCAATCACATATCAGCACAACCGCCTTTGGCAACACCCACCGGTGCGAATCAAATGTCATTCCCATTATGTCTCTGTAGGTGTCTGTGATTCAGGCCTCCTGCTCCACACCCACAAGAGGTAATTGATAGCAGTTTCAGAGTGGATAGGGTAATGTATTGACACTTTGCGGATCCACAATGAAAATATGATCTCCTGGATTATATGCAACTTCATAAACAGATTTTTTGACAGTGGGGCACAATTTGTGCACATACGTATGATCTCCTCCTCTCTGCACATTAATTGCCACCTTGTAGCCACATACCTGGTCTGTTTGTACTGAGTAGGGTTAGGGGTTAGTTTGTGTGTGTGTGAGTAGAGAGTGGTTGGTCAATGTGTGTACAGTTCCCAAGTGCTTTATTAGCTGTAACGAGTGGGAGAGGGGTGGTTTACATCATGTGTTATGAAGCCTGAACTTGAGGTTCACATTTTGGCGAAACCCAGGCCATAATTTACAGCTGTTTGTTCTCAGTACTATCATAATATTAATACTTCTAGCTATAAAAGTCTTCTTAAACAACCTCAAGTGTGTCCGTTTGTTATGTGAGCGTATGCGTCTAGGCGGATGGGGATTCCTGGAAAATGACATTTTGTTTCATGGGATGGGACACAGAGCAGCAGTAACACTTAACATGGTGGATAAAAATGTCTATCTGTGAGAGAAACTGTCTTGGATAATATATGGAACCACACACACAAAGACAACACTGTTTGTACCACAGGAACCTATTCCTGGCTCCAACACTGGAGCTCTAACTGCCACCTTTGGTAAGGAATAAGAATCCGCTCTTCTATGTGTGTGAGTGAAGAGATGACGGAGGAGAAATATGGAAGAACACTGAACATGTCCTCCGAGTCTGCCCATGTGCCTGTAAACAGTGGCATGATGATAGGAGACCACGCCTCGAACTGCACACACACACACACACACTGTTCTTAAAAGGTGACTTTGAATTCAAAACACAGATTTTACCAACTGCACACATGAAAACGAAAACACACACACACTTCCAACTGCGGAGGAAGCTGTCTCAGTGTGTGCGTGCCTGTGTGTTTACTTTTGAATATGAGGTGAATAGTGGCTGCTATTGAGAAGACCAGTCACCCTGCCAGGACTGGCAACCAAGAAACTGCTTAGCTCTGCTGTAGCTTAACTCTGGAGGGAGAGGATGAGGTGAACAACAAGCTAATTAGGCTCTAATGCACCAAAAGTCAAATGAGGTGATGCAGGTGTACACGTAAGTGAGGATGCTTTTCATGTAACACCTGAGATGAGGTTCGGCCACAAACTAATCACTTCATGAAAACATAAGGCAGGAAAGGAAGAATTTAAATCTGATATAATATCTGAATAAATACACATGCAGAAATTAGCAAACCGTGTCAAATACTTCAAAACTTCAGCTCTTTATGTTGAAATCCTCTGTGAATGTCTCTGGAATTCTGGGAAAAAGCCCTAAATCCCTGGGATGCGCTCAGGAATCAATATCCTATGTAAGGAAGGAATGCAGATAATGTTTGTCTTCCCACAACAGGGATGTGAATCAGAGGCTGAGCTGCTGATAAATGTCTCTTTTACTTGCCTCGTGGCCTTAAATGCACCACCATCACACAAAGATAGAGGAAGGACCAAGACCTAAACACAATAGAATCTAATCAGCTACCCCTATCTGAACACACAAACACACAGCTGCTACTTGTCATGCTGAATTAGGTCAGTTTCTCAAGAAATCAGCTGACTCAGGTCACCTTCCCTTTGCATTTTATGTGTTCTTCTCACATACAAGGCGAGCCTTGAAGGTGAAATTGACAAACACTATGACACTGAGCTCTGTCTTAGCCTCCATCTGTTTCAGTCTCTGGGCCTGTCTCTGCCTCTTTCGCTCTCACTTTCTTTCTCTTGCCGCCTGCTCTGCCCCCAAACACATCTGGCTTTGAGAGGAAGAGAAACAGCCTGGAGCCATCTCACACTCTCTTCTACTCGTCTTTCTGTCTTTCTGCCTCACTTTTCACACACCTTTATACACACTTCCACAGGCGGCCATCACCAAGTCTCTTCCTTCTTACAAACACCAAGCAGGACACCGTGTACTTTTATTGCTTCCCAAGACCCCTATCAACTATTTCCAGCATTTCAGCTTTGTTCATTTTTATTTCCCGTTCTTCACACAGAAACATCTTGTGTAGTCTGAGGATGATAGATTCTCCTGGTTCTCCCTGTGTACTTCACTCAGGTAATAGTCACCACTTCCCTCCATCCATCTGTCTTTGGTCACTTGCAGTGGTTAGAGCAGCACTGCTATTAAGTGTGGCTTGTTCTGAAAGACAGTCTTACTCTCCCTTTCACTTTGTCTTGATAGTTCTCTGTTCTCAGATTCTATCGTTAGCCAGTGTTCAAAATGTTTGCCTGTTAAGTGGAAAAGTGCAGTCTAATTTATGTTGTGGCTAATAAGTTTTTCCACCAGTGACACTTTGGCAGAGTGACACCCTGACTCTATTTTCTTATTGAAAACTACTTTGGTTTAAAAATCAAGAAATGTGTGAATATTTGAATTAAGTAGTTGTTAAATAAGGAAGTCCCTCTCTTTTGGCAAGTTTTGCACTTACTCCATAAAGACCAGTTGTAAAGCATTGAAAATGTTTGTGTGAGTGTGGCAGAGAAAGAGGGTGCTACTCACTGTATTGAAGTTCCAGACCCGCTTAAAGGAGAGCCTCTTCCTCAGGCTCATCCTGCTCCCCTCTCACAGAGGAGGAAACCCACTGACTGCTAAATCTACATATGTGGACCGCACACACAGTCACTCACACACACACTGACAGAGCTGTTGCGAGGGCTATCTAGGGAAAAAAAGTCATCCAGACCGATGACTCGGATGAAGCCATGCCCCAACACGTCTGTGTCACACACACACAACCGATTAGCTTTAAGTATCTGCCAAAATAGCAAGAAGTAAATCTTAACATACTCTGATGCTCTGACTACATTCCTCCTCTCACTCTCATTCACACACACACACACACACCCATAAACACACAAACACTCCTCCACATTGAGCTGACAGACTGACAAGGAAGTTCCATTCTCTTGCAGACATACTCACGCCAACAGACACACATACACACACGCTCTGGTTCTATATAGACACACCCCCCTTAGGCAGCAGTCACAGAGATGGGGAGGGAACAAAGGTAGGTCTGCCAATCACACTGCAGCAGAGCCCTCACCTCTCTGCCCTGCTCCCTGCCCCCTCCCTGTTCAAATCAGAGTCAGGCAGGTTCAGATCAAATCCAGCAGCAATGGTCAGATGTTTTCAGGGAATGTAAGACGGAGCTGTCTTTATCGCTTCATCGATTAAAATAAGAGAAAGGGAGGATACAAGGTGACAAAGTCAAAGCAGAGAAATTTTAATCTACAGCATTCACATTGTAACAGATGAACAAACTGCACGTTTGTTAAATGGCCAAATGGAGCAAACTGAAGCACTTCACAGGACAGAACAGCTATCCAGACACACACACACACACACACACACACACACTTTCTTTCTCTCTCAGACACAAACAAAGGCTGCAATTGAATTTGTGCATATGGCCCTGAGCCTACACCTAGCTCCCCCTAATTTCCTGTTTTGGCAAATTAAAGAGTAAAGACTTTCTGTTACACCTTCTCTCATACCTACGCAGTCTGTCTTTTTCACATCACTGTCTTTGGCTGTGATGACTCATTTATGAACTGAAAGGAAAGTATATACGGTAGATAGATGTGCCTCTGGTCAAGCAGGTTGTAGTTGATTTGGGCTTAGAAGTCCATGTGAGTGTTGCAAGAGTTTCCCTTGAAAGAAAAGAACTTTAAAAGGTGCATGAGTAACCTGTGCTCAAAGTAAGCCCAAAACATATCAGGGTAGGAAGAGAAAAGTGGTGGGGATAAAACAAAGTTTAAATTGGCTAAAACCACATCCTGGAGGGAGAGGAAGAGAGGAGAGGAAACAAAAAGAAAGGAGAGAACAAAAGATTGGAGAAGAAGTTTCTCATGTCTCAATCCTCTCTTCAGCCTAATTCCTGTGGTCTAGCCAAGCTGCTCTGTTTCCTTTGTGTGTGTGTGTGTGCGTGTGTGTGTGAATGTATGTTAGCTCATGGTCTTTTTTCTGGAGCAGTTCAACATAAGAGGGAAACATTCTCTTCTGTGGATATCAGATGACAATGAGACAACAGAGCTACACAAGCACAAAGACTCACACACATGCAGTGCACATGTTAAAAAGTTAGGACTCAGAATTTTTTGTGCTTCTGCATTAAATTTGAAACACTGTTTAAAGTTAGCCACGGGGCGTTACATGGCTAGTTAGTCATACATATCTGTGCTGTGTTGACTATACCATCAGCGACACACAACATTGGAATATAGGCCATCTTTAAGTGGATTATACTAGACTATAATTAGTGTTATGTCTCGTCTTTTCTGCTGTGATGTATTTGTTGATTGTTTTGAACATTTGACTGCTCAACCCCTAAAATCAATTTTTATATAAATCTTTATTTTTATTGGACAAGCTTACAAGAGAAGTTATCTGAAGATACTTTCCAAATAGAGCAGTTCTAGAACTTCTCCTCATATTATTATTTGTAGAGACCCAACAATTTCCATCAAAAAACAGTGGCAGGAAAAACTTTCTTTCAAGAGGCAGAAACCTCAAGCAGGACCAGACTCGGGATGGGCGGCTATCTACCTCGACCAGTTGGGTCGAGAGAGAGATGAGAACAGGAGAAAGGATCACACTTACAACATTAATGTTAACTGAAACTGGAATGCTAAAAGAGATAAAGGTTGGAGGGAACTGTTTGAAGAGACACTGTGTCTTCAGGGAGAGTATGTGGATGACAACACAGGATGAAATCAACAGATGGTTTTCTTTAGCAGCTTAGCTCACAGTTAAATAATATATAGCTGGGACAGAATGAGCTCAGTTCCATTTTTTTCTTCACAGTTTTCTGCAGAGAAGAGTCCAGTCAAAAAGGGCCCAACAAAACTCAACACTGCCCTCTTCTGTTGTTTCTGAGGTGAGTGTCTCACCTCAGAAACGGCCACAATTACTGAGGGGCATCAACACACATGATAACCTACACATCAGCTTTATAGGTAAGAAGTTGACCACCATAAGTGCCGTGTGTTTGTGCTCGATCTCTTGTCTTAAGTTTTTTTCAAGGAAAAGGCACTTAAGAAAGCGTTCACTGTCCGTTTGTGACAAAGATGCTACTTAGCATTCTCAATTGACTCCCAAGTGGCTCTGCCCTTCGACACACTGGCTGAAGTGTTGGTACAGCGGTCAGAAACATTTTGTAAATAGGACAGAGGGAAAATCTTGAAAATAAGGATGACTCATGACTAACACAGGAAAGCTGCAGCAGTAAAGAGGAACAGTGGTCACAAGCAAATGTCCACCAACAGACTGACTGAGACACTTGGCAGGATATTTGCTTAATAGCTACTATGAACTACAGCCTCAAGCCGGTAAGTGTTTCCACTGATTTCAGGAGTAAATTTAATACTCAAGCCCGCAACTGACTTATCACATGAAACTGCTGGATTGTGCTGATGTGGTAAAGTGCAGCCATCTGCTACTTGACAAAAATAAAAAGAAGCATTTGTGTTTATTTAAAATTGCAGCTTCGTCTGATGTGACTCCTAGCATCCTGAGGTGTTTCATGTACAGGAGCAGTGTTGATCCTGTCTCATCATCTGATTTTCCTTCCCCAGCACACTCTGCTCCCAGGGGATATCACAAGGAACACACACACACACGGCAAAAATACATACGCACACACACAGAGGAATGTAAGAGAGATGTGTGTGCAGTTTCTTATCTCTGGGAGTTGTGTGCTTCTTCACTTTTTGGCATTATGAATGAGTTTTTTATGTCTCTGTGTAAGAGTGTGTGCGTTTGTGGGAGTGTGTGTGTGTCTGTTCTAAGTCAGAGGGCATGCAGGCTGCTCTTTTCTCACTGCGCTGCTTATTGTGCTGAGGGAAATAATGTCCTCTGCTGCTTTCCACCGAACTGTTAAAAACCTGCACTCATTCTCACACACACACACACACACACACACACACACACACACACACACACACACACACACACACACACACACACACACACACACACACACACACACACACACACACACACACACACACACACACAAACACAAACACACACACACACTCTCACTCATACACAACAACTGACCTGTAAACTAATTGTATAGACTGTATATAAGAGCACAACATATTGACAATTAAGGCCCTATGAAACAAAAACAAGAGCTTCTTCACTTGACTGGATCTAACAGAGTGAACCAGGGATTCAACAGGTTTCCAGACAGCCATATGAATGGCTGACCCAAGTCACATGATCTGTCATTCCAGATATAGCCCTTGCTACTTAAGTTTTACGGTATTAAATCAATCTAAACCACAATTAATATGAGCTGGATGAATGAATCACCAGGTTCAAAGGAGCAACTGAAAAAAACAACAACAACAACAAAAAAAAAAAAAACAGTAGCTTTAGATCAGCTGCTTTTTCATGTAAGACTTCACAATCACCAATGAGAGGTTGGTTTGGAGGTTTAAATTCACACGGCGAAAAATGAAACAATTTCATTTTCTCCAGCAACATTGCGGATAACATTGCCTGCACGCTGCATACGACAGAACCAAGGGGGTCTTCTATAAGAACAAATACAGTCAATATCAAATATAGGAATAGCAAACCATACGCACATATGAATTCCCACAGACACATATGTATTTCCAATGCACTCATGTGCACACAGAGGCTGTTTACTCACTGGATCAGCAGTTGTTTCAGAATCCACGCTCAAAGTTTTTTGCTCCATGAAGAAAGACACAAGAAATCCTCAGCACTGCATGTGAGAGCTCTCCTCAGTCCACATTGTTATCAGCTGTTGAATATGTGTTGTGAGTGTGTGTGTGTGTGTGTGTGTGTTTGTGTGTGAGAGTGTGAGGGCATGCACATGCAAAGAGCCCCAGCGACAAATCTTGATGGCTTTCAAATCTCCTAACCACTACAGAACGTCGCTGTCGCCAGATTCTCTCTCACCCTCTCTCTCTCTCTCTTCCTCTCTTAACCCCCCTCCACCATCTCCCTCGCCCTGCCTCTGCGCTCCCCCCATCCTCTTTCTCTGCTTTTCCGCCCATCATCGAATAATTTCTATTCCACCCACACTGCTGTGGGCTGAGAGATGCGCGCATACACACTGTGGATAAATGCAGAGGCACGGCTGCAGGGGGAGACCCCTTGCCATTAAGGGACACACACCCACACATAAAATCAGTGCTGCTGAATGTGTTGTCCTCAGTGCTTCTCTGTCATCTGCTTAGTATGCCCTACGCATGTCTGGAGCACAGAGAGTAAATTGACACTCACGATGGGCAGGAGGAGGAGGGGGCAAAGGGGGCTAAAAAGGGAGAAATGCATGGACTGAGTGTGGAGCAATTAGCTGTTCAGGCGAGTTGAGAAGACACAAAGCGAGAGAGAGAGACATTCTGAACGTATGTAAGGGAGCTGCCAGCTGATTGCAAGGACTGATATCTGGAGCAAAGACTCAAGCAGAGCTGACAGCCAGCTGCATTCCTCCATTCCTTAACATGCCTTGACACACAGTGGAGGTACTCACCCTCAACCCCCTCCAATTGTCCTCACTTAATGCTGACAAATACCCAGGAGAGCATTATCCAGATCCAGACATCTCCATTGTGACAGAAGACTTTAGGTCCTACAGCATTTTCAGATTACAGTGTGTTTTACGTGGAGAGCTGCAGACTAAGGTCATTCATTTGTTCATATTAGCGACTCCAGTCCAGGGTTACCCTTGGACCGCAGCTTATCCCAGGAGTTACACAGCACTTACACTGGTTTTCAACACTGGTGTGTGAAAAGCAGGTTTGACAGCGATTTACTGCAGAGTACAATATATTTTCCTCTAGTTTTCCTATAGTTTCTTTAAAGGGGTACATGTAAACTACTTTTACAAATGGAGACCAGTTAAATCCTAACCCAACCAGAATCTGTAACATCTGATCTGATAAAGTCATCTTTATCACAATGGATTTTTTAAATATTTATTAATTAAAGATTTTACTGTGTATTGTGTAGATTTTATTAGACTTTGACTTCTTCCCTTATTGAGCATCTGACTTAATTTATTTACTGTCCAGCAGTGGAAAGCAAACTTCTCGTTTAATTTCTTTGCCTTTCACTTGTCTCCTATTGAAGTTCGCATTTGGTTTCTGCTCGGCCTGTATCTCATTACTGTCACTGTCATGTCGACCGCTCTGTGTATTACAGCCTGAAGTTCTGGATACGACTGGTAAGTAAAGAGCAGTTTTTGTGACTCAGACTCCTGAAGCCACCCATCAGCTTCAGCTGAACTTTAAAATGCACCTTCTTACATAACAAGGACTGGATTGTATCACCTGTCTTATAGATTATATTCAAGGTATGAGAGGATCGTTTACTGGCAAACTTTGGCAGCTAAATCCCCAAATGTGCATTACATATGACATAATGTGAGCATAACCTTGAAGATTTAAGTATTTTCTCTGTGTTTTTCTGTCATAATGGGTGCTGAGTGTACATTAATAAGTAAAAAAAAAAAAATCAACTTAAATGATTTTAGCAAATGGGTGCAATGTAACAAAGAGTGAAAAATGTAATGGGGTCCATACCCACTGTAGAGCATCTTCTATCTGTATCTCCCACCAACGTCTGAGCTCTGCTGCTGAGAAATTATGTTGGAGCAAATTGAAGAAACAGAAGCCATCAGCCTCCTGTGGACATTATTTGGTGCTTATATTTGTGCCTGTTCATTTCTTATAGCTGACACAAACTAACAATCATCTCACTATGTGGACCTCAACCTTTGAGATCTTGAGAATTGTTTGTGTTGTGTTCAAGTTCTTTGAAATGGTTAATTCAGTTAGGATCATGTGAGCCAGTTTTTTATCTTGTTGATGGTGGGCTCTAAAATAGCTGCGGTTTTAAACATTAGTGCTTTCAAACAAAGTTACATGTATTTTTTTTTTAACACTGTCCCCTAGACTTCACGTACAACTGGGAAATGACTAACAAAGGCAATTGCAACAGAAATTGATAACAGTCAACCGAAATCCAGAAACACAGCTGGAGGAAAACAGACGTGTACAGGCTGACTTCCTTCCCCTTACTCCTGTCATAAGACATTGTCTGTTTATTTGTTTGTGTAGCTACAGTGTGTGTGTGTGTGTGTGTGTGTGTGTGTCTGACGGTTAAACGCTACAATCAGAGCCATCACAAGATAAGCAGTAAGCCTGAAGGTCTGGCAGACATTCACACATACATAGACATAAACTTCTCAGACACAGCTAACAAAGTGGTAGAGGTCTGTATGTGCACACAAGCTCACAATCATTGTGCAACTAAGGTGTATTGACTCAAGGTTGCAATTCGTCGAGTATGTGCATGTAAGGATCTCATGTATGTGTGCGTGTGTTTCTCTATCTGTCCTCTGTGTGTGCCAATATTGTATGTGCTTTTGTTTGGAGGCCTCACTAATGAGGGGAATGTCAGCTTATTGCTCAGAGCTCATTAGAAGTGCGAGCTAACACTTCCAACCCCATTGCCCCCCACTACCATCAGCACGCAAACACACACACATTCACTACGTCTATGCCCCCCCTTACAACACAAAGCCCTCTCTGTTTGGCGACATTACTGCATGTGCAGCAAGAGAAAAAGGTCTAACGACCGGAAGAAAAAGGTAGAATAGAGGGGGAGGGAGGGACAAAGGCTGATGAGCATGGAAGAAGAGAGAAGCTGTGGGATAATCTGGCAGTAGAAGAAAGAGAGATCTATCCCTGTGTGATATTTAGTAGTTTCAGTCTCCAGAATGTGAAGTCAAGATAAAGTAAAAGTAAAATGAGGAAAATAGAGTAAATTAAATAAAATACATTACAATCATTGAACAGTAAAATGTTGGAGTAAAGGCATTATCAGATCGAAAGGGAGGGAGAAGAGGAGCGTTTTCATCAGCGTTTTAAACATTCTGGAGCCAGGGCTGATCTAATATTGAGTGGCAGATCGATTTAGAGGTTAGGGGAAGCTACTGCTAAGGGTCGGTTGCTTTCTGGATATCCAGGACCATCTGATTGGTCAACCTGAGCTCTCTAACTGAAGTGTGGGGTTGAAGGAGTTGAGAAAGGTAGGGTGATGCCAGTCTGTGAAAGTTTGCAAAAGAATTTTAAAAACAATCCTGTAGCCAACAGAATGCCAGTGGAGGGAGAACAGCAAAGGTGTGATGTGATCCCTCTTTTTCCTTCCCTTCAAGCAGCAGCACTCTGGACTAGCTGAAGGCATTGGATTTGTCACTGGTCCAAACCCATATACAGAGAGTTGCAGTAGTCCAGTCAAACTATTATGAAAGCTTGGATCACCCTCTCTATGTCATTTGGAGGGAAGTAGACCTTAAGCCTGGATATGAGCCTCTGCTGGGAAAAGATGGACCTAACAACTTCAGAAATCTGCTCATTACATTCAAAAGCAGTTTCAAAATAAACACAGAAAAATGAATGTTGTGGGCGAGAGGGTCAATGGTGGTTGTGTCTAGTAGCATAGCAGGTCCAATGACCCTGGTCTTACTGCTATTAAGGTTCAGAAAAGACTGTGACAGACAATCAAGCAAGGGCTGGAATGAACCTTTATCCTTTGGTTAAATGCCAGGTAAAATTTGGACATTGTTGACGTAACAGTGGAAGGATACATCATGTTCCTCAAAAATAGACGACAGTGGCAGCACATATAGAGCGAAAAATAGGAGGCCAAGGACAGAGCCTTGAGGGGCCCCATAAGTAAGTCGGGCCATTTCAGAGAAATAGTCACCCATTTGGACAGAGAAGCTCCTGTCAGTCAGGTAGGACTAAAACCATGCAATTGCAAGCATGAAGTGTGCAAGAAGTATGAAGTGATTGACTGGTCGGAAGTGGCTGTCAAGTCGAGGAGCACATGGACAGCAGAGTCTCCTGAATCTACTGTTAAAATCAGATCATTAAAATTCTTAACAGATCAGTTTTGGTGTTATGAAAAGGTTTAAAGCTAGACAGGAACTTTTCATGGACACTAGATAAGACTTTAGATAGGAAATTGGACAGAAAGGCGGGGTGGAGGTTTCCCTTTTTCAGGAGGGACTGCACGACAGTGTGTTTAAAGGTAGCTGGAACACAACCAGAAACAAGGCATGTATTTATCAATAACAAGATTCATGGTCCAACAGTGTTAAAGACTTCCTTAAGAAGGCGGCAGGGTATGCAGTCTGAGGGTCGCAGAAGGTGGGCCATCTCAATTAGGAAGAAAAAAAATTTGGGTTAGGGTTAGAAGTATGAAGGATTGAGATTTTGGGGGAAAAAAGTTAAAGAAAACTGTCACAGAGAGCAGGTGCAGGCATTACAGGAGCAGACCTCATGGGAGTTTATAAGAGCATTCAAGACACTAAAAAGGGGACTCTGGCGGTATTTGGAGACCAGTTTGGATATAAGCTCAGTCTTTGCGGATGTTATAGCTGTTTGATAGTTGGATAAATGGTGCCGTAAGGTTTTATATTTCCCTAAATTTTTCCTTTTTCCATCTCATCTCGGCCTATTGATATGCACATCTGAGGGCACGGGTAGTGTCATTTAGCCAGGGCTTCGAAAGTGCTTTGGTGCCTTTTCTCCTTGAAGAAGCAACACAGTCCAAGCTGTTTGTACAGGCTGAATTAAAAAGAGTAATAAGATCATCAGCATCGATAATGAAATATAATCCAATGTAATTCCATCTAAAAATCAAGAGATTTTTGCATAAAATCCTTATTGAATTTTTTTGGACCCCTGCACACAGCACAAGAGAGGAGACGTTTCGTTAAAGAGCTGCAGCAGACTCAAATTATAGTTTGAAGTGAAGCCAAACAACAATGTCAACTTGCAGGCAGAATCAGAGGCACCAGGTAATCTACAAATAGCATTTCCCTTTAGGGAATCTACAATCAGAAATTCCTTCTAATAAAAATTTCATAAAACAGCTTTAATTTTACAGTTTGAGGTCCAAAATTCAGAACACAACATCTAAAACTCAAAACCATCTCTTAGCTTTAGTTGCATCTTTCCGCCTCTCTCACCATTCTTCCTGTTGCTGTCTGATGTGCTGCCCAATAAAGGAAAAATGCAAAAAATGCATACTAAAAAAACCTCACCTCTGAAAAAACAGTGTGGGATCTGCTTATCTGCTGCCTAGGCCCACTAAACGGCGGAAACATTTAGCTTTCGTCTGATCGCTATCTTAGAAACCAAAACTTGTGTTATGAAATGTGTTGTATTGGTCTTTCCAACCTTCACACAAATACAAACACACACACCCTCTTATGACTATATTTACAGGCAACTGCCATTGACATGATGCATACCGCAAAACAGCCTTTTAAAGATGTGTCCAAAAGAATAATTAAATAAATAAATAAAAAAACAAAAAAGGACTGCCCAAAATGCCCTCACTCTGTGATTGGTAGACACACATGGACGCACACAAACACACACACACCCACAGCAAGGACCATGATGAGAATAACTCAGTTAACAGTATGTTCCACTTCAGTGTCTTGTCACCCACTTTAGGTAAAAAGAACAGCTGACAAAAATAGATGCAGAAAAATGATTGTGACAACTAATTAAGATTAATATAAGCTTGTGCAAACGTAGTGGCTCCAGGGCACATAAATTGGTAAACACAACAGGAGTCCACTGTCACTTTTCTAGAGTAGTAGAGCAGCTGCAGACTCCTTATTATAAAGTGTTGTAAAGAAGAACTAAATAGGCATATTGTTGGGAAAACCCATGGCTCTCAAATGACTGGATACCAATGATTTCTTGCAGCTAAAGGGAAAAATTCAATTCCCACAACAGTAAAGCCATACTGTACCCAATCAGAAGAGAACACAGTGCTTCTGCACCTCTATGTAGGATTTTATGTGTTCATTACTATCCTCAAATAGTGTCTGAAAATTCTCCCATATCAAAAATGTGAAGATTGAACTCCATTACCCTCAAGTGTCTCAATGCTCTTTCTATAAGAAGGCCATGTCCATAACTGAGTGTATGTTGCCATGGTGATGTGAGAAGAGGGCTTGACGTGTCATGTGAGGATGTATGATGCTCATAAGCTGCTATTATTAGAGATGGATGGTGTACGTGTGGCTCAAATGTGATAACACAGTAGTCATACTGAGCCTGAGCCCTGCACTAACAAACACCTACTGGCAGATGTATTTGTTGTGTGTGTGTGTGGTCTCCTACCTCCAGGTCGTCCAGGGAGCGGGCCAGGCTGAGGCGCTTGGAGCGTCCCAAGGAACGTCTGGCCGAGGAGCGTTGGGGGAGAGGAGGGAACCCCATTGTCAGACCACGGAACCGACCACCCTGACAGAGAAAAGCACACGTTGATTATCTTTCCAGTCTGTCAAGCACAACACATATAGGTGGGGGAGGCAGTAGCCTAGAATGAGAGACGCAAGCTTGCGACGAGGTTGCCCATTCTGATCTCTAGCTAGAGCAGGTGAGATAATGATCAAGCATCTCTGCTCCCTAAACAGCTCCAGATAAACTTCTATAGAAGAATCTTCCCTCCAAACTAAGAAGCCACCAGCAAACAAAAGATTAACTAAGAAGCTGTCATGTTAAAATGAAGAAATTAATGAGTCAGTGACAGTGACAGTAAACATGTATTTCCAAAAGAAATAAAGACAAAGAAGTGATAGATGCAGAGTGATCTTCTTCTGTCAGAGGCTTTGGCTGTAATCTGATCTAGTCAAGGGTTTTCTTTGTCACTCTGAACCCTCATACTTTTGTCAGTATATATATATCCACGAAAAACAGCACCGGTAAGTTTTTTTTAGACAATATTTTTCTGCCTTTATTGAATCCGGTCGGCTAAAACTGAGAGAAGGGGAACGACATGCAGCAAACAGCCCAGCTGAACCCGGGACACTGTCTTATGGTGTACCCAAATGTTCTGCTATCAGGCTGCACTGATGAGTGGTTTTAACTTTGAATTTAATGTCTTGATCTGTAGGTCAAAGCCACAGCAGTTGAAAAACACAAAGTCTACTGTGGATATATTTGCCAAATATCAATATGAGTTTTCAAAAGTCATTTTTTCAGTCAAGCTGTGAAATAAAAACCTAAAAAAGGATGAATAATGATTCATAAATAATTTTAATAAAGGCTGCTCTTGTGATCTAACATGTCAGTACTCAATGAATCACACCATGTTATTAGCTTATGGTCTGTTTACAGTGTTTACACTGCTGCTGGACTGTGGACTGTGTTAAGTAACCATGGCAACCAACATCTTGAGCTAACCTCTTAACAAAACTGTGCTGAATTTATAGGATCTAACATGTCTTCTACGAAAGCTGATCCACTTCACACACATGTTGAGCAGGAGCCCGGTAATTAAAAAAAAAAAAAAAACAAACCACAACCATTTTTCCCTCTTTATGACTAGTGAGCATATGTGTGTGTTTGGCGGGCAGTAGCTCCAATTGTCTATGTGCTGATAGGCAGAAAGACAGATGCAGCACAAAGACAATCCCACGTGAAAGTCTACATCACTCTACAGCACTCTCTTTTTCTCCACTTAAATGTTAAATTCCACAGGTCAGACACAGGCATGTACAGTCCTGTGATGTTCCCTGCAGTACCAGGTAATTCTTAAGTCGGCCCCACAGACATAGCACACAGAGAGACACACAATCAGGCGGATGGATATGATAACACTGTCTATCATTACTCAGGTAGTGTCATTTCTGACTTTCCATTCAATACCGGAAAAAAATACAAACCCATTTCTTTCAGACACCTTCAAATGTTACATTTTTTATGTTGCAGGTAAAAAAAATCCCTCTAGAATCTACACTGAAGTGGATGATGCAAGGAGAGGCGTTCAACTTGTGTTAAAGATTCATGCAGAAACTGTTAAAATAGATTCTGAGAAATGGGATGAATCTAAGCTAAATTTGAAGCTTCAAAACAGAGTGCTTCATTTTTTATGTAAATGTAATATTATGGCAGGGTGAGGAAAAACACAGGAAACAAAGGTGAGGTTGAACTTTATTCCTCAGCTACAACACCAAACTGTAACAGGAACAACCTCGCACCAGAGAGCCCGGGATGTAAACCACGCCCTGCTGGGTGAGAGGCACAGTCCCTAGTGTCCACCATAACATTTCAGTTTTTCCCTTTTTTTTCCTTTTCTAAAATAATCTTTTTCTCTGTAGACCATTGTGTGACCTTATGTTTAGGGTAGATTTATGAATGCAACATAACAACATTTCTAAATCTAAATGGACATCTTGAGTCGTCCTCATATATTTACATTTAGCCTCCAAACAACTGTTATTCTTCAGTCTTTAGAGAACAGGAGTCATTGCTCCTCCTGTCTTTCCTCTAACAAATGTTATTTGGCTAATCTCCTTCTACTGTAGCATAGAGCACCTATCAATGGACCCCAGCTGACTAATGAGTAATTAATCAATGCTGATGGGCTCCAGAGGCCAAATTGTGGTGAATGCTGAATCCAACTGGCTGATTAGAGCAGCTCTTCACATTTCAGCAGGAGATGGCCAGTGGTGTTGCCTGGATACTAAGTCAACTTTGCGTCTGTCTAAGTGTGTGTGTGCATGTGTGCATGCATGTGTGGGTGTGTGTCAAAGTACACAGATTTGAACACTCGATTGCATAAGTAGACACAAATATTCTCAAATGACCTGTGTTTCACTTGGTGAAAACACTCATTCCAGATGTCACTGACACTTGAGGCAAACAAAGAGAGAAAGTCTCATGACAAAGAGAGGATAAGATGTGGATTAAAAAGGAAATGTTAAAATATGACTCAGTTATGCGCTGTGACTGCAGTGGGTGTGACTGCATCAAAGTGTTTTCACAAAAACCAAAACTAAGATTTCGAGGAAAATTCATCACTCCTATATGTGCTTTGATCTTTTCTCACCCCCTCACATCTTTTCTTGTCCCTCACTGGGACAAATTACTGACACAATGAATTCCCCAGACCTTTAACCTAACATTAACTAAGTGCATAAGCCCATCACTAACACTGACCGTAACTATAATTTTAAACATAAGAAGCTGTTTTCAGCTGTAGGGACTTGGACTTTTCTCCCCAGCAAGATAAACAAACAGGCCCACACACACTATCACTATGTCATAAACGAGTAATCCTTCCTGTTTACAACAACACAGCTGTCAACAAAAGAAAAAAAAAACAAACAAACAAACAAATATACACAAAACATGTATTTATAAAAATACCATATAAAAATTTACAAAAATAAGGGATGAATGTTGACTTCAGGCACACTAAACATGTTTGACATAACATATTACCTTTTTGTTTTCACATGAAGAATTATAATTATCAATGTGTCACACTCTTTACTTCTGGTCCTGTATCAGTTCCTTATGGTTTCAGCCCTATGATTTACACGCAGTCATATCGGCCTCATGATGCCAGATGAACGTCAGCTACCAACAACTTGTGTAGCCTTTTTCTAATGGACGGTGGAGAGTGCAGGAGGTTTACTGTGGTTTAGATGATGAAACAGTGCCGCCAAGTGGCAAACACTAACAGGCAATAAAGCATAACTCCCTGATACACAACTTGTGATATCTATGTGGGGCTACAGTATAAAATAAACTGAAGTAAAAACCATTGAACCAAAGCCATGGCTATGTTTATCACCGCTGGGTCAGCATTTTACCTTGACTAAAAATAATCATGGCTTACCATGACTACCTCCAAAGCTCTGCATCTCCAGTCTGAGGACATTGTTCAGAAAGTTTCACATCCACCTTCCTGCCGCTGTCACCCACTATCCTGCCCCTGCCTGGCTGCAAACACTTCCTCTGATTGTCCCCTGGGGGGGGGGTCTCTGTCTACTGTGAATTTCCCTCGGGGAAGCACCAGCCTCCTTTAGTATTGAGAAAACAAGCATCTCTTTCCCAGAAACTATGTAAAATGGACATGTAGTCAGTGATGAGGCGATAACAATACTTGCACAGATTCTGCATGAGCATTCAAACAGGCAGCTGGTAGAGTTAATGCAGCTGGAATTTGGTCAGGCTGGATATATCCCTGTGTCTCTAGCTGTTCCTTTCTTTCAGCAGCCAGTCAGTAAAAGACTTGAGCTAACTGCAAAACCAAATGTATTCTCCCAAAATGCTGCAGCCTGTTTAGCGAACTGTCATACAAACACAAAAACCAGTCGAACTCCTGCTCTGCTGCAGCCACTGACTCTCATTACGGTGAAAAAACAGGTGGTTTTCAGGTGAGGCAGATATCTGGCTGGTGCATAATACATGATCTGATACTGGAGCAGTGGGGATAAATAACTTATCAAACCGCTTGTACAAAGTTAGGAGAGAGAGACAACTGGGGCATTCACATTATTCAATATAATACAAGAAAGTTTGGTTGGGTAGCTATTGCTCATTACAATTTTCAGAACCACAGAAAGTTTCTCATCTGAGTGAAAAGGAAACTTTGAGGTCAGAATTTCCAGGCCTAGAGAAAGAGAAGGTGAGCAGCGGGTTCAAACACTGATGGATTTATAGCCTCAATAAACTTCAGTCTTGGACACACTCTAGTCAGAGTAAATTTCCACAGCAGGGGCGTGTGATGGGAGATTGTACCTGCAGCCTGGGCTTCTCATGTCATGGTAAATTTTAACACAACACTTCCAAAAGCCCCACAAACTGACACAGCGTAACACATCACTGAATGCTACATTATGGAAAGGTTGATGACCGCATGGGGGCAAAATGTGACCAAAATCATAAAATGAAGTGCTAAGCACATCAACCCAACATCGAATTAAGGCTCTCACTAATTATCAGACTTTCATGTAATTATCTTTACCTTTTTCTCTCCCTCCTTTGCGCTCCCTCGTTTCTTCTCTCTTTGACTTCTCTCTGCTCCGGCTCGCTCCCTGTCTCCTGCACCAAACAGCTTCTTGGCCCACTCATCTTTCTGAACAGCCAGTCTGTGGGTGTGGGAGTGGGGATGTGAGGGGGGAGGAGGATGACACCCACCAGGTGGTGGCAGGTGGTCTCCGGAGGCCAGTGGGGCCCGATAGCGATCGGCTGGGATCTTGTTCATGGGTGGGGGCAGGGTGCTGCAGTTGGCTGATGACCACCCGTCAGTGGATTCGGCGTAGGACTCCTGATCGCTGCTCAGGCCCTGGAGGTGGCTGTGGTGCTGCTGACGCCAGTCCCTCAGCACATGGACTGGCAGCCACCGCTGTGGCTCCACCCCTACTGCTCCTCCAGCCCCTCTCTTTTCTCCTCCCCCCATAGCTCCTCCCCGCTTCCCTGGTGAGTAGTGGTGAGGGTGGACCCCTCGTGAGTGCCTGCCAAGGACATCAGGGTGAGCTAAGGGGAGAGGATGAGGGAGGTCGGCCAGGTGTGGATCATGACGGTAATGGCCATTTCTCAGAGTTGGCGGAGGGGGAGGGGGAGGCGGGTGAGAGGCTGCAGCTCCTAGGGTGGGGCTCCAGGCCTGCTGAGATGAAGGTGGGCTGTCCCAGTGGCGCGGCCCAGAGATGTGGTTGTGATTGGAAGGACCACCGAGGTCTACTAAAAGCACTCTGTTGCTCTTCTCTTCTGGTAAAAAGTTGCCAATGCCACTATCACTGTTGCTGCTGGTGCTGTGATTCTGTTGAGCATCATTGTCTGGATCATGGAATGCCCGGGCCCGAACCCCCTCAATGTTGTCACCCATGTCCCGGTAGAGAACGGAGACAAACTGGAGAAGAGGCTGGGAGCTGGGTGGGAATTCCAGGCAGCCTCCTGTATCTGGGTCAGGCGTACATTCGAAGCCAAACCTCCTTGCTACACCTAAATGGACCTGAAGAAACAACAATAACTGTGCCAGTCAGAGGGGGCAGATCTGTTTTATTCAAATGTGTTAGTGAATCTGCATGTATTTGATCTGTCGAAAATGTTTCTGATAAATTTAAAACCTAGCTTTGAGTATGTTTGTCTCGGTATATTGGACATTGGCAGTAAAGCTGGCTTAAGTACTGTTTGTTTTATTTTAAACATACTGTACATATTGTATTGTAAATTAATATGGAATGTTCAATTCTTGTTAACTTATTCTTTGATCAGATATTTCACAAAATAAATAACCTAATTAATTATAATATCTCTACTTATATTTTTAAAATACGGTTTCCTGAACCTCGTACTTGAAAACTAAAGCACCACATGGGCACTGCATTTATTTTATGTTTGAAACCTCCAGTCATGAGTCAGTTACACATGCAACAGCCTACAATATTATTGGCATAAATATTGTTATGTAATAATTAGCTATGAGAACGAGTACTATACTATGAATAACCACAATATTTCATGAGTACATTTTCCTCTTCAGGATGATTCACTTAGCCTTCTGTTGAATGGGATCCCTGCCTTACTCTCTCCTCCTACCTGGTGGTGACAGAGGTCTGGATCAACTATGAAGACATGACAGGAAGTCCTCAAGCCGCCTTCGTCATCTCGCCCGTTGGAGAAGTGATGATCGTCGTGGTCATCAGTAGCCTGCATCGTGACCAATCCGAAGAATCTGCGGTCATCGGGACAGCAGGCGCTGAAAGCTAGTTTCTCTGCGGGGTAAGTGGCCAGGACCTGACCTCTGTCACTGCACAAACGCACACTGTCATGCATGACCTGGAAGGATATAATTGATGCTTTTTACTACTTGATATTAGCAAAAAATAATGAGGCTATTGATGTTTACCAATGTTGTCTCGTGTTCACATTGTGTAGTCCTTTTTTATACTTTGTTTGTTAAGATAATCTGTTAACAAAGATGATTTGTATGAAATTTTATTTGAACCCTAACAAGATAAAGTTTAGAGAAAATGTCAATGTCTATAAATCTACTGGGTTTTTTTACTCAGTGAAACAGCATTACTCTCTGATATGTTAAAAAACAGTGAGCCATACCTTCATGAGGACTAATGAATGAATCTTTTGCTCTGCCCTGAGGCGTCTCATGCTGCCTCTGATGGCTTGCAGGCTGTCATTCTCCAAGCTTGTCCCAGTGGAGGCCAGCTCAATGGATCCCAGATAGCCAACAATCATGCCCACATTGAGGATGCCTTCGCCAGGCTCAAGGCCCAAGTCGCCCCCATCCCCTACATCCACATCTTGCCCTTCGTGGGGGTGAAGGTGAAGATGACGGAAGTCTGATTCCAGGAAGACCGAGTCGTCATTTAGAACTTGGGCCATCTCCTCCTCAGAGAGCAGGTTGGGATTGCTCTGGGAGCGGGAGGTATTGCGATATGGAGGGAACTCTGGATCAGACAGTGGACGAGGCTTGGATGATGGACTAACCACAGGCCTCTCCTTGTCTGAGCTGCTGGAAGAGTGGCTGGAGTTCTCAAAGATCATGTTAAAAATTCCTCCAGACTGCAGCTCTGCTACCACCCTCTCTGCTCTGTTGATGCCCTGTTGCTTAGAAGCCAGTTTAGGTTTGTACCAACCCCCACGAGCTCCACAGCCCGACCTGCTGTTATTGTTGTTGTTGACACTGTTATCATAGAAACCATCCAATTCATCATCGCTAGAGCATGAGTCGAGATAAGATGCTGCCATTGTATTGCTGCTGTGATGGCGACTTCCAGCACCACGTTGGTGGTGATGAGGGCGTCTGTGACGTTCTCCCTCAGCAATTACTATCTTCAAAACGCCAGAGCAGCGTCCAATCAGTTTGACTACGTCCTCGTGTGACGCCTTGGAGACGTTGATGTCATTGACAGAGAGGATGTAGTCTCCTGAATTTAGGCCCACATAATCCGCGGGGCTCCCTTTTAGGATGCAGCTCAGGACACATGGGCTTTGGCCTGACAGTGTAAAGCCATACCCCGTTCTCCCTCTTGCCACCTCCACAGAGCGAATACGGCCCTGCTGGACAGAGGAGGAGGAGGCTGGAGGAGGCTGCGGCAAGTTCAGCCCGCTTCCACCACATGGGCGCCTCTTGGATGATGTATCTGCTTGCCTGAACATTGTGCCAGGGAACTTTCCTTTGTCCATTGAGTTGGTAAATTTCACTTAGTCATTACATGATCCTGGGTTCGGCTCAAGCAGGAACATAGGCCATGTCCAGTGTCTTCTTGTCAAGCGAGGAGAAGCAGGTCCTGGAAGCAGCAGAGGGGTGAGCGTTCGGCTTCACTTCTGGCACAGTCTTGCTAGCCCTCCCATCCTGGTGTCACCCGCTCCTCCAGGTCAAAGGCCAGTTACCTGCAGCACGAAGGACAGTCAGTCACCTCCACCTGAGCCTCGGTCGTGCCTCCATTCCACATGAATTTAAACAAAAAAAAAAAAAAAAAAACTCATTGTGCTCCCACAACCGTCCATTATGTTTGATAAAAGTATTATTACGTCATCACTAAGGCCACTATGTGGCAGACACACCTGAGGGGGGCGGAGTCACTCACACCTGAGAGGCACAGCCGGAGTCAGCGTTCCTCCTGCGTCAGCGGCCGGACTCAGTCACCATTAGCTGAGGCTAGCTGACGCGTTGCCGTTAGCTCGGTTAGCTCTGCATGCTATCGGTGTTAGCGCTGGTTGGAAAAAAGCTCGCTGGCGGAGCGCATTACCGGCCGTGTGTTGCTCACAAGAGTCTTGGCAAGAACACGCACGCTTTTTCACTGTCAGCTCGCTGGCGTTCAAACTTTTTTCTTGCCGTTACTTGCTGTTTGAAAAGCGCATCCACCCTTGCTCACCACCAAGTCCCGCCCCCCCGTTTCCCACATCTTTGGAATGTCGGTCTGTAACCACGGCAACGGCGCTGTACACAGACTTTCACGTCCCGCCATTGGCTGTCAGAGCTGTCGCTCACGGGCGAGCAGTTGTGCGGACAAATTGGCAAAAGTTAGATTGAGAAATCAGAAATAAAAGTACCAACAGCGTACTCATTCCACAGGTGTCAAAACTTCAGACGTGCGAGTTTGAACATTAACAAGACGGCCGATGGGCTCGACGGAAATATAAACGGGATCAGAGTTCAAGTGTCAGTCTGTGTTTCACTGACGGGCAGCGGGAAAGAGCGAGAAGCGCGTCAACATCTGGTTAAAATAGGTCTGAGTTGTAAAGCAGGGACAGCTAAGTCAAAGGTGGATGCTGTTTTTGTGTGTGTGTGTGTGTGTGTGTGCTGAGAAAGCACTTTGGTCTGGCCGGTTCATTCAGCAGGAGAGTTTTAAAAAAGACTTACTCATCAGTGTCCGACGGTGATGCTCTTCGGGCAGTTTCCATAGCTGTGTAGCCAGGCTCAGTTAGGTAAACTGTGGGGCGATGAGTAAACAAAAGAAAAGGCTGCACCATCTGGCGAAGTGGCCTTAAGAGGAGGAGGAGGGGGAGGGAAGTGTGTTTAGAGTGGGCAGAGGAGGAGGGGAGCACTTCAAATGCTTCAAACGATACATGAGAAATTACAAAGAATTTTCCCCAAACCTCATATAGATCACATTATCTTTGAGCTGTCCCACAGCTGCTCTCCGTCCGCAGGCAGAAAACCAAACGCACCTACAGCGAAACAATCTGCACGGCAGCGTGTCAAAATCCCTCATGTGCAGCATTTTCTGGCTTCAGATTCAAAGAAAAGCTTCATATTACACCTGTTGGTTTTAGTTTGAAAAACATACTCAAATCAGGCAATATGGAGTTAGGATAGGTTTTGTGAAATATGTTTTTTCTTTCCTGTATTTTAAATAAAAATGTCTAAAAGCATGATTGAACAATGTACTGGTTTGTCCTGGAAATTATTCAGTGCTATACTGTAATGCGGTAACAGCTGTGTGTGGTGTTTGTGTGTTAGGACAAAAACAAAACAAAACACAGCGTCACATTTTCTGTGTGTTTAAGGTCTCTCTTTTCCACAACTCTTATTTCATTCTAAATTAAACCATCAGGAGTGCTTTACATGTACAGTCTCTTGATACTTGAGCCATCATGATTTTAGCTCAGGACCTCATGAACCATATGGCAGCTGCTTAGTAATCCTGTTAATACCCTTAAATCATGAATTATCCAACTTAATTGGAGTTTTTTATTAAAAAAAAAGAAAAAGAAAAAGAAACAACATATGCGTTTTCATACTGTGTGCTCTATTACAGAGTTGTACAAAGTCTGATAATAAAAGGTCTCATACTGGGCTTCACAGATAACACATTAGATCTGTCCGTGGTGAGCACGTGCAGGTGAATTGAGAGTTTCTTTCTGCCCAGCTCAGCTTGACCATTTGTTGCCTGTCTGCTTTATCTGAGCTGACTGGACACAGCTTGTTCTTTCTGGCAGCAAGGAAAACGCGGCAGAACGTAGTTAATGGTGTAACCTCAGCTGATGTCAGACACACAGTGTCTGTGGCAGGGGGTCTTGTTTGTAATATCTGGAAATGCATAAAACATCCTCGTAGCTGTTGGATGGATGATGTTATTAAGTTACAAAACAAAACAGAAGTGTAACATCTTTAAATGATATATCCATTACAACAATAAACCATATGCAGTGATTAATCTCTGTAAAACATTAAAATTGACAGATGGCTTCTCTAGACTGAAAAATAGTGAATTCTCAGTCTGTGTTTCTTCCATTATCGCCTGTAGAGTTCTTGGATAAATCACAATCAGGAAGTCATCACCAAGCTATTACCCTACAGAAGGCAGAAGAAGTCTATTCAGCCAAGTTCCAACATGCTAAGTGAAAGGGTGAGTGAGATTACGGGACCAGTTAACTAAACAGACAAGCTCAGGTTATGGTGATTCTCATCTTTTTCATTTTAACAAAAACAGCCACTTTATTACCCCTACAGTGCAAGAAAAATAAAGCCTTCAAGGGAAGCATGTTAAATCAGTTAAACATGACCTTTGTCCAGGACCTCCCCGCCCATCTCACAAAACCACAAAAGATTTCTGAGTAATCGTATTACCCCCTGCAGAGATGACCACTCAGTCATTTACTCTCCTTATGCCTGCTGAAAATACAAAGACAGCTTGAGAAAAACTTCGTGTATTCAAATTTCTCACACAGAAATGGTTGAGAGGGAAACAAAGGTTTTTCCACCATCCATTTTTTCCCCCACACAAAATCTAAAATGACTTGAAAGACACTGTTGATCTTCTGAGAAAAACAAGACTCATTTAATCTGCTTCATAGGCCTCAAATTGGACTTCCAGGAACTGCTGCAAAGGACAAGTCTTTTATTGTGTGAATATATCATTTTAACATGATCAAAGGAAACCAGTCACATTGCCTGTAAAGTGGTTGATTTCAGCAAAAATGGCTATGATGTTTCCACCTTTATGTACTGGACTCATTGCATACCAAGAAAGCGTCTTACATCAACATGACAAGAACTTCAAGTTTTTAAGTGCTAGGTGTATTTAATATTCTGCACAAGGACAATGAATGATGAAATATTTACCAACTTTAAATGAGACAAAACAATATTTAAAGCTCAACAAAAAAAGACAACATCCCTCTGTCACTTGGCATCGCTACACTTCCCCTTCAGTCTGTTTGATTTGTCAAAGCTGCTGTTGGTCGCTAAGGTTACACGGCTACCTTTGGATTGCATTTCATCCTTTTCCACACAACAGTCGTGGCATCTGTAACCCACGGAAATACAGTTTTAAGAATTATGCAAGAAAATAGCAGTAATGCTAAGCATGCTTTCAAGCTTTCAGTGTACAAGACATAGATATATTCAGTCTTTCTAAGGCAAGTGTATGTACAGAAACAACTCCCAGCTCGCTCCCAGGCAACGAGGTCAGGTCTTCAAACACTAAGCTTGTAGCGTCTGGCATTCTGTGGTCTGCTAATTCAGTCCCCCCAATTTTCTGATCATGTACGTGTGTTAAGACAAACAAAATGGCATCACATTATGCATCTATTTAAGATCTTTCATCTTTACACAGCTCGTAATTTTATCATGCACCATGGCTTCCATATTACTTTACAATTATTTTGTACAAGATACAAAGGTAACTCCATGTAAAGATGACTGCAAATTACTTCCAGTCTTATTAAAACAATACTCACATCTTACATCCTGAGAATCGGGGGAGGGAGGGGAAAAAAAAAAAAAAAAAAAAAGTACATGAACTCAACAGGTGAAATTGATCAGGTGCACTGAGGAGCATACAGGACTTGACTGTATTCAAAACAAGGAAAGGACTTGACAGACAGAAGCATCATAAAATCAGAAGAGGAAATGCTACTTTCCCCTGCTACTGGCTAAAAAAAGGAAAAGATGACATCACTACAATTTTGGTATTTTTTTCCTTTAAGATGCAGATTCATTGCCCGTAAACAGTTAAAACTATGTATTAAACTCTACAGAAAGTGAGACTTTTTTTTTTTTTTTTTTTTTTTTAAATACATACTGGATAGTATGTACCAACCCGCTTCTGTCCTCTACAACATCAAAAATTCACCACTGATCAGTTGCAGGAAAAGCAACTTGTCGAATCCAGTGCAAACAAGTTGCCATTTTCTGCAGTGCAACACCCAACTCCTGCTTCTAAGAGATATAATAAAAAAATGACAACATTCAACAGGTGTCTCTGCCCCTTTGTCAGTGTCATTACCAGACCTTAAACACTCTTTAACAAAAACGCACTGAAAAATAGATGCAATTTTAAATATAGTAAATATGTTTTTTCTTTTCTTTTTCTTTTTTTTTTTTTTTTTTAATCTAATCCATATTACTGACGTCACAATACTCAAGCAAATCTCACAGGAAAATAAACAAATCCAATTTTGTATTTAATCTTATCTTCATATATTTTTGTTGTTAAATCAAGGTGCTGTCAGTTGTGTTGAGGAATGGTCTTTTTTTGGGGAGGGGGGGGGGGGGGGGGGGGGGGGGTTGCAGACATAGAAAGAGCCAGTGTCCTTCCATGTCAAGTCCAGGAGCTCATCTAGTCCTTTTACATCTAGCATACACTAAAACTTGACACCGTTTCAGATGTTCCTCAGTAGTTTTTACTCCGTTCACTGAAGTTGCTATGGTAACTTGTGCAGGTCTTATTTCTGATCAGTGAAAATGAGGGAATAGAAGAGGAAAGTTCTTCTGACTTCCCTTGACTGAAAGCAGAAAGAACACAGATCTAATTTCATGCCCTGCCACATTTCTTGCCCTAATCTACTCTTCCTCCCATGCTTCATCTCGCCTCGCCCCCCCTCGTGCCTCCATGTCCATCCCAGTCTGTTGCCCTCAGAGTGATGTGTCCTGATGGATGGACTGCAGACAGGCTAGCAGCTGGTAATAAGGAGTGCCTGGTGAGGCCACGGTCTCAAAGACGGACTGGAAAGCCCTCCGGTCCAGCTCCTCGTCAATCTGGTGCCGGTAAAAATCCATGGCCACCAGGCAGAACAGGTTGACATCTACCACTTCGCTGGAGCCCATTCGGCTGATCACATGCGGCAGTCTGGTTAAGAGAAGGGAGGTCAAGGACAACAGACCACACACACACACACACACACACTTCTAAACAGGGTTGGGAAGTTACTTTAAAAAAGTATTTAGTTAATTACTTCTCCTAAAAAGTAACTCAATTAGTTACTAAGTTACAAATGATAAAAGTAAGTAGGTACTGTGGACAGTAACGATTGCAGTAACGATTTAAATGTTCAAATGTGCTGG
The DNA here is from genome assembly GCF_900963305.1 of Echeneis naucrates. Lineage (NCBI taxonomy): Eukaryota > Metazoa > Chordata > Actinopteri > Carangiformes > Echeneidae > Echeneis > Echeneis naucrates. The sequence goes on from NC_042511.1 coordinate 8,507,301, forward strand.
AATTCTGAGCCCACCTCCACCCCTCTTTAACGGAACTCAGAATACATGTGCAGGTTCAGTTCTAACATGTTTAAGTTTGATTTACTTGACCCTGACATGGGGAGGCACTTTTGTCTGGCATAATGTGCTTTTCATGATTCCATTTGTTCCTTTTATTTCTTGGAGGGGAAAGTAATGGCTATACTTCCATTTAGAGAAGGCTACTTTTGGATTATTTGGGTTCACCATTCCTGCTTCTCGTTGACTGACTCACTTGTTTTGTTGTTCATCGTGCCTCTGACTACGCCCACCTTGACCTCTGTCTCATCATGAAATTTTACTCTACCACAGCCAATCATCATTTATGCCATTACTAGTTACTGAAAAAAAGTAATGCCGTTATTTCCATCTCTGCGTCTAAATAAACCAACCCATCAATATCTTTGACCATGAGATCTACTGTATGTTGTATAAGGATACAAGGCTGAGATCCACTGGGAAGTGGAAGCAGAGACAAAGAAACAGGAGAGACTCCACATGGCCATCGCCACTGGTGTCCTCTGCGTGAAGTTTGACAAGGACAGCAGCACCCAATCCCGCACCATAGATGACTGGCCTGTGGCATGGAGTGTCTGGAAAACCTGGGGATGAAGGCACAGTGGAGATAGGGTGCTTAGACCAAGGCAAGCAGCTGGAGAATATTACCTACAGCCAGATATACTGTGCTCTAATAACTAGAAACGTGAATGTTGGAATAACACCAGATACACTGTACACCTTAGAACTGAGGAGTTCTCTCCTTCCTTGAGAAGGTCTGGTTGGGAAAAAAAAAAGTTACACTTCTGCTGAATAGCTTTGGATCATGCAGAGTAACATTTTCAGTGCATGCTTAAAACAGACTTAGTTTGTAGAAAGCATTGTGCGTCTGACATTATGTTCCATTTGTTGTCCAGCAATCCAATAACAAAAGAATTCCAAGTCCAAGCTCAGGTTTGATGTCATCTTGGCAACCTACCATGTGACTGAACAACACGAGAACTGGTTTGTGCAGCTAAAACAAAAGTAACTTTACTGACACTGGACTTGAAACATTTGTTTACTCTGTAACGGTCCTTTTGAGAAACAGACCAGACCAGTAGTGAGGAAGGGGGTGGTGCTGTTGAGCTAGGCAGGAATGTCTGTGGTCACATTAAGATTTTACCATCAAAAAATAAATAAATAAATCGGCAACTTCTTAGCCAAATGTACAAAACATTTTGAAGGTAAAAAATTGCTTGTTAGATCCTCCTTCATTTGTCCTGATGCTGACCTTGTAGACAACAGTGGCCATGAATTGTGGGTAGGGTTGCTGATTGGACAGGAACTCTCCGATGACCTTGTTCATGACGTCCTGTGGGGGGAAGAAATCATCCAGAAACTGGGGCAGAATCCTGGAAACCACCCGAGCTTCGCTGGGTAAACCCTTCCTGATCCTGCCAACAGGAAACCCGAGAGGAGCAAATGATGATGGGAAATGAACATGTGAAGTTGCTTCATTATGAGTCTAGGCACTTATTCTACAAACCCATTACAAACAATTACAGGAAGCACAGCACATGTATGGTTTGCTGTGTTTGTTACCAATGCCTGAAATGTATGTACAATGGAGTACGAGTGTGTACCTGTCAAAGAGCACCGAGACCCTCTCCATGGCAACAATGATGGACTCGCTGTCTGGGGCCTGTGGGTCAGAGTGGGCGGGGCGACTGGCAGGGCTGGCTTTCTCCTTGCCTGAGGAGAAACCAACATGACCCGCCGTGACGCCCACCGCCTCCGCTACGGCAGAGCCAGAGTCAACCTGACCTCTAACCCCTGTTGTGTCTGAACCCGACGCAAGCACCGCTGAGAGGACGAGAGGGGGGGTTGGGACCGGTTGAACCAGTGGGGGACAGGTTAGACGTGAAGTAAGAATACCAATATCACATCAATCAGAATTTAGTCGACCTCAAAGTGAAACTTGATTTTTTAGGGAGCCACATTCAGTCAAATGACAATAAGTTGGTATTCTATACATGACTGGTGGTATTGCAGCTGCAATGCCATGTTCCCTGAGGATACTGCAAGCTAGATTCAGCACTCCTGTGACCTGAATGTGCTTCAGTTCGTACAGCGCATAAACAGATTTGGTATGCAGAAAGTAAGAATCAATGAGCATTTGCACTCTGTTTAAATACTGAAAGAATTTGCTGGTTAGCTTTTCTCAACAAACTAATGTCATTTATACCGTGAAGATACGAAGAACATGTTAAGAGTTAGTGTGGGCCGACTTATGGGGTTAGAGGTAGGGTAGATCAGAGATATACAGTTACATAACATATGTAGGAAGCAAGCAGGCTTTGTAGCATGAGAGGTGTAGGAAAATGGTCAGAACTCTGAACCGCCTGTCATGCTATAAAGACAGAATCAATGTTAGTCACCTTTGTTGACCATGATGTACATTGGCATTGTTGGCAGAGGGTGTAAAGAGCAGACAAGCCAAAAGTATAGCACACATGAAAACAAATCAAGAATTTAAGATACAATTTCATGCTCATTAGTAACCTTGTATTACACATAAAACTAATCTCTGTGTTTAGAGACGCAGTACAATATGCAGTAGAGCTGCAATAACATAAAATTCAATTTGACCAGTATTTTGATTTTCGGTCTATAAAAAAAAAAAAAATGTACTCAGTTTTTCTTCATATACAAAAGAAAATTACTCACATTAAAGAGGTTAAATATAATTTTTGCTATTCTGACATTCACTTGTTGGCTTCAGCTCCTGTACACACTCTCAGTATATAATCCCAGCATGTACAAGGGGAACAAAGACAGAAAGATAGCATTACATTGATTTGGTAGAAGGGATTAATCATCTTAAACCTTCCATTTGTTTCATTCATGCTATGAATTATGAGTGTGAGAGATAAAACCAAGTCCAAGACGAGCGGAATAGGAGGGTAGAAAATTTGCCTTTTGTGCTTAACAGTAGATAATATCGTACTTTGGCTTCTAACACACATTATATTTCAGCTGTTCACAAGGTGTTTTACAAGCTTTTATCCTATTGTAAAAGTTAAAATTATCTCTCAGGATCTAGAGGGACTGCTATGTTTTGCATGCTGATAGGGTAGAAAGGATCAAGGATGTGAGGAAGGGAAGAAATCAGACAGTCTCAGTGTGGAGTAATTAAATGTTGAGCTGGCAGTCATGCAGGCTTAACTATCAGCAGTGCATCCGCCTCAGAATAGTCTCCTTCAAAATGCAGGAGAGTTAACTAGCTAGCTCTATGCCAATGTGAGTGTGCAGCAGAAAGCAACGAGAGCACTGGTCTTACTACTGTCAACTCGGGTTTTCAGATCTGATTGTAGCCAGCGTGAAGGTTCAGTCATTTTGGCACAATGCTTACCAGTGTACATGCAGGTGAGCATCAGGCCAAGCGCAGCCATGGCTCTGTGTGGTGACGGCATGTTGACTCGGTCCACACTGAGTTTAACCAGCGCTTCTCCATCCACCCGCGATAACTGCTCTGACAACAGGAGGCGTTCCAAACCACGTAGGACACAGTGGTAGATGACAGAAGGAGTGGAGTCTTCACTGGCAGACACCATTACGCCACACAGCTGGAGGACATTTTAGGCAGACCTTCGGTTTTCAGAATACATTTCTTCTTTCAACATGTTGGCTAATATTGGTTCATTTACTTCACCTGTATAATTCCAGCCATGAACTCAGCACCAACATCCAGTGGGTAGTTCTCCATCATGTAGAATGACACTGCACACATCACTAACACATGCTGCTGGTTATGTAGGTTCACACAGCTGCAGGACAGACAGAGGACATGCAGAGTGGGAGGAAAAAAATACATTTTTTTTTATGTGATGGGCAGCACCTAGAGGGAATAAGTTGCACTGCACTCTTATTTCCTTCATCCCATTAAGCAAGATAATTGATCCACTTAGTGTTTGAAGCCTCCCTGCAGGATCTACATGGACTGCTGACATTTAACATATCAGCTCCCTCAGGCTCTTTCATCATCAATCTAACTTATTAGATAACGAAATGAGGTCAGTGTCTGCATTTGTTTGTGAGATGCAAGTGACACTCACTGAGCTATGGCCTTGAGGTTGGACAGGAGATAATCGGAGACGGTGGGGATGAGCTGTTTGGCCGTGTCGTCCAACAGGTCACACTCTAATACATAAAGCACACCATGCAGCGCCCCCATGCGGCTTGGCAAATGAGTGCTGCGCAGAGTTGTCTCCAACAGGCGACACACAGGCTCAGCAATTGCCTTGTCCTGGAAGTATGTAATCAGGTGCTTTAATTGTCAGCATCAGCATGCAGTTTAACATTGAAAACAAATCCTATCATTGTATCATGTCCAAACCCAAACACTGCCTTGCTCACCATGCCCAACACAGCAGCAGCCTTGCAGATGGCAGGCACCAGGTACTGATTGAGGATCTCATCCTCAGGTGGATGGAGCTTCTGCAACTCCATCAGTGTGGAAAACATCATGTCAAACTGGTTTCTCTCTGTGAATAGGTCCGACACCGCCAGCAGCTACAGAGAATGAAAAGGAATGAGAAGAAAGAGGAATCAACTGTATGTTCATATTGGGGAACCAATAAATTCAAAAATAAAGCTATTTAAAAATATATAGGGACTGGCAGCTCTAGCTGTGGTTAGAGGGTTATAACTGTCTCACAGTCAGAGACTAAACTTTTCATCCATAACTTTTCTATTTCTAATTAGAGCACATTTTATGGAAACAGTTCATCTGAAAAGGAGATCGCATGTCAAAATAAGATTGAGACGTCCTATAAGAGCAGGTCAACCACCTCTCCGTTTGATTATGGGATGATGCCATTTCTCAAATTTTACAGTTTGAGGTTTAGAGTATGATTATTTTCACAGCAGCCAATGACCATGAGTCAGTAGGTATACATTTCAAAGTGTCTGGACTTCATTGTCTAGAAAATATTAATCTTTCCATTTGCAATTTTAAAACTATTTCACCGAGTAGATGGTCTACTGTAAAACGGACCTTTGCATGGATAAGTAAGATACTGAGTGTGTGTGTAGTAACTCACCGATCGCACCACTTCACTTATGAGGATGGTTGGAGTCTTCCTGTTACCTGGGGAGCCAGGGATGAGCCACTGGCTGTAAAGCTCCAGCAGAAACTGAGAACATGAATGAATGTCCACACCTGCACGGTGCTTTCTGGAAGCAGGGCACAAAGTTGGGGGTTACACTTATGGCACATGCAATGCAGACTAGAATTCTGGATAAAAGTGTGCATCAGTCATCTGACCTTGAGTTTATAGGCGATATTGGTGGGGAAGTGGGTGCTGGAGTGTCCATCTCATCTTCTTCATCTTCACCCCATTCTTCCTCCCTCAAAGGAGTGATGTTGTTACCCAGCCACACAGAGTGGATGGAGACCTGGAGGGAGATGTCAAGTGCAGTACATATTTAATGTTAGCCATTTCTGTTGACAAACATTGTACTGAAACATATTCTTTAAGCTTCTTTTCCTGCTTCTCTTACCTGTCCCAGTTTGTAATCCATGTTGCCGATCTCCCGTTCTGTGTTGATCTGAAGCAGCAGCTTCTCATGGCTGATCAGCGTACCTGCTAAAACAAAGTTAAACAAAGAATTTGTCCACTTAAACATATGCAAGTAAAGTAAAGCAGTATTTGAATGCAGGCCATTTCTTACCAGCAGAGGCTGCTGATAATGAGGGCACAGGGTCCCAGGCATGGTAAGGGTGGTGTGTATGAACATTGTCTCTCTTTGACACAAGAGCCTGGATCTCTCTTTCCACCTCACCCCTGATCACTGCAAGTTTCCTTCCAAACCTGTGCACAAAAAATAAGTAACAATTGGAGAAAAAAAAAAAAAAAAAAATCAACATATTGCCACAGGCTTATGTTTGGCTGTGACACAGTGACAAGATAACAGCTGCATAGCTACCGTGTTTCCAAGGCTTTGAGGCTCTTGTTGCGGGGCTGCTGTTCCAGACAGCTGACTGCAGGATTGCCTGCAGCAGGCAAGGTCATGGCACTCAGCACCAGGCTGGTGATGGCCTGCACTGCTAACACATTTAACTGGGTGCGCTCCAAGTCCTCCTAAAGACAAGACAGAAAAGAAAATTTGAATTAAAAATGTGATTGCTAAGAGAGATATGTGGGAATGACGATCGAGAACAAGTTCCAAATTTTATGAACCACTGGAGTTTTATTTGTGAGCTCATTAATTCAGATGGTGTTAGGTTCCTGCCCATGTCAAACTTTATTGGTTTGCATGGCTTGTTAACCTGCAACCAAAACTAACCAACCATTTTCTACAATGTCCCTTTTAAGTTAATGCTAGTGATCACACAATACTGAGAGCGCATACAAACTGCTTTGTCCTTCTGAATGGACAAATGCAGAGCAAACTGACACTTGCATGCCTGACTACAATCTTCCCTTCAATGGCCATTTGGCTCCACAAAACTGAGGATTGTGAAAGCAATTCAAGAACTGGAGCCCAACATTAGGAGACTAGTTCCAGCATTGATCTTAATAAACAGCAGCTGGGATGAAGGATAATATATTTTTTTCATGTACCTCCTGCTGTGTCTCCTCCTCCTGGTCCATAGTGATGGGTTGGGTGACCAGCACCCCAAGCAGAGTGGCCCAGGTCTCCTCAAACTGAGTCCTGCTACTCCAGCCTAAACATGGCAACCATAGTCCATGCAGAGGAGAATATTGCAATGTCACATTAAGATCAAAATCTGACAAAGAAAAGTGTGTTTAGAAAATGCATATGTGAATGAGTAAATAAAAATGAAAAAATAAAAACAAAAAACTTTTTTGTACCCAGTGTGTTTATGCGATACAGAAACTCTCTGAAGACGTCCTTTTCCTGAAGAAAGTCCACAGGGATCTCAGGTAATGTTGTGCCAAACTCTCCTCCTGGCTGAGGGGACCAGCCCAGTTTCCAAACCTACAAACACATGGAACATTCAAACAAATTCACCAATGTATTCTTACATCCAAACTACAGTTTCTGTCTCATACTGACCAGTGGAGGTACTCGGGTGTAGCTGTTGACCAGAGGAAGTCGGGACAGACTGATGACAATGTTGCGTAACGTTGGTGTGAGAAAAGCAGGGAATACACTGTTTCTGTGGTGACCAAGGGCAAGAATGCTTTGCAAACCTTCCACTAGCTCTGCCATGATCTCACATGCTCTCCACTCACACATGTCTGAAACAGAAGAAGTGTGATATATATACACTCATCTCTCAAAACGTCACTTCAGAGCAACTTAACACAAAAAAAAAAAAAAATCGAAGAAATCTGTGTACTAAGCATCAACTAGCACAAATCACTGCATGACTAGAAATTCATTCTAAAATCTTGCAGCTCTAAGTAAATGCTTACATCCTGTACTCTCCGAGTCCACTTGGTCTCCTTCGGCGTCCCTCTCTGCTTTTGTCTTTCTCTTCTCTGGATGCAACAGCTGGTCACCAGGACTCACAGCCACTAGGACGTCAACAAAAAAAATGTTTGATCATTGTGTTTAATAAGACTAAACAATCATGATTACGTGAACATTTGCTGCAGTCCTTGTTACCAGCAACAATGATGAGGTGTAGGCAGTTTATGAGGGAGCAGGTATGTGTGCTGTACTCTGAAGTGGACAGCTTGTTCCAGATGCACTGCTGTTGCAGGGCCAGACACAGGCAGGACAGAGCCCACTGCAGGTCCACACTCAGAGGCAACTGATTCTGGAGCAGACGCCATACCACCACCTGTGAGAATCCAACAGATTGAGAAGAATAGAGTAGAGAACGCAAAGTCAGTGGGTGAAAATTACTGATATGGTACAGTTTATTGCACAGTGTTTTACCTCAGTGGCAGTGCAGGTGAAAGTGGTAATAAGGTGCTCCTTATCAGTGGGAATATGAAGTGAGGATGGCAGCTGGCCCAGACTCAGAAGATACTGAGACAGAGCTCTGCACAGTGACAAAACCCTGGGATAGAAACCTGGCTCATCTGAAACAGAGATGATGAAAGCTCTAACAAGATGCCAAAAATTTGTTGGACTTGGGAACAACAGTATTTCTCTGCTAACTAAGTTAGATTGACTACTTTTTATCCATCATTTTTCTTAAACATGCAGTCCTACCCTCCCACACTCACCATATATGTTAGCGACACGGCTCCAGTAGGCTTGGGGTTGGGCAAGCGGCAAGAAGGAATGATGTGGGGCAGGAAGTGAGCTAGTGATCTCTGCCAGTTGCTCCAGGGTCACCTGCAAGGCTGTCTCCAACAAGAGCGACCCCTGACTCCGTGCCAACCGCTGCACCCCCATACTCAGGCATGGACACAGCAGGCTCAGGTTGAAATCCTGAGGAAAAGTGAAGGAGCAAATATGGTAATATTAAGATACAAAGAATTAAAGACAAATGTTAATGACGCTGGAATAGACTGAGTGTCTCTGAGCGCTGCACAACATTATTAATCAAGAGCTAATAGGCAACAGATAAATCAAACAACTGCGCAATTATAACTGTGGGTGCTCTGGGTCAAAAAAATACAAATAGCCAATGACAATTGGTTGAATACTGATGGGCTGATTTATATCTAAAGTTACCTTGCAGCTCATGATACTGAAGAGATCAGCAGGAGGTAGTTTGGTGAGCAGTTCTGTTGTCTCCAACAGGGAAACATCTCCACGAAGACAGCACTGAGACTTCACCAGCGCCACATACCACTCCTAGAAACAATAAAAACAGTTTGCTTGATCCCATAATGGGGGTCCTTTTCCCCCCTCTGCATATATACTGTACTCACCTTATCTGCAATGACCAATTCAGGAGCAGGTGGTGGATCCCCATCTAAGGGGTGTGATGTCACAGGAGGGGTGGGGCTTCTGGTGTCAGCAACAGTGGCTCTGAACCTGTCCAGCAGGGAGTAGAACCTCTGATGCCTGTGAGAGAAGAAGAGAAAAAAAAAAAAAAAAAGAAATTTTAATAGAAGATTCATTTGGGAAATCCAAATAATTCATTGTAGTAACAACCAATCCTCAAATGGAACAAGTCACATGCAAGACAGAAGCAACAAGCTACACCGCAATTCTCCAAAATGTGTAGATGTACACAATGTAATAGAACACATAGATAGAAGAGGATTACCTCTGAGCCAACCCACTGCTTTGGAGATATTCCTGGATCCTGTCCAGTTCCTCCACAGGCAGCTGGGCTATGCTGTTCTGAAAGGTGGAAGGATAAATACAATCAAATAAAAGTGCATTTTTCCTGAGTAAAGGGTTAGGGTTTGCATCTAAGATTGATGATCTAATTATATTAGAGAGTCTCCCACCTGTATGACAAATATATCTTCAACTTACAAATTAATGCCTGTGGGACAAACGTCAAACAGAGAGTAAGCTGTACCTGTAGTGTCTCAGCCAGCAGCATCTCCACCCTGCGACACGCCAGTGTGTCCACCATGCGAGCCAGAACCCTGAAAGGTGTACTAAGCAGCTTGTCCACATACAGCATCAGCAGGGATCCAGACTGACTCAAGTGGATGCCCTCCAAACACTGCAGCGTCTTCTTCAACATAGTAGGCTGCATGAGGAGGACAATGAGAAAGTCAGCAGCTGGAAAGTGAAGACGAGAGGCAGTGAAGGTGAGTAGTAAGTAGGGGGAAAAAAAAATATTGCCAGAGTTTCAGAGCTTGGTGAACACTAAATTGATAGAATAGACATGAGATTATAGTAGGATGGTCAAAATAACCATGCAGGCAATTGACAAAAGGGGTGTTATCTCACAGTGGTGAGGTTGTCACAGCGGGACTGGATGGCCTGGATGAAGAGGCCGCTGGCAGCTGAGTTGCGGTGTACAGCGCTGATAAAGTCCTGCACTGGAGGCTCATGGGAAAGACTGATGAGATCACGTACATGGTTGACAATCAGCCAAGTGAGGTGCTCTGAGTCGTGGAGGTTTTGACACTGAAAATGTCAGCAAAAACAGCAACAACAACAAAAAAAACCCAAATTAACATTTGTCTTGGAACAACTGTTGCACACCTTTTTGCACAAAGGCACTGCATGATCCTGCAGTTTTCAGCAGTAGCAGAATCAACAAGTGTGAGTAAATGTCAACAGTGCCGCTAGATTGAAATGATGGGTCCTTAACAACCTCATCAAAAAGCAGCTAACATCGGGCTTCTGTTTGCCATTGCTGCAGTCTGCATTTAGACCCAAATCAAATCACCTGATGTTGAAATCAACACTGATGCAAACAACACCTGGATGCTGTTATGAACACACAAACGTAGATAGGTCTGTCAGCTGTTCGGCCCAACACTGTGGCTACACTGAGTAGAAGGCAGCGCATCAGCCCTGAAATTTTAAAAACACAATCTCCTACCCATGTGCCTAACACACAGGTAATAATACTTTTACAGGAACATTCTGGTCAAGTTTGCCCCTTTTGGTGAGACTTATTCACCATTGCAAGCAATGTCATCACAGATAATTAGCTTTCATTAGCAATGTAACCCTCATAAAAGTAAAAAACTAATTTTGGTGGGCATGCTCACCACATAGTCACAGAAGAGGATAAGGGCTCCCCTGTGCACAATCTCTCTGTTGACCATTGCTAACCGGAACTCAGGCTTGCCCTCTTCAACTTCCCCTGATGAGTGAGGGCTCAGCAGCTTTGTACATGAGAGGCTGTGTCCCCTGATGAAAAGAAGAGGACACAACTAGGATGACTGAACTGAGGATACAATGGGGCATTTTTATTATTATTATTTTTTTAAACACACTTTTACACAATACACACTGAGGTCTAACCTTGGTGTCTGGTGCACCTCAGCCCACCAGGAGTAGTTGGTGTAGTTGATGATGAGGAGAATCTGACACCAAAGGAGCACCAGGGAGGGGTGGGTGGTGATGAGGCACTGTACCATGCTGTTTAGACCCTCTAAGGTGTAGAAAAGGCTGGCCTCAGTGCCACTTTGTCCACTGCCACTTTCGCCTTTCAGGAGCCGACTGGCTGCACCCGTAATCCTGCGAAACATTCCTGAGGGAGATGGAAGAGGTAAACAATTTCCATAGTATTAGACAATTAACTACATCAAGCAGCAGCAGCCATACTTGATAAAAAGACAATTGCTCACCACTTTTGAAGACATGTATGAGGCACATGAGCAGTGTGCCCAGCTGCTGGCAATAGAAGGTGTGTTGTTGCTCTGTAATGTCCACTTTAACCTCTCTGGAGGAAATGTCATCCAACAACACACCTACCAGCTGGAGGAGGAACCTACATGAAGGGGGGTGGGAAGGTGGAAAGGGACATTTCAAGTCAGAGTCATAAATGAGTGGCAAAGTGGTAGAGAAACCAAGTCAAATCACTAACCTTGCAAATGTTTCCTCTGGTAAAGCTTTTTGTGCCTCACTATTAGATTCCAGGTTACAGAATGCATCACCAGCAGGTGGGTCATTTAGGGAGGGGCTCAACTGATGGAGGCAACGAATTGTGTGGCAGGAAAGGAGATGTGGAGTCAGTGAGAGCTCATGGACCCGTGAGAGGACAATGTCCTCAGTGGACTGGGAGACAAGTACCCTGAGCACTGCAAGGATACCGGACACCCACAGCTGGACGGTAGCTACTGATGCCTGGAGGAGCAAGGAGTTTCAAGTCAGGCATTTTAGAAATCTACCAATCAATCACTTAACAAAAATAAACAAATAAATAAAATAATGCGTTAAAATAAAAAAGAAAGACAATAGGAAAAAAGAAAGTCAGCACATGTCTTTGTGCAGGTTAAAGTAGCAGAGGACAGTCTCACCATGGTGGCTGGGATGGTGAACATACTTTTAAGCAGCATGTCTACAGGCCTAAGAGAAGAGGGTGCAACAGTCTCAAACAGTGTGTTCAACACGCCCAGTGCCTCCGGAGAGTCAAGATGCATCTGTGTGTGGACAAACAGACATGTTCCCATTAGCAGAACAAGTCATTGTAAACAAATGTACACATTATCTATCAGCATGTGCTTTAATAACATGCATGTATTTTACTACCTGTTGCCTGGCAATCATGGGAAGTATGACATCAGCAATCTGCCTTGACAGTCTCTTCCACTTGTCCTCATTCTCTTTGTGACACTGCTGCAGTACAAGGATGAACATCTCCAGCACCTATAAAACATGGGGGGGAAAAAAAAAAAAAAAAAACACATGAAAGAGACTGGGGGGGTTGGGATACTATTACAACAGCCTGCTGTGTGTCTATGTATTTGCATACCTGATGGTACTGTATGAGCCTGAGCAACATGGAGACCACCACTTCTTTCTGCGTATCCAGCTCTTTACCTGCATCTGCTTTGTTTGAGCCCCTCAAGACAAACAGGTCATGAACTATTGGCTGCAAGGCTGGGATGGCTGCAGAGGAATGTAAGTACATCAGCGATTAACAGATCATCTACACAGAAAAAAAACATAAAACAGCTCATTCTTAGCATTTCCAAAAGAAAAATTGTGAGCTGTGCATATTATTTCCATTCCTCTCACCATGCGTGACAGCTTTCCTGCCACTTGCCATAATACCATCACACAGCTGGATGATCTTGGGAATGCTGATAATTTGCTTGGAGTGGTAGCGCTCATATGACAACAGGACCAGGAAGAAAAAAATGTTTGGAATGATGGCCTCCGAGTCTCTGTATTAAAAGTATAATTCAGCATTATATCAGTTCACAGGGGGGCTGAAATCAACTCAACTCATACAACTAACCAATATTGAGGTTTGAAGGGGTTCAGTGGCAACAACCTACCTGAACTGCCCAACTTCAATGTACTCAAATTGCTTCAAGACAAAGCCTATGAAGACCTGAGACAAAAAAAAAGTTTCTCAGTTAAGCAAAGTTCCACAAGGTGAACCTGAATTCATGCAAAGTACAAATCTGTGTTTGATCTGTTCAACCTGATCAGAGTCCAGAAGGCAATAGTTGACTCGGAGCTGCACAAGCTGGGCTAGCAGGTCCAGGACTTGTCTCTGCAGGGCTACAGAGGTGCTGGTTGTGTACTGCTTCAATGCTTTGATCACTAATGGCTCAAATAGTCGAATGTGGTTGTGGATGGCATTCTGGGGGGGGGGAGTGTTGATGCAGGACATGTTTTTAGCTTATCACATGAAAAACTTAAAGTTGAGAAAGTAGTAGGATCATGCAAGTGTACCTTGTCTCCTCTGTGCCGTGTTGCATTTGCAATGTTGGATCTCAGCTGATTGGAGGCTTTCTGCATTACATCAAACCATCTAAAAGTGGAGTTAGAGTGTGAGTAATGTCCCACATATTTCATGCAAACTTATCACCTGCACACAAATGACAGAAGTCTGCTTGTGTGTAACAGCTCACCCAGAGGTGTCCTGCTCCTGTTCAGCCTGCACCATGTTGCGGAGACTGGCATCAGCAAGAGCTTGGGTAAAGTGTGTATAGGGTGCCATGAAGCAATAGTGGTAGAGGCCTGGGCGCAGGCTGGATGAACCTAGACGCAGAGCTTTGCCCTGGGAACGGCTGGGCCCACTCAGGACACCCTCGTACTGGGACGCCAGGTTGGTGCCAAAAAGGGTTTTCAACAGCTGAAGAAAGGGAAGTCTCACATTACCAGAGAACACACACCACACCCCCCTGTAACATGGCAATTCATTTTTGCCCTCTGCAGCGGATATTAGTTTTGCTTGATTCCTCTAATACTTCCAGACACACCTGACGCAGAGATAAAACATTAAAACATGCAGTGCTTGTTTAAGTTAAGTTGCTTTTCTTTGAAATGTGTTCTTTACCACCCCCATACTTAATTTATCCCCAAAAAGTCAAAATGAAAAAAATTTTTTCCCCTGGGTCTCAGGAAGATACCTGACTTCAACTAATTTTAAATAGGATTTGAAGTATCTGAACAAATGTGTTCAAACAGTACTTCAAACAGTAAATATTTGTTTAGTAACTCAAGTCCTTTTCTTGAAATAAAATAATTACTTTCAAGATATTTTATAAGTCGGTGTGTTTGGTTTTAAAACCATTAGTGTTTACTAAGGACCACCATTTCTGCCCAAGGATTAACAACAAAGGGCCTAATATGTTTAATATATTTATTTAAAAAGAAAAAAATGAATATTTATTTCATATGATATTCACTGTTAAACTGAGAATTATATGATGAATATATTGAATATTAAGTAATTAATAATACAACAGGCAAGATGACACCCATCTACTCTAGTGGCATTTGAATCTAAATATGAATGTGTGGAACCATCGCACAGGGAAACCAATGCCTGTAAAGGCCCTGTCGGCAGGAACCAGCCTCACTCTGTGTGGAGTCATGCCAGTTGCAGCACACTGCTCAGTGCTGGAAACAAAGACTTCCACACACATAACCCCCCCACCCCCCCAAGAAAAAAAAAGTACATGACCCAAAAACATGCATTTCTAACCTGTTGTACACAAACTGTAGCCATGGTTGGTTCTCGTGAGAAGCAGGACTTGAGGTAGCCCAAAATTTCCTCCACACACTGACAAAAGAAATAAATAAATTGTATTCAAATGATTTCATTAAATAGTACAGTGTTTTTTTTTCTTAAACCAAATACCACATAGTTCCCATTTACACTTAACACGGATGACATCCAATAGAGCTGATCCTATCTTTACCTTGCCGATGTCATGTAGTGTAGCTAGCTCCAGCAGCTGAGACAGAACATCTAAAGTTGCACGTAAGAAACCTCCAAACTTCTCCTGGCTACTGTGGAGGTCCAATGTGACCTAGGACACAAACCAGTACCTTTTAGACTGAAAAGTCCTTTCCTGCCACATGGGGAAGTGTTTTAAAAACAGGTGGATGGTCTAACCTTGTAGTTGGCTTGTGTTGCCTTGAGGACATCATAGAGCTTGAGGTAGGGTGGCAAGTGGTAGAAGCTGCCAAGGGTTGTGGATTTGTTTAAGGCTGCTGACCCTGTGCTATCTGCTGGCCTGCCTGTGTAGTGAAACATGAAAATAAGAGGACAGTATGATAAAACAAAAAACTACGCCCTTAAACATCAACACGTGCCTGCGGAGTGGTAAGGTCGCACATGTACCTGTGTTGACTTCGTTGCTTTTCTTTGGGCTCATTGGAGCAGCACTGGGCTCAGCGGCTTCCTTGTCTTTGCCTTTCCTGCGGATGGGACTGAGGGAGGGGGTGTTGCTCAGGGATGGGAGAGTGGCCTAAAATGAACAAGGCACACTAACTGAACTCGATACAACAGCTTTCCCGTAGATGCATCTTGAGTTGAATATGTGGCTAGAAAGAACTGGTTTAATTATGTGAACTCACTCTCAGACTTACTTTTACTGCTGGTCCTGGGGGTGTGTCGTCCAGAACATGGGCACAGATGTTGAGGATCTTGAGTAAGTGGGAGAAGAGCTGTTCCACCATGGCCACCAGGGAGCGCTCTGACAGCGCCGCCCAAGGCTCCTCCATCTTATTTGAACCTCCACTGGCACCAGGGTTCCCACTACTGCCTTCCTCTTCTCCAATCCATGGGTTGCGCATGCATTTAGGAGCCACAGCTGCAAACATGATAAGACAGGTTAACCAGCAACAGGTTAGCAACAGCTACGTTGAGCTGCGTTAGTGTGTTTGGAAATACAGTACAATTGGAAGCTATGTGAGCATTGTTTAAATTTGTATACATAAGACCCACCGGCAAGCAGATTGCCAGAAAGCAAAAGTGCATCCTGATGTGCAGAAAGATCTAATGGAAACCAAGCAGAGGACAGTAAGGAAAGGACCATGTTGGCCATCCCGACTGTCAGAGTCCTACGCTCAGTGTCTGGAGCAGATGAGGTTGTAAAGGAGCTTGAAGCACTGCTGGGCTGCGACAGACTGGGGAAGGAAAGGAAAGTGAGGATAAAGTATTGCTGTGTGGCATATGATGAAACAAAAATGGCATTAAATGTAAACGTTCATGGGGAGAGGGAACACTAACCTGAGGGCCCTGCCCCTGCTGCGGTTCAAGCTAGAGCGGGAAGAAAAGCTGCTACTGGAGCTAATATAGCCACAGTGCCAGCCTGTGCTCCAAGTGCATACAGGGAAATTTGAAGCTAGGAGGCACAGGGCCTCACAGCAGCCAAACTGCCGAGAAACACAGATTTTATTCAAACATGTTATGAAAGTAGAAGAGTAAAAGATCTCAAAAAGGTGACACTCCAAATATGTGTTGAAACTTACAGTTAGGGCTCTGGAGGTAGACGAGGTAAATGCATGGGAGACAGCACTAACAACTCTGGACAAATTGTTCTCCAACGTGACATCAGACACAGTGTTGGATAGGTTGTAGCCTCTATATGTCCTACAAGAGAAGGGTTCAGATTGTGTGGTATTGATATATACATGTATGAGCTGTGTAACTGAAGTTGTGTGTGCGCATATATATATATATATATATATATATATATATATAAAACAAAAAGTGAGCCTTTTTTATATAAAAGGCTCACTTTTTGTTATTCACGACTGAAAGAAAGACCAACACTACAGCGCTGAGAGTCTGAACAATAAAACACACTGTAGGCTGTGGGTGATCAAGATCAATACTGACAATATGACACTGTCATTGACACTGGTTTTTGTGTGTGTACCTTGTGATAGTGGTAACAGTGAACTGTGAAGGGGGTTGTGTCTCATGCATAAGCAGCTGCAGGTAAACGGAACTCTGGTCCCGAGCAATAGCCACCACTGGGTCCACCTGCCCCTGGTCACAATCATAGAACAACTTGGGAACCAGTCTGATGAAAAGATGGACACAGACACAAAGAATTAGTCAAGAATCAGCAAAAAAGCAAGAATGCTTTGAGTTGAATAAAGTTGTACTGATTGGAATTATACTAACATTGATAAAAATATGCCTGTTTGCAATAAATTGTAAATCATACACAATATGTTCAACACAGACTATGGATATGGTGTACCTGCTGACAGCAGAAGCAGCCACATGTCGTACTCTTGGGTCATCATCTCCCAACAGACGAATGACTACATCATTCAGGACCCTTTGCTGCAGCTGCAGCCGCTACATGAGGATCACAGAATAGGCAAATAAAGCTGAAGATAATACACCCTGAGAGCATGTTGTGCATTTGTGCATGAAGACTTACATTTTGCCGAAAAGAGAGCACATGGAAGATAGCTTACCCCAGTGTAGTGATGATCTCCTTTGTGCAAAGCCTCAGTTTTCCTCTCCAGAAAATGTAGTAATCTAAAATGGTGATTGAAAATTAAAACATTTAAATTGTTTGAAGAACTAAAATATAAAATTGATCATACCGGAAGTCCATCTCAGCCAGGGTCTCCAGGAGCTCCGTTCGAACGAGCCAATAGGGTAAGTCCCTCAGAGCGAGAAGGTCTATCACTAACTGCAAGCCCAGCTCACTCAGGGTACTGCTGCACACTGTCATGATGCAGTGCTGCAACAAATTACAAAGTCATAGGTAAGACTCAAACACAAACATGAGGATCAATACACCTTTACAAAAGTGCCTTACCCTTACTGCAGAGCAAGCCATCTTACAGGTAACAGAGGATTCGTCTTTAAGAGCTTTCCGGAGCAAAGGCACCAAGTCCACCAGGGACAGAGGGTTACCTGGACAGGAGAAATAGGTCGGATGATTCCAGGCATTCAGCATCTCAGCACTGCGCAAATACTCAAATTAGAATTACACAAACCTGTTGCACTCTGCACACTGGCCAGCCAGGTATGTATGTTGTAACGAGTTTTGGTGAGAGCGGCCTGCATGATGACTCCACAGAGGATGGCTGTGGCCCCTCTAATCTGTGGGTCCCCATGGTCAATGAGACACAGCACATCACTGATATACTGCTGCTCTGCAAGGGGGGACACATTACAGAAGTCAGAAATACTGATTACCTTAAGCACATTCCTGTTTTAAGTCTGTCTAAATACATAATGGCATTCCGTACCTTCAGCTGGAACGCCGTCCAGCGGCTCCAGATAGAGGGAGTTAAAGAAGGCTTCAGGGTGTAGTGCTGCTGCTGCCCCAACACAGCTGACCGCCAGGGCCTTCACACTCACTCGCACCTCTTTGTCATGGATCAGACCTTAAGAAACAGAGAGAGATTTTAATGGAGAGGGATTAAGATTTATTCAAATTCGAATTAACCCAAACTTTTCTTAAATCTGAATATGAAAAATACACAGCACAACTCACCATTTTTCTGTCCTGTCAGAAGGAAGGAAGCAGCAAGGAGCCGTACACAGTGCACCAGTGGCTCCACCCCCTCGTCTGTATAATGGCCAATAGGACCTTTAATCCGTGATGGCTGACACGCAGACAGAGGAGACACAGATTAATTTTTTTTGTCTTGCTCCCCTGCCACTGAAACACTTGCAGTTTACTTGTAGAGCTGTGCCTTTACCTTGTTGTCAGGTTCAGGTTCCGCAGGTTCATCCTTTGGTATGAAGCGGTCAACACTGCTGTCTGAACCCTGCCGGTTGTGACCTCTGCCTTCAAACAGATGAGGCTTGCTCAGAGCTGCACACAGACAAAGAGTCCTTAACGATGATCCAGGTTTCTCTTACGAGTACAGCCTGCCTTTTTGAATGTGTTTGTGTGTGACTTTGTAAGGAAACGCACCCAGTGCTGACTGTAGGAATGGTTCTGGTGGTTCTTCTTGGGAGGACGGTGCTGCTCCTTCATCTTCTTCATCCTGTAGTGTTCCAATCTGCATCCCAGAGTACTGACTCTCACTGCCGTCCAGTACCTTATGCACAGACAGAAAACAATCCCCAGAGGGAAACTAAACTCAGCTTTGCTATTCCACAAATTAAATGTAAATGCAACCGCATGCAACAGACACCTAGAGTTTAGACTCACTGAGTTAGACACAACACAGCAAATGACTAAAACTGTTGCTCTGTTAACACTCTACTGATCCATGCTTGGGTCTTACACAATTTACAGCAAATCAACTGCATACAGGGAAAAAAAAAAGCACAGGCTTCAATTGTGTTTGCCACAATCCACCAGAGGGGGAGCAAGCTTTTGATCCAAACTATTCCACTCTGATATTCATTTCCCTAGATTAGGCATGTCTTATTATTACTTTTATTTTCAGATACACGACTAGAAGTATGCTATTTTTGTGTCCTCTGAATGACCTTTTACAGAGAACTAGTTTGGAGAAAAGATTTTTTCCTGCGAAGAGGCATCTATTTAGAAATGTTTTTTTTTTACTCCAGGTTTGCCTTCCACTGGAACAAAAGCCTGTCAAAGCATCACAAAGGGGTAAAGGGAAAACAATTAAAGGATAGATGGCCGTCGTGCTTATAGTTTTAAGCTTGATGGCAAGCAGGAAACATGGGTAGTCAGGGTTGCTTGTTTTAACAAAGGCCTTTCAAAAGGCATCTACTTTTTTGGAGGGCAATTACTGGAAACAGGAAAAATAAGGGGCATAATGTCGTGTCAGTGATGGCACAGAGGAGGAAAAGGCCATAAGCAGGAAGAGATTCTGTGCATGGGGTGAGACTAACAAACGAGCAAAAGTAGAAAGAATGACGAAAGCCAAAACTCTCCAGACAAGCAAGCCCCTCCCACTCGATTTTACAGTATCCAATTGGCTGACCTTGTCACTAGTGCTAGAGGAGGAGGTAGCATAGAAGGAAGAAGAGGAGGAGAAAGAGAAAGAAGAAGACGAAGAAGAGGCAGTGTAGATGGAAGAGTCACTGTCTGTGGCATCGGGACCCTCGGTGGAAGTTGGCGAGGGTGGGGATGGCTCAATCACCCGCGGCAATGGAGTGCGCGACTGCGGCGAATGGGGAAAAGCATAAGGGTGAAAGGGGTGGGGTCAAGATCATAGAGGTAGAATTGTTAGAATGGACAATCCCACAACACAATGCCTCCAGAGGGTTGCAGGTTCACGTGACCAGCTTCTAAATAATCAGTGGGCTCCATCTATGGTCTGTTCAATGCGCTGAGGAGTAGATGTGACAATTTATGGTGTGTACAGTACTGTACAGTTGACGTCATGTTTTATCCAAAAAATACAAAAATCTATATTTTCAAAAAGATTTTGCGTTGAAGCAGGTCTGTTGATTAAGGCTATAACGAGGTTGGGGACTGTCCAACATGTGTGCTCGCATTTCTATTTTATACTTAGAAACACTGGCTAACTGCAAACACAACAGCACCCCAAGGCTTTTGGGACGGCCCTCGTTACCTGAACATCAGTCAAATTCTGTAAGTGGATCATACACGTGCAGCTTGCTGACAACAGCCTAAAAATATTTCAGAATTTGAACTAAATCCTGCACAGAAAGATACTTGACTGCCTAAACACTGTGATATCTTATAAAGGGGGGGTGGGGGGTTAAATCGAGGACAGACTTAAATACACCCTTTTGTAAAAGCTGCAATTACTGTTTTCCAATTTTAAAAAGGTAATTAAATAAAAATTGTAATTGCATTAAAACTGAAAGAGAGCTTAATTTTTAGTCTCTGTTTGCTCAGAACTGTATCAAGCAGAAGTAGACTTTTTTTCTGGTCCATTCTACAAATCCTAATTCTATGAAGCATCATTCATAAACCAGGTACATGGTCATTGCACTGTCTCAGACACAGTGGTGATAATAGCATTACGTGTGTTTAGGTCTTTCAATATCAAGCGAAAAGCAAAGTACTCTGTATTACACGCACACAAAATCAAGTGCTGTGTCTTCACAGCACAGTTCCTGAAACTAATCATATCTCACTTGTCTTCCCATACAGTCACACTGACCAGTTCTGCTACGTCTGAGGGAGTGACAGCTGAGTCTGGGCCCTCTGTGGTGGTTTGGGACGAGTCGCTGGGTGGGAGTGAGCAATCATTAGTGCCTAGCAGAGTCCCACCCTGTCCTAAGGGCCCTCCCTCCGGTGTGGCATTTTCTGGTGTGGTGTAGTCCGCTGTCTCTGGGGTAATGTTTGCCCCACCACTGGAGCTTCGGCTCAGCATTTCCTCCTCATTGTCATTGGGCGACTCTGGAGTGTCTGATGCTGATGTACCGCCGCCACCACCACCCTGTTCTGAAGAGGCACTCAGGTCCACAGAGTCTCCAGGCTGCAGGGTATGCTGGGAGGAGCGTGGCTGCTCAGTGATAATGTCCACCTGTGATGCAGAGGAGCTGTCTGCACCAACAACTGATGCTAGGAGGAAGGAAATACAAAAATTCATTTTTTTCAGTAACAATGTATTGTTGGTGATATGCAATTGCCAGGTACTATGTATTATGTGAGATAAATCTTACCTGTGAAGGCCCCAGTAGTCACCTCTGTCTTCTCAGGATCATCCTCTAGCCCATCCTCCTCTCCAGAAAGTATTTTGCCTGGAAACAATGTTTAATGTCCATAAAATATCTCAACATTAAGACCAGTAATAGTTAAGTGAAGTTCTCCTCTACAGTCAGTATATTACCTTCTGGGCACATTTAGTCTATTTTCAAAGCTTTATCTTAAGGTCAAAAGGCCTTTTCCTTTGAAACTCCACTATATGAACTATTTAACTGCTATGTTAGTTTGCAGTGCTGAGCATAGTGGCACTTGTGTCATAACACAGTAATTTAACAGTTCAAAATTTTGTTTTAAAGGACAGTTCAAAACATAGCATACACGTAAATTGATTTTAGCTTTTTTTTTTTTCCTGTGACCATATTTTGAAGTGGCTGAAAATGTCTTTCTTCTGTCCCTATCTACGGCAGCACATCACCCAGCTCCTGTGCTGCTCCCAGCTGCTCCTCTAAACCAGCAGCATGTAGATCTGACTCTGCTGCAGCAGCTGCAAAAGGAGTACCTCATGCACTTCCAGGTCAAGCAACACTGACTATCATTTTGAGAAGATAAAACTGGGTGTGGTGAACTTACCCAACTAACTGAATTTTTTAACAACTGCCTGATTACCAATGGAAATTTGTGGACATACATATACATTAAAACTCAAACGTTAATTATCAAGAATTTAGAGAAACGCGAAGGGACCCAGTCAAAGGTAATTCTCCAAAGCCCTGACTGGAACTTCAGTAAAAAGGTGGAGGTGGGCAGTAGGGATAAATAGACTAGTCACCTCTCTGTTTCCTGAGAAGGAGCAGACTGCAGGAAGACCCTCCCCCAGCTGTAAATGGCAGGAAAACAGGAAGTAGAAACAGGAGGTGAGGAAGAGAAAGCAGCAAAAGCTCAAAAGGACTCGTAGGAAACAGAAACCATTACAGGGAACTAGTCAGCAAGCAAAGAAAAAGGCCACAAACACAGACCAAAGCAGAAATTGTGGAGCGCCAACACAGTTTGGTTGACTAAATGTGAAAGTCAGTTTTGGCTAACGAATTAAACTCAACCTGGCCCAAATGGACTTATGTCCCTGTTTCCAGCAGACTACTTCCATGCATGTTAAGTTGTTTAGGAGGGATAAGATTTATGAACACAGTCTTAAGCTTACCAATGAGCTCAAGGATGCTGCCAGAGCGTGCACGGCTTTCTGTGTCCTGGCGAAACACAGCGGCATGTGGAATGCTACCAGCGGTGATGAGCATGTGCAGGAGCTCTGGTGGTGGAGTTCTGAACACCTGCTGCAGGAGCTCCAGAGCAGCGGTGACCACATTGTGATCCCAATGCTGTGTGTAGTGTAACGTAAGCTCATACACCTTGAAACACACAGAAAGTTCTTTTAAGTGTCATTTCACTTTTTGGACAGATAATCATACAGATCATGACTTTCTTCTCCTTACCTGTAGCAGCTGCTCAGCCGTTGGCTGAACATCGGCCTCTTTCCTCATGACTCCAAAGCTTCCTTTCAGGCTGGTTGTGTTAACTTGCTGCTGCAGCAGAGGCATCAGGTAACGGAGAGTTAACAGCACCCCCAGAATTAGGTGGCTGGGATGCTCCTCGTCCACTGGAACCAAAAGCCCTGGCAAACGGAAAAAAGTTCAGGGTGAGCCTTTGTTTTGAAATCTCTCTCGGGGTACTCTGAGTAACTAAAAAACAGTCTGATATTCCACTAGTTTAAAAAAAAAAAAAAAAAAAAAAAAAAAAAAAGTCAGCTGAAGTAAGATTAGTGTCAACTTAAAAAGTTACAGAACTAGGAGGTATGACCTACCCAGCAGCACATTAAGGAGCCAGGTGTAGAAATAGCTAGTGCGTCTCGAGTGTTGGCACACACTGACTGCTGAACTTGCAGCTGTCCGTCTGATGGTTGGGGAGCTGGACTTCAGATTGGCCACAAAAGACTTCAGCAGTACCTGCAAATACATTGTTAGACTAAAATTAAAACGTGCTTGTAGGATCAGCAGATGTTCATATGTCGAGGCACAAGTGGTCTCCACTTTCCTCTGTCTTGTCAGGCACGAATGGAATTGGTGCATTGCATCCTGTGTTTCGTTTTTTTTTTTGTTTTTTGTTTTTTTTTTGGGGGGGAGTTTTGAAGAAACGACTAACCCTAACCCTGTCTTTCAAAGCTAAATGTTTCTACAGGGCCAAAATAGGTCAAATGTTATTTGGGCTCTACTGTGCAACCTCAGGAATAGAATTTTACATCAAGTAGTATAAAATTACTTTCAGCTAAACAAATTTTCTGACAAGCTGGAGCAGACAGGAAACAACAATCATCTGAGGCCAAATTAATTTTCGATTCAGATACCTTGATCTCGCCATCGTTGGCAAAGTGTCCCAAAGCTGCCATAATCTTGGGCATTGCTGCAGCCAGAGTCTCCTGCACTGTCTCTTCCTGCCGCTTGGTGATTCTGGTGAGGCATGGCAACAAGTTGACCAGATAGGGTCTGGAGAGAGAGAAAGAGGTAAACAAAAACAAACATAAGTAAAAGACTTTTTCTGCTTTACAAAACACACAAAATAAGTTAATAAATGAAAATATAGTTAGCTTCAGTAAGGTGGCAGTCCCAAGACTGGGCTCTAGACTGTGGCATACTGTTACTGAATCATGGTTGCCATGTGAATGAATTAAAGACATTAACAGGCATTTGTGCTTATACCTGCATTTCTGTGGTCTGATGAGGTGGGCAAGCTCAGCAAACCTCCACAAAGCTGCCCTCAGACTCCGAGAGGCACCATTCTACAGAGGCACAACGCTCATTAAATTTCATCCAATATCCAACAGGAATTACCTGGTTTAAACTACACATGAAACCAAACCAGAATAACCAGAAGCAAAGCGTAATGCCACTGCTTTAATAAGGGGCTTGCAAATACAAACTTTGATATAACCTTTTTTATTTCTTTGTACAGCTCCAGCTGCAGTCGAGGCAAGTTTGATTCCATCAGTGCCTGATAAAAAAATAAACTGCCATTATGAACAATAGGAATGATTCAGCAATTAAAACTAGCAACAATAACCACTAGCTAATTTCGATAATTACACTTACTCAATTTGAATTAAAAACATCACATCATGCATAATATTCTATTAGTGTACCATGTCTACAGTGGGCCCTGAACTCGGGAGAATTATTTGAGGCTGGCTAAAAGTTTATAGCTTCCTGCTTACTTTGATGATTTTGTTCAGGCACTCATCGGCTACCATTCGGACATCTGATTCGCTGTCATCACTGCAGAGCAGGAACATCTCCATGGCAATGCCCAGCAATTTCTGAAACTCTGGAGAGGTTCTGTTCACAAAGGCGTAGAGGGAAAGTCAAGGGAACATCCTTACACAGAAAAATAATGGCACTTACATTATACATTATTTGGCATCACAAAAGTCATTTCCATTCAGCTGCATTTCAGTCAAACATCTTTCCCTCTCTCACACAGACACAAGGCTTACTGCACAAACACACATCAGTTAAGAAGAGATCAATTTAAATACTTAGTTGCTAGATAGTTTGGAATTTATATGATGCGATGGGGTAGCACAGCGGCTAGTGCTGTTGTCTCACAATAGGAGGGTCCTGGGTCCAGTTCCCAAGCCTGGGGCCTTTCTGTGCAGAGCTTGCATGTTCTCAGGTACTCTGGTTTCCTCCCACCGTCCAAAGACATGCATGTTTAGGTGAATTGGTGCCTCTAAATTGCCCATAGGTCTGAGTGTGAGTGTTTGTTCGTCCCTGTGTGTTTCTATGTGTTGGTCCTGCGATGGACTGGTGACCTGTACAGAGCGTATCCTCGTGCAAAGAATGAATGAATGATGGGATGGGATTTTAGAGGAAAATCATAGATGAATTTGGTCTAGACTAGTTCTTATTACAAAAGTGAGAGGAAAAAATACTTTTGTTAAAAGGACAAAACCAACCTCAGAGACTGAGCCACAATATTTTCACAAATTGTCAGACAGTGGGTCAC
Organism: Echeneis naucrates; assembly: GCF_900963305.1. Lineage (NCBI taxonomy): Eukaryota > Metazoa > Chordata > Actinopteri > Carangiformes > Echeneidae > Echeneis > Echeneis naucrates. The sequence continues at coordinate 8,532,689 of NC_042511.1, forward strand.
CCTGTCCTTTTTTGTTGCAGCCTGCTCCTTTTTTCTGTGAAAGAAGAAATGGGGAGATCATGAGGAGAAGGAACTGAGAGCAAGAGGCAGAAAAAAGGAAAGATTGTAAAAAAATATTACATTTCTGAGTCAGAGCCTCTCTGAAAGTCAAAAGCCAGAAATCTTAATTAAATCTCTTGCTAATAGTCAAACAGCACAAATAAAAGAACAGAAGAGATGATAAATCAGAGTCACCCAATAAAATGCTGCAGCCCACTGCTCACTTCAAAGAGATCCATGAGGACATAACAACAATCACACTGAACGTTTAAGATTATGATAAATCTAACAGTGTTCTTGATTACATTAACAAAAGTCTATTAAAAATGCTTCAAAATTTATTCCCCACTGCACTTAACCATTAAGTAAACATCAAAGTGAAATGGTAGCAGCAGCGTAAACCCTGTCACTCATTTTGCAGGTTTTCTCAGAAAGAAACTAAGCACCAACATTTATAGTTATGGTATCACTGCATCATCTAACAGTAGATGTGTTTGAGGCCATGTCCATGGATACATACTACTGCAAATGATACAGGGTAGGAGGATTAATGCTGGCTATAGATTCAGAGCAGAATTTGTTTCAGTGTGTGCAAATAGGTTGTAATCAGTGTTATCAGTGGTTACATTAGTGATCAAGAAAAGTGAGCTCCTTGTAAAAACCATCCAGATACTGTTGTGCAAATACAACAATAGAATTTGGTGACACCAGGTTAGAGATGAGCAAAGTTTGCCACTGCACAGGTCACATGTGATAATGACACAGCACCTGCCAAATTAAATTTTGGCTGACTTGATCACAACATGCAGAACTCTCAAACAGGAGAAGGAATGATAATCTTCTAAGAGCCAGGCTGCTGCAGCTTTGGCACCACACCTGCCACACTGACAGCAGAAGCTCAATGTGTGATAGGAAAGACCTGGCTTCCCACTAAGCTGAGTTCTTACTCAAAATGTAAACACACTGAAAGAAGAGATATAGCAGCATTCCGGCTAATGGTTCTGAGCTATTAGATGGAAAATGGTTTGAACACAATGTTATACAATATTGCAAGGTAGATCTATGTATTTCAGATGCTAGAGAAAATTGTCCCTGACAAACTAAGTGGTTATACTATTCAAAAAAAAGACAGGAAAAAAAAAATCAGTGGGTTTAGAAGATATGAATATTTTTAAAAGGACCTCTGGACTGGCTAATGAGCCTGAAAGGCCTGTGAGTGCCGTTCAAACACGCAAACCACTTCAGTGCTGTGGACCATCATGTCAGTTCATGTGGATGGCACAAAGATCCTCCGAACAAGATTGACGACGGAGAATAACACATTTAAGGACGTGATGCAGTCACTGCTTAAGGTGTCTGGCATGTGCTCCTCGAATGAAAAACATTGGTGTGTTGAGCAGGAGCATGCAAAAAGCATATAATACCACTTTCTCAATGGATCGGATCTGGATCAATTACGTCAGTCCCGGCGCATTACTGGGAAATGAACGCACTCCGTCATCGGCAAAAGTGGTTAAAACACGAGATGTTTGGTGTAGTTAAGTAAATATGTTTCGCTCATATTGCCGGCGTTGTTTCTCACGCAGAAAGCCTCAGCTGAGATGACTTCTGTAACAGACACGGACCCATTTAACTGGTCCCTGACCTTTTTTGCAGGTGCGTGGGCATCAACTGGCAAACGTCCTTTATGTCGGCTATCGTTCAGCTAGTCTGACCCACCAACCTGCCGAGCTAACACCCAGAAAACGTTAATATGAAGGAATTACGCCTCGTTAAGCATAGCTGAAAATGGCTGGCAAGCGACTGGTCTGCAAAGGAAGACACGTTTATATCACAGTTTAGACTCTTGGTGCTGCCTTGCATGTTAGCCTAAACTAGCTTGATGCTAACTGTTACAGCTGGCTTACCTGAGAGGCGCTAACGCTAGCTAGCGAGCCGAGCTACCTGTCCAGGCCAGCTCCTGTTCAGTCAGCGTGGGACTAAAATCTACTTACTGCCTCTGGACAAGCTCCTCGGCGGTCGGTGGTCCCTGTTGCTGCTGGAATGACTTCAGAGACTCAAAGGCCTTCATCAGTTTCTCCATGGTGGCCATTTTAGCATTCAACAGTAAGCAAAACTAGCTTGGCTGGCTAATATTTACTATGTCAGCTAACTAGCTAGCACAGTAGGGACAAGTTAGCGCACGGAGAGAGCAACGCGGTGCGTAGAGCGACGAGCGTGCTAACACTGCCCGCGACAACTACCACCGGCTCTCCGCTGTCTCTTCACGCAAGCCGGCTCTTATTCTTCCACGCTGTAACTCCTAGACGAGGATAAGGTCGGATGATAACAAGCCATCTTTGATGCAGCGTCGCTTCCACCCCCCCGACAAATCACACCGGGAAGTGGAGAGTGTGACAGCTTGACAGAGGCGGGGGAGGGTGCAGCCTCACTGGCCAATCAGACGACGGGGTTTTGGTGCGTGACCTAAGAAACAGCCAATGACTGCATCTGATTTTTTTTTTCGCCTTTTGTTGTTATTGTTACTATCACGGGACTCGCGGAGATCCAGATTGGAAAAACAGATTGGTGCAACACCGATACTGGAGCAGTGGCTATTATCAGTGCGTCAGGGAAGATCAGTGGAAGATGTGAGAGTGAGGAGGAAACACGTGTACTGAAATATAAGTGATCCCTTTTTCGCATTTCTTACCAAAGTTGTTTTAATGCCCGCCGCGTGAGACTCAATGGGAGTGAATGGAGAAGGTAAAACTGCCCGAAGTTAACATAAATTATAATCTGTAATTTCCTTATCGGTGAAGAAGGAGGCAGCAGTAGCAGCATCGGCGCCAGAAGTTCTTAGTTGGAGGAGCTGGATTTTTCATTCGGGGGGGGGTACGTATTTTAACTGTCTGTCGGTCACACGTAGACACACGCACGCTAGCTCTCTAGTATGCGCACATGATCAATCATACGCGCACACAGCCGCTCTGCGCTCTTGCGGGAGTGTTGGGATGTCTGCGGACGAGCTGTCATTCTGGTTACAGCTGATTACAGTGTTTTTACTTTTGCTTTGACCTTCTGCCCCCCCCCCACCGTCAGTGAGCAGCAGATGATTCAAGGCCACCAGTGAAGTGACTAAAGCGCCGACACTTCCTTACCTCATCTATGTTCATTTAACTGCAAAATGTGAGAGGACACAAATAAGAGAAGACACAGGTTTTTTTTTATACAAATGGCAGTGTATTATTTCATAATTACAAATGTCAGATATGGTACAACAACCAGTGATACAACTTGTACAAGAATTGACAATGACTGCAGTGGTTGAACGACGTGACTGTACAGATACAAAAAAAAAAGAAAAAAGAAAAAAAGACAGAAAAAAAAAAAAAAATCAATAAGTCCCAGGCCCACAGCGAATACCAATAATGCATTTGCCAATCCACCTTCCTTGGAAATATCACTCATGTGGACAAAAGAGTGTGACACCATTGAGGCCTTTCAGGCTTGTATCGGTGGTTATCCCAACACTAAACCCAAGTGACACAATGGCGCTGAGGATCTCCGACTGATGAACAATGCTGGTGTACGTCATCCCTCTTCTTTCAGGGGATTGTTACACCAACAGTGCTTCAGAGGAAGGCAGAGGGGAAGGAATGCTTGTTAGGTATTCAAACTGGGCCAACTCAGCTGGTCACCTAGCCTTTTATAAAGTTGTCCTCAGATACCAGTGAGATATGTTGGCACTATAAGGTTATCATTTACATATATAAGGAACCTGAAGTATTACAAACCAATACATGCTTAAGTAATAAAACATATGTATTTTTTTTTTAAAACAGGCATTAAAATGCACTTAGTGCGGACATTCAAAACTGTTGAGCTGTTTAAATTTCCTTTATGTCAAGGAATTTCTCTCAAGACGGACAGAAAGAGGAAGGCTGAAAAGGGATGGCACGTGAAAAATAAACAAGGTAATTGGCACTCATAATAAAGGCTGTCAGTCTTTCTTCAGTAAATTCATTGGCAAGACAAATTTGATTTACTTAGATGTTGGTTTTGGTATCATTGGCAAAAAGGTTAAAAACACTTCCTATATAATCATTGTCAAATCACACCATAGTGCAATGGAACTGAACATCTTTACTGCTATATGGAGGGTATAAGAGTAAAGTTACTTCAAACAATTACAGAGGCATGGGTGGCAAACACAGCTTTGTTTCCCTGTGAGATTAGAGCTTAGTTACATGATAGAAATACATCATTTACAAGGTTTTTGAGGCTAAAGAGCTAAAAGGCTAAAAATCTACATCGGCAAGAGAAATAAGCTTCAAAATGTGCCTGAGAGCCAAAAAAAACAAAAAAACAAAAAAAACTTCAGCAACAAATGTGAGCAATAGCTAGATGTACATGTTCACGTTTTGATTTTGACAAGGGTGCAAAAGGGGACAAAACTTTAGAAGGAGCAAGCACTCCAAACTGGTTATGCGTACCATTTCAACTGCAGGCCGTCTTGAAAACTAATTCAACTACATTTTTTTTTCCATTGTTGTTGGAGGAAAAAGATGAATCAATTGGTTAATCAACTTATGTTTTACTGCACATGGGTAAGAGCTAATTTACTTAAATGCATTAGACTGAACAGAAGCTGCTTTACCATACAGTGTAAAATACACGCACAAAGCTAACACGTCCAGATTGGATATTCACAGCATTAAGAATGTGGTGGGGAGTAAACAGTAACTGCCTAAAAAGCAAAATTCAAAAGCAAACTGTCTTCAAATGTGAACATAATAAATCCAGATTATAACATATAAAGAACATGTATTTTTTCATGAAAGGTTAGATGAAAACTTCTGTGATAAAGCAAGTGGTTGAGCGTTCCTGTACACAGATGATGGAGCCTCTGCAGGCAGAATTTAAACATTAAGCCCTCCCCCATTCCTCCCAGTCCATGCACAAACAAGAAACTGGTAATCATTCCTGAGAGAACATCATCATCATCATATGGGATTTTCAACGGGATAATTAAAGGTGGATGCTGTGATACTGGACATATTTTGTCTTCACCACAAGAACAGCTGAAGCTTGATCTAACTGGGGGATTACTAGCACAACCAGCTGGCATAATGCTATCTATGATCAACAGGCACAGAGGCCAAAGCGGGCTGTGTCTTGACTCAGTGCAGGCCAATAGCTGCTGATGGCTAAATTAATATAAGTTAGTTTGATGCAATGGCAATTTGTTATCTGAATGAATTCATTGTGAGCCACAGGTCAGATCTGATACGGTGTCATCGTCATTATCATCATCATCTGTCTCCATGTTCCAAGTCAGTCCCAGTCAACCAGTCATAGATTTTCCTGCTGTGCGAAAAATAAAGGTAGCTAATATCTAAGAAGTTTCCACTCTACACACAGAAAACAGGGTCAAAAACAGGGAAAAGCCAGGTAGTACAACAAAAAAGATGAGGTCAATAATGAGTAAATATTTAAAAAAAAAAAAAAAAATCTTCTGCCTGAGTGAATAATGTAACAGACATTTACTAAACAGTTGTGCTCCCTAAGGAAACACATATCTGGCATCTTAATGTTCTGAGGCTTTTGAAGCTCTTGAAAGGTATTTCAAGAGTTCCAGGAATGATATTTATCAGGCCTTAAGTCCCTAAAGATGGCCTCAATTGTATTACCTTTGCATTTTATGGATAAGTTATGCTGCACATGCAGACTAAAAGGTCCCCAGAAACAAATTCATGCCATCTCTGCTAGAATCAAATCAGCTCAAGCACCTAAAAGACGGTTTACAACACAACACATGCCACCCATTCCACTGAAACCTGCAAACCTAGACTGGCGGAGGGAAATACATTTTTGAGATCTCACACTTCCAAGGTAATGATCCCAGGTGAAGGTGATGAGCTGCGAAACAAAGGGAGGTCGAAGCAGCATGGGGTCAACACAACCATGTCAGGTTGGATTCATTTGGATCTATGCCCGTCATTCAGATCTACCTGAGCCTTGAGGGGTACAAAGGCCAAAGGTTAGTTTGGGACGGGGTGGATCTGATATGCTAACAACACGTTGGTCAAATTAAAGACATACATCCAGCACATGTAAAAACAAAAAGGACTTATGCTACATTAAGAAAAATAAAAAGACTACTGGTACTGTGCTTCTTAAAAAAATCTCCCCATTACACATTATCCATACTCATTCCAAAAGGGAAAAAGGAAATAAAATGTAATGTATGCATTCAAGTGGTACTTTTATGGCTTTTTGTACAATACAACCTTTAGTGAAAATATACATCTAGACATAAATTCAAGTACAAATGTACAAAATCTTTAAACTCATACTTTTTTCTTTAATTATAATACACTTTTAATACAGCTCATAAATACAGTTCAACATTCACTGAGTTCCTAAGATTTGCGCTCGGAGTTTGTGGTGAAGTTCAGCGGCGAAGGGCGGAGGTGGGGGTGGGAAGGGGCATGGTGGAGGGAGTGGTTTAAAGTCGCGAGGGCTCTTCGGTCTCGTCTTCACTGTAGCCGCTCTTAAAACAGACCTGGGAAGAACCAAGAGTGTGAATACAATCGATTTACGATGATAATTCAGACAAGCCGATTCCACCACACATGATGATGTCCAGAGGTGGACAGAGTACACAACTTCACCACTTGAGTAAAAGTACAGATACTCCTTATCAAATATTACTCCAATACAAGTAAAAGTAGCTTAGTCAAAATATTACTTAAGTATTTGCTTAAAAAATTACTTAAATACAGGAAAGGAAAGTAGAAGTATAATGTATTATCATTATACAATACACTGATGGGATTCTGCTTCAGTTAAAGAGGCCCTACAAGAACCGGTCTCTGGAGGGGTCCGCTCTCACCAATTAACCAATTGGCCCAGGCATGTTTAGGCCAGGAACTGAACCTTCAGCCTTCTTATTGTGGGGCAACCGCGTAAACCACTACCCTGCTATCTACCTACCAACATCAAGTCAACAATTAAACCAGCACTAAAAAGGGACGTAGTTTTTCAGGTTGGAGGGCGAGTTTTTGTAGGCCGTGATATCACTTGTTCACGGTAAACACAACAAACATTTGAACTGAAACAAATCTGTTTTGGTGCCAAAAATCTCAAACGTGGGCTTGAGATATTTGCTTCTTCCTCCATTTCTCTTTCCATTTTCTATCTCATCCACACCACCAAAGTTTCATCTTGAACCCGACGTATGGCATGACATGGTACAGGCAAACCATCCGCAAATCAGCAGAAAGTTTATTTTCTCAGAATTTTGTGGGGGAAAAAAAAACCATCAGCTGATGTAAGCGCAAAAGTAGCAAGTAACAAGAGCATCAATAGAAAAAGTAAATATTTGTCCTTCAAATATAGTGGAGTGTAAGTAAAAGTATCCCCCAAGAATAATATTCAAGTAAAGTACAGATACTCAAAAACTGTACTGAAGTACAGTACTCAAGTAAAGTTACGCCTGATGATGCCACATTCTCCGTAGCAAGCAACACACACACAACTAGTGGCAAGTTAGAAGATAACAGCAATGGAAACAAAGACATTGAAGTGTTTATTTTAGGTTTTGTTTTTTAATAACTACAATATAAAAATAAAATCAGTTAATGTACTGACATATTAAAAGATCTTTGATAGAGACCTGATAATATAATGCATGTTTAATGTACACGTCTACTACAAGGATCGGCCTTCCTTGCGATTGCTCTTGCCTCCAGGTCATCTTGTCTGGGTGGACTCTGCATCACCTGATACTAAAAACTCAGGGCCAAAAACACCTGCAAAGCACTCACTGCTGCTGGTGCAACTTATTGCTGTGAGCACACCGGGATTGAAGGTGGCACAAATGAACATACTAATATTTTATCAGATCAGCTACCAGCTCATCTAGGTTTTTCAATTGAGATTGAACAGTTCAAAATAAACAAAAGAAATATGCAACGCAAAAAGGAGGCTTTATAAAAGTGACAGGAGCTTATCCCCCCATGGAAATGTCACCCCTGAGTTCAAGGGAGGTACAGAGCATAATGAAAGGCTTCAAAGATGAAAAAGCTGTTAGTTGAAAAGCTCCTGCAAAGGTTTTATCAATACATTTTGTGTTAACCACATAACACTGCAGGCAAAACTTCAAGTCAAGTCTTCCCAAAACCAGAAACCAGTTCTTTTAAGGAAATAGTCCTCATGTTTGAAGCTCTGAAGCAAAAAGACATTGCAACAGCTTTAGGAGAGAATATGCAAAGCACACGAAATTTCACGTTCAGAAGAGAAAACGAGGGAGGCCTTATTCTAACCAACACAAATTGACCCAGGACATATGTCATAATCAAATTTAACAGGAGTTCAGAAGTAATGTTTGTACATGTTGAGTTTGAACAAGGCCTACAATACGGGAGAAAAAAGGCTGGAAAGAAGGATGAGAGGAAGTACCTTAGCCCCCACCCCCTCGAACAGTTGCCGGAGCACTAGAACTTGCCTCTCTTCTGAACAGGCGGTAGAAGAAGCCTCTCTTCGGTGGAGGGTTGGGCCGGTTCATGTCCAGGTCCGGGCAGAGCGTCCCGTCTGTTTCATAGACATTGATTTCTTTGAAGCACTCCATCTCAATCATCTACAACAGGAAAAGTTCAGTTATCCAACCTGACATGTTTCCCTGTTCAATTCTCTCTGGAAGCAGGGTGTACATCTGAACCTCCAAACACTCTTGAATTAGTATTCTCCAACTTGACTCATTCAGAGGCAAAAGTACCATTAACATCAATTTATCTTTCTAAATTAGTCTTAAAGGTGCATTGAAGCAGGTATTTATGTTTGATCTGTTTGCAGTAGGAGGATGACATCATCTCAGTGGCCTTGGAGTGCGGTACCTCATTCTGCCACGGGATGGAGACACTGCCTGTTACAAACTTGTGGTAGAAGTCATCATCTGTGGGGTCAAGGTTCACGCCTTTGACAGTGGAGAATTGCTCGATATCCAAGACATCTTTACAGTACACAGCCCGAGGCTGAATGAGAGAGAGAGAGAGAGAGAGAGAGACAGAGAGGATGGGACACAGGGAAAATGAACAAAAAGTCTCAGAACAACTGTTAAATGTGCCATTATTTATGGATGAAATGAAGAAATGCTAAAACTGAAATAATTAATAATACAGATATTCGATCAACATGTAAATCTTCACATGCCTAAGGACTCTTTGTTGCTCTGTTTACCTCTGTATGGCCTTAGTGACCTGAATAACCCAAAACAGAAGCAAAGATAACGCTATCTACTTTCAACTATTGGTTTAACCTCTCAGGTCAGTATGCCCACGTTGTCTATTTATGTCACTGAAAATGAAATGTTACAATTCTCTCTGTTAACACCTCAAAAGCAAAACTCTGTAAGTACAGTTCAAAATAAAAGCTTACACAGATTTTGGTGGAACTATATTTATCTAGGTGAAATGCCACTCATGTATGAAACTCCATGAAACATTCCCTAATTTGACCACAACCATGCAGTTTGTCATTAAAAAGCTCCACTTGAGTTACCTTTGATGAGAAACTTTAAATGTAAAGAATTCCTTTCTGTTTTATCAAGACTTAATACACTGAAATCAACCTTCCCAGCAACCCCCACCCTCCCCCACCCCTTGTTTGGTTACCCTGATAACTGAGTTTATACTGGAAGTGTTTGTTTACTTGTGACAATGGTATTTCCTGTGTGCTTATTTGTAGCTTGCTGAGCTTTCGGGCTACAGGCTGTGCATCCAGCCTGCAAGAAACTGTGCATGCCATGAGTTTGCATGTGTGCAGACTCTTACATCAGGACTGAAAGGAGGATCCAGCATGTTGGCCTCCAGCCGTTTGAAGTTGATGTTTCTGAAGATGGGGTGCTGTTTGACTTCTATGGCCCCACGTCCCTGACAACCAAGGCGCTCCTTGGGGTCCTTGGCCAGGAGCTGAACACACAGCGTGAAGGAGAGAGAAAAGAGCAAGCCACTTTTATGTGAGTGTGTTCACCAAAATGGCTCTGGCAGATAAATTATAGTAGCAGCAACAAACTTCTCATGAAAAAGAAACTCAACAAACCTTTATCCAAGCCTTTTTCTCTCACACACACAGAGTGATGAAGAGGATCTTGTGGCAGTTTAAAAACTAATCTCTACAGTTTAATATAACAAAATGCTTACGTCATTTGCATTTGCAGTTTGCAGCATTTGCAGTTTCTTATACTTAGGAGTGAGCCTGTGAAAGCTTCTAGATCACATTATCACAAGAAAAACTCCAGCACAGCAGGCTCATGGAGAGGATGAGTGCCGTTCGGTGGTTTGGCCACTAGCGGACACCTCACTGGCGCATATGTTGCCTAAAGGCTGATGGTTTTCACAATCAACACACAGATGGCTTCTCACTTTCTCACCACCTTTCTCATCTCTCCTGTTGTTCCCTTGTCCTTGCGCAACTCTTGCCCAAATTCACACGATGGTTCAAAGTAGACTGTCACTCTCTTTCTGCCACCCAACTTGGATCCCTTGTCTATTTTGGTTCGTTGTAATAGCCATCTCGAAAGCATAGCAGAGGCTCCGGTGCCCCCCGACATTCTCCCTCTTTCCTTACTATCTTTCTCTAATTTCTTGTCAAAACCTTCCTTTTCCCTGAGCCCATACTCCCCACCCCTCCTCGCCCTGGGGAGCCCTTGAATCAGCAGAACCTCAGGTCAGAATGTTCCACCACGTCACACAAATAAATGTCTCGTCCCCTCCCCTGCTCAGAGGCAGAGCAGCTCAGAGGCGGAGCTGAGCTGCAGTAAACTTCCGATTTGAGATTACAGCATATAGCATCAATAGTCACCCAACTTGGTAGAACCCACTGGCTCTTTACTGCCACCACTCTCACATCCAATAAACCCACTCAATAGTAATAACACAGCCCCAAACAGCAGACAGTTAGCAACCAACCATTGATGGACTGTAGAGCAGTGGATGTTGTAAAAGCCAGTTGGCAGTGCTTTGTGTCTGATGGTTGTGCAGACACACATCTGAAACGGTTTCTGAGTTATGCTATAGATTCTTTTGCAGCCCACGTCAGGATAAAAAGACATACAGGTTTAAACCTAAGACAGATAAATTCCTCCTTCCCCTTGTCTGGAAACATGGCTGAGCCAAAAAGAGAACTTGGCATGTGCAGATACAAAAAAATGTAGTGTGATTGTTTTTGTCTGCCTCACCCTGTGCATGCACTCCAAACAACCCTGAACAGGATTTAGTGGGTGTAAAAAAATAGACTAAAAGCATCATGGGGTCTTCACTGGCCTCATAACAACCACAAACTTGGAAGCAGCTCTGCAAAATAATACAACATAACTAATTGTCCAGCTTTTCAGAGCACGGAAACTGGAAAAGCCAACATTCATTACAATGAAATACATTCAGTCAGCCAGGATTGTTTCTAATATGTCTCTGCCTGAAGACATGAAAATCTATCCAGTTATATCCGTGTCTGTCCTCATTTGTAACTCAACCAACTGACCAACTTACATGCTATCCTCCCTTTGCCCTTTTTCCACCTAACTCCACAATCATCCCTCTCCATTACTCTTTACTCTCACCTGTCTGCAAATGTCCTTCGCCTCATCCGAGAACTTATCGGAGTACTCCTCCTGGTCCTCACGTACTCGTCTGTCCACCTCCTCACGCTTAACACGCTCTTTGCGCTTGCGGAAAGGCGACTGGCCCTGGATCATCTCAAAGATCAGACAGCCCAGCCCCCACCAATCTGGGCTGAAGGTGTAGCTCTCATTTTGGATCACCTCAGGAGCTGAAGTAATGAGAGGTAAGAAAACAGGGGGGACAGAGCCAAGTTTTAGACTGAGGCAGAGTTAAGAAATGCCAGGCAGAAAGTTAAAGGTCAGTGAAGGAATGTATTTTAGTGTAGTGAGGTAAATAATGAAATGTTTATGATTAAGTGGCCTCAGGTGCTTGAGCTTTTTTTATTTACCCATGTATCCAACAGTGCCCACCCTCCCTCGTATCGTCTCTCCTTCCGGAATTTGTACAGCAAGGCCCAGGTCTGAAATTCGGATATGTCCTAAAGAAGAAACCAGAATTCATTCTACAATTAAGATGGTGTTGAATATAAATTTTCAATAATTAAACTCTTAATGTCTAGGAAATTAATTGTCACTAAAACGGTTTTGTTAAACCATTAATGAGTAAGTGTCAAAGCAAAAAGGGCCCTGGCATTTGTCATGTAACATGACAAAGGTTAGAGAAAGAGAAAAGTGAGAGAAACATAGAGGAGATTCCTCTGTTTCAAAAAGAGTCCATGTTACAGAGATTAGATGACACTGGAGTGTGACTCAGAGGAGAGTGCCTGTGTGAGAATATGAAGAGATGACTTTTCAGTGTTTGAAAGATGGGGAGACATTCCAGTGCTGTGCTCACACATTATGAAGCAGGCTGCTTACAAACCGTTCCTTATGTTTTGGACATTGTGAGCTATGAGCTACGTTAAATAAACAGTGGAGAACAAATAGTACTCTCTCCAGCCACAAGGTGTGCCCACAAATGTTGGCCCACTCTGGTCTGAACGGAGCAATAAGGAAAATGAAAGAGGGACATACCACGGTCATCCAGGAGGATGTTTTCAGGTTTCAAATCCCTGCCAAAGAAAAGGAAAAGAAGACATTAGGGAGTCATGACTGTGATATTGTGCTTGGTTAAAAATAGAGCCTACATTTGACTTTGTCTTTTGGGAGATGCCATTTTCTTTTATTACCCATGTGCTTTCTGTTCTTGAGCTTCAAGAGTCATCCATGTGAATTAATAGACTTTTCCACACACTCTTTATTCACTTCATGTATTGTGTTATGTTGTACGTAGCTATATTTCTGCTTTGAATTGTGGTTTTAGGCTCTTAGACATTAAGTCAGAGGAATTCTATTCAGCCCTTCTATAGACTCGTATGTATTCTGGTTTTTGTTTTTGTTTTTTGGCAAATTTAAATGACCATGCCATGTTTGTTAGATAACATCTGAATTATCTTTAAATTGCCTTATTCAACTTTTTGAAAAGAGCAGGTGTTGTTTATTTAGAAAAAAAGCTGAGGCACGATTGCGAACCTCAACTACAAAGTTTACTGCAACACACGCAGAGATGAAGGAACAGTGTTTATATGATGGTGTGGCCCATGTGTATGTGGGCGCACGTGTCCTGTAAGAACATCAGTGTTTATGTTGGCATTACTTTGAGGCTCCATTGAATGTGACAGGTGCATTACACCTCGGAGAAACCGTTCCGCGATTAATCCAGTCAAACTTCATCATCTGGGACTTTGTATTTGCATGTCGGCAAACACTGTCCTGATGAGTTTAAGGTGATATTCCATTCATTTAGGTCTCCCATTGCATAACAAAAGAACAACTGTGGATATTGCACTTATTTCCATATTGTGATATCAATTGTATCCTGATTAATTGCGCAGCTCTAGATCATTCCTTTTACCCTAATTTAATAAAATTTAATTTATAGAACTCCCCCACCCCCTTGTAACCATACTGTAAAATATGTAATTTCTCAAGCTTTCTCTGAGATAATTCAGAAGATGTCCCTGTGTCAACTCTCACACTTTGAGCCACAAAGTGATTACAAAATAATGTCTCTTTCCCAAGCTGACTAGTACTCCTTGTCACTCGTAAAGTGAACTGAACTTTAAGTGTGCAAAATTGGCAGGCTGCTCCTTTAAATACCCGGCCACTAAGCCAGATCTCTTGAACAAAAACAAGCTCACGTAATACGGGTTTGGGACTGTAAAGCCCACCACGTCAGTCTTTAGGGACAAAGATCCTCAAAATAGCCCTGAAGAATTCTCCATGCTCAATGCTGTTTTGAGACATGAAAAGGAACCGCCCCCCAGAAGTGAGCACATTTTTCCATATTATTATCATTTGATTTGGTTTCCCATCTTTGATTGCCCCAAACCTGTGCATTACACCTGTGCGTCCTAACCTGTAGACTATCCTCTCACGGTGCAGGTCCTCAAGGCCACAGCAGATCTCAGCAGCGTAGAAGATGGCCCTCTGCTCATCGAAGCCTGAGTTGCCCATGTTGTAGATGTGAAACTTTAAGTCACCACCGTTCATGATGGTCAACACCAGGCACAGCGCATCCTTGGTCTCATAAGCATATGCTAGACTAACCTAGAGGGGGAGGGGAGGCAAATTTGGGGAAGCGATAGCAAAGGAAGTGAGGGACCAGTTGAGAAGAAGGAAGTTGGTGTGGAGGAGGGCAAGAAGAGAAGAAAGCAGGGAGGAGGAGGAAGAGGGAAGACCAGTGGTAAGAGGCAGGGTCACTGGAGGAGCATTATTGTTTCATTTGTTTGCTTAATGCTCCAAATAATCATCCATTACTTCACTTTCAATTCGAAGAATATACACAAAGAGGAACAAAGAAATACATCACAAATATGGAAAGCTAGATGCTTCTTCTCCACTCTTTTCTCTATTGCCTCATGTCCATTCCCTCTAATACAACTATCTATCTCTCTCTTCTCTCCCATCATTCCCAGCAGTTTCCTCCTCAGTTCCTCCCGTGGGTCGGTGACATGCAGGGTATATACAGTGTGTTCATGTATTGTGTACAACCAGGATGTTGCTGCCATCGGGGAGGAATCCCATCTGCTACAGAGCGCAATCACAGACGGACCACAAGGGGAGATGGGAAAATTCTTATGGGCCGAGTCAATAACACACTCACACACACAAACATATTATGCTAGCTGTGTAGTTCATACCCAAAACAACAAAAACAAAACTTAACCCTCGGCCAGACCTAAAACTTGAACCTTGTGACCAACTGGGATATTTTCTTCAATACATCATATCAAAAGATACAATTCCATTTTAGGCAAAACTCTTGGATTGAAACAATATATAATAAAGGTATATATCATCTCCAGCCTTAAAAATTATTTTGAAAAAGGTGGTGGTGACAAATAGCCAGATCTGAGCTGTCTCACTTGTATGTGAGGATGATACTTCAGAGCAGGATGAGCCCACACACACACACACACACACACACACACACACACACACACACACACACACACACACACACGTTACTGGTTAAAACCAAACAGTATATAACAGTAAATGGTGGCTAATATTATGCACTGATAAAAAGGTGGAAGAATAGAGAGAGAGAGAGAAACGAGGGGTTTGAGAGAGCACTTGACTCTTCTCCTTGCTACTGCTGTTTGGTCAGTGTTGCTAGGCAACAGAGCTGCTCTCGTAGGTAGAGAGGCACATGAAGAGTCATCCGTTTTGCCTGCAGCGCAGAGCGAATATATACACACACACACACACACAATCATGTGCCAATCCCAGGTGACAAGAGCTGCAAGTATAAGGTTCTGCTACAAGCCCACTACAGCCTGTGTGTGTGTGTGTGTGTGTGTATGTGTGTGTGTGTGTGTGTGTGTGTGTGTGTGTTTGTGTGTGTTACATGCCCATACATATGTTTCTTCCATGACTCACTCATAACAAGGACGTGCGGCATAGCTCACTTTGCATCAGAAACTGACTAATACAACACAAAGTACAATTCAAACACACATACATAAGCTTCAAATTGGAGAAAATGGAGGCTCCTCTTTGCTCTGTTAGCACCCAGGTTTCTGCACTACACAACAATATCACAAGTCTGCCTGGTGAAACAGTCCCACTGTGTTCTGCAGTGTGTACAAATAGTCAGACTGCTTACAGAACAGAAACGAATCCTCCAGCTGCTGCTCGACATGTTCCAAGAATGTTAAACCAGGACTTGCTGTAATTTTCTCGTCTTTGGAACAATCTATTTTTTTTTTTTTGGAGAACTACAGCACTGAGCCAATGCAAAGTTTTCTTTTCCTGCTAGAGCACCTGAGATGTTTTTGTGCGTACAGTTGGACAAAATGGAAAGAGAAGCTCACATCGCTACTTTTCCTATTGCATCTCGAGTCCTGATGTTCAGACGCAAAGCAAAGGATGATAAAAATTCAAGCATTTTCATTTTAAACAAACAAGAAGCAATGAGAGGAGAGTAAAGAAGAGATACATCAGAAACATGTTGACCAAGCAGCTCACAGCCAGCAGTCAAAAGAGTGAAGGTTGTAAAATATGTGACATAAATAGCAACTTTTGCTACAAATTTTTTTGACAGAACACCAGTTAACAAGGTCTTATATTCAATAAATGACCCATAAATATTATTGATATCTCCCTTAAGGTTGTGAACTTTTCCTATGATATATCATCTTACATGGTAATGGACTGTCAGCTGTAAATTTCAGCCCTTCAGTGCTTTGGTGCAGCATGGAAATGAAAAGCTAGATGAGTCCCTAAAAAGCATTCAAGCTTGGCCAGCCAAAAACCACCGCTTACTGAAGACTATGGCTCAATTTATAGAAATCCTCCACAGGAAAATCAGCCAAGAGAAACGCCACTATTAAGGGCTTGAAACATGGCGCTAGAGTGGCAGGGTAATAATTTTTTTTTTTTTTTTTTGGCTGGCACTCGTGTTGGGAGAAGGACACTGGACTACCTTCTTCTACATTTAGCTGCTCCACTGGGAGATATTATTTGTGTTGTGAACATGTATGAAGCCAGACACTCATCAAAGCATGCAGACCTCTACCTGCATCTAGTGGCTTTGCAACCCAAGCTCCACAGAATGCTAGTAAACCTTATTGAAGATTTTTTAAAATTCACTGTGCACTTACAAACTTTTAATCTGGGGATACAAGTGTGACATTTTCATTTGGCAACGATGAACCACTGCCAGATAATTAAATGAATCCAGTTTAAATTGGTCCAGTCTCAACAACGTCCATGTCACATGTTTTGTTTTACCCCCTTATGATCATGTAAGGTACATGATTCCTCACTCCTGAGGTCTGCTCTTTCCTCGGATGCAGATGATCTCTGTAATCATGGCGAACTCATCAAGGAAGACTGACCCGAGCACAAGTCTCTTGCTGAGACTGGTGGTGGCAGTTCTGAGGTTGGTTTTTTTTTTTTTTTTGTGCATGTTCTTGTTTGCATCTTCTTTCCCTTTATTTCTGATGGGTAGACCTATTTTCATGGCTTAGGTTCCTGCTTTTGGGGTTTTAGGTTGTGTGTTTGCGTTTGTTTTGGAAGGTGGTTGGAGCCCAATCTGACAGCCCTTATTGGGTTGTTTTGGGGTGTTTGCCCTTAAAGCCAGTCCATCAGCCTTTGGTTTTCTTGTGCTCTTCACCTTTTGAGGTGATTATTTTTCATGGTTCATTTAATTTGTGTTAGATTGGATTTGTGTGGGGTGGGGGGACTGCCATTATCACATTATATTCATAGTCTGGATATATATATATAGTTTATAAGATATGAAATACATGTACATAAAAATATCTGTATGAATTTTATAATGTAAATCATGTTGCAACCACATACGTTTATAATATACAAGGTTGCAACTATACACATTTTATTAGCATATACTGACATATCTGCAATATCAGCATACATACTATTTTTTTTATAAAAGAGGTTAATATGTGAAATTGTGTTTTGATGTCTTCATATGATATTAATATATGTACATGTACATTTGTGGAAGGGGAAGGTCACAGATATGATAAATACCATATTTAAAGCAATTATTGTTATAGTTTGTGACTTTTCTGTGTTGTAAATGATGATTCTGTGGCAATAAAAAATGTAAAGGTTTCCATCAATTAATAAATTCAGGACATAGCAAACAGAAACGTGTACTATTTTTCCTGTAATCTATGCACCTATCTAAAGGGACAAATATAAAACATTCAATTCAAAATGAGTTTTAAACATCAGTGTTTTAAAAACCATGTGGCTGTAAAACAGATGTCAGGATACATTCACAGATGATTGAAGGCTGACAGTAAACTCCAAATAAAATCTAATCTGGCATGTTTGCAAAGCAGTGAATGCATAACGATCAGATGAATTTATCACCGTCCATCTTGCAGTGCCACCCCTTTAGAATGTATTCTATTGTGTCTCTTTCCACTGCAGCTCACAGGCTGCTCCACCTGGCCCGGATGTCATTAAACAAACAACTGGAGTTGCAGCCACTGTCTTTAACAACAGATCGACATCCTTTGCAAACACACCATTCAATTTCATTTGCAGGATTCTGGAGCCACAACAAACAACAATCTCACAGACATACAAGCGCTCACACACAGAGACATAGACAACAGGTACAATTCTGATGAAAGGTTGAATAAGAAAAAAGTAGTACTTACTACAAAACTACTGTTAACTTTTTCTAAAATGCGTTTTTCGTTTAGTGCCATTGCTTCACCTTTTCTTTTCTTCACTCGTTTCTTTTCCAGCTTTTTACAGGCGTACATCTTACCGGTGGCACGTACTTGGCAGGCACAAACCTGGAAAACAGGCAAAGAGGAACCATTATCACACACACATATGAAAACAACCCCTAAAACTGTTAACTAATGGAAGTAATTATGTCACACCACAGATCACTCCACCCAACATGAATGGAGCAGAGACATAAACAGTGCTGCATTAACTGCGAGTTAAAGGTGACTCGTAGCAAAATAAATCATTACTATTAACATCTCATTTCCAGGCTCAATGTGTGAAGGAACATTATGTTGGTTCGGTCTCCGCCATAAAAACAAACCCCAGCACCAGGTAAAATGGTCAAAGTTAAACCAACTTTATTTCTGGATTGTTCTAACACTTACCTCGCCAAATCCACCTTTTCCTAGTACTCTATAATGTCTGAAGGTATTTTTGGTTACTGGTTGCCTGTAGTGATGGATAAGAGAGAGAGAGAGAGAGAGAGAAAGGGTGGGAGAGATAGAAAGTTAGAGGGACAAAAATAAGGAGACGTAAAATAACTGATAACTTGCAGACCATGTGATGCTGTAGACAGACTAATGCTCTAATATATTATTAATCCATCCTGATGGCTGCTGCTTTCACTCAGCCATTATGCAAAGCACCATAAATTATTTAGCAGTCAAACAGGAACATTGATTGGCTACACCACTTTTGTATCTTGGTGCAAAATCTTCTCCTGCTGCTGGTCAGTAAGAAGTCAAGACTGACTTTAATAGACAACACAAACAATTATAATGACTCAGATAGATAATACAGAATATGTTTAGGAGATGACGCACATGAGGCTAAAAGCAGCCCATAAAGTAAAGATGTATAAAATATAAAAAAGTGTAAATATGTGGGGAGTAAATACCAAATACAAATACAGAAGACAGAAACAAAATCAATCCAAATTACTGAAAATGGTGGATTTGTAATGATCTGAATATTTTATTTAAAAAAAAAAAAAAAAAGACATGGAAGAAAAAAAGGATATTATTAAAATGATACACATAAGAGTTACATGCTTTTACCATTTTTCCCAGATTGAATTCTTTTATTATTTTCCCCATTGTAACCTACTCATAAAATGCAGAAACAAAGTCTATCTGACTTTCAACAATATGAAAGAAATTTCCACCCATAGAAGTGACATCTTCTCAGGGCAGTGTGTAGTTCATTTGGGGTGATCCATATTGTTTGCACTTCCAAGGTAATTGTATTAAAATATTATTATTATTACTATTAAAAAAAATCGGACTTGATACTCTAAATGGTAGAATGCTGTAAGCTTAAAGGAGACAAACAAACAAGGGTAATTAGGCGTAATAACCTGAGCAATGAATATTCAATGTGTGCCAGATCACGTGCCTTTGTTGTGTAAGAAAGAGGAATTGTTTGCTTTGGCATGGGTGTAATCTGCACTGACTACCCACCTCTCTAACCATTTCCACTGCAAGAAGCGAGAGAAGTACATGGACTCCTGGTAGAAGGAAAATGGAGCTCCACTCAAATAATCACGAACTATTCTGCAGGAAGGGAGGGAGGGAAAAAGGAGAGGTGAATATTTAAAGTTAATAAGGATTTTGCAATTTACATGTCACCAGAAAACACAGGAAAAAAAAATAAGCTTATGCTGGATATATTCCAGACAGGCAGCTAGCCTGCATCCTCCAGAGAATCCCTTTTAACCTTACACTTACAAACACGTCCTCTTTATCTGACTACCGTGTTGCTCGCACTATAAGGCGCACTTAAAATCCTTAAATTGTCCCAAAAATCGGCAGTGTGCCTTATGTATGAATTCTTGTTGTGCTTACTGACCTCGAAATCAATTTTATGTGGAACACTGCGCTGAAAAATGTGTCAAAATGTTTTAGTGCGACTTTGATAAGCCACGCAGCCGCTTCGCTTGATGGACTGTCAGAGCATTCCCAGCTGACACAGGGATGTTGTGTTAACGTTGGTCCTTGGTTGGATATGGGCAGCAATGTCAGACAACGTTAGATAACCAATTATGTAGTGCTGGCAACCAACCATCATTCAACATTTAGTCAGTGTTATCTTACTATGATTAGACGTGAAGCCAACGTTAGGTTTTTTAATGTAAACCCAATTTTCAAATCTATATCATAAACCAATTATAATCAAATGTTGGAAGACAACGTTGTTCCAACGTCAAACTAACTTCAGGTGTTTGCTATCGCTGGCAACAATAAACCAATCAGAGAACAGTATTCAGTACGCTTACCTCCGCCTCTTTTTGTAATACCAGTATGTACTGTGCTTCGCTTTATATGTTTTATCATGCGCCTTATGTATGAAAACAGACCCGTTCATTGATATTGCCCTTTTTAATGCGGTGCGCCTTATGGCGCGCAAAATATGGTATCCCCTAAAACACGTGTGTGTGTGTGTGTGCATGTTTATATACATCTGTTTGTTTGTGTGAGAGTATGTTTGGGATTTGCTGGATGAGATAAGCAGCTGTCAGTGGAAAGAAAACATAAGGATTAATATGAAAAATGTAAAATACCTTTGATAAGAGACAGTTAACTTTAAACCTAACCAGAGAGTGGGATTTTGTGAGAAAGCAAGATTTAATGTTGAGAGAGGGTTTAATCTCCCTTTACCTGAATTATGTCATATTCACTTACATTGGCAATCAAAACACTTCACCTTGGAGAATTCCTGCTCTGATGACACTAAAGTGAAGGCCTTTGAGGAAAGCAAAGGTCATCAAAGGCTGCATATGTCAACCATCACAAGACTAAGAGATGTTAGAACATGAATCTTTGACATGACCCCGCCAGCCTCGCATATTACTGTTCTGGCCCACTACCACCTCTTGACCATAGACGTTGTTTGACCTAACCATGTTCTAACACTCTTGTGCTGAACTATACCAAGACACAGCTGCAGTTACTTCAAGGATTGTGATTAAAAAAAAAAAAAAAAAAAAAAAATAGTAAAGGGAAGGGAAACTGTTGTGTTTTCTATAGTGTCTGATAAATCTACTGTCCTTGTGTGTTGTTGCCAGATTAAAATTTTCAAGCTGTGAGAAGAGAGGAGCCAGATGTTAGATAAGACGAATGTGAGAGTAAATGTGAAGATAAACACAAGTCACAATGGAAAAAGTCACAGTCATTCTCAATTAACATATGAAGTCAACTGTCCAACCCGTTTTCAGCATTTCATTGGCTCCAGCCCCCCCCACCTCCTACACCCTACACTATAGGATCGGATAAACATTAGTGATAATGCCCAGAAAAGTTACAAGCCAATGTTGAAAAGGCTTAAACCTGCATTCTGTCTAATGATCCTCATGGGACAACTGTACTAGTTGTAAAATGAAGTGACATTGTATTGAAGTCTTTGGGGAAAATGGCCCTTCCCTTTGATTTATCAGCTCAGTAAATGTTTTCATACTTATTCAATGATTGCAGTCTCTAGTTTCAAGTATTCTTCAATATGACATGATGCAAATTTTTATTTTTATTTTTAATGATGGTCCTATTTAGTCTCCGGTTTCCTCCCACCGTCCAAAGACATGCATGCTTGGAGTAACTGGTGACTCTAAATTGTCCGTAGGTCAGAGTGTGAGTGTGTTTTGGTCCTGTGATGAACTGGCGACCTGTCCAGGGTGTACCCCAGCCTCGCCTAGATCGTTGGCTGGGATTGGATCTAGCAACCCCCGGGACCCGGAAACGGAAAAGCGGTATAAGATGAATGGAAGGATGGTCTTATTTAGAGGAAAATAGACTATGAAGCCAGGTATGTCTTAGAATATGGCTATGTTGTGATTGATAGACTGTGCCTGGCAATCAGGACTGAGCACAGAGCACCTCAAATCCTCCCATCATTCTTCCTCAGCGCCACCCCCTCGTCCAAAAAATCCTTTATCTGATCTTTAAAAAAACCAAGGTAGCAGCAGCCAAATCCAAAACACAATGGTTCAAAATAATGGTTACAGACCAGTGGGTTGTTTCCACTTGGATTCTGTTCATTATGGTGTAATGTTTGTAGGCCTGGGTTGCCAGTTTGGTTTGTGTTTTGGGTCCATGTGTTTGGGATCCTGCTGTCAATTTATTACTAGAGATTTTAACATTATCCATTCATTCAATCATCTTCAACCGCTTACCCGTTTCCAGGCTGCAGGGATGCTAAAGCCAATCCCAGCTCACACTGGGCATGGGTGGGGTCACCCTGGACAGGTCACCAGTCCATCGCAGGCCCAACACACAGAGACAGACAGAGACCAACAACCACTCACACTCAGACCTACGGACAATTTAGAGTCACCAATTAACCCAAACATGTCTTTGGATGGTGGGAGGAAACCCGCACGGGGAGAACATGCAAACTCCTCACAGAAAGGCCCCAGGCCAGGAACCAAATCCACAACCTTCTTATTGTGGGGCATCAGCACTAACCACTATGCCAAATTTTGCTTGTATGCAAAAAAACTTCACAGGGAACCTTTAAGCTTTGACATAAGCAAGTGCTTAAAATGATAGCCTAAGAAACAATAACTGCAACTCCCCAAGCAAACTTCATGAAGCTTACCTTTAAAACATGTTGGGAAAGCTAAACCTGTTTTGTTCATCTTCTTCTGTGCTATGAAGAAAGCATATCCGTATCAATATTGGTTGATCTGGGCTACCTGTATGTATGATGTTACTGGCTTTCAGAAATCTGACTGGGTTTCTAACAGGATTAATTATCCCATTAACAGGTCTGTGGTATGAAAGTCATCCTGGGGAGGGTTCATTATTAACATAAAATTGCATTTTCACAATAGAGGTAAGTGATTCAGCCAAACACATCTAACAGAAGCATCAAGTAAAGAGGCAGCACAGAACTGTGTTCATATCCAACACTGTGGTCATAAAACAAACAAAAATTGTGCCGGCGCAGTTTTATCCACTGCTCACCAGTGTGATCACAGTCTCTTCTGCCAGTGTAAAACACGTGATTACAAACCAAACGCTCTCCTCTCTGCCACCCAAATGCTGAAAGAGATGCTCATATCTGGCCAGGAGATTTTCCTTGACCATATGACTTCATCGCTAAGGAGTATGAGGAAAGCTGCCTGTGGTTACCAGCAGCACTGAGGTGGCTGTTCTTGACAAGGAAGGGCTCAAGAGCAGAGAGTTTCCACAAGGGGAGCACCCTCGGCTGTGTTAAGAAAACTGAATTATGTCATCATGAGTCCCACTGGCTTGGCACAACCACCATCATCTCTCCCAAGACCTCAGTTTGCCACAGAGGTAGTTTCGTCTGAAGTGACTCTGTCCTCTGGGCTCAGGGAAGTTTGTGCAAAAATCGTGGATTTCAAATTTGAAAAACTTTAATTAGACTGTCTTAAACACGACATGTTTCTTTTTATATCAAGTTCATTCTCAGTTGTGCCATTAAGTAAGTAAGTACAGTTTATTTTTATAGCTCTTTTCAAAGATAAAAATCACAAAGTTCTTCACAACAAAGTAAAACACAGCACACTAAACAAATTCAAACCGACATATAAAACAGCATAGGAAAAACAAGCACATCCAAAACAGCCATTCAGCTAGAGCTAAAAGCTTGTCTAAAAAGGTACATTTCCAACTCCCTGTTTAAAAGAGTCAATAGATTAACCTATGGCTTGAATGAATAGATTTTTATTTCAGACTCTTAGCCGTGTTCATTTGTCAGGTCATTGAACTTTCCTCAGTCTCAGACAAAAGTGGTCTTGGACACTTACAGAGAGGGGCTCAGAGGCAAGAGCCAAGCAGTGCCTGGCTTGGAGTCGAGTCTCAGACAGACACCACTGGGAGTAGAAATAAACAGAGCCACAATATGGCTTTTGTTACACAAAAGGAATGGGAGTGAACAATCAGCAGAGACACCTTTGTTAAGACAGATACAACATCAGGATACAGACGTGGTGAATGCCATACTCCAGTCTTGGTGTGACATAACCTTATGTTCCACTGCAGCAGAAGAAAATCCATGAGTGAGCTAATGCGTTTCTGTTAGTGGGTGCATGGCTCTGCCAAAAGTCACGTTTCCACGTGTAGCACCATGCTTTCCTACAGGCTTTCTCTCTGAGAAATTAAAAAACACTGAGTAAGCTCTGACATATCGGAATAAAAAAAGTGACTCAAATCTAAAGTCCACCCTGGAATATAAATAATAATGATAGTGGAAGGTCTGATGACAGAACTTGAACAGGAATCCCATTCAAAAACATCTGAAGTGTTGCTCCTGCTGAGAGGTGTTCAGTAACAAACACATGCCTGTGTTGTCCTCTGCCTGTGCACTGTTTTCCCTCGCTCTCCTTAATTCTTTCTTTCCATTTCTCTTCACTTTCCCCTATTTCTCCTTTTTTGCTCCTCTTTCATCGCCTGTGGGTTTTTGAAGTCAGCCCCTCACACTGTGCTTTATGTAATGACATCACTTCATCTCGCCTCACTCTTTTTTTTTTTTTTTAATCCAGTCAAGATGTTTGAATTGAGCATCAGTAAAGTGTCTTGATGCTGCCGTTGTCCTTTTCATTGCATAATTTCTCTGCTCTTTATGCCACACAGACAGGTGTTAAAACAGAAAAGCAAGCACAAAGGAAGGAAACTGTTCCAGACAGACGATGACCAAATGTAGAAGTCAGGTGTATGTTATCCTCATCTGAGTCTTAACCACTGACAATTCCAGCTTCAGTAAAACCTCAGTTCAACTTCACACACACCCACACACACACGTCTCCTTACTGTGTCTCTTCACTGCTCACGTTGTTTGTCACTTTTCCAACCCTCAAGTAAATCAGACCAACAAACAGGAAAATTCGGACATGTGAATGAACCACAGATAAACTAAAGAAAAGAACACATTCAATGTCAATCACCAGGTTAAAATGAACGAGGAAAATTCATCACAGCTTTCAAAAATTTAAGGCCATAGCACATCTGTATCCTTCCATCAGGGACGCCACCAACAGTTAAGTTGGTCTTGCGGAGCATACGGGTTATTGATTTTAGAAATCCAGCAGCTCTGGAGCAGCTCTCTGCGTGTGTTTTGACAAAACATGAGTGCAGGCCGAGAACATAACTGAGTATTTTCCCATCCACGATTCCCACTTCTCCTGAGCGCCTCCTGGCAACTTCCGGGATTCCCCAGGGAAGCTTGAGTGAATCAGAGGTTGGTTACAGCATTTCCAGTCCAAATCCCTCTGCCTGTGTGGCTAAACTCTGAGGCTTCACAGAAATGCAGCTTTTGCCAGGAAGGAAACATGGGCCTGTTGATTTGACGAGGGCTGCATATTGCTGCACAGTAAATCCTATGAACTAATGTGATATATTTTTATTCTCTTTTACAACAGTGCTACCAGAGGTGGGAAGTTCAGTTTGCATCAGAATTTATGCACCCTCTCAAAAACTTACATCACCACGACCACCAAGAAAATACATATTCTTATTTTCTGTTAAAATGACTTCTGAGCTGATCTTACCTGACTTGCTACATTTTTTTTAAAGTAAACATTGCTTCATTTACAACATCATTTTCCATTCTGGTCATTTCTGATCATTTCCAGTTTAAACTGCCTCTAACGAACTTGTGGATAAATACAACCAATGAAATCTGAAAATACCTTCAATCAACTCGTCAGCATGCAGCACAGTTGAGACACATCCATAATCCTACTTTATTGAATCAATAACAGCACATCTGAGGTGAGAAACCACAGGGAAGTAAATATGGAAGAAAAAAATATTTTTGCGCCATATTTAAAGACATAATCAATAAATTACCAATTTCAATACAACAATTTAGCAGAGGTCATTCCAACATGTGGTTAGCCAGCCACCAGTAGCTCACAAGAAGGCTCTGAGTATAGTTCAATCTTTAATTAATCTGCTCCACACGCAACTAAATGAAATACAGACATAGCCATTCCTCTAAACACTGATTGAGTTATCACTCAAATGAGTTACACTGTCAGGTTGGTTCACATCAGATTGGCTGAAGGACATGTGCAGGGTTAGGAACTCCTCTAGACAACATAACAGATACAAACTAAACTTTTCCAAGAAACTGGAAATGTACTGCCATGGATTAAGTGAGTGAACGTGTTTGCTCTGAGTTTTATCCTGTTTGTCATGCAGCTCATGATGGACCTACTGACAACTATCACTGGATTATTTACCGAGGAGTCTCTATTTTGTCTGATTTTTGAGGGGCTTTATTGGCATTTAATTCCAATTGCGTTATAGTGTCTGTGACTCAATATTTCTGATTTTTTTGGTTCAAAACACAAATTTCTTTCTTTCTTTCTTTTTTTTATTTGGTGCTTTGAATGATGCTTCAAATTATATAATTCATCTGATTTGGTTTGTTGAATTTGAGAGTTTTTTTTATATAAATGTAAGCAGCAATATAAGACATGAGCTGATCCTCAAACAGTTAAAAAAATGAAAAAAAGTTAGAGATCCCAGACTAATAATAATAATAATAATAAACACGTATTTCACAAATATCATTCAACTGAGGTCCTGAGGAGCAGAAACTAAGTCTGAAGAAGTGAAGGTACTGGGCTAATAAAAAGTTACGTTGAGATGCGTGTATATGTGTATATCTGTGCAATGAGAAGTAAATTTGGAAGTAATAATCCCTGGTCTGTTTGCTTCTCCAGGCTCTCCAAGCAGGAAGCAGAAACACCTGCAAGAGTGTGTGTGTTTGTCAATCTATGTTTGTGTGTGTTTGTATACGAGGAACACTGAGGTGACTGTTGTTTTCATGCCAGCCATCCGGATGCTCTCTCTGCCCACTGCTCTTTTTCATTCACCTCTACTGTGTGCGTGTGTGTGTTTTTGCAAGTCTATGTGTGCATATGCCTGTGTGTGTGTGTTATTGCACTCCAGGTGCCAGCTGCCTCATCATCACGAGTGACAAGGTGCACTTCTCTACACCTTCTACAAACGCACACATGGTTTCTGGAGGAACAAGATTCTGTTGGTACGACTACTCTGTGATTGACAGACTCAATCAGACAGAAAAACAAAAACATTACATCCATATGGCTTCAACTAACAAGCATTTCATTAACTGGGCAGCCAGTGCAGGGGCGTTCACAGCATAGGAGAGGGTAAAAATGTCCCGCTTTGCCAGAGGTGTGGGGACGACAGAACCTTACTTGGTGCAGTCATTGAAGAGCTCCTTGCATGGACTCTGCTCCAGCCTCTCCCGGCACCCAGCAACTACATCCTGCGGTATGTCGGGCAGATGCGCTGCAGACTTTAGAGTTAAAGAGGCAGGGACAGACGGGGAGGAACAGAAAAGGGATGGTCAGATGCTGGTGCATTGTATAATGGAGTCCTGGTTGTGACAAACTTTGGCTTGTTAAAGATCCTGACATTAACTTTTGTGGTCCAAAAGCAGTGAGCTAACAAAGCGAAAGGTCTCAGTAGGGCTATGAGTGTGATATGTGTGCAGCACAAATATAGATTCAAAAGCTAAATCAAACAGTTTAACCGAAGGGAACATTTCCATCCTTACAATTACACTAATATAAATATTTTAATATATTTAATAAATGCATGCCATTTAAAGGGATGGATAACTAGATAACTTAAGAATTGGAAATGTGAGGAAACATTTTCTATAAATAATTTCTCCATATAGGCCAGCTCTGATAGATGACCATATGCCATCTTACCCCATTATTAAAGTATGTGTCTAAAACATTCAGTCCACAGTCCCTCCTCTTCTCATCAGGAGCTAGCTGGTACATGGCCTGTAAGGGAGGAACAGACGAGTGAGCATCCACACCAGCACAGGAAGCCATGCTAACTCAGCCATCTTTAATATCTCTCCAAATAAGGTTAAAGAGAGAAGAGAGAGTGAGAAGGGTGTGACCAGGACGGGGGGGATTTAAAAAAATAAATGAATAAGTAAAAAGTGACAGAGCTGTACTAAGTAAAGTAAAAGCAGAAAACTGGCAACCCTGTTTGACTTCTAGCTTTGCCCCTTTACATCTGTCAACTACCAGAATGACATCTCAGCTTGCACCAGATCGCACCATCACAGATTGTGTTTTTGGTCAAATATGACTGCAGGCAGGGAGATGGTGTGGAGTTCTACTGCTTCCAACCATATGTTTTGTTTGAAAACACGCTTGGTGCAGAGGAATGGGGGCTGAGCAGTGCTACTAGACATCACCTCCGAGCCATGAAATTCTCAGTGGGAGTAGCAGCACGTTAAACATTAAAATGTTTCGTTTCTATCATTTTTGACAACCAGTGTGAGTATGTGCAACTGGCTGTGCGCATATGTACATGCCTGTCTGTCTACCTCGAAAAAGACTAATGTAGGTTCTTATTAAATAAGCATGATTCCCCCCTGTTTTCCTTTCTCGCATACCTCAAGGGGCCTAGACACAAGCTTGTGCCTGTGTTTGCCTGCTCACCCAGGAGACCTGGCTCTGACGTGGGCTTGACCTCATGGAGGAGTGCATAGAGGAAGGGGAGGGGTCTGCTCTTTGACAGCCTGTCTAAATTGCTAATCACCCCCCCTACACCTTCCCCAACCACCACTTGATGCTACCGCCAGGAGAAGGCAAAGGACCAAGCCAGGACTTTCCTCGCCTAGTTCTTGCTCCAGCAGGGGCTGAATCAGACCAGTCCGAGAGGACAAAACACAAGTAGAAGATGATGGCCAAAAGAGCGAGTGTTAGGAAATCAAATAGAAATGTCAATAATCTTACCACAGCATCCATGAACTCGATACAGCGTTTCAGCTCTGGCCTGGTGTCACAGTACTGACGGAATAACAGCCGACCAATAGGCTGCTTCTCACATAGACTGGTGTATTCCCTCTCTGGGAGTAAGAGGTGAGAGGGAGAAAGAGGGAGGGGAGACATGGGAGGAGAAATATAATGAACATATTATATTTTCTGACTTTTATCTTTTGCTTTGCTGCTTTTGTGAAACACTCCAAAACTCTCAACTGGCCTCTGAAAAATATCCTGAGAAAGCTAAATGAATCTGACATGACTGCAATTATTCATAACTCACTAACATTCAACAAGAAGGCTGTCTCAAGCCGATTCAGTTTCATATTAGTAGCATTACTCTGCTAGTGGGTGTAAAAGGGTGAGTGTGGTTGCTTTGGTGAATTGCACGTTCGTAATACTATTTAATATACTAAGCAATAAATCCTTGGATGCCTTTTTCATGTCGTGCTTAGTTCAGCTGACTAGCTTTAGCTTCCCGTATTTGCAACAGGAAGTTTCTTGATTGAAAAACTTGGAAAAAAAATCCCTTGTCAGATAGCACTACCATTTAAACAAATATAAAAAGCTACTGTGCTAGCCTGCTGTTAGTTATCCTCAGCAGGGGTTTTGCCAGACTAAACTCGTCATTAGTGTACTGTATGGTAAGTTTGCTTGAAATGGCCAGTTTTTTCATTGGACTTTAAGAAAGTTTAGAAACATTTTAAAACTTTTGTTCCTTTTTTGCACTTTACGCCGTTTTATTAACATTCGTTAACTTTAGCTACCAGTGAAAACTAAACTGTTAAACAGAATGACTGTTTATACAATCCAACAGAAGTGAAACAAAAGCTTCAGGAAAGAGAATGCACACTATACGTCTCATATCCTTATTAATGGCAAATTAGCTACATGACAAACATGAAAAGAAGTTTGTCTTTTAAAATTGTGGAGAGGATTTACTATATTACCGAACCATTGAGAAGAAATTTTTCAGCATGCATCAGAGTTCAAGAAACAAAAGAAACTGTGTATATAATTTGAGATTATACAAAATAGGGAGTTTGTTTTTTCATATTTCCTAACAACATACCACAAAAATAATCCAGAGTACCCTTGCGGCTCAGTCTGGGAGTCTTTGAATGCTGACAAAATAAATATTAGTGGAGACTTTAGAGCTTGTGTCAAATCAAGCTTTTTTTTTTAATTATAATTTTTTCATAGTACATTCTTTTTTTTTTTTTTTTTTACATGATAAAACACACTACTTTGGTCTCTGTGCTTTCTGTATGTTAGCACATTTTCTGTGTGTGTCTGTGCAGCTGGCTCCAGTTTATTAGGACTAATGATGTCCATTTCAGTCACATTTCCTCTGGTAGCAAATGAGGAAGAAGACCCAGGACATTTTCCAGCACTTGTTGACAGTCAGAATGAACACACACACATATTAAACAAGATAAACATACAAACAAGAATAGGCCACACACATTCACATACGACTGTGCAGACGTGAAAGGAGGTGGGAGGAAGGATGCAAGAGATGACAATTTCTGAGTGGTGATAGCTACAGGACAACTTCCAACAGTAAATCAGATCTTCACAACAGCACTCCCTGCTCCACTGTTTCTTACCAAGCATTCCCTTCTGCTCCACAATTTGGCTCTCCTCATTCAGCCTCACCAATTATATGACCACAAAACCCGAAGTTATCAGTTTACAGCCAAGGATAGATATATTTTTATTGCTTCCTTCTCCGATGTGTGACCGCTATGTTTTAAATCTGAGAACAAAGGCCCTTTCAGATAAACTCACTGAGAGGTACAACTATATTGCATTGCACTTGCCTTCATGCATTGCCTTTCATCTTTGATAGCCAACTTTGGTGTTTCCCTATCAGCTGTGTTCAGCTGTGAACTGAGTAAGCCCCCACTCTCTCACACACACGCACGCGCACACGCACACACACACACACACACAGACGGACAGACAGCGCTGATAAGGTTAATTTTAAAATATTTGTACTTTGGAGTAGTTTATTTGAACTCTGGCGTGTTTACTCATGTAGACTGATTCATCTCACCAGGTGAGGACAATGCTGTTTGAATTGTGTGTAATCCAAAAACTGATTGACAAAGCCAAAAGTCATCCATGTAAACAAATACGTCCACTTCCCTTAAAATTGTGTATCTGGACAATCGTGGGACAAGTTACCAACACTGCACTCAAGAAAGAAGGTCTACATGTTAGAACACGTGAATTATGTTTATAAGTCAGTTTGTTTGAAACCAGGCAGTGCGAACCTTAACAAACCAGATTCAGCAAAGTCAGCTTTTCCACTCTGGTTGAAAAGAAAATTAAGTTTGAAAGCTCTCTCTGCTGCTCTGGAACGAAACGGAGAGGATTACAGAGTCTATTCCTTTGTTCATATTTTATTTCGGGAGTTGTTCTTATATGCCATAATGACGGCAACAGATTAAGAGATAGCCATCAGCAACTTTAACAGTCAAAAAAATAGAAGTGTTAACAATTGCAGTTCCTCTAATGGCCAATAGAGTCTGGCTCCAAAACTGAATCTATCTACATAGACTCCCATCTTAAAATGTCCAACTTGACATCAGAAATAAACACGTTTACAGCCTGGTGCACAGCTTCAGCATCTATAGTTTACTTTTCTTTTATGACAAATGATTAGGGGAAAGTCACCTGTTAATACTTTATTAAGGCTTAAGGTTCTGCATAATTGAGAGCATATGGCTTTGAGTTTGGTGATTGTATGCTTAAAATTAACCTGCATTCACAAAAGTCTAAACCTTACATTGCCCCCACCCCTTGGCCCAATTTTGCTTCAGCCTGGAGGAAGATGAAGTCAGGACCTGCCAAGATGGCTTCAGAAACCTATATATGACTTCAGTGGCTGTTCTTTTTCATTTGTAGACAGTTTCCATCAAGTTCTAGTCCACAGCTTCTCCAGTGGCTATTGGATCTTGCCCACTATTTAATAACAACACTCATCACTGTTTGAGCTGACACGTCTGTTTAATAAGGGGGAAAAAAAAAGTCAGACAGTGTGAAATGTTCTTGAAAGGATTTCCATGCATTTCGTAACTTTAGTAACTAAATGTTTAGTAACATTTAGTACTTTATTAAGCAACAGCAACACCAATATATATATATATATATATTTTATTTATTTATTTATTTTAAATCACTACCACTTCTTAACCATACATGACAGTAGGAGTTATTGACTTGAGTTGATGACTTTAGGTCACTCAACGATATCATTTAGGTCAGGTTTGGGGACAGTTTTTTTTGTTTGTTTGTTTTTAGTTTAACAATGCTCGTACTGGAAAATGCCTCTGATACTGAAATACGGAACTGAGGGAGCAAGCCTATGTACACTGCAAACTAGAGCTTCATCGTAAATAAAACAGCAATTTCCCTGGAAATTCTTGCTTTCTCTTTCTTGTAAATACTGTAACACTAACTTTACAAAGTGTTAACTTGGTCCATACAACAGCAACAATTACCTTTCATCCTTACAGGGTTAAATATTATAAAAAAAAAAAAAAAGGGCCTGATCAGTTCTGTAAAAACAGATATGAGAACATCTTTTACACACAATTGTGTCAGCGTCTACATCTAAATGCAGATTTTATTGATTTTTTAGATTTACTTTACTGATTTTGCCGCTGATAAAGTATTTCTTGCCCTTCTCTAAATGTGATGGTGTGTGTTCATTGGTGACTGCATCATTTGAATATGAGAATACAGGCCAGTATTCCATCCAAGAAAACATATCTCTTTGCATATAAACAAGCCCTCTCTCCCAATCCTGGAGGAAAAAAAATGTGAAAGAAAGATGGAAAACAGAGGGTGAGTGTGTATAAGACAGCAAGATGTCATAGAAAAATGAGCCAGGAAATGAAAGGATTGAAACAAGAGAGCGCTTGAACAAGTCTGGACTCGTTGCTTGCTGTTTCAGTGAAACAAGCTGCAATTACAGCTTAATTAAAACTCTAATTTAGGCCAAGACAAAGTGAGTTAGAGAGAAAGTGAATGGCCAGATAATGTGCACAAATGTGAGTACACTTACGTGAGACCTGAGCATTTGGCCAACACTCTCCACTGGTGTTGCTGCTATGCAACAAGAGCCGTTAGCCTCCATCCAAAGAGCCTCTGGTTTCAGAAGCAGGTTTAAAAATCTGCATATGTGCTCTGAGTGCTGGATGGACACCAGAATAAAGAAAAAAGCAGAGGGGAGACAGAGGGAGAGAAGCAGAGATGGAGAGTGGTTGCGAGCTTGCGGACAAAGTGCCCGCAGGCCACATAATGTAATTTAGGCTTCCTAGAATTACTGCACACTTGTCAAGGCTAAGGTCAAATGCCTGACATTATCAAGACACAACAAAGACACTGCTATCAGTTGCTGCACTGTATGCTTCTATCAGCTGTGCCAACATAGCGCATGTTCAACTCCTGGGAGTGTGTGTGTGCATGCACGTGCCCGCACGTCTGTGTGTTTAAGTATGCCAAGGGGAGGATTTTGATCTTGCTCTGTGTGATAGCGAAATTACGTAATAATATGTGCCATGTAATAGTGACGTGTGTAACCCTGAACAACTGCCACACACACACACACACACACACGAAAAGTTATATTCCAAATGGATATAAATATGCAAGATATCTAACAGGTACAGTGATCCTCGACACTGAAGTGATATTTACGTGCTGTTCTTGAGCAGGTAATCTATCCCAGCTAACGACAGATATATTTAAGTTCATGATAATTTGATCCCTGGGTAATGATTTGTTATATGAAGACACATCCACAAGGAACACAATGAACACTGCATCACAGATATCACTGTAGGAAGTATGTGCATCTACATCTCCTTTCCTCCTGCTTTCCTGTCCTGAAGAGATCCTTCCTCCATTGTAAATTGTTTCTGTTTTTGCCTGCTCTTTCCATACCTCTCCTGTTCTCCCACTCTGCTGTTGCTCTGAAGTGGTGGAAAGAGGGAGCAGGAGAGATACACATAGTGGGAGGGGGAGGCATGAAGATAGAAAAGAGAGAGGGAGAGTTTGTGGGGGAGGGTGCACTGTAATCTCTGGCAGCAATAGCTGTGACGCACTATTACGCACACACTCACACACTAACATACATACACACACAGTGCTGTGGCATTCAGAGAACCAGCGTGTGTGGAGGGGGCAAGGGGATAGTACTGGCCAGGAGCAGAGCACTTGTCTGGGCAACATGGGTTAGGGTTAGAGAGAATCCAGCCCCTTCTTTCAAATTAAACCTGATGGAGGAGAACGGGAAGGAAGCAGGGCTGAAGACTTTTTGGTGTGTGAGCAGACAAAGAGTCAGACACAAACAAAATATTAAGAGCATTTGAGATGAAGAAACAGCGTACAAATTGATTGTTGGAGTCATATGCACGCACACACTATGTTTCCTGTCCCCTGCCTGTAACTGTGGGTGGAGACGTGTAGAAACAGGAAGGAAGTCCAATCTGAACTTCCTCCCACATTCAGACACACCCCAACGATACAGCATGGCATGTTATCTTTCACCCACCCCCTCCCCACCACCCTCCCCCAATCCATCTTACCGATGGTGTGACGTAGCTCTTCACACTGGCTGATGTGCGGGAGTTTCAGCATCTCCTTCCATTTCTTACTGCGGCCATTCCTCTTCCCTCCTCCACCTATGAGACAGGGACGACATCAGAACATCAGTCAACTGGCTTTGTCAGTGTCACATTTGGATTCTTTAACCCCATCCATCTAGTGGCCTTTTCAACTACAGAACAAGACGACACCCGGCCAAGCATGTGTGTGAGTGTGTGTGTGTGAGAGAAAGAGCGTGAGCATGTTGACCTTGCTAACCACAAGCAGGGACAGCTGTTTCATCTCGCCAGTCGCCTCTATGCATCATGACAGAGCATGTGGTAAAGAATGTTGACAGCTTCAAAGATCATCCAACACGCGCACACACACACACACACACAGTGGGCTCTCTCCCTGGAGCTGAGTCAAACATTAGCCAAACATAACTTTAAAATAATGTTCATGGATTATCTCATACACCCTCACACACACACACAGACCAGATGACCCTGATGTGAGGGGTGAACAACCTCGGGACAAAATCGTGCTCTTTAGACCACCAGGGTTACAACATATATTTTACTGAAGAGTGGAAGTAGGTTGGTGTGTGTGTGCATGCTCGTATGCACATGCACATGCTTGCTTGGAGAAGTGGTCTCACTGGGGTGAACGGAGGTATTTACACCCTGAGGCAGACAGAGCAAGGAGGCTGGAGAAGTCAGTGATCCTATGAGACAGCGCTTTGATTTGCAAACCAGCACTTCGACACATAGACATTTAAAGTGCTCTTAAAATGCTCTTATTTGAGGTTTTGTCTGTGTATTTATGTGTGAATGAACCAAATTAAAGCTTTAAGGAAATTTAATTGGGGTAAACATACCAAATAATCATTGGCTTTCTCCCCTTTTTCTCTATGATTTTATGGATTTTTACTTTGCCCTTCACATAGAATGGCCTTTGTAAGGAAAAAATTCCCATTAAGTTTGAACAACGTAAAAATTTGACATTATGGTTAAACCTGAAAAATCTATTGTTTAATCAAACCACATTTGAAAGGGGAGAGTTCCCTTTTTGGTTTGATGTCTGCCTTTATATTAGTGCCTATGATCCAAAAAGCGGAAAATAGCAGTGAAATAAATACTCCTAAAAATGTCTCCAAATGTCCCATCCTAGTTTCTGCTGACCTGCTTGAAAAAAAGCACACATAAATCCAAAGATGTTTAAACACACAGAGATATTTTACTGACACTATATTTACTGTCAGTTTAAGAAAATTACACGTAAGCTGCGTTCATTTATTCATTCATCTTCAACCGCTGTTTCCAAATCACGGGTGTAACCTGTGTATCATTTGAAATTCTGACTTTGATTTTGAAATGTACCTTTCAGATGGTGCAAATGCTTATTCATCAGCAAAATGCCACAAAAAACCCACATGCGAAAAAAAAAAAACAACAACAAAGAAATAAATTGCAATAAAAGCACCTTTAAAGCTTTGGCCACAAATGACCCAACATCACACTTAGCTTGTTTGAAGCAGCTTTATGTAACCAAAGTCCTCTTCTTTACTGCTGATAAAAAATATCCAGAGGCTGTTATTTCTTAAAGGAGACACAAAGTGCCAAGATGCAGCACATCTGGACGAGGACTCGCTTCTTAGTACCTCAGAAAAATGCATACATTTTGAGCTGTGGCTCATCAATTAGTTCCTGGTTGTACCCTTTTGAGTTTTGAAACCAAAACGTGAAAGAAAAAAGGTTTTTTACAAAACCATTCATACTATTTCACCCGCTAGGACAATTTTTAGATATCATATCGATATATTGTCATTAGATTTTTACATGTAATTACAGATCAAATCCGTCTGAACAAAGAAAAGCTCACTGCAAATAATCATGTGATTTCATTGTGTGTGAAATGTGACCTTACTTTAGAAATGATGCACCATTCACGTTGATATTGACAGAACTTTAAATCTAAATATTTAAAGAGTTGAACAAAACTAAAGCCCTGACAAATGCACAGATGCCAGTACTTTATTTTTTATTGGCTTTTCATACTGAAATAGAACACACACTCTTGATGATTTTGATTTTTCTTTCACTTCAATACTGTTTTAAAAGACAGAGTCAGTAAAGGTGCCAGAGCTTTAGTGACCCCTATAGACTGTGACAGATTGAG
Source organism: Echeneis naucrates (assembly GCF_900963305.1). Lineage (NCBI taxonomy): Eukaryota > Metazoa > Chordata > Actinopteri > Carangiformes > Echeneidae > Echeneis > Echeneis naucrates. The sequence continues at coordinate 8,569,660 of NC_042511.1, forward strand.
GACGACGGAGAGGGAAATCCTCTGCCCCCTCAAGTTCACAGTGCACCAGCTGGTCCGGCAGTAACATGTGACGGACTCAAAACAAACATACAGTGGGTTCACTGTGGTCAAACACCTGCAAAACAAAACCCAATAAAACCAGCACAGCATACTGTACATAGAGTGTGCGCGCCCACCTTGACAGAAACATCCTCGTCCTTTTCCTACTTGAGCACGCCACCATACTTTTCAATCATGTCCTATACTTTCAGTGAACAATAACAGCCAAAAACAGACTCAGCAAGACATGCAACAGTAGCTCACACACACACAGAGAGAAAGGGACAGTTTTCTTTTACTGTGTCACACCTTGAAATGCCAAACAGGACCAGTGTGAGCAGCTACACGTCTGTGTTGTATTACTGCAGCTCATTCAATTCCAATTACATGCCATCAATGTTGATGGGCATGTTGACTAACCTGTTGTGAGGCTACAGGCTAAATTTAGATATACACACATATACACATATGTAGAAAAAGTAACAGACAAAATCATTCTTTGTTCCAGTGAAAGAGTTAAGGGGAAAAAAAGCACAAAGAAAAAGCAGCAAAGATAAATGTCGGAGGTAAACACTGAACACACACCATGTGACGCTAGCCAGTTTCACATGCTACTTATTTTGCAGTAGAAAGCCTTTCACCCCTTTGAGCCAAAAACACAAAATGACTGATGAACAGTCAAACCAGCTCAACACAAAGGAACAAACTGTCAACAGATTTTTTGTCAGGAGTTAATGTTATTAGAAGGAATCCAGCAGAAACAATGGTCAGCAGTGGCAACTTTTCTATACAGCAGCGAAGACATGAAGACGATGTGTCACCTGAACTTGAGGTCAGATGTAATTAAGTCAGAAAGAACAACACAATGACAAGAACAGAAAGACAGAGGTTTTAATAGTGAGCCATCTGTGGGTATGTGAGTGTGTGCACATGCCTGTGAGAGCCAGCTGGCCACCCCACCCTGTTTAATGTCACTCTGACGTCAAAGCCATGTGTGTCGGCCCTTAATGCAGACAGGATGGAGCAAGTATTTATTTAACTTTGGTTCTCCCCTCCGAGCGGACGGGGCCCTTCATAAACACCGACTTTTGAGTTTCGGCACTCATTCATGGCCGAGTTACAGCCAGAGCTGAGATCATCACGCAGGACCTCTGGACGGGGGTGAGGTGCGTGAGCAGTCGTGACGAGATTCAAAAGTTGCGTTGTTGTTGAAAGAAAGAAAAGACTGGATGTAAGAACATTAGAGGACGTAGATTCTTTTTCTTGGGAGATTTAAGGCAGCGAGGCGGGGGAGTCATCCTGGTCACACAACAGTCAAATGGGTTAACATGTTACCAGCATCATCTGGCCACCATTGCCTCATCATCCCCTTCAGCATTTCCTATTGTCACTACCGTCAGCTATCCAACAAAGACTCAGTCATGTCCACAGATGAAATAACTCCAGGTAACCAACGTCCCCCCAATCGATCAGTCATTTCTCTAAATGGACACAGCTTGCCAACTGGCATCAATGCAAATTTTATGGAAAATTTGTTGCAAAGCTTGTGAGTATCACTTTCCATACCTTATCAGATTTTGTGTGCTATTTAAAGTAGGCATGGATACACCACCAGCAGCATAATCCACTTTACATCTTTGAGAAATGAGAGAAAAAGAAAATACACAGAAGAAAAGGGAGGAGGCTATATTTTCTCACAGCTTGTGTTTGTAAGCTTCTGGATACACCAAGGCAGTATCATCTCAGAGAGAACCCCCCCAAACTATATCAGGGTTCATGCAGCTTCCATCCAGTAAAGCACATTTATATATTTTTAATGCCAGTTCAAATAGAGTTCATGGCTTATTTTCACATTCAGCAAAGGTACGGTACAGGCTGCTGCTTTCCTGAGTGGTAAATAAAATTCTGATTGTTCAGAAAGCTCAGTAGCATTACATTGATTTCTATCTATCTGTTGAATCTAAGTCAAGCAAAAATAGCCTGGACGCATTAATTCCACCAGTATGAGCTCAGCACAGACATATTTATGCAGAACAAAAACCTCAAAAATGCATTTGAGACACAGGACATGTTGTCAGGATGTTTATATTACAGTTTGTCAACCTGAGAGCACTGGCAAGTAAATATATTATTGTTTTGACTGTGAAATGTCCTGCTGGGCATGTTTCCTGCTCACAAACAACATATTTAATGAAAAATTATATTTTAATCTTATATTTTTAACTCTTTAATAAAAAAAAAAAAAAAACACTAGCCATGGGTCAGATAAGATTTTTTTTAGTTATACATTCCTGGAGTACTTTTTCTTCTTAAACTAAATTAGATAATTTATCCCAAATAAATGCATTTAACAAAGAATATGTACAGTCCAGTTTTCTGTTATCACTGGCTTCCACACACTGACATTTTACAAACTGAGCAATTAACTAATGAATTTATGAATAATTTCTAGATTTTACAATAATGTGAATAATGTAAACAGCGCTCTACATTACCCTTCAACAGAATGTACATGATAATGTGAAAAAATTGGCTATACCAAATGTGTGAATATATGGGGCAATTATTTGACAAAGAACTTGTTCTGTAATAACTACAGAACTAGCCATGCTAAATTAAAAAAGGAAAATAACTTGGAAAGAGAAACAGCATCACTGGCAACTTCTTTCTGCTGTGATTCCCAGCTTTTTTCAGATGTGTTGCAAATACTAAGCAGCACAGCGCTGCACTTCTTCACAGCCTGTCTTTATTTTGCATCACCATATGGGAGAAGCTGCTGAACACATGTCACATACTGACACTCAGAATAACAGCCACAACTCCAGAAAACCCAGCTCATCTGTGACAGAGGCAGACTGACCACGGAAGCAGGCACATCGTGCTTCATGAATGAGCCTGAGGCCTGATTCCTAGAGGTTGGACTTAAAAAGCACAGTTGGGTCAGTGTATATTTCTTTTTCTGATCATGAAACAAAGGGAAAAGACAAAAGGAGTAAAAAGCCAAATATGAAGCTGAGTACCTCCACTACATTTTGGCACCAATAGCAATTTCTCTAACTTTCAAAACAGTGATAACGCTGTTTACCAAGGTATTTTTGTCTTAGGTAATCGTACACTGAATATTTGGTACCAGCCCATGCCTGGCCTGATTTGACCCTCACCCTGCAGAAGCCTTGCGAGGTGGAGGATGGGTTTGGATGCCAGCGGTGCTCTCCCAAAAAACATGACTTAAATGGTAGGAAATGAGAGAGGGTCACACATAGTTTACGGCCATTGTAATATGAGCATGCACACGCACACAGAGCACAATGGAGCCAGGCCATGATAAATGAATGGCCTGTTGCTTTCCCAGTCGCTCTCTCGTACAGAGTGTGATTGGCTGGAGTAGCCCCTGATAAGGAAAACATTAGCTCCGAGTATCTGTGTTGCCTATTCAAAGCAAAGGCCTGGTGTTTGCATAAGGTAATCCGTCTGTATACTTGCACTGAAAGATACACATCAGCTGAGAGAGAGGAAAAGAGAAACATGTGAATATCAGGCAGCTCTCCTCTAATCCTCACCTCTCTCACATGCCCCCCTTCCCTTTTTTTTCATCCTCTGTGACTTCAGCTCCCTGCTCCCCTCCCCCATATAAACAGTTCTCTGCTCTTGTTATGCCTTAGTTAATTCTTATGACTGTGGGTCTCAGAGGAAAGGCGTGTCTCACGTGCAAAAATATGACCCAACATTACAAAATCTAGCAAATTCTACAACATGACAACAACAAACGAGCATGGAGAGAGGGGAGGGCTGCTGGTAACACGAGGTAGGACATACAGTTTTCCACATGATCAGAAAAAAATAAAACACACAGGCGCACACATACCGCATGCAGCATGCTCCTCATTCCAGCTGCATGCTGTGCTGTTTTGCAAGACCTTTCCTTCCTCTACCGCATCTCCATGCATTCAAGATATTCCATTAAATCTCGCCGAGACGTGCTTGAAAACTGACCCTTGTTTTCCCTGTGTCTAGAGGGAAAACAGTCTGTGAATGTGTGGCGAAGGGGGCAACATGGTTAAGACTGAACTTGAGGGAGAACCGTAAGAGTCGGAGTGTGTAACAGCACAAGCTAAAAGGTTAATCATCTATATGTTATCTAGACCCTGCTCACAGATGAAGGGCCCACTAGTTAATTTCATGGCCATGCTGAAAGAACAGAATCTCACACACACACAAAGAATCACACACACACACACACAGCAGCACTGAGCCCTTGAGTGTGGAACACGTAGCACATATTATGCCTTGAAGATTATCTCTGATAAGACAGCACCTTCAACACCAACTATATTTGAAGGTAGGATTGACATTAATTTTAACCCAGGGCAGACACCAAAAAAAAAAAAAAAAAAAAAAAAAAAACACTTTTCAAAAGGTAAACTGATAAAACAGGAGGGGCCTTTGACATTTAATGCATTGCTACTGGACTACTGGATTCTGTCTGGCCCCTCTGAATGTCCTTTAAGCGAAACAAAATATTTATTTGAACCATAAGTACACTCAATGTTACGCACTGTTAAAACCAGGCAGACAGCTGGCTTCTCATAGGAAGAAGCCCCATTTAGCATTTGGTAAAGTAGCTGGAACAATGTCCCTATGATGTGCACAAACTGCCTCCAAAAAGCCTCTCTTTACGATCAGCCAACTTGCCGAGAAATGGTGCTAATGAACTTCCCAGTAGCCACCCAGCTAAGCGTCGCTGCTTATGCCATGCAGGAGAGATGCGTATGCAACAAAACCGAAGCTCATTCTCCGCACAGCCCATTTGTGGGTGTCATGACTGTAAAATAAGCCCCACATCAAAGGACAGTCACAAAGTAATGCGTTTTACGAGGCTCAGCTGGAGGAAACACCCCAAAGTGATGACAACAAGTGTTAAGCCAGTGATGGCCACAAAACTAATAAAGCTACACTGGCTGACGTCACAGGAAAACCCTCACCAGTGGTCTGAGAGGACCTGCTGGCCTCTAATTACAAGCTTGGCAGAGAAGGGGGCTGAGACACAAAAAAATGAAATCAAAGCTTCAAACTTGTAAGGTGGAAATGAATCAAAGATGAGCAGGATTAAAGTTTCTGTTGTAGTCAGAGGAATTTCACCACTGGGCCATCCATATTCCTTCCTTTTTATGAAGACAGTAGGAACAATGAAAGAGAGAGGAAAGAGAGATGCAATTTGAAATAATCCTCACATCCCGTCAAACTATAATTTGAACATAAAAGTCAGTGTAGAATTGATATACTTGGTCTGAACACATCCATTTTCCTGGTATTTGTGTTGGGTCCCCTGTTGATTATTTCATTACCTCTTAGAACCGACATAACACTCTTTCAAAAAGTCAGTCACAACACACCAATCTATTACACAGGAAAACATGCTATTCTTTAACAGCTGAAAATTAAAAGTTAAGATTTCATCCTGTAAAACTTGTATTAATGTCCACATCAATAGCTGAAGTAAACGAGCCATTCTGGCAAATAGTTGATATACAACTGAAATATACTTCAAATTTCAGTTCCCGAGGTGATGGCGAGCTGTCACCAAAAAAAAAAAAAAAAACAGCATCCATATTCTCCTCTTGCCCTCACGGGGCAGTTCACAACATGCTCATGCCTTAATAGCTTAAATCATCTTCCTGCTTACACAGGATCGTTTTTTTAAGTAGTAATTAATGCTGTTGTCATCTGTCTAGTCCTACCTGAATGACAAACAATTTCACAGAACAACTTTTATAAAACAAGTTCCCTGAAAATTTTTTTACAGCCCTAGCAAGGTTTTTTTATTCAATACAGCATAAGCAGGGAGATAAGGATTAATGTTGTATGATTTTTGCAAGGTCTGCAGAGTGGAAAATTTAAAAACGTATATATTTTCCAGTAGCTGCACAACACAGCTTGCTTTTCACTGAACTGCAACTGAATGTTTAGCAACAAGAGTTCTAGTTTCTTGTAAACTGCATTTGAAAGTGTAATACATTTTTTTTCTTTTTTTTATAAATTACAACTCTCAAACTTGGCTAACAAAAAGCTTTGGTAAATAAATGTAAATGAAGGAAAGGTATTTTACAGCTGAAGAGTCAACATTCTTAACAGACTTCACGGTACCATCTGCTCTGCTGTGATAGGGTGCTCTGCCAACTCAGGTGCTGCAAAGTATTGTAAACAGTAGAGTCTACAGGACAAACTACGATAGCACTGTTTCTAAATGATCTTGAGTGCTTTTAACAGCAATATGCACAGCAGCCAATACATGGCATATATGTCAACGACAGGTATGGGTACTAAGCAGTGAGCAAACGGTTTACACTCAATACAATTACTCATGAGTTAGTGCTGATGTTATGCTGAATGAGACGACATGGAAGCAAACTACTACACTGAAGACAACTCTGGCATGTCTGGCCATACGTTTATGTCCACATAAACTGGGGTCTACATCTCCTCCAAAAGGTATTGTCTCGCTATTCTCAGTCATGATTTTAAAAATAATTCAAGTATGCCCTCAAGGAAAGCTTCAACAATAAACTTTCTTTTCACAGTGGCAGACTTTCACCTCATCCGATGCTGTCCTTACACCATCAGAGCAGCTCTGGGACAAAGGGATTATCTAAATACTTTAAATGTGGCGGTTTCCCTCTCTACATTTTACACCAACTGAATGCATGAAATTTACAGAGCCAGGAGTGGTGAGCGTTGGGAATAGTGTCATCTCTAACCACTTCCCTTGACGTGTCATTTCAACTGTGGTAGATGGGGCACACCCTGTCGTAACACTTTTCAATTCTGGCCACCCAGTTTCACACCAACAGGTATGTAAAGGTGACTCATAAGCAGAGGGGTTTTTATCATTGTGGAAGCAGGCTTACAAGTTGTCTAGGGACGAACTAACTGAAGAGTGACATTATTGATAAGGTACTAATTCTTTGAAAATTGTGTACCCACCATGGCAGCCTATGATCTGCGTGCATGAAGCATTCTTCATAAGCGCTACACCGGAAAATTGTCATTTCCCCTCTCTGCAGGGAGGTCAGGGAGTTTTAGAACAACTGATTTAATGTCTTGCTCAAGGACACATCAGCAGCGCAAGCGCTTGCTGACTCAGTGGCTTGGATCCAGCTCCATGCAACTCAAAAGCCACCTCTGTGTAGCCGTCTAGTTTGTGCAGAGGTTTGATGCCATGTAGCATGAACGTGAGTGGAGTAAAAAAGTTAATGCCCATACCGTGACCTCTGATGCACTGGAGTTTTTCGCTCTATGGGTTTGTGTGATTCAAGTGAGGTTTGCTCCGTAAATTGAGACAATACCAGCAGTGACAACTTTCACAGTGGCATAAGAAAACACTTTCACAGCAACAAACACCCATCATTGGAAAAGTACATTCAAATCATCTCTCGTGTGTGCCATAAAAAAATAAACAGGGGATCAATAGCTGTTTTAATCCATTCATAATTATCATAAATGATATAGCAGGAAAAAAAACACTGATTGTACATGATGTTATAACAGCTCAATCAAAATCTTGATGAGATTGTTTTCTTAATTTATTTACTTTTTTTTTTTTTTTTTTTTTACCTAGGCACGCTTTAATTGTAGCTCTAAAATATTATGCACAACCTCACATCACTTTTTGCATTTCTTAAGTAAATGATACATGATGCAGATAATCAAAATAACAATCAATCTTCCATGAAAAAAAGCAACAAATGCCTCAGCAGAAGTGTTGCCCTTGGACCTAAAATCAGGAGGATTTTGGGGGCACATTATGCAGACACCAGGGTCCTTGCACTCTGGTTCATACAGATGGATTTATCACAGAGGGCCTTTTGCAGCCTCTGTTGATAAAAGGACTATAGACTCTGACAGGTATTGAGCCTGTAGAGCTGAGCTGTTTACAATAACCTCACTGAGTAATGCTCATGACAATGCCCAGCACCATTTAATGATGATGCCTCCTAAGGAGTAGCTGCTGCTATGAAATGGATTCACTGCCGCTGTGAATAATCCATTTCACAGCAGTGTTGGCGTTTAGTCTTGAACTGAATGTAACGCAAACCGTGAGCAGGGAAGGCCTCTGCACACGCACACGCACACTGAGCGGCGACCCCTCCACCCCCCCACAAAGAGCCGTGCAGCTCCAGGCACTGAGGAGCGACTTCACCGCCCAGTGAAGCGGTGGAGCGGATCAACTTGCACATCATCCTCCGGGACCGCAGACGGACCCTGCTGCTGGTGTCCGATCAGATCAGAGGAGGAAAAACGGTGGAGATTGTTCTCCCACCTTGCGCCCACTTACTGGCTGCCCTGCCATCCCCTGGAAAACACACGGGTACTGGTGGTGGTGGTGGGGGGGGGGGACACCCGGGGCTGCTGCAGCCTGGGCCGCCGGGGTACTGGATCCTGGAGGGCCATCCTCCTGGATCTCACACCTCCAATCCAACGTTATCTTTTCATCCCAACAGATCCCAGTCAGCACTCACAGATCAACCCAGTGGCTCATTTCTGCGTCAAATCCACTTTAGCTCCTTAACGGGGCTCTAAACACACAAACCTACGGTGACAGGTAAGAAGAGGCTGACTGTCGCAGCTACATTTCACCTCACACTCAGTGCCATGTCATGGGGGGGGGGGGCATTAAATACCCGTCACATCACCGTAAACTGAAAATATGCACAAAACCCAGCGGTGCTTGTGTGATTTTTTTTTTTATTTTTTTTTGCTCGACAGCATCTAATGCAACGCTGCCATAAGCGTGATGCTGCAAACACTCCCTGCGTTGTTCATCCCCAACCTCCCCGGGCCTTACGGTAAACCTGCCCGGTACACACCGAACAAACAGCTCATTTCAGCCGACAAAGCGCTGCGCAGGGATGGGAGAGCGGAGGGAGCCTAAATCCCGGGGAGGACCGCCGACAGCCGGGGCTCGTCCATGACCGTGTCGTTGAGGTGGGTGAGGGAGAGAGGGGGAGAAAAAACAAACAAACAAACAAACACAACAAACATTTCATTTATTCCCTTTCTCTGTCACGGAGCACATCTTACCTTCCCTCGCCTTCAGGAGAACCGTGTTGGCCACGATATTTTCAATCTCCATTGTCAGAATGTGAACCCCGAGCAGTCGCGACACATTTCACTCGGCGGAAAAAGACGGATTTTCTGATCAAACGCGCCGACGGCGGAGAGGCTGCTGCACGCGCGCAGGGCGAACGTGACACTGGCGCATAGTAGGTGTTCAACAGCGGCCGTCGGTCCCCTCCATGGCAAGATGTTTTATCAAAGCCGACCTACGGAGCTGGACGGTTACGGCGGGGCTCGTTAGCATTCACAGCCTGCCTCCCTTCCCTCTCCGCCTGCCTTCCTTCCTGCTTCGGCTCCCTCCTCCTCCTCCTCCTCTTCTTAGCCCCTCCTCGGCACAACGAACCAGCGAGAGTAGGAGGGATCAACTTACAACCACACACACTTTCACACACAAGTGCATTTACGCGTACGTTACATTTCATGCTTACGCCATTTGTTGCCGTTTTGGATTAAAAAAAAAAAAAAAAAACGTTCCCATGTGTCGTTTCCGTTCGCCTCAGCCGCACACGGCGTTAGAGGGACAGCCTGCGGGAGGCCTCGATTCCCCTCACTGAATCTACTTTAAATGAGTTTCCATTCAAACATAATTGGGCACAATAAGAAGAACATTTCCTCTCCATGATTATGCGCTGCTGGCAAACACGTTCTCAGAAACGCAAATGCCTGATACAGACCTCTTATTGTGTGAACGGTGGTGTGAGGGCTTTTCAGTTGCTGCGTTAGCGTTAGGCTGGAGAAAAGCGATAACACGCTGCTTTTCTCCTCCTCATGACCACACTGATCCGCCTCAGCTCTCTGATCTGAGCTCACAAAGCTTCACGTGGAGCCGCAAGAGAGGGGCAGCACAGCTGTTAGGATGCCGTAGAAGTTGTGGCTTTTGTTCAGCGTGGTGATAGAGATAGAGACAGAAGCTTTTGGGGGGACTTTCACTTTGGATTTCATTGGCAGGACCGTAGAATTAGCTCACAGAGGCCCGGAGCTGTCTGCGGACCAGAACCAGAACACAGGAGAACCAGAAGGGCACCAGATTCAGTTCTACTTTGTCACAGACAGATGGAAGAAGTCAACTTACTGGATCAATGAAAACTAAACGTTACTCTTTTCAGGTTTTCTTATTGGACAGTTGGACATGTGTTTTAAATGTAATAAAAACAGGTGCATGTGATCACATGTGAAGTACGTAACTGTTCCACTGTCTTTTTTTTTTTTTTTACACACAATTCCTTAGACGTCAACACCATCTAATTTTTTCCCACAGACAGCAATCCTGGTTTGGGGACATTTACAACCAGGGTGTGCTCAAACATATTTAGTGACGTCATATGAGCTGGACAAAGAGATCTGATCTGGATTCAGCAACACAAGTGAGAGTTTGTAGGGCTTTTCTTTGACATCGCCTTGTCTCTGGGTAAGTGTTATATCTCAATGCAATTGTATTGCTTTCGTTTTAGTATAAGGAAGGATCCTCTTAAAGGAAATGTATGTCCTTAGTCCATTCCATCAGTGGGAACTCCTAAAGAAGCAAACAGCCTGTATAGTTATGTAGTTAGTTAGTTATTTCAGTCACACATCAATGCTCATGTCCATCAGTATCTCCAGGGTTTGCTGGATGCCAGTGTGGGGTTGTTTGTAGCAGCAAAAGACACACTTGACAGATCTCAGCGCTATCGCTCTCTATCGCACTTATATTCAATGCTGCCACCTAGTGATGATGATACAGAAATACACAGGGACGTTACTTGGGCAGTATTATTCAAGTGTATTCTTGATTTTTATTTTGAGTAATAAGATGTATTTGAAAATTTCACTTGAGGGTCTAATAAAGGTGAAGGCAAATTTCTAATAATTATCTATTTATTTAGAAAACTTAACAATTTATTAATAGATGCACACATTTAGATATGCAGAGGGTATTTTTTTATGCATTGAATGTTCATACTTTAATAATTTCCTAGCCATTGTTTCAAGGAATTCCCCATTTCTATCTTTGCTCATTTGGTGTTGTTCTAATTTCCATCTTCAAATAAAACCAAAACCACCCAAAAATACTTGAGGAACGAACTTAATATGTCTACTATATTCTGTGGGAAAAATTTCTGATTTTCAGCAAACCTCATAAAAATAAAACACGTAGATTGTATGTAAGTAACTTCAATCATATGAATGCCATTTTCATTAAGTGGCTGTTCTTCTGTTGTAATGCAAATTAAATTAAAGACACAAGGTGGTGCTGCTTTCATTAGAGTGTCTAACCAACACAAATCAGTTCGTTGTCTGTGGTTTCAGATGTTTTTGCTGGAATTTCTAACTAACCACAGTTACAGGCCAACTATCCCCTAATATGCATATTACTCATTTCAAGGTCACCTTGCATAGTTTCTTCTGAATCCTCAGGTGTACCCAGCCTCAGTCCCCGATGGTAGAGACATAAAACTTAGGGGGGAAAAAAAATCCTCCACCATCAATGGAAATGCACACAGAATTCACATTTAACATCATATGGACAACCTGAGTCCCAGGGTCATTTCAAGGGTTATTCCAACCTAAAGTATGAGGCAGTGCTCCAAAGAATCAAGAAAGGTCACAAGCATATGTGTCAACTGTCAAGATACTAGTTATGATCTAAATCACTCAATCATAACTCAAAAAAGTCATATTTTCTACCTTTTTAATATTTCAGTTTCTGTAGAAAAGAATAGCGCTTCTCATTTAAGGTCACAATAAGAGGTTCCTCAATTTGCTGATGACTGTAACAAAAAGAAACAACACACTTTCATTTAGATTTTCTAATCAGAAGGAGTGCATATTTTCTCCTCAGGTAAGACCTGACAGATGAGTAATGATCTCCTTAAATCTGCCACTCAGCAAACTCCTCACTGGTTTTTATGTTGTTCTTGTTATCATATTATTTTAAAAGCTCAAGAAACAATATTAGCAGTGTGTTTAGTAACACCCAGGTCAAAATCCAGGTTTTTCTGCTTCTGCAAGAGAATTTGAGGTCTTGATTTAGGTCACTGCAGAATTTCTGCTCAGCACATTTAGGATGATACTTGAAACTCTATAAGTTGCCTCAGTGACGAGGTGCTCCTACTTCATCTGAAACTGAAATTAATTCATTCATTCATCTCCTACAGCTTATCCATATCTGGCTCACAGGGGGTGCTAGGACTAATCCCAGCTCACACTGGCTGAGGGCGGGGTCACCCTGGGCAGGTGACCAGTCTGGCACAGGGCCAGCACACAGAGACAGACAGAGACCAACAACCACTCACACTCAGACCTACGGACAACTGAGAGTCACCAGTTAACCCAAACATGCATATCTCTGGACGGTGGGAGGAAACCCACACAACACACTCTGCACAGAAAGGCTCCAGGCCCGGGAACTGCCCGCTGAAGTTCATTCAGTTAATTCGATTAATTTAAGTTTACAGTTAATATCATTTCAACTGATGAATAATAAATATATTCATTTGAAAGCACTGCTACAGATTAAACTAAAAAGTGATGTGAAGTGTGAAGTAACTAAAGTGATTCATACTTTACTTCCGTATTTCCGTTTTATGGTACTTCTAGAAGAAAAATATTTGCCTTTTCCCTCCACTACATTAATGTGAGTTGTACTGTATAGTTATGTTTCAAGATAATGTTTTTACTGAGTTATGAAACCCAACATTATCCAATATATTGTGAACACCTGTTGATATTTTATCACAAACATCTGGTTTCACATGAACACGTGACGTTTGCCTTACAGTTATTATTTCTGAAAGTCTGTTTGTTGCTCTTCGTTTCTCCTTATGACATTTTTATTAAAAATGATCATATTATTAATTAAAAAGGAGATGTCAATACTTTATCTACCAACAGTAGCCTAAGAATCATCATATAATACCACGGAGTGTTGACGTTCTTCAAAGTGGGCATATTCACTTTTTATATTTAATGTACATTTTGGTGGTTGCAGTTTGTATGGAAAGATTTTAAGAGCAGGACTTTTACCTGACTAAAACTATAAGTAAAGAAACAGACAGCTGAAATAAATAGAGAAGCGATGCGACCAGAGGAGGTGGCTGCTGTGCTGTCTTTGTACCGATGTTTGTGTGTTTCCTGGCTCTGTCAGTGTGTTTTCACGTGACCTCTGACAGCCAGTGCGCCTCTCAAGCGGCTGTGGAAACCGAACCAAACGGAAACAGCCCAGTAATTCGCTAAATCGCTTTAACGCTGTGTGGCCGGCCGAAGAATTTCCAGGATGTTTTCGTTGGGGGAGAAAATGGAGTTTCTCATAGGAAACCCCTTTTCAACGCCTGTCGGCCAGAGAATCGGTGAGTCGCTGTCGCTTTTGAAACTATATGTGAGGAGTTGAGCTCGGCAGATTTCATTTGTTATTTTTTATTTTAAATTACAATATTAATGAGCCGTTAACGGACTTTGCCATCACGCTTCAACCGCGTGAAAAGCAGCGCAGGTGCGTTTTTTTTTATTTTGTCATTCCTATCTATAACATTGAAGAAAAAGCAACCATTTGACATGAACATGATAAGTTTTTTTTTTTTTTTTTGTGGCTGTGACGCGGCAGAGGCGGGGCGCTGGGCGCTCAGCCTCTCTTCCTATTGGTCGCTTATCTTTAAGTGACAGCTCATTTGGCCAGTTAGAGAGCCACTTCACGTTCCCCTCACTTCCTTAGTGTGTTTGTTAAACCACAGTTTCACAGCTTATATATAAGTGTTACTGTTCCCCTTCTTCAGGCACATGACAAGTCACACTCGATTCAGTTCAGAAGAAAGGCTTTATAATGGCTTCAGGGGGATTTTTTTTTTTTTTTTAAAGGGGGGTGGGGGGGGTGAAAACAGAAAAATGTACATCCCAAACATCACAACAGGCTTGAGGTCAGCTGGTGATGCCAGGAAAGATGTGTAATTGGGGCAGCAGTGAGAAAATGTTACAAAACCATCTGAAAACCTTCCTTCCGCTTAGCTCAGCCACTCACTTTCTCACACATAAATGTCAAAGAAGCTTGGGCCTCTTGTGGAGCAAAAGAGCACTGAAGCAGCTGACAGTCACATGAAGCGGTGGGAGCCAGGGATGGAGGGAGAGGGAAGGAGAGGGATTGGGAAAGGCAGGGATAAAGGCTAGGAGAGAGGTGGTTGCTGGAAAGAAATGAAGGAGATTTAGAGAATTATGAGTAGCCTGTGACGGATGACGTGCAAAGAAAGCTGGCTTTGATTGCTAAATAGTCTATTAAAAAAAAACAAAAAAAAACAGGTTAGAAGTTAGAAGATAGGAAACCCACATCTTAATCAATAAAAACAGTGTTATTGGAAAGATACTGGGGAATTCAATGTTTTTGATATTTGATGGTGCCCGTGGGACCACCAACATATAAAATTAGATTAGTAAATAGTTTTATGTTGCACTAATGGGAGCAGTTTCCGTTTGGATTAAATGACACTGATGATGTCATCATGGGTGTCTTGGCTTGGCCTGGGAGTCTCCAAATTTGTAAACAGAAAAGCTAAAAGTAAAATTGAGGCCATGTCCACACTTTTACACTTTCATGTTAAAACTCTCCAGATGACTGATGAGCCTGTGCGAGCTGGTTGTGAACAGCCTTTTCTGCAGTTTATTAGTCCCACTAATGCAAACGTGATTTGTGTTGTAATTAACACATACTGGTGTGGACAGGCTATGGGACTGTGGGTAAAAAGTGTGTTTGTGCTGCATGATGGGAAGCATAGGACCTCTTGCATGTAGGACCTCTTGCATGTAGTAGCATTCTGCTTTGAATATTACCACTGTCTGTAGCTGTGTCTTTGACAAGTCATAACTTCATGGAAGAAAGACATGATGGTGATCGAGCCCTTTATCTATGGAAGATGGTTTCAACAAAGTCATCTTGATTTCCTATTATCCTGCAGATATGTATGTGGTGGAACTAAGGCCTGTGGTTATGGTGTATGCTCCCATATTAGTATTTACTCACTTGATTCTTTCTCTTCTTGACAGAACAAGCAACCAGCGGTTCTCTGCAGTCAGAGGACTGGGGACTAAACATAGAGATATGTGACATCATCAATGAGACGGACGAGGGGTACGGATCATCTCTTGCTCTTCAGTAGAGACTGAAATTGGCCTGATTTTAATTTATTTTTATTTATCTGTCAGCACAACTCAAAATAATTGTAGCTGATGAAGGATGTAGCTAATATAAGGATGTCTGATGCATGCTGCTTCTATTTAGAATATTGAGTACATTATGTAGGTCATGGTTTGCTTTGGTATTATGTGTTACTGTGAATGACCAATTTATGTCTGAAGCAAACAGCTTTGCTGTTGTGATCCGACTGGGATTGTCACTGCAATTCTAAAATACCTGAGCTGTAATAAGCTCATACTAGTTCCATCTATACAATGCTGGTTACATTTTTAAAAATTTATCTTACCAGTGCAGTGAGAGCAGTGATATTTAGTTTAAATAAAAAATGCAGCAGACGATGGATGAGCAATACAAGAAGGTTGCCAAACAAGCTAATGTTTCTTGCCCTCCCCCACACCACACCACCAGACCCAGAGATGCAGTCAAAGCTATTAAGAAGAGAATCGTGGGAAACAGGAACATCAGAGAGATAATGTTGGCCCTCACTGTAAGTTATCCTCTGCAGGTCATCTCATGGCTTGAAGGCTCTCGTCCTGAAGGACACACACACACACACACACACACACACACACACACACACACACACACACACACACACACACACACACACACACACAAACCCCTGCACCTGGTTAAGCCAGCATTCGTATTGAGAAAACATAATTAAAGTTTAATTTTGGATCCGTATTTTTAAAGATTCTGTCTTTTGTTTTTGGACTGGATTACTCAGGTTCTTGAGGCTTGTGTAAAGAACTGTGGCCATCGCTTCCAAGTTTTAGTGTCATCGCAGGAGTTTGTTGAAGGAGTTTTAGTTCGCGCCATTCTGCCCAAATATAACCCACCTGCTGCCCTCCATGACAGAGTACTCAGCCTTATACAGGTGTGTTGATTCTCCCACAGAGGACAGTATGATTGAGGCTGTCTGCACCTTCTTTTCTAATTAATTTGATGGCTCTTTTCTTTACTAATTTGTTATAAAATTTTACATTTTAATTCTAATTATTTCAGCGATAGTCTGGACATGTATCTTGTTTTCTAAATGTTTGACACTGCTTTGACCTTATCATGAGAAAATTCTGCAGTATGTTGAAGTCTAACATTTTAAGTTTACTTCAGTTCAACTCTTTCCATGTCACTTTAATTTTTGTCTTGTTGTTTTCACATGTAATCTTTGTTTCTGCTAAATGCATTCTGTTTCATCATATTCTGTCTTTGGCGTCTCCAGTCGTGGGCTGATGCATTTCGTAGCTCTCCATCCTTGGCGGGGGTGGTGCACGTATATGATGACCTCAGGAGGCGTGGTCTAGAATTCCCCATGACAGACCTGGATGCTCTGTCCCCAATACACACTCCAAACAGGGTGAGGCTCACTATAAACTGAAGAGAAGAGCGGTAAATGAGAGTAGCTACATAGATATCTGTCTATACTGTTCCCTCTGTCGTCATCTTGCAGAGTATTCCAGATAATGAAACTTCTGAAATGACCGCTGTCACTCCTACCACACATCAATCACAACCGCAAGTTGCTTCAGTGGCTCCCAGTCAAAATAACTCACCCCCTGTCCTGCTGAGTGAGGGACCAGTGTCTCTGTCTGCAGAACAGGTATCACTGCCTCGTAGCACCCGTAAGCCAGGAACTGGTGAAGAAAACATGATATTGATAATGACTCAGGATCATTTTGTCAAGAAGATTTCATCTGAATGACACTAAAGTAGGGCTAATTGTGCAGCTTTTGTGTTTTTTGATTCCAGGAACAGAAGCTGCGGAGGGAGCTGGCGCTGGTGAAGGGAAACCTCACAGTGATGTCTGAAATGCTGAATGAGTTGGTACCTGGTCAGACCTCGCCAGACGATACTGAGCTGCTGCAGGTGTGCATGCCGTCAATAGCTGGTCATATAGAAAAGGCCCATCACACCAAAATTAATTTCTATTATCAGTCATACATACAGACACATCATAGAAGTGACACTAATCTCTAATGAATTGTGATTTTCTCTCTCTCTTCTCTGCCCAAGCAGCAGCTGTACTCGGTGTGTAAGAGCATGCAGACCCGGGTGGTGGAGCTCATCCCCCAGCTGCTGGACGAGGGATTTGTCGAAGAGCTTCTTGTGGTTAACGATGACCTCAACAACAGTTTCATTCGCTATGAACGGTGTACTACAGTTTAACTTTGCAGCTTTTCATTTTGTTTATGTCCTGTTAAATCTCGTGCTTATTATGTTGTGCTTATGTTTTAGGTTTGACAGACTTAACAAGTCACAAATCACAAACAATCAGAGGGTGAGAATGATCCTCTCTTCTGCTGGAAGTCATAAATGCACTCCTGCATTTCAAGTTGTAAAGGTGTGTTATCACACAGCAGCCAAGCCTGACACACAATGTGTTGTGTCCTCCTCTCAGCAGAACTCTACTGACAGTCCAAGCCTCATCAACCTGAGCCCTGAGCCCTCGACTCTCAGCCAACCTGCCATCATCACAACAACCAACCAGCCAGCAGTCAACACTTGGGCCAATGAAAGGCAGTCAGCCAACCACAGTGAGAAAAAACTCTGTGACTTTTGCTTAATACTTGTCCTGCTATGCAGCAACAAAACTACACGTAGAATTTTGTGTAGCTGAAGTATGGATTTCATAATTAGTTGTATTTTTAGTAGAAAACAGGATGTTGAGTGGATAAATAAATAGCAGCAAAGTCTTGGGTCATGCACTGATGTTGCAAACACACTGAAGTCTTAGCGTGGGAGGAGGGTGGGGTTAGAGGGATGAGCACAGGGAGAAGGAGAGCATTGAACAGCTGAACAGCTTTTGCCTTGCAGAAGAGGAGGAGGAGTTTGACATGTTCGCGCAGACAAGAGGCAGCTCCCTGGCTGAACAGAGGAAAAGGTGAATGATGCAAACTGGTGTCAGAAAGACAAATGTTACATCAGGATACATACTGCCAGTCCATGTGTTGTGTTTGTGAGTTGCTGTATGGGAGCACGAGAGAAGGTTTGGGTTGAGCTGTAATTGATTTGTCACAGACATACTATAATACTAAGATAGCCTACCTTGCATCATGTAATTACAATACACACCTGCTGTCCAGCGTTAGATATGAAGACCCAGGAGCTGTGGAAGGCCTCGCTGGTGCTCTGGACACAAGGCTGCAGGTCACAGGAGGAGTGAGTTCACCACAATAACAACCATTTGGTTTGAGCAGAACCTTTTCTATGAACACAATGTCACTTTATCTTTTTCTTCATCCCTTTTCTTCTTAGATGCCACCAGCAAAAAACTCTTTGAAGAATGATGTTGATAAATGGTTATCCTGTGATACGGTAAGACTGTTTATAGTTCACTTTGAAATAAAAGCTGTGTTTGCTGGGAGGAAGAAAGTCTGATATGATCCTTCACTTTTGTGGGGGGTTTTTTTTGTGTGTTTGGGAACACAGGAAGAGCAGTCTTCGATTTGTGAAGGTGTGTCCTGTGAAGGTGTGTCCAGTGAAGGTATGTTGTGCGGCCCAACGCTGCCTGAGTGTAAAGATATTATGCAGTTCATAGACACACACACACACATACATCAATCACTGTGACTGTCTGTCTCAGAATTTGACAAGTTTCTGGAAGATCGGGCTAAAGCGGCCAACCACAGCAGCGAGCAGATCAGCAGCGTGCCGCTCTTCACTTCCAGAGCACCACCAAGATCTACCCAGCAACAGGATCAGTCACATGACCAGCTCTTTTCACTCTGAGATGTAGAGGAGGAGGAATGTGTGGATGTTAAGGTCAAAATAAAACACTGTTTGAATGTAACATACCTGTTATCAGAGACATGTTGTGCCAAGTCAGGTTTTTGTCTAAAAGTTCGCACACACACAGAAGTCTGACAGAAACATAAAACCTGACACTACAGAACCGCTCGCCAATCAACTTGCATAAATGTACAATTTCTTAGCTAATTCTACACTTTGTATCTGTATGTAAGTGAACTTTATATGGATGTATTTATAAAATGTATTATTATAAATTTGATGTAAACAAAAACAACCAGTGTTTACAGTGAAGTGTAATGTTTAAAATATATGTTAATATTTCACCATCGTGTGCCTTTGAATGAGACAGCTGATTTAGTGTATATGAAAATAAAGGAGGTGCCATCCAGCAAACATGTTTCATCTATCCTCTTTCTACAGTTAACTCTGCTCTGCTTTGTGAGGTGAGGGAAGCCTGGAGTATGTTTTCTAGCTAAGCACTGTCTTTGTGTGAGAGAGCATTTATTGCTGAGGCTCTTGTCTGAGCTTACTGACTCAACTCTGCTAAATCGAGGTCAAATGACACTTTTTTCTCCGTGCTGTGAAATGTTTAGAGCTGCTTCTTCATCGCACACAGAATGATAAACAACCCGATGACTGACTTTACTAGGAATGAGCTCACACACAGTATGAAAATGTTTGCGGTCAGGTAATCAGCACATGCAGGATGTTCCTGTATTTGTACATGACTTAGCTGAAATATCAGAGCCTTGAATGAGAAGCGGGAGCTAAGGTGTGCTCTGTTGTCTGCTGCTTGAGTGATAAGGCATTAATTTCAAATTGTTATTGCTCAGAGCTCAAGGATGTCTGGTGTTGGGTACATGGAGTCCTTGATGCAACCAGAGGAGAGACTACAATTGGTGAACAGGAAGGCTAGGGGAACTACTTTCATTCTTTTTCACCATCAAGACCTAAGAATGTCCAGCTTTGTCCATCTCTGCTGGATTTCTGTGTCTGTCTTTCTGTATGGAGTTGAAACTTTTGCTTTAAACATTTCAACCCAAAATCAGCTTCCAAATGTGACTGTTGCTCAAGAAGAAGAGGATAGAGGTTGGGAGTCACTATTTCTTCAGCTGAGAGCCAGTCTGCCATCCTTCTCTCAGCCAATCCGCCCATACACTCTGCTGACCACCACTGAACATTATCAATACCTGCCTAAACCCTGACAACGCCGACCTTCTCATCTTCTCCGTCTCCTGGGGTCTTCTTTTGACCCATTCTGGATGTCTATAGAGCAGCCATCTGCGGCCTCTCAGGGACATGATGCTCAACCTTCGGTGCACAAAGACATGCTGTCTGTTAAAGTACCCACTGACAAAGAGAATTCTAGGATGAGTTTTTCTCTGGAGCTCAGGAAGGCTGCAGCACGGCATCGCAGGAAGCTGGAGACACAAGCTGCAGGTATAGACTTTGGATCTCTGTCCTCAGATGTTGCCAGTTCAGTTCGATCCTGGCTGGTGAGCTCTGCTACTTGTGAGTTGGACTATCAATGGATGGACCTGGGCCCAGCTTTTTGGCCTCGCTGGCTGCGGCAGACTGATTGTGAAGCATCTGATGGAACAAAAAGTTGCTCCTTTCCTATTGGGATGAAATGTGCGAGAGCTCAGACAACACACATAAATATTCTGGCCTGGCACTGCATGGAAATCAGAGATGGAAGTGATGAATCCAGAAAGATTACTATGGGTGAATGGTATAATGGCATCATTGAGACGGGCACAAGGGAAGCAATAAAATGCTTATGGAGGCAAGTGCCATATCCTGTGGTCACAGCATGTAACTGTTCATGTAAATGAATGAACCCAGAATAAGTAATATAATTACTATATTCACAATTTGTATTTAATGCTGTGCATACCATATTGTTACTGGCTTTAATATATATATATATATATATATATATATATATATATATATATAAACACTCCTTTTACAGCGAAGGCTCCTTGTTCACTGTCTCCTCTCTAAAACATTTCAGCCTTGCCTCTCTAAATGTTAAGCAAACATTTGATATCAGTAACACTACAGTCCAATAGTCCAATGCTTCTTGCTGATTGTCCCACATTCCACATATGTTTTAGTGTGCGTAATTCTCACAATGACTTCAATACCCTAATAATTTCTTTACTTTTTTTTTCTCTCTATTTTTGCTTTATGTTTATATTTGGCTGGAAATAAACATTACATTGTCAACTCCTTGTAAAATAAATGACATAAAAATGTTTTACCTGTTGTCCCATTTCAAATCTACTTTCGAGGCAATTGAATTAGTTTTGTCTCCTTTCTCCTGTGTCAACTCAATAACATTAGGCACAGTAAAAAAAAGTTGCAAAAGATTACATCTTTCTTTTTATTACCTTTCCATTTGACCCTAAGCTTAGGTTCTTAAATAAAAGAAACTTGTGTTAATTCCACTTTTGGAGTGGATAAACTGTTGTTAATGACATCTGGCTTTTACAAGTTATATAAGTTGCTCTCTCTGGCCCCACCATTTCTAGAAGTAAATGTTTAGAGGCAGATGGCCATAAACAGCGACACTCCTGCACGGTAAAGATACGCTTTCCTCAAAACTATTTCTGTTCCAACTTTCCTTCTTTGTTATTTTTCAATTGCAGCCCTTGCACTGGTATCGAGGCATAAAACACTCCCAAATCTACGAGTGTCCGTGAAGGCGGCAGCGTCGGCTCCGCCCACCTGAGCTGCAGCTCCGGTGTACACAGACAAGATGGCAGCTTCATTGGAAGACGAGTTTGAAGATGCGCCCGATGTGGAGCCGCTGGAGCCGACTCTGAAGAACATCATCGAGCAGAAATCCTTGAAATGGATATTTGTGGGTGGGAAGGGCGGTGTCGGGAAGACGACGTGTAGGTAGGTCGAAAGGAAATTCTTGTTAGCATCCCGGTCTCGGTTCGCCCTGTTAGCTAACATTAGATTAGCCGTCACAGTAAATTGACGTGGATCATCGTCAGTCACAGATTTTTTTTTTAAATAACGGGAGTTAATCGACGTTAGCTGTCGATCTCCCGACGAACAGTACCAGTACATTTATTTTTATTTGGACTAAGCTAGGGGCCAGTTTTGCCGGCTAATTGAATGCTGTCTAGCTTTGTCACTAGCTAACGCTAGCCAGCTGACACATGGATTCATGACGCTCTCAGCTGGTCGATCGTCTCGGTGTAGGTGGATGTTCACAGCCTGCAAGTTGACACATTTCCTCCAACGTTTACCGGCAACATAACCGACTCTCTGTCAGATATTTTAGCCGTAGCTTGTGCCCGGTTTAAGATCGATAGATAGATAATCTTATCTTAACGCTAGCTGTCAAAGCTGTATGTTGTCTAGACCAGAGCGATGATTGAGACATTCAGAGGCAGAAAATTAAATGCGGATCGTTTTTTTTTTATATATAATTTAACAGTGAAGTGCTTATTGTTAGGTAATACCCTGTATATTTGATTTCTCTAATAATGTCTATGGTAACCTTTATGGTTAACTATGTTAGGGTAATATTCACACGTAAGTCTGAACATCATTTAAATGTATGGGGTGATGCCACGCAGTTTGAATTAGATGCGAGCAGTAATAAATACAGCTGTCAGACTCTGTGTGGAAGTGCTGTTCACGTCAGGTGCTCTTATCCTGCTTGTCTCTTCTCCGTGTTATTTGTTTAGCTGTAGTTTGGCTGTCCAGCTGGCTGCGGTCAGGGAGAGTGTCCTCATCATCTCCACAGATCCTGCCCATAACATTTCTGATGCTTTTGACCAGAAGTTCTCAAAGGTGCCAACGAAGGTCAAGGGCTATGACAACCTCTTTGCAATGGTGTGTAAACCTTTTGAAAAGGAAACACTGAGAATGGGATTTGACAAAGAAAGGAGTGAAATGTAGGGTCACAGAGTACTGAAGCTAAATCATTACTCAGGCAAAACAAATCCCACTTTATCCAAAATATAACAAGCAGAACACAGCCACAGCCATATCTGTTAACAGAAAGAGGCTCCTTTATGCTGTTTTTTGAAAAGCGAAGTTTGTTCCATGAGATTATTTCTGTAGTGTCATGAGGGTGGTCTGTTCCATGTCTGGGTCTCAGAAGCATAAACCAATATTGTGTAAAAGACACGATTGCTAGAGGCAAAGGCCTTTGCAGTTATTTTACAATGTTCAGATGTTTTTTCTGTGTGTGTGTTGTGTGCATGTGTGCAGGAGATTGACCCAAGTCTGGGTGTGGCAGAGCTACCTGATGAGTTCTTTGAGGAGGACAACATGCTCAGCATGGGAAAGAAGATGATGCAGGAGGCAATGAGTGCCTTCCCAGGCATTGATGAGGCCATGAGCTATGCAGAGGTCATGAGGTAAGACAGACTGGCAGAGACAAAGCCAAAGCAAAGTTTCCTAAATGTTGCAGGGATCCACAAATGCATGAAGCTTTCACTGTACAAAGACTGGGTTGATAAATATCGGTTCTACTAATGTTGCACTGTCAACTACCTGTGCCTCAGGTTAGTGAAAGGAATGAACTTCTCAGTGGTGGTCTTTGACACCGCCCCCACTGGCCACACACTACGACTGCTCAACTTTCCCACCATTGTCGAGCGCGGACTTGGCCGCCTTATGCAGATCAAGAACCAGATCAGCCCTTTTATCTCCCAGGTGAGGAAAAACAAACAGAACCAGTATCTAATGAAACATTAACCAGTTTTTCTGTTAGTTTGGCCTAATGCTTTACTGTTATTAAGCTGTGAATGGAAAGAGTAAAGATAAATTAAAGTAAATCCCTTGATACCGTATAGCTTCTCAGTGTTGCTTTCATTTGTTGTAGATGTGTAACATGCTTGGCCTTGGTGACATGAATGCAGACCAGCTCGCCTCTAAACTTGAAGAGACCCTGCCAGTCATCCGCTCAGTCAGCGAGCAGTTTAAAGACCCTGTAAGACACACACACACACACACACACACACACACATACATACAGCACCGTAGTTACAACTTAATCACATTACTGTCACTTCAGGGTAAGTGTTATTTGCGTTCCTTGGTGAATGTCACTCTGTTTGCCCCTGGAGATACACACCAACTCCTCCAATGTCTGCGTCTATATAGCCTGCCTGTGTTACAAAAACACAATGAATGAGAAACAACAATGATCAAAAATTAAACTCTCCTTTTCATTATATTCAAATGGAAAAGGGTCAGTCAATGGCAAATCACGGAGGGACATATTGTGACTGTTAAAACCTGATTAGAAGTTGAATGTTGAAGTCTGTTTCAAAAAGTCTCTCTTTCTGCCCATCCAGGCTCAAACACAATCCTAGGCTTCAACAATTATTACAGGACCAGCTACATTTGCCTAAGTCCAATTTTTAGATGTTTGAAAATTGTGAAGCACTATTGACAGTGAGCCTTGCCCAGTGTCAGCAGAGATTGGCTCCAGCACCCCTGTGACCCAGAAACGATAAGCAGTAGAAGATGAATGAATATGGACATTGGTGTAAAAAAGTTAATTTTAATATTTTTTTCCTCCAGCAGTTTTCATCTTGTTTTCCTTTTAGCTCTGGTTGATGCAGCCACTGTTTCCCTTTGAACTTGTCCTGTGGTGGCAGCTCCATCGCTTTTTACTGTATGAGCCAGTGTTAAGAGTTTCCCTCACGTAGATGTTTTGTTGTTTTAAAAAATCAAAAATTTTGATTTTAGCATTTAGTGCAACTAAGTGTTTGGACTAGTAGTTCTAAAATGTTTGTGTCTATGTGTTTTTGTTTGTTTGTTTTTTTTTAACATCCAGGAACAGACCACCTTCATCTGTGTGTGTATCGCTGAGTTCCTGTCTCTGTATGAGACGGAGCGACTGATCCAGGAGCTGGCCAAGTGCAGCATTGACACACACAACATCATCGTCAACCAGCTTGTTTTCCCGGACACAGAGAGACCGTGTAAAATGTGTGAAGCACGCCATAAAATTCAGTCCAAGTATTTAGATCAGGTATGAGTCAGTGATTTATTTTGATTCTATCATTAATCTAGGATTATTTAAACAATTTGAATAATGATGATTATGATGTCACATGATCTTGTCCTCATTCATGTCCTACTGCGTCCTGACAGATGGAGGACCTTTATGAAGATTTCCACATAGTCAAGTTACCACTGCTGCCCCATGAAGTTCGAGGTGCTGACAAGGTCAACACGTTCTCTAAGCAACTTCTGGAACCCTACAAACCCCCAAACAAGTGATGTGTCTCCCTGCAGGACTCCCCCTCTTCTCCTGTATCCCTTCTATAGGCCTGCACACCTCTATCTACTGTCTGAACTCACCACCTCTGAGCCCCACCCCAACCAGCCTCAAACCCCACAGAAATAGCCTCAAGACGATCTGCTCAGTCCTCAGCCCGTCATTCATGGCAGAGCGCCTCTATGGCAAGACATGAATTTAATAAATGGGAGCTGATAAAATCAAAATCACACATAGTCTACTATATTAGAGATAAGACGGTGCACATTTGTGCTCCATTTACTCTCACTTCACCTTCTTGTCTTCATATCATCATCGTTGTGACAGTTGTACTATTTCCATTTGAAACATTTAACTTTTCCTCAACAAAACAATCTCCCTCCCTTTTCCTCCACCTCCATCCTCAGTTGTGTTTCTGGTGACGTTGCTTTGTATTCCATGATTCAAATGGTTGGTGTTTCAGCCTTCTTTACTCTGTGTGGTTCAGTGGCTGTCTGTTCTCCAGTATGACTAAAATTCCAATCAAACTCATCTCTCACACTTTGAGAATTTACATCCAATTTTTTTTTTTACTGATTCAGGGTGTGACAGCAGGGCAGTGGGAAACAAATACTGTCAGACAATGTGGCCTGTGGTCTCTAGTAATTTTGGCTTTTGACCAAGACCATCCATCTTATTGCAATAAATAAAAGCAAAACAGTCAAAACTCTGTGCTTTACCATTCTGTCGAATTTTGAGACCTCCCCTCTCTGTGATTACGGTGTAAATGCAGTTATCCAATGTCATTGAGATTTTGAATCTATTGAAATTAGGAGCTTTGTATCACTCGGTGGTGCAGTCATACATCTTACAGGCCTTTGGTTGCTTCGGGTGGGACACGATGTCATGGAGTCAGCTCCAGCTCAGAGATTATCATGAAATATATGTGACGAGGCTGAAGGGGTTATCGACGCTGCTGAACTTGCAGTACAAGTTCCCTTTTGGTGCTTGTAGACGTCATCGGACGCTGCTCTGTTGAACATGTGTCCACCATGTTTACTGAAGCCTATGGGAACACTATTGAAACATTTTAGTCACTAGCCTTATTTAGTGCATTGTTAGCTACAAATATATTGAATGTTGCTTGATCAAAATTGTTGCACCGGTGAATGGCGAGTAAAGCATTCTTGCAGTGCTCAGATTGGCTGGCCTTATGCTTTTTCCCCTTGATTTCCCAACAAAAACTTCAGAAAACTGATGAGTAACCCCCCCCCCCACACACACACACACACACACACACAAAAAGCATAATCCCCTCTCTCTCTTACTGAATGCATTGGAGACGATAAGCTGTTTTCTATCAGTTTTCTTTAAATTATGTTGGAAGTGTTAATTAAAACAAACTTGCCTCAGATCGGAGTCCCCTGTGGTCTTTCTTTACATCTGTTTGGTTCATCCATCCGCTCACTGGAGAAGACTGAAGCCAGCCCTCAGATTCTGACACAGCCTGGATGACTGAACTCCTTTTTATGCTCCTCTGAAGGAACACGAGGAAACACCTGTTCAGGCCTTCCAAGTACATCCACAAAACAAGAACGCAGATTTTATTTCCCCAAAATTTTCCTTTCAAAAAAAAAAAAAAAAAAGTATCTGGATCTGCCCCACCCCCCTGTAAAAGAGATTTTACTTTGACTGTGAAACACTGTTTGCTATTTAGGCCGCTACAAGTCATGATCACAGACCTGTGAGTGGGAAAGCGCTTGTTGTTTTCATATCACTTAACACGAAACTTTTCCACGCTCCACTGGCTGCTGCCTCATAACTCCCGGCCGGCCTGGACGCTCCCTGTGCCCCGCCGCTGCGGCCTGTCGCTTGCGGTCCATCACCGAGCCGCGCTGCACCGGTCGGGGGCCGCGCTAACGAGCTCCTCCTCCCCATTTTAGGGGGATTTACCCCGGGGCGCGCTGACCGCTGGACTCCGCCGAGGAAGCTCCGAGGATTACTGCCATGCCGCCCAGCTGACGCCAGGAGATATCAGGGTTATGAGAGAGAAGCCGAGCACAGAGAGCGCGACGGAGAAGGCAGAAGATGGTGCTGAGAGGAAGCATGAACTCACCTCTCCGGCGGTGCCAATTACGCACAGGGATGCGCTGAGCAGCTGGCGCTCTCATCCAGGCACGACAACAGCCGCAAAAGGAGGTAAGAAGTTTATAGTCTGGCAGTCGGCAGCCCCATGGGCACATGCAGTTTATCTGGCTGTCAAATAAGATGAGCAGAGAGTTTGTTGGTCGTACAACACAGAGCCCGTCTGGTCTCGCTGCGGAGGCCCCGCGATCGCTCACCGATGACGGTCACCTACACAGCCAGGGTGGCAAACGCCCGATTCTGCGGCTTCTCCAAGCTGCTGCTGATGTGGAAGGGCAGCATCTACAAGGTGCTCTACAAAGAGTTCCTGGCGTTTTTCGCCATGTACACCGCCATCAGCATCACGTACAGGTGAGAAGAAGGTGGGAAAAAAAAGTGGCAACAAAGAAATATCAGTGTTTTGATTTCCCAACCATTCTTTAAATCATTCTTCCATTTTTAGATTTTTCCTTTATGATGACCGGAAGAGGTATTTCGAAAAACTGGCAATTTACTGCAACCACTATGCCAGTCTCATCCCCATGTCCTTTGTACTGGGTAAGTTTTGAAGATGTCCATGTCTGCGTTGATAACAGCACAGGAGACTGACCTGAGCTCAACCCCCCAACAACGTTTTATAGGTTTATAGCTGAGAGCCACATGTAAATGATAATATTGGTGATATGTGTGTTACTATTCTGATCTCTCTGTATATATGATGCCAACAGCCAACATGCAATTATCTTGGTCTTCATAGTCCATATTTATGTAATCAATATAGTATACGTTTATATGTATGTTTTTCCTATTCTTTTTTCATCATGCATATAATTCAGCTAAAATGGTTTTTGAGATGTGCAGCATGTAATACGTCCGAGATATCTGAAATGATTGCCTCTTTTGTACAAGTTGGGCCCCATGACACAAATTATGTAACAGTAAAGCTAAACGAGTGTTTATTTTGCTGTGGCCTCTTGAGGACACAGTCACAATGGTTGGTCAGTGGGAAGTTTAGCAAATCCAAATAACACCTTCAGCCCTTCCTCCATCTCCACCTGTGTCTCTCCTCCGCTGCCGACCCCAGGTTTCTACGTGACGCTGGTGGTGAACCGGTGGTGGAGCCAGTACACCAGCATCCCTCTCCCCGACAGGCTCATGTGTGTCCTGTCTGGAGGCCTCCAGGGGAGCGACGAACGAGGCCGCCTGCTGAGACGCACCATGATGCGCTACGCCAGCCTGTCGGCCCTGCTCATCCTGCGTTCTGTCAGCACGGCTGTCTTCAAACGTTTCCCCACCATGGACCATGTGGTGGAGGCCGGTGAGTTGGTGCCTACACCTTCCACTGTGATTTAGCAGGGAGACAGACAGTTAACAACAACAGTTTGAAATGAACACATTCTTATTCATATGGATTTATACATTTGCCGTTTCTCATGCCATCTTCAGAGAGTTACAGGTGTACGAGTGTGGACTGATGTGGGCGATCAGTCATATGCACGTCATAAGTGTGTGTTGTTTCTTTTGCTGTACATTCTCTACACCAGCAAGCACAAGAGGAATCACAAGGACAGGCACATTCTGAAATTTACAAACGATAAAGGACATTATCGCGTGTCAGGAACAAGATTTCTAGACACTGGCGGAGCTGGTGGAGAAGATATAGTGCAGGAATCAAAGGCATAAGCTGTACATTTGTATTCTTCCATGCTATCTACTAACTGGTGTAGCTATTTCCTAGCAAAGTGAGATAATTCTCACTGACTATATAATGACTTATCTGGAAAAATCTGACTCAGAGAGGAATTCAAGCAACCGCAGACGAGATTAAGCTGATCTGTCACCCAGTGTTGCTTTCGTTCTGTGAGCCAAATTGAATGTGAGAAATAAATGAATGGAGCGTTGGTCTGCTGTCTGTGCAGGCTTTATGACCAGAGAGGAACGAAAGAAGTTTGAGGGTCTCCACTCTCCTTACAACAAGTACTGGATCCCCTGCGTCTGGTTCACAAACCTGGCTGCTGTCGCTCGCTGTGAGGGCAGGATCAAAGACGATCACACACTAAAGTTGCTGCTGGAGGTACACCACTACATGCACACGCGCACCCGCGCACACACGCACACACACACCTTTCACACAGTGGCACTGATGAGTAGGGACTACAGCTCTTGTGGTTCAACAAAGATTCAGTTTGAGATGTATGTTGACACAGAAAGTCGCTTTGTGTGTGTCAACAGGAGCTGAATGGGTTCAGAGGGAGGTGCAGCATGTTGTTTCATTATGACATGATCAGTGTTCCCCTGGTCTACACTCAGGTAAGTGTCATGCTGCTTGGCAGGTGACTGTGTGCTTCTCTTTTTCTTGAGGATTTCATGTTTTAATTTTAGTTAGTTTATCCCTTTTTGCAGTTGAAATGACAGAAATTCGAAATTTCAGAATTTGAAATGTTATAAATAATTTTATATAATTATAATTATTCAATTTAATAATTATTAAAATTAAAATTATAATTTTAATTTTATAAAAAACTCTATATTTAGGTGTAGAAATCTGCATAAACATAAAACACAAACGATGCATGCTCAGTCTTTTAGCTACATTTATAAAACCCCACATATATTTGCTCCTGTGACTTCTTCCCTCATACATCTCACACATCCATAACTATAAATTGACACACCCCATTTTGCCTGGAATTTAGTTTAGTTCTGAGGAGAAATGACAGATTCATTTAAGAAGTATGTGAAGCGCAATTTTACTGAAATGGAAACCGTGGTTGATCAAACAGAGAAAAGAAAACTAAATTCAATTGGAAGCCAGAGCTCCGCTCGCTCATTGGCCAGTCAGCATCATAGGCCAAAAATCAGTCTCTGAAGACCTGTTCTCAGCCTGCATGTGAAATGTTACATTGAAAATTAAAGCGCAATTTATTTGCATTTTTTATCTTCACAATATTTTATTATCATGCACCATCAATTTAATATTTATCAAAAATAAGAATATTTACTTTACCATTAAACATGAAATCAATATGCAGCAAATATTTGTTATAGAATATAGAATAATATTTGAAATATTGACACATATGTCTAGCCCATTGAAAATATGTAGGTTTAACTGCATGTGTCATATATGTACAGCTATATCAATATGTGATATAGCTGTATATGTGTAAACATATTTCTTAGGTAGCCTTTCTGAGCTCCCTGCACAACGTGCCTTATTCACCTGCTCCGTGTGTGTTGTCAGTCTCCGTTTAACAGAACAAAAACAAATCAAATGTCAGGTTGTTGGTCTGGTTACACCCCCGGGACTCTGACAGAAGCTTTATCTATTAAAAGGGTTTCAGATTATGTGTGGAATCATGTGACATGTTCATACTGTCATCTGTCCAGGTGGTGACTCTGGCCGTGTACAGCTTCTTCCTGGTGTGTCTAATTGGTCGTCAGTTCTTGGACCCCACTCAAGGTTATCCAGGTCATGACCTTGACCTCTACGTGCCCATCTTCACTCTGCTACAGTTCTTCTTTTATGCAGGCTGGCTCAAGGTCAGACTAAAGGCTCACACACCCTTTGTGGGGGTCTAATGCTGAAGCACAAGCACTGACACGGTTCTAAAACCAGTCTGTTCTCTTTTCTCTCTCTCTGCTGAAGGTTGCAGAGCAGCTAATCAACCCTTTTGGAGAAGATGATGATGACTTTGAGACCAACTGGCTGATAGACAGAAATTTCCAGGTCTCTCTCTTGCCATCCCATATAAAGCAATGAGATGAACTACTGCTATGTCAGTGTAGCCTGTGTTAACCTCATCATGTCTCATTAAAGTTTGCTCACTTCATTTGAAGGCTACTTGCAGTAAAATGAAAACCAGACACAGCTAATGAAGACTTCTATGCAGTGTTACTAAAACTAATACAGTGACTGGTAGCTGCTTGGAACAAAAATGCGTCTATATGTCCTGTATGAACCGTAGGCTTATTTTCACACAAAGGGAGTGAGACGCCATTAACAATCGATCCAGCCATGGTCCGATGTTTTCTGTGGTTGTACAGTAATGCTGTGACTCAATCAATTTATTGGAAAACAGAAAGATATTTTCAAACCATGATGCATCAAACTGATTCAACAAAAACAAGCGGTACAAGTTCAGGTTTGCGTCAACAAATATCCCAAGGTATTAATAAGATTATACACTTTTCCTCTGGCTGTTTTCATACCTGCTCACACATTTTGTTTAGAGGGCAAATTAAAGTTCAGGAGTAAACTCTGTTTACCCTGTTAGCTCAAACGTCAAGAATCCGATCCACCAGAGTCTTACTCAGCCCAACTTGTGTATCTGTCTGTCTTCATTTCACTCTATAGGTGTCCATGATGGCTGTGGATGAGATGTATGGAGATCTGCCGATGATGGAGAGAGACCGCTACTGGAATGACTCCAACCCACGGCCACCCTACACCGCTGCCACTCTTTTTGTCCTCCGCAAACCGTCCTTCCAAGGGTCCACTTTTGACATGGCGTGAGTTTTGGGTTTTACCTTCTTGTTTTTAGCGTGAATGTGGTCATCTCAGTTTGAATCATCCAGCTGGGTGGGAAAATCTAGGTGGTGAAAATGAAAGTATTTTGTCTTAAGTCAAACTGTAGTGTGAGAAAGTTAGGACAAAGAAGTAAAAAACTTCCTGTGATGAGGGATAGAAAGGTCAGCAACTGAAAGTGAGGTCATTCCAAAATTACAGTGACATGTGTTGATAGGATCCCTAAGGAGGAGATGCACTTCCAGCCTTTGGAGAACATTGCTGAGAACTTGGAAGAGTCGGGCAGTCGTCACCCAAACATGGCCCTTTTCAACCGCCTCCTTAACGCAGCTCCGTCTCCTACTGGCCTCATGGGAGGCGCTCTTCGCCGCACCTCAGCCCAGCTCCAGAGGTTACGCCACTCTCCCAGCATTGACCTGTGCACCAGTGATGATGATGATGATGAAAGTTCTAAGATAGGCAAAGGGGGATCTCTGCCGTCAGGGCTGGGGCAGGAAACTCAGAGCACCGTGTGCAGTTTCAGGGAAGAGAAAAGCGTCAGGACGCCTCTGTTGGAGATTCAGTTTGGGGCAGAGCAGGAAAGGCGAGCGGGGAACCCAACTGCTAATGAGAGGAAGGTGGTGAGCGGATTGGAGGAGAAGAGCGATGAGGAGTGGCAGGTGAGGGAGGAAGGAGGGAAAACAGAGAGTACAAGCTGGGAAACCCAATCCCCTGTGTCACTACTTCCTCCTCCCATGGCCTCCCATCCGCCCTCTCCCTTCCTGTTCCACCCGGCTGTCCACTCCAGCCTTGAGCACTGCAGCTCCCAGCCAGCCATCTACCCGAACAGAGCTGTGCCCGCCACACCGAAACCTCCCTCAGCTGAAAACAAGATGTCCTTCCTCACTGTGCCGTCTTACAATGAACCCCAGCGTTTTCGCAGCGTGAGCATGGGCTCAGAGCTCACTGGATTTTAGTTTCCCAGACAGTTGACTGTGAAACTGTACCGCTCAATTCAGCGCATGTTCATAAGTGAGATTAGTCATGGCTATGGAAGTTTGCTTCCACTTTTATTTTGAGTTCAGGGGACATACAGTGACCACTATTTGGAAAGAACAAGCTCCCTCATATTTCCAAATTAAGGTCACTGACCATGTTTGAAAGTCAAAGTAAAACTGTGTTGAACTTCAGCACATTGTCTGAGACCTGGGACGAAAGGTTGAATGTTGAGAGAGAATTTTGCAATATTAATTAATAAGCACATCTAAATTTAGTAATCTATTTAATCTCTGCACTCTGCACTTAGGCTTACTTAGTCATTGCATGTTCAGCCCATGTTGGCAGACCATAGGTAACCAGCCTCAAAAAAAAAAGAAAGACCTTCAGTAACTCCTAAATGGCCATATTTACAGCATTAGGGTTTGTTGTAAACGTCTTCAGCTGCTCCACCATTGGGCAGGATATCAGAGCTATCATGAGGCAGTAAAAAAAAAACAAAACTAGCTGCTAATTTGTTTTTTCAACTACATCTAATAAACCAATAAATCATGACATGATGAGTCTAAAGGAATGAAGTTTATTGGTGTTAAAGTTGTTGTAGGCACTTTTGACTGATCAAAGTTGGGTGTTTCTATTGTCTTTCAGCTTTTGTGCTAATCAAGTCAAATCTGTGTTAACTGAAAATAAGTAGTGATAGTGTTTCTTTTACACATTAACATTACATTTTAGGATATAAAATCCATGTTACTTTTGAAGCTTTAGCCAAAGTTTGGGCAGAAAATGGTGCAAAAGAAAAAAAAATAAATCATTCAAATCAAATGATTTAACGATTTAACTTTTGTCTGTTCAAAACATATTTTAAACAATACCAGATGAAATAAAATTTTACATAAATGAGATAAAGGAATAGCCTTTGTTTGACATTACATCTGAAGGAAATTACCTGAAAAAATAAATGTATTATACAATGCAAAATTGAGCATCTAGTGATTGTGGTTGTGTACAAAAACACATTTAGTTATAATAAATATAAAACCTGCAGGACACCTTTTGAGTTTATACCTGACAACCTAAATGCTGCAGTACCAGTTCTGCCCAGCTGGGGGGGTTAGCAGCAAACCAAACAAACCCCAGGCAGCGGAAACATTAGTCAAAATATTAACA
This sequence comes from Echeneis naucrates, assembly GCF_900963305.1. NCBI lineage: Eukaryota > Metazoa > Chordata > Actinopteri > Carangiformes > Echeneidae > Echeneis > Echeneis naucrates. Next base: position 8,603,758 of record NC_042511.1, read on the forward strand.
TCTTCCTCCAGTGTCCTGTTATCCATCTATGTTCTCCTGAGAGGACTGCACCACTCCATTCCTCCCACAGGATGAGGCCTCCCACCTGGTTGGCAGCTGGCTGGAGAGCACGCTCCTGGCCAGGAAAGACTGAGCTGGGACTGCAGAGTCCTCTCAGAGCACTGCATCTTTTAGAAGAAACCCCACCTTGCTAAAACTTAAGAAGGTCAACGGTGTAGAAGGACTCATTTACAAAGTGCTAGATCAAATCTAACAGATCTGTGAGTGAAGAGATGATATTTTAATAACTCATAAAATAAAAATGGAAGGCCACGTCCATAAACCAGTGAGGGATAATGTGAATGGATATTTTCCTCATATTCAGGCTAAATGAAGATAGGTTGGTCATCAGAGGAGATTTGGGGCTGTTTATATCCTCCCTTCGTCACACCACCGGTCATATCAGATTGGAAAGAAATGACCGTGCAAAAAACAGGCACCAGACAAATCCTCACTTGTATAGAAGTGGAAAATTTTTATGCATAACTGTGTGTAAAAAAAATAAAATAAAAAATCCTTCATTCGTATTTCCAGATGACACAAACACATTTAGAACAAAGGCACCATTTCACACAGTCACAAAAAGGTCCAGATATCATTCCCAGTGATTCAGTGAACATTTTGTTGTACAACATGCAACACAGTGTGACATACGTCTGTACCTTATAGACTGACTGACTTATTTATTTATTATTTATTTATTTATTATGTAGATTTTCTTTCCTTGTGTCCTCGCCATGCTTTGCCGGGCTGTGAGGACCGGCTTCTCCTCTTGTTCCTGTCTAGACCTTGTAATGTCTCCCTGAAAGTCCTGTAGCATTTCAAAAGTCGTGAAGTGTTGTGCCAGCACAATGAAACAACATGCCAAGCACGAAACACTCTGGACAGACACTAACTCATCTGTGGAGCTGTTAGAGCATCAGATGGTTGTGCGCTGCTGTTGGCAGTCATCTGAGCACGGCGTGCATGGACATCCTCCCTGACCTCCCTGGCCTGTGTGCCGCACAGTGCTGCTGCTGGCTGTATTTTTCAGTGGAGGTCCTGGTTTTGTTGTCGGGCAAACAGAATAATATGGAGAGCCGCTGTAGCTCCTCACAACAGTAAGAGATGCCATGCTGCTGACCGTTGGTCATCAGGTTGGGCATTAGAAGTAAGAGCACACTGCAGCTAACCATGCAATAGGTTTAGCTTCATTTTGAAATACAGAAGCATATCACTTTAAATTGGGATTATTGCTCTGGTGATCAGTTATAAAAAAATATCATTAACTGCATGAAGAAGAAAATAAGAAGAATTTCTGTTTATTTTTCTTTCATCAGCGTCTCGTTCGCTCTAATGGTTTCACTTGTGGATAGATCCATGAGTTATTACACAATTGTTTTATTAATTGAGTCATTGCCAGTTTCATTGACCCAAAAGTTGTGGAGTTCCCCTGACTATCACTTGACCAGCATCAAAGGTCAGCAGTATCAATACATCAGGCGAGAGCGAGCAACAGAGAGAAAGTCTGGCTACTTATGGCTACCAGTCAGCCAGAGCTCGCTGTCTTCTGCCTCCCAAAGTCAGTTTTACAAAGGTCAACTGAATCAAGCCTTTGCATCTGCTTCATGGGAAACGTGTTTCATGTTTTTGCCATTAAGTGTGAAAACACAAGTGTGGGGGAGGATTTCAAAGAAGTGTGTGTGTATACTTATATATGTGTGTGTCCCTGTTTCTCTGGAACCAGGAGTACTGAGGTCAGCATGCAAGCTTACTGCAACTATCTAATTTAAGACTCAAATCTGCTCAGCAGCTCATCATGAATGATACCACCACATTAACCACATGATAATGTGTGTTTGCAAGTGTGTGTGTTACTTGCCAGTTTTGCTCATCTCAGACTGGCTGTGTGCATCTGCCACTGTGGACTTTCAGTTTGTGAGTCTCTGTGGAAAAGAAATGCAGTCCTGATATGGAAAAAAAAAAGCAAAGAAAGAAATGTGGGAAGAAAAGAAACTTTCTCAGACAGATTTCTTGGAATCTGCCTCATCTGCAATCAGAAAATGTTAGTTCTGTTGTGAAGGAGATGCAGATCTGGAGGCTGCAACAGACATGCAACAAACAACAGATTTCTCAGCTGCAATCATGAAGAATTCTGCTGCATCACAATCACTTTCCACACATCTGTCCGCATTAATGAGAATTCATCACCGCTAATAGATTCTCAGAACACCCATAAAAACCCAATAAGTAAAGGAGAAGACGAGTTCGTTTCACCAAATCACATCATCTTTTTACCAGTTATAGTAGCTGCTGAAAAGCTCATTACAGTGATATCACATTATCTAAACCAGTGGTACCGGGGGCCCCTGGGGTTCCTTCAGGAAAGACAGAACACAGAAACAGCATGTATGACTGTTTTGATCATGAGTTTCAAACACTGAAAGCCAATTGTGCCAATTTTTGGGGCTTTTTTGATTAGTTGAATTGGAGAAGAGCTGGTCTAAACCTCTTTATTTTGCTTTGGGTGTGATCGCTATCATTATTTAAATGATAGTGAAGAGGTGATCCCAGACTCCCAGACTTTGGGGCAGCAGCAACACACTTAGTATCTATAAAAAAGTTTAACGGGGCCTTCTGTGCCTCTGCTGAGATATCAGTAATATTCAATCTGAACATGAATTAACTGTATTTGATCATTGTTGACAGTCTTTGGACTTTAAGATGGCAGATTATAGACATGATTATGTTATAAAACCATCGTTTCTCTTTGTTTTCTCCAAATAAACGTCTGACTAACATAAAAACCTGTCTGATCATCTGAGTCTTTGCGATTCTTGCTGATGCTGCCAAATCTCAGCAATTGACTTTGCGACCATAATGTCGTTATTGTTAACGGGGACAATAGCTAACCATGAAAAGTTAAATAGGTTGCCAGTGTCATAAAAGACTGAGAACAGCACAGAGCAGTGCTATATTTAAAAACAGAAGAAGACCAAAAAAAGAAAAAAAAAAACACTCAAGACAAAAGAAACTGAATTACACAGGAAAAAGAAAAAATGAAAAATGCTTTTATACTTTTTAATTGCTGTATTTGAAGTGTTCTTATCTTATCTAAAAGAAGACATAATCTCAGGGCAGTTTTACACCTCCTGTTTCAGGCCTCTCTCTAGAGCTCAGAAAACTGTTAGCAAATCAGAGGAGTAGCCTCTGACGTTTTCTAACCCACTGAAAAAATAAAGCAGATTTCAGGTAAACACTCAGAGAAATCAAATCCTGCGAAAGTTGATTGCGGGATCAGGTGGATGGGCCTTGGAGCAGGGCTCCGAGTGGTGACATTACAAAGTTACACAAGTTCCCCCACAAGACAGCTCACTTTATACAACGTGGGACCTTTAACCTTGATGTGTCTGATGAGAGATCAGCGGGTCAAAACGAACATGAATGCTTGTACTCAACAATCACAAGGAAGTGAATAACAAAATGGCAGCAGAACAGTCGCCGCGCTTTAAATCTAAAACAACTTAGATGTGAGTAACTTTGTTAAATACAATGAAAAGCCCGCTGTAGTCATTAAAATGATGAAATCAAAGAAAAGACATTCAGTAAATCACGCAATAACATTTGCTGTGATTTATTTACTGAGTGAAATGCACACTCACATTCAGTGTTTACAACCTCAACTTGTTGCCTTTGTTTGCACATTATGCAATAACGGGATCTAGTGTGCTTTTCCGACTGAGTAAACACACATGACTCCAGTCAGTGTTTATTGTACCATCTCTAACCCTGTACTTTCACATTTGTTTTTGTCTGCTGTGTGTGTGTGTGTGTGTGTACGTGTGTACATTTGGGTGTTTCAGGCACTCCCTGTCTCACACACCCTGCTTCATGAAAATGAACTGCACATAAGGACCTGTCTGTCTGGTTCTCCCTGACTGAGTGTGTCTCTGTCTATCAGCCCTGTCTGTTACACACTGGTCCTCTCCCTGTGTCTCACACACATACTGTATCTTTTTGACTGCCCATTGTACTAACTTTGTTTAAACAACTGCACTTTATCAGTGTTGTCTGACCCAGAATAATTCAGTTGTTTGTTAATGGTCTGTCAGACAGTATGATATTATCCACAGAAATGTCAAATGTGTATGAGGAGGTAATCTATTTCCTAATTGTCTTTTTTCATCAGTGCATAAAGAGACAGTTCATCATTCTGGGAAAAATGTTATCTTGAGAAGATAAAGGACACTTTCAAGTCTTTATAGAAATGATCAATCCACAGGAAGAGGGAGGTTGACGTAGTTTACAATAAAGTTCGCAAGACTGGAGACAGGTTGAAACAGCTAACGTGGCTCGACCCAAATGAAGAAATAACAATAAAATTTGCCTACCAGCATGGCCATATGTCACCGATTATACCGATTACGTTTGTTTCACCCGTGAAAGCTGAAAATATTTCATACTTACTGTCACTGTGAAGTTTCCAGGGCGGCACAGGGCCCAACAGGTCACTAATTTCACATTTACGTCCACTTTTTTTTTTTTTTTAAATAACTGCCTTGGTACAATCATGGTATTTGCACATATTATCGGATTTTCTACAATGGCGGTGAAATGTATCCACAGCAGGTGGTTAGCAGGGTTCAGGGTTCAGTTTTCTGATCTTTAACTTCTTTGTGTTTTACTTTGTTACCATAAGTACAATATGTAGCTGCATATTAGGACTGCTCTGTTCTCTTATTCACTCTGCTGGCAGCAGCTCACTGTTATATAATTGTGCACCAAGTTATATTTAACAGCTACAATCTCCTTAGATGTGGTTCCAAGGGATCATTTTTTAAAATCTAATTAAACGGGGGCCATGGTCTAATGCTGATCTTTTTTTGGCAGGAGGTGAGCTGGGGGTGGAGGTGAAGCATCTTTGAAATGAAAAGGGTTGAAGCAGTGTTCATTGTATCGTCGTTCCTGATCTGACCTGCCATGAATGCTGGATCTGCTTTCAGTGTGTTACTGAGTGAATTGTCAGCGTTGACGTCTGAGTGTCACGGTACGGTGGATGTGCTGACCACCAAACACCACCTGCAGCAGCGGCCTCACAGCTTCCTCAGCCCAGCGACACCGCAGCCGTCAGCGGAGGACAGCAGCAGCAGAACATGTTTTTCCTTCAGAGGATCTGAAAAATGGACAACAGTCCAAAGATGCTGTCCAAAAGAACCTTTCTGTAGAGAGGGGAAGGATCTCTAACCTCTGACTAAATGAATCCTAAAGCGATGCTGGTTTAGTGGCACGAAGAGACATTTTGATGTTGAAGAACCATGCTTGTGTTTTTTCCCCCTGCCCATTAATCCATATTATTCCATCATGGTTGAGTCAAAATGCTTCTTTACAATGAAAACATTGGTTTCAGTTCAATCGCAGCTCAAAAATCGTGTATTCTTTGTAATAAGCTGCCACTTTAGCTTTGGCATCAACTTCAAGATTAATTTTTCATGAACACTTTTGATTGAATGATTTAAGAAGGAAACAATGTGGGTATTTGAGGTATGTCACAGGGATATATGGAGCTGAATAAGAAACACAAACACCAACTGACACTGATTCTTGTCTTTTAAAGCTGCTGTGAGCCAAGAGACTGGTGATGTTTGGATGTAGGACTTTCCCTAAAGCCGACAGTTGATGGTCACCTGCTTAAAACTGTAATTTTGACACTGGAACAAATGAAATGCTTACACCATTTCCCTTTTCTTTCTTTGTGTGAATGATTAGTTCATCTTGCAAAATTCTCTTATTTTGACAAAATTGATGTAAGCGCAAAATAAAAAGAGTCCACCGCTCTTTTCACGCTAAGCTAAGCAATGCTTTTTTGTTGCTTTCCTCTTTAGCTGAACAAGTTTGGTTCTACAGGGTAAAAAATACATTTTAATGCTTTCTTGCAATCTCCTCAAGAGTTACATGAGGAGATTGAATTCACAAGTCTGCAAAGTCAATATAAAACTACAGCCGGCAGCAGGTTAGCTTTAGAAATACTCAGGTTCTGTTGAAAGCAGCTCTAAAGCTTACTAACAGTAAATGATTCCATTTGTATAATTTCAACAGAAAAAGCAAACGTAATAACAACAATTAGCTGTTTTATACTTACCTGCTCCAGCAACATGTTATAGCAGGAAACATTGGTGGAGGGAGGTACTGGTCTCTGCTGGTATGTGTATCGTTATTAATTTATTTTTTTACTGTTCTCTTTTTAATTTCTTTCTTATTTCCCTGGCCTTTCCAGCTTTGTGAGGGGAATAACACCGGCTGTAACTGTGTTACTGTGTTACTGTGTTACCAACGATGACCTTGTAGCCTGCAGTTTACAGCCATCAGTGTCCCTGGTAGGTGTTGTTCATCACCTTTGGACTTTTCATGCTAAGCTATGCTTAGAGACGCAGAAAAATGGTCTCTATTTTCTTACTTGCCGCTAAAGTAAGCTGACCTATTTTGTCATATATCAAAGCTTCAGAGCAAAAAGTGTCTTATTTTTAAATTCCTAAAACTCTTGTGCCCAATGGCTGTTATTGTCTTTGTATGATGTTTCTGCTCATAGTTGTCAGTATAATTAAAAGGGTCTGTGATTTGCATTTCATTCGGGAACAACTATTATGGGCCTGTAAAGTGGATCATGTTGAGAAATCCAGCAGCTGCAGGGCTGCACATCTGCACTGAGAACAAACAGGGAAGGATGGCGGGGGGGGCGTGGTGTGGGACAGCAAACAAGTGCACTCGAGGGCTGAGGGGTGACTAGTTAAGGGCCGACTCCTGACCTCGCCTCTTCCTCATTCTGTTATTCCTCCTCTCTCGCCTGCTGCCGTGTCACCCCTGGGCTCCCTGATGGATCCTGACAGTAACTGCTGTTCTCCGTCCCCTAATTCCTCACCCCCACCCATCCACACCCCACCCTCTCCGTCCCCATCCCTCCTCTCTCCTTCAGCCTGCCCCCTTGATCTTGCCTGTTCGGCACTCAACATGGTGACCTCGCCTAGGAGGTTGTCGTCTTCTGGCTTGAAACTGCACTTCTTGGGGGGCAAAATGTCGGAGTTTGGCTGTCAAAAGCACATCGGAGAAGTGAACCCATCCACGACTGTTAATCCTTTACGGATAGTTTCCCAATGCTACAGGCAAATCACTGCATGTCTTTCAAAAACAAAATGAAGTTATTGCATGCATTAGCACTTTCATAACTTGACTGTAATGAAACAGAAAAGAAAAAGTCAGTTTGACACCTGTGTTCAGAAAACGGTTGCACAATATGTAGTCAAATTAACACTACATGTCAGTCAGTTTTTTCATCTAGGGTGTGGCATTGCGTTTGACACACGCACAAACACGTTCTCATGCACACACTTGTTCACACTTCCTGTTGTGCAATTTCATAAACTACCAGTATGATAGCTTAACTTGTTAAACTGGATTGAAGTTGGCAGATGATCAGCACAGGAGCCTGACATGAAATGAAATTGGGACAAAATCAGGACATACCCAAACACACACACACACACACACACACACACACACACACACACACACACTACTTTGACATGGGTCGGTAATGATGAAGTGAACTTTATAAAACAGCAGATGGGAGAGAGGAGAAAGTGGAGGATGTCATCTTTTGGTAGGGACATGTATTATTCATGCTGTCAGCGGACACATTGGTGAAGTCACAGGAGTGTAAGTAATAGTGTGTGTCACATAAATCAACAGCAGTGATGACCTCATTTTACCGCATAACTCCCTCCACCCACATGCTCTGTAAGGAGCTCAAGATGCATGAGGAGACGTGTACACACACACACACACACACACACAAACACGCATGTGTACTCGTTGTGTTTGTGCACAATCAGAATAAACACGTCAAATAATGATGTTGGCAAATTATGATAATAGCAGGGAGTGACCCTTTAAACTTTTTGAACCTAGAATTACACCAGAGCAATCTTCACCTCTCTGCCTTCCAAGCATACACACATAGCATTCGAAAGATGTCATATGTCCAGTTTTGTACCCAGAGGAAAGTTTCTTTATCTCAGGCAGCTCTTATTTGACCGAATTCTGGCCTCTCTTCTCCTTTTGGTAAAAATGGGGGTCAAAGAATAGATAGAAATCTCAGAAATCAATCCCATCCAGTTAAGATCAGTTGAAAAAAAAACCCAAAACAAAACAAAACAAAACAAAACATTTTTCGTGTCCTCAATTGAGTCAAATTACAATTTTGTTTTGCAGGCTCATTTATAAACTAATGCAATGCTAGATATTGTATCAGTAAAAATAGTAAATTTATACATTTAAATACAAATTACATTCCCTCTAAATTCAATAAACATTTCAGCAGCTGATTTTTATACTTTATTCTTTATTCTTGGCAGCAGCCAAACCTTACTACAAGCTTTTAAATTGTGCTTGGGAAGAATCAGACTTCAGGCTGCAGTAGGAAATTAAGAACTTCTATTTCAAACACATAAACCACTTTGTTTATGTGTGCACCATATTTGTTATGATTACCTGATGTATCATAGCTAAGTATCATCATTTAAGCATACAAGCGGATTAATGACATCACAGCCAAATATGCATTTCCAAGAAATAACAACAACAACAAAAACAAAAACAAAAACAAAATCAAAAACAAAACCAAAACCACATTTCCCTCTGAAAGGTTGTGGAATGGAAAAATTATATACCATAAAATTGAATTAGCTAAAAGTTGTACTTGGGCACATGACTAAATGTGCTTAGTTGCTTCTCAGCACTGCACAGACATACACACAGACGTACACACAGATGTACACACAGACGTACACACAGACACCGCCTGATGTGTTCAGCTGTTGTTGTCTGAGTGCTCATGCAGGTGTTGTACCTGGCAGCGAAGCCACCACACCTGGCTGGAACTGCAGACATCCACATGGCAGTAAACTCTCTTTCACACACACACACACACACACACACATACAGAGGGATGAGTGTACATTGCAAAACACACACCCACACACAACCACACACTTACTCGCACTGATCGCAGGATAACTGCGGTGCAAGTCATTCCTTTTGTCATAACACAGACACAGCGACAGACAGACAGACAAACAGACAGTGAGGCAGCAAGAAAGACAGATGTTCACGCCAATCCAGAAAAATCGACTGTGTGTTCACTCCTTTCCCAAGGAAAAAAAAAGGTTGAGAGTATAATTTTCCCATGGACTTACAGCCACACACAAACAAAACTAATCTGGTAACAAAATACAGACGTGTCTGGTCTGCCCTGTGGTGAAGGCCTTAAAATATACTCAGCCACTATTAAACACATTTCCTTCTTTCCAGCTGCACAAAGTCCCATGATCACAAGTATTCCTCTAATGATTTATTTACCATGTTTCCACCTCCTTCTCCCCATGTTTCTGAGAGACAATGGCACAGGTTCGCTACCGATTCCTCGCTTCAAGCCGACCTGAATCCTAGATGAGATGTCAATAATTTCCCAAGCCTTTGCTTTTCCATCCCCATTTGTGGCAGTTCTTGTCTTGTCTTGCTGTCTGTTGTTTTGCCGCTCAGGAGCCTTGAGAGGTGATCTCATCTGTGTGTTGCTCCTCAACCCCCACTCCCAAGACAGCATTGTATTTATCTGACCAAAATAGCCACCTCAGGCTGGAAAAACCCTCGTCAAGAAAAACAGAAATAGGACAAGAGTTTCCAAGGAAGCCAGTCTGGGCCGGAGGTGATGTTTTTGACTGACACAGCTGCAGGGCAACAGAACAAGACCCTGCATTTACTCAGGTAAATGTTATAAAAGCTCTAATTATTCTCAAGTAACTGGATAACAACAGGAAAAGAGAGGGATGAACATGTTAACACACACCTTAGAGCATAATACAAGAGAAAATAAAATGTCAGCTTCAGAAAGGTGGATGGAGGGGTGATGTAGCTTATATAGGAGTTACCCTTGTGATGCTTACTGGAAATATTAGATGATTGTTTTAATGTGCTCTCCTGGTATGTTAAGAATGAAATGTTTTTATTCCTAGTTAAGTTCCTGGGCATAAAAAATCTGACCCGAAAGGTTTTGCAGTGTTTCCCTTCCATCATACATGATTTATGATATTACTGACTTGACCACAACATGAGGAAAAGTTCCTTTGAGTAAATATTTGCTGTTGAAGTTGCTTTTATTCATTCTTAGGTGGATGTATGAGATAGATTTTACTCTTAGTGGCAATCCCTGCAGCTCTGTGACTTACGCCACTATTTTAAAAAGAAAAATATTTTTTTGAGGGAAAACTAAACTCCCCATATATTTAATAATGCATCTTTGATGAAGCTAAACTTATCAAGGATTTCTTCTTTCCAAATGCCGTTATTACAGTGTCATATGCATTTATATTTGCAGTCATATTAAGACTCCACAGTGCTGGAGTCAATCAGCAATCACTGCTGTCAGAATTAAACAGCAGATTTCTGATAAATCAGGGAAGCTAAATCCTGCAAAGGTGGATCATGGGTCCAGGTGGGGGGAGCTTGGACTCGTGTTAATAGAACATAGACCGGATTTTGAAAAATAAAAATATGCACATCTACCTTTAAACTAAATGCAACGTTTAATTTGTGAGTCCTAAAATAACTTAAGAGAGCCACGTTGGCTGTTTCATCCTGTTGTAAGTATGCTAAGCTAAGCTTGATACGTGAGTATAAGCCATCTGACTGTTGGCTTCAGACACAAGTTATATTTGTTGCAATTATACTTTCAGATGCCTAATGATTGTTTTACATTTCCTTCATGTTGTTGCTTCCAATCTAATGATGAAAACTTGGAATAATTCAGACCTGAAGTTTAATTGCTTAATTTAGTGCTTCAGACTCATCAGGCCCACAGAAACCACACTTTCAGTGGTTAAGTGGCAAACTCTCTCTTTACATCAATGAGATAATTTGGGCAGAGTAGGGACACATGGACAAACAGACACACCGCAATATTCACACAGACAGTCAAACATTAACCCACAGTATGTCTCTCTGTTACTCTGCCAAAGCAAGAAGGAGGAGGGAGAAAGAAAACCTGAAGAATTAAAAACACATTCCACTTCCCGTAAGCCTGGGAGAAGAAGCAGTGAGTCACTGGAGCACTTTGAAACGGGTGCTTTTTAATTTCAGACGTGTCATTGTTGAATGTCTACATGTGGCGCTGTGAACCTTCGTGGATCCCCTCAGTCAAATGTTACTGGTGCTGTCTCTCTCGTCCCTTTGTCCCCCCTCCTGCTATTTGTTCAGCCACCAGTGAAACCCCTCATTCTGACTGCAGGACAGCCAGCTTGAGATCATCACTCTGATCTGATGCTCAGCTTGACTGCAGGTCAAATAGACACTGCATGCTTTGGTAGTGGTTGATTGTCCACTTCAGTTTTTAATAAAAAATATTTTTCATTATTGTAAATGAATTTCAGGCTTAATCTTTTAACTTGCACATACAACCACAGCATTGCATACATAAGCATCATGTACTCTCCCGTTAAGAAAGCAACACGTTTGATCACAGCTGAGTCTCTGGAACAGACCACCATCGTGTTTACTCCCCCCACAACGCTGCCAGGAAAAGAGTTTATCGTAAAGCCAAATTGCGAATCATCATCATTGTGGGAATAAACCCTTCTCCTGTTCTTTTCATCTTTCTATCCCCACCCCTCAGACCAGACAAAGGTCCCCCAAAAACAGAATCAAACCCCTAAAATGATGCCTGTTTTCCACTTGGTTAGGAGGCAGCATCCTGAGTCATGGACAGTGGGTCCTGCTCCAATCACACACATGCTGACAACCTAATTGACTCCACTGAGGAGGACTCCATAGTATCTGCTCTCTGTCATCTCCCCTGCTGGTCAGTCCACCAGCAGGGGAGATGACAGCTCAGGTGGACCAGCTCTTGGTCAAATCTGTTCTCACTCAACAGGCAGTCTGCTTAATGGCAGATCACGTGATTCTTGTTTTTGCTGTTGTGGTGATTTAGGTGTTGTTGTTTTTTTCTGACTATTTTGTATTCAATTCAGGAACATTCATATGATTTTTTTCTGAATATTACACAAGTAAATCTTTGAAGACTCTTAAATACCAATTTACAGCAAAATTACATGATTGACCACTTTTACCAGCAGAGTTTTCTGGAAAGGACACACAACAGCTGCAGTGTCACCACATGCAGTTCCAGAGCACAACCACTGACACAGATGGGACTTCAATTTTCGAAAATTCATCAGTAAAGTCTCATCCCTGGATCGGTCCGAGCTTCAGTGTGAGACTCTTTGAACTGGTTTTCCTCATCCTCACATAGGTGTGTGCCTGACATTCATTTATAGTGATTATGCTCTGAACAAAATTCATGTGTTCATCCTCGTTGATGCTGACCAGAGCCAGAGCCAATAAAGACCCTTGTCTACTGCAGAGTTAAAGACCCAGGAAAGAATTCAGACTCTTTTCCATTGCAGAGACAAGACCAATGCTAAAAGCATTGTGGGGGTAGACTTGTGGAAAGGGAGAATAACATACACTTTTATTTTTTTAAAAAATGCTCAGCAATATCAGTAAACAAGGGGGCACAGCATTTTTCAACAAATGTTTTTCAAACCAGAGGAAATAGCACGATTTGCGGGGGATGTTTATAGTTGTGGATTGATACATATTTTGGGCTCTTGTGACCTTACATAGTAGCAGGGTGGTGTGTTTGAGACACTGAGTTTGAATCCAACAAACAATATTATAAAGAACATAGACTTGGACAGTTTGAAATAAAAAAAGAAGATTCAGTGCTGGATGCAGTCACGGTCTTGAGTCATCAGAGGAGGGTGTTCAGGTCTGGGCATCTCCGTGGGACATATAAACACACACACACACACACACACACACACACACACACACACACACACACACACACACACACACACGCACACGCACACGTATGGATGCACACATGCGTACAGACATGTACACATTCCTCACTCTCTGTCGGCAACACAGACTCACACATAAAGCCTTCTGCATTGCCCTGGCTGTGCACCCAGGGGGACTGCAGTGACTCAGAGCGAGTCATACACACACACACATCAAAAACTCTCACAAACACGCAAACACTTGCCAAAATGCCAAACTGTGGCAAACTTTATTGGTTGCAGTCCTTTGAGCTCCCGTGGCTGATGGATGATCACATTGCAGTTTTTATTTAGGACAAGGTTAGATGAAAGCTGGCAGATCTGATGACATTTCTGCATGTGCTCTGTTATCACATGTGGTCAGATATCGCTCTTTATATCATCTTTTTCCCCTCATGTAGCTAAAAATTAATCAGTGACATGTGCCTGATACAATCATCAGAAGAAGATATGAAGAGGTGATATAAAAATGTGAATATTTTTTCCAAGTTTATATTTAACGGGGATGAATGATACACGTCTTAAATGTCTTTGATGGTGGATTAGGGATTAGTATTTATATATAGCTATTGTTCACATGTCAAAATTAATCCAGATTAGATGATACAACCTAAAATGTGCCAAGCGTGTTATACAAAATCTTGGTGCAAACTGACATCTTTATTTATATGTGGGGATAATTATAATATCAACAATAATGAGCTCCATGTCATGTGTAAAATGGCAGCTGGGCAGCCTTTCACTCAACAGTCAGATCCAAAAACATGATTAAAGTTTTACACCAGGATTTCAGGATTTTTGTTGTCTAAATGTAGGTTGTACATGCCTTGGAGGGATAGAGCATTTTGGCTGAGTTTTCCATCCAGCCCCCATCCTCATGTAGAACCATTAATCAGAGACAATATGAAGTCATCGCTCCCTTATGGGATTTTACTGCCTGTAAAAATAAACCTTACATGCCTCTCAAGCAGACTTGCTAACACTGATATCACGAAGTAACAAGGTTTGGCAGCCTGTGCTGCATTCTTCTTTTGATGTTGGAAAATCCTTCTTTTTTAAAAACTTATGTTTCAAATCAGCCAAGATTTGCAGTATTGCTTTGTTATGCTTCTACTGTAGTTTTTGAGAGGTTTAAAGCTAATGAAATGTGACAATTGGAATCAATCAGCTGCTTGGGGGGAAATGAATAATCCCATTGGCTCTTCATATTTTCCATGAAGAGAAAAGGGAATTTTGGAGAGCTGAGGAGAGGAGAGGAAAGAAGAAAAAAGAAAAGAAGGAAAAGATGGGAGGACAGATGGATGGATGTTGTAACACTGAATAGGGAGGTGAATGAGGGCGGTTAGCTGGCATGGTGGTGCGAGCAAATGTGTGCGTCATTGAAGCTATTCCAAGATGCAAACCACAGTGGCAAACACACAAACAAACACACAAACACGCACACGTTTAATAGGCTTTTACTGTTTCCTTGACAACTGTATAGTATTTTGGGGCAGCAGAGGTGGTAGCAGTGTGCACTTGGGGCAAATGAAAAGAAAAACTTCAAAACATAATTGGACGATCGTGACGAGCGCGGCTGCTTCCACACAGTTGTCCCGAATAGCAAAATGAAACTGTAAACATCCCAAGAGGTTCTGTGGTGGACATAGATTTATTGTGCCTTTGCAGTTTTTCACAATTGCTAAAACAGTAAACTCTATTCTCTGAACCAATTTCTCAGGGGCTGAAACTCATTTTTTAAATCAAACACTCTTTTGGCTAAACCTTAAACACTGTTCAGGTACTTAGATTCACTTTGCAAACGTCATGTGCTCGTTGTTGTTCAACCTTAAACACTCTCACTAAACACATTTCACACTGTGATACACTTGTGTTGCGAAATTGTAAACACTGGCAGCAAAATATGAACATATCTCCAACACAGCTGCCATCTTTTACACACAACTCAAAATAGAACACACGTTTCTAATGATGTGATCAGACCAGCTGGGCCGGATAAAAGTCTGTTCAGAGCGCACAGGTGGGACATGCGAAACCATCTACAATGGACAGAAGCATACAGAGAGGCAGAGGGCGAAGAGTTCCTGTGAGACTGTGAGAGGTGGTGGATGAGGAAGAGCCTGAGGAAGACCAAGAACACTTGTTGCTGACGAAATTCTGGCAACTATTGCACACCATGTCCTTGTTCATGGGATGACAATGAGGGAAGCAGGACAAATTGTCCAATCCAATTTGAGCAGATTCTCTGTGGCCAGCATCACCAGAACATTCAGGGAGAAGGACAGGTAATTGTTTCTGGTTGTTCAACATTTGACATACAGAACGCTGTACTGTAAGTACTGTAATGTCCCTTATACTGGCTGCACATGTTTCTAATTTTCCCCCTTACAGACTTGAAAGATGACCAAATGAGGCTGGAAAGGCTGCTCTTTTCTCCCAACAAGAAGAAGCACTCATTGTTGACATGGCCCTTCAAAACGAGGCCATCTGACGCCGTGAAATCCAACAGAGTGATTGAAGACAATGTCAACTTTGATGGAATCAACAGTGTGTCTCTGTCGCCTACTGACCGTGTCCTCCACTGCAACGGACTTGGAATGAAACAAGTATACAGAGTGCCCTTTGAGCACAGCTCGGAAAGAGTCAAAGATCGAAGATGTCAGCATGCAATTAAGTGTAACCTTCACACACTTTCAGCACCGATGCTTCCAGTACAGTTGTGTGCTCATAGGTCAACTGTTACTGTAGGCTAGTAGTTGCATTTGCTACTTTTATAGTACTGTAAACTATGCTGTAAGGTACTCAGATCTGTAATGCATACTGTAAATGCACTGTTGCAGAAGTCTTTCTGTATCACTTACTGCACTAAACTACTTTTGATCTATTTTTATAGAAGGGTTTGAACCAGATTCCATGGAAAGGTCCCATGAATACATTTTCATAGATGAAGCAGGGTTCAATCTGGTGAAAAGGAGGCGGAGAGGCACAAACATCGGTCAATGTGCGACTGTGGAAGTCTGTGGCTGGCATGGTGGTCATGTCACTCTTCGTGCAGCCATAAGTAACTGGGGGTTTCTCCACTGTCATGCAAACCCAGGGCCATATAACACTGATCATCTCCTTACATTTGTGGGCAGTCTACAGGATTGCACGTGAGCAGTGGGATAGTGTGAGCTTTCACCATGCTGTCCTGATAGATGGGTGGTTCACCAACAACCAGCAAAGGTTTTCTTTCAAGCTTCCAGCCCCTTTTTAAATCCAACTGAGATGTTTGTCTCTGTGTGGCGATGGAAGGTCTATGACCGACAGCCCTCCACCAGGGAAACTTTCTTTGAGGCAATGGAACAGGCCTGTGATGATATAACTGTACAGTCTTGTCCAGGCTGAGTTCGGCACACCAGAGAGTTTTCCTCCTGTTGTCTGGCAGTATAGTGTTTAGCGCTGTTGCCCCACAATAAGAAGGTTGCAGGTTCAGTTCCCGGCCTGGGGCCTTTCTATGCGGAGTTTGCATGTTCTCCCCGTGTCTGCACAGGTTTCCTCCCACCGTCCAAAGACATCATGTTTGGGTTACCTGGTGACTCTAAAGTGTCTGTAGGTCTACGTGTGAGTAGTTGTTGGTCTCTGTCTGTCCCTGTGTGTTGACCCTGTGATGGACTGGTGACCTGTCCAGGGTGTACCCCGCCCTCACCCAGAGTGAGCTGGGATTGACTCCAGCACCTCCCGCAACTCAGAAACAGATTAGTGGTAGAAGATGAATGAATGTCTGGAGAGGGAAACTATTGCCTGTTGTCATGGATGAAGTCCTCTGGCTGGACTCTGCACAAAGACATGATGCTGGGGAATGAATCTCATTGACTTTGTGTGGTAATGGGCTTTTCATTTATTTTTTGTTATGAAATTTAGTTTGTAGATATCACTTTTAATATGATAATATTTTGTTAAATGCATTTACAACAAACATTATCTGTTAAGTACGTGCCCTGGATGCTGTGCCCGAAATTATTTTATGTAGTTTCTACCTAATGCTCTGTGGTGGATAGTTTTATTTGCTATGTGTATGAGCCGAACACATTGTTTGGTTTTTAACACAGGATAACTGCTTTTCAGGTGATAGTTTGATTGTGATACAAAAGTCTGAGGGTTTGTGAATGTAGTTGGAATTTTGGATTGGTGGAAGTTTCAAGAAATGTGTTTTAGCAACTGTAATTGCTTAGAAATTCACGGACGTCATTAGGGGAAAGAAACAAAACTAATGACAAATCTGGATGGATTTGAAAATATCAGCCACACTTCCTTTACTGCTTGTTAGATTGTGTGATAAGATTTCACATTTCACACATCTGCAATTTCCAACGTATGAATACAGGAACCTAGAAATTGTGAAGAAGCTGTTGTCCCCAATAATAAACAGGGTTATCATTTTAATATTCAATTAATGCCTGTTCTCAGAATATGTGTCTGAGTAAAGCAAGTCTGTGTTGAAAAGTGATGTGCTGACACTTCAAACAAATACCCTTCCAGTGTGTCAGCGACACAGCACACACACAGAAGTACACACAATAGCCCCCACCTACACTTCACTACAGGAAATCAGCATTTCCTGCAGTATATTGCACAGGATGTGAGGTTAGCAACTCTGTGTGTTTCACCGTATTATGAATGAGAGCCACTCTCACTGTGGACCACAGTCTCGCTCACTGCATTTCAGAAATAGACTGCCAGCTGGCATTCTCTGCTCTCGCATGTTTAATGAACAAAAATGCTGTTTATATGTTGTTTTAATGATGGTATAGGGATATTATGTGTATAAAATAAGAGACAGGGGAAGTAAACCAGAATGCAGTCAGAGAGAAGTTTAACACTGAAGCAGGCTCAGATAATTAGATTAGATGTAACACACTGTGTGCAGTAAGTCAAAAATGTGCCAAAAAGGTGCGTTCGTGGACAGAAACTACAAGCTGCTTTTGACAAACTCCAAATAAATATAATGTAAAGTTAATCTGGTAAATGTATCCTTTAGGGATGGATTAAAATGTGCTCTAATCTTCGACGTATTGGTTAGCATGCTAGGCTAACTAGCTTGCTACTTGGAGCCTGGTGTTACCTCGAAAGCCAAGAAGCTACTTTACTTTGCAGGGTTGGCTCCATTGTAAAGAGTTCAGAGTACTAGCAGCATTTTCTTCCTATTTTATTTGTTTTCAAGAAGCTTATGTAACAGATTCTACATGTATATTTGTGTGACCTGTGTAATTCCATAAAATCTGTGTTAATCGCTGTTGCCTGACATTTAAGTCCACCAGCGGAAGGTTGATTCAGGTCATGAGCCAAAATATCTGTTTATGCAAATGAGTTCAGTTACAAGTGCATTAATGTGTTATTTTGTGCCATTTGTGTGGGGTTTATACTCACTTTATCTCTTTTGAACATGAGTACTGTTTTGTTTACTTGTCTTTGTCAGAGTAAACCCAGAGGACATCAATGCTTAGCAAGGGCTCAATTAGAATGTGTGGAGAACCGCAGTGCTCTGCATGTACGCACTTGTTCATGCGTTTACTTTGATCAAGAAACTACATGACAAGAGGAGTTTGCCTCATCGTTATCATGCATGCACCTATGTACTTCCACATTATAAACAAGGGTCAAATGTTGCCCCGGGGCAGAATTTTAAATTCGCTGCTTGTGCCAAGAATGCCAACATAAAAAAACACCCCAAGGTCAAACGGCATGCTCATCAAAGCACGCATAATACACGTACGGGGACGGGGAAACAGATGCAGCCAAACAAGCTGATAGATAGATGGATAAGAAGGAACAAAAGGACACTGTTTTCCTGAGGAATACTTGGAGCCATACATCTTTTTGCACAGTGTCTAATGGTTACTTTCTGACACAATCAGATGGAGTGATAATGCCTTCCACCTCATTTCTGGGCACAGGACTACACCAGTAATACCACACAGCTGGGAAGCTGAAAAAAAGCAAAAGTGCAGTTTAACCGTTTCACTGCCAGGCAGAATTGAGTTGGCTGTGGTTGTCTGACTAAAAGTCTTCTCTCTCAGTCTCTATATATTAGTGGTTTCATTCCAATGAGTACCGATGAAAGTGTCAGTAGACCTCTCCCAGTCACGCCTGTCTCTGATACTACCTGACAGATTACTGGGGACTATGGTGAGGCATTAAGGCTTTAAGTGCAGTATCAGTCACAGCTAGTGTGTAGGTGTTTAATCTGCACCATCCTGGAATGAAAACAAGTGTCCTGCTAAAACTCCAGCGCAGACAAGAATACATGGTTCATCACTGGAGGAAATGTTTAAAAATGAAGTGCTCATCAATTCAGGATTTCAGCGCCTGTGCACAAGGGGATATTTTTGTGTCGAAGTTATGACTACAAATGACTCTGCGATTTCCCCCCCAGTGAATCTCTCTTTCCCCTTTGCTCTCATGGGAATGTAAGGGGAGTAAATATGAAGGGACTCACAAAAGCCATGTGGTAAAAAGCCGATAAAGACAGTGAAAATTAAGAAATTGGATTTGCACTTATAAATACACATGAATAATTGCAGGTGAATTTAATAATGCAGCCTTTTAATTCTGTTGATTGAAAAATAAATAAAAGACCATTTTGTTGTTTCACACTTGGGTGAGGATGAACACTTGTGCAACACGGCCATAAAATCAACATAGTAGCTTGGTTCTTTGCTGAAACTCTGTGAGTTTGTTTTAAACTAATACAAGCACTTCACAATGCTTGTGGCCACAAAGAGACATTTTTGGGATTATATCAAATGCTTCACTTTAATTTAACCCACAGCAGAACCTTCGCTAAGTTTTAGAACATTAGCACCATAAGCTACTGGCATCTTATGGCGCTAATGTTGAGCTACTGATCCCAATGTGAGACTGAGGAACTATTCATCTTCTACCCTGGAGCCAATCTGAACTCACATTGGGTGGGACAGACACACAGAGACAGACACAGACTAACAACCACTCACAATCACACTCAGACCTACGGACAATTTAGAGTCATGACATGCATGACTTTGGACGCACATAAAGGCCTCAGGTCGGGGAACCAAACCCACGACGCTCTTGTTGTGAGCGCTAACCGCTACGCTGCCATGCTGCCCACTATTAATCTTATGAATTATCTTGTTATTTATAAGAGAAACATTTAATTAGCCTTTCACAAGTGTTAGTGTTAACATGAGTTTACGGCCAGTCAAGAGAAAACACAGAGTTCAGCATTTAACCTCAGTTCTCCTTTACACCATTTCGAGTAAAGCTTGCACACTAAGTCCAAGTCCAACTCATGTCTTCACCTTCCAAAATGGCAACTCACCGATCCTCTGCTCACAGGATGCATTAGAAATTTTTGTCATAACGCCAAGCCATGCTCCTGCCAAAAAACTTTTTTAATATCACCTCCTACAAAGACTGAACACTGTGAAAGCTTAAAAAAAGAAAGAAAGAAAAAGAGCTAACGTGAAAAACAAAATGTCCACAAAGTTTTGTGAATGTACACGTGTCATGTTACTGGGCGACTGAACAGAGAATATAAAGTGAGTGTGAGGACAACACAAATGAGTCTCATGTTCACTCTGAACCCCTGTGGTTTGTTTTCATGTGTATTGTTGTGGGTTTATATGGTTCTCTAACATGTCTAATTTGGCATTTAATGTATCTTCCCCTTCTCTGTTTGCCGTGTGGCTTTCTGACTTTGTCACTCGTACGGGTTTACTTCTACACAAGTAATGTGCTAAATGGCCCATAGGATGGAAGGACAGTGACTAATTTATCAGGAAATTCTTTTTCTACATCAGATAACCTTACACCCATACATCACACGCTTACACGACAAAGGGGCACAGCAGATACAGTAAATATACGCTCATTCGGGAATAGAAATGCCTCTTCTCGCTGTTTGATATTTTTGTGTAGGCTGACACAAATTATCTATAATCCTACTCTCTTTGAGCTTTTGATAGCCTTGAATGGAGGTATTCAGGGCACATAGATATGTAAAACTATTTCAGCCCTAGACTGCCTTTGTACTCTCTCACTTGGCTTTCTTAGTAAAAGAACAACTAGCATTTGACAGGAAAGTTCCTGTCTGTCTCAGTGTGAGTGAGTGTTTGTGAGCACAAATAATTGAGTGTGTGTGTGAAAACCCAAGCTGGTGAACCACTTCTGGTAAGTGAAATAGAAGTGGGCTTTGCTTGCCGGTGTAGTCTGTACATTGCAGTGAAACAGAAGCAAATAATGAGGAGTGAAATGCCTCTGTCTGCTGAATTCAGATGAAAGTTTAAGGGGCTTGAATGACTAATTAGGAGATCAAGTTAGCATGTATTATGACTGTGATCCCTCTCAGGGTAGACAATTTGATTATGAAATAAATATTATGTTAGTGTTGTGCTGTGTGCTGAATATTACAGGACTGATACGTTGTGATGAAATGATATTAATGGCTATAAAGAAAATTTAGTGAGTGAAGTTTTGAAAGTGCAATCAAATTTTTCAGGAAAAGATGAAACCAGTAAACCAAGACTATGTGGACCTCATCATGGAAACCGACTTTGGAACAACCTTTGTTGCTCGGGACACCCCTCTTTGATTCATTGCTACCTTATTTATGCAGGCCCCAGGCGTTCATGATAATTTCAGTTCGACAGCGATATCAGGCATCCACTTCTGGTCACATCTCTTTGCTTTATTTACAGGAAGCAACAAAGCCTAAAAGCGCTGAGTCTCAATGAGCAGCATTGAGAGCATCAGAAGCCGTTTTTGGGCGCCTACACAGTTTCATGCAGTTTCATTGATGTCGCCAGTAACTACATGATTAGACACTGTCCTTTCTTAGTGTTTCTTTGGTAAACATTTCTCATAATGGGGCCAGTGTCAGTTGCAGATGTGACAGATTCATACAGATGAGGTACACAAACTAATATGCTTGTGGATTATTGCTATTTATAGAAATCCCACTGAACACATGTAAATGGAGAGGTTTAAATAAATTCCACAAAATCCAAATAGTTCTTGGAAATCAGTCTCACAAATGTGCTGTTTGGTAACAGCAACCACATAAGTACGTATTAATTTTTAGTTTCTTTTTACATTTTTTTACATTTAATCAGCAACATAATCTCACACAAAGATTACCAATGCTGTGCTTTCACTGAAAGATAAACATAGCTGGCATCTCTCATTCAAATTTCCTGCTGGGAAATTGTGTGGGCTGAAAAAACAGAGGTGAGGCACTAATGTAAAACCAATACTCCAGCTTCTCATTTTACACGCTGAGGGTAAATAAGACAAGTCATTTACCCGGTACTGTGATTAATGTCACTATCTGCCCTGCCATATGAACAAGGCATCACCCCCACCCCCCACTAGTCAATACATATGTTCCCCACATCTTTATTTTCACAGGAGAAACAAGTTTGGCTGTGATGATCTGTCACACACAAGAGCGAGATATTTACAGGAAGTCGGACATCAGGTCTGAACTGACTGATACTTGAAAAGCAATCAAACACCCGATTAAGAAATAAATTGTTGTCTCTTTCTTGTTGCTGGAGCCAAGTGACATTAGTTTAGCATAAATCCTGCAGTCTTGCTGTCACCATGCATTTACCAGAGAACCAACAGTTGCTCAGAGGATTACAGTTCCCAGCCAAGACACAGTCTGGCACACGCCCTCACTTTAATCTGCAACTTGTTGTTTTCCCTGTACACATTTTTGTTGACAGTTTTGAAATGAACATCTGTAAACATACATTTTCATAATGATGTCAAATAGCGTGATACAATCAGCATGCGATATAACTCAGTGTGCTGTGTGAATCAGGTGAATCACACAGCAGTGATATGACTTGAAACTATTTTAATATCCAGAGTGAACATCTATTGATCCATCAGCACTGCGCACGGGCTGATCTGGTGTGTTCATTAGCATGATTCCTGACCTGAAGCTTTTCAAGATTACTATTGCCACACCAGCACCGCAGCTGGCCCATTACCGCAACTTTCTGAGGAAATGAAAATGTGGTGTACCCAAATCCACACCCTGGATTCCTGCCAATGCACACAAACTTCTCCTATTCATGTAAAGAGGAAGTCTTGACAGTTGTCAGACAGAGAAAACTAAAAATTTGAAATCTCTCCTCCCTGAGCAACCAGTTTATAACTAAATTGACTCCAGTTGTGTCTTGTGTTTGGCTTATTGAGGTTTAAATAACACTGTTCTGTACTGCATATTGACGTACATTAGTACTTTATAGTATTCATAGTGATATTGGATCGTATACTATATCAGATGTCTTTCATATAAAAAAAAGATGTTGACCGATGTCATAACATTATGAGCAACATTTTAGTCATTTACAGTATATCAGCCCTCGCAGTTTCACAGCAAACTTATGATGTATCTTGTTTGGGTGCATTTTCAGAAAAGGGTGAGTTTGGCTTCTTACTCACCTCTGTCACTTTACTGCTATGCTCGTTTAATGCCAGTGTCCGACCTCTCTGGGTGCTTATGTTTGTGTGTCTTATTAATTGTGGTTCATATCCACTTTACGCATTATAATGACCAGTGTCAGCAAAAAATTTTAATTTTTCTTTTTTATCTTTATTGACTGCTGAATAAATACACGCAAATGTGTCCACGGACGGAATAACTAACACTGGGGTCATGGACATCATGAAATTTGGCAAAAAAAAATGCTTTTTTTAATATAGTTAATGGCACATCTGCTGAACATCAGGACTGTGAGGATATTTCCATGCGTACCATTCAGCTCAAAGTGCCTGAATCCACAGCAATATGTGGAGCAGCAAACTTTTGTTGTTAATATTTGGTGAAAGGACACCACACCACCATGCTCACAGTTTCAGCTTCCCGCTCATTATGTTCCCATTTTTATCTTTTTCAAAAAAAAAAAAAAAAGGCAACAATGACCCAGCTCAATTAATAAACCAAATGGGCATGTGAAATCAGATTAGACCTAATTAAAGCCCCACCACCACCTCCCTACCCCCACCCTCAATCCTGTGGTTTGCCCTTTTTTTTTTTACAGACTGGCAGAGTGACAGGGATTTAAAGCATCTGTGTAGATGGAGGGGAAGTGGGAAGGACAGCTCCATATGCGTTATGTCTGCCCGAGGGGACAGCAGGGTCTGACTGTCTTTTCCTGCCAAACTCATTGGGCCTCAACAATCATCTTGTCTTGTGCTAAAGGTCTCTCATTGCTACAAGGCTGCTCGGCACTATCTGGGAGCTACAGACGAAAGAATATGCTGATTTAACATGCCTTCATTAAAGCGATTACATGCACAAGATGGCTCAATTTCCCACGGGCAGCCAAATAGCGAAGAAAGGGAAGAAGACGAAAGGAAAAGGCTTTCGATGAAAGGGTTCAGTTCAGAAATGGGGGCTGTAAAAGAGAAGTTGACCATGGCCGCTTGTTAGCATTAATTTAAGGGCCCAACTGAGTCTTTAAGGTCTTCTGACTTAATGTGCAGTGTGAGGGAGTGAGCTGTCCTCTCCGAGCAGGGCCAGCCTTTGCCCTGATGAACACCCCTACCTGACTCACAACACCTACAGGCTGCTTCCAGGTCACCAAGCTTCCAGTGTGGAAGACCTTGCCAAGGATGCAGGAGAAAGGTTATTTCTGGTTCATTTAATAAAGCTGGCCAGTGTTTCAGTGCTACAGAGGATGCAGTGGGAGGCGAGAAGGAAAGGAGGGAGTTCATGTCACGATGAAGACCATATGATCACCAACAGCTTTCAGACATTCTGCAGTTTTTTGACAGAAGTTTTGAATTTGAAGTCAGTGAAGTAATTATATTGTGATTTGAGTGATTAAATACAGCCTTTATCTTGGAAATCCAAATCACTAATTCTATGTAAACTCATCCTGACAGTGCTTTGTGAACTGGTTAATTACTCTGTTACCAGTTCTGGCTGCTTCCAGATAGCTGAATTCTTAGTAAAAAAACCAAAACAAAACAAAACGCACGACTCTTAACTGAACAATGTATAGGTGTGTTTTTGACATGACATACTTTCCTCTGACACATTTGCAGAGCACAATATGTCAGATGCAATTAATGTATGGTATTATGGGCTTCTACCCTCCTCCAGTTTCAATGTTCATGCTCTAAGTATCTCCCACAGACAGCGGCAGCACTCATTACATTACCCAGTGAGGTGCCAATGGAGAACAAAAAAGTGTCTCAGCCACTGGGGCCGTCTGCACTGTTGAGGCTTATTGTACCTATGTTTTCCTCATTTCTTATCTGATTTTTTTGTCTCTGCCATCCTACCTGTCAACTTCAATTGCACGCGCACTCAAAGAAGCTGACAAAATTGCATGTATGAGGTATTTGAATGGCACTTCAGAAAATTTCTCTGCATTGCCTCGTGTAATCCCGTACATGTGAGCAAAAAATTGTTCAGAACCTCAGAGTCCATTAACCATATCAAAGAGGAAATCCACATGTAAATATTCAAATGTCAAATTTTACATGCACACACTTTAAAGTTCCTATATAGTTTTAATTATAATTTCTGTATGTTTATTTCTTATTATTACATATATATACACATACAGTATATATATATATATCAAATGTGTCTCGGCTTTGGTTTTTCTACCAAATCTTTTATTTGTTATTTTTAGGGGGATTTTTTATGCCTATTTAATAATTAGTAAGTGTCAGAAAGGTCAACAGGGAGAAAGAGAGGGGAATGATTTGCAGCACACGTCCAAGGCTAGAATTGAACCCAGGAAGCTGATAACATGGCATGCACACTATCCACTCAACAAGCCACATTACCTGTTAACCTGAAATCAGCTTTTTTATTTGATAAGCCATAAAACAGCCAGTCAGACAAACAGAGACTGCTGTCCAGAGAGAATCCTAAGAGCCGAGATGTAAACCTGTACAGGGGTGGTTTTTGGATTGACTTTAATAATCTCTTTATGGATGAAAACATTTGAAATAAGATTCCAGAAGAGTGTTAAAATTTGGGACCTTTAACAATAAGAAAAAATCTCTAAATCTCTAAATAGTGAACATAAATGAAGAAGTGTCTCCCTAAGACTAAATTATTGTTCATAGTCCAATAAAATGTGACCCCTTATCAGGTATCAAAGCAGATGTCATAGATTGTGATATCTTAAAGCGGTGACGTAAAGTGGATGAGGTCACTCTGAAACTATAACTGACTTTGTTTCTTTGAAACTACTTCTGTTTCCCCACACATTTCTTCTCACTAACCTGACCTGACTGGCACATCAGACCACTGTTTGGGGGGGAGGAGCTGGGACAGACTGACCACTGTGTGACAGCTGAGCTGTACCTTTCACTTCCACAAGTGGTAGTTGCCCACAGGATGTGACCCGTGTTTGATCAGAATGACTTTCCTAAAATGCAACCACTCTGGTGAGACCCAGGCGAGAACCTGGCACAAATGTGACAATGAAAACAACAACAACAATAATGAAAATAACAATAATAATAGTAATAACAAATCGTAAGACGCTTGTTGGGAGAATAGGTGGCTGATAAGCAGACACATGAAGAATCAGAAGATGGTAACGTGCAGATACGCATGTCTCTCTGGGACATGATTCAGAGGTCAAAACCGTACCTAGAAGACAAAGACGTCTTTCTACCAAACAGGTGTTCAGCTAAGGGGTCACGTCGTTCCGCTCAAATGCAGGAGAGGTTGTGTTATTTGTTTATACTTCTCTAATTCCCATAGTAACATGTTAAGCTAAGTACACCCTGTGAACTCAAACAGCGGCTGGGATAAGAGACAGTTCGGTGCTAGCTATGAGGCTTTAAAAAGGTTTTAATGATATATATGATTCCTACAGGATTAATTATGTGGTTTTGGTGAATTACAATGGAGCAGTTTTAGTATTAACTCTTATCAGTGAGTGCTAGTCCTGACTGATTCTTAACTGTGTTGTTTTTCTCTCCCCACCCCCCCCCCTCACCTTTTTTTTTTTTTTTTTGTTGCATCAATACATTCTTCTGTCTGAGCATATGTCCTCTCTTGCCAGACACCCATCACGCCCAGGAGTGTACACCACCTACCCATCCATCCTGTCCCTGCCTGCAGGCGGGAGGAGGGCGGCGGAGCCTCTCCTCTGCCTCCCACATCCCGGAGAGCTGGAGGCGCGCCAGGATGGGATCGGCTTCCCGCTCCTGTCGGGGAGGAACCGGCGAGCCACCATAACCAAATATGGACCGGCCGATATCGGTTTGGCTCGCATGACTCAGCCCCAGAGCAGACTATATATCCAGGGCCATGGCACAGCTGCTGAGGGAATCAGACTAAGTGACCACAGGAGAGTCGGAGGTGTCCCGGTGACCCGGAGACCTGGAGCAGGCTCGCTGAGTTAGAAACGACACTTCACACTGAGCAGCCTTTGGGCTGACTTGTTGAACAATAAGACAGACTGTGGATGGACATGAGGGGACCCCATCGGTGCGTTTACCTGGACTGAGTTTCCCTCACGACGGACGGCCCTGCCGTGTTTACTGTGCTCGGTTCCTGGCAACGACGTCATCGGCTCGGAGGCGGGGACCCAGACAACCAATCAGCAGGCCGCTCGGAGCTCTGGGCTGGAGAGAGAGCCGGAGAGTATAAAAAGAGCGAAACTCGCCGGCCGGCTGACAGTAAGGAGGAAACACAACTGAGCGAGTGATTAAAATAAGGAAAGAGTTTCCTACACACGAGTGGATTGAAAACAACTGAGTTAGGCACTGGACTCCGCTTTGAATCCGACTAAAGGTACTAATCGACGTCTCGGTACAGTACAGTTCCACTGTTTTGGAAGTTTTGCTCTGTTTTTGATAACTCTGATCTTCAGTATAATAATACAGCGGGACTTTGTGCTGGAGACTGAACCAGTTGGGACACTGACGCCTCGGTGTCTGAGCAGCATCTTTGAAGCGCACTCTTGTATTTGACTGTCTGATTTGAAATATGTCCACAATAATGGAACAGCCTTTTTATGACGACTCGTTTCTCTCTGCTTATGGCCATCCAGGCGCAGCCCTGCCAGACTACAAGCTGCTTAAGCAGAATATGAACTTGAACTTCCCCGATTCATATCGGAACTCAAACTTCAAGTCACAGCACCTGCGCGCCGACAGTGATTTCTATACGGCGGGGACGGCGGACGTGGGCTCCCTGAAGCTCGCCTCTCCTGAACTGGAGCGACTGATCATCCAGAACAGCAACGGGGTCATCACTACGACGCCGACTCCTGGCCAGTACCTCTACAACCGTGGGATCACAGAAGAGCAGGAGGGCTTTGCTGAAGGTTTCGTCAAAGCTTTGGACGACCTGCACAAGATGAACCAGATGGCTCCTCCAAACGTGTCCATCGGCACCGGTGGCGTCGCTTGCTCGACTCCAGCCTCCGTGTTCGGCACTGCCATGCAGCCAGAACCGCTGGAGTACACCACCCTGAACAGCTGCACCAACCCCAACCTGTCCTCCGGAGCCAGCTACCCTTCCACCACCATCAGCTACCTGCCCCACCATCAGTACCAACCGCACCCCCAGGCCGTTGCGCACGGATCCCACCACTTCCAGCACTCCCTGGCCGGAGCTGGCCTCCACTCGCAGCGCTTCGGCATGCTGAAAGAGGAGCCCCAGACGGTCCCCGACATGACCAGCAGCGACAACGGCTCCCCGCCGATGTCCCCCATCGACCTGGAGAACCAGGAGAGGATCAAAGCGGAGCGCAAGCGGCTGAGGAACCGGCTCGCAGCCTCCAAGTGCCGGAGGCGCAAACTGGAGCGCATCGCTCGCCTGGAGGACAAAGTGAAAGTGCTGAAAACAGACAACGCAGGACTGTCAAACACGGCCTCCCTGCTGAGAGAGCAGGTGGCCCAACTCAAACAGAAAGTCATGACACACGTGAGCAGTGGCTGCCAGCTCATGTTGGCTTCCAAAGTGAAGTCTTACTGAGTGACAATGCACTTTTAAAAACACTGGACAAAGACTGCACTGACAATAACACGAACAATGTCCCTAGACTGGAGAGGTGGACGCTGGCCGCAAGACAAACAGCCTCCACACACAAATCATATAAGACAAAAACACTTTGGACATTTTTGAAGACGTTTTTAAAAGTGTCGTCTCTAGTCTGTCTGTTTACATTTTCTTTACATTGCCTTTGTGATTCTTATGTAAGTTATTTGTGTATGTCAGGCTGAGCCTGGTGTTTTTTTTTTCTTTTTTTTTTTACTTGTATAGTATATTTAAGTAAATTACATGCTAAAACTAAGACTCCTTGGTGTTGTGTCTTTTTGAGGTGGTGTGTATTTCAGACACACACTTCTTGTATATCATCACAGTAATTCTCGTTAAAGCAACCGCATTGTTGTCACTGATCTTTCTGGGCACAAATTTACAGACGCAGTTGCTTGACGTCGCGGTTGGAGACGTCCCAGCGTAGGATTGTTTCCCTTTTGACGTACATACGTCAGTCCATATATGGTCAATATCGCTGACAGACGTCACGTCGTCAATTTTTTCCGGGAACTCCCTCCTACATTGCCAGTCAGATGTGTTGCGCTGTCCCCTGCACACCGCAGTGTGTGTCTGCGTGTAAATGAAGAAGTTTTTGTCGATGCGTGGTTTATTCAAGTTTAGGGAGTTTCCCTCTTCTGCTTTCAATTTGCCAAAACAACCCGTGTGAACATGAGTACAGGAAAAAAATGTTCCAGAAAAACATGCAGCATAGGCTGCGGTTAAGATCTGGTCTGACATAAGAGTTAGTGCCAGCAAACACTGGCAGACTTAACTGTTGTGGAAAAGCAGACCTCAAAGATTACATGTAGGATTGATGTGGAACTGAAAGTGCCTAATCTGTTGTATTGATATCTGTTAATATGGTTTCTTGGGTGACGTCCAATGTGTCTTCCTGCATGGTGAAAAAGACATCATGACGACACTGGAAATGACATTAAGCAGTAGGTATGCGTAGTTGGAACGAGTCATGCAGGTCTGTATTAAATTATTTCCAACATCCCCATCTTTCCCAATGGTCCTCAGTGCCGTTTGGCAACTGAGGACATGAGGTCTGTGATGCTTAGTCAACCACCACTATAACTCCAATATTAACCAAGACTTCACAGCTTCATGACACAGGCAAAAGAGAGCAAGTTCACCATCCACAAACATCTGCTGGTGGCTTTTAGCATTATATCCAATTAGTAGTCACCACACTAGAAAGCGCCAGAATTTTGGGAAGAGCAATGGCGCCACCTAGATGCTACACTTGAAAAGATTTCTACAATAGAGCATGGAGTATACTTTTCTCCTGCAATTATAAAGACACAGTTTTCAATTTTCCCACTGATTTAATAAAAGATTGTTACATGGATGAGCCATAACAGCAAGGAAAAATATCAATACTTTTTTTGAAAAAGGAACAAAACAACTAGAGGTTCAGTGCTTGAGACTACGAGGTCACTCCCCGAACTATAAATGGGAAAAAAAAAAAAAAAAAAAAAAAAAAAAAAAAAAGTGGGGTGGGCGGGTGGGTGTTAGAAAAAGGATCTTTTTCTATTAAGTTCTGAAATATTGTTGGGTCTCTGGGATTAGGCTCAATGCCATGAGATACTGCTTCACAGGGGGACATCTGTCATTTGAAGGCAAATGCTACAGTTAGTAAGTCAACAAGAAGGCCTTCACATTTACTGCTTGGAGAAGAACTCTTTGCTCTTCTCCACATCAGGGACGATGGTGTCGCTCCCAGGTTTCCAGCCAGCAGGACACACTGTGGAGAGGCAGAGGACAAAGTGCATCGTTACGTGTCAGTCGCTACGTTTATATGCACTGTAGGTAATCAAAGTGTTGAAGTGACTTAAAGCCCACCAGTTGAAATGACAGCAGTGACGCATAACATTGGCAACACAACTATAGCCAATAATTCGACAACCCACTCAGCATGTCAACATGGAATAAGGACAGTTCTACTTTGCGATCATAATCCAGTAAGGCAATACTCTGATTATCAAGAGTACTGACTGTACTGAACTGACTGACAATCAATGTTTGAAATCCCTGAAAAAGTACATGTGTAAATACAGAGAAGGGCAAATTATTACTGCAAGGCCATGTCGATAAAATGAGGGCCCCAGGCCATCCTACAGATACAAGCAGCACAACTGAAAATAGTCCACATTTTTTTTAATTTGAGGGTTCATGACAAAGAAAAGGAGGAACAAAAGGAAGCTGTCAGTGTAGTATTAAAGTATAAGTTCACTCAAATACCAAAACATTGAACAGGGAGTATGTACACAATACAGAAGTTTTACTCACCCTCTCCGTGTTTGTCAGTGTGCTGAAAGGCCTGGACCAGACGCAGAGTCTCGTCCACAGAGCGACCAACAGGCAGGTCATTGATGGTGATCTGCCTTAAAATGCCCTTGTCGTCAATCACAAACAGACCCCTGAGAGGCACAAAAGGAGGTTTTAATCCATAGTATTATTTATAAGATTAATAATAATTCTATAAAATAATGGGCCAGAGATAATGAGCTGCCAGGCTCTGACTAGACAGAAGCTACCAAGATTTTGCAGCAAAGTTTCTATTCAACTGACACATGCTGTTTTACCCAACCTGTATGCGATTCCGTCATCCTCCTTGAGCACTCCGTAGTCTCTGGAGATTGTCTTGGTGAGATCTGCCACAAGGGGAATGTTCATGTTCCCCAGACCCCCCTGCTTTCTTGGTGTGTTGATCCTGTAGGGAAAGAAATGACAGTATTACCAGCAAATCCAAAATCTATTTTGTTTTAAGAAATAATATCAAGGGAACAGCCTTACAAGACTGTTACTAGCTTTTGTTGTAACTTGTAATGTACTACAAGTATGTTTAAAAAAAAAAAAAAAAAGCAAACAAAACTTCCATCAAATCCCTGAGCACATTGGGGATTTTTAATAACTGGTTTGAAAACACAGATTGACAAGAAAGAGGTAAAACACTTATTATATCCAGCAGGTTCATTTGTTAATAAAAAGAAAAAATAAAATAAAAATCTGAGGCAGCTTGCTAAGGAATATAAGATGTCTCACAGACATCTTTTATTCCTCATTCAAAGTGCACTTTGACTCAGAGGCCGTTAACAAATGCACTTATCAAGAGTGTGCAGAGGAGTTGAGTATTGCGAGATAAACTGGGATGAGTGCTTCTTCCGTTGTACCAAATATCCTCGCCCTTAACAGGGTAATAAACTGACAGACGCTATTTTATCAATTTGATGGTATATATGAAGCCCTAAACAAATCCAAAAACAGTGCAATAATAACTTTTAACCTGGGAATACTCTTTTCTCCTAAGTGGCTCAGTGAAATAGTTAAGTTGCCTTAGAAAACATTCACACTAATTACAGCAAAGCTCATTTCAGAATTTCCTTTGCCTGGTGGGAATCCTCACCATGCCAAATGACTGAAGTGAGAATCGATGGAGCAGCCAATAACTTCACAATTGATACTGCGGAACTCCTCTGCCCTGTCACTGAACGCCACGATCTCAGTTGGGCACACAAATGTGAAATCCAGTGGGTAGAAGAAGAAGACCACATATTTTCCTTAAGACATGGGGTAGATGGGGAGAACATGAAGTTCGATTCTGACAAATAAATACTTTAAAATGTAGACCTCATGCACATAACTTCCCACACAGGGGAAAAAAAAAAAATCAACTATTACCTTTGTAGTTTGATAGCTGGATGTCAGTGAACTGTCCATTCACTACTGCTGTGGCCTTGAAGTCTGGGGCAGGCTTACCAATCCTAGCATTTCCAGAGGACATGGTGGAGGTTTATGACTGAGGGAGAGATAGCAGATATTGCACAGTTACCAGAAAAGACCATTGTAGACAAGCGAAAAGCTGGATGGAGCCTGAGAAACCAACTGCAAGTCAGAGCAGCAAATATGACACCAAGAACAAATATGACTTTCAAATACCTGGGGTACTTGCTTCAAAAGCTTCTAAGGTCACATGCAAGTCATGTTCAGTCAGCAAGGAACAAAAGCCTATTGGGGAGCTTACATAACCATGAGAGGGCAAATCACAAAGGGCCATTTATCGGATATATGCTTATGAGCACTGTTCATGTAATTATCCATCTTCACCCTGCATTTACACAGAGATGTCATTAAATGCAGCATATTATTATGTCGCATCTTATAATAGGTTAGCGAATCGTAAAGGCGTCAGTGGTCGCAGTTTGAAACTACAATAATTCAGCGGTTCGATGAACCAACTGTGCACAAACACAAGTTTGTTGTTTCCTGCCATGGTTGTATTCCGGCAGGCAGAGGAGATTAGCCTCCTTTGTCTGAGGAGGCTTGGAGCAGCTACAAGCTGCAAACCTGAGCAAAGTTCAGCCCAGTATCTCCAACAAGCACGGCGCTGCCCATAAAGACTGAAGAAAGCGACAATGCGGCGGGGGCTTACTCCTGCAAGATACGGGACAGGGACAGGGACAGGGACAGGGACAGGCCTAAACACTGAATACGAAGGGGACTGCTGATCCGCATTGCCCGGTTAGCTCACCGTTAGCTTCCGCTAGCGAGCTGGTTTTACGGGGCTCCTCTTTGTCTCCCGCCGGACGCCGGCACTGCTCCGACAGAGCTGAGCAGATTTAAAGTTAACTCGGACAGTGAAACGTGTACTTTTCACCCACCTGTCTTTAGGCAAAGTCGTGGAGAAGTAGACAGATTCCGCTGCTGGCAGGAGGACAGATGTCTCAGGCAGACGAGGGACGGCTGAGTGCAAGAAAGCAGGCGGGACAACGTATGGCCTCCGGAAGTGAAACAAGCTTATTTCAAAGTAAAAGTCGCACCGTGCCCCCGGAGATTAGTGATCGTGGACAGGTGGACCAAATGAGTGATATTAGACTGGAATCACCTAATCTAATATATCTAATCTGATTTAATATGCTAGTTGTAATCAAGCAAAAGGTTGAAGTAATATGAAATGTAATTTGCTCTTTTGTATAAATATAGAAATCAGCTTCATATTGATCAGTTACAGCATGGAAAAATTGCATGCATATTAATTTATCACTAAAAATAAGATGACAATAGATCAAATATATAACTGAAATGAACAGGGTGATACCTAGTGTGTACTTTTACTTTTGTTACTACTAAGAAAAACTGTTGTAATGTAGTGATTATACAGTATATAATTCCCCTTGGTTCATTTTGAACGCAGTACTTTGTTAGCGTGATTCTTCATGCAGTTGTAGAAGTAATTGGTTGTATGCATATCACTTGACTTTAGTGTCTTTACGTCATGTACGTATGGCTGTTCAGGGATCGTGGTCCCTTTAAATTTTCTGAATGTTTCAGTCTAGCTGGATGCGGTGCTGTTGCTGGACAGCGCTTTTGTTTCTCTTGTTTTCCTATCGTTTTAATAAACGACACACGCATTAGTGTGCTCCGTTTAAGAAATTGTGTTTTGAGATTTCTTCCAATTTCTGAACATTTTCCCGAACATTTTCAGGTTAATTGGTAGATGGACTGGGGCGTGGAAAAGCAGACACCCCCAGAGACTACAGACCCTCCACAGACTACATATTAGACTGCACCCCCACAGAGATTACTACAGACTGGACTCCCCTACAGACTAGAGACAGACCAGCAGAAGAGGAGCCTGTTCGTGAACGAATCTGAGCACATGGTGTGCATATGCGGACCAGGGGAAAAAAACGAATCACCCACTGAGATGACTTGTTACTCCCGAGTCATACAAAAGATGAGTTGCACAGAATCACAATGATGAGGCTGGAAGTGCTCAAGAGTGTTACGGACTCGCTCAGTGTGAGCTGGGATTAATGCTCCAGCACCAGCCGGAAATACAGGAAAAGAAAGTATCTTTATTGTCTTTATACAATACACTGATGCGATTCTGCTACTGACATGTTCGTGACAAACACGCTTCTCTGCAAGCGTACACACGAGATTGGTGAAGAGGGACGAAGCCACTGGACCAGAACAGACACAAGACCAGAGATACACGGTTCGATGTCCGGAGGGGGCAGCCGAACACTGTGAGGTTAATTGGATAATTGGTTATGAGTAATAGACTGGGCTGATGCAGCTACAGCGCCCCCCAGGACCTAGACCGAACCAGACCAGAGAATATGGACCAGGAAAAAACAGAACGAGTCACCCACTGAGGTGAGGTGACAGAATTTAATATACCAGTTCATTGAATGTAAAAAAAAAATATATTTAACTATTTAATTAATTATTTCATGGTCCTGTTGCAGTGCTTCATGAATTTTGAATTTGAATTTTATCTATCAAACTCACCCATCGAAGTTTGAGTTTGGTAGCTCATTCAGAAAGGGAGAGACAGAGAGGAGAGGGCTGCAGCTGCAGTCAGGTAACAGAGAGAGAGAGATGGAGGGTCCTGGGGGGGATTTATTTAAATTGTTGGTGTTATTTCTGCACTTTCCGACAAAGATATTGGCCGCAAATTTAGAAGTACTCCGCCGCTTTACAAAAACAATTACAAGTAAAAACAATGAACGGATAATGTCATACTAAATGTCATAAAAGAAGCGAGTAACGAGAGCATCACTAGAAATGTAGTGGAGTAAAAAAGTACAATATTTGTCCTTCAAATGTAGTGAAGTGAAATTATCCCCCAAAATAATACTCATGTAAAGTAGAGGTACTCAAAAACTGTACATAAGTACAACACTCAAGTAAATTTACTTCGTTACTGTCCACCCCTGGTAATAATAATGGTTAATGGAGACCTCGGTCTTTTGATTCAGTCTTTAATTCAGCCTCTAACTCGGGTAATTCAGGAAGCGACCAGCTCTAATACAGGATGGTGTCGCCGCGCAGCCGCTCTGAGATTCGCTGGCCCGTCAGCTCCCCTCTCCGGCGGAAGGACGCTGTCATAGTTTCGTGCAGGTACGTACACCGGCACGGCTTTACGCTGTCTGACACTGACGGCACCTTTTGTAAGCTGCTGAAAATCAAGCCGGGCAGGCAGGAATGGGCGGCTCCGCACCAGCCACCAGAGTCCGGGCACCGTGTGGGTCCGCTCCCGCCGGCCGCTGCGAAGCCAGCCTGGGGACCGTCAGCCGCTTCATCCCGCTGGATCACCGGCAGGAGATGAGGGAGCTGGTTAAACTGGCGGGGCCTGTGGTAAGATCTGCATCTGAGTCTCGGCACAGTACCGGACCACAATACTGCCATAAGCGTTTTTAAAGTTTTAAATTTCAAACGTTATGCTACGAAATAATACGTCTGTCACGTGACTTCTTCACGTGACAGACTCCACGTGAAGGGAGGTCAAACCGTTAGCAAAATCTAGAAAACATAGACACGAACCAGACAATACTGATATGACATAAAAGTTAATGAAGGTTTCGATGAAATTGCTTCAGATTTCCAGATGTATAACGACTGAATGTCACCAAAAGAGGAAGCGTAGGAGACATTCATGTATTTAACTGAATCTAACAGTTGTTTCTCAGGTCCCTGTGTGGTTAACAGGCCTGCTGTTTGTGTTGGATTGTGTCTTTGACCTGTGTGCGGTTTCATTACAATCGTTTCAAAAGTATCAATCAGAAAATGCACATGTGATGTTTTTGTTCTCCAGATCATTTCCCAGTTGATGGTCTTTATGATCAGTATCATCAGTATGGTGTTTTGTGGTCACCTGGGAAAAACAGAACTAGCAGGAGTATCACTGGCAGCTGCAGTGAGTGGAGTATTTGTTCTTCCTTTCTTGAGCTTGTCTTACATTGTTTTTTGTTTTTTTGTTTTTTTTAATGATGGGTGATAATGTATTCTTTCCTCTCAGGTGGTTAATGTATCTGGTATTTCCATTGGCACTGGTTTATCATCAACCTGTGACACCCTCATATCTCAGGTAGGTAAAAGTTCTTCCCCTGAGAAGCAGCTGAGCTATGGCTCTCTGCATCAGGTTTGGTTTCTTGACAGGTATTACCCCTATTTGTGGTGCTGGGGTATTTTTTTCTCACGCCACCTCTTAATCTGCCTGTTTCATGCAGACCTATGGGAGCGGTAATTTGAAGCGTGTGGGTGTGATTCTCCAGAGAGGGATTTTGATTCTGCTGCTGGCCTGTTTCCCCTGCTGGGCCGTTCTCATCAACACTGAACCGCTCCTGCTTGCTGTGCGGCAGAGCCCAGAAGTTGCCAGGTCAGTATCAGAGGAGTAGTTTGAAGGTTTGTGGTTGCATTGTAAACAGATCAGTTACAGCAATGTTATGTTGCTGATGGCTCTTGACCTGATCACTTGGAGTGATGAACATGCACCAAACACTAATAACTCTCCCTTTGCTCTTAAAATGGCATCCACAACAAGTTGGAGACACTAATTTGATATTCAGAACAATGTCGACATGACACACAGGTAGGACATTTACACGATTGGTGATTGGTGTTAAGGGGCTAAGCTGGTCCAAGAAAACATGATTAACAAATCACTGTCAAATATTTTACATTTTACCCCTAAAAACAACTAAAACAAAGAATTACTTATTAAAAAATGCGATGTCCTTTGATCTACAAGTCAAATGTTTGATTTTGCTTGTTTTTTCTGCAGTGATCTGTTGCGGCATGAAGTGCTGGGATAGATTTTAATATTAACACTCAAATGCTGTCATTTAAAAAGTATATTGTCAGTAGTGCTACCCCCCTGCGGTCTGCCAGTGTTATCTTTCTGAGCTAACTATAGTTTCCTGAATTGTGCAGTTGTCATGTTGCAACTATGTTGATTAGGTTGACATGATGAGATGCACAATACTGATATGATGCTGTTAACAGTAGCATTTACGATGAAGACATATTTTCCATATTACCCATATTACATTATTCTTTAGTGGGCTGCACTAATATGCTTTTCTAGTGATGTCAACCACTCAAAGTGCTTCAGAATGGTGAGGGTGAGATGACACTTCATTCGGCCTTGAACCAGTCTAGCAAAGCAGTTTAAGATAAGGCTCAACTAATTTCTCAATGTTTCATGTTGTCACTGTGACATCTGCTGGCCAAAGTGTAAAGTAGAAAAATACAAATTACTTTATATCACTTCTGAACAAGTATCACGATCCTTTCCAGCTGCAGTAAAAATAGCACCACTATCTTGACTCTTTATTGGGCGAAATAAATCTTTCTTGGTGGACCGTCAGGACTCATATCACAGCATCAGCTAATCAGTTTTTCTTTCTTATTGCATATATACAGTAATTTTATTTAAAATCATACACTAACTTATTCAGTGCTTTTTTATGACTAAAACAAAGCTGCTTCCTTGTATTTCCATACTATTCCATTTATAGCTCAACTGTGTAATCTAAAGATGAACAGACTCTTGCATATAGACACATTTCAAATTCACAATGAGCAATTAGTTTCACATTCAACTAACTTGCACAGCTTTGAAATATGGAATATAAAAATATAAAGTTTTCATCTGCTGAGCCACAATGCCTCTCACTTGCTGCTAAATGCATGTCACATGCCAATAATATGTAATCATATAATTGTGTCTGAAATATTGATGTTCATGCAAGTTGGTCTTTTTCCATCTAGTCTCTCTCAGTTGTATGTGAAGATCTTCATGCCCGCTCTGCCAGTGAGTTTGTGGTCTTCTGTTTTCCTTCACAACCCTGTATACTAAGTAATCTGTCCAGTTACAGTAGCATAACATCTTCTCCCTTTATGACCTGCATTTATATCACAGTACAATCATCAAATACATTTTCTTGAAACTCAATTAAGGAAACATGTACCCTAATGGGAATGTTTCTGCTGAAACCTGTAAATTAAATACCCCTATTCAATGGGTTGAATAAGACTCAAAAACAAATATTTGACATTTGAATGTGTTTTCATCAGTTTTTCTTCGATCTGTTTTCCTTCTCAGGCTGTTTTTATGTACCAGCTGCAGTGTAAATATCTTCAAAATCAGGTGCAGTTTCTTCTTACAAGGCTTATGAAATCTATTTACAATAGCAGAAAAAGTCATTAAACTGACATTAAGACTGGCATTGATTGTGCTGTGGTTCACAGGGAATTATGTGGCCTCAGGTTATAACTGGAGCGGCTGGAAATGTTGTTAATGTAATCATCAACTACATCTTCCTCTATCCACTGGAGTGGGGTGTTGCGTGAGTGTTGCACCACAACTTAACAATCAGAATTTTGGATTGTTGCATGAGGCATAATTTATGGTTACGTGGAGGACAAATGTATTATTTCACCTTATTTTCTGTCAACACTCTAAAACCTACTGGTTCTACTGAAGTGGATCTGCAGCAGCCAATGCCATCTCACAGTATCTCCTGGCTTTGTTTTTGTATGTTTACATTTGCTGGAAGAATCTGCACAAGGCCACATGGGGAGGTTAGTTGTGTGCTCAACTGTGAATTTGCAGTTAAAATGTTCTTTTGTTTAAATTATTTTTAGAGTCATATTATTATTCTGTGCAAATTCTTTCCTCCTGTTTCATCATTCGTATCATCTGCAGTTGCACTCTCTTACTCCAAACCTTTGACCTACAGGTTGGTCACTGGACTGCCTGCAGGAGTGGGGTCCCTTCGTGAAGCTGGCCATCTCCAGTATGCTCATGATTTGTTTATCATGGTGGATATTTGAAACAGGAGGATTTCTGGCTGGAGTGATAAATGAAGTTGAGTTGGGAGCTCAGTCCATAGCTTACCAGCTCTGTATTGCAGCTTATATGGTAATATGTGTTCACTTCCCTATCTATAGAGTATAAAGTTATAGCCATCTATCTATCAATCTCATCATTTAGCATGCTCTCATCTTTTTTGGATTTGTAGCTATATTTAACATATTTTAAGCCCCAAAAGGTAGCTTCTTATAGCTTTTTTAAAAATATGTTATATGTTGTAATTTTCTTTCCCCCCCATAGTTCCCTATGGGATTCTCTGTTGCTGCCAGTGTACGTGTTGGGAATGCTCTTGGCTCAGGAAACACAAAGCAGGCTAAGCTGTCTTGCAAAGTCCCCATTATGTGTGCATGTAAGAACCAATGTATAAAAAGCACACACGTAGCTGACATATACAATTATCTATGTGCGTGCGTGTGTGTTTGCATGTGTGTGTGCACACACACCTCTGGATTTACCTGCATTTAAGAAGGAGCTGGTTAAAGGTTACAGTCAAGAGATTGTGCTGGTTTTAATGTCGCTGATGACATTGGAGAATCTTCACATTGACTTGACACAAGCATTCACTTTGAGTATTAACTAAAACAAAGATGAATCACTGAGAATTTGATTTTAAAACTTCAAATCAATCTGATCTCACATACACGTATATGTCCACAAACATATACTTTATGGAAATTTAATTATGGGAAAATTTCACAGAAGTGAATGAAAACACAATCCAATTACACTGGATTAAATGAGGACACAATAACATTTTAGGGTCAAAGGTCTATTACCCAATTCAAAACTCCTAACGAATGAACATAATGGGAAACTGTGACCACATTTCACTCATAATCAGGTCAGACTCTTTCATTGCTGGGGTGTGGAGTCTGAACAAATGTGTATCTGAGCTATGATTGCACTTGTTAGCAGAGACAGACCACTGCAACATGGTAAATCTTCTCTCCGATGGCTTATGTATGTGCATTGTTCAGAAAAGTCCATTATTTAACTTAACACATGTTTTTTGTTTCTATTTTACCCATACAGTTATTGTTGCATGCCTTGTTGGAGCAAGCCTCAGCATTGCCAGAAATGTCATTGGATACATTTTCACCTCGGAGCAGTGAGTCAAGTCTTGTTGTGTAATGGATCAGTGCATGAGTTTCCTCAGTTGATGTTCATGTGCTATAACATCTCTCAAGTCTCTCTCATTGGCCACTTGGGCACAAACATTTGTCTTTGATTGTTTGATCATG
The DNA here is from genome assembly GCF_900963305.1 of Echeneis naucrates. NCBI lineage: Eukaryota > Metazoa > Chordata > Actinopteri > Carangiformes > Echeneidae > Echeneis > Echeneis naucrates. The sequence continues at coordinate 8,644,699 of NC_042511.1, forward strand.
TCATCATTATCTTAAACAAATCTTTTTACTCATTGTTAAAGCTGAATTTAACATCATGAAAACAGTGCTGATTCTATTTTTACAGTCTGCAAAATAGATTTCATTTTCATTGCCTGACTAAGCAGGAATTCTTGTATTTGAGTTAAATAGACCATATCTAAGCCATGCTGAATTTAATGTCAACCTCACCTCTTAGCCTGTTCATCGTGCTTCAGTTAAATGGGGACAATTCAAAATGCAGTTGGCCATGGCAAAATGTCACAAAGCATCTCCTTCCTTTTTATGTTACAAAAGTCAGTCTACCAAAAAAAATCTGTCTACACTTCTGTCTTTTTGTAGAGAAATTATTAAGAGGGTTGCTGATGTAATGCTCTTATTCGGCTTCATGCATGTTGGAGATGCCACTGCAGTGAGTAATGATGCACAGTTTCATCCATTAAGCTTTGCATAAGGGCATAAAGAAAGACGTATTGAAATATAGATTGGTTGGACCAAATATCCACAGGGTGTGGCTGCAGGAGTTCTCAGAGGAGCAGGAAAGCAGTTCTTTGGCGCTCTTTGTAACCTGGTAGCACTCTACTTCATTGGCTTTCCCATTGGTGTGTCGCTCATGTTTGCAGCAAATATGGGGATTGTGGGTAAGACTAAACTACCAGTTACTACTTTTGTGCTTAACAATGATGGAGGGCAGGCAGTAAAATTACTCTCTAATTTTTGTCCAGGGCTATGGACGGGACTTTCAATTTGTGTGTCACTGCAGGTGATTGTCTTCATCACATTTCTGTGCAGACTTGACTGGAAAAAGACGACTGAAGAGGTGGGTACAGTGGCTACAGTCCCTACAAGAAAATCATCCTGCCCCATTAGCAATAATTTCTTTGGCATTTCTTCTTTCTTCTTCTTCTTCTTGATGTCTCTCTTTCTCTTGCAACCTAGACTGGGGATTTTTTGTAATTCTTCCCTGGCAGAATTTTATAAGATCAGTAAAATTCCACCCTGAGTGGCATTTAACTCAATGCTAGCAATCAATCAATTGCTGTCAGGTCGAACAATTAGCCAGACGTTTGTTTGTTAATCTGTTGTAATGGAGCTAGTTTATAATAGCTAATTTGTAGACTATATACAGAAATAGATGTAGACTCCATGTCTGAAAAGACCTGTACTGCAGACTATATGTAGAAGTGGACATTGGTTCCTGGGTTTTAACTTGAAGCCAATAATGAATAGCCTTAAACCAGCGTACTATCTAATGATAATCAAGGGGCTACTTCTCACCAGATGAAGTATCTCTGTGCCTTTGTTTAATTCTAATGTTTTTCCAGTGAGTTTATTGTCTGAATTTCTACTTTCATGTCTTCTTTAATACAACATGATGTTCATGATGTAATGAGCAATGGTTCTATTTAGAGGAAAATAGACCATAAAGCAGGGTATGCTTTAGGGCATGGCTATGGTCTGATCGGCAGACTGCACCACACATGACGTCGTGTCTGGCAATCTGGACAGATTACAGAGCAGGTCAGATTTTAGCATCTCTGTGGTCAATTACTGAACACTAAGGGGCTGAATAATCACTGAATTAAATTAGCAAGTTCACAAATTCACTATACTGTGAACATTCACCTGAAAAGGATTGAATTAATTTATTTGGATTCTCAAGGTGCAGTTGTAAAATTAGGAAGATTATCACAGGGTATGTTGATTTTTATAGGCACTGCAGATCATTGAAGTCAAAATGCTTTTTTTTTTTTTTTTTTCTTTCATTGAAACTGTGGTAGAAACTGGAGCACACTATCAGCAACCGTTCTTATTGTTTTCAACCAGGCTCTCGTGAGAGCAGGAGTCCATATCACAGAAGACAAAGAGATGGTTGGGAAGGAGCACACAGGTGAGTAAAGGCGCCTCCTAGGTTTCTTCATTCTACACAATAGTTACACGAAACAACCCTTCTATAAAGACAATCTTGTGTTAATACTAAATGCATATTTGTCTTAATGTCTTAATACCAAGAATTTCATGCAGACCTTGTCCTTAAATTTTCAGAGTCTGATCAGGAGCCATCTCTGGCCAGTAAAACTCTATCCAGTTCTGTGAGTGAGGAGGGTGACACAGACCTGGAGATGCTTCTTCCAGGACACAGTAGATTGACCTCTACCACCACAGTGGGAGATGTTTTGTCAGTAACACAGCTGGTTTTACGGCGGGGCCTGGCATTGCTGATGATGATTGTCATCCTCATCATTGGAATTGTATCCAGCACCTTCCTGGTAAAACTGTTTAAATGACTCCTCCTTAAAGCTCAGAATTACATTTGGTTGTCAAAAGGCTATTGGTAACATTGATGCCACTTGGCTTCAAAAGTTTTGCCAACAGTCAACAGCGCTATACTCTGGATGCGGGTCAGTTAACAGCAAATGCAGCTGAGGTGAGAAGTGGACTGCAGAGGTCGAGTGAAGTTTCGCTGCTTTTTAACTCAACATCCCCAGATTAATTAAATTTTTTAACTTGTGGTCTTCAGCCTGAATCAAATCATTCATTCATTCACTTAAGTGACATTGCCTGAGCTAATGGTAAATCCATGGGTTCCCTCACCATGAACTCTGAGAACTGTGATACATGATTAAGGCCTGAAAAATTGTCATTGTGTGTTATGAGCTGAAGAATATTTAGTTTGTATACACCTGTGACATATATGAAGATCAGATTTCAGTTTGGGGCTGATAGATAGATTAATTCTTATGTTACAGCAGCAAATAATTAGCATTAGGACATACTGTGAATACAAACCGGAGTGCAGAATAGAGTAAATGCTGTACAATAAATACAACAGTATAAAATGAAGTGCAACAGCAAGCTCTCCCAGATGTAGAGTGTGAGGTTAAAAAAATAGACAAAACAGCAGAACAAAGTGCTGTTGTCTCAAAGCAACAAGGTTCAAAAACATGTACATTTAGGTTAATTGGTAACTCTAAATTGTCCAAAGTCAGGAATGTGAGTGTGAATGGTGTTATGCCAGCACCCCGCCCTTGGATTGGCTTCAACATCCTGACAGATAGGCGCCATAGATAATGAGATGTGTCAAGCTGTGCAAGTGTTAATAGATGTTAAAACTGTGGAGTTTCAATGAATGATTGAATGGTTCACAAAGCAGCACAGAAAAGGAGATAGAGATATACCGGAACCACTTTTTTCAAGACCAAGTACGAGTATTTATATATGGGTACTTGACAATACTGAATACCGATATGAGTATTTAATTATGCTATTACAATTCTTAAAATTTCCTTTGACTTAAATTTACTTAAAATTTTTATAATTTCAGGCAGTACAGCACAGTAGTGGTTAGTGCTGTTGCCGCACAATAGGTCATGGGTTTCCTCCCACCGTCCAAAGATGACATATTCAGGTTAACTGGTGGTTAACTGGTGAGTGTGAGTGGTTGTTGGTCTCTGTCTGTTTCTGTCTGTTCTGTGTGATGGATTAACTCCAGCACCCTCCACGGCCTGGAAACGTATAGCTTAGAAACTGCTGACTGATGTGTGGACTGGTGCCTGAAATGTAATCATTTTAAATAATTTGGATTCTTGTTCCCTTTTTTTCCTTTCTATTATTAATTTAGAATTGTTCTTTCTCTGCAGCCATGGGTACTTTTACACTCAGGTGCATTTGGAAGTGCATCTTTAAACTGTAATTGTTTGAATGCCTTATGTCCATGCCTTAGACTGTCAAAAGTGGATAACTTTTTTCTTCTGATGCTGATGCACAATAAATCTGTTACATCAAACAAGAAAGGCAGTAACTGAGATTAATGTTCAGCACAGTTCTTTCTCATGTCAGTTATTGTTTATCAGAAAAAAATAAAGGCAATGATTTACATTTTAAAATAAGTTCATGTATTAGGTCTACATTCACTAGATTACATGTTAAATTAATGATAAGCAGTTGCATGCTAAAAGTTAATAAAACACGTGTTTGTTTTCAGAATATCAGAAAGAGTAAGACAGACAGAGGAGTCCCCTTTCCTTTGCTGGGGAGGGCTTCAGATGAAATAAAAGGACAAATCAGTCAAGGAAGGGGCCAGATGCTGTGGCAGCAGTCACAATAAGGGGACTGATAAATATTTGTATTTTAGACATTTTTAGACACTGTGATGGGGTTAAACCCTAACCCTAACCCTAACATTGGAGCGACAACTATTTCATAAATCCACTGAAAAACATTGTTTCAGTAAGTGACGTGAAAGTTTATTTAAAAAAAAAGGCTAATTGGCTGTTCAAGTGTAAACGTTTTTGATTGTTTGGAACAAACAAACAAAACAAAAAGTATGATTGGCCTCCCTGGTCTTCCCCTACGAAAGATCCACTGATGACGCGAGTCTCAGTTCTCCGAACGTCAGGGCGTGCACTTAAAGGCAGCACGGTGTCCTCTGTCAGCCCAATGGACTGGAACAGGCGGACTGTCTCTGCACGTGTCAGTCTAACGCCTGCTCTAAGCGCGTGTGACGGCAGGCTCGGGACAGTCTGTCCTCAGGTTCGGTCATGGACGGCTCAGCTAAAACACCCGATAGGCACGGCAAGGGGGCACAGGCGGAGGGAAGGGCCGCCGAACCGGCTTCCTCCGTTCACGGCTCAGGTAACGGCTGGGGCTCGTGCCTGGAGAGCACGCTGAGCTGCATCCCGCCGGACTACCGGCACGAGCTGCTGCAAATTTTCCAACTAGCGGGACCGGTGGTAAGACCAGGCGCTCCTGTCCTCCCTGTCCTCCCTGTGTGTCTGTGGCCCCTGTCTGTCCCTGCCCTGTGTGTCTGTGGCCCCTGTCTGTCCCTGTCCTATCCCTGTGTGTCTGTGGCCCCTGTCTGTCCCTGTCCTATCCCTGTGTGTCTATAGCCCCTGCCTGTCCCTGGCCCTGTGTGTCTGTGGCCCCTGTCTGTCCCTGGCCCTGTGTGTCTGTGGCCCCTGTCTGTCCCTGTCCTGTCCCTGTGTGTCTGTGGCCCCTGCCTGTCCCTGGCCCTGTGTGTCTGTGGCCCCTGTCTGTCCCTGTCCTGTCCCTGTGTGTCTATAGCCCCTGTCTGTCCCTGACCCTGTGTGTCTGTGGCCCCTGCCTGTCCCTGGCCCTGTGTGTCTGTGGCCCCTGTCTGTCCCTGTCCTATCCCTGTGTGTCTATAGCCCCTGCCTGTCCCTGGCCCTGTGTGTCTGTGGCCCCTGTCTGTCCCTGTCCTGTCCCTGTGTGTCTATAGCCCCTGTCTGTCCCTGACCCTGTGTGTCTGTGGCCCCTGCCTGTCCCTGGCCCTGTGTGTCTGTGGCCCCTGTCTGTCCCTGCCCTGTCCCTGTGTGTCTGTGGCCCCTGTCTGTCCCTGTCCCTGTGTGTCTGTGGCCCCTGTCTGTCCCTGTCCCTGTGTGTCTATAGCCCCTGTCTGTCCCTGCCCTGTCCCTGTGTGTCTATAGCCCCTGTCTGTCCCTGCCCTGTCCCTGTCCCTGTGTGTCTGTGGCCCCTGTCTGTCCCTGTCCCTGTGTGTCTATAGCCCCTGTCTGTCCCTGCCGTGCTGTCCCTGTCCCCTTTATCCCATCAATAGATAGACACACTGAATTATTCCAGCCTTCAAACAAGATACCAATTTTGGCCTTCCCTTCTTTCTTTGATGCAAAGTCATCTTTTATATTATTACATTGCTTTTCCCAGCAACTGTTTAATCCTAATGACCACGGCACAATTTATTTTGTGCTGCCCATTCTGATTTGTTGCTGTACCTCTGTACCTGTCACTCGTTTTTATTTTATTTCATTTTTACTCATTATCTTCTTGTGCAGAGGAAAATAGGCCATAATGCTACAAACATCCACATACATAGATTAAAAGAGCAGGTGGGATCCACCCCTCAGTCCTTCTTAGCTCAATATTCTCCTCTAAATGTGGTTATTGGTTTAAAGAAATCAACAACCAAATTGCCACTTGTTTATAGCGCATGGTTCAACTCAGAAATAGAAAGTGGGGACTACTGGTAGAAATGTCAATGGTGTCTACACACAGCAAGCGTAAAAGTAACAGAAACTGTTTTGTCACTCCATCTATCTAAGTCTAGGGCTGACAAACCTGTTTTGTATTTATGTAACATAATTTTTATTCAACTTTGATAAATTTGGTCTCATATTACCAATATGCAAAGTAGTTAGCTAAAAGGTATTTTAGTTGTCAAAGCAGTTTTAAGATATATTATCAAGTGGCAGTTGATAAGTGGCAAAATCTTGAGGATAGATAACACCATACGCTGGCAGTGTCTTATGTCACAACATGTCACAAGTTTCTGTACCTGTAAAAGAAAACATTCTAAAAATAAATTTGGTGAACTTTCTAAAACAACCGAATGGGCGTCATGTGAATGATCAGTTTGTAAACAGTCGCCTATGATACAATTTTATATTTATTGATTTAAGTGCTCATTAAAAAAAAACCATTCAAGAACATATGGTGAACATATATAAAAATGTCCCCTGTAAATCAAGGATTAGTCACATTGGTCATACATAACCACAGACAGCTGAGAATCCTGTGTCTGTTTTCTTCTTGGATTGATATGTATGATATTTGTATGGACATGAAAACAAGCTGAAAAGTTCTGTTTGTTTTTGTTCTCCAGATTATTTCTCAGTTGATGGCCTTTCTGATCAGTTTCGTCAGCACAATCTTCTGTGGTCATCTGGGGAAAACCGAACTTGCAGGAGTATCTTTATCAATTGCTGTGAGGATATTCACCCTTCTGTGTTTCTTCAACTAACCCAACCTGCCTGTGTCCTGTAATTGTGTCCTGTTGATTATACTCTGTGTTTTTTTTTACAGGTGGTTAATGTTACTGGTATATCTATTGGAACCGGTTTGTCATTAACATGTGATACCCTCATATCTCAGGTAGTATCTGCTCATTTGCTGTTTATCTAACCAAGTCAAACACAACCAGTACTGCTGGGTTCCCAGGTTATCCTGGGGTCCCATTATAAACAACTGTATCACGTTAGCTTTCTTTGACCAGTCATATCCTTGAATACTGGGGGGATTTGGTATTTTCTTATTTGAGTATCTGTCTGCCTGTTTCATGCAGACCTATGGGAGCGGAAATTTGAAGCGTGTGGGTGTGATTCTCCAGAGAGGGATTTTGATTCTGCTGCTGGCCTGTTTCCCCTGCTGGGCCGTTCTCATCAACACTGAACCGCTCCTGCTTGCTGTGCGGCAGAGCCCAGAAGTTGCCAGGTTAGTCATTACTTAATACCCAAATCAATTTAAACTACACCAAGAAATTTTAAAAATTCAATTTCAGAACCTGGCTCTTACAGCATGACAAAAGGAGAGAAATACAGTCAGCAGTGTTTGTGAATAAATGTATAATAGATAGATGCATTACAATGTGCAAAATACAGAGTAGAACTGCACCAAAAAAAAAAAAAAAAAAAATCCAAACAAAAAAAACCATGTGGTGTAAGGATGAGATCCAGAGAGAAAAACATGAGGATGGTTGATCTTAAGTGCATTCAGGTTGGGATAGCTACTGCCAGGACCTAAATAAGGAGGAAACAATTTGGCTGTTTAGCTACTAAACACTCTGTGTTCCTTGATAAGCTGCCCAGCCCTGCGTGAAAAAGCCTGATACACACACGTGTGAAGACTTTTCTTTGTTGAGTTCTTTGTTAACTTTTTGCCACCACAAACCACATTCACATTGGCAAGAAACAGAACAGAAGGAAAATAATGCAGAGCTTCAAATTAAACTAAACAGACCGAATGACAAGGACTGAGGCGAAGACACAGAATTAAATGCCCAGGGAAGACTGGAAACAGGTAAAACACATTAGGGCAGGGCAGACAACGGAGGGAAACTGGACAAAGACAGGAAGTAAAACAACCGTGAGACATGTCAGGGAAGTATTTTCAAAGTAAAACAGGAAATCAACAAAAGTCTAAACATTAAAAGAGTCAAAACAGCCCAAGTCTCTTCACGGCAGACTGTGACATGTTTTTTTTTTTTTTTTTTTTTTGTTGTTTCTTCTTCTGGAATATGGTGTGTGGCATGTGGTGAATGGCACCAATGAGCAGGAGCGGCCTGCTTTTTGGCTGGACCACAAGAGTGGACGTCTGCTCCTAACTGACTTAGTCACTTAGGTCAAGTCAGCTTCGTTTTTAGAGAAGATTTGAACACAACTCGGCCTGTACAAGGGACATTGAAATGTAAATAACAATAAGAATGCATAATTAATATATGGACATAAACATAAGCAAACCAGGAATGGCATAGCATAGGATTGTTGTCACAACTTGCTCCATTGTTTTGGATGAGCAACTGAAAAAGCTCCAACACTTTTTAATCTTAACCAGAACCATGAAACAGATGAGGAAAGTAGATTTGGAGTAAATTTGGACAAAGTACAATACCTTGTTTGTGCAAGTGTATCTATCTGCATTTGCCCACTTCTGCTGAAGTAAGATTTTCTGCACTTTGCCCAACTATCACAAGTACAGATTATTTGTCCTGCTTGTTTTTCTTCTTAAAGTCTTTCTCAGTTGTATGTGAAGATCTTCATGCCAGCTCTGCCGGTGAGTTTGATACATTCAACACTCATACAATACAATACTAGATCTCACAGAGGTTTACTGAGGAAGTTACTGTACATGAGCGGCATGCCTCTAAGAATGATATCCCATCCCATTACTTTGGTCCAGGCTCCAAGACCATTAGATCTCTTTCTATGAAATTATGTACTAATATTCCTAGGCATGGTTCCCAGAGGAAGATTCCTACTGACTTGGCTGGACTGTCACAAAATTATGTTCTGACATTTAATTAAACATTTTAACAGTCATATCACAGTCAGAATAATCAGCTTTAATTTTCTAACATAGATTCAGAGCGGCCTCTTAAGCCTTGGGTTTCTCTTGTGTTTAGTGATTTCATTGAAATTGTGAGCTGAAGCAAAGAAGGTGACCAGGAGTTTGTAGACTGGCAGAAGTATGACCTGCAAATGAATGTGCTGAAGAGAAAATTATGAGCCACATCATCTTCTTAGAATGCCTAGTTAAGTGGAGTTTATGTAACCCAAATTTCCTCATCTAATTATTGTTATGCATCCATTCATGGACAGTTATTTTTCTCTCTACATTGTTATCTCTAAGACTTTGGTCAGCTATGGAGGATAGAGTTGGCTCCAGTAGGTGCCTACACTTGTAATAACTGGTAGGTCTTTATCATCTGAATACTGGGAATTCAAATGGCATCCCCAAACACAATATCGACAATGGAAGGGAACTTGTTTGCATGTGCTAATTAGTAATTGTTAGCCTGCCAACATATCAAATATTTGTGATCAGCATGGTAGTGTTATACCTGCTAATCATAATTGTCTTAGCATTATCACCTTAAGAATGTAGAATTAGTCTCGCCTCACTCCTTATTCAATACACTTGTCCTCCAGTTTGCGTCTTATCAACAAGACACTGTCACCATTTCAGCTTTCCTCCTGCAGGCAGCTTTCATGTACCAGCTGCAAGGGAGATATCTACAAAATCAGGTGACAGTATTTTTCATGCTGCTATTCTTTCTTGAAACACACATGCACACAATTTATTCTTTCATTAATATTTACATTGAGCCCACATTCTGCTGTTATTTACAGGGAATTATATGGCCTCAGGTGATAACTGGAGTAATTGCAAATGTCCTCAATGCAATCATCAACTACATCTTCCTATATTACCTGGATTGGGGTGTTGCGTAAGTTTTCTTACCTTAATTTTTATGATTGTATTATAAGAATCAATCCAATCTGCAGTAAGAATGAGACTTGTTTTAATTTTTACCTTGAATGACTCTACTTCCTTTTACAGTCCTTTTACCATGCCAACAGAGTTTGTTTGGTCAGTAAACACATAGTCTGTGATTAAACACACATACAAACATACACACACAGGAGTTTCTATCGGTGTTGTAGACTGAGAGAGTTTTCAATCAGTGACTGCATGTTTTCAAAAGTTAGTTTATGTCTGTGTAGTTGCTGTCCATGGTTTTCTGTTTAAATAGCTCCGTGCCGGGGGACAGATCTGTTTGCATTATCCAAAGACACCAAAGGTGCTGGGTTTATATCCCTTCTGATAAATACCTGCACTGAATCATCCCAGAATGAATGTGTTGGAAAGTTCATTCAGTTGTTTGGGCAAAGTGGTTAACTATAGTGGTGAACTATACTGCTTTGTATGGATGATCATTTAAACTAAAAATACTTAAAACTGTTTAAACAATCTTTCAAGTCAAAATGATGAATACTCTTTCGTATTGTTTATGTACTATAAGTAATTAATAAAAAAAAATAAAAAAAATCAAAAAACTACAGCCCATTCCTTCGTAAAAAATTTGTTGTATATTTGCATTACACAAGAAATTTATATTTGTAAAAACATTCTTTAGACACAATAGTAGAAAGCACTTCATGCAAGAATCAGTAAAATCAATGGTGTTCTGATGTTATAATCTTTTCATTTCAGATGTTCATTTTTGTGGTTTATTACATAATGTAGCAGATTATTACATAATGATGGAAAAATATTATATATGATTACATAATGCATAGTTACAAACCCTTTTCCTTTGCTCACAAAAACCCAAAGTCACTAAGTCTGCAAGGGTTTTTTGCACAGTGACAGAGTTGCTTAAGTAACATCCTTCAGAACCCAACTAGAAATGCAACATATGTAAGGCCCAGTTTCTTCAACAAAATTTCTGATTTGCTCTAAATTCTGCTGTTTTTTTTGTTGTTGTTGTTGTTGTTGTTTTTAGTGGATCTGCAGCAGCCAATGCCATCTCTCAGTTTGTTCTGGCTGTGGTCTTATTTGTTTACATCTGCTGTAGAGGTTTGCACAAGGTCACATGGGGAGGTACGATGTCCTCCAGTCTTAATGAAATTTATTACAGTTGTTTATTTTTTCTTATTATGTGGCACAATATTCGTGTTCACACATGGAATCTTTCACAACAGTAGGTGAAAACATTTCGATGCCGAATGATTGACAAAATCACTAACACTGCGTGTTACTTAGTAATGCAATGTAGAGTACAGGTCACAATATTGACATAGCTCAGTTTACCTTTAAGCTTTCTCACTGTTGTAGATTAACCGCAATTAAACTCTCAACAATTATATTATTTATTTAACACTGTTGCAATATTTACTTAATTTCTAAATAAATGTAAGGACACCGCTAATATTTCTACCAAATATCAGCACATGGCCATGCTACTTCTAACATCAGTTGAAAAATTGCTACACACTTGCGTAACATCTACCCACAGGTTGGTCACTGGAGTGTCTGCAGGAGTGGGGCCCCTTTGTCCAGTTGGCCATCCCTAGTATGCTAATGCTCTGTCTGGAGTGGTGGATGTTTGAGATTGGAGGATTCTTGGCCGGTGTGATTAGTGAGGCTGAACTGGGAGCTCAGTCGATTACATATGAGCTATCTGTAATAGCTTACATGGTAATTATAAATGATTCTCTGCCTCTGTGTTGGTCATCTTATTTGCAGAAAAGTGTTAACATACTTTTGGGTATTTATCTCTTTTTCTACAGATTCCACTAGGAATCTCTGCTGCTTCCAGTGTTCGAGTTGGAAATGCTCTTGGTGCAGGAAACATAGAGCAGGCCAAGTTATCTTGTAAAGCTTCTATCATTTGTACATGTAAGAACAAACACAGACAAACAGGCATAACAGGGAAGGGATTACCTGGTTTCCATAAAATAAATCACATTAATATATGAGTGAAGCATTAGCTCATGTAACTAAGCCATTATCCTCAAATGTTATACAAATTATATCTAATAATACACAATCTATAATTTTATAGCCTGAAATCATCACCCCTGTCTCACTAGTAGTCTACCATGCTCACAAAATTCCTTCGAAATACATTTTTTATTTACATTGATTTTAAGTCTGACTTATGAAAGCAGTTTTCCATTGGTTTTTTCTCTGAAGGACTCACTGATTCCAGATTTGGGCAAAATTCAAATCCACAATTTGCATCATAACTAATTACACTCTATTTTTACATGATATATTTAACATCGTACGGAATTTACTAACAATGCCAAAACACTGTATTATATTTAAATGTATATGCTGTTTTCAACCAGTTATCTTCCTAAGGTGTGCAACTTTTTAAACAACATATTCTGCATTTTCTTACAGTCATAATTGCATGTTTCGTTGGGTTGAGTCTTGCTCTTTGCAAAGATGTAGTTGGATACATTTTCACCTCAGAGCAGTAAGTAAAATGTTTGGCAGATGTTTTGTCTGTTTTGTCACAAATTAAGCATGAGTTTCACACTGTCATATATTAACTAAGGCTATCATTTCTATGCAGACACACACACTAGTCAGTAAAATGGTCTCTTATAAACAAGGCTCTGCCTTAACCTTCCAAGAGATCAACATTCGCCATGTGGTTTGGTGATGGTAGGAATTTGGTCACCTCCTGCTGGTGTAATGTGGTTGTTTGTGTTTTCAGTTTTTGAACAAACTTATCAAGTCCAAGCTGTCCATAAAGTTAAAATTGCTCATACCAAATACAAGGATATTCTAAAAGTTGTGTACACTTTACAAACAATACAGGGAACACATACACATACACAAATAATAATAACATCATAACCTGTGGTCTCAGATGATTCTATCTCATTATGTATAAATAGATTTGATGCTCTGAATTTCCATGTTTGTTTTTTAGGGATATTTTAGAGAGGGTTTCCAAAGTCATACTTATATATGGTTTCTTGCATCTTTTTGATGCCATTGCGGTGAGAAATATTTTCTGCAGCAATTTCACACATTTGAGCTTTGATAATGACAGAATATTACCTGAACTGACAGAATGTCATCACCAGATCTGTTTGTCAACAGTGTGTGACCGGGGGAGTTCTAAGAGGAGCAGGAAAACAGATGATCGGTGCGCTGTGCAACTTGGTGGGATACTATTTCATTGGGTTCCCCATTGGTGTGTCTTTAATGTTTGCTGTGCACATGGGGATTGAAGGTAAGAAAAGACCAATGGGGTTTTATCACCTTCTCTAAAGTAAGAGTCAGAGGTGTTCCTAATACCCTTCTTTCTCTGTAATAGGGCTATGGACCGGACTTACCATTTGTGTGTTAATGCAGACAATTTTCTTCATCACATATATTTACAAACTTGATTGGAACATGGCTGTCAAGGACGTATGTACCTATATTCCTTGACCAAGCAAGTTTAATTATTCAAGGCTATTTGTCTTTTGGTCTGTTTGAAATTAGAACAAGCAATAAACAAATGTCCTTAATGTCTATAATCAGGCTCTTAGAAGAGCAGGAGTCCAGGTCAAAGAAGAAAAGGACATGGTCAGGATGGAAAGTACAGGTAAACAGCAACACATTGAAAGAAACTTTCCATTGTGGAGTGTTAACATTAAAAGCTCTCCCTCCAACTTCCAGACCCATGCAACAGCCAGGCCCAGGTCAGTACTGCTGCATCCAATAGGGAGGGTACTGATGAGGATCAGGCACACAAAGAGGTAGAGGGCCCAGGGCAAAATAAATGTGGTAGCACTACAGTGGGAGTTACTCTGTCACCAACACAACTGGTTTTACGTCATGGACTGACCTTGTTCATTATGGTCTCCATCCTCATTGCTGGAATCTTCATTAGCAACGTTCTCATTGGGCTGCTGAAATGAGTCCTCTGATCATGATCAAATTGACAGCTGTCAATTTCAATGGAATTAACTTCCACAAAACTATATTTTTATGTTAACACTGAATCACCTTGTAGAGCTGTTGATCCTCCTGACAATGAATAAGTCATCTGTCATCCCCCTCATGTTTATGTAACTACTCAATGACAGCAAACTGGATTCAACAAAGTGACAAGAGTGAAACATATAGCAAGCCATAAGAAGGCGGATAGCTGTTTGAGGATACTCATATTTTACTTTGTCTGTTCAATGTGACAATAAAATCGGGCACAAATTTCCTGTAACAAAAGCTTTTGTACTTTATGCCAAAGTTTTCAGTGTAATCTTACTTTGGTGGTAAAAAAAAAAAAAAAACTTTAATGAACCTGCCAGGCAATGCTAGCAGAATTCCCATAACCAGCACTGACAGGACCTTACTGTGTACATCTTTATGATTTGTTTCAACTTCACAACATTTCAGAGCCTTTTACTGTTCACTCAGTTTTAGTGAAGACACACGCAAGAGAATTTTTCAGTAGCAATACTTAAATATTGACAGCACATACTTTACAGTGGGACAATTGACTATTTTATTTTATGTTCAATGACCAAAGCATAACTAATACATCAGTAATTATATTTCCTTATCTTTGTCACATGTTATCTTTGTTATGTGTTGATGCAGTATATGTACATGATGTAGTTAGCTCAGTGGTATTTTATTTTATTTTTATTTTGGTATTGCTCTGTTTTATGTCCTTCATGCACAGTATCACTTAAAAGAATAAAAAAGACTTGTGGATAACTTGCTGAGCTAGCGAGGCTCTAAACAGAGGGTAACACCTCCACACAAGTGTTCTGTGTGTGAAAAATTGAGGCTTTTCACAATAAATCCTGGCAGTGACAAGTTTCTTCCATGAGCTGCATGAGTGCTGCAGGTACCTCTGATAGATGGTTTCATAAATGCACAGGTGCAGAAATTGTAACAATCACTGTGCCACAGGTCACCAGAAGCTCTTTGAACATGATAATGACCCAAAACATACATCTAAAGCCGGTGGTCGATTTCTGAGGAACAGGGGGAAAGTGATTCAGGGGTCGAGGGTGTCACCAGACCGCAACCCAACAGAAACAAGTGGGGCACTCTGAAAAGACATGTTGAGTGTCATTCTCCATCTGATCTGAAAAAACTCATTCTCCAAGAATGGAGGAAAATAGATACAGCTGTCTCTTGGTGCCTTCTTCATTCAGTGTCTAGAAGAGTTAGTGTTGTTCTTCAAAGTTAAGGATACCTTAGGAAATCTAAATTTATGTTTCTAAAATAAAAGTTAAATTAAGCAGTTGTGCAGTGCGGTTGGGGTGAATACACTTAAGTATCGAGCTCTGCTGCCATCCCATCCTGTACTGTGGGTGATGCAGCAGCACCTGCAGGGAGCTTTCTGTTACTGCAGATAAGTTCAGTGAAGGACTCAACCTTGCCCAATGTGAGCTGGGATTGGTTACAGCACCCCCTGCGCCCTGGAAACGGATAAGTGGTGGATGCTCAGTGAGCTCTGAGGAAGCTGAGGTCTCATGTTGGCTGCACCACAGACGTGTTTCCCACAGCCTGAACTGCCTCAGTTATTCTCCATCATCAGAGGTTCCACAGAAAATGTGTTCTGCAAATAACACAGGTTTAGGACAGATGCTGCACTTTAACATTAACTCGCCAACATGGCACGACTGAGTTAAGCAGGCTTCTTTGTGTTCCACACGCCCTGTTGCACTGATCAGCAATCCAAATGAGATTCCCACACCCTCACCTTCAGCCACAAAGGAAAGCAAACATTTCCGATCATATCTTTGTGGTTCCTTGTAATATCCTGAAGCCTTGGGATATCACTGAGGTGACCTTGATAATGAATTTATAGCCTTTCATAGATGATGTGTAATCTTAATCCCAAAGTCAATCTTTGACAGTTAAACAAACAGGGTCAATACATTACTACTATGTATTTCTTATTTCAGTATTGAGGGTTTGGGTTTTTTTTTTTTTTTGTTGTTGTTTTTTTTTTTCAATTCCATTGTAATAATATCTTCTGGACTCCTGGACATTGCTGCCTTTATAGTCCATAATCCCACACCCTGTGGAAATCCCCAGTCGGCAGCTGACCTCAACACCTTTTACGCCAGATTTAAAAGGAACACAGCTGAACCACAAAGCCAGGCCAATACACAAGGACTACCTGCACCCCTGACCACCGCCACCTTCACTTACAATGTGGAAGAATGGATTTTTCAGAGAGAGAAGATGAAGGTGACAGGACGACAGGACCTGACTGTGTGTCCCCCTCCTACCTGAGAACCAGCTGTCACCCATCTTCACCCAGATCTTCCCGGGAGCTGTGCGAAGTGCCCTCCACTTTTCATCCCAGTCCTCAAGAAACTATCCGCCTCAGGACTGAACCATTGCAGGCCTGTTGCCCTGACGTCTGGTCATTAGGTACTTTGACAGAATGCTGTTGAGCCACCTGGGAGCCCCCACCCGAAGCTCACCCAGCTCGTAGTGTCCGTGGATCGGCAGCTTCTGGCCTCACAGGAAGCAGCAGGGGAAACCGGAGAACATCAAATCCAACACCTGGCCTACCGTCACTGGTGCCCACCAGAGGTCTGCCCTCACCCCACTGCTCTTCCTGCATCTCAACACCTGAAATCTGCAGCCGACACCAGCCTTTTGTCTCATCTGAGATGATGGCGTGTCTGCATGCACACAGGAAGTGTGATCAGAGGCATCAGGAACTGAGCCCACTCAGGCCTGTGGAACAGTACACTTCAGGAGACATCATCCATTCATAGAGCGTCAGAGTCTGCAGGGGCTGTGTGTCCCCTTCCTTCTGCTCAGCCCCGCTTCTAGAGCCCTGAGTCGGCACTCTGGATCAGGACAAAGTCTGGGCGTGGACTGATGACTTCCTGATGCTGGTAAGATGAATATTCATTCATCAGTAGCATACTTCTTTGACTGACTGGACCTGAATCTTTCGGCTCTTTCAGCACCTCCACTAATTTATCACACGGGTCAAAGTGCAGTTTCATAACTAAATTTTCTCAAGGACATTATTATTTTCCCTGGATAATTGCTTGCTGGTTATTTGCACTGGCTTCCTCTTGTGACTCAGAAACATCCTCGTTTTTCAGTGTTTTCACTACAGAGTTTCTCAGATACCAAACCCTTACTCCTGTAAATGCCAGCGTCTGTATTGAACTGGAATGTGGTTGCTCTGGTTTCCTTCTACAGTTCACAGAGAACTGTGGTGGACCTTCTGTTCAACCAGTGACCCAACCCGAGTGTTTGGATGCCTTTTGCCCAATGCACTCTGGGACAACCCACTACTTTGAATTGGAGCAAATATAGTTGAATAAATGAACCACAGAGAGAAAACGATTTCAGTTTGTCGGAGCATTATCAGTATGTG
The DNA here is from genome assembly GCF_900963305.1 of Echeneis naucrates. Lineage (NCBI taxonomy): Eukaryota > Metazoa > Chordata > Actinopteri > Carangiformes > Echeneidae > Echeneis > Echeneis naucrates. Next base: position 8,661,884 of record NC_042511.1, read on the forward strand.
TCTTCCTGAGCTTAATAGTACAGTATGATGGAGAAATGCACTAAACCAGTGTGTGTGTTCTCATCATCTTCCTTCGTCTTCGTCCTGTCCTTCTGCTCTGTTTTCCAGGCCCTCGGCAGTGTCTCGTTTCAGTGCTTCCACCAGAGGACGCTGTCTGCCTCTTCATCACAAACAGCCCAGTTTACATGTTATATCGCTGCTGCTGTCATTGCCATACTGGGAGTCCCACCGGTGTTGGTTGGGGCTGTTGCCGCCTCCACGGGTGAGAACTAAATGTTCAGATCGTGAAAATCTGCTCAATCAGTGGTTGTAAATTTTGCCAATTGCAGTTGTTTGTTTTTCAGGCCTTTTTTTTTTCAGTTCAGTTGCTTTTGTACATTTAAGTTTAAGTACAGATTTTAATTAACTAGTTAGTCTTCTTTGGAAGAAGTCTTCCAAAGAAATAAGTGTGTATTGGAGACCCAAAAACTACAGATAACACTCCTTTCTTGGCTTCCTGTGAAAATATTGTTTGTCCACTTACTTAAAATATTACCTTGCTTTTTATAGCCCAAACACAGTTTTTTCAGTTATAATCAGGAGATTCTTGTGACACCAGTGTTAAACATCGCCCATACTATAACACTCACACTTTACACAACTCGATACCTGGAACACAAAGCTAAATTCTTCTTCTTGAATGTTTATCTTTTACAGAAGCCTGCTAATAGTTATATAGAAAGTTCAATTCACTCTCACATGAGATTTATTGTGGTGGATGCTACAACGTCAACACCCGAACGTTTACTACATATTGATTTTTATATGTTTTCTACTATTTCTGAAGGTCACACATTCATGTAGTTTGGCCTTGGCAGCAGAATGTGGTCTACCGATTATCACTGTAGTTATGTCAATTACTTGTTACAAATAACATAGTTACATTTACGCCCCCCAGTGAACTGCTGTCTTGGCAAAGGTCCCCTCTAAATGTTGAATATTACTGAAAAGATTTCAAAGATGACCAGGCCAAAACAAGTATACAACTGGACCGCATATGCTTAATGTGCAAAATTGAAAACTGATATAAACAAGAGGCTGTCTGTGCTCACATACAGTATTTTGGCCCACAGTGAAGTTGTTCTCAGTCACATTTTATGCCTCCTGCTGCTTTTCTGCTTCTAAAATCCCAATTCCATAAATACAAATCTTGAAGAAACACTATCTTTCTAATGTTGTTACGCACAGCCTCTGTCTGGGGTTTACAACACAAATCACTCCACCTTTAATCAGGCCTCTCACACTGACATCCACCCCCAAAATCATTTGTTTTCCATTTATAGTGCTGCATTCATGAAGACCTCTCTGCCCTGCTGTTTCGTTACTGTACTGTAGAGGGGAAAAAATCTGGAGGACTCAAGCCTTAAACTTCTTACAGAGGGGTCCAACTCTGTGTAGCTAATGTATCACATGTACCCAGATGCCACTGTGTGGTGGTGTTTATTTTATATTGTAAGAAACTCTAGCACATCGTGTCCTATGTTTGTATAAAGTAACAGAGAAAGGTTGTGTCTCTTGCTGTGTGAAACATATTTTCTCCTCTCTTTTCTTTTAATTTGCAGAATTTCCACCACAGTCGCACAGATATCGTCCAAAATATTCCACTTGTCATATGGGAATGCAGTGAGAACCTTTGCCTCATTTCAAAGATAATAATATTTAGACTTTTTATTTACATTCAAATGCAATGGATTTTCTATGTTGAATACTTATTTTACTCAGATCCTGAAGGCAATAAATTTGTCGCAAACGATGAAAAAGGACCCAAATAAATTTTGATGGTAGCTTTTATTTAAATTTTGTATTGTCTGGCTGGCCCCCACAATATTAAATATTAACACAGATATTTCTCTATTTTCAATCTAAAAATTCAAAATCAAAATATTTATTATGATAATTGTTATTTCTATACAGTCATACTAGTGGAACTACTTACTCTACAGACAGTAATACTCCTCTTGGAGTTATGTAATCGTTTCATATTCCTAAAAAATCTTTCCACGGAGCTAAATTTACTCCAACTTAAGCTTTAAAGGGCAGGTGGATTTCAGGAGGCTTCGAACGGCCAATACTTTAAGCTAATTATTATTATTATAGGTGATTACTCTATAACTACAGTGCATTTCACATTGTATCCAAGCTGCAAACACAGTAACATATTACATTTCAAGTCTAAAGTTCACTATTGGTCAGCATGAGGTTCTCACCATATGCTTTTGGATGTGGTTGTGTGATGCCTAAAAAGGCAGCTGAGTTGAAATATGGGTCAATCTATTTTTGAACAAGAGGACTTTATAGGCCTGCATCGTAAATTTAGACAAGAATCCCTGACACACGTTTCTTTGTGATGAGACTGGTATCATGAAGACTCCAACATTCACCATGTTACAATGACTGCTGCTCCGGGTTGTAAAGTGTTGTGTAACTGACCCTTGACTGGGGGGCAAACTGCATTCAAAGCCTCTATTGATTGATTGCTGTTATACATTTGAGAAGTTGTCGAAATTATAATGCTGTAATGCTTGTCATCATAAAACCTGCACTAACACATCATTAGATTCCTGCAGTCGTTGTTGCCTTGTAGCCAAAGACACATCATTCATTTCTCAACTCAATGTATCTCATTCATTGAAGCTGAACTTTTTCAGAGCTTCAAAATGCCAAAACTAACTGATGCAAAAAAGTGGAGGCAGGTCGGTCTTTTGAGTGTTGAACTAAAGACTTTCAAGTTTAAATTGCACTGCAGTACAGTGGACGTTTTCCTGATTTCATCTGTGTCTCTGCATTTGGCTGACGAGAGCAGAAGCAGCTCTGCAGGCAGTTAGACCAACAGAGCCCAAAGCAGCCTCATGAGTATACAGTAGGTATTAGTTGTAGTGGTATTTACATATATTATTTAGGCATTTAGGCAGGATTTCTTGTTTTTGTTCTTGTATGCACCCAGCTGGTCCAGAGTCCAGATCAGAATTTAAAACTCAGACTAAGATACAAACCTCTGATAGTCAAATGGTACCTTTATCTTTAGTTTACCTCTTTTCTTTGTATTTTTGACAGTATAAAATTACCGTCCTATAAAAAACCTTTCACTAAGTTCCCGACTTTTATCTCCTCACAGCAGTTCTCAACGAATCATATCCAAAAAGGGAAGTGGCTGGCTTTGCTTTCTCCTAACTACACACACATCTGAACTGAATGGCATGTGACTGCTGCCACCCTGTCAAATGGTGAAGTATCCAGGTCCCACTAACTCTCCTACTGCTTGTCACGCTGGTCTGAACTCGTGTTTTTATCAGCTAAGCTCTTCTATCTTGTTTGCCTTTGTTCTTCGGCAGATACCCAGCAGCCGTCACCCTCACCTTTGGCTGATCCTTTGTCGGGACCAGTACCTATTTTTCTGCCTGTATTTCTCAGTTCATCAGGTTCATTCTGTACCTTATCCCCCAAAACAAAGCCATTAAATCAAGTTCTTATTCCTCAAACCATGAATAGGGGAATGGCTCAGGCTCAATCATCCCCCACCGCTGTCTTTGCACCAGTCAGTGTGTCTTTATTCCTGGCACAGGCTGTGCCTCTGTATCATGCTACATGTTGCCAACTTTCTGCTGCTCTTCCTGTTTTACTGTGTCTGTTTTCCTGATCCTCTCCTGACTGTGTGTTGACAGCTGCTGAAAGACCATGTCCTTTTAACTCTATCTTCCTGGTTTGTGGCCAGTCAGAAGAGTTGTAATCTGTATCCCGTCTTGGACTTGGGCCCGTCCTTTCATCTTGAATAATTGAATTGGTGCAGTGTCCCATTACAGGTTTGGTCTACCAGGGGTCAGCTCTCTTTTCTAGAAAAACAAGCACCAATATTAAGATGGCATTACTGGTTAAATATGACATAGAGAACAAAGGGGAAATATCAAGCACCAAAAAAGAAGTCTTCTCAGAAAGACAATTTAATATTCACTTTGATAATGCGTAATTAAACAGATGAAGGGAGTGGTGAAGTTCAAAGCCCAGCCAGTGCCTTCCCTCAAAAAAAAAGAAAAAAAAAAAGCGATTTTTATTCTTGGCCAAGTGTCTGTATCTGCTGCCAAAAAGGGTTAAATACACTCTTAGCCAAATTAAACACTTGCTTTTCATTTAATCTCATAGAGCGAGGAAGAGCAGATAATGCCAAAAGCTTTTGTGGTTTTAATGGTATCCCATCGATGGTGCTGATAATTTTTTCTGTCTGAAAACCGCAATTAAACAGATTTCGTTTTTTTGAAATTTCCATAACATCTGTTTACATTGCGTGTCTGACCATCTCACTTTTTAATAAGTGGTTCCTCTTTGTCATCAATCTGCGTGAGAAGGAGATTTTCTCCACAACCTGCCAGCATATGTAATGTTGCCCATTGCCTTGCAGTTTGATGACACAATAAATCTCTGGTCTAGTCTAGTCATCCTTCATTATATTTTAAAAAGCTGGTAGCTCTGATTGTTGATCCATAGCCGTCCTTCCTTTATCGTTCATTTTCATGCGTGTTCAAGTCAGACTCAGTAACTTCCTATAGGCTTTCACAATGCAAAAAACCAACAATTTCTGATGTGAGAGAGGAAATATGCCGCACACATGCCTGCACACCAGTGACGTCATGGAAAAACACTCCATTGTGAGTGAGCTCTCTTGCAGCATGGCAGAGTGAGGCAGCTGGTTTTGTGTATCCACAACTGACAGAGATGCTGCTGCTGATATGATGAAATCATGTTAGCATTTGTTAATCCCTCAAATACAAACATGTCCAATATATCTCATTGTTACTTTTAACTTTTCCTGCATAAATATTGGTCTTTCAGCGTGCCAAAGAGTCATGAAAATCAGCAAAAATGACTAACCACAAATCACACTTTCCCGTGACCCGGAAACAGATAAGTGGTTGAAGATGAATGAATGAGTTAAGACTTATCTCAGCATGTGTTTCTGGTTAGCTTTTGTACAATGTGGGAGTGAAGTGCTTCATTAGCTGCTGAAAAGCAAATATTTATGTGGATCATGACACTGGAAAGACTTTAACAGACAAGTTTTAACTGGATTCAGGGGCCTCCTCTCTCTCCTCATTAAAACCCAGTTTTAATTAAACGACAACAACAACTGTTCTGGAGCAGTGTGTTCCAAGCTTCAAATGTGAAAGGTGACTCTGGTGTAAGGGAAATAAGTAGTGTGTGCGTGTGTGTGTGTGTGTGTGTGTGTGTGTGTGTGTGTGTGTGTGTGTTTCCAGGTGTTACTTGTGTTGTGGATTTCTAAATCTGTTCACATAGTCCTCTTCTGAGGGCAAATAGTCTGCATAATGTAAATCCTTCATTTTTAAGGCAAAAAACATTTCATCTCAGTTCCCACACTTTTATATACAAAGGCATGACATTAATTTTCCAGCTCAATGTATTTTATTCATTTCAAGCTGAACTTTTTTGGAGCTTCAAAATGCCAAAACTCAGCGTCTGCAGCCTTTCCGCCGTTGAAAGCAGCCAGATATCACTCAGGACTTCTTCCTTTGCTATATCATAGGCGGTGTTGAATTTGATGAGCTTTTTGCTCTCAAGCAATGTCTCTCCTGTCTAACTGATGCAAAGATGCTGATGCAATTATACACAAACAAACTGATGTATACTTGGCATGCATGGGTCAGTTTAAACAGGAAGCAGATTTTATACTCTCGCTTGTATTCGGCGGACTGGTTACACAAAATACCAGAAACAGCCAGACAGCCAAGACAGCTGTAGTGATAACATCTATAATTCCACCGCGCAATGACGGCTGTGTCTTCATTTCACACCTTTGTATAGGTCAGGCTGAGTGAGAGTCTGTCCAGCATGATCGTCGTGTCAGATCCCACGTCAATGCTTCAAAACCTGTAAAATCAACTGAAAGAATCACATATATCCATCCAGAGCGATCGTTAATGTTCATGCGAGGTTGGTTTGTCAATCTTTGCTCAACTTTGCGGCTTGTGAAAATTTAGTTTTGCATGTGTGGTTTGCAGGAGGTTGCCAAGGGCATGGCCAAATCGTGGGAGTGTGAGTTTGTGTGCTCAAGGAACTTCAGCAGACGTCAGTGTGAACATATGATCAATCAACACACAAATATTTGACATAGCTTAACTTAACTTGGGCAGCGGCTGAGGTAAAACACAACTTTTACTGCTCAGTGTGGACAGTCTGCACTTGTGTTTGTGTGGCCCATTAACATACCCTGGACATCTCTGGTCTGTGTTCTCACAGCCTGGTCTGGTTGTTTACCTACCTCGTGTCTTATCATGCCGCCTCCCAAAACTCACAAATGCAATTACCCTTGTTGATGTTGAAATACACAATAACAGAACCACAAGCATTAGGCATTCTACACTTGAAGGCTTGCTGGAAACTGTTCAGCTGTTCTTAATAGGCTGACAAGGTGTGGCATGTAGAGGAGCAATCAAACTATATCCACACTACATTTACCACTTGAAAGGAATGAGAGAAACCCAATGCATTTGATCATGTCCGTTACCACAAGAGCTGCTTTGTGCCAGGATTATTTCCCTGTGAAGACAGAGAGGAGGCGTGACTGTTATGCACAGCTTGGATTTAACACCTGGCTGCTGCGTTCTACGTCCAAACTTGATCTTGAACATTGACACTTCTGCTGACCTTTTCGAATTACGACCAATCAGAGCGCAGCTGACCAAGAAACAGAGAAAATATCCGATTAAGGTTAACACTGCCCGGCTTATAAATTATTATGCATGATGACATGTTGGAATGAAGTTGAGCTCTTGGCACTAACACAGCAATCCAGTGGAAGGGCCAGCTCAGTTTGTTTATCTTGGCACCGCCCTCATCATTCATGCAGCTTAGTACATTTTCAAGATTTCATCTTTATTTAAAAGGATGGCAGAAGTGGGTCAACTGATTTCTTGGTAATTTCCTATTGAAAGCTGTTATCGGTGTTTTGATGTTTGGCCTAGATCGCCCTATGATCTGGTTACTGTTGTCTACTGTGCCATCTTGCAAATTGCATATAATTACACAGCCTACCATTGTGCCTGCTGGTGCGGATTGTCCTTGTTCTTTATCTTTGAGAAGAATTTTAAAGCTTATGTCTACACTCCAGCAGAAACCACTCTCTGCGACGGATTGTTGGGCAGCTTAGTGTGCATAACACCAATCAGATCTGCCTGCCAGGACACTCATCGACAGCCAGTCGCACACAGAGTCAGCTCTGTCTTGTGTCTTAGTGGGCTGCAGAGTTTCTGTGAGCCCGCAGCAACAGATTTGCTTCAGCTTTCAAGAGAAAAAGAAGGCGTCTGCCTCATTCGCCCAGTGGTTCTCCCACTGTCCATGCGGATGTTACACAATAGTAATGTGGATAGCAGTGCAAATGAAAAAGGCTCCAAAAGCTATTGGGGATAAGTGTGTTAACTCAGGTGATAGCTCTGGTTAAATGAAACGTGAAACTTGCTAACTTCACTGAAGGGCGAAGTGACCCAGCACAATGCTGCTGATAAGTTTATTTTTCTGTAATGATTTTAAAGCAATAATTGTGGGCTGGTTCTGAAGGCCAGAGAAGGCGCTGATCATTGATGCGCGTCAGATACAAACACCAGTAACCCTGCAAGGAAAACAAAAAGAGGCTGAATAGTTGATACACATTGCAATGGGTGTGTTCCATGCATAGACAAAATCAAGGACGTCTTGTGATGCAGCCTGGAGAAGTGTGATGTCAGGCTTCAACCAGGATTAAACTCTTTGAAGCACACTAATCCCTTTGTTATGCTTGTGCTGACAGAGCAGGTTTTTAAATGACACTCCCCAATGCAATATCTCAGCAAATATCTTTCTGCGAATGTTTTCAAATTTGGTCCAAATATTCCCTTGGACTCAGTGATCAGTACTGATCAAAGTCGCTGTGACCGCACCGAACGCGTTTTTGGCTGTAACTCAAGAATGAATGTGACATTTATGACATCATTTATGTCAAATCTGTCACAGAGAAAAACGATAAAAGGGATTTTTGGAAAAAAAATTTTTATCCAAAAGGCCAAATGTGATTGTCATTGGAGCATTTGGCACTATGGCTATTCTCTGTAGAAGTGGAACCTCAGCCTCGTTGACAGCAAAGGCACAATGCAGCAGCTCAGCGAGGTAAACCCCCCCCCCCCCCCCCCCAGAGTAACAGCTGAAGATAATTGAAGCTGGTTAACTAGTTCATGAGTCTACCATGAGCCAAACTTTAAACAGGTATGGTGTGCATGACAGCACACCACAGAGGAAGTGACTCCCTTCCAAACAAGATGTCACTGCACGCCTGAAGCATGCGACTGAGCACCACGACGCTCCACAACACTGCTGGGGAAATGTTTTGTGGACTTATGAAAATAAGGTTGATTTGTGTGGGAAGAACACACAGAGCTACGTATGACATAACAATGGCAATGCATACCAGCATGTCGATCTCATCTCAGCAGTGAAGTGCACTGTAGGGAACATCATGGTTTGGGACGGCCCTGCTGCCTGCCTGGGCAGCTTCCCGCAGGATAATGTCAGGGTGGCTGTCTGTCAGCTGAAGCTCAGCAGAAGTTAGGTGATGCAGCAGGACAAAGACCCTAAACACTGAAGTCAATCTACAACAGAGTGGCTTCAAAAGCAAAAAATCCACTTTTTAGTGGCCCAGTTAGAGCCCAGACCTGAATCCAATAGAGCTGCTGTGGAATGACCTCGAGAGAGCCATCCACGCCAGACAGTCCCAAGAGTGTGTTTGACCTGAGGCAGACATAAAAGACTGTTATTTTACAGTTAATGCAGGAAACCATCTATCTATATGTGCGTGTGTGTGTGTGTGTGATGGCATAATTTCAAATCAGCCATCAATAATCGCTGCTACAGAGGAAGTTTGGTGGATTGATAGATTGATGGTGACAGAGGAAATGAGATTTTGATTGCAGACAGCATAGGAAGCTATCACACCAGCCTGAGAATCAGCAGCTTCCTGTCATCCTTTGTCATGTGTCAGTCCACTAAAAGACTGAGTGCAGCTGAGTGAAATATCTTTATCCAACTACTGAACAGGTGAACGTTAAATTTCATGTCCGCCCTAATAATTGACCTAATGGGTTTAGTGATCTCTAGTGATCCCTTTAGTGAAGCTGTATTAGTCGTGGCAAACAATTGTGGCTATGTTGTCATCTTTCATGATACCATCCATTGTGTTTTCAAGTTCGAACCACCATGGAGATGAAAAATTGAATGACATAGTCAAATGACCAAACATGAAATAGCAGTGCAGGTGCCACATTGTTGGCTTTCTCTCCCATGAAGCTGAGACAAAGCCAGCTGTTGTCCGTCCATCCTTGTAGTCTGTGCCTGTGAGGCCACACATGTCTGCAGAGCTGTTAAAGGTCTTTCAGCAGGTATGTCACTCACGTACGTCTGACTTTGAAGTTGACTCACATTTTTGAGCAGAATGTAGTCACTCCTTGGACTGGGCTTCTGGGCACATTCACTGACTCATATATTCTCAGCATGTCCTGACGCGTGCTTCCACTCTAGCACCTCGGAAAACACCTTCCTTTATGGTAGAGCTGTTCCTGTCAAGCTCCAGCAGGCTGGTTGACAGGTATAGTTGTTACGCAAGGAACCCCTTTAATTTAAATGTAAAAGTAATTAAATTAATAAAAAATGTATTGGCTATACCGATGATTATAGTATATCATATTAAAGAGGGCGTAACATTTTGCAATTTATTCTTCATTTTGTAGAGAACCTTTAATCATCAAACAGCTTCAGCAGGCAATAACCTTTCAGTACATAATAGAGTACCTTCTAAAATAAAGTGGTCATTGAATTTTGACCAACAGTTGGAAAAGTGAAACATTAGCCACTTTCGTTGGATTCTGAATAAATCACCCATATTGCTCTTAGTGTTCAGCCTAAACATGCCTTGAGACCAACAGGAACGCAGCAAGCAGAGCTCGGGCAGGTTCATTCAAGTGTTATCCGTTGTCATTGTAACCCTGGCTCCCCACCTCGTGTTCCTCATCTCTGTTGCCTCACTCCTCATGTGGCCCTCCACCCACCTTCTTACCGTGTCTCCAGGGTTGAGTCAGTTATTGTAATGGGATGAAAGACACTAAGACAAACACTAGAGCACCTGATCTTTGTCTTACCCCACTGAGCTTTTGTATCATCAAAGAACTTTTTATTTGGTTTAGTGGGAGCACAGTTGAGATTCCTGGCGGCGTCCCCAAATGTTTTTGACTGACTGAATGAGTGATGAAGGAACAAATTGGCATCAACAGTTTTACTCATATTTTATCGAAGCAGTATTCTTTCATCAAAGAGATTCACCAGAAAAGGTCAAAAAGTCTTACAAAAAAAAAAAAAAAAGAAACGTTAGAAAAATGAGAAACCCCAGTGAATATGTGTGAGCTCATGAAGAACGGAAGAAAAAAACATAAAGGGCATAGACTGGCTGACGAAATGCCAATGCAACACATTGGCATTCACTTAATATCAATTTTGATATAAGCAGGTTTTTCTTTTTTGTTTACAGCAGTTCCACAACAGTTTAGGTCAACGGGGATATCTTCAGGTTCCCACACTGACCATTCACAGTCTAGCCATGGAAAAGGTTTTGACCTAGTCTACTAATAGGATTAACAAACACGGGCCAGATGTACCACAAAGACAAAACCAAAGATTGATCTTTCACCTGACAACAGTAAACTTTTCCTCCTTTCTCTATTGCTATTGCAGAAAAATCTCAAATATCAACTCAACTCAAGGTCGCATGTAAAACATAAGAAGACAAATAAATTGTTTCCCTTAAATGCACATTGATTTCCCAGATGGTTATGCTATGAACTTTAAAATGTCAAAAATTCAAACTTGGAGGTGTGATGCATATTTTTTTCCTGAAGGGAAATAGAGCTCTCTGCTGGCCTCAAAAATTGAGCCGACACGTATTTCAAACAGAAGGTGTGTACGCTTCGTATGGACTCACATTTTGGTAGTGAGATCTTAAATAAACTGGATGTGTCAATAAGCTACTTGTGTGTCAGCAGCAAGAACAGCAAAAGCCACATCAAAACAAAGGTGCACACATATAAGGCTTTGAGCCGCAGCACACATTTTATTACATGTTTACAGTACCTCTTTTGTTTGGAACAGTACACATATAATTAAAACCATACAGCAGCAAGCTTGCACAAAGAAGAGCATAGAAGGAAACCACAACCCCGAATCCCCTAAAACACCAGAGTTTAGGTTGTTTAACCAAGATCAGCAAAAGCCACAAACCTTTGTATAAAACTGGGAAACACAATGTTTAGCTCTAACCTCTCACTCCTTTTGCAATGCCAAGGTCTCACACTGCACTTTTGTCCTACATGCTGAGTCACTTTGAACAATAGTGTCAAATGACAAAATGAAAATGTGGAGGATGATGTGCAATTTAGTCAGCATTTAGTCAAACTGTGTGATCCACATCCACTTTCCAAAGCCTGATTGGACATATAAGACCTTTCTTAATATTGGCTCGTGAAATAGAAAAGAAAATGTGACCTTATGTCCTACTATAGAACCTTCCCATCTTAGGAAATCCTAACTAATCCTGTTTTATTTAGCTTCATCTGAGTATATCTGTACTCGAGTTCAGGAAAGACGGAACAAGCACGCAGCTTATAGAACACAAATGTAACACAATGACATTAGTGTTTCTTCACAACAGAAAACCCACAGATATCTTTGAAAACAAACAAGCCAAGACAAATGAGTTTTACATTGAATGCCCTGAGGGGGTGGGCTGTGAACAGCACCAATCTTTCACTGACATAAACTTCGCACTGAGCCCACGCTTGCGTACTAGAAGAGAAACTGACGGTGTTGGTGCACGTCTTGGTGCTTGGTGTTGGATATTCAGCGTTAGGGTTGAGAGTAAAAATGTCAACTTCCAGAGAACTGTTCTTCAAAAAGTGTTGGTGTTGAATAAGAAAGTCAAATGTCATAATCAAATCATCTGACAGTGGTGATATCACAAGAGATCCAGAAGCCAAAACACCTGTCCGTGTTTGTTTGAAAAAGGAGTCAGACAAACCAAACAGTGTCATGGCATGACACTAAGAACACTTAAACTTACTTAAACAAAGGCAACTTTACCTGATGGTGATTATTTCTGGAGGTAGCTGAGCTCCTTGTTAGTGAGCTAACATTTGCTAATCAGCTCACCATGCCAACAGCCTAGGCCTATTATTATGCTGCTATGTAGGATGAATACAGTAATACATCAATTTTGGAAAAATTTGAAGAAGCACAGCGACACATCATGGTCAGGGTTAGGGTTAGCGTGCTACCTGGATACATGGCAGGTGCTTGAGACCTTTGCTTCCTGATGTGTTTGGATGGTTAAAGAGCTGTTTTTGTTGTATGGAAATACTGCACTGGATTTTGCATGTTAGGTGTTTGCATGTTTAGGTTTAATTTCCTTGCTGGATTGTACAGGAGGACTAGCTGTGCTACGATGCAGCCAGCAGTACATGAAGGCAAGTTCCTTAAAGCTCCAAAATGACACATCTGCTGTGAAATAAAAGATGAGGGCTACATTTCAATCCTGTCAGATACTGGAAATACAAATCTCCTCAACAGTCGTGGATGTTTCCAAATTCCTGGACCCCTGGCTTGGTAGGAAAGGCCATTGTTTGATTAACTGGTTACAAAGTGAGATGTTATTCCACTAAAAGTTGCACAATCAGACAAAACCATGATGTTCTTCATTCAAGGCAACGATTTTGAAAAGAAGTTGCGAAGTTGTTGTGATCAACCCAAAACAAACGTTTCTCAGTCTTAAATATGTGCTCACTTCTCTGATAACCATGCAGTTGTCATGCAAAATTTACTTGGAGACATAGCGCGGTATGAACTGAAACTTTTATTCAGCAAGAATTACAAAGAAGCCAAAATTCGATTCTGGTAATACTAAAGAGAGTAACAGCCCAATCGGAGTGAAGAAGGATGAGGGTAGCAAAGATGCTGGATTGAATGCTGTTTGGTCTTACTGTGCTATGTGAAACACTCCTCTCATTGTTTATTAATATTATTATATTAATAAATTTATTAATTATTAATATTACTATTAATATTATAATATTATTATTTGTAGTGGGAAAATATATACATATACACCGCCAGTCAAAAGTTTGGACACACTTTCTCATTGAAATAAATAAAAAGGTTTGTGTGCAGTGTTTTTACCAGTTGTTACCAACATTATGAAATAATATCTGAAGAACTTGACTAGTGAGTATAAATTGAGAAGCTACAGGTTTTTTTGTTTTTTTTTTACACGAGTTTAGAAAATATAGCTACATTTTAGTGTTAATATGGCAGCAAGTGTGTTTGGTGCTATAAAGAAACACATTGGACGCTGCCCTTTAAAACTGTACACTGGTGTTGTATGAATTAAACACTGGAAGTGTGACTAGTGTTTAATTGTAATTATTGAGAGAACTGCTGAAACTCTGTCATAGTGTGAATAATTTAGCACTTTAGAAAGTGTAGCTTTAACTCGATCTAGTGTGGGCCAAAAGAGACACTCACGGTACAACGTGTTGAATTTGACTGTAGAGGAGTTGAGTTAACATTTTTCTACATGACATTTAAATATGCGCAAAAAGATGATATCCTGGTTTCAAAAATGCAGAGTAATGTGGACATGCTGTGCTAAAGTAAGCATTTCAGTGACTCAGTGCCGCCTGTCATGTGCACAGTAAAAACAAATTATGATGAATGATGCAATGATGATCAACAGACTGATATGTAAGTGAAATCAGAGCCGCATAAGCAGCACCTTCCCAGCAGCGAGAAATTAAATCCAACCAAAGACGGTGCCAAATCACTTTAGACATGAATCAAACTCTGTGTTCCAGTACGCAGAACATACAGGAATACACACAGAGGCAGCTTGTTTTCTGCTTGTGTCTTCCACACACTCTCTTGCAAAACCTGTGCATACTGGAGCTATAGAGGCCCTCAAACACAACCAGATGGACCACAGGCCTCATTCTTGATTTCTGAATCTGCACCCACTCAAGGCATTTTATTGGGCATCTGAAGAAGTTTACTCACACTTATGAGACAGTATCATTAAATCAAGTTGTGCTTTTCATTGTACGAAGAGTGAAAGTTTTGAATGCTGACAAATGTTTGTGTAGAAAGATTTCAAACCCCTGCAGGGCTAAAACGTATTTTCATGTTCATGGCTTGGTTAAAACCTGTGGGCATGTGTACACCGTTAATGTAGCATCTTACCGTACCAAGGCTAAATCATCATGTCCTAAGTTCTACACTTTATGGTTTTTTTCTTCAAGCTATAATGTGATAACAGGGCTCCTTGGACATAAAACTGGGAACACGTTTTATTTCTGACTGCAGGACTGTCTTTGGTCGACATAGGGAATCTTGGGATAGGTTGGGCCATGAAAGTACCACACCTTGGAGCCTTTTCTTGCCAGGAAACGAAAGCTTCAGGAATTGTCTGGAAGTACCTTCAAAATGGGACAGCTTGTTCCTCAGTCTGGATGCAGCCCTTGGATGGGAAGTGGGAGGTATATGCTGCGCTTCACTTTGTGAGACATAAAGGAATGTAATTGGCTCCCAGCTGAGTGTGCCAATGAACATTTGGATACAGTCAGTTCTTCCTCAATTTACTCCTCGTGCCAGTGGGCACATTCAAGTACTGTTCACAATCTGTATAATCTTTAATGTCCCGATATGTGTCAATGTGCTGCAAAAGTGATCAAAGCTCTCTGTTTTATTTACCACAATTTTAACTACTTCTTTCACTTAATGAGTACCTGTATTACTACTGTACAGTTAAGATGGAGTAATAAAGGTAAGGTGTCGTCATAAAATACCTAATATACCTTAGTGCACTTTGTAAATTGTACCCACTGTACCTACAAAGTGAAATGTTCCCCTACAGCTGGGACTAGTCTAGAGAGGAGAAATGGTCTTGCCAAGACCCTGGCAACATTTTTATTCTGACAATTTAAGTGGAACCCATCTGGAACTCATTGGGATCCAGTCCTGTCTGTAAGTGAACGTGATTGGAGAAAGAGGAGGTAGAAAGACGGGCCTGGGGCGCATACTCAAACCAATGCAAAAGGTAGAGAGACAAGCAAATAACAAACAAAGCAATTTAAACTTTAGAGCCTGCTAGATATCTTGAAATGGGATTTGCTGGTTGTGCAGCATGTTCATTTGTACCCACACTCGAACACACAAGCGCTCAAAGTGGCGAGTTCCTGAGCTTTTCTGAGGACTCTTAAAGGTCCAGCGTGGCCCTGCCTCTGCAGCTGCTCTCTGCAGCGATTCGAGCTGAGGAAAAGAGAAAAAACTTTGGCTCACGTTGCTTAATGTCAGCAATTGAGCGGAGATTCGTAGTTACCAGGCAGTAGATGAGACAGATAGTTCAGAACTGCCTGTGGTGTTCAATTATGATTTTTTTTTTTTTTTTTCATTAGTGAAAAGGAACTGGTGAGTTTTTTCACAGCTGTGTAAAAAGAAAACAGGATGGCTTGTGATGTCATCATTTGGGTCCTGAAAGATGTTTGTGCTCCTTTGGTGGCTGGTACATTTTGTCTTTGCCTGTTGTGAAAGCCAGGCTTTGACTGATGATCCTTTTTGCCATGTTAGAATGAGACCTCATTCTTGACTCCATGCTTTCATCTTTCCCCACCAGCATGAAAATATATGAAAATTGACTGAAATGATTTAGCCTTGAGGTTATATGCAAGTAGGTGTCACTCAGCTTCACTCAGCCTCACTCGGCTTCACCTGAACCATAAACCGCCATACTCTTTTTGTAACGACAGGCACTTTAATCTGTGCATTTACTAAAGCCTTAAGTTAAAAGTTACAACCTTTTATACTGAGAAGTGAAAGCTCTGTTTATACCACAGCACTTATTTTTCTGTCTATATTTAACCACTTACTTTTTCTGCCTGTTTCTTTCTGTCTGACTCTTCCCATGTGATTTACTAAATGCTTGATACACTAAACCATATGGACAGAACAAGCAACGCTTTGTGTTAGTCCTCGGCAGAGAGGCACTTGAGTGCAGCCACACTCACACATGAGCCCACAGTAATAAAACTGGGAAAGAAAAAAACACGACAGGGGCAGAACTGGAGATGTTTTTCTCTGTATACTGTGGGTGCGTAGGAATCCTATGGATCCTGTGGCTGGCATCTGTCACGCTGGCTGTACAGTCGCTGTGAAACACCACAGGTAGGTGAGAGATAGGAATCCTGTCTGATAAAGTTTTAGTCTGTGTGGAAAAAGAGACAAGTCTGCAAAGAAGGGCAAGAGCTAAACACAGTTGGGGGGGGCTGGGAAGGGATAAAAACCCAGGAGTGTGTGAGCAGAGGGAGGCAGCGTTGAACAGATGGACTCACAGAGAAAGTCGGCTGTTGGTGGCCATGAGCAGTTCGAGGTGCCAGTTCCACCCTGCAGTTAAAGTCATCCTCATGTGGACTGAAGCTGAACAGGGGCTGGGTCTGTCCACCCCGCTCTCATGTCAGCTAATTGGCTGCAGGCAGGGGAACCAACACAGTCACCAATCAGGGGACAGCAGTCTCAGCTTCCTTCTCATTTGCATCCCGTCTGACCCCTCCCACCCTGTGAGCTTTAAAACCAGCGGAGGGCTGAGTGTTGATTCTAGAGAGTTCCATCCTTCCTCAGTGAACCTGCCTCACGCAGCTGCTCTGATTTTTCTCCCTCCTTTCTCTGGAGCACTTTGTTTAAGAGAGAGAGAGAGAGAGAGAGAGAAAGAGAAAAGAAACAACAGCAAAAAAGAAACCTGTTGAAAAACAGTTTTGCTTAAAGACATTTTTTTTCCCCCCAACCCTTTGAATTTAAGAGTTTGAAGAGCACCTGTTGTTTTGCCCTCATCTCTTCCTCCTCAGAGCCGTGGATGAGTGTCGCATGAAACGTTCTCCTCCTGGACTGAATTTATCACCTGGCCTGTTCTCTGTCTTGTGAGAGTAGGCTCTGTTCCCTCTGCACATCATCTCAGAACTGACACGTACTGTTTACCCTAGGTATGTATTCAACCACTGAATATGGTAACATATGTCGCCTGTGCTGTTCGTTTTTTGTTTAGTATTTTTTCTTTCTTCATTGACATTATGTATATTTTATGTATATATTTTATTTTGGGGATTGTTTTTTTTTTTCTGTTTGTGTGCATGTACAGTGTGTGTTTTTCTTTGAGAAAGCCATTGAAGCTCAATCATGTTGGGACACACTAAGTGGGAGTGCGTGCCAGTCCTAGAAATAGCAGAGTGGCCCTGCTGCATAGACAAATTGGCTCTTGTGGTTGGACATCTGTGGCCCGGGCTAACTATCTTTTTTTTTTGTTTGTTTGTTTGTTTTTTTTCCATATATTCTCTCTATCAATTGTTTTGATAAGCTGTAATTTTCCACTGAACTTGGTTGAAGTATAGAGGAGCTGCTGGAGCTCGGACAGATGACACTGTGAGACAGGACCGACTTAGACCCCAATGAAAAAAAAAAAAAACACACAAGGTCCAAATTATTTTTCCATCTCAGACCTTTAGTTTGTCATGAATAAACTATTAATGGCAGGGAGGGACTGTCCTTTATTTTTAAGATTGCAGAGGGGTTTTATATGTACAGTATGTCACTGTGGATCCAATTTCTTTTCTTTGATTTTTGTTAGTTCTAAGTAACATTTTCTTTACTTTTTTTCTCTTCTTAGTTGGTATTTCCTGTCAGTCCTCAACACGTGGACTAAACACTTCTTGGTGCATTTCCCCTCAGCCTTTTATCATTCATATTATTTCCGTCTCTCTTAACCAAAATCATCATCCCTCAGAACTGACTCAACTTGAGACTGATGGCTTCTAAGAAGTGTAAGTAAAAAGGGAACAGTTCCCCGCGCAGACTAAGATGAGCCCCAGACTGACCTTTACTGGCACTCAAGTGTACTTTGGGCACGTAGTTCGGCTGCCCTCTTCACCTCAAAGTAAAGATTAAGAAAAAGAGAGTAAAGGTGTGGTACCTGCAGGTGTAATTATGTTAAACGTGCTATGTGCTGCTCTTCTGAGCACTTTTGGCCGACTAAAAAAGTCAACAGCATCGTCCAAGACAAATATCTTCAGTTTGTCTTTGGCGTGACTGGTTTTGCTGTACTTTCAGCTGACACTTTTTGTGTGTCCATTCACTCCTTGTGACGTTTACATGGATCCCCACAATGGCCTGCTGAGGTACGAAGTGTTTCAAGGTTTTGTGTGCCCACAGTGGACTGACATCTTTGACACAATGTAAAAACTTTTACTTCTTATTTCATTTGAATTTTAACATAAATGTAGAAGTTTTTTTTAGGATTTTTTTTTTTTTTTAAATACCATTGAAAAACAGAGGAATGGTTATAAGCACTGCGTTGTGACTGCTATGTCTTGATTTTTGTTCTGCTTGTCACTCTGGATGGATGATTTCTTAAATTTCTTAAATGGGGTGTTTTTTGCTGTTAAGCCTAAAGAAGCAGATATTAACAAGAGACAAAAGGAAGTGGATTCCCCCTCTCTGTAGGTCTTCTCAGTTTTCTTTAGCATTGGTGTGTGGATTGCAGGTCACATTTCACTGGTGCTCTGCCTCAATCTGAAGTCTAATGAGCCTTCAAGTATATATGACTGTGCAGGCACTGGCAGGCTTACAGTGAAAGTTGACGGTTATACTTGACCTGGCAGATATTAAACCCTCCAAATCACAGAACTGTGGTGTTGAAGATGGAGAAGAGGCAGGCAGCAAACATGCACTTAGCGTTAGAGCTGAGTCTGAACGGAAAAGTACTGCGAGTCAGGGAGATGAGGCATGTGAGTGGAGGGGGAGGTGTTTTTAGAAACCACTAGTTGCTGCGCCCATACCAAGACGCAGTAATGCACCTGTATGACAGAGATACCATATGGAATACCTTGTGAAAAGAAGCTGTCGGGCATCTAACCACATTACAGCAGCAGTCAATCCAAGGCAAGCTTTCTCTGAGATGAGCAAAGCCTTCAACTGTCATTAGGTGCTTTGAAACCTACAGCATGTCTGTCAACGCTGAAGTGTTGCACCACAGGAAAACATAACGTACAGCAGAGAGCAGGGATACCTTAACCTGCCTGTGTAAAATCTTATGCTTCTGTTTTCATTGAATGAGGAACAAAGGGGACACAATTGTGAGTTTGAAAACTGTTGTGACAGTAAATCCCCAGTTGGAAATAAATCCAGCAGTACAAATGCGATTTTTAACTCATGGCTGCACCCTGTAAGCTCAATAAACTTCTAAAATCTGACTTTAAACAGGCATAAGCACTCTTTTGCCTTTATTTTTTTTTTTAAACCACCCACAGAGCTGTTCTGCAAACTTGTGTACTAGTGTACACTGCACAGCTGGATGCAGCGCAGATATTAATAACCATGACTTACTTACTCTAGTAAAGCCAGGCTCAGATGATTGGAGTTTTGGGACAATTTAACCCCAATTTATTGCTCCTGATCATTCATTAGTGTAGTTTCAGATCTAGTTTGGTACCAATGTTCCGCTCAGATTATCCCATTTTAATAGACTCACTAATCCATCTTAAATCTCCTGAGACATTTTTGACAGTTCTTCTTTGGAAGTTAAAATGTGCTGACTACAGTTATTTTCTCATTAACACTGATTGCTATTTCCTTTTTCGTTAACTGCAAAGTTTTACTAATGCAGATTGTTTACTTGTCCTTTAGTCTGAGCCCAATTTATGCCAAGAATCAGAACCTGGATTAAATCAGCCTGTTTTTCACTAACCTTGCCAAGGCACGTATATTGTTTCTTGAAATGATTACAACAGAAGAATGTTGGACTCTCTCTCTCTCTCTCTATATATATATATATATATATAGAGAGAGAGAGAGAGAGCGCCACTCTCTCTCAGGTATACAGTGAAAAATTAGACCCACCCCTCCAATGTGTTATTCGTGTGCCTGTATTATAGGAAGTCTTATGGAAAGTTACTAGGCTTTAACAAATTACAGAAGTGACCCTTAAAAAAAAAAAAAAAAAAAAAAAGACTTCACGTTGGAAGATGAAAATGATAGAGCACTTCATTGTGAGAATGTGTCTAATGTGTCTAATTTCTGCACACACACATTTATGTCTAACGTGAAGGGTGACCTGTGACATTGGGCTAAGGTGGAGACGTGTTCGTGAGACCTGAAAGGTGGAAAAGAAGAACATAGTAGCTGATTAATTGCTATGACATTCAGATGTGGTCCTTGATCATTTAAACCAATGTCATTCTTATGTGGAGAATTAGACTTGTGGGAACAAGCCCTCTTGAGTAGCTCCTGGCCTCCAACACTTTGGGTTAGAAGAATATTGATTGGATTCACTAAATCAAAGCTTAGTACTTCCCCCAAATTCGTAATTTGCTTGGTTCTTCTGTCCACTTAGCAGTATGTGCTACATGGACATTCTGCTCTGCTGCAGTGAACGTTTTTTGCCTGCAGCATTAATGTCTAGCATTAGTAATGTGTGACTGAATCTGTAGGAATATGTGAATTAACAATGCATGTTTGTTTGGCCCAGGGTCGGTAATATGAGCATGTTTGCCTTCCTTTGAGGACAGCCATGTGATCCACAAGCAGTGGCCAGGTTCTTGTGGATATCACATTCATCACATTGAAAGAGGAGGGCAAAGAAAGTGTGTTTGCGTAAGAGATGCATATAGGAACGACTTTTTTTCCACTCAGAATAGGGAGAGACTCCAGACCTGTCTGAAATGTCTTGTGTACTCTCACAACGCGGAGAGGGTGCTCACAAAAATATTTAGGACTGTGGAAATCCAGTGTAACTTAGGCATACAGGCAAAATCAAAAGGGACTAATTAATGGAGATTTATCAGTCAACTTTTTTACCTGGCCATTAAATCAAACGTCTATTGGCGAATCCCAATGGGTTGCTCATGAGGAAATAAATAGTTGTCTCTGATTAATTAAACCATTTTTATCTGATAGTTTTGGTGTTTCAGTAAATTTTCAGAATAATCCGAGGTTAGGGTTAGGGACCTGAAGTTATTTTTACTCTCTATTTGTCACTATTTGACATGTAAATAACAAACATATTAGTCAAAACTATTTATGAGACAGTAATGTTGAATCTATTAGCATGTGATTTGAAAGAGCTATTTATAATTGTTGCTCTTGCTAACAAAGCCATTGTTAGCATTAGCAGCTGTTCCTATAAAATGTATATACTAGACTTGATAATAATAGGTGTTCTCAGGACGGTGTTTGACGAGTAAAAGTAAACAAGCGTTAATGCTAACGCTATGTAGAAAGGGCAAAATGTTCAAATGGCTCCGGATAAGGCCGTCGTGGAATATTACACGTTTTCTTTATAGCTTCAGAATCGGTCAGTCACTGATGAGCAATTAATCATGGGACAGGAGTAATAACTTCAGAAATCCTTTCAACTGGTACATGCCGTTCCTGCATTCTTGGTTTTTTACAAGCAGACAAACATCAGCAATCAACCATGGCTACAGCCTCCCCTGAGACTGCATACAGCTCCATAAAATGTTTTACAAGTCCTTGGCACGATTGCAAATATAAATGCTGTTGATTTTAGTGGTGACTAGAACCACAAAAGGGGGAAGGTGTACTAACAGTTGTGCATTATACCCTTTGTAATGTATCGCAGCATCAATTACTCAACCGAGCATCAGTTAAGCATCAGACTTGTTTTCAATTTGAAAGGTTTGCTTCAACTGAGGATCAGCTTTTAACGCTGCTGAAGTTTTTGTTTTAATAAAGATGCTTTTAAGCCACTATGTCATCACATAGACACACATGATGCACCGTATTTGATGTACTGATGTGCATGTTTGAATTCGTGCATGTAACTAACTACAGTTGTCAAATATGTCGCTTCTCATAAAGAAGACTGTTTTTTTTTTTTTTTTTTTTTTTTTTATTCTACTTTCCCCCCGTTCCACCTCTTGTATTCTTCACATATCTCAGTTCTGTTAGTCATTTTACAGACTGCAATTCTTGGCTTTCTTTCTATTCCATCATCAAGATGCAGTTTGGACTCTGCAATGTCTGGTATGTAGGGCTGCGAAAGTATATGCATACACACACACACATATAGGACATGGAAAAAAACATGGCTCACGTGGGTGAGACTTTTGTTGACTCAGGCAGCCGGCTGACTCCACCCACCCCCTGCCCATCACCCACTCCTTCCTTGTCCTCACAACACGCACAATTACATACGTTGACCATTTACCTTTTATTTTTTTAGTTTTTCTTTCACAAACATTTCTCTTTTTTTCCTTTCTTCATTCTCCCAAGTGAATATATATGCATTCTTTCTTCTTCCAAGTTTTATGATTTGGGCCAAAGCTTTCTGTATAACAGATGTGTTCTTAAATTGGGTGGGAGCAATTTCTTGTTTTTTCACCATGAAAAGGATGGCTGTGTTAATGTTAAATAAGTTTCTGTCTATAATAAAGAAGAAGGTTTTATAAGAAACTGCCTCACTGTGATATTTTAGATAAACAACAACAAAAAATTATCCCAACGCGGGTCATGTTGATGAGAGAAGAGGGTACAAGTAGGTACAAACCTGTTAATATCTTCATTTTTCAAGGCTATCTCATATTTAATCCTTTTTTCTTTAAAGACTTTCTGTCCAATAACAGTTACAATAACTGCACACACATAGACACACACATGTACACACTAACGTGGCTATGAGTTGTGTTCACTTCCCAATGTTTGGGGTCGAAACTCGGGCGGTCCAACCACTGAAGACGGGGGACAACATCTGTCCGCCATCTTTCTCAGTGCTGCCAAGTATTATGGTGAGACCACTTTCGCCTCTCTGACTTTTCATCCCTCTGTTCACTTGGCTTCTTTTTTTTTTCTCCTACTCCACCTTTCTTTTCCTCACCCCCATCACCCCGTCTACCCAGCAAGTAGAGCCAGGTCATCCGAGATACTGCTGTTCCTTTCTCTTTTATTTTTTTCTTTTTCCACTGCAGCCTGTTACTTCATTCACTCTTTCTTTAAGATGAGGTATTTTCTTTTTCACCTGGCTCGCTTTATTGTCTTCAGTCATTTGAGTACATGCTATTGTTTTCTATTCATTGTTGTGCTTCATAGCTTTCTGCAAATGATGAATTTACTTTTGTTTGTCATAACCACTTTAGATAACATTTGAATATGTGCAGACTTGGACGCTTGTCCTGCAGTCCTATAAATATTTTTCCACCAAAAGTCATGACTGTTATTTGTGTTTTGTTTGTGTATTTCTTACTGTATGACGGCTACGGTAAAAAAAAAAAAAAAAAAAAAAAAAAAAAAGCAGACAAGATTTCTGTCTTGCCTTTTCTGGCTTTCTGCAAATCAGATCTTCATGTTTCTTTCTTTTTATCTTTCTATACAACAGGGAACACACTCGTAATTCAGGATGGCTCTCAATGTGCCAGGTCTGGTGGTGATGGCAGTGTTCTACCTGTTGATCTTGGGTACGGGTATCTGGGCATCCATGCGCTCCAGAAAGGTGGAGAAGAAGTCCACGGGAGACGGCATGGAAATAACCTTACTGGCTGGGCGCAACATCAACCTGCTCGTTGGCATCTTCACTCTCACCGGTAAAGCAGTCAGAGGAAGCTCAGTTTAGACAGATAAGGCTGCGATGTTAAGTATTAAAATGATCATTGTCTGGAAGAGGTATCTGGTTAGCAGATTTTAAGTCTTTGGAATGCACAAGTAAACATGATTTGTCATGTTTCTCCCTAACGTGTATTTGTCTTGATACAGCGACATGGGTGGGTGGAGGCTTCATCCTCGGTATAGCTGAAGCAACATACAACCCAACGCTAGGTGCAGTGTGGGCCCTCATGCCTGTGCCCTACGTTTTGACCTTCTTCTTGGGTGAGTGGCTTCTGTGCTCCATCTAAAACCCTGAACCCCCTAACCCTTAAATAGACACAATACTAGATGAGCAGCTTTACGCAGTATTGCACTGTCCACAAATTGAAATGGTCCTCTGACACCTGCAATTACTAGTAAAAGCCAAAAAACTATTCTTTGGTAGGAGGTAAACTGCAAGGGGGCGTGGTGAAAGTTTTTGCTGAAGACCCTCATTTTAAAATCATTCTGGTCTTTGTCCTGTCTGATTTTTGGATTAAACAATGGTGGATTCAGGACTAAGGAATTAAAGAGGGAAGACGTCAACATGTTATTTTCAGTGTTTGTCCTTAAGCAACAGGTTTCCCAAACCACCATACACAGTGGTGCAGGTGTGATTATGAAGATGAACTAACTTCCGTCCAAAGCTTAAGTGTTGTTGGCCCCCAACACCATTCCTGTACACCCAACCCCCACCTAACTCTACACACCAATAAAAGCGTCACTCATGTTAAAAATAGGACCATGAGAAATCAGTTCATGATTGTAATTTGAGGCTCTAAGAGACTTGAATTGCCTGGTCCTGAATTCCCTTTGAATGACATACTTTATTAACAGCTTCTAAACATTTGCAACAGGTGAAATCAGTGCTGAGGCCTCCGTGTCACAATGGCCTGCTCGGTTGGAGAATAATTTGAACTGGAAATCCCAAAGTCCCTGATCAGGAAATATAACACCCGCCCTCTATGTTCTTGTCCATTGTTGGTCAAGTGGACCCAGGAGCTCAGCTGCAAGTGTTTATTGAGTTATCTGCAGGGAACACTTGTTTTTCTTATTGTTCATGCAGACGTGATCTTTCGTGCTCCCACTCACCCTCTTCCTCTTCTTCCTTTCTTTCTCGCTTGGGTTTTTGAATGAAAGAAATACAGCCATGTTTTTAGAAGTTATTGCTTCATCATTTCCAGAGAGAGACTCTGGTTTATGGCAATCTCTTCCCTCCTGCTCCAGGTGGGTTTTTCTTTGCCAAACCCATGAGAGAGAACAACTATTTGACAATGATGGACCCCTTCCAAAAGAAGTATGGGAACTTCCTGAGCAGCGCACTGATCTTTCCCGCACTGGTGGCCGATGTCCTGTGGGTGGCACGCACACTTGTCAGCCTGGGTAAGTCAGCTCACAGTAATTAGTTACACACACTGTTATGCGTGCGCACACATAGTTGTGCAATCATGGAGTGGTACACCAGTCTCGGAACACAATGTACACTAACACCACAGCATAAAAAAGTTCATGTCTATGCAAATCTCTCTTGCCAACAAATCGTTCATAAACTACAGCTTCATAAGCCAACACTTTGGAAAACAGAAAACTATCAAATTCTTGATACTTCTGCCACCTTAACCTGACATTGCATTCAGCTTTAGCTGATAAAAATGTACAAACATGAAGTGTATACAGCATTTAACAAACACTGGTGTAAAAAGCTGCGTGAAAATATCCATAAAAAAGTCAGAAGACATGAAATCTCAATTTAGCAACTGTCTGTCTAGCTTTGTAATAAAGGAGAGTTTCATGAGTTAAAAAATGGAATGGGTTGAGGGGAAGCAGCACGTGTACTACCTCGTGGGGAAACTTATCATGTCTACAGCCAACCAGATCTAACTACTTCAGTAGGTGTGGGGTTATACGTTACATAGATCATAAGGAGGCTGGTCCTGGAGGAGTAAAATTAGCACCTCTATCCTCTTATTTATTGGATGTGAAATCTGGACTCACTCCAGCCGAGCTACTTGAGAAAGAATTGTATTATGTCATTAGCTTTGGCCTTTTCTTCTGCAATGATAAAACATATAGTTTGATAATGCAGTGAAGTATTTAACTTTAGTGAAAACAGGCTCAATAAAAGGTTTGTGGTTATGATACAAAATCGTAGAATTTCTTAAGTGCGATAGCATTCACCATATCAGTCATCAGCTAGCTATTATCCCCTGTCTCTAGCCATCATAAGGAATTGCTGGTGGTCTTTCACAGTTTGTTTCTTGGATTATTCAAAATTATCTGGAAGCATTAAAACATAGACAAGCAACTCACAGATCTATAAAATAATAATTAGCAAGGTGGCCACAGATGATAAAGCCTGCCAGTGAGAGTAACTTCAAAAGAAAATGGGAGTGGGGAGTGAGCGAGGGCCACCTGTTTCAAAAATATATTTCTGGTAGTTAATCTTCCATTTCTCTTCTTCTTATGGGAGCCGCTGTGTAAAGCTTCATGCAGCGCAGTAAACAGCCGCAGTTTACCGAACAGTCAATTAATTTGAATTAACTTGATAAACGAAGAAAACCAAACCATGCTGGGCTGGCATTTTTAGCACTAACCTGTAAGAAGAAAAGCCTATAAAACAGTGAACAAAAAACACACACAAACACATGCTCTAGATGCTTATTCTCTCTCTCGGTCAACGAGAATAATTTATTAATGCAGTGGATTACAATGAACATTACTGTGGATTATTTTTGTAGTGGGACTGTTTGGAATTTGTTCAAATGACGAGATTTAAGTGGCTCCTTCTAATCTCATCCTCTTTATCCTCCATGAACTAATGTATTTAACACTGTTGTTAAACTGTTTCTGTAATGATTGAAGTGGTTGCGTGGATGCGTGTTCTTGTGTTGTGATTGCAGTTGCAAGTGTGGATGTTTGTGTGCGTGCGCGTTTGTGTACATAATGTTTTTTCGTTTATGTCTTTAACGCTGTTTTCTTTTCCAGTGTAATTTGAAAAAGGGGTTAAACATCGAGCAGCCTGTTGATTGTGAAAGGTGATCAATTATTCAGATTAGATCTATGTGTCATTATTAAAAACGCCTTTCCATTGTTTGTACCAAGACTCTGACTGGTTCAAAGGGGATCAGTGTTACATGCAGAATTATTTGCAATTCTGCATGCATGAGTTTTACACACAAGGGAGGGAATCAGTGAGATGCATTGATAGTGTCTGAGTCAGTGTGCACTCCACAGAAGGACTGGTAGGCAGGCAGGAATGTTCCTGGGACGTTTTTATCCAAACCTATTAAACCAATTTAGAATCAGGGGAACCCATGCTCCTCAGCAAAACCGTTGTTGTCTTGGGACCATTACACATACACGCCTGAGGTGTGCTTTGCATCATGAGTGTGCGCACACACACACACACACATACATAAACTCATGGCACTCCAGAGTGCGTTGAGCATTTGACCCACAAGGGTGTTGTTGCCGGGAGATTGTTTATGTGTGTATGTGTTGCATAAGCTGAGCTTTAACGGCCTGCTTGAGTGGGAGTGTGGTGGTTCAATGCCAGAAAGGAATTAACTTGAAATACACACCTTCCATGTTATTTCAGCGAGCCATATAGTATGAACATGGTCAAATTTCTGCCCGTAAGGGATGGGAACACAACAAAAGTTCCAATTTGAGTGTTTGTTTGTGTGTGTGCATGCACACACATGCATGAGTTTTCAAAGTGGAACGAGATGCTAAAAACAACACAGTGGTTATTCGGGTGGCTCTTTGCCTCTGTCCATTCCTGGTGTCCCAGTCCCAGAGGCCCCTGAATTACATTCCCCTTTTCCTCTTTCTAATAATAACACAGAGGGGAACAGCAGAGCTCAGCAGTGAACAAATAAGAGATACCTGAAAAGCAGGTGTGTTTAGCACAAGATTAATTATAAGATGCAACAACACCTACAGACTGTTCTTGTGTACAGGGTTAGAGGGGTCCAGCAGTCTGAGTCCACTGGAACCTTTTAGTGCAGCTAGCTGAGATGGATTTCACTAAATACACGACACACAACAAACTACAACACTACATAAAACACAAAACATCTAAACAGAATAAGGTGTACTAACTTGCCTTGGTGTCACTATAGGTTTTTATTATGTAAAGCTAATACTGTCATTGTGGTCAGCTATAGACATGCTGCTTCACAGTATCCCAAGATGCATTTCAGCACTAAGTGTGAACAGGAGGTAAATAAGTGTAATAATAATCTTTTAAGTATAATGAAATGGTGTTACATGCAAAATCTAGTTTCGATAACAAGATTAAGGAGATGGAATATGTGTATATATATATATATATTTATATGAGAAAATTTTCAGGCCAGCACATCAGATTTCAAGAATGCCAAGGACATGGGGTGACAGGTCCAACTGAAATCATACATCATCAAGATGATGCAATGCTAGTGGGGAAGAGAGTAAGTTGTGACGGGGTGGCTTTAGGGGGTGGTGGGGTCCGTAGTGTGTTGACACTGGTCAGCAGTGGCAATCGATGGTGCCGATCTGACACTTCTCTGTTTAAGGGCATTGTTGTGGTGTGGCTGCAGGCTGCGGCTGGGGGGACCCTGGCAATGTGGCAGAAGAGACGGTGAAGGTAGTGACGCTTTGCTTGCCTTGTTTGAGTAACAAGATGTTTTTATTTATTTTTATTTTTTTTTTTTATTTACTCATACATACAGCTTTTCCCCCCATTTTTACACATTTATTTCTCCTTGTGAAGACACTTTCCTCACCTTCATCTTGTTTCTTTTACTGATTTTACAAAACAATTTTAATGGTTTTAATTCACCTAGATGGTGAAAAAAGAATCATTTGGAGTCACAATCAATAGGCTGCTTCTGTTATACGTTTCTCTAGGGTTCTGTTTGTTCTCATTTTATCATCATTTTTATGTTGACTTGTTGCTTTATCAAAACAATTTGATGCTTTTTAAACTTTTAAACCAATGCTACCCATGTTTAAGTGTAACTTAATTCTTGACTCAAAAGACTAAAGATGTAATGTTATGCTCTTTGTTGGTCTAAATGTGTAATTTGTTTGTCAAGTGTTCAATGAAAATGACTGCTTTAAGGCATATGACCAGTCATTGCCTAGCCTTATTAATTCTTAAGTATCTTCAGTACATAAGAATGAATGCATGTATATGTGTGTGACTGTGTGAGAGAGAAACAAATTAAAATCAAAAGTGAGACCAAGAACTTATGTAGAGCAGTTAAAATATTACACTAAGCAGTTGCATGTTATCTGTTGCTACCCTTTTGTGTACAATAGAAAACTCACAGGTCTCTTTCCATCTGTCAGTCCTCTGAGTCTCACTGCTCTGCTGTTTACTTCCAGGTGGAACTATGAGTGTCATCCTGGATCTGTCCTACGTCTATTCCATTATAATCTCCTCAGTGGTGGCCATCATCTACACACTGCTGGGGGGGCTTTACTCTGTGGCCTATACAGATGTGATCCAGCTAATCCTCATCTTTGTCAGTCTGGTGCGTGACTTCTGTTGGATCTCATTTACACAGGAGCTATTTATGAAGCGATTTAACAAAGGAAATCATTGAATAATGTGCCCTATCAGATTTAAGTCACTCAAACTACATAAAAGAGACAATTAGATGAATGACTCTGGATCACATTTGGTCCTGATCATGAGGCATTGGCATTACTCCCTACCTCCCTGTGTCCTCAGGACTGTTTGTTCTTTAACTCAGTAAAAAAGATATTTATTATTTATTTTATTTTATTAAGTCATGAAACCAATGCCATTTTCCAGATATCAAGCTCATTAGCTTGTTTGATACTTGGATATGAAGTTCACATGACCTATTCAGAAGCTGTGTTTGTACAGTTGACCCTTGGATAAGTCAACAAGCATCTTCTTTTGGACTGTGGCGTTGCCTTTGTAGCTCTGTAGAGATAACTTCCTGTTTGTTTGTGTTACATAGCTGATGGTGGTGACAATCTCCCAATGATTACAAATGATGACTGGGCGGGAGCTTCCAATTGGGTCGCACAACCTTCAGCAGAATACTTCTTTATGATAGTGGCTTAAAAATCAAATTTTAATTCCATGAACATTAGCCTGCTGATAGATAATATGGGACTTGAAATTGAAACTACTGATAAATAGTGAGAGTTTATTCAACTGCTGTTACTAATCCTTGTGGACCAGCTCAACTTTTCAGTGTTTAGCTGAAAATTGGACCCATAATCAGATTAGTTGTGTCTTTGTGTTTGTGTATACAGTGGGTGTGTGTTCCCTTCCTGCTGACCAACCCTCACTCTGTGGACATCTCGTTGACGGCCTACAACCAGACCTTTCAAGCTCCCTGGGTCGGCACGGTGGAGCTCGATGAGGCCGGCAAGTGGTTTGACGACTTCATGCTGCTGGTGAGTGGCATTGCGAGACATTGTTTATGCAGCATTTACATAGCTCCCGCCGTCACAGCAGTTAAATTCAATAGACTTATTTCATTAGATGAGCGAACATCGAAACGCAGCAACAAAGTCTTCACAGAATTGTTCCTCTTGTTTTGTGTTGCTGTACCAACTGACTTCTGTTATGTGTTTTTGCCAGGCTTTAGGGGGCTTGGCCTACCAAGCGTTCTACCAAAGAATCCTGTCCGCCTCATCTTACACCCAGGCTCAAGTGACCTGCTTCGCCTCGTCAGCCTTCTGTTTGGTGCTAGGTATCCCCTCCGTGCTGGTGGGAGCTGTCGCTGCATCTACAGGTACACAATCTTAACTTACAAGCTTAGCACATGCATTAATCCCTGGGAAATAATGAGGCTTTATATATTTTACCCATGATTCCACTAAAGTAAGACAGCACCTTTCTTCTTTCTTTCACTTGGCTTGTCAAACATTAATTTCCTCTTAATTCTAAAAAAAAACAAACATTCACCTGTGCTTCTCCCCAGACTGGAACTCAACCAGCTATGGACTACCGACCCCATATGAGCGTGACCAGGCAGGCTCCATCCTCCCCATCGCCCTGCAGTATCTCACGCCTACATACATCTCTATCATCGGCATCGGCGCTGTAGCTGCTGCTGTCATGTCCTCCATGGACTCAGCCCTTTTGTCTTCTGCCTCTTTGTTCTCATCAAACATTTACAAGAACATCATCAGGAAGCAGGTGAGAAATCTGGTGAAAGCTATCTATGGGTATATGTGTTCAGTCAAATGAAGGATGCGTGGTCTAAAATTAAAATGTTTTCTTGCTCAGTAATGAAGTTCATTTGAATAGGGAGTTGTTGTTGTTGTTGTTTAACCAAATAAAATGATGTGACTTCCACTTGTGTGAGAGGCTGCAGAGAGGCTGGTAATATCATTCTGCTCAGCTAGACTTGATACCCTAAAGGAAAAGGAACTTATCTGGGGCCCTATTTTTAGACATGACAGTGATGTGGCATGACAGTATGAGAATGGCGTCACCCTCAATCTCCAACTATTACTTTTTGGTTTGGTTCATGACCACATTCCTGCAAAATTGAGGGCCATCCCTTCGAACCTTGTGTACTTTCCAAATGCAAAAGTGCGATAACAATGCTTCTGAAGAGAAAGTACTTGGAGATGGTGTCAAGAAACCAGACAGAAACCTCGAGGAGAGCATTGTCACAGGGCACTTTTCAGCTTGCTGATATATAGCTTTCAGCAGACATTCATACTGTACATTATATCCACTGAGTTATAACTGTGTGATATTTACTCTGGCAAAACAACAAACTGTTTCATTATATCAGGTGGCCTGTCATAGTACAGTCACTTACAGATATTATGTCTTTGAAAGAGGATCTTTTGGTCAAGGAGGTGACAAGACAATCCTCAGATCCTCAACAATGTGCAATATGAAGGTTTGTTTTTATTACTGTCTTTCTCCTGCAGGCGTCAGACTATGAGATGCAGTGGGTGATCCGTATTTCAGTGGTGGTGGTCGGTCTGGCTGGCACTGCCCTCACCTTCCTGGACAGCAGTGTTCTGGTTTTCTGGCTCGTGGGCGTAGACATGTCCTACACCATCATGTTCCCTCAGCTAGTCTGCATCCTGTTCTTCAAGGTGTCTAATGGCTATGGAGCCACTGTGGGTTACTTGATGGGACTCATCCTGAGGGTACTGAGTGGTGAGCCCCTCATTGGCCTGCCACCCGCCATCCAGTTCCCTGGCTGCCGGCTTGATGCAGAGGGAAGGCTGACCCAGTTCTTTCCCTTCCGCACCGCCATAATGATCATGTCACTTCTGTCCATTCTGCTTTTCTCCTATTTGGCATCCATCGTTTTCAACAAAGGATTGCTGTCTGAGAAGTGGGATGTGTTTAAGATCAAACGCAAGCAGAAACCATCAGCCCGAGCCGTCGATGACAAGAGGACCAACGCTGATAACGAAGAAGCCTCTGCAGCCAAGCAGCTACTCGAGACAAGCAGCTGCTAAGGACGCTTGCAAAGAGGGAGAGAAGACGGGCGCTGGCTGGAGGCAGATATTTCTTTTTCTGCCTAGTAAGAGTTAACAGAGGGGGAACAACAACAACAGCAGAGATGGCACAATAGATGAGGATTTTGTACAGCATCATAGTAAATTTTTTGTGGTGATAACTCTTAGGTCAGGTAGGTGTGATCTGGGCTCTCTTTTACCCAACATCATCAGTTGTCTCATGCTCCTCTGCAGAGAATGCAGTTATATTAGCCAGCATAGCATATCCTAAAATGATTTCCTATATGGGTGCCCAGAATAAATGCAGTGGTGCATTATATTTATAAATAGTCATACATCACTGTATTATAAGCAGTCCACAGAAAGATCCCAGAGGCTAGTTTGACCGTCAGGCCATTCAAATTTATTTGTTTTTTCCTTTTCTTTTTCTTTTTTCTTTTTAAAAAGAAGGACTTGTAAATTTACGCACTTAACAGATCACATACAAACATTTTTATGACAATTTTGACAAAGACACCATCCAACAGAGAGGACTGCTGCTTTTCTGACAGACTGTAGACCCGACTGGTCCTGAAGACCACCGCACTGTGGCAACACTTTATTGCAAATAGACACTCGCAGAAGAAACTAACGTGATATCAAAGGATGATCAGTCCAGCACAATGACGATAAAGGTTTACAATCCACAAAAATAAAATAGTGTGTTTTTCAGATTTTTGTTTTGTGAGAACGAGCATATCAGACTATTTTATATACTCTCAGAAAACAGCAATGTACCAAGACCTGCCTTATCCTTTACTCAAAGATACAGCAGTGTTAATCAAATGGGTCTCGCTTCCCTCTCAGTGTGAACTGCACTGCACTTGATTTGACAAGCAAGCATTTGACATGGCAGTCAACCCCCCCACCTTTTTTTAAGCAGACAAAGACGTGCGGCCTGCAGAACAAAGAATGAAGAATGAGCACAGTGTTTATTTGAATGTGATCTTCTTCTCCTTTCTACTGGAGATCTGTTCCCTTAAGCTGCAGCAGCAGTGATAACAGTACCACAGTAAAATCTGAATGACAGAGCAAACATCAGCATCAAACTTCTGTGAACATGCCTAATATGTGAAGACTTACCGAAATTAAACATTCACCTCCATCTCCTAAGTCCTACTCAGCCGCCGTCAAGATTATTATTTTATTATTATTTTTTTTTTATCTACACTGTGACTTTTTTTGCCACCACCCAGGTACTGATGACTATAGTTCTCCACCCTGTCACGCTGCTCTGAGTGGGGCTCTGAGTGGGGTTGCACGCAAATGTTGGCTTTGTTGTGCAAGAGATGATAAAAATCATGAATGGCAACCAAAAAACACTTGGACGGAGGTGATGTGAACACTATTTCAGGATTTTTAAACGCTCAGTATTTTCATGATTATTTCATTTTATCCCTTTCGCTACCCTTTTTTTTTTTAATAACAGCAGGGAGAGACAGAACTGAAGAACACACTCTCCCAGCATGTCAAAGTTACCCTCAGCTGCATTTAACTCACGTGATGGATAACTGAATGTAGCAGTTCGCTACAACTGCACCAAAAGAAAAAGAGCACCAGACATCTCCCTTGTTTTCTTTCCTCCTCCTCACCCATTCCTCACCCTTGCTTTTCCTCACCATCCACCAATGTAAGCCTTTCATTTTGTTTGTGGTTTTGTACTGTAAAGTTGTTGTTTTTTTCTTATATATTTTATGCAAAGCTTTAGTTTACAGTGGGATCATTTTTTCCTCTATGTGATGAAAAAGTTTGCAGCTAAGTTTCTGAATTTACATTTTCAAACCAGTACACATTTTACTGCTTAATTATCAGATCTGATCAAAGAAAAGACTCTTCAATTTACCCTTGTGGGTTTATTATATATGTTTTGTTTTATTGAGCCTTTTGTTGTGCAAAGAAATTCCTACTAATGAGTAACAGTCAAAAAGCCTTCATATCATACTGTTGCCTTTTAATATCACTGGAAACTGGTTTCACTCAACTGTCATATTGGCTGCACGTTGTAAAATGGGTGTATACTCTAGTCACTGTTAAAATACCTCATGGAGTGGTAATGTTGGCTTTAGTTATTCAAAATTTTAATCTTTGATTCAGATTTCTATCCTAAGAAATAGTGTATGAATGTCATTTTCCAAAGCCTGATCACACAAAACCAAAATGTGTCTCAAAACAGGATCCATGCAGGACACAATGCATCTATCTTTTTATATGTATGATTGTGATTTCTACCTGTATTATACTCTTGTACAGTCTGATCATGATTTGTAAATGTACACTTTATTTTTTACCAGTTATTTGCTATGCATTGAATAGAAGAAAAATGTATTATCTCAAGTTAGCAACATTTAAAGTCAAATAAATTCAACTTACATTTTGCTGAACATTCAGTGTGTCTTCACCTCAGCATTTTTAAATTAATTTGTCACACACATAACATGCCTACGAGTGAAAGTAAAAGTCAAATGGAATGAGCACTCCTCCCCAAAAAAACACTCAGTTGTCAGCAAGCAGTCTTCAACACAGTGAAAGATAATAAGGCCTTGTTAATAAAACACAAGTATATTTTCGTTCATCTATTACTTTTTCTTTCTTTTTTTTTTAGGAGAAATGATTTATTTTCCAAGTTTGGTTCAGTCAAAAAACATCTGTGAAATTGCTGGACAGCTGTTAGTTTTACAATATAAGTAGGTAAAGAATTCTACATTGTATTTCCACCTAATTTGTGTTTGGTTTTTTTTATTATTATGCATGTTGAATGTCAATAACTGTGTTTGTATACTGAACTTTCATGAAGGCTGTTTTCTCTTACCACTTGGTAAGGTCCTACTTTGTAATCGATTAATGTCAATCCCCATGGGGTGATGCTCTCTCAGAATAAAAGCTGAAACTAAATGTGTGAGTTGTGTGTGTCAGTCATAAGCAGGAAATGTTTTCCTGTCATTCAACTACCTGGGCAAGATACCTGACCCCCACACACACATGCTGTTCCATCAATGAGTGTATGTGTGTGTGTTTGTGTCTGTGGTAAAATCCTGTGGCCCTTCAGAAACATTAGGTTTTTCAGCCATTAACATTGTGTGCTT
The DNA here is from genome assembly GCF_900963305.1 of Echeneis naucrates. Taxonomy (NCBI): domain Eukaryota; kingdom Metazoa; phylum Chordata; class Actinopteri; order Carangiformes; family Echeneidae; genus Echeneis; species Echeneis naucrates. Next base: position 8,697,253 of record NC_042511.1, read on the forward strand.
TCTGGTTCCCATGAACACAATATTTTAGTATTTGCCACAAATGTTCTGTTGGACTCAAAGATTATATGATTATATTTAGGTGACTGATGGTTAACTGTAGCTAAACAAACCGCGTTTTTTTTTTTTTTTTTTCCGAACTCAAGGATTAAGACACACAACACCATGTAAAAACAGTCTTAATTATGAAAGGATGTTTCTCTCTGGAATATTTCACAATAATTCATTCATATTCAACCATTTATCAGCTCACACTGGGTGAAGGCGGGGTCACCCTGGACAGGTCACCAGTCCATCACAGGGCCAACACACAGAGACAGACAGAGACCAACAACCACTCACACCCAGACCTACGGACAGTTTAGAGTCACCAGTTAACCCAAACATGTCTTTGGATGGTGGGAGGAAACCGGAGCACGCAGAGGAAACCCACACAGGGACAGGGAGAACATGCAAACTCCACACAGGCCTGGGAACCGAACCTGCAACCTTCTTATTGGGGAGCTACAACGCTAACCACTATGCTGCCATGCTGCACCTTCTTTCACCATAATACAGTAATTCATTTTTCCATCTGCTTTAATAGAATTATGAAGTCTTCACTTGAAGACTGATGATTCCAGGCAGAGTGCAACCTGACTGGTCGGTTGGTGTGCACACCATTAATGTAGCAGGCTCAGCTTTAACTGCTTGCGTGGTTTTATGCTTTGGCCTCCTGTTCAGGTCGGCCATTCAGGCAGAATGGAAACAGAGGAAGATATGACACAACCATTTTCTTTACAAGATAAGATAATAAGGAGAACATGCTAGATATTATAGCTGATCAGGTTCAGCATGTAATCAAGGTTGTTGTGGAGATGTTGGCATGCTGATAGTGGCTTTTGAAGCTTTGCCAAAGTACAGCATCACAAAGCTGTAGGCTCAGTATAAATGCACCACCAGCACTGCAACACGTGAGGGGGAGGAGTTTTTTCCTTTTCACTGCAGACCCCTGGACAGTAGTGGCTCCTACAGCAGCTCCTATGTTTTATTTTACTGCTATTTTGAGAGATGAATTTTGCTTTGCTTTGCAGCCTGTATATAAATATAACCTGTGGTGCACAGCAAATCCTCACTCCGATGGACCAAGGCAAAGCTTTCATCTGTGGCCTCCTTAATTTAGCAACACCTCCGCCCATAAGGAAAACTGGGTATAGATGCCCCCTCCCTCTCAATTGGCGCTTTTGTTTACTTCTGCAAACTCACAGGGAAGTCAACAGTCGGTGCCTCAGTGTTGTAATGCTTGAAGGGAGGAAGAGTTTAAGTTAAAATTCCTGACTGTATTTCTCCATCTAGGAATCTGTTTATTTTTTGTGCTCTCGCTGAGCCTGACATCATGATACGATAAAGCAGCTGGTTACTTTATCTTTTGCTCTTTTGGCTTTGTATAGCTTCAACGTAGAGGATTGAAGGTGTTAAGTAAAATGCTTGACAGATTTTGCTTCTTTTGAACTGACCTAATTAGTATATTCTGCAGTGTCCTTGAAAAACAAATCTAAGAGTGCATTGAGTTGTTCTCTCCTGGACAGTCCTGGTTCAGGTTTGAATAGAGCTTTAAAAGGTCAGGGCTGGGCTTTGCATGACAATTCCAACCATGGGTCTTTAGCAAGTTATATGGTTAAATAAATGTGTATTAGAGTGTGTGCTCATAATGTCGATCAATAATCTAACAGCCATAAAGTATTTTCTAGCTGAATGGAATTTAACTAACCAGACATGTATACATATTGCATTAGTGTGCACGTTTGGCCATCATTAATCACAATTTTATTATGGCGCTATTTTTATTTTTCCTTCGGCAGAGCTCAGACAACATCCTCTTTATGGACTCCACAGAAACACAAAAAGGTTATGATTAGGTTCATTCCTCTCTCCTCTACTTTTCTATGACTCCTTCATCCTCTCTTGTCCTCTTATCTGGAAACTGTTTCTCCAATCTCTTAAGGATCCTGTCCTGATAATATTTTGTTGCTCTTGTTAACTTGTCTCAGCAGCTGGTCTGACATGTCAGCCACCCTGGTCATTTGAGAACTGGCATCCCGGTCTTCAGACCAGGGTCAGGATTTCTTCCGAGAAAGGAAAGAAACACACCAATGCCCCCTTGAAACCTTGCCATATCAGTCCTTCTGATTACCCACAATTAACCACATCGCCCCATTTCTGAACTGCTGTGATATTTGCTCACAGACGATATGTGCATTCATTTGACGAGTTATAACCTCATCAGTCAGTCATGCTTGAAATAAAATTTGAATCTCCACAAGAGGAGTTTAGCGAGTTCCCATCTACTTACAAAAAAAAATAGAATTTTCTAAATTCTATTTTTTATTCATGCTCAACATTTACACAGGCATGCATACACACATGCATGTACATACACACACATACATACACACACACGTGTACATATATACCATACACACAGCATGTGACTCTTATGTAACAGTTTTTGCTTAGAACAGATGATCTAAAATGATGATCTATGATCTATCATTTTGCATAAATCATACATATAATTTCCCTTTTTCACTGGTCATATAGGTTTATACTCAAACAATGAAAGTGCATATTTCAGTTGGAGGAACACAATAAACAGACTTTTAAGACTGTATTTAATGTCCTTAATGTCTCTCTGGAATGATGAAGCAGACAGCAAAGGAAGTATTGCTTTTTTCTCTTTTACCACTTTTATTGACTTTGGTGCGTACCCTTATACAATACTGTCAGCTAAACACACAGGAACTATCAGAAATGATCAGATGCTGGTCTTTAAATTCCTCAAAGCACGGCATGTGAAATACAAGCTGCTGTGGCTGTAATAGTCACACTGATTATACAGTAAGTGGCTAAATAATGAGTGTGATCCCTCACAGTATCCCTGTGTGTCACACAATACACTAAGTGTGTAACTGTGGCTTTGTGTGTGGGACTACTGATGGCAGTGATGAGAGTTGGTGTGCATTGGTCTGTGCTTTTTCCAGTACTTTTCCACTGTCGGAGCTAATGTGTGTGCATGTGTTTGTGCTCGTGCTTTGTGATCCTCTGTGAAGAAAATACAGCAGGACTTGCTTCTTATCAGCCAACCAAGAAGAAAAGAACAGACTCTTGATGTAGGGCTGGAGAGGATTACACAGTCACACAGCAATTTATGATCACAAATTAGGTGGTATTACACAACAATTAATAATATTAATTACCATTGCTAAATATTCCCACTGAAGATGTACTTGATTGTGTTCACAGTAAATGTGAGGCTGACTTTGAAACGACCAGGGCAACTCTGAACTTGTGTGCAGGCTAGAGCTCTGATTCATCATAGATAATTCACATGACACACTGGCTTGTCATGCACTGCATGATAAATATGCAGACTTAATCGTGGCTGAGTACAGGGTCAGTATCGCACAGCTCAAAGCTTTACAGGCCACTGGAGTATACCTGTTGCACCTGTGACACAGGACAGATCTTCTTACAAAGGGCTTAAAAGATTGTATTATTTTGAATGTTTGTTGTGCCACCTTTAAGCAAATATGACGCCCCAGTTGTTAAGACAAAAGACTACTGTAGCTATAAAAAAACTTCAACACCACTCCTCTGTTATACAACACATATTTGAATGTGCGTGTGTGTGTGTGTGTGTACGACAATACCTATATCATAACATTCTGAATAGCTCTCTTTAAATACATCAGCGTAATTATTGCAATGTGAAATTTTGTACAAAGATTTATGACACATGAAACTGCTAGTTACAAGGTGAGCCTTGAATTCCATAACATCGTAAAGCTTTCTTCATTTCTCCCAAATAACAAAAGCATACAACTAATGTGCATGTAAAATCTGTCTTTGTCAAACAAGTCAATATTTGCATGTTAGTGTAAGTGGAAAATATGCAGCAAGATTTGTACACAGTGAGGCTTGACAACTGAGACTCACACATTATCTTTCAAATCACAGCACTACATGTATGAAATTCCAATCTTTTCTCTTGTGCTGTGTGCGATCACGTCACACCATGACAGAATAACATCTCCACACAACTACTTTACTGGCCAAACTTTTAATGCCAGCAGGCATTTGGTAAAGGGTGATATTCACATACAGATGCTGGTTCATGTCAGCTGTCATTGAGTGCATTTCACAGCCGCATCTGAGTTGCTCCTCGTGCTCTTCAGATACTTAGAAATCCTCAAAGTGCATTGTCCTCAGAGAAATGCAGTCTGTGTTCAGAAAACTACCCTTGAAACAAGCCACTAGGATGGGAGGTTGGTGTCATAACCAAGCAGTCATCACCCCTGGCACAGACCACCTGGACAAACCATCTAACCTTGGAGGATTTGGTTTCACCAAATGCTTTCCTGATAACCGCTTTATTTTTATTTTATCTCTATTCAGGACCTCAGTTAGTGTTTTATTTTGGCATCTCCAATTGATTTATTGATCTTATAGTTATTTTAACACTACTCTTCTGCTGATCCATGATTTACCTTGATGCTGTGTGTGGACTTCAAACTTTGAACATTCAGTTGAAGGATAATGGTGCTGCTGTCAGAGCACCAAAAGATGAGAAGTTGTTGGACATATTTGTCTTCATACTGCACAGCACATATAAAAGCATATTTCATATGGTCAGGCTACTAGTCTTGCGGCTGCCCAATCACCCACCTCTCTCATGTCCCCGATGGTCTCAGGTTCTAGAGCCATACACGCTCCCCTAGCTGGCTTTGACCCACACTGGCACTGCACCGGTTTGCATGGAGGGTTGAGCAGCTGAGGAGAGTGAGGCGTACTGGGCTCTGCCACTCTGCCACTGCATCGGACACCACTGACAGTCACCATAAGACCATAATAGGGGTCAGAACCAGAAGCAGACCAAAGGCTCTGGTGTTTTGCTCCACACCAACCCTGTATGTATGAGCATACAGATCATTTATGCAACAGTACTTACACAACTTAAAACTACACTGAGTTAGTGCAGTGTTATCAACAGCTACAGACATCCATGATAACTCCAGGTTTTTTTAGTGGTCATGAATTTGTGTACTGATGTTTTTTGGAAAGCACTTTTAACCTTTGTTGACAATGACAATGACAATAACCTGTTTCTGATTGTGACCCCCTGCTTTACTGTCTAGTTCCTTTTAAATGGGACCGTAACTCCAAAAAGAACATCATGTTGTATTGAAAAAAACTTTAAACTAGAGACTGAGATCATTAACTCATTGGGAAATACTTACACTAAAGTAACAAATTAAATGCAATGTAAGGAGATTTTCCCATTGACTTCCTTAGAACCGGTAGAGTCACCATGTAATGGGCAAAGTTAAAGGCACTTCTGCATTGACTTCCTGGCTTGTGAATACAGTGCATATGAATAGATATGTGCATACATTTTCATGTGTGATAGTCTGGACAGAGCCTGATTTTAATGCAGAACATCGTCCCCACCTGCCTCAAGACCACAACCATCCAAGAAGAGCCCACCCACCTGCCTGAATGACTAACGGCCAATGGTACTCACTCCAATCATTATGAAATGGTGTTGGCCCACATTCATAGCAGCACATCGGACGCCTCTCGGACCAACAGGGCCTCCTCAGACGCCATCACTGCTGCCCTTCACTACTCCCTCTCCCACCTGGAAAATAAGGAGTCCTACATCAGAATATTTTTTATTGACTACAGCTGTCCACTCTTTGGTCTGCACCCCACCCTCTGTGACTGGCTCCTAGACTTTCTGACTGGCAGGCCCCAGTTTGTCAAGATTGGCAATAGGACTTCAGCCAGCATTGCCACAAACATTGGCACCCCACAGGGATGTGTCCTCAGCCCCATCCTCTACACCCTGTTCACCCACAGCTGTGTCGCCTCAACAAGGACAAATCATCCTGAAGTTCACAGACGACAAAGCAGTGATAGGATGCATCCCTGACGAGGACAAAGCGGCCTACAGGAAGGAGGTGGACAGTCTGGTGTCATGGTGTAGGTATAACAACCTCACCTTCAACACGGACAAGACGAAGGAGATAATAGTGGGCATGAGGAAGGAGAGGAGACCTCATCAGCCACTGTTCATCTTGAAGCTTGAAGTAGAGGGTGAGCAGCTTTGCCAGGGCGTTCACATCACTGAGGACTTCACCTTGACACTGAACACCACACAGCTGGTCAAGAAGGCCCAACAGCAGCTGTGTTTAGGCATGTCGCCTAAGATTGATGATTGGGCAGACACATTGACCAGCTGCATCAGTGTGTGGTGCGGCAGCACTACTGCCATGGACCGCAGACGCCTGCAGAGATCAGTGAGGACTGCTGAAAGGATCAGCAGGTCTCCGCTGCCTTCTCTGCAGAGCATCTGCCACCATCCTCAAGGACCCCACCCACCTCCAGCACAAACTGTTCACACTTCTGCCCTCAGGCCAGAGGTACAGAAGTGTGAAATGTAGGACCAGCAGACTAAAGAACTCTTTTTTCCCACTGCCATCAGATTCCTAAACAAGAGTTAATAATTGCATCAACTACCTCATATGACAGGCAACTGTCATATGAGGTAGTCGACATTATGGCACACTTCATGCCATAATGTACACAAACTGCTTCATTTTGCACACTGAATTTTTTTTTGTATTATATTTCTATTGCTGTTTTTGAGATTGTTGACTGTTTTATTCTTTTTTTTTTTTTTAGTTTTTATTGGATTTATCTATTTTCTATATATGCGTGCATTCATTGTGGAGAGCAAAAAAGAATTTCATTGTACAGGGAAATGTGTTTCTTTACTGTACATATGACAACTTTGAATCTTGAATCTTTGTGTCTTCAAGAATCTACAGTGTCTTCAAGAATCTACAGTGGGTACGGAAAGTATTCAGAGCCCATTAAGTTTTTCACTCTTTGTTACATTGCTGCCATTTGCTGCTGTGATATTGTGATATTTCACTTTTTGTTCTTTAGTAAATTTGCAAATATGTCCACATCAATGATTTTAGCAAATGGCTGCAATGTAACAAAGTGAAAAATTTAAGGGGGTCTGAATACTTTCTGTACCCACTGTACATCCAAGTTCAGTTTCTATTTAACTCCAGATCATAAACTAGAATTCATCACATATCAAATTATTTCCCTTAAATTTGGCTCTTAAACTAATCAAACTACCACCAACAAAATTACTGCAATATCAATATTCATGTGCTGTTGTTAGTTGGTGCATGCCCCTTCTGATGTGTAAAAGCAGAGTTCACCAACAAATGGAAATATAATGTCTATTTGTGCTTTGTGAGGTAGTTACACACATGTAGAGTGACTGCTGCATCTTGCACAAACCATGGGAACCTACAACAATCTGAGTCAGCATTTACACATTAGTTTCAACTTGGTATTTTTTATTTATTTTCTTTTTGTTTATTTTATTTTTTTTGGAGAAACATACAAAATAGCTTCAACACAACCATATGTTTACAGCAAGACAGACAGATATGTACAGTTTGACTTACCCCTGTTACTCTCCCTTCCATTTTGTAATATGTAAAATATAACATGAACATTCGAACAATGGATGTCACACTTCCTTTGCAATATTTGTAAATCAACATACTGGTACTTCAAGTCATACAACAGAAGTACTTCTAGCAGTTCAGGTCTCCGTGCTCCTATGTATCCTGTCCACTTGGAGCCCCATTTGGAGCCTTAGAGCAAATGTCAGTTTCTCCATAGTATAGATTTCTTGAACACTTCCTTGTTATAGCCTTCTTCGCTCCAATCAGTAACATCTTTAGATATTTATTTGCTATCGCTTGCGTATGTAATGCCATGGTACCAAAATACATTGTGCTGACATTGTGCAAATTGTACAGCAATTTGAAATATTACAACTTGTTCCACTTCCTAGGTGTCTCAGGTGTCTTAAAAAAAAAATCTCATGAGGTTTTTCAATCCAAATTCGCGCCAGCTGTGTGAATTTGTTGTTTTCCACTGTAGTTTACAAATATCTTCCCATTCTTCCTCGGATATGGTCAGCTCTCCCTCCCTTTCCCATCTACATTTAATATGTAGAGTGCTGGATTTTGAGGAGTCTTGGAAACTTTTGTATAATCTAGATATCAATTTCTTTCCACGCCCAGATTTGTAAATTGAAACAAAGATCTTCAGAATATCACTAGTCAAATCCCCTGTCAAAATTGTCTTTACTCGATTCCTTACTTGAAGATATCTGAAAAAATCTTGCCTCTCCAAACCATATTCCTTTTTGAGATTGTCAAAACTTTTCACAGACCCATAATGTATGAAGCAGCAATAAGCCGTAAGGCCTCTTTCCATCCATATTTTAAATCTACTATCTGTCCTATTTGGGATAAAAGCCACATCATATGTTCAGTGTTGTTTTCATCCAGGGGTTATTTTTTATTTGTAAGACTATTCTGAAGTTTTGCTGTCTGCCATTACGGCCTTAATAGGTGGACCAACAGCTCCTCCCTGTTCTTCTCCTAGTCTATTTTATTTACTACCAAAGGGTTCTCATCTGAGCCGTACAATAGTAGTCTGTCAAGTCTGGCACAACCATTCCTCCTTTGCCTTTTGGCAATTGCATTACTTTAAGTTTTATCCTGGGATTTTTTCCCACCCAGATATATCTAGAAATTAGTTTCTGCCATTCAACAAACCGTCCATCACTTCTTTTAATTGGTTTAGAGAAATATAGTTGGCTTCGAATAGTTTTGTAATGTCTCCCGTAAGGTTAATTCTTGTCAGTTTATTTTCATGGCTCTTTGCAAACCACTGGATAACCACGAGAAAAAGGAAATATGATTTGTTATGGGATGTATTTTATAACTAGAAAAACTAAACCATATTACCTTTAAGTCTTCATCTGAAGTGGAATCTCCAAAGAAAAGACATTAGACATACACTCATCCGTATTAATGAGTTTACAAGTTGAAGCTTGCTGGTTTTGGGTGGCATCCAATCACTTAAGCCCTTTGAAATTATGATTCAAATAGGGTGTAATTCAGAAAGGTAACATATTTAATGCATTACATTAGAGCAGTTTGCTTTTAGCTGCTAATTGGAAGTTGCTTAATGTTAGCAAAGGTCAAATATTGTGACCAAAAGATCAAATTCCAGCCTGCAACACTGGCTGTAGGGCAAGTCCATCTCCATTTTCATCACTCTCCTCATCACTTCTAGCTCCATCATTTTCATTCTGTGTGACAGCATCTGTTGGTGACACAGTAATGGTGTTTTTTACTTTGAAAATGTCCCACTTTTCAGGAAGCAGGCCATGGTTGAACATGGCCAAAGCCAGCAAGGAAAAGACTTGGATGGCTATAATGGTGCAGAGCATGGAGATTGTTCTGACTGGGGACTTTTGGATGAAGACGCCATCTACCAGTATGCAACCAGGAAGACAGAGAACAACAGGAAGACCGACAGCTCTCTCTCCCAATGAAATGCGTACAGTCAGGCCTATGATGTAACCCATCAAGGCACCGTAACCATTTGTCACTTTAGAGAAGAGCACAGAGACCAGGTGGGGGAATATCAAAGTGTAGGAAACATCAGCTCCGAGAATCCAGAGGACCAGGGTGCTGTTTGTGAAGAATGTTATGGATGTCCCAACCACACCCACCACTGCCACCGTGACCCGAATCACCCACTGCATTTCATAGTCTGAAGCCTGAGGGCACGGAGGAAAGCATGAGCAAAAGAGATGAAAAGAGAGGAAATTATTTTAAATCATTCGTCATTCATGTTTGTCGCACTACATTGCGTGGTCTTTACCTGTTGACGCAGGATGTTCTTGTAGATGTTTGAGGAGAAAACTGAAGCAGCAGACAAGAGGGCAGAGTCGGTGGAGGACATGACAGCAGCAGCCACAGCTCCGATTCCAATGACTGAGATGTAAGACGGAGTGAGGTACTGTAGCGTCAGGGGAAGGACCAAGCTCTGTTCACCTCTGACATATGGAGGGGGAGACCCGTACAGTGTCCTGTTCCAGTCTACACAACAGAAAGAACTGTTACTTAACTGTGACTTAAAAAATCAAGTTATTTTAAGCTTCTGACAGGCAGAATGTAACAGACAATAGAAACAGGCCTTTATTTCTACGCCTTTCTGTTTCATATGTAGAATTGGCCACATCTGCATTTCATGTGAGGCCTTATTTTCTGCATGTTCCTCTTATTGTTTCAGATTTAAAGTCCTGTGGTGTTTCAGTGCTGCAGTAAACATGTCATCTCATTTCCCGTTGCTGGTGTTTTTGTTCTTTACATGTTTACATGTTTGTTAGATCTGTTTCTTTCTTCAGCAGTTAGTTAGCAGTTTATCCCATTTCATCCTTTCGGAGTAATGATACAAGCAGGAAAAGTAGTTCATTTTGTTATGATGGAAGTGAAGCTCAGTGAATAGTAAGCGATCCTCTGCTTCCCAAAGTCCAGTCATGGACCAGATTTATAAATTTCTTTGTCTGTATATCTAGAAGCAAATTGTAAGACGTTAACGACTGTTCAACTCAGCTCTCTGGTGGTGACTCACCAGTTAGTTAGTCAACAACATCCGAGGTGATGTGAATTTTATTTTAGAAGGTCTCAACATAACACAAAGGAATCAAAATTTGCACACATACATTCAATAATAAAAAAGGTAGAAGGACAACACAAATAGTATTTATCACAAAATGATAATATTATATATATATTATATAATATAATATTATATATATTATATATTCTGCAGTTCTAATGCTAGGTGAGCTTTAAAGGCTATAGATAATTTATATCTGTTTTTAAACTTAAACGTAGGAATTTAAACTTAACTAAAAAAAAAAAGAAAAGCCACACTGATCGAGCAGCTTTTCACAACCTAAACATTTAGTTCAGCAGAAGCTCCAAGTTAATAGCCACTCTAATGAAAGAATGGAGTAATTTTATTTGTTTTGAATTATTCCAGTTCAGACAGGGAATGAAACTTTGAATAATGAACTGCGTTACTACTTCTGTAAATGATAAACATTCAAGAAGAAGAATTTAGCTTTGTGTTCCAGGTATCGAGTTGTGTAAAGTGTGAGTGTTATAGTATGGGCGATGTTTAACACTGGTGTCACAAGAACCTCTTGATTATAACTGAAAAAACTGTGTTTGGGCTATAAAAAGCAAGGTAATATTTTAAGTAAGTGGACAAACAATATTTTCACAGGAAGCCAAGAAAGGAGTGTTATCTGTTGTTTTTGGGTCTCCAATACACACTTATTTCTTTGGAAGACTTCTTCCAAAGAAGACTAACTTCAAGCTATAATGTACATGTCATTTCTGGCCCAACACTCGCCTGAGGAGGCTATAGTTAATTAAAATCTGTACTCAAACTTAAATGTACAAAAGCAACTGAACTAAAAAAAAAGGCCTGAAAAACAAACAACTGTAATTGGCAAAATTTACAACCACGATCTGAACATTTAGTTCTCACCCGTGGAGGCGGCAACAGCCCCAACCAACACCGGTGGGACTCCCAGTATGGCAATGACAGCAGCAGCGATATAACATGTAAACTGGGCTGTTTGTGATGAAGAGGCAGACAGCGTCCTCTGGTGGAAGCACTGAAACGAGACACTGCCGAGGGCCTGGAAAACAGAGCAGAAGGACAGGACGAAGACGAAGGAAGATGATGAGAACACACACACTGGTTTAGTGCATTTCTCCATCATACTGTACTATTAAGCTCAGGAAGACACATACTGATAATGCTCCGACAAACTGAAATCGTTTTCTCTCTGTGGTTCATTTATTCAACTATATTTGCTCCAATTCAAAGTAGTGGGTTGTCCCAGAGTGCATTGGGCAAAAGGCATCCAAACACTCGGGTTGGGTCACTGGTTGAACAGAAGGTCCACCACAGTTCTCTGTGAACTGTAGAAGGAAACCAGAGCAACCACATTCCAGTTCAATACAGACGCTGGCATTTACAGGAGTAAGGGTTTGGTATCTGAGAAACTCTGTAGTGAAAACACTGAAAAACGAGGATGTTTCTGAGTCACAAGAGGAAGCCAGTGCAAATAACCAGCAAGCAATTATCCAGGGAAAATAATAATGTCCTTGAGAAAATTTAGTTATGAAACTGCACTTTGACCCGTGTGATAAATTAGTGGAGGTGCTGAAAGAGCCGAAAGATTCAGGTCCAGTCAGTCAAAGAAGTATGCTACTGATGAATGAATATTCATCTTACCAGCATCAGGAAGTCATCAGTCCACGCCCAGACTTTGTCCTGATCCAGGGTGCCGACCCAGGGCTCTTGAAAGGTGTGATTGAAAGCAGTCTGGGCAATGTTTGTGGAAGTGGGGCTGAGCAGAAGGAAGGGGACACACAGCCACTGCAGACAGATAACAAGTTCATCAGACCGGCTCATTTTCACACCAATATGATTATTTTGTCAGATAACAGGAGAAAGAAGACTTTCAGGTGGAAACCCGCGTATTTGCAGCTAACATGTTCTTCCAAAAATTCCAAATTGATGTTATGCCTGAAATCAGACATTTAGATTTAGCATAGTTAACATTCTTTGTTTATCTTGTTTATTAACCTGTAAAATTTGAAGTCAAGATGTGTCATTGTACAAGATGCTGTAACTCACCAAACTGAGGAAGGTTAGAGAGAGCTGGATGATGTCAGTGTAGGCTACTGAATAAAGGCCTCCTAACAAAGTGTAGATGATGGCAACAACTGATGAGACCCAAGCAGAGTAAACATAGGGCAAGTCCAGTATCACACTCATTGTTGATCCTGTAGATAAAACCACAAACACAGATACACAAAATGAAATGCTTTAATAACCAGCGCTAAATGTAAATGTGTGATTTCAACTCATGTGTCCTGAAAGTTTGTGTACCTAGGCCAAGGAGTGTGCAGGACACCCACAGCACATCCACCAGCAGACAAGGCAGCACGAGAGCTCCACTCAGCACGTTGCCATACTTTATCTGAAAGGGGTCCATCATGGTGAGATACTTCATGTCCCTCATCGGCTTGACAAAGAAAAGACCCCCTGGTACAGTGGATGATGTTTAAACTATTATTTCACTACATTGTTTTTTTATTATTATTAGTTTGATATCTGGATGCATTTATAAAAACTTTTATTTATTAGCAGTGGGTGATGTCTTCTCTCTCCTCTCCCTCTTACTCTGTCTCACTTGCTCCTCTCTCTGTATATTGTCAGTATAGCAAATCTAAATGGCTGGACCTGTTCATGTTATAGTGATGGAAATTCTTCATTTGATATTAAATACATCTTGCTCATGGGAAAAAAAATGTGTGTGTTAAAACTAGTGTGCTTTACCTATTATGAATGCCACAGAGTATTGTATTGGCATAAGAGCCCATATCAGTCCCATTTTAGGCATGTACACAGCCTCAGCCAGGCCCAGGATAAATCCACCTCCAACCCATGTAGCTGCAGAAGAATTACACACACACAGAAAGATATTAGAATCAATAATTTGTTAATAAGAACAAAAAATAAATGTCCAGCCTGTTGCTTGCAGATTGAATATGATTTTATAAATCTTATGGACATGTTGTATATACTGTCAGGTTGGCTGAGATTAAAGTCTGAACTCACCAGTCATGGTGAAAATCCCAACCAGCAGGTGGATATTCCTGTCTCCAAGGAGAATCACTTCAGTCCTGTTTCCTCGACTGGTCTTCTCAGCCTGGCGGGACTTCTGGGCTGCCCACACCCCTGTCCCCAGAATAAGGATGTAGAACAACAACACCACAAGCATGCCGGGGATGTTCAGAGCCATGGTGGTCAGCAACTATGGGGCAAACTGACAGATCAGCCAAATAAACAGCAAATACTGCCACTGTATCTTTACAAAGATTGTGCAATCACAAAGGTCACTAACAGACTGGAGACCGAAAGAGTAGAAACTTAGATGACTCTAAACTTAGAAACTCTAAATGAAATGTCGTATATTGCAGAGTACAAAGAAATGTTCAGATACAATGAAAAAAAAATGCTGTTATTATAAGTCAGTCAGTCTACAGTGAATCAATCATGAATGAAACCAGGTCAATAATTTCAGCATCAGTGTAAAACATTGCTACTGCTTATTCATAAGGCTCAGAGGGGTGTTGGAGCCAATCACAGCCAACGTTCTGGAGGAGGGCAAGGTACACTCTGGACAGCTTGCCAGTCTATCGGAGGGCCAACGTGAAATATCCATTACTGTGCGACAAGTGTACGTATAGTATTTGTAGTCTTAACTTTGGCCATCTGCTGGACTGATTTGTAGGAATGGACCATTATCATACTGTATGTTATCATACCTTATCTTTCAGGGCCAAAACAACAAACGTATTAATAAATAGATAGAAAATAAAAACAGACTATAAAGCAATGAGGATTTAAAAAAAAAAAAGTCACATCACCACCATGAGCCATGACCAAAGCAGAAAACAGGCTCACTTCAGTGCTCATGTTATGCTGTCATATGTTGTGACAGCATAACATTATGTAAACAGGTAAATCAATCTAAAATCATGCAAGTCCTTGTGAAGTTACACAAAGCTGGATTGTACAACAATAGCAGATGCCTTTCTGAGGACTTGGTGATGGAGAGGCAGAGTGCTGTTGGCAGATCGCTTTGGCTGAATTTACCGTGACATGTGTGCATCCGGTCCTCTGCTGTGGAAGAACCTGTGCTTCAGTCAGACGGTCCAATGAAATCCAAAGACAACAACACTGCTGTCTTGTTTTGGTTTAAATTTTGAAAGCGCTTAATTTACAGCAGAGCAACCAGTGGGGCCGGACAGCAACCAAGAGGGGCAAGCGCTCAGGGAAACAAAATGAATAGATATATAAGAAAGGGGGGGCATCACTCATAAAGGCAGCAGATATCCGATGCTCAGGCACTCCTCTGGTGTGGTTCTCATGGTATTTGTACAGAGTGGTGCAAAATTCGCTTCACGGCCGGTTAGCTCAGTTGGTTAGAGCGTGGTGCTAATAACGCCAAGGTCGCGGGTTCGATCCCCGTACGGGCCAAGCTAGCTTTTCCTTTTTTTTTTTTTTTTTTTTTAATACGAAAATACCAGTAATGACCCCTTTTTATTACGGTCTGGTTTTCCGCTAAGATCATCCTACCCGTCGTTAACATGGACACAGTGATTGTATAGTTAATATAAGACAAACCCCTCCGCGGACCTACACACGTGTGGTTCCATGGTGTAATGGTTAGCACTCTGGACTCTGAATCCAGCGATCCGAGTTCAAATCTCGGTGGAACCTGTAGTTTTTTTTTTTTTTTTTTTTTTTGGCCATTGTGCCTTCCCAATGCTTTATATTCAACTGCGTAGTGACGCACAGCGCAATAATCACCACTAGGTAGAGCCACAATTTCAATAAATACAGGCGAAATGGTTGTTTCTTACAGGGCACTACTTCCTACTGCAAGCACTCAATGAAACGTTTGTCTTTCCAGCCACACACGCAAGTTTATTTATAATCAGCAAATAAATCACATTCTTTTTTTTCTTTTTTTTTTTTACAAATAAAACATTGGCAAAAAGTGACACAAAGAAACCAATCAAAGAACCACTGACATAGGTAAACATCAGTTTTCTCGTCTAACTATTTGACTCAAATTGTCTCCCATGGCAGACAGGAATCATTTTAAAGTCAGAGTCTATATGTGGAATTTGTAATGCAGTAAAAACAAGTGAAAACAAGACTCCATAATTCATTTTTTCTGTTTTTTCTTGGTTTTTGCTGCCACCTTCTGGTGTGAACTGGGTGGTTTGCTTCTGAAAAAGGGAAAAAAAACATGTTCTCTTCATGTATGTATGTATAGCTATATATATAGCTATATATATATAATATATATATATATAACATATATATATATAACATAACATAAAGCAATTGGTTCACTTACTTAGGAGTTTTGTCTGGTGTCTCTGGGTTAAGTATAACAACTTCCTCCTCTTCACTGTCAGATATTTCAACCACATCTCCTATAAAACAAAACAAATTCCCTATTTATTGGAAGTGGTAAGCTCGGTCCATTTTATGGACGGGGGGGCCGCTCGATTCACTGAGTGGAGTGAAGTCAGTGAACCAAATCACATGAGTCCGGTTTCCAGTAAGACCACTGACCTGGGTCAGTGAACCGATTCAGATGAATGATCTGATTCAGAACTGTGCACAAAACAAATCCTCTGACTCTCCTTGTGAATTTAGCTGCAGCCAACCAGAGGACTCTCGTAGGATCCGGGTTAATGGATACCTCGGACTCTTGATTCTTGATTCAGTACGAAGGTTTGAATCATTAACCCGGGTGATTCAGAAACTAACTGCTATTTATCTCAGATTAATTGAATCTGTTTTTTTTCTCTCATATTTTTCAACCCTCAAGGAATAATTTCGATTGTAAAAAAAAAAAAAAAAAAAAAAAAAACACTGTTAAATAAAGAATTGATGGTATATAACAAAATGTAACAATAAAATAGAGGAAAGCATTTAGCATAAGTGAAAAATGTAGAAAATATAGAAAATTTTAATCACCTGACACAAAAGCATTCAAATGTTTGAATGTTTGATAACACTTGTTTTTACTTTACTTTTTTAAATTTTGCTTCCTCAGCTTATCTTTATCGTTGATGTTTTGGCTTTTGTTTGCTTCTTAAGAGAAAATTCCATCAATGAAAATTTAACATGGAATCAAGATGCAAACTACAATAATAATAATAATTACCTCTTTTGCTATCTTCTTTATCCACTTCCATCTGTATGACCTTGTCCTCTTCATCACCACTGATGTTATTTTCTTCCTCCTCCTCCTCCATTCCCCATGTACTGTGTATGCCCTCCCCCACCTGGCCCACACCTGGGAGGGGCACCACTGGGGATGGGACCCTAAGATGTACAGTTAAGAAGCCACAGTGTATACAGTATGTCAAAGCATCAGAAAAAGGGGAGATTTAGACATTTTTTGACGCAGCTGTTACTCCTGCTCAGTTTAGGATACGTCTGAGGTGGGGTTCCTGCTTTCTGAACGACGTAACTGGCCCTTTCTGTCACACCCTCCACGTCCACTGGAGTCCCTTCCATTTTCAGAGCCGTGATTCGTTCCTGAGGAATAGACTCTGCAAAACCGCACTTGCTACCTGCCTTCCTGGAAAATTGTGAAATACAGCATTCTTATATTAATTCAACAACAAAACTTTCAAAAGTCAATACTGCAGTATAGTAAAGTGAATGAAGTAAATGTCACTCACCTGGCTTTCTTGTCATTTTCCAGGGCTTTGCTGATGAGGTCTGTGATCTCAGACACTTTGACACTGGCGATTTTACTGCATCTCATAACCTTCATATCAAATTAGTGGAAAATATGAGTTATATAGAAGATAAAGCTGCTTTTCCCAGAGTTATGGAAATGTATAAATCACTAAAATTAAGTGATAGATCTCATCATGGCTGCAACTAATATGATAGATAACAATAGAATACTGAGATTCTGGCTCCATTCACCTGGTCCCTCAGCAGCATGATACCCCCACTGGATTGGATGGAACAGATTTCTCTGTGTTTGTTCATGGCAATCATCAACAAGCCATCCATTACCCGCTCCTCCCGCTCACAGGGATCCACTAGCAGATAAGTTCTGCAGAATGAAATGGAGGTGTAGAAAGAAGAGTGGGTATGGAGAAGGTCAGTGCTCATTTCTGTTTGTCTCTTAAAATTACTCCAAAAGAATAAAAGAGCAAAGGGTAGACATTTAACACAGGAACAGAATGATGTGATATTATTCAATGTGACACATGTAAGAGAAGAAAGGAGATTTAGCCTATGTGGACAAAGGGAGTGGTGTTTAATCTTAAAGTAGCACAGCTGTGTTGTGTTTTTACTATAATATAATATAAAGCAAAAATGATGTATAAACTTTATTATTAAGTCAGATCGTTTCCTCTGGCTGCACAGAGAAAAACGTTGTGAAAGAGATTTGCTCCTAACCCCCCTTTCAAATTTAAGGGTAGTATAAATACCTAAAGGTACACTGTCTTGTTTATTACAGTGTTTAGACATTGCTGGATGCTGTCGTTTCCAAGTGATAAAGCTGTGATCCATCAATTAAAGTGATCTGAGGAAATTAAATCATAACATATATTCAGCATTGACTGTACATGGATGAGGCTTACCCTTGCTGGAAGAAGGAGAAGCTGACACTGATGGGCATGTGGTAGATACTCAGAGGAATGGGGTCTCTCTCCTCTGGACCATACTGATGGAGGGCAGAATTGAATGCAAAGTCACAATCACCACAAAGTAGCACAAAAAAAAAAAAAGCTACACATTACTCCTACCATATCAGATCTGTCCACATTGTTTGTTTTGAACATGTTTGTTTTGAAATGTAAACAAAGAGGTTATCTGTTGTAGGTCCATGTTATGTTTCACTTTTAATATCATAAGTGCAGATAAGTCAGATGGCTTTTCATTTGCATCATCAGCCATTTTGCTGTATATTCAATGCAGCAGAGTCACCACCTGCTGCGGCGGCTGGTCACTCACCACTGTGACATCATCACCCTGGATGGCGACATCGGGGCGTCTGAAGTGACACAGAGCAGTGATAGCTGCAATGCTGGCAGCATCCATCAAGTTCCCGTCATGATTCAGTGTGTGAACATCCACTCTGATCTGCCACACCTGATCACGCACATGCACACACATTCACAGACACTATCATCACATTGTTCTATTTTATCGTATATCCTCTGTGTGTAATTTTGGTGAGTGTGTGTTGTTTTTGTTTGCTTGTTTTGTCACCTTTTCTCCAGACACCACACATAGAGACTCTGTGTCAATGCACTTGGAGTTCCTCAGGCATCTCTCCAGCTGTCTGTTCAGCTTCACTGACAGCTCAGACTGTCTGGGGAGAAAGACGTCACCACAGATGATTTACACTCACTGCACCACTGTGTCTCACTCTCTCAACATAAAATCTATTAGATGTGTTAGCAGAAAAGTAAATATAAACTAGTCCATGTGCTGCCATCATTAATTTGGCTAATATTGTAATACAACTGTTGATTTAGTGGCCATGCTTTATCTCTGATCTCAATGTTGCCTCACCTGCCCTGTTCAAACACAGGCGAGGCCATGGGTGACAGCTCGATATTGAAGAACAAGATTCCCTCATTTGGTCGATTGTCTTTAGGAGCCACCAGCTCACAGGACACCTGAGCCATGACCCTGCAGATCATAGATATCATAGATAATCACAGGAAAATTCTAATTCAAGACGGAAATGGGAATGGAGGGAGCTCATTTTTAACCACAACAAAGTGCTACTCATGAACGGGTTCACCAGGCGGACACTGCAAGAGTATAAAACGATCTCGTCATAATTTCACCTTGTTTTCCCCAGATCCACAAAGCAGCATCCATAGTCGGTGCCAAACGTGATCTTTATCTTCCTGTAGTCATATGTCTGCCGCCCATCCAGGCGCTGCAGGGAAAGGACAGGACAGGTGAGTGTCAACATCTATGGACGTGGACAACAAGGCTTCTCCAGCTACATAAATGCTTCATTTCCCTCCAAACAGTGCTTTTGATGAAAGCATCAGCTGCATCATTGGACTGAAGTTGGGACATGTTAGGAGGCAGCGCACCTTTTTCTCCTCGAAAGCTTTAAGTAAGAAATCCCGCTCACAGTTGGCTAACGGTGTGTCCTTCATTCTGCGGGTTTGTGTAGATGCGGGACTATTTTAATTTAATATGATTAATATGATCACTCCTGGAAAACCACCGATCCCACTAGCATGTGGCCGCATCAATGTTTTCTGAACTCTACCCCGGAAGTGCATAGGAAATGCCACAGTAAGAGCTCGGGCAATATCATTCTTTTTCTTATCCTCTTTCCAAGGACTGTGAAAAAAACAACGTTTTTTGGCATGGTAGTGATTATTGACGTAGATCCAGATGTACCTAGGCGCTCCGTTCGCAAAGCATTTTAGCTGAATTTACTGGTGATAAGCTTTTACTTTGAAATCGGTCGCAGGGTGAGTTTCGGATGCATTGGGAAACTCATCGTAAAGTCGTAATTTGGACTTTTCCTAATACAATTTCAAATGCTTTGGTACAAGCAATCAATTGTTTAGCCATATATGTATCTATATAAATCTAAACCGCAGCTAATAATACGATATGTAGATGTAAAATGTCTTCAATATCTTCTCTACCATTTCACCTACAGTCATTGTCAACATCGCGGTTTCCCCTTTTTCGTTATGAATTACTGTTTGGGCGCCACGTGAACGCACCACTCAAGCCCGCCATCTGCTGGTAGGACTCGTGCTCATTCTTAGAGACTCTCGCGCTCTTCGGCGGCGCTCCGTTATCCCGGCCGGGCTGTCATCTCCTGACCGTGTTCAGCAGCCGCTCCCCGGGGCCTCGGCCATCCTCCTGAGCTGGATAAACGCGCAGGGGGCTTCCCGTTCTTGATAAACAACAGACTCCGCATTCACTGAGGATTTTCCCTTTCCTGTCAAAAGAGCCCACAAGGTTTGTTTGTATGCGCTCATTCATTACGTCCATCCCTCCCTGTGCGCCATCACCGCTTCTAATTTAGCAAGCTAACCGCTGCTGTGCATCTAAATTACAATGGAAAACAAAACACTTTTGGTCACCTTTTACGTGACGCTGCCTGTGTGGCAGCTTGTGCTTCTATAGCAAGCGCGTTGAATTAGTCCCGCTCTGCGTTTAAGCTCAGTTCGCCAGCTAAGCTGATGTTGTGCTAACGTTTGCTGTTCATGATTGGCGCGCCGTTCAGTTAGCATCAGCTAGCGGAGCAGGTGCTGCAGCCGGAGCCAGTCATTTAAAGAGGAGTTTGGGCATGTTCCGTGGCAGCCATGTTAGCTCTACAGCCCTGTCCCCTGACCTCTGTACCGCCTACATTTTTAAGGGCGAAGCTAAGGGGAAAAAAATGAATAAGAGCTTTTTGAAATGTGAAACTAGAGGCTCATGAGGGATGTTGTCGCAGTGCACTTGATCTATCACTGCTAAATAGGAGGAGTTGATTCTTCTAGTGAAATGTAATTTACTTTAATAGCATAAATGGTGATTTCTGTCTTGTGATCAAATTGCCAGAAATGACCAAGCTTATATTTTTCTTACCACACACATTAAAATGTAAGTGTTAACTTCTCCCTCACAACCCCAGCAGCACCTGAATTGTAAGGTTAAACTCAGTTGTAGACATGTCATGTGTAAGGGCAAGGCTGTCAGGTACAGTGAGTCAAGCAAAGAAAGGCTTTGTCTCATATGTGTACTTGTTCTCAACCTGCTTTTTTTTTTTCTTATTATTTTTCACATAAATGTTTTGTGTGTTTACATTTTCCAGCCACCTCTTCTTCTTGTAGATCTGGCCAAGATTTCTCAAATGAATTCTTTTGATCATCCTGCACTGTCATGTTAACAAATAGGACAACCGCACATTGTGTATTAAAGTTAATTAGGAAGGAGAGCTCACTGCTCTTCTGTTTGCACCCAGAGATGCTTTTCATTTCCTACTGCTCATAACAACGCCTAGCAGGTGTGGCCTGATCAATAGGAGGTCACTGAGGCTCTTGCTGTAGTAACAGACCTCTGAATTATGCCATTCTTCAGCAGTTTGCCCTCACGGTTTCTAGCGCATGTTATCAGGACACGCACACACACGCACACACAAGGATCACACCCATGTGCAGATACTAAAAGGCAACAAATTAGGATTTGTAAGGATGTAAACTGAAGAGGAGGCAGTGGGATTTCAAAGCGGTTAGACGTATGCTGCGGATTTAAAAGTACAGATGTTTTGCTATGTTTCCTTATGGAGCCTGGCTTTGTTTTTAATTAATAAATACCTCACAACAGAGAAAAGGTAGACTTAAAGTTATTTTTGAGGAAATATTTCTAAATATCTGAGGACAGGTCACAAAGTACACATAAAGTGTCAACAAACTTTGAACAGCCTTTCTCCAACCCTCACCCTCACATCTATCCATCACTTTACACATTTGTGTTCTCTATTTTTATCAGTGACCCCTCCCCCATTGTTCTCCATAAATAACATCTTCCACATGTACACCCGCCTCTTCCTTCAGTCCCCCTTACTCATCCTTCCACACCACACCCTCCTCACTCAAACCATCCTCCCCCATTATCTGACTGTAACCATCTGGCTATGACCTCTTCCACCTGTTCCCTTTCTTTCCACACCAAAGATGAAGTTGGACAGGGGTTGGATGTGGCGCTTGCTGCTCCTGTCCTCCCTGGTTGTGGCTGCAGTGGTGGCTCAGGAGATTCCGTCAGAGGCAGATGTCGAAAATATTGATGATGATATTGGCTTGGACAAGGAATTAAAGGTTCTTATGGCAGAAGAGGAAGAAGATGAGGAGGCAACGGTGATGGACCAAGAGCTGTTTGATGAGACAGATGACAAAGACTCAGCAAGTGGAAAGGGTGACAAGACTGAAATCGAGGCCAATGTGTCCTTCCAGGTCAGGAACACATCATTGGTCAAGCAAAAGTCATTAGTGAAATTAAAAGAAAAGATTTAGATATAAGTAGATAAAATTTGGGAGTTGGTGGGAAAGCTTTGTATATAAGAAAAATTGTGTATAAAAACCTGTTTCTTTTGTTCATCAGGTAACATACGTGACTCCTGTTCCCTCTGGAGATGTGTACTTTGCAGAGACATTTGATGATGGATCACTGGGCAGGTATTACCTGAGAAATTGACCGCCACACATTCTTATAAATACACCATAAATAATTGATGCATGCTGGGATACATGAGCCTCCGGCAGTATTGCTTAACCAAGATAAATTTACAGAATCAGTGGTAAAAGTGTGTTAACTGTTTCTTGTCTAGATGGTAACTGTCTTGACTGTCTTCACAGATGGCAGCTTTCAAAGACAGTTAAGGGGGACGCCGATGATGAGATTGCCAAATATGATGGTTTGTCGCTGTTTTCTCCCTCTACTAATATGGGTGTGAAATAAGATAAGATTGCATTGCAGCGATTAGGTCACTACACCTCAGCTAAATGACACTAAAAGTGCTAGCTATGTGTTCTTCTGTACAATAATACAACCAAGTAATTAGAGTGTATATTTGCAGGTGAAAAAATATTACCCTAAACCACAGTCGTCAAAGCTATGGCAATGAAAACAAAAATCTGGTTGTTGAATGTCTGACACGTCTCTGTAGGGAAGTGGGCTGTGGAGCAGCTGAAGGAGAACAAGGTTCCAGGAGACCTGGGTCTGGTGCTGAAGTCCCGGGCCAAACATCACGCAATTGCTGCATTGCTGGACAAACCCTTCATCTTCCAGGATGAGCCTCTGGTCATACAGTGAGTTCAAATTCATAATTCATAATTTTCATAATTACACACTCACTCTAGTCTGTTTTTCTCCTCATACATCCACTTATCGCTGCAAGTGGATTTGTCTTATCTATTTAAAATCTGCCATTTGTATTTTACTGGTACACTTAGAAACTGGCAACCCGGGACAAATAATTTTGTTGTCTTTGGGTTGCAGGTATGAGGTGAATTTTCAGGATGGTATCGACTGTGGTGGAGCTTACATCAAACTGCTTTCAGATACTGATGATCTCGATCTAGTAAGTATATGTTTTATTCAGCTTTACATGCCAAACTGGGTAGAATTTGTCCCAATTTTAATTCAGCAGTCTCAGATTTCTTCATGAAATTCAACTCCTAAATGTTCTGCAATTTAGGAACAATTCCAAGACCGCACACCCTACACCATCATGTTTGGACCTGACAAATGTGGTGAGGACTACAAACTGCACTTCATCTTCCGCCACCAAAATCCCCTGAACAAAGACATGGAAGAGAAGCATGCCAAAAGAGCTGATGTCGACCTCAAAAAGTTCTACACTGACAAGAAGACTCACCTTTACACATTGGGTAGGCAGCTTTTTATGTGTATATTAATGTTGGTGTTGTCGCTGCAAGGCAGGATGTGACTTAATGACTTGACTTAATTTAAAAATTTCATTTGACGCTTAAAAAAACTTTCATACACTTTTGCTACATTGCATGTGTGTTTTGTGATTCCATCTGTTTTCACATTTTGTCAAATGGCGCATTTTTTTCCTGTCGTCAGTCTTGAACCCAGACAACAGCTACGAAATGTTCATTGATCAGTCCAGTGTAAGTCGTGGGAACCTGCTGAATGATATGGTGCCTCCAGTCAACCCTCCCAGAGAGATGGATGACCCCCATGACTCCAAACCTGACGAGTGGGACGAAAGGGCCAAGATTCCTGACCCTGAAGCTGTCAAACCTGATGACTGGTGAGTATATCCTGCATGCTTGTAGACTGAACTTTTTTCTTTTTTTTTTCCCAGATGAACATGCTTTAATGTAAAGGCCTTAGTTATCTATGCAAACAATAAACGTTGATGTATGTGTGTGTCAGGGATGAGGATGCACCCGCCAAGATTGAGGACCCTGATGCTATAAAGCCTGAGGGCTGGCTGGATGATGAACTAGAGTTTGTTGCTGACCCTAATGCAGAGAAACCAGAAGACTGGTAATAGGCTCATCTACAATAGCTCCACAAAAATAAACTCATAACCTTCCTTTTAGTTAGGTTATTTATAGGAAGAAATGATTCTGCCTGACAGCTCTGTTTTCTGTGTCCTCTGTTCGCAGGGATGAGGAGATGGATGGAGAGTGGGAGCCACCGCAGGTTCCTAACCCAGCCTGTGAGACGGCCCCTGGCTGCGGGGAGTGGAAGCGCCCCATGATCAACAACCCTCAGTACAAGGGCAAGTGGAAAGCCCCACTGGTGGACAACCCCAACTATCAGGTGACTAGAAAAATTAAACATATGCTGTTAACTAATCAGTCTAGTCCCATCACATTCTGTCACTAGCTTTGGTATTTTTTAAAACATGATTGATTGTCTTAAGTACTCAGCAAAAACACAGTTTGTATGCTGTGTTAAGTTCACCATATACCAGGAGTGTAACGGTTTGCTAAAGTCACAGTTTGGTACAGAAAACGGGGGCAGGGGGGTTAATGTGATCTTGTTTTTAATTTATCATCATATTGAAAACAAAATTCTGAAAACATTAAACATAACACAATTCCCTGAATAATGGATGGCTCTTTTTAAATAAACACATACCCAGCTCGAGGTAGGAAAGTAAAAATAAGCAATAAAATAAAGTTAAATCAATTAAACTGCGGCACGTAGAAAATTCTGAGCATTTTCAACTTCACATTCAAACTGCTCAATTAAGTAAAAAAACCTTTGGCTTTATTATGCAAGTTGAAATAACTTGAAATCACACATGCATTCTTCAATATAGGAAACGCAGAAAATACAGGCCTCATGTTCCTCTGTGCTAACAATAGTTGCTAAAGTGTACTGCCCTACGGCTCCATGTGGCTCGTCTTAACTTAGGTTAGACTGGTTAGTTGGATTCATTAACTCAAATTTGTTTGGGTAGGTTAAGCTCAGTGAGGCTGCTCTGTGCTACATGCTAAACGAGGTTGGTAGGATGGCTTGACAACAACATACGGGCCTTTGCAATAGTGTTCTGTCACCCAGAGGAACCAACGAGTAGCAAGTAGTTCTGCAGGAATATTTTCAGTACGTTCGGTAGACGTGTAACTCGTTTTGTACCGGACAGTTCAGGAAGAATACACGTACCATTCCACCCCTAGTATATACACATGCTGTATATGTATATTTGGCCGCATTGTATATGTCATTGTGTTGTTTTCCACTCATTTTCTTTGGCTTCCTCCTAGGGGGTCTGGAAGCCTCGTAAAATCGATAACCCAGATTACTTCGAGGACTTGCAGCCATTCAGGATGACGCCATTCAAAGCTCTGGGCTTGGAGCTGTGGTCCATGACCTCGGATATCTACTTTGACAACTTCATTATCACCTCTCACAAGGAGGTGGCTGACCGTTGGGCCTCTGACAGCTGGGGACTAAAGAAACTTGTGGCCAGCGCTAATGAGGTCAGTATGATGATCATCACTGGATATAACAGGAATGCACATAGCGCATTTACACATACACACTGTGTGCATGTAATATACCAACTGGCTGCCTGATGGCACAAAAATGCTCACTGTCTTTGCTCTTTGGTCTTTTTTCTCTTCTCACTCCTCCACCCAACCAGCCTGGGATTTTTGCTCAACTGACAATGGCAGCAGAGGAACGTCCATGGCTCTGGGTGATCTACATACTTACAGTAGGCCTGCCTATAGGACTGGCTGTGCTCTTCTGCTGGCCAAAGGTACCATGAAACTGCTGTGTTGTTCATTGTATGTTTCTGATCATACACGTGTTACGTGCAGGTGTTCAACAGAAGTGCACCAAATCTCTGTTCCAGAAATCAGAGGATGATTATGTGTACAAGAAGGTGGAGGTGCCCCAGCCTGATGTAGAAGAGGAGGAAGAGGAGGAGGAGGAAGAAGAGGAGGCAGTGGCAGACGAGGAAGACAAAGCAGCCGAGTCTACACAAGCTGCAGCAGCTGCAGGTCAGACAGTCAGTTCTGCTGGTGTGCATTTTCTTCGACTTTTTTCTAGATTGTATTGCGTCCTCCTCACTGTCATCACCTTTATGCTCTTCTAAATTAACAGAAGAAGCTGATGAGGAGGAGGAGGAGGATGGTGTTGATGCAAAAGGGGACAATCTAGAGGGGGATGATGAAGAAGAGGAAGAGGCTGATGAAGAGGAAGATGAAGAAGGGGAAGAAGAAAGCAAAACTCCAGAGAGAACATTAGAATATGAGGTTAGTGTTACTTTGTTCTCACTTGCGCAGCAGCATGAGCTGATGGTGCTAAGAAATACTCTGAGGTTCCCTTGCACTCTGGAAGTTTATATCTGGACCTGTAACCTTATTGCACATTATCTAATATTCAGCTCAGGACAATATGTCATGTGTGATATGCTACTACAGAGGTGAATATACTAATTTATCAGCTAACCATATTCTAATGATGTGAAAGAAATAGAAAATATTTCTATACCAGTGTGTTAACCTTCACAGCATTAAGACAGCAGCTATTCATACTGACTCCATCTGCCGGAGTGGATCCATTTGTCCCAAAAGTGTGAATTGGCAGCCAAGCTTGTTTTAATACATGTCAGTGTGACATTTTTTTTCATGCTGATATCTGAGGTTCAGAGCTCAGGGCTAGAACATCATGTTTGTGTATTTAATTTTCCAAGGCTACAGAGGCAACAGCTTATCATTCTTCTTGGCATGATACCATTCTAGTGCAGGGTTCTTAAAAGTCCCATATTTTACACTTTACCAGTGTTTGATTTCAATCGTTGATATCAACAATTGGATGAACTTGTGGTTTCAGTATTGGAAGCTGTCTTGGCCTAGTTTTGTATGTGCTATTTGGGGGATTTTGCCTTAAGCTCTGACATAACACAACAGTGAGCCAATCAGAAGAGACTCTGTGCTCCTCTGTTTTCATAGCGATAAATAGAAATAGAGCAGATTTCAGGTAAAACAGCCAGATGGTGTTTCCAGGTGGATTGTGTCTGGGGCCTTACAGAGGTTGGTAACTGTTTTGTGACATCGCAAAGTTAAGGCACAGTTAGTCAAAATGGCCTATGTGCATTTTGTCCACAGATTTCATACTTTGGTCCTTTTAATCGTTAATATAGTGCCCGGGCTAATATTATAATCAAAAAGACAGGGGAGTCTCACACTCACAAAAAAGGACTTTTAAATATTTTCAGGATGTAATTTGTCTCTTTGGCCTTTCAAATGTCTCATTGTGTCTTACTCGATGTTAACAACACTCAGTTCCCTGTTTTTAAAATTTGAAGTAGCTCCAGTGGTCCAGTGTGATTATAACAAAGGGTTGCATTGCTCCTTGTGTGTAAAGTCAACTGAAAGGAGAAAAGTTCACATTACATAACTGACCTGTTTACTGCAATTATTATTATTTATTATTTATTATTCACACTCACACACATCAGTTCATATAGCAGCTGTCAACAGAAATACCAGGAAAAAAACAGACAGACAAGGTGGGGAACCCATGTGACAAATCACAGAGGGGCACGCTCAAATAATTTGCTAACAAATTTCTCCATAGAGGCACTTTAGTAATGATTCACGTATGTATATGAGCTTAGTCTGCAGTGATACCTCATGGGAGTGTCACATTAATGTTCTGAGTGATATTGTGTTTGGCCTGGTTGACTCTAGGAGTGCAGACACACAGTGCCCTCCCTTTGTTTAGACGCTTGTGTGTGTGTGTCCTTGTGTCTGGTGAGAACAGTCAGGGAGTCTGGCAGCTCCTTTTCCTCTTCAGTGATCATGAGCTTAACTAAACTCAACATTGTTAAAAAAAATTCCAGTGATTACAAATGGGGTGCACTCTACACGCTTTGTTTGTAGTCTGCTAAGTTTGAGTGATGTTTATGTCTCATCCATTAAACGTTTTCTATCTTTGTATCACCAAAATTCTGGGCCACAGCCAAAGGAGGGAGATGTCAATGAGGACAGCCACAAACAAGCCGTGAGAAAGAGGAGGGTACGGAAAGACTGAAGAGGTGATGTCCATGCCTGCTGTCTCCTCGCCTTCCCAGTAAAAACGAGGGGGAAGGGCCATATCTGCTGCTTCTGCCTCCTGAGCGGAGCAGCATGTAATTCCTCCCACCCACCTGGTAGCCTGCATTCCTGGTTGCCACATTCACATCTTCTCCCTCAGCCTGCGGTCTCCCGGTCTCCCAGTCCACATCCCGCCCCATCTAGCACCTCGTCTGTCGTCCTCCCGTCTGCTCGTTCAACTATCAGGTGAAATCCATGAAAGTTTGGTGCATTTAGCTGTTTTCCTTCCTCCCTCCAGAGCTTCCACGCTGCCATCATTCTTCTCCCCTACTATAAGCCATTGCTGTCAAAATGCCTATCAGCCTGAAAATCCCACACCTCTTCCACCTGTGCTCCTGCTCAACCCGTCTGAGTATACAACATCGTAGATCTCCACTGTCCCCTCAGAGCGATGGCAGCAGAGCCTCTGCACTGCTGTCTGTTCCATTTTGTACCATTATACAGCATATCATAGGGGCTACAGCTCAGAATTTAGACTTTATCGTTGTTCTTTGTCTCTAAGAACTTGTGCGGGGACAATGTTTGACAATGTCCCGCTTTGTCGGAAAACGTTGGGTTTTCGGGCCAGGAAGAGAGGACGGTGGGCTGTAAGAAAGGCTGTTTGAGATGATACTGCTGCGTCAGGGCATTTCAGCTTAGGTTTAAAAGATACCTCTTTAAAAATGGATGTTCCGTTTAGGTTTTAGCTAGTTTAGCATCAGTATCAGCTATTTTGTGTTTTTTACTAAGTTATGGTAATTTAAGAGTTAAGGATTAGCATTAACTCTATTTGTTTTGAGATTTGTTTTAAAGACAGTACAAATAAAGATTTGATAATGCAGTGTTATAAGTGATGTGACACAGGTTTCTTGAATATGATAAACCACTGATGAGCTTAGTGAGCTCAGGCTTGTATGAAAAAAAAAAAACAAACAAAACAAAAACATGACATTGTCAACGTGTGCAGCAAAAGATTTAACACCTTGGCCATCAGTCGTCAAAGACATTAAACCTGTGAAGACATCTCATCATCAGTACACAGCAGTGCTTTTCTGTAACATCTAGACAAGCTGGAGTTCTGATCTAGACTGTTGCCTGGGGAAGACATTAATTTATGTTTTATATTAGTGTCTCAAGCTTTTGTAGTTCATTCTCGCCATATGCTGGCAGATAATCCCTGTTTACATTTGTTTTGCAAATTGTACATTGCTCTTGAAATTAAAAATATTTAATAAAGAAAAATTTTGTCTGAAGCTTGATAAGATGTGCAAATCTTTTTCTGCTTTACAGGGTGAGCCACTTTTTCTCCAGTTATATGGGACAAAAGCAGCCAAGAATGAAGTGACTTTAGGTTTTTATTAAAACAAAAACATTTAAAGGCAAAGATGCAGGATGTCTACACACAAGATAGGATGGTAACAGGATGTGCGTAGGTAGCATGTCAGAAAATGAATGAAATACTACTGTACAACAGTTAAAAATATCAAAATAACTTCAATAGATTACAGCATATACAGAGTTTAAAGCCTCCTAACTACCAAACCAACCCTACCAACTACTTCAACCAGGACCAAAGTCAGTTGGCGTTTTCCAGCCTTCACTATACTGCACCGTTCAGATTTTAAAGGGAATTCAAATTTGTTTGGCTTACATTACTTTTCTTCTCCATCCACTTATCCCTAGTACTGCTTTTTTATGTAACGTAGCACAAGTCGACACCCTCTCCCGTCTGCAGTGAAGACGGTCAGACCTGTCCTCTGGCTGCCAGCATATTCCAGGCCCCGCTGATTGGATCAATAGCACTCAGGGGCTCTTTACTGTTTTGTTCTAGCAGCCTCTCCTTTTTTTTTCCTCCTTCTCATTTGCCTGTCTTTCCCATTAAGTCCACCCGTCACAGCTACAGTGTAAGGACACAATGTAATCTCCGGGATGACACTGTCTTTATGACCTGTCCACTTCCTGTCAGTCTTCTGTTACAGTTTATGACTTGATCAAATCAAAGGGCAAATTTAAATTTAAGTACGGAAGGGAAATCCTGTGTCTTTGTAATTCAAAACTCAACCACTGCAATAAAAACATCACTGGAGTTAGTTGAGACCTACAAAGAGTGAGTGTTAAGACAACATTTAGTTTCTCTGTGCTTTTATTTTGCTGCAGAGCTCCATGTGGTGCTATCTGTGATCCACATGTTAGGACGCTCTCAGCACCCTCCAGTTTGCATTTCATTTCATTGGATATGTAAACTGGTCAACGAAAGGAAAAACCATAAAAAGGTGTATGAATCAGACATGCTATCTAAGTTTATTTTCTCATTTTTACTAATACTGTCCAGTTTTCCAGCTTTTTAAGTAGAGGAAGTAGAGTATAGTCGTGCTTTGTACAGGCATCTGAGTGCGACCAAAACCTCAGATCCAGCTGACATAGAAAATGCCATTACAAAAATAAATAAACAAAGCAAATTGGTGCTGAAAATGAGGATCATGGTCAAAGAGTATTTGTAATATCTAGGGCTGAGACAGAAACACTGTCAGGGTTGGAAAAAGCCACAAAAGCCAATTTCATCCTCAAACAAAACAAAAACAAGCAGGCAAAACACGGATAAGAATTATTTTACAGATACTACTTGAACAGAGAGAAATGAGAAGAAACCTGAGGTACAAATGACCCTCAACCACTTCATAGACCCACACTGGCTGTGTGTGTGTATTTGTGATTACAGGATGAACTCTACCTCATGTACTGCGGAGAGGAAGCCTGCTGTTAAACAGACCTGGGCCAGAGTAACATGAAATGTATCTATTTCTGAGCTGGCTGGATGGGGGACAAAGTCAGGTTATGGTTTTTAGTTGTTAAATTGTTAGTTGACTCAGGAAAACTCGCAGGTCTGTGGAGAAAAACCCCTCTCCATATCTTCACAGTGGGTTTCCTCTCCCAGCTATTTACCTGGGACCTCTGGGGTTTTGTTTTATTTTTTCTCTTGTATTCTGAGAGGAGCTCACTTCCGTTTGCTTTTAGTGTCAGTGGTCTGGAACACACTGGAGGCCGACATCAGGTTCTCGATGTACTGACCAAGGACTTGGTTCTCTGACTTTAACTTCAGGTTTTCTTCTTTGACTGCATCCACCCGTGCTGAGAGGTCTGGAATAAAAATGTTGAGACAGAAAGTAATTAAAGGGATAAAAAAACTAAACAATAACAAATGTGTAACTGTATGTAGTAATCATAGGAAAACTGAATTTAGATATTGATATTTTTTCTGTCTGGGAAAAAAAAATAAATATTTGTGACTTTAAGCCATCATCAATGCTATCGACTGTTAGCTGTCATCCTAATGTGGGATAATTGTGGCGTTTAACATGAGCAGAAATGGAGTGAGTGCATCAGCATGGATCTGCAATGTAGCAACCGAAAGTGCAGCAGCACACAGATGGTGGGGGCAATCAAAACCAATATCCTCTGGTAAAGAGAACATCTGCTAAAGAACAAGCATGTACTGATAAGGAAGGTGGTTACATATAAGTTCTATATGCACATTCTATCATCCAGTTTATGCAAGTTACATCCAAGACTCTAAGAAGTGTCAAATGTGAAACAAATTAAAAAAATCCTGTTTGAAAATCAGAACGGGCGTCTTAACCAACCTTTTACTAAATGTGCGGGGAGTCTCTTCCCTCAGTGGGATGTGTGTACTTTACCTTCCAGTGTGTGCTGAAGCTCCAAAACCTGATTTATTAACCTGGTCTTCTCCTCCATTTCCACCTGGTTCTCCATGTCTCCTATGGTAGACACACGCAGTGATGACATGTAAGAGCAAGTACAGCAGATTTTCCCATGACGACTGAAAGTTGTGAAGGCAGACATACCGTCTATGTCGCAGTTCATGATGGAAAGCTTGTTCTCCTGTTTAGTATACAGGACTGCAAATTCACTGTCTACTAAAAAAAGAAGATGTATGTAAGGACATTAGGATTTCACCATGTTTGTCAGATGCAGTCTTATCATTTAAATCGCGGATGATGGCCAAAACAAAGGAAAGACACCATTTGTTGTTTGGTACACATTTTTTTCCACATTTAATATAAAAGTTCTCAAAGTTGTGTTTGTTTTGTGTAATCATTGTTTACAGAATCACCAAACTTTACGTGACAGTATTTCTTTCCTGGAGAAAGGTCCTAGAACCGATCTGGCCCATGTAGGTCCAAACTGTGCTGATTGTTGTTGTGTAGTGAATGGGCCAGACTCGGGCTAAGTCTCAGGGCAGATATATTGGAAGTAAAAAAATCTGACTTATTGTGTTGTTTGTCTGAACCTTGAATTTGATTTGATACACCAAATATTGTGTGTGTGTGTGTGTACACCGCGCCCAGGCTCAGCCGCACTGACATGGCTGTCCCGACCCAAACACTGAAACACGGACTGACAGCTCGGAGACTAACGACCCCTTCCTGCTGGTCCTTCAGCTCCCTGTTAGCGGCTGAGCTGCTACATCTGCTCGGATTCCTCGTTGGTCCAATCCGACATCCCTAAAACACTGAGAGCACCGCGGAAAATCGGCATATCGCTGCCATCCTAGCAGATACACTGTCAGATGTAACATAAAGCGGTGGGCCGATCGACCAGGAGGCTGACAGTCAACCACCGTCAATACAGACGGAGCGGAGGCGTCAGTCAATGGCTGTTAGCTCAGAGAGCTAGCTAGCATAACGGATCCGACGCCAAATGGGGACGTGGCTTTGTCGTGGCCAGCAACAGAAGCTAGATAGTGTCATTAGTGGCATACTTAGAAACGGCTTTCCGACAAATACACCGTGGACCGTGTCACCAGACATGGGCCGGACAGCAGCCGCTAACGGCTACAAGCTAACCGCTGCGGCTAGCTAGCGCTGGCGTCAGTCAGATGTGAGCGGAAGAGCTTCGGTACATTTTAATGATCGGAAACAAAAAAAAACAACAACAACAACAACCAAACCGGTCACAACTCACCGGGAGCGAGAAATCACCGTGTAAACACACCGGAGGCTCCGAGGGGCGATGCTAGCTCTGCTGCACCGTCAATACCGTCATCAATACCTCACTGTGTGAGTGAGCTACTGAGCACTATGGCCGACAGGGGGAGCAATGAATACACACACACACACACACACACACACACACTGCACTGCTGCACACTAGCAGATGCTCAGGCGTTCAGTCTTTCCCCGGTAGCTAATCACGGACATACACAAAGAGTCACTGCAGCAGTTGGCAATAAAAACCTACCTTTGTGTGTGTGTGTGTTTGCTTGAATGGAGTGTTTTCAGGCCGCTGGGAACATTAATATATACATCTGTGTGTGTGTGTGTCTGCTCGCTCTGAGGAGTCCATATGCTGCTGCTTGTTTGCCAAACCAAACCCTGGGGATACTGCTGCTTCAGCCAACCAACTGTGTGTCCAGTCTCTTCTGCCTCCACCATTTTCTCAGTGTATCTGCTTCCTAAAGCCTGCCACATATCACTGGTGAAAAGTGTCACAACTGTTAGGCACCCAACTGCTAACATTTCTAAACATGTGCTCTCAAAATTCTCTGTGACAGACAGTTTATGAAGGACGAAGCTGTGAGGAAACACTAGAAATTCAAGCTGTTGCTCAATCAACAGGTCAAGATGAAGATCTGCAGAGGACACGTTTTTAATGGCAAAGCTTAATAGACAGAAGCCCAGTTCAACCAGGGAACCTACACAGTACCAGGAATAACAATAACATTAAAATGTATAGAACTGCGGAAAAATGTATTTTACTGCTTTTGACATAAACTTTGTATTTCTTGGTTGAAAAAAGTGGCACTTCCCCCTGACTTTAACTGACGTAAAATGAAATGTATTTTAGCAGCTTGAAATGCATGGATATGCATTTAACCCCTACCCTATTATATTTACCATATTTATACAGTACAAAGAGCTTTTTCTTTTTACAATCAAAAGCACAAACTTTCTCCAAGATCTTTAAACTTTCTGCATATCCCTAAGTAAGTATTATCTCCAGTGGTTCTAACAGACGGCGGGGTCTGGAAAACACTAAAGAGTATATCTCAAAAATGTCTGGCCTCAGGTGGCTTCAACAGGTCATGGCTGGATCTGCAGCTAGTCTGCCAAAGGCCTCCAGAACTCAACCTTACAGATTACAGCTCTGTTGGTTTATGATCATTTGATATTGCTAATGCAAAGCCAGTATGTGCAAACTATGTAGCATACACAATTTATGCATTTATCTCTTCATCCGCATAAAGTTATCTATTTAATAGAAAATTACTTTGTTTGTGTGTGTGTGTGTGTGTGCGTGCAAATAACAAATGTCAACATGAAGGCACAAACAAGGCAATGAAAGTTTGCTAGGAGCGACATCTCATTCCTCCCAGCACAACACACCCACATCAGATCTCTGGTTTTACCAGCTGTTTGTCTGTCTCATTGCCCTTTGTTCTCTCACATATTTATACCCGCCGCTCTAACTGTCGCTCACAACATAGAAAATACATTTCTGATGAAATGCTGATTTTTGACAGTTTAGAGACCAACAGGCACTTGGCAATTATCTGTCTTGCACAGTATTTATAATGTATACAATGATACACAGTATCTGGTAGGAATGTTTAAAGAGCTGCTATAACATCCTGACTGGTACAACCTGGTTGGATGAACCTGCAGCCAAATACCAAGGAACTACCACTTTTTGTGTTCTCTTGAAAAGGTTAAGCAGAGAAAACGTGAGTGTGGAAACCTGAGAATGGTCCATGGAGGTTTTTACCTGTGTCGTCTGCCAGAGAGATGTTAGTGAATGTCCCATCTTCCCCGTCCACCTCGGTGTCCATGGTGGAGGGTCTTCTCGCTCCTGTTCGCTGTGTTTATCTCGGTCACTGGCTGCTGATCTTCTCTTTCTTGGATTAAACTCTTTCTTAGCCCCTCCGCCTCCTTGTACACCTGTTGCCTGGATCATTCACACCGTCACGGTTACCTGAACCCACCTGACCGACGGCTCCGGTTACAGTGGTCGTTAAGACAACGGGTCGCCATGGCGACTACTGGGCCGCAAAGTTCAAAGTTCAAGCTCCAGTACGGTCAAGTGAAAGGAAGACAAACACACACACACACACACACACGGAGCTGTGTGAAGTGAAGTCACGTCAGTGTTTGAACCAGACGGTTGAACAACCTCAACTGTCTGGAGGGGACATGACTGATGAACCGGTTCGACCGGACCAGCGGCAGGAGCGATAGGCGCGGCAGGAGCGGCAGGAGCGGCAGGAGCGACAGGAGCGACAGGAGCGACAGGAGCGACAGGAGCGGCAGGAGCGGCAGGAGCGGCAGGAGCGACAGGTGCTACAGGAGTGGCAGGAGCGACAGGTGCTACAGGAGAGACAGGAGCGGCAGGTGCTGCAGGTGCGGCAGGAGAGACAGGAGCGGCAGGAGCGGCAGGTGCGGCAGGACAGACAGGAGCGGCAGCAGCATCCCGCTCTCTGGTGGTCAGTGCTCAGCACTGCAGGTGATGTCTGGGTACAGTCCAGGGCAGCCGACAGTGACACTGCACTTTACACACACAGGAACCTATTCAACGATCACAAAATAGATAGTTAACCAAAAGCTGTGTTTGTGCTACTTCCATTTGGCTGTATAGAGCTGCTGTTTGTGAGAAATACACAACAACAACAACAGCAGCAGCAGAAGCAAATAACAGGAAATAGAGAAGAAATGGGCCTGACCATAAGAATCACATAAATAGAGCATGGAAGTTCAATTTTCTTGCAGCAACAGCTGCAAGAGTACCAAGGTAGGTAGGTAGATAGATAGATTTGCCTCCCCATTGCCTCTGTTATTTATTGGTGTTTTGTCTGTTAGTCATCTGCCATAGCTTGATTAGTTAACAAATCACAATTTTAATCATTGTGGGAAATGAAGGAATTACCATTCGAGCGTTTGACCCTCTAGTTTGACCCCTTATGATTAGTTCCTTAGAGGGCCTTCCTGGTGAGAGTCACAATAATAAATATGTGGTTAAGGTTATAGAATGATCATGGTCACTGTTAAAAGCAACAGCTATTGTCAGTTTCAAGTGGAAAACAAGCAACAGCAGTTTCCTGTCTTTGAGTCAAATGTGTTGTGTTCCCATCCATCCAACACAAAAGAAGAAAACTGTTGCCTGAGGAATGTATGCTGATAAGGACTCAAAGTTTTTTTCACTGTTATGGCAGAAATAACACAAATAAGTAAAGCATGTGGAGGCAGACAAGTGAAATGAGTTCTTTTAGCCCAGCCATCGCTCACACACATCGGGATCTGGTTTTGTTGCCTGAAAGACATTTGTTTTAGTTTGTGTGTGTAGTTGTACATGTATATTTGCTGATATTTCTTGTCCATTTAATCTTGCATCCATCAAATCTAATTTTGTGTATACAGAACCAAATAGTAACACTTTACATAGAGAGCAAACGCTTTAAAGATTCCAATATATACGGGATGACAATCACAGGTAAAGGGTGGCTGTCAACACACAACAGTGTGCTGGAAATCCAAAACACAGCCTTCATGCTGCAGCCACATGGACTCCCTCCAAGCTCTGCTGCTGATCTCAGGTCAGTTATTATTGTCAGTGAACTTCACAGGCTGGAAAACACCACAGTCAGCTCGAAGCAGCATGTGACACTACAGTGAATTGCTTGTTAAACACTCAAAGGGTCAATTTTGATAGGCTGGGAGAGGATGGTGCTGTTTCAGTGCTGAGTGAAGTTTGGTGTTTTTTTATTCATTCATACGTACGTGTGTGTGTGTGTGTGTGTGTGTGTGTGTGTGTGTGTGTGTGTGTGTGTGTGTGTCTTTGGGGGTGTGTGATGGTGGTTCATGGCCCATGTTACCACAGCTTGCTTTTTGGTGGAAATTAATTTGCAGTGACACAGTATGTCTGACCTTTTATCTGGTCTCTGTGCATGTGTATGTTTGTAGGCTGGTTTCCTTTCATGTCTAGGTGTGGATCCCAACCTGTGGACGCCCTGGGTAGATACGAGTTCTTTACAGCTTGGCATTGTCTGTGTGTTTGTGTATTTTCTATTTACTTTTCTCTCTACTTATATATTCAAAGCAGAAAACATTTATTTGGTTTAAATGCAACCAGTTTCTCGATCCGTGTGTGTGCGTGTGCATGTGTGTGTTATTGCTGTGCAGCGACACTCAGAAAGCAGAGCAAGATTAGTAGCCGGATTAGCAGCATCCACAGAGAGGGGAAGTACTGGTGTGACTGCTCTCTTTTTCCCCTGTGATAGTCCTCAGACCAGATGCCCACTTTGGCACCAACCTTCTGCCAGTGTTATGCTGGGCATGAGACACACACACACACTCACATATGCATGTGCATCCACAATGATGGAGGAGAGGCTGTAAAAGAGCACTCTTCCATCTGCCCATCTCCCGGCTACTCTGGTGCTGAGCACATCAGCTTGTTTGTGTCTCCCTATGGCGTCCTTAGCTTTGTGTGAGCATGTCCCCGCATCACTGCAAAAACCTAATTAAATTGCCTTTGTTGGTATTCTGGAATTCCGGGACTGAGTTCAAAACTATCATATTCTACATTTCTACCTCCTTGTGAATGTCTACACGTTTATATTAATGTTTGTTTTTTTGCAGAAATAAGTAAAATGGAGGCAACAAAAGAAATGTAATGAATAACTGTTGATGAATTCCGGTGAGATGAATGACAAACAAAGAGTAAGTAAGAGTAAGAGTAAGAGAGTAAGAGATGAAATCCTGTGATTTTATGTTGACATTATTTTCACTGGAAGTATCACAACAAGAGCTGGATGATATGAAGTAAAAAAAATGAGGGCCCAGAGAAGGACACAAAAACTAGTTTACATGGTTTCTACTAATGCTAACTGGAGTCAGAAGCCACATTTGAACTGTGAATCAAAACTGACCAAAAGTGTTTCTTGACAAAAAAAAACGCACAAACAGGATGGAGCCAGGACTGGAACAGGCAGACATGAGACAAGGAACCAAAAGCACAGGGAGAGTGAGCTTGTTCTGAAGTTTCCAATCAATCGCAAGAAAACAAACAGACATATCCACAGAGGCATCACCATTACTCAGCCAGACGGAATTATCTGGTGAAGCGTGACTGTGGAACAAAGGCTGAAATACAGCTGGGACGATGGGATGGTGGATATCAGGTGTGCTGGCAGCAGCAGTCAGGAGGAAGAGTGGATGGGAACCAGGGCGGAGCTGGAGGGAATACCACACCCCAAGACACATAACCAGAGAGAGCGAGAGATACAGACAAGGCAGGAAACACAGTGCTTGATGGTTGAAATTGTTTGGTTAGCGATCATCAATTGCACACATGAACTATATATATAGTGGAGATCAGTTCTGGGATTACGAAGTGCAGACAATACTGAAGAGTCTTAAAGAAAAGCCAGATGTGAAAATGTCCTTACTTCTCACTTGATTTATTGGCTCGGTAAACATTTCCTATATGACTTTATGGTCCCAGTCTGGAGTTTCTGGCTTTCTTCAATAGAGCATGATGAAGGTATAATAATACACAATAAACATCTCACAATACAGTACTGCTAAATGGATGGAGAATGTACACGCACACATACACACTCACATATATATGTTTGTGTATATAATTACTAGGATTCTATGCCATAATAAATTATTATTAATGTCCCTCTATTTGATGATTCGGTGACTTAAAAACCGTAGCTTGCATTAATGTTTAGTTATCATCGTCAGTAATATTTTTGTGGGCAGTTATGTTTGCTGTGTCTTTGAAACCAAATACTGAAGGTAAAAAAAGTTTTGTTTGAAAATACTTAACCGTTCTCTATGAAACAGGCCTCTCATCTTCCTTATCTTCTCAGCAGCTTTTTCCTCTGCCATCTTCTTTCAACAGCACTACAGGATGACAGGTCTAAAGACACAATAGCAGCCCCATGAGGCCATAATCATAAATACACACCAGAAAACATGGACTGATGAAAAACAAGGAGACAACCAAGTCGTACCAAGAAAAAAGAAAAAAAAAGTTTATCCTGAAGGAGTTTTGTTTCTATTCTCAGCTATCTGTTTATCTGCTCTCCTCTCAGTGTTCCTCTGTGTTCACAGTATCATTGTTGTTCATCTTTTCCTGTTTTTGAGGCATGGTACCTGAAACCGATGGTTCTTAAAGGTTAGAATCAGTCTGGGCTCCATCCCTCCTCCTCTCTGAAACATTTTGTCAAAGTTCAGATTCCTGTCCTCCTCCTCCTAGTTTCTCTGAGCTGCCTCCTGCTGCAGTCTTACCTCCAGTACTTCAGCCGTGCTCCTCCACTGTAGCTCCTTGTCTTAGCGTGAGCAGACCAGGCAGTCTGTGCAGGCTTTGCTGCTTCATCTGTCTGTCTGAGCTCCTTTTTGAGCTGGTTCTCCACCATCCTCACTTCATTTTAAAGCAGATAAACTTGATCTCTTTGAGCCTTGCTGTGCTCTGGTAGAGACTTTATTCCTGCATCTGTAGTGTAGAGGGTGACTCTGAGGTCCAGGTCAGCCACATGCTGGTCACTGTAGTTGGCCTGGACGGCTGTGGACCACAAAGCACAGACTAACAACAATTCACTGACGATGAAAAGCTCTCCACCAACAGAGAGAATATGAACAAATAACAGAGACAATGAGCAGGCCATGTCCATCTATCTATCCATCCATCTAGCTAGCTATCTATCAGTGAAAGTCCGCTCCAGGGTTTGCAGGCAGCCATGAAAGGCTACAGTTTTAGTTTATGATCTCCACCATACATGCTCCCTCTCCCCCCTCTCCCTCACTCTATTCTCCTGTCTCAGTGTCTCCCACTCACACATTACTCCAGGGGGAGCACACGCACACACACACACACACACACACACACACACACTTACGGACACACTGGAGTGAGTGAAGAGGTTGCCTGCACTCTGAGCTGCCATTTCTCCTGTATCTGCCAGAAACCTCAGGACTCCATGGAGCCGTGGACACATCAGCGGTCACACACTTCAGTTGCTCCAGTGTCAACAAACACAAAAACACATGAAGAACAATCCCTCCAATACATTACTCTGTTGATAATCGCACAATAATGTTGAAGAAACTATTAAGAAAAAACTGAAAATCCACAAATGACAAGTTGTGGCCCAAAAGTATTGCAATGTTTAAGTACAAAGTAACATTAAAGCAGAATAAAATGGTTAGTCAGGGCAGTAATTTATCGCACACAAGACAGGTGCGTCATTTTTGTATAGGCTGCATCCCGGTTATTATAGTGCTGTGAAAATTAATTATAATTAAAGATATGCTGTTTGCATGTAATGCAAAATTTTTTGCTTGCATACAATAGATTATCAGTATATACATCTAATAATTATCACTTCTAATAAACCAATGAATTGAAGCCACTGAAACATTTCTTCCCTGAAAGCAAAGGACACATGTTTTGACTGCTGGAAATGCCACAGCATTTGACCTGTAGTTAACTTTGCACTGCCTGCATAGTGTAACATTTCTTTAAGCCATATGGAAAAAATCACCTAAATCCCATCTTCATCAACATTTTTTTAGTGAAAGAGAAACATTACCAAAATTCCAGCAGAAATCGCATTTCCTAAGATGGTTTGAGATGACATACACTCTTTTTTGTAATTGCTCTTCCCTGGATTGTAAAGTGTTGCCTGCACAGTTTGAATAAAATATGGACATTTTTCCAAATACTACATGAAGCCAAAGTTGGTACTGTCAAACTGTCTTGATTTTTGTGCTTCCTCCAAAATGTAACATGAGCATAATAATCTAAGGCAGTATGTGGCTAATGACCTTAACATTGACTGTGAAGTGTACAGTGCAGTACTGATTGAGACAGACAGTTTCGACATATCCAACTGAACTCTGTCATAAACTGAAGAGAACGACATCAGTTTTTACAGCTTAGGACAGGGGCAGTTTTTCAGAGGACAGAAGGGACAAAATACAGATTGCAGGAAGAGACAAAGTTAGAGACATAGAATATTGTAATGTACATGCATTGGGGGGGAGTGCTCAGTGCAGCCCCAGCAGTGTAGGTCTATAGCAGCATAACAAAAATAAAAACTGCAATGAAACTGTAGGCTTTGTCATAACAGAAGGTTTTAAGCCTGATCTTGAAAGCTGCAACAGAGTCCGCCACGCAGAGCAATACTGGGAGCCGCTTCCTTAGAAGAAGAGCCTGAAAGCTGAAAGATCTGCATCCCAATTCTTGCAAATGCATAATATTGTGTGTTGCCAGAAATATTTAATGAAAATGTCAAAATAATTCATGAATTAAAGTTATTATGAAAAGTATGCACACTACTATATATCCACACACAGTCATTTATGAGTGTTTGCTGCAACAGTTTGACTTTGCTTCATGTTGCCAGTGATTAAAACTGCAGCACTTTTCCAGCCACTGCCCCTGTAGTACAACTCATGTTACTTTGAAACGTCAATCATCAAACGATCATGTTTGCAAATATGAGTTAATTATTCAAAGGATTCTTCAGGAATGTAGTTGGGAAATTTGCAAGAGGCAGATAAAAGGCTTCATGCTGTTAGAGCTTCAGTGTAGTTGCCTTTGTTTAAGGGGGCGGGTGGTTTAAAGGAGCTATTTGTACATTCTGCAACACCAGCTGTTCACTTACCAGTCTAGAGTTAAGAAATCATCATCAACCTTCAGTCCTTCTCTCACATGGAGCTGAAAAAAGCAACACCATTGTTAAATAATCACACTTGATCTTTTCCTGAAGTGCTCATGCTAACCAGCTGCCGTGAGATAGTGATTCACTGTGGCCTCCAGTCGGCCCTGAAGACGATGCTGCAGCTCCAGACAGAGCTGTTAGTGTCACTGAAGCTCCCAGAAAGGGATCTTTATGTCCAATAAAGAACTATGGTCAACGGTAAAGAAAAGAAACATTGGAACACTGTGCACAGCTGGTGACAGCTCCCAGTGAGTGGACAGGTGAGCACAACTTTTCTATTAGACTACAGAGACACACATTGCACTGGCCCTTTGTGAAAAGTGGCTTTAGTACAAATAAAGGCAGAAATTTGCTGTTGCTGACAGAATTTCTATTCCAGTGATTTAATGGAAGTCTTATTTAAGCTGTAGGTTTATTCTATGTCTGACTTCTGCACATCAAGATTGTATAGATCCAGCAGACCAAGTCCATATACAATATTCATTCATTCATCTTCAATCATTAATCTGTCTCCAGGTCTCGGAGTGCTGGAGCCAATCCCATCTCACGCTGGGTGAGGGCGGGGTCACCCTGGACAGGTCGCCAGTCCATCACAGGGCCAACACAGAGAGACAGACAGAGACCAACAACCACTCACACTCACACTCAGACCTACAGACAATTTAGAGTCACCAGTCAACCCAAACATGATGTGTTTGGACAGTGGAAGGAAACCGGAGGAGACCCACACAAGAGAACATGCGCAATAATTGGTGCATAATATTGCAATCACTTGGAGGCTACATGATGAGGTAGGATTGAGCAGGGGGGTAAAGAGGTGAAATGCTGCTATCTGAAGTAAGCAGCATAATCTTACACATCATCAAATAAGGTTACATGCTCAAGTCATCTACCAGAAATGTTGTTTGCACGTATTTGATTTGCCACTACAGTAAGCTTGGATTGGCTCCAGTCACCCCGCAATCCTGCATGGATAAGCTATAGAGACACTGGATGGATGCACCTTACTATGTCGTTGTTGCTCTGAGTGTTGTTTTTCCAGAGCCTCTGCATGAACAATCACATTTTAAATCATCCACCGTCAGGCTTTAGTCCTGAAATGTTGAGCTATCGAAGCCCTGAATACTCCCTCAGTATCTTTGTTGAAAATCCTCCCTGTCTGGTGAATGCCTTTGAAACTCCCTTGTTTTATCAATTGTTTTGTGTTATAGATTTGCAGTGTCCAACCCGCCCAGAAGAGAAATCACCCTGTTGACTTCACCAAAGGTCATTTTCTCTCAAAAACAAACTGATCCCAATTGCTGAATTGAAGTTCCTGTAAGCAGTGGGTCACCTCAATAAATTCCTCCAAAAGAAAATTTTCTGTCAGTATTTGGTTTATGGGAGCCGGCGGTGGGGGGACAAATCAACTAAGACAAAGTAAATCCTGTAAGATCAACAACACAGCTGTGTACAAAATAACCAACATTTCTGTCCACTGCAACATCAGCTCTCATGTAATGTGACTTGGGTGATTTTCATATTTTCACTTTGAAGGAGGGAGGTGGAGGGTCCCCTTTCAGATCAAACCACTTTTTAAT
This sequence comes from Echeneis naucrates, assembly GCF_900963305.1. Lineage (NCBI taxonomy): Eukaryota > Metazoa > Chordata > Actinopteri > Carangiformes > Echeneidae > Echeneis > Echeneis naucrates. The sequence continues at coordinate 8,741,253 of NC_042511.1, forward strand.
AACACTTTGGCTCAGTGAGCTCTCTCAGAAGCCAGCGGCGAACTTAATAAGACAAGTTTGATGAAGTAAAAACAAGGCTGTTTATCACATTACGTGAAATGGTGGCATTTAGAAAGTACAAAGGCTTTTCTGCATGGCACAAAAACAGCAGAATCCTTTAGGCCTCCCTGTGAGTCGGGGCCTGGGGTTTAATCCACCCCCATCCCCACCACCATTAACTGTGTGGTGTAAAGTGACTTCAACCAAATCTCTTCATCTCTCAGTGCGACTGAATCAATACTCATCTGTGTATAAACTTATCTGAAAGTATGAGCATCCTGTTCACTGAGCAAATACATAATTACCTTAATTTCCGGACTATAGAGCGCACCTGAATATAAGCAGCACCCGTTAAATTTAAAGAGAAAAACTGTTTTGTACATTTATAGGCCACATTTGTTTATACGCTGCAGTCATCGGAAATATGTCGGGAAATGGCATCTGGCAGGAATTATGTCACACAGAAAGATTTCACCTTTTTGCCAGATCGATCGACTTGAACTTGAAATCTGCATCATATGCATTGCTTTGTGTGTTTTCCATGATAAGGGTGTGTGCATGAAGCACAAAATAAATGACTGATCTGAAGAATTTAGTGTGGGTGTGTTTAATTTAATTGTATTTCACTGGTCCACTGTGACCTGTCGGGTAATTTCATTGGTCTGATGTGAATGTTTTGGCGGCATGAAGCTCATTCCCTGTAAAAATCCATAAATTAGCCGCATAGCTGTTTAAGCCGCAGGGTTCAAAGCGTGTGAACAAAAGTAGCGACTTATAATCTGGATAATATAATAATATATAATATAATCTGTAATATTAATGTCTACAATATAAGCATCAAAACATTAACATACATATTCTTATTGGCTACACGTGTATCAACTAAAATTTTTTATTAATGTTATATTCATGCAAACAGTCATGGTCAAAAGTATTGGCATGTATGAATTTAAGGCTAACAGGTGTTTGGATGAGGATTGTGATTATGATGTTGTGTGTGTGTAGGAGAGCGCTCCACCTATCATTAAAAAATTCTCATACCATGATGGCTGTTCACTTCAGCCCACCTGCTCACTGAAGTGCTGTAGTGTATGAATTCATTCCAATGGAAACGCAAATTAAACGTCCATCCAATAGCTACATAGCTAACGTTAACGTTCATGCTAACATCAGATATCTCTCCTCACCAGTCATAACAGCATTGGTCATGTTCTGCTGTGACCATGTGAATTATGAATGAAAGACCAGAAGACTCTTAGTTATGAGTCATGAACAAATCACTAATTTCTACACTGAGCCTATGCAGCGGCCATGAGACAAGTGAATGAAATGAATGGGCAGAATCCAAAACATTAATAAAGCAATGGAAAGATGAAATAATATTGATGTTTTTATTTTTACTTTTATATTTCAGACATTTCTCATAAACCACAGACAAGTTAACCGCTCATTTCACCAACATCTGCCTCGACTGGTTGAGTGGAAAGAGAGAGGGAAGGGGGAGGGAGGGAGGGAGAGGGAGAAAGAAGAAGAACTCTTTGTAAAATTATTTAAAGAGACCCAACAGATCCTCCGATGAGCAAGCACTTGGCGACAGTGGCAAGGAAAAACTTCCTTTAAGAGGCAGAAACCTCGGGCAGAACCAGGCTCAGGGGGGGGGGGCGGTCATCTGCCTCGACCGGTTGGGTTGAGAGAGAGAGAGAGAGAGTGAGAGTGAAAGAGAGAGAGAGGTAGGGAAAGAGAGATAGTAAATGGGTGGGATGTTGGGTAGTTGAGTTGGACTGCTACTGTCTTGGTTTAAAGATGGAAATCAATCTCTTCTGCACTCTGCGGAAGAACTTGTTTAGCCTCGGAAATGCAAGGCACCGGCGACGTTCTGTCTTGATGGAATCAGCGTCAACAATTTGGATGACAGCTGTGGCTTTGTTGTTTGACAGGACAGAGGCTGTGGCTTCATCAGTTGGTGCAAAGTCAGCTGATGGGCTGTCATTGTCTCTGGAAACTGGCACATGGTGGTTGTCTGGATGGTCGTTGTTGTGTAGAACAGAGCTGTCCGGCTGTTCGTTGGCTGGAGTGGTTGTGTCTCTGGCCCCATCGGGACAGCTGCTTTCTGCTGAGGGTCCAGGGGAGGAACGTGGATGTTGATGGTAGGAGTGACTGCTGGAAGGCTCCCAGGATGTCTTTGTATCAGCACGGTGGTTCAAATGATCACAGTAACGTCTCACAGGTTGCCGTCGGCGGCGCAGATGTTTCCTCACTCTGGGTCTGTATTTTGAGACCCTGGTGACAGACTCGTCACTGAAAGAGTCGATGTCAGCGTCGTATCCGCAAGAGTGACATTTATTACTGTGAGTTTTAGGGAACCTGCAACAGTTACCGTTCCTGGCTGTGTCACTCCCACTTTGACGGTCTTTACTTTCTGCAGCAAAATCCTGTGCGTCTGCATCATAACCGGAAGAAGGTGCTGAATCTTTTCCATGGTCAGTGATGAGAGCAGCGTTTGAATTGTCTTCATTAGTGTTGTCATTATCTGATCCCTCTGAAGTTTCCAGTGGAGAAACAGCCATCAGCTGAATGGCAGTATCTGAATAGGAGCTGGCTGCTGTTTTCAGGTGATCCATTGTTATGAAACCGTGTTTTACAGCTTCCCTGGGAGTGATTCTCAGGTCATGATCTGGATCCAGGCAACTTCTCAGAAGGTCTAAAAATGCCATCCTGTCCTCATATTCAAGATGGTCTTCTGTTGGTGTGTGCTTCATCACTGCATCCTTTAAATTCTGGGCAGAGTCAAAAGGCCTTCTGTAAACTTCTGGCTTGTCACCAGTCACCTCCTCAAACTCCTCTGGTGTCCTCAGTCTCAGCCCTGTGAAACCATCCCAAATGAAATATGCCCAGCTATGTAGTCCAGAAAGTATGTGGTGGTTGCCTGGCTGGCCGACCAGGCGGACCACGGTTTTCATCCAGTGATATGGACAGTTGCAAGGGAAGAGGTTGGCACCAAAGTACAGGAACGCCATGACACAGCCCACTGCCCACATGTCAACGGATTCGGACAAGGGGAGTCCCAGGTTTACTTCTGGAGCTCTGTATGATTCATTCTGCATCATCATTCCAACTTCCACTTCGCTGGTGTGAATGGCCAAACCGAAGTCGATCAGCTTGATCTTGAATGGCTGATCTTTGTGATTCACAAGCATCACGTTGTCCGGTTTCAGGTCCGTGTGCATGATGCCAATACTCTTCAGGGCTTCAAAAGCGACAAGTAGCTGGTGGGCCACAGGACGGATTTCATTCAGACTCAGCGGCTTCCATTGTCTCTTCTTCAACAGGTCCCACAGGCTCATGTCCAGCATTTCGAAGGCCAGACAAGAGTGGTCATGGTACCTGAAATCATCCAGGAATCTGACAATGTTCTTCTTGTTTGGGTCAAGCACGCTGACTGCCTTCAACATGGCCACTTCTTTTTCAATGAGGTCATCTTCGGCGTCTTTGTGTATTTTGATTGCCACGGTTTTGGATGTCTTTAAGTCCAAACATATGGCAACTTTTCCAAAGGTACCCTCTCCGTTAAAATCCAGTATCTGGTAGCAGGTGGTTTTGCTTCGGAGTATATCTTGTTCCTCTGGTAGATTTTCGGGATGTGCAGGAGCAGTTTCTTTCTTTGAAGGCATTTTTGCAGGAAAATGTTTGCAAAAAATTCTCAAACTTCTCAGTGAAGGTCACTTGTGTCTCACTCTGAGGGCGATCAGAACGAACTGACCAAGTTCACCTGAGGCTCCTATATATATGTGTTCTTCTGATGTCATAGATGATGTCGCAAAGCACATGTTTAACATCAAAGGATCAAAAGGTTCTAGAATGGAGATTAAAAAAAAAAAACTAAATAAATGAGTACGATTAGATAAATGTCTGCACCCCTTTATGTCATACTACTGATGTTCAGTGATTTTAACTACTGAACTTATTGGTCCTTTATTACAGCTGGGCAGAGTTTTATTCACCTTCAGTCAATGCTCACAGTAAATCAAATAAAGAAAATATTGTGTTAAATTGTGTTTATTGTGTTTAATTTTCTGGATTAATCTGTTGGTTCACTCCATGTTTGCCACTTTTCAGGACCTGTCTGTGTCACTGGCTGAGGTGTGGAAGGGTAGGAGGGGTTGATGAAAACAGAACCGGCCAGAGAACAGCTGAATGATCCGTCTTCTAAAGATGCTGTTCTTTTCTACTGACGAAGCCAAAAAGTTTATGGCACATATATTCAGAATAAATTCCGATTAAATGATTGTTTACTCAGTTTAGGGGCTCTGTACTTTATGTCAGATCAGTACAGTATTAATTCATTCTTTACATTTGACTGAGACATGACAGCCCCTTTTTCCAAATGGGACGTTGACTCTGACGAGATAAAAATGGCACTTTTTACAGGTGATTATGTCTTTATTTTCCTGCTAATGTTAATTCCTTACACATTTATTTTCTCAATGAATGTATAAGGTCAACATTTATGCCTTCCTTTGATATACCGTAGTTTAGAGCGCACCTGAATATAAGCAGCACCCGCTAAATTTAAAGAGAAAAACAGTTTTGTACATTTATAGGCTGCACTTGTTTATAAGCCGCAGGTGTCGGTAATATGGGAGGAAATGGCATCTGGCAGGAATTATGTCACACAGAAAGATTTCACCTTTTTGCCAGATCGATCGACTTGAACTTGAAATCTGCATCATATGCATTGCTTTGTGTGTTTTCCATGATAAGGGTGTGTGCATGAAGGGCAAAATAAATGACTGATCTGAAGAATTTAGTGTGGGTGTGTTTAATTTAATTCTATTTCACTGGTCCACTGTGACCTGTCGGGTAATTTCATTGGTCTGATGTGACGCTAAATGTTTTGGCGGCATGAAGCTCATTCCCTGTAAAAATCCATAAATTAGCCACATAGCTGTTTAAGCCGCAGGGTTCAAAGCGTGTGAACAAAAGTAGCGGTTTATAATCTGGAAATTACGGTAGACAGGTAACCACATGAACGTGACACAAAACATACAAACTCACAGACACTGTTGAAATAGGGGATGTCTCCATTCTGAACCGGTCTTTTGTATGACTCATGAGCAACAAGTCATCTCGGTGGATGCTTAGTTCCTTTTTCTTTCTCCTTGAATATTGTCTCATGGCCGCTGCAGTGGAGAAATGAGGGATTCGTTCACGACTCGTAACTTCGGGTCTTTCGTTCATTATTGACGTGGTGACAGCAGTAACATGACCAAAGCTGTCTGTGGGGGAAGTCCGGTCCGGTCCAGGCTCTGGGGGGGGGGGTCGGTCTCTGCTGGAGCGGGTCCAGTGGAGGGGCCTGCTTTTCCGACAGCGCTAACCACTACGCCACATATATTTACATCACGTCACCAATGAATCTGAACATGCTCAGCCGGGAATCGAACATGTGCTACATATGCGGTTCCTCCTCTGCCTCCTTTTATGACAGTACTTGTCATAGTTGCAGGATAACGGCAGAAATGGAGGCGAGAATTAGAGTCGGGACTGCGCACTTTCGCTAGCCCAGCTTATGCTAGTGCAGCTAGCCGCCCCCCATGTAGCTGGTGCCTCCGCTCCCTACGCGCCATTTTAAAAGGTAAAAAAAGAAAGAAAGAAAAGAAAACTTGCGTGGGGTTTTTCGTGTCATTGCTACTCAAACACTGGAAATATCATCACTAGGCTTGTGATGAATAATGTGCTGCCATCCACCGACTCCCTGTGTACTTCCAGCTAAGCGGTAGTGGTATCGTGTTGTGTGTCACTACACCACGTAAGTGAACATCCTTTCCCATTACAACAACGTTACAACAACAACGATCGGGCACAGTGGCCACGCCCACCGGAGGGACAAACACTCTGGCAGATTATAAAACTGTCCAGCAGTTCTCTGAAAACATTATTTCAACATGTCAGATAGTAATGAAGTAAATTTACTTGAGTACTGTACTTAAATTATTTTGGGGGATACTTTTACTTTCACTTCACTACATTTGAAGGACAAATATCGTACTTTTTACTCCACTACATTTCTATTGATGCTCTCTTAGTCGTTAGTTTTGTGCTAGTCTAAAATGACTTCATTGTTTTTGTAACACGCACACCTCTGTGTGTGTTTCAGGTAAGAATATGTCCACGATGTATAATCCTCATCCTACCTGGATTATTTCTCCAGAACGATCGGCTCATTCTTCATTATACATCGTGGCCGTATTATTACCTGAACACACATTAACTTGTATCCAGAGTTTGGATGTCTTCTGTGGACGTCACTGACAACACGGTCCAACTCCTCATCACTCACAGCTGAATACAGGTCTGAACTCGGAGCTAAGAAATCACAAATATGTAACTTTTTTTCATTGAAAACATTGACTGGCAGGACTGAATGAAATAACAGATGATCAAACCAACAGGGAAATTTTTTGCTGCAATCTCACGCAAATCGTCAATCATTTTGTACCTCTTCGCTTTCCATAGAACCAGTTGTTCTGGGTTGGTCCGGTGGGCGGCGTCAGTTAACGTGGCTTTTCAAGGGGGAACAGGAATTCCAATGGGGAACCAAATTGGTTGACACACTGACCCCCCACAGACCTCCACTGACCGGACCCCCAGACCCCCGGAGTTTGAGACTGTGTTGATTATGTTCATATGAAATATGTTTTGTACAGACGAGAGACTAGACCAGACCCCAGATAAGTCTGATTGTACTTTTACATGATGGCAACTTTGAAATTTAGAAAAGATCACTATCTACCTGCTTATGGTCTTTTTGTTTCATGTGAGAGATTTAAGATGAACATTATTGTACTATAATATGTACGATACAGTTTCAGTTATATTCAATGTCTGATTGATGCTGAAAAAAATAATAATGTAATGTAAACATACATCCATTTAATGGCTCAAAGTCTTTGTGATGACAAATTGCAGCAACTGGTGTTCACTAGTTAGTTTGATACTGAACCATAAATAAGAATTTGGATCAAAAAAAGAGCTGGAGCATTTTTCTGTTTTTCTGCTTTTGCACAGACAAAACATTTTGCACTGAATTGTTTTTTCACCTTGCGTCATCATGACTTAGCAAGAAAGTGCAAAATAACAGTGATTAAGGGATATTCAGCATTTAGTAAGTCTATGTGTGTGTGCGTGTGTGGTCAGTGGTGGCGTTTCTCCAGCTGACCAATGTGGACAGAGAATCTCTCAATGGTGTCACAAAGTCCTAACCGCACCCATGAGGTCATAAACAACCATTATAATCTAAATTTAGGCGTCAGGGCGTCATATCGACATGTGTCAGAGTGTGTGTAATTGTGTGTGTCCTAAACTTCAGTTGTTTTGACACCGACAGAAATCAGTAGATTTTCACAGTCTTTGCTTATCATTTTTATTAGCTAAATTGTGTGTGTGTCTGTGTCCTGATCTTGTACAATACGTGTACAGATGTCCAGGGGTATTTCCTTGTGTGTGTATTTATGTGTGTGTCCATCAGCTTCATGGGCCTATAGTGCCTCATGCTTGTGTCACTGTGTTTGTGTGTGTTGATGTGGCAGGAATAACTGTGTGGATGCATCTATGTGTGTGAGTGTGCATGTGTGTTGTGCACGCCTCCGTGTATGTGTGTTGGGGACTCCGTGCGTGTCTCTGTGTGGGTCTGCTTGTATGTCTCAATAGCATGTGCATGGTACTTAAGAAATTAACATATTTTGAAAGGAAAGAAGATGTCATTTCTTAATGAGAGAGGGCGTATGCATCTCATTATGGGATCATTAGCATAATTACCCAGCATACTTTGTGATTATGACACTCAAATGTGGGAGTGTGTATCAGCGTGTGTATTCATATGAGTGTTTGTATTCTTTGCAGGGGAGATAATTTTTCTCAGCCTTTTTATTGTCATTAACAGTCCACCCCCACGTTCTTAGGCTCACTCTCGTTCTTTCTCCATCGATGGCTCTTTTTTCACTTTATGAAAATGAGGTCTGCTTTTATATAAATAAGCATCATGAACATCTTCATCGTTTTCAGTGGGAGTCTGGTTTCAGCCTGTTTTTACAAATTGTATCTGGTTTGAGGTTTCGCAGCTTTGCCTTTGTTTTTCCTCCCTGATGTGCCTTGTTTGTTCACAGTTTGTCTCTCTCTCGCTCTCTCTGTGTGTGTGCGCTTCTGGGCGTGGCTTCCTGGTCTCCAGTTCTGCCAACACAACTGGGCACCTGCTGCTTATCACCCCATCAACTGGACCATCCTCTGCTGTATTTCTCAGTTCAGCTCTATATTTGTTGCTGGATTGTTCAGCAAAGCTTCAACCAGCTCACGTTGTTTATTTGACCTTTGCTAGAAAGTTTGCCAACCCCATCTCTTTCTCTGCCCCAGGGAACATGTCTGTGGAAACTCTGATCCTCTCTCTCTGTCTCATGAGAGTCCAATTGCCTCCAGCCTCTGCTCTCTGGTCCCTGGTCCCTGGGAAGCCTAACCTGCTGCACCTTGTTTGCTGTAACCTGTGAGCAGCATTTCTCCAACCGTCCCATCCGCAGTCCTACCAAGACCCCACACAAATTCACCTTCCACTCTGCTTCAAGTAACTGTTCACAACTGTTCAGCTTAAGAGACAGTCTCTCTGTTTTTACACCACATTTGTCTTGTTGTCTACTCTGCCAAAAATGCCTATAATGTTAGTGCTGGACCTGACAGATCAATCAGACTAATTTAGATATTGTGTTTAAAAGAAATGAGTTTCTTTTAAAGTAAGGCTGGTCAGAGGTGCAGTTAGGAGAGGAGGGCCTGAGGCGGGGACATGGTTGGTTCAGGTGAGGCAATGAAGCAGGTTCCTGCAGAGGCAGGGTGGAGACGCTGGAGGAGGACAAAGATAAATATTAGGTGGTGGTGAGTGTTTCTCACCACACTCCTCACGCCGTCAGCGCTTCGAATGGCCTGTGGATGTCAGTTTGTTTCAGGATGAGGCAGTTTATGTGAATGAACAATTAAAGGACACATTTGCTTTCCATGAGCTCTACTGTCTCTTGGTTGTCGAGCGGACAATCACCTGAGTGAGAGAATTTTAATCCCAGTTGTCAGTTCTTCTTCTTCAGCGGTGACAAAAAGTGCACCCAGTGCCTTCTATGGGAAGACACTATCCTTCAGTCCCCTGACAAGTAACCCTGTGGGGCTTGATCGATCTCCTTTGTCCTCCTCTGAGGGCCTCAACAGAGTTTAGTCTCACAGGTTTTTCTGCTGGTCATGTCCTCGCTGCATGTCACAGTGATAAGAACGAGCCCAGTGGTAGCAGGGAGGGTCATGATGTTTCACCTCACACTTGAATTTACACTGTGCTTTGGGAGGGAGGCTCCTGGCTCAGGTAGCCCACTGTGCTTCGTCTCCCACGCACTGCACTGTCTCAGCTGGACAATCTGTCATTATAACCGCTTTACATTACTATTTGGCGATCAGGTCGTATTGAGCAGGTGAGGGGAACATTATACCTTTATTATCATAATCAATCAATCAATCAATAATCAATCATTTATCTGGTGAAATTATTTCATTTTGTGTTTATTTACTTTTTGAAGCATTTTCAGCACATATCTATACCCCATGATGATGAGTCACTCACTGATTCTGCACATTGGTTCAGTGTCTGCTCTTGTGGTGTGAAAATAAAACTGCTTTAAGCCAGCTGTGCTTTGTTGCCTGTGTTTGGTCTTCGGGGTCAAAATAAAGCTCGTTCTAACTTTTTCCTTGTTTTTTTTTTTTTTTCTTTTCATTCTTTTTAAAGAGCTAATCAGGCAGAAAACAATGTCATTCTCCTGCCTGGGCTTCAGTGTGGTCACCTCTTCTTCTTTCCCAGCCAGAGGTTTTAGACTGTCATGCTCGACATATAAACAGTGTGGTAATGTACGGTATGTCTGGGTAGCATTCCTGTATGAAAAATGTAACTTACTGCAGACTAATTCACAGAGTCACAGAATTGTGGCCCGATTTTTTTCTGATGGATTCATTTATTTATTTATAACCATTTTTCTCCATTTCCCATGAGACGTCCACCACAAAAAGTGAAGAAATGAAGGTATCAGGTTTAGTGAGAGCTGCCAGGCTGTCATTATGGTATGTACAAACAAAGGATGGTCTCGTTTGATGGGTGCATTGGTTTGCTTTTGATTGCTCTGTTAGTTACTGAGTGACCTGAGCAGATTTATTCCACAATAACTGATGACATATTGTAGATAATCTTCACACAGTTACTCATTACCTACAGGAAAATTACATTTTGCATTTCAGTGCAAACAGTGATAGAATGATAAAAGCCATAGAGAGTTGTGATAATGTTGTGTATCATTTGGTATTCTTGGATCTGTGTCTAAGATTGTGTTTGATTGAAATGTGGTTTAAAATACTATAATACAGACACATACAAGTATCTACTCAAATGGCCATGTTCACATTGATGCTGATCGGAGCTGGCTGTTATCAGGCTAGTTACCTCATTAACTTAAGGAGTGTTTTAATACTGATGACTGCACACTGAGATTGTATGGATCCAGTCGTGAATAGAATACAATCCGTCATTATAACATTATAACCTCTTTACATTACCATTTGGTGATCAGGTAGGATTGAGTGGGAGAGGGGAGGAAACGATGATCGTACAATGTAACCTTTTAAAAATGAAGGAAAGATTTATGCTCAGTTACATATTTAATGGCTCAGTTTTTATTTTCTCATGAGACAAAAAAGAAAATCTGATCAAAAAATGGCAAACTAATTTTCTGTTTGAGGAAATGCTCCTATCTAATTATCACATTTGAAATATCACAATGGAAACGCCTGGTGTCTGTAAAAAAAAAAAAAGGGGTGAAACAATAATTGCGAGAAGGACCTCCTTGCCCTGTGCTGAGCAGCGCTGCGTTGTGTTGTGTTGTGTTGTGTTGTGTTGTGTCAGCTTGCTTCCATTTACAAGTATTGATTGCTTCCTGTAGGTATTCAACATGCTGGAACTTGCCTCTATTTGACCAGCAGCAGGTCACAACAAATGTGTGTACCAGGATGTATAGTGGTACATTAATACAGTCAGATAAGATTGAAACACAATGGCTAGATAGCTAAGTTGATAAAGTTTAAAAAGCCAATGTGCTTATTAAAGATCTTACTGACATCGGCACTGAAATAAATATAATGTAATATAAGCATTATCTCAATGTTTGCCATGTCCTGAAACTTACTATTGTCTTGTGCCAGTGTTGGTTCATCATTTCCTGTTTTATTTTGAAATTCCCATTCTCCTTGTGTTTCAGTTTGCCTGCCCTTCCTCTTGTGCCAGTCTGATTGTCGATGTGTTCTCTGTGTGTATATATAGTCTGCAGCTCCCTTTGTCCTGTGCCAATCTGTTGCGTCTCGTGCCGTACAACTAAGCCATCTCACAGTTCAGTCCATGTCCTTCGCCTTCTCTAGTTTCCTGATTTGTGTTGATACCTTAGTTTTTCCAAGCATTGTCTTGCGCCTTTCATCTCAAATTCTATGTAATTTCCAAGCATATTCTCGCATCTTTTGTTGCTACTTTTGCTATTCATTTCGTACCAGTTTGTTTCCTCAAGGAGTGATTTTGAGTTGAACTTTGCAAATAAACATTTATTAATTAGTTAGTTTGTCTCGCGAGTTGTGCATTTGGGTTCAAATTTATAGCGTTCTGTCATTGTTGGCCTTTTCTGCACCTTTCCAAATAAACACTGTCCAGACAAACAAGCCGGCCTTCATTTTCTGTGACAATTCATTCTTAACTTGGGTTAGTTGTTTGGATGTTGGACATATTTATTCAGAACCTGTGAATTACTGATATTACCAGTATGGGTCGAGGTTTCAAAGCAATGTTCTGCTGTAGGAGCAGGAGAAAACTGTATTTTGGCAACAACACCCCCCCCCAAACAAAAACTTGAAGTCACTGCTGAAGAGCCATAAATTGGCAATCTATCTAGTGACCATCATGGAGCGACGGCACTGGTTGCAAAAATAGGTAGGATTGTATTAAAATCTATGTGAAAATGGCCATACTTCACTTACTCAGTAAACATTTTCCTGATGCTTTGTTAATCTTTGGTTTGAAGTCTTCAACACAAAATCATATACAGTAGGTATGCATCAGGGCATTGCTATATGTGATTGACAAACTTGTGACTACACGCAGCCAGCTGACGGTCAGGACTCACCCCCCTTCCTGAGCTCCCCAGCTCCAACTTTTCTACTCAATGCAGTGTCTTCTGATTTCCAAAAAATCTAGATAGTGATGTTCAAATTACAAACTGGGAGCTTCGAAACACACCAGTAGGTGATGTCACAGTGTGTTTACACTTGATCACATCCCGCTTTGTTTTCAGGTAGATAAATTATATTTAGCATGAATGAGTGACATACAACCCTGTTCAAAAAAACCTGATTATTCACTATGATATAAAGTTGATATGAAGCTTCAAATGCTAATGTTTGACAAGTCTATAGGTCATCTACTCAGTCTAGCTTTGAATAGGTGATATTCTGATCAGTTAAACTGCCCGTCCTGACTCCTAAACTGACTCAATAATTTCTTATTGTCCTGTTTTATTCCATGTGTCTTACTTTCAAATCCTGGTGGTTTGGATTTCCTGCAATGCAATCTGGCTGCATTGACTGTGAGTCTGATGTATTATGCTGTTATCTGTTAACATATCCTGAAGTTGTTGACCTGCAGAGGAGATGAAGAGCGAGGTAGGATGGTTCCATGGATTGCAATGAAAATTCCTTCAGCCTTTAATGGTCCATTCACTTTTGGTTTGACTTGAACTGGAAATAAATACTAACAATTTCAGGATCTTCTGACTGTTCTACTGTAAAATTGATGGTCAGGATTACAAATCTGGAGACAGTTCAATTGAAAACATCTGGGTGTGGAAAACTAGCAGTTCTCTCCACTTCCTTACTAACTGCGCCCTTGAGCAAGGTTGTCTGTCCCATTCTCATGTCCTCCCCCTCCTTTCATTCCTCCATTTCTTACCCCTCCTCCTTCCTTCCATTCAACCCTCAGCCCTCCCTGTGGCTCATCAATATATCAACCACCCTGATTCTCTCTTTATCTCAGTCTCAAAGGCAGTGTGCCACGTACATTAAATATTTAGAAGCAGACAGTCGAGTGCAACAGCCCCAGCAACCTCCACTGAGAGAGATTGGTGGGGTTCTCTCTCTGCCACTCCAGGGGCAGGGGGAGTCTCCGGAAGAGCCCAAAGGGTAGGAGAGCCCCGCTCTCCCCCCGGGTATCACTGCGCGCGTGTTGGGGGGGGTCAACATAGGGTGAGCAGTGCGGTCTGAATATCAAAACCCTGTGTGGTGGAGAGGGAGACAGGAAGAGCCAAATGGAAAATCAAATGGAGGAGAGGATAAGTGGTGTCAGTGTGGGAGGAAATCCTCAAATTAGGAACGTTTGACATGTTTCTATTTTTATTTTTATTCTTGTTTTATTTTCCTGTGTTTGCTCTTAATCTGGTCAACTGGTTTTGTGATGCAGCAAACACACAGCCAGACACAGATCACTTTTTGCCCTGTTGATTTTCACAACAGTCAATGTCTCCTCCCAGCTCTCAGTTCTCTACACTCAGTTTGTGTGTGTGTGTGTGTCCATACCTTTTGTGTAAACTCATTCTTTACCTCCCACACTTGCAGTCGTGAGCCGACAAACCGGCATGACAGTGAGAAAAAAAAGGCAGGACGTCTCTCCCTTGTTTGAGAGGGAACAAGTGATCTTTTGTGCCTTTGTGTAAATGAACAACACACATGTAGATCCAGTGAAAACAGCTATTAACGTCTCTTAATAATCACTTGACTTCTCACAAACAACTCTCTTCTTCAGCAGGGACGATTGCAAGTGTTAAAAGCTGTCTGCAGTACACGGTGAACAGTGTATGGTGTTTGTGGAATCCAAAGCAAAAAATCTTAATCCATTACAACATCAGCATATTTTTTCTTCCATTATGGTGGGAACCTCATTTTTTAATAGTATGAAGTTGGTCAGTCCCATGCTCCAGACTGCTCTCCACCCATCCACTCCCGCAGTGTCAGTAGGAAGAGACCGAGAAGAGTCTTTTTTTTAACAAATAAAACTAAACAAAAAAAGAGAATTTGTAATTTTTGTACATGCAGAGAAGGACAACCAATGAGATAACTCACTAAAAATAGGTGAATGTAAGAGTAATTGAGAGTGTTGTTCATTTGTACTGTGTGAGTGTTTAAGTGTGTGTGTGTGTGTGTGTGTGTGTGTGTGTGTGTGTGTGTGTGTGTGTGTAAAACAACATTCCATTCATTCCTACAGCACTAAGCTTGCCAGACTGGGCAGCAGCACCAGAGCACCAGTTGGAGCCACACACATACAAAAACACACAACCACAGCCACACATATGTAATTTCACTTCAATCCGAACTGAATAAAACATAAATATTTAAACATTGTGTCTGATAAGTTGTAATACTGATTTTAAAGTATTTATCTTTCATTGACCAAACCGGTGAGGCATGACTCACATATTTTTGTAATTGTGAGAGTTGCAGGACTCAAATCTCATCAGTTAATAAGAACGGAAACCTCTTTGGAAAACATGTTTGCTGTTTGTTATGTTAATGTTATGGACCAAGCATAACAATCACTGGACCAAGGTGGAAAAGCCAACTGCTGAATTTCATGTCAACACACACAGGCTGCTCACTCCCTCAGTTAGGGGAGCTCCCTTTTGGCGTAACACATTATTAGCCCCTAAAAAGAAGCACCAGCAAGAGAATTTGAGCCAATATTTAGCCCCAAGCCAGCGGAGACATCTCCTTGCTCGAAATGGAGCAAAAAGAAGTGAACCAAAGCCTTACCCCGTCTACAAAGCAGCGAGAAAGCCGAGATGTTCTAAGAAAATCCTCATGGCTTCAGGTCTGGGAGATTGGGGGTGATGAAATAGTCAGAAACATTGTAGTAATAATTTACTCTGTCACTGTTATTTTTTCTACAATAATTTTATCTGACAAAAAAAATTAATGTGAGGTCCCTGTTTGGTGATACATTACTTTTGCCGTTGGGTTTTCAGTTTACCTAGCGATCAGAGAGCATCCACCGAACTCATTCAATCACCAGAAGATGTGGTTTGCTTTTCTGTGACTTTTTTTTTTAGCTTGATTCTTTCAGCAGTGGTGAGACAACGTAGAAAAAGTTGTTAGATGTAAGTGCTATTTTTACTTGTATTAAAATATTTCTATTTTATTTTCCTCTATATTTCTACTTCAAGACATTCCAGGGGGAAACACTGTATTTTTGAATCCACTACATTTCTTTGACACACTGAGTTGTCAAATCCAGATGTAAATCGGCATTGTAGTATTTAGGTATGCGGTTCCTTTATCCCACAGTCTTTTGGTCTTTGGCAGAATGATTTTCCGTATGTTTCCGTCCTGCATCGTAGATGGATTAACCGTCCACTGCTGTTGTGTCTCTGATCCACTGGGGTGTCATGAAGTGGATGGAGTATTTTAAAGCACTCTGCCTTCCTCTGTGTGCATCACTCCACCACAGCTCCCAGTGAATCTTATCTGGTTCCAATCACAGAGCCAGCGCTTTCCAACCAGTTTGTCTAGCTGCCTTGCATCCTTTTTGTTTTATACTGCCTCCCCAGCAGACCGCAGCATAAAGCAGTATACTCGCCACAACCGATGGTAGAACATCTGCAACATCTTTCTGCAAATGTCTGAGGATCCAGGCCTCCTTCAGAAAAAGAAAAAGCTTTTCATACTCAGCATTATTAAAAACTGTTCTACTCTTCATTCAACCATTAAAGCCTGGTGTTTAAACTCAAGCTCTTACAGACTTTCTAAGAGGAAAGTCCTCTGAGGTAAGCACAAACTCAAACTCATAATTTATTGTTGCAGCATAATTTGTGGCATAATTTCTTTTTAGTATTAGGATTATCTTTTTACCTTTAGCATTTCTACACATTTTAGGTGTTTGAGCAAAGAAGTATTCCCTTTTAAACTTCAGATGGTTTGATTGTTTCAGTCACAAATCAATCAATTTTGAGGTTTGTTTTAACATTCTCTGTGGAATTAGTTGGTTGGGCCCCTCAGAAAGGGTCAGAACACGAGTCCAGTGGGCCAAGAGATAATCAGGTTGATAGTCAAAAAACAAACAAACTAGGGCCCATCTTGTGATGGGATCACATCTGCATGTTGACAGTCTGACTCATAGTAGTTGTGACTACATTATGGTCACGACGACGACGAAGCTATGGCTTCACTTTGATCTCAGCTACAAACCTGTAAAGTTTGTGACTGTTTCCCACATCAGTTATGGCACTATAGGGGACAATATCTGTCCACAGATGTGATCAATTGACATCTGCTGCAGTTCTCAAGGCCAACTCTGTGTTCGTTCTCATGACAGGACGGAACACACACAAGGTGAAAACCATGCACACTGTCACGGCTTCCTATCAAAGTGTGTACCTAAAAATGTTTTTAAATGTGGACTGAGCACAATCTTATGTAGCAAAGTTGTTGTGTTTGTTCTAAAACAGAGTAAGAAAAACATGAGTGAAGTGATGTCTTGGCCCATACAGAAATCACTTCCTTATCAACCTTTTAACACTGAAACAGGAAACAGAAATGAATAACACCCAATGGAGTGGAAGCACAGACACATGCTGGCCATTATTTAATTGTCACACAGATTGTGTGCGAGTGTGCAGGTCCACGTCTGTGTTGATGTACAGCATTTGTGGCGGGGGTGAATGACTGCATGTGTGAGTACATGTGTATGTGTGTGTTGGTGGGATGGCTGAGAGCGAAGGAAGCACATATGGCCTGAACAGTCAGGGATGGAGCTCAGATCTCCCACATGACCTGGTAGATAAAAATAAAAATGAGATAGAGAGACAGACACACAAACAGGGAGAGAGAGAGAGTTTGACTCTGCTTGGACAACAGTGATGTAAACAAGTGGCATTTTGGAGGATGTGATTAGAGATTTTTTTTTCTGTTTGAGCTTGTGCTACACATCTATGTTTGGGCTTCAGTGTTGGCTCTGTATTTGGGACAGGAAGTGTTGTTATTGGTTATCACCATGCAATGCAAACATACCTGTCATTTGTAATATTAGAGAAAATCTGCTGCCCTACTTACTACATTAAAGCGCTTTTTATTTCATTTCACATTTAGTCTGGAACTGTTAGTCAAATATTAGCTGCTGGAAGTTGATGGGAAGATCATAAAAACACAACCTTACAAATTCTCTCATTTGAAGTAAAGGAAAACTTTTTCTCTCATATTTCTCTGTCTCCGTCTCTTAACCCCTATCATTAAAACACAATGGTCCTCTATTTCTTCTTATTGGGGTTTTAAATGGAAATGAAACTTATTCTACCGCTGAACCTTCTGTCAGTCGTGCTTGAAATAAAAATCACCTGAAGGCCTTAAAATGGAAAATGCCTCTATACAAATGTTTGATGAAATGTTCAAAAATATTTGTTCAAAATATCCGTTTCATATAGAGCTTTTTCAACAACTGTTGCCTGTGCACCCTCCTCTTTTTCTTCTTTTTTCAGGGAGTATATGAAGTTTTAGTTGTGGCAATGCAGCAACTTTTGACAGCTCTATGCTCATTTTCAAAAACCTTCAGTTATCAGGGGTTGTTTCCTTCTGAGCCATAAGTCTTTCATCAAATTCACATCCGTGAGTGGCAGATCACTGGCAGTTGGGTGTAATGGCCTTGCTAAGGTGCATCTCAGCAGTGTGGATGTTTTTTTCCCACCCAGATTAAATCCTACCCATCAAAGCAACATGCTGGTCACAAAATCGCATGCTCTCCTCTCCAATGTCGCAAATGACACAAACAACTTCTAAATGGTGTCAGGACCCGTCACGCCTAAGGTGTGGCATGACCAGCTTTAGCTTATCACGCAGCATATCATCTTACAGCATCTGCAGTCTGATTTGTGTCTGCTAACGTACTACCAGGTGAAACAAAGAGCCAGTCAGAGTCCAGAGACCCAGAGAGCCGTTAAAACATGACATCCTGTTAAATCTGTGATATGAAACAGTCCAAACTCACTGAACACTGTGCAGATTTGAGCAGCTGGGTTAAGGCTACTGGTTTACTTTTTTTGTGTTATATGGGTGTGTTCAGTAAAGAGCACACCCATCAATGTCTTATTAGGTTAAGTGAATCTCGTTTGCCATCAAATAAGACTGAGATAAAGTTCAGATCACATCTTTGACCAACTACTGCAAGAAGCCAGTGCATGAAGGGTTTGCATACTTTTTCGTACCACTGTACAAACTCTATTTTCCCCACTACTTTATATTACAGGCGGTATATAATTAATATGTATATAAATACCAATGATATTATGTGACCCACCTACACTGGGCATCGCATGAGTCAGCCAAGTCAACCAATAATTAAATCACAGTACAGTCAGTAGCTCCTAATAAATTAGATTTGTCATTACTATCACTTCCTATTATCAACAACAGTGAAATGTTTAATTTTAGACATAAGATTACTATAATTATAATATCATTCGATGTCATTCCAGTCTGGTTCCACAATTCTGAGAATAATATCTTAATTTGGGCAGAATACCAGACAATTGTATCTGAAGTAGTACATTCCATATTTCTGTGGTGCACAGGACGAGCAATTCTTAGTAAGAAAGACTGTTAATCCTCTGAATGACAAATATAGTTTCATAGTGCGTTTTGATCAGAAATGTTTTTCCAATAACAATTCATAAGAAATCCCGCAAAGTTTGTTTATGAGCAAGACATTTGTTAATCACGGGCCCATGGTTCAGAGTTTCTGTTACCACTTCCACACGCTCAGGCTGGAGCCAGTCAATATTCACTCCATACAGCTCTGACATTTCATGCTGAAATGAGTATTAGTATTAAAGTATCCTGTTAATTAATGAAGTATCAGTATAATAGTATTCTGAAATTAATAACTAACTATCTAACTATAATTATAGTTTGATGGCAAATAAATTCTATAATGCACATTGGCACTACATCAAATCAAATTAAAATGAATTAATTTACTTGTCAGATAGTGAAAAATTTGCTCTATAATGAGTTTATAGAGCACTTGTTCTATCGTTGAACAGAGAACAAATTTAAGCCATGGTTCTCCACTCATCTATTTGTGGCATTATTCATTTTCTATCATATTCTTGATATTATTTTTGTTGCATTTTTGTTTATCGTGTAAATTTTATGTGAATTAACTTTATATACTCTCTTTGTCACCTCTGGCATTTGTTTGTTTTGTGTATTTATTATTCACCTTACTTTATCTATCTATCTTATTGAAAACTTTTGTTGGAGCAAGTTTTAATATATGTTGACTTCACCTGAATTATTATTGATTTCTTATTTTTGGTGGCATTAGCCCCTGCTGGTGTATCTACATCAATGGCAAAGTCCATATTTTTGATTGATACTGTCTTTTTTGAAAGAACAGCTCTCAGGAGGGGTCACGGTCCTCTCCGGAGCACGCTCCGAACTCCAGGCCGGGTTTTGTCGGTGTCCATCAGCGGGCTCCTCGCAGCCTCTCGCTGGTTTCTGCTCGGCTCCTGTCCTGATATCACTCCGCTGGCATGGTGGAGGAGCGGACATGATTATTGTGATGGTGGCAGGCGGCAGCCGCTGACTGCAGACTTCCGCCACTGCTTCCCATATCCGCGTTTTGCGCCGTCTGGGATCTTCTCGTTGCCTCACAACCGGACTACCGAGGGCGCCTGTGCGCTTTCTCCCCAACTCGACAACATCTTCACCGGGATTTCTTTCAAACCAAAACCATATGAGATGCAAGTTCACTGGGAAACTCCGGAGCCCGTTCGGTTCAGGCAGCAAAACTTTTTCTCAGAGGACAACGCCGTGAAACGGCGACCGGACTGTGACTGTTGCTGCCGCCGCCGCTGCTCCTCCGCGGGACGGTCTGTGTGTGTTTGACCGCCGGCAGCCCGCTAACCTCCGTGCTCTTGTTGTTTTTTGTGTAGTTTTTTGGGTTTTTACAGCGGAGTTGTTGTTGGGGGCAGCGTGGCAGCGCTTTTATTGTTGAATCCAGTTTGGGGCTTGTCCGGGGCTCTCTCACTCACGCTGGGTGTTATTTGTGCTGTCGGGGGCGGTTTGTTTGGAAACAGAGCCGGGGAGGGAACGACAAACGGTCCTGAGCCCTGAACCGTGTGACTGTCGGGCGGCTCTCAGCCCTTTAAACCTGCCCGGTTGGCGCTCACTTCGGCGGCTGTTGCCTGTTGTATCTCCCCTTCCCCTGCCCGCTCGCCTGGGACCGTTCGCCGGGAGGACAGCCGGGGAGAGGACACTAGGTGGTGGAGGTGGAGGCAGAGGTGGTCGGAGGAGGAGGAGGCGGCGGCGGCGGTGAGCTTGACGGGGGAGAAAAGTTCTTCCAAAATAGCAGCCACTCGGCCCAGTGATGGGGGACTTCGCCTCCCCCGCTGCCGGACCCAACGGCAGTATCTGCATCAACAACAGCATGAACCCGGCCGCCGGGAGCGTGGTGCCCGCCGGGGCGGTGGGCATACCTAAGCACAGCACCGTGGTGGAGAGGCTGAGGCAGCGGATAGAGGGCTGCCGGAGACACCACGTCAACTGCGAGAACAGGTACCAGCAAGCCCACGCCGAGCAGCTGGAGATAGAGCGGAGGGAGACGGTCAGCCTGTACCAGCGCAGTCTGGAGCAGAGGGCCAAGAAGTCCGCCGGCGGCGGCAGCAGCAAGCAGCCGCAGAGCAAGCAGCCGGACCCGGACTCCGGCTCCTCCGCGGAGCAGAGGAATAACACGCTCATCGCGGTAAGACCGAGCTTCCAGTCACACACTTCACCACACGCTGCGCCTCTTTCACCCCCTATCTCTGTCCCCTAAATGCTTGGACCCCATCATGCTACAAGCTGCACCACCACCACTACTACGACTACTACTACTACTACTACTACTACTACTTGTTCACTACTAAGAAGACTTGTTGAAAAAAACACGCTGGCAATTGCTTTGGAAACGCTTCACTTTTTTCGAAGCAACATGCCAACTGCCGCCTTTGTTTACAAAGAAATTCGGCTCCTTGTTGGACAAAACAGGCTGCTAGAGCAAGAATGCTGCACGATTTGGAAATGACAAGTCTGACAACTGATATTTGATCATATGCAAGATCAGTGCTGCTATAGGCTCAAAGGAAGGCTGAAAGTTTGGAAGGTCAAGTTATGATTTCTGCCTCAAAAGTGGCCAACCAACTTTTTTTTTTTCTTGTTCTTGTTTTTTTTTTTTTTTTTTTTTTTTTGTGTACGAATGGTTCTGCAACACTTACAAGCTACAACATTGCAACATTGCTTCCTTGCTCTGTAAGCTGTGAAACATACTCACAGAAACACAGTTTCAAGCACCTGATCACAGCCACCCCTTCACTGAGTGACCGGACAGTAGAGTAGGAGATGACTTCAGATGGCTGCCACAGCACTTCTTTGTTTTCACCAAGTTTTGAAGAGTAATTCAGAGTTAATCATGGTCTTACACACAAAATAATGCAGTGATCGCATAGTAAAAATCTAATAACTGGGCTCTATTACTGCACCCAAAACTGCCTGTCCTTGTAAAAATGTTGCAGTGGTGCTTTAGGAAATCAAATCCTTGCAAGTCCAACAGAGTCAATATAA
Source organism: Echeneis naucrates (assembly GCF_900963305.1). Taxonomy (NCBI): domain Eukaryota; kingdom Metazoa; phylum Chordata; class Actinopteri; order Carangiformes; family Echeneidae; genus Echeneis; species Echeneis naucrates. The sequence continues at coordinate 8,763,033 of NC_042511.1, forward strand.
ACTCGTAGTAAATTTTATAGCAATGCTACGGTGACTTCCTGTTGGTAGGGGGCAGTGGTAACATATGGAGGGTTGTTGAATTTCTTAGGGCGGAGGATGAGGATCTTTGAGCTTCGTAGTCTTTCAAACTGATGAGCAGGTCTGCACATGAAAGTAATAAATTGTGAGATTTTCTCATTTTCAAAGACAATGTCCTCCTGTATTGCTTGCATCAAAGAGAGGGGGAAGGACATGGATAAACTGTGCAGTGTCCCCTCTTTGCACGACATCTCTTGTGGGCAAGCTCCGGTTTCCTTTAGAAAAGATGCACGTCGGGAATTTCAGCATTGTTATCCCTTTTGTGGCTGCAATGTGCCAAGTTCCACCCCTTTTGAAATGCAAAATCAGAATGTCTTTAATTTCAGATGCAGCCCCAGTCATTATTAAAGAGCAACACACGCCTGACCAGTTACAGTTTGAGAGAGCAGCAGTGGTTTTAATCGTGCAGGACCTCCCAGTGGCTCTTGTGGACATTAAACCGAACCGCCCGTGGCCCATGGCCGGCAACAAATGCTCAGCGAATGGAGGGATTGCTGCTTAAAGACACAGCGACATCCCTCCACTTTGTCTCTCTCGGCTCCTCTCTGTCACTGACGGTGACACACTGTATGCAAACACAGCACTGACCAGCTTAATCACAGAGATCTGGGTGTTGGTAGGCCGCTTTAGTTCTTAGCATTGTTTAGATATGGACTATAAGGCAGATGAGCAGAAATAAGAGAAAAATCTCACCCCTCTTTCATTTTTTTCCTCAGAAAAGCTGCAGCTAGATGGCTGTATGTAGTCACTACAGAAGCAAGCATTCTTAGAAAGCCAAATATGCTGTTGATGTGACTACACACGTCACAACCACACATGCACGTAGCATACACAAATACCCTGGGGGCCTGAATGTGTAAATCTGTAGGGGTTTGTCACAGGCAGTTGTTGGGACATATACAATGGGGAGAAGATGTGTTTGAAGATCTTTGTATCTACTCCTATAGGGTGAGTACAGCTGCAAATATGATCTTGCCGCGATTTACTTAGCTGTGAGATTTGTACAACATAACTTACAATGACATTTAATAAGGTTGTGGCTGTAAAATGTGTGTGCTGTAGGATTAGTTGGTTTGCAGTATTAATATAGTTACTCTCAGTTTTGAGGAATGTCTATGATTTATTTATTAAAAAGATGAAATGAGCAAGAAAACAGTGTTTCTAAGTGTGAGATAATGTTTGACAAAGTGGTAAGAAATGATTTAACCAGTTACGGCATATTCTAGCTGTAAATTGGAAATAATGAATGTGGAAATCCATGGTTCAAACTGTTTAAGCGTAATTGTCCTCAAAGTTTTGTATTGTCACAAGCACCTCAGTACACTGTGCCTTGGTCTAATGGTTCTCAGACACACCCACATCGGGGCAAGAGCAAGACTATAATTATGGAAAGTGTGTGTTTGTGTTTATAGGCTAACTATTAGTGAGAAAGGAGAAGAAGACACAGGGGGCCTATTATGCTGTTTCCCACCATTTCTTTGACAATGTTCTCATAAAAAGCAGCAGGTACAGGTAAAAGGGGTCCTGCAGTATGATTAACCATAACCTATTTCACAAGTGTCTTTTTTTTTTTTTAAAGTCACGTGTTGAATTCATAAACTTTCTTCAGCTCAGAAAATGAAGTTGGAAAAATAATAGGAAGGTTTCTAACTAAATACTGGACAGCCTTTCTGCTTCTCAGGTTGGGATAGTTAGGGGTTCATTCAAATCTCGTCAGTTTTAAAGTTTTATACTGTATATCCTATGGATGAATAGTCAAAAGAAATACTGTATGTTGTGGTAATGGTCAAGACGGATGAGACAGGCAGACAGACAGTGTTCAGCCTACAGGGACATCATGAAAGCCAATAATTATAGTTTTGTGATGCATTGAGAGGTTGTTTGTTAGCTCCCTGTCCACTGCGTGCGCACACACACACGATAACTTCATACTCGTAAACTAGTCAGTATATCGACACTGAAACCAGAGCTTTGGTGTTTACTAGGTGAATCAATTAGAAGTTCAAAATAAAGCTAATAGGCAACAGTTTTGTCTCCGATAGCTTGATGGTGGCACATGCTGTGGAGTCTCTCACAGATGTTGTGGCAAATTGTGTATGAGCAAAGATTGATTTTTGGTCCATGTTTAGGTACAAAGGAAATGGATGTCTTGTGAGCTGCACACCTCCAAACCGATCCACTAACACTTGGAGACCACGACAAATGTGATTGGTCAGCTCATGCGTACCCTGGGATTGTTGGTGGTAAAGACAAGATGAAGCTTGTTGATTAAAGGCCCACTTGCTCTCTTAATAATACACAGTACAGCCATCTGGTATTACACTGGTGCCGTCCCATCCCTTTGGATGAAGTTTTTTACATTGGACCCTTTTTTTGGCCTGTCTCTGGTTGTATCTGATGCATTTCGCTGGTGTGTGACTGGCTGTGCTGTGTTTGCTTAGTTTTCTGTCTTATCTCTGTTCTATTTGTATTTCCTCTGCTGCACTTACATCTATTTTTCCAAAGAGATCTTGATCTGAATAAGAATACCTGATTAAATCAAGACTATATATAGTGATTAGTTGAGGGAAACACAAGGCAGTGATGTGCAAAGGATGATGATAAATTGATTCTATTCATAATTTAACGTGCCAACACAAATTCAGCACTCACCTGATGATGGTTCTGCTGGGTCATGGTGTAGTAGGGGACATCAGTATGGAATGAACATGAAGTTATGGGCTACCACTCCTTTTTTTCCTTTTCAGTTTGATGACTAATAATTGAAAACTAATCAGAAGGAAGCAGGAAAATTATCCTACACTGTTAAATACATACAGTCGATGATTATTTGGTGGTCTGTTTTTACATTCTTTGTACCTTTGTCTTTCCACTGTGACATTTGAGAACCGCAGAGAGGTGTGAACTTGCTGATTACACGTGTTGGTGGAGAAATTGTTATGAATGGCAACAACACTGTCAAGCCAGAAAACAACAACAATGTCAGCTGTACTGCATGACAGTCTGTTGAGGCCAGTGTATTATTGTGTGATTGTGGGCAATTGTGAATCTGTACGGTCATCCTGTTTGAGCTAAACAAACATGAGACTGAAAGAGTTTAGCTGCCAAACTTGCCACCTATCGCAACCTGATGTGAAATAGTCTACTTCTGACACAAGACATTTACTACTGGTGGCCCTGCTAATGTGAACAAGGCATGTTTCTTTGTCACAATCTTGATGGGAGCACGTGCACTATTGTGCAGATCAAACCCATGACCTTTTAGTAACAGGCACGTGTCTCTAAAGCAACAGGGCCACAATGTCTCTTAAAAGCAGAATCGTGACCTGAGCATTTTTTGACAAAACATCCAGTCAGATCTGATTACCTAATCACTAACAAGTTTACAGCTGCAAGGCCAAGGTGCACAGTGAGGGGCTCGTTAGCTGCACTGAAACACAGTAGCTCAGGACAGACTGTCTTCGGCTGTGCTCCCTCCTTGGCATCCACCTCACCATGGAATGTGTCTCTCTCTCACACACACACACACACACACACACACACACACACACACTCTCTCAGTTGTCCTGCTCAACTCTTTGCAGCAGAGGCCGGAGTGTAGGCGGCTGAGTTTTCATGAATCCGAGGCCTTCCCTCTTCCCTCCCTCCCTTCCTCTCCTCCCTCTTCCCTCCTCTCCCTCCCTCTGTTCACCACTTCTCTGGTTTCAGCGTTAGTACAGTGCTAATGTAGTGTGGATGGATCTTAGTGGCTATAGCATTGTTAAAGTCAGCTGGGACTGTTGCCCAAGCACTATATTTAAACCACTGAGCTGGCGTGGAGCTGACACTCTCCAGTACTGACGTGCACACATGCAGGGCATGACGTCGACAAACACTCATGACATCACAGACGTGCTGTTTTTGACTCACTGCTCACTAATTTTCCCCTGACTCCCCCAGGTTTTCTTGACCGTATCCTTTAAAGTCTTCTCTTCATCTTCTCTCTGATTTACTCAATGTTTGTCACTTGTTTTCTTTTCTTCTTTTTCTTCTCACTCTTGTCCCTCAGTTTGCACACGTACACTCTGGATCTGGTTTTTGATTTGGGGCGGCTGTGACCACATTCCCTTCCACCCACGCTTGTTCACATGTTCTGCAGGAACACACACACATTCAGCACAGACTCTTGAATAAAGTGAGGAAACAGTTTTCCCTCCGGTCTGCGCAGTTCAGAAAGTTTTAGCTAGTTGTTTGAAAAAATGATAGTATTACCTGTGCCACGCACATGCTCACTTGCTTACTCTGCCTGTTAAGCTTGTGCTTACAACAGAATTTGGGATAACACTTTATCCATATTTCAGTCCTCAAATATTTCCTCAACATTTTTTTTTTGTCATCTCTTGACAGTTCAGCTAACACTTTACTGTCAAAACGCCAGTTTGGGATTTTGGGAGAGTATCTATTAATTGGCCTGTTTTCCTCAAATCTGTGTCTCACTTTTTATTCCACTTAATAAACAATTAATTAATAATCAATAGTAATTTGTTCTGTTATAGTAAAAAACAAACAACAACCAAAAACTTACTTATATAGGGCACCTACTAATATTATGTGAATCAGCATTAATGGCTTATAATTGACTGCATTTATGATTAGAGCTGAAACAATTTCTTGATTAAATGATTAGTCTGTGGACAAAAAAAGCTCCCAGCTCCTCGGATGGCAGGATTTCCTGAATAGCAAACTAAGTCTAAGTTTTGGACTTTTGGTGAGACTAAACAAAAAAATAATAAAAAAAAAAAATAATAATAATTGGAGATTGTTTTTGGCTCTGGGAGGTTATGCCAAATTCATAACAGTTGATTAAATGAGTAATGAAAAACTGAAAGGATTAGAGTCCATCTGATACTGGATTTCTGAAACTGACACTGATCAGTCAGAATTTCCCTTAACCTGCTTAAATCACAATTTTAATTGAATTCTGAAAAAAAGTTACAAAAAATCTCAACATTTGAATGGTTTGGTGTCAGACTATTGGACAAAACAAAGATGCTGTGGACCATTACAACCCCAAAAATTCCTGATATGTGGTCAAGTCAAGCTTGACCACATAGTTTGTTTTACGTTTGTTTTACGTTCAATGCAAATGTCCACCATCTGATGTGGAAATACCGTTGTATTTGTGTTGTATTCAGTAGTCTGCTGTTTGAATTATAGCTCTGTAGCTACAACATAAAGCCACCAGTACACTGAGAGATTTAACTGCTTGTAAAATGTTCTTAAGTAAACAGAGAACCACTGGAAGGTCTTAAGTGTCTTCAGTGTGATCATCTTATCTCTGTGGCTTGTCAGCCCATGCTTCCTCATTGTTTGGATTGTGTGTGAAGGCCATTAGCTTGCTGTTCTGCATACAATAGGAAGTATAGGCCCAAATAGGCATCTGAAGGGCAGTTTAGCTTTGACATAATTGATGGTACAATGGACGGAACTCATCTTTGTTCCTTTTACTCACTCACACTGTAAAATATGAATGAGGTTGTTATCAGAGATGCCTGGGTTCACTGCAATACACATCAGGTGTGTGTGTGAGAATGTGTGTGTCAAGGTGGATATATGTGCACTGCATTCCTCATTAATGTGAAAGTAGAGTGAAACTGTTGTGCATGTAGATTATGTGAATGGATGTGTGATTGTCCATCATGAAGGTCCATCAGTTCAGGTGTTGACTAACAACATTCGTGAGTTAAGCAAAGAAAGACTTAGGAACTAGAAATTCAACTCAATAGTGAAATAATGATAATAATGTGAGAATGGCTGACTACCCACTGTCAAGAAACCATCATTCCCAACCGTCTTACCGTCTTTTCTTTGAGTTGGCTGAACCAGTATATGGGAAATTTAGGAGGAGGTCTAGGCTGGTAAAGCTTTCTGACAACGTGTTTGACAATTTTCATGCAGTAAATTCAGGTTCTTCAGCCTGTCAATTGCATCTGGAGATCAAATAATCTCAAAGAGGTGATTCTTCTCCATAACAATTTTGAAAACGGCCTGTGAAAATTAGGGACTCTCTTTGCTGGATGTTGGGTATTAAGGCGTGAGCATGTGTCTGCATGAAATGTTGTGCAGTTTCACCTCATTTGGACTCAGATGTGTCACTTTGGAATATCTTATCATACGAAATATGACAAAGGGTTTCAAATAATGGTTTTAAATCTGATTCTTCGTGTATACTTGTGGCTATAACTTTAAATTAAATCTAGTGCAATATTTGGCTGTGAGGAAGTTGAAACAGACATGTAAAATACATAAACATTTTACATGAGTGTGTGCGTCATTTTCCATTGCTGGTCTTAGTGATAGTTGTGTTGCAGTTTAATGACCACACTACATTTACACTAGACAAATGTAAGAATGAACACTTTCTGTCTGTGGTTGCAGAGTAAAACAGTGCAGAATAAATATCGCCATGAGTTGTCAGCTTTCTCTTGGTGTTTGGGAACCACTCGGTGACCTTCCTGTTTGTGCGTTTAAACTCAGGGTTAATCAGGATCAGTTTGAAGCTTCCCCCCCCCCCGAAAAATCATTTCCCAGCACTAAATTGCGGTCTATCCATCCTACATCCATCCTCCGTTTTCACTTCACTCTACATCCACCCATTACACAGGGGCTTCTACTTTCTATTTTCATGCCCCCCATCTCCATTCACCCCTTCACCCTTCCTCTCCTACCTCTATTTGACCTTTCATTTTTTCCCTCCTTCCAATCTGCCCTCCCTTCACTCGTTTCAATGATTCAGACCCACCTGTGCTTTACCTTTCCCTCTCCCTCTCCATCCCTTGCTGTGTCTTTGCTCCTTGTCTCCAGTGATCCCTGGTTCAGGCTTGGTTAGCAGGCTTAGCACTCTAAAGCTCTCTCAGCACAGGTCGGTGGCAGGGAGAAATCCAGCGCTAAGAGGGAATTACCCACCGCGCAGGTTTCTGCAGAACATACAGACATGTACACAGACTGTTACTGTATATCCTCAGAGCTACAAGCACAGATACTGTACCCAGAAATGAGTACCTGCTCAGTTGCATGGGACAGGTCTATTAGAACTTAACCTGATAAAAGTTGTTACCCACAAATCTTTTTTTTTCCATGTCTATTTGTCTGTCTAGTTGTGCATTAATGTTGAGACTTGTATCATCTGTCTCTTCCCTCCTTTGTTAAATGACATTTGTTGTCCTTTCTAGAGCTGGCCAGACCCCCCGCACCTTCCTATTGAGCCAGTGTCATGAATTTTTTATGAATGTTTGCGTGTGCAAGTGTGTGTGTGGGGCCCTCAGCTGCATCAATAGCCATTAGTACAGCAGCCGGGGTAATTGTGCCACAGTGGCTGCAATGCAGGAGGGAAAAAAAACACATTATCTGATAATGCTGCAGAGGGCAATAGGGAGGAAAAGATGAGGGAGGACTCAGAGGGGTAGAGCAGGACAGCGTGAGAGAGGATATTAACCGTGTGGTCAGACACTTAGTGACATTGTTGCTATGCTACTGTCTGATAACTGATTTATACTAGGTGATTGCAGACAGGAAGTCCTATGGTAGTGAAGCACTGGGACCTGCAAATATCGCAGTGATTGTCTGATGAGTGCTTTGCAGCCTGGAAATACAAGACGCCAGCACATCCAAGTGAAACAAAGGCTGCGTTGTCAGCTGGCACCTGATTTATTTTGCGTAACACCATTTGGGCCAAATGAATTTATTTGTGGTGATCATGAACTGCCTCTTTCCCTTTTGCTAATATTGGTTCCAGTCTTTTAGTCAAAAAATACAACAACTCTTAGTCTGACAAAAGGTCCACTTACTCAAGTTAGCTGGCGCTTTCAACGAAGTTACTGAAATGAGAAAATGCTAACTAAGGTCTGGTGAAGGCTTTTAATATATACTTGTCCCACAAAGGTTTCTTAGAGCCTAGATAAAATCCCTAAATTGTGACAAAATCCATTTTCTGAATATTTTATTTTAAAGCTGGAGATGAATTCAGACTCGTGAGCTGTCTGGAACTGTTCCAGGTGCTATGTCAGTTTTTTATATGAATCAAAAATGGGATGCACTTGTATTTGTGGCACCTTGGAGATGGGCCTGAGATTAAACATAAAGATCTTTCAGATTTTAACTGAATGGGTCCTCGCTGATGCTGCTTTTTGAACTGGAGATATTTTAATATGTACATTTATACACTTAAAATATGTAAATGAACACATTGAGTAGCAAACTGCAACAACATTGTTGAGGCTTCACCAAATCACCAATGGGTATTTTTTTATCATTAACCCATGCTTGTATAATTTAGTCAACTGTCGACTATGTGGGCTCCAGGCTGCTAGAATATGCAACATACAGAAAGAATGGATTGAAAACTTGCTTTTGTCATTTACATGGACAAAACCTGCTGCACTTGTGGTAACAAGTTTCAAACGTTTAATTCGCTCTGTTTGTGTGTCTGTGTGCACGTGACGTAGTGTGTGAGAGTGGGTCATAGTGAAAATGCACCATGGATCTCAATCTAAAATGTGGTTAGGGTGAGATTAAATGTACAAGATTTATTTCGCACTATAAGAAATTCACATGTATGCATTTTCAGTTTGAGATGGAAAGTGGAGCAGGATTCACCCAGAGCAGTCAAACACACGGTTCACACCAAACCTCTTTTTTTTTTTTTTTTTAAAGATTGACAGGATTATCAACTGCTGTCACAGATCTATACAATATTTATAATCGATTGACTCAAAGTTTTTATTAATTACATTAATGTAACATGCACTAGCAGAAAGCAGACATTATTGAACATGGATGCTGAGTTTAGATTTGTTTGTTCAAATTGTAAGAATATGTGGATCTAGATCAAAAGTGTCATATTGTAGCGCCCTACCGAGTCTTGTAAACTTCACGCATTTCCCAGTTTCACTCCAGTCCTGAAAACTGTTGTGGTGTTTCAGTCTGTGTGGAACAGGAGTAATTCTCATGTTGTTATAACAACAGTCCTAAAATAAACAGCTTGTGGTGAATCAACTTCATCAACGTAAAAAGAAAAAGATGTCATAAGATTCAATATTGATACACATGTACCTATTCTGTGTTTCTTATTGTTACGTGTAGCTGCACTTTTTGGTGTGTCATGAGTTGAACTGAGTACTCCGTCACTACCCTTTCTCTAGATCACTTCCTGAATGGCTCCTAAAATAGCAGCGATCACAACCAAGGAAACGTGGCAGCTGCTCTTTTCAAACATCCACTCGCTTGCTTCCCTGTACTTTAGTTTGGTGTTATTAATTGGATTATATTTTGACATTTTTGGTGAAATTCAGTGTAAATTTGAGTAAATGGATGCGGAGCACTTTCAGTACACAATAAAATTTCTCCCTTTGCACCAAAATAATATAAAATGGCCCCAGTTAAGACCAGTGCTCTGTTAAAATTGACCTTTCCATGTTGCACACAAGCCAGCTGTAGTCTATAAAGCTACTTGGAAAATAAAGCACCCTTTTGTTTGCTGTCAGCGGCTCATTATCTTTAGACTGGCAGTGGAAAAAACAATGTCTCAAATTAATAAAAGAAGTGGAAAATGATGCACAGTGTTGAATCATATGAGAGCCAGAAATATCAGAGAAACAGGCGGATAAAAATTCATCATGCTGTTTCATTTGCGAGTTGGACAAGAAGATTGTTACCACTCTCTCTGCTGTGTGGATAATTGTCTGTAAATATAAAGCTAGTTTAAAAAGCAAAATATTAATTAGTGAGCTTAGCAGCACTTTAGCTGTGCTGCTAAGTGGCTCCTGTTAGCTTTGGGACAGAGCCAGGCTAGCTGTTTCCCAATGTTTCTTGTCTTTTTGCTAAGATAATATGAATTGCTGCAAGAAGTAGCCGTATCTCTTTTTCCAGTCCCAGTGTGCATCAAGGCCAGCTTGGGGGAGTGTGTGCAGTTCCAGAAACTGGACCCATCAGGGACATCAGTCAGGATGTCAGCAGGACTTGAACACAGCAAATACAAAATATGCTTTCTCTTTAACAGTTAAAGAGATAAACCCATCAAGAATCTTTTTTTTTTTTTAGCACCAGACGATGGATATCACTCTTAACTGGGAACAAGTTTGCAGAGTGAGAATCATTAATAGACATACAAAAGCTATGGCAGAGATCAGGTTAACATTCACGAGAAGCCAAATCCTTCAAAGTTACATGGTGGGCATGTGTGAGCTGGGACCAGGGAATGGATTAAGGAATGTTTAGTTGCAACATCACAAAAGTACTGATGACTCCTTTTAGGGCTATGAGCCTTTCTCTTTGGATTAAGTGATTGGATACTTTGACAGTATTTTCATTGCACTCTTCAAAATTAAAGTTAAGTCTGACTTTATTCAATATGGCGCCTTCAAAGAAAAGGTCAACTGCTGAATTGTTCCTTTGAAGAATCATATTTGGGAGCTCCAATTCTGACTTGAGGTTGTTGAGCTCTCAATCACAATCACAAAAACGTATTTTTTCTCTTCTGTTTACAGCTGTTCTTGATAATGTTATAGCAGACCTTTAAATGGTTTAACTGCTTTGACATGATTGTTCTTCAGAGAATGTAAACACAGTTTTGGGAATTGCCTCAGTCTGTTCCTGCTCAAAATCATGACCATGCTGGACTGAAGTGGAGATGCCTAAGATGTTAGTGTTCTTAAAAGCTAAAAGCTATGGCCTGAAAAGTTTTACCCCAGTTTGGAAAATTAAAAACTGTCTTTCTGTTGCTTCTTTTCCTGTTTTCTTTCTTTTTTTTTTTTTTTTTTTTTGGAAACGTTGAGGCTCACCTTTCACCGACCCCCTTTCCTTCCCTGTCAACCTCAGCGAATCCCACTGTCTTCTCAACCCCTACCCTCTGAACTCCCCTTTTCAACTTGTCTGTCTCTTTCTGCCTTTCAGTCTTCCCTCACAGAGACTGTGGACTTCACTGAGGAGACAAGATCAGCAGATGTTTACCACGTTCTCTGCTGTCACAAACTGTTCACTTCAGTTTGTCACGCAATGCACTGGAAGTCATAGGATCCATGTGGTGTTGTAAAAATAGCCAAGAAAAACTACATCTCCCTGAAGATTTGGAGCAGATTTGGGTCAGGCAGGCTATGATTTTTTGTCAAGCAAGCTTTGTAGAGTAGTGGCTTAAAGCTGGGCTGAAGACTCTTTAGTGATAATGTCCTGAAAGGCTTTCATCTGTGAAAAGTTGTAACAGTTTTAAATTTTGGCACTTACACTGCAGGCAGGGAAGAGCAGTGATTATGCTCTTTTCAGCCTTTGTTATTGTCACTTTTGGTTCTTCATGAAAACAGCCAGTCTGGGATTCTTGTTTTATTTTTGGCATGCTGACAGTTAAGGAACCATTGAGTTTTTTTAATGGATACTTAATGACTGCTGCACAAAACATAACAAAGAGAGCCCCTCGAGGATCCTAACCGTCAGCCAATGGATGTCCCTGGAGAGATGGAAAAGTCCTTGTTTTGTTTATGCACATATACTAAATATTTTTGAGCATTAACAGTATATTTTCCACACTATTAATTTTCCTGTTCATTACACCTGGTGTGTGAAGCGATTGGGTATTAGGGGGACAAGAATAATTTGGTCTTTCCTTTCAGTGTTGAGACAGGTAGACAGACAGATACAGATATTCTATGGCTTTAAGTGTCTAAAGGTATGGAGGAGCGAAGCTCTGTGAAGTGATTTGTTGAAGGAGTGTCAACTTTCTTTAGCCCTAGTGCTGCCTGTGCTCTCCGGACCAGCTTCCCTAACAACAGCAGCAAAGCTCGAATCCTCTCTGTGATCGCAGGGTTGCAATTTAGCCTGACTTTCAGATGTTTGTGGTCAGCTTCAGTCCATCTTTTGGTTTTAGAGGGATTTATGACACTTGTTGGAAGGCTTTTATTGCTCTTGTCAACCTGTCCCTCCTCTGCTCTAAGTGTGGGGAGGGGATAAAATACACAGACGGCAGAGAGGAGAGAAACACTATAGTGACTGACAGCAAAAGGCAGTCAAGACTCACACTGAGCTGAAGTGAAACAAGTGCACATTCACATTTTTCCATTTTTCCTTTGGTTTCTTGGGTGGGGCAGGGGAGTCTTTCAAGTGGAGAGAGGTAGGGGAAGATCTGTTTAAATGACAGAACCTACCCAGGTAGTTCAATATCCACTGTGCTTTCGGAGTGTGGAGCAGGTTTTGGAAAAACACTCTGTAAAACAAAAAACTTGATGAAGAGGAGGGTTTTCGTCATCTAAGAATCTGAATTATTGATTAATGGTAAAGTTCTGGTACCAAAATATACCAACATGCAAATATTTGTTAGCAATTGATATGGGACTCATTAGCGTCTGGTCATTTTCATTGCCTCTTCCATCAACCATTTTATTTACCTCACAAGAAAAACTGAATAGAATTGGGCAAAAACTTGAGGAGCAGAAAGTTAGCCACTGACCAGCATTCATTGAAGTGAGTTAACTTTTAATAGCATTGGACGTATTACTGGTCTGGTGTTGGTTCAGTCATTTAAGCATGAGCCTGGGACCTGTAAACCTGTGGTCTCTTTGGTGTGCGTGATATACTGACTTAAAAAAATGTGAACCCTGATAAAATGAGTCAAATTGTAGCCCTCAATACTTTGAGGTGTTGAACAAAGAATAGACTGAAATTTACAGATGAAATAATGATAGAAATTGAACACAAACATTTGTGGGCATTACAATATGTATTCTGGTCAAGACTGAAATAACTCAACAACAGATGAAGTGTTTTAGACATTCATGATGCCCAGGGCATCTAACCAACCAATGATCTTCAATCTAACGCCACCAGCAACTTGAACTCTTTATTTGTCCTGTGAGCCATTTCAGCAGTGTCCAGATGGATGACAAAGCATAGTTCACTTTCATTTGTGGCCTCTTATCTGCCATGCTAAACTGGGGTGACAGTGACAGTGTAAATAAAATGTCTTTTATTTATTTATTTATTTATTTATTTGGTCGCAAACGCACCACCGCCACATCTCTCCACCTTCACAGCGCAGTCGTAGTGTATCATTAGCCTTTTACTGAATTTTTTTTTTTTTTTTTTTTTTTTACATTCAGCTTTTATCTGACATTGTATATAGCTGTATAATATGATGTATTGGTTGTAAGGGAAAAAGCCTTTTTTTTTTTTTGTCTAATATTTTATTTTCAGATTTTCAATTTAACAAAAATACACAACCCACACAAACCAAAGAAGGACCTAACTCAAAGGAGGAGGTTATAATAATGTAAACAAGTAAATAAGAAGGGAAAAAAATACAGTAGATGAATAGACATAAGAGGCAATATAAGTAACATGAGTAACCCTGGCTTAACCAGAGGACTAGTGGTGTATCAATCTTCTATCCCCGTTATTTATTTATTTATTTATTTTTAAATAGCAAATCTGATAAAGGTGTTGGTGAAGTATCAATATAGGTCAAATAGGGTTGTCAAATCTTCAGGAAGGTGTTGTAATAATTTCTTGGAGAATATGTAATCTTTTCAAGTGGAATGCAGCTGTTTATTTCCAAAAACCATCTAGCTATGGGAAAAATCAGATTTCCACGCTACCGCTATACACTTCCTGGCGATGCACAAAGCTATTTCTAAGGACTTCTTTTGGAAGTTCATTAAATGTGTACTAATGATTGTAAAATTAAAAATAAGGCAGCGAGTTACTGGAGAAAAGGTAGACTTATTAGCCAACTCAGTGACGCTAACTTGGGTAAACTAATTGATAGCATTAAGCTAATATCTACATGTCATTATGTATTAACTGCTGACTGCATTTTCAAATGAACTTGTTCAAATATTTCTCTAAGAAGAGAAAGACAACTGGAAAAGATGACGGTTGTCATGCATCATTAGCCTTTTACTGACATTGTATATGGCTGAGATGTATAGGTTGTTGTGGTTGTAAGGGAAAAAAACATTTTCAACTGGCTAGCCAATAAATAGGTTGTGAAAGTTAAATCTGCAGTCAAGTGCCGTTTGTTTACTCCGCCATGCCCCCCCCAGAGGAAACACTGCAATAGCATGCTAACTAAATGTAGCATTGCGGATGGAGCTAGGATGGAGCCTTGCAAAGCTGCTGGCACAGCCTAGTCATGTTTTATCCATTTACAGAGAATTTGCTGTATTGCTACATGTGCCCAGAGACTTATGTCCATATCATCCGCTCCTCACTGTTGTCAGACTTCTTCGGGGGAGAAGAAGTTGAAAGTCTTTCAAATGTCTTTGCTTTCTTCTTGAACCTGCAGCACGGTCAGGTTTCAGTGTGGATAATGCATGAATGATACATCAATGCTGAAGGGGCACTGCGGCTGATTTCGAGCTGGATGTAGCCTTTCCCTGACGTCTGCATCACTAGATAACCTGTGTGATGTAATAGTGTTTACATTTAGTTCATAACAATGGTGAGGTCAGTACTACAAATGGTTTTGCTGGACAACTACAGGAAGGGAAAAGATGTTGCTGGAAAAGTCTGTGAGGTCACTGAACATTTCCAGATATGTCACCCAACAAGTGCACATAGAAGAAACTACACAGTAGCCCTTTATGTACAAAGACCCAGTAGTGGAGGTACTGTACTGTGACATTGATAAATCAGCCTTAAGCTTAAAGGCCAACCAGTATAAGCCCAGTGAAGACATACACATATTCTGACTGACATGGACCCAGGTGGCCAATACAACAGTCTGTGGTCTATAGCTTTTTCATTCTGCAACAAAGTCTGCATTGATTATCAGACTTGAATGATCTGTGTATCAAAATAATCCACTTGAGGTTTGTACTGTAGAAAAATAATATAGACTGTAACCTTGCCTTCCAGCCTCAGGTGTGTGTGATAGTGTTGAATCAGTGGGAATTAATGGCAGAGGCACTGTCAGCATTTAGATTTGATGATATTCTTTTATCTTTTTTGACTCCGACCTGCCATCTTCAGGACAGAAGATGGCAGGTAAAGTGAACAGTGTCAGGAATCCAGCAAAGAAATGGCCATTATCCCACTTTCTCTCTCTCGTGTGTCTGTCTGTCTGTCTCTCTTCTCCTCTGCCCCCCCCGAAATCCCAAGTGGCTGTTTTTGTGGATTGTTCTCCCGCCGTTGTCATAGTGACTGTGATGCAGACAGCCTGAACAGGCTGCCTGTCTTCTTGGATATATCAAGCGTGTGTTTGTGTGTACGCGGGTCTGATAAAACGGCACAGTGCTCTCGGCTTTGAGAGGAAGTGTTTGGAGAATTATGTAATGTCCTCTTTTTTTAAAGTGGGGAAAAGTCAAGAAGAGGAAGAAAAATCCTATCTGGCCATCTGCATGTTTCTCTCTTGGCACACTGCACTCTATAAATGGGATATGTGATGGTTAGGAATGCCATGCAGTCTGAGGCCTAAAGATTTTAGTATGTCAAGGTAGCTCAGCGTTGAATATTTAGTCTTTACCAACTCTCTCTCTCTCACACATATACACATAGAGAGACACACACACACACACACACACACATACACAGTCAAGCTGTGGGGGGTTGACGTGACGCTCTTTCCTGTGTGTTTCCAGTGAGGCAATGGGCTCCATGCCAGAAGCCACCCAGTATAGATGTGGGAGGGGAAGGGGCAGAAAGGAGGAAAAAGCATGGGGATGGGAGGAGAAAGCAAAAGACAGTAGAGGGAGAGGGAGGGATGAACTCAATGAGGGAGAGAGGGGAGGGTGGGTGGGCTCAGCGCCAAGTGGGAGGTGTGTGAATCCTTGTGATGCTGCCATTCTCCAGCAGAGAGCCTCTTATTGGACAACATAAGGGGGGTCTATAAATAGGCCCCTAATCTGCAAAAGAGGGAGCTAAAAATAGAGAGACGCAAACAGAGAGAGTGAGGGAGCGACAGATGGAGGTATTGATCAGGCCTGTGGTGACACAGAGTTGTAAACACAGAAAGAAAGTTTTGAAAATTCAGTAAAATAAATAAATGAATAAATGTAAAGGTTCCCATTCAAGGACTTGGAAAACAAAGTGGTTCAGGACAGTTAGTTTCAGGAGAGCTTTTTATTCCCGAGTGACACCTTTAATTTTAGTCTAATGGTCACACCACAGGCTACCAGTTCAGAACATCTCATAAGTTTCTCTTCATGATGAAAGCAACATGTGATGAGGCTTTTTTCATGGTGCATTCAAAAAGCTGATATCTGACAGTCAACTGCTCTGTTCTGATGTGAGGAATGTCAGTGTATGAAGGAAATTTAGATTTTTCAGGGCATTAAAAGAAGGATCAAATGTCCCACTTTATCTGCATTTTGATTCAGTTTGTCTTTACTTAAAAAAGAATTCAACTCTAAATAAGACTTGGCAATATAGCTTTTTTCACTCCAAGCTCAATTTTGTTTTACAAACTAAAATGACAAAGACATTATTCAAAACAAGCTTGCTTTGGGAATTTGAACAAAATTTCTCATTTGGGTTAAATTGGCAAAGTATAAAAAGTTATTATTTCCAATTTCATGTTTTCCTATGAAGTCTGACACCATTTTTGTCAAAGGGATAATGCAGAATGTAGCTGTCCACAGCAGCGAACCTGAGTGCACATCACTGCTGTTGTGCGAAACACATCAAATAATGACGAGTTTAGCCCACTCTAAACTGCTGCACAAGTTTGGATGATGCCTGAATGTTATTTTGTTGTTTCTTCATGATGACAAACAAAAAATTATTTTAATTGCATTGTATTGAATTGATCTATGAGAGCCCATGGGGAGTGTTGCAACAAAAATTAAAGAGAAAATAAAATTTTATTCAAAACAAATTCAAATTAATTGATTAAATCGATTACTGCCCAGTTTTAGCTCTCAAATAAACATCCAATGCTCAGTAGCGCCCATTAGATGAGATTTACCTTTAGATGATAAACTGTCTTTCTTTGATACATTCCAGATAATATAGATAATACATGGATGGATAGAAGCTCTAATAGCATGTCCTGACTGAAACGCGTCATGTTAATGAAATAGCAGAAACACCCCTCTGAACAGCACCACCACAACGTATAGCTGCATCATCAACTGTGTAGTTCTCATTTCATGGAGGATCAATCGTGCAGAGTAGATTCATCTGATATTTTACCATCAAGTTGTTTGAATGAAAAGTGGACATTGAAGTGTTTGAAGCTTTTCTCGACGTGTCTGATCAGATTTGTTTTTGACAGCTAAACCAATATATGTGTGAGCAGACATCTGTTTGTCCATTTTTTTCCTTACCTCCATATGCTCTTTTGCACATCTGTAATGCACACACCATGGTTCATTCTAAAGGCTCTGGGCGCTGGCTGAAGTTGAATCTCTACTGGTTTATCATAATTACCCTACATGTGTATTTTTTACTGTTGTACAGTGTGTTTATGTGTGTGCTCATAAATAAGGGAAGTGAACACATTGTTTGAGCTTTACACTAACTTTATTTTACCTGCTTTTCACCACACAGAAATCATCTCACACAGTCACAGGAATAATGACTTTCTGTACCTGATGAACAGACTTGCACGTACAACAGATACTTTCAATGTTGGAGGGGACCACTTACATTAAAAGGTTGCAATTAAATGTTTATTGGGATGGATTATCTGTCTAGAGCTAGATTCATGTCTGTGCAGGTCACACCACACAGACTGAAAGCAGTGGAGGGTATGAAGCAGACAACAGTTGGAATAAAAGGGGTGAGGAAGAGCTGCTGAGGTGAAAGCTGTGCATGAACTCGGTGTTGAAGTTCCATCCTGATCTTCCACTCTTAAGATAAACTTTTTTATGTCTTCTAATCTCCTCTCCTTCAGCCCCCTCTTTCCCTGCTCATTCAGAACCCTCTCAAGTCTCTAATTATGCTCACTTGCAGAGTGAATTGGGAGGGTGGGAGTGAGTGTGTGTATTCACTCACTCACACACACACACACACACACACACACACACACACACGCCCGCATGTTTAAGCCTGTAATTAGTGCTCTTTAAGATGACAAAAATTTCTGAGAAAATGTTAAAAAGAGCAGGCCTAGACGTGAGCATGTACAAGCTCATGGAGCCAGTGGAGAACAACCATAAGAAGTGTTCCACAGAGTCCTTTAAGAATTAAGTTTTCTTTGCTCACTGAAATTTGGCAGAAACGTCACTGAAATGTTGCAGTGAGGGGAAAAATGCAATAATATGCCATCAATTCATATAAGTCTCGTGGCTGAAAAGAGCTGCGGATGACTGCTGAATTACAGCAAGAGCTGTGGTCTTGCTGTGAATTTGAGTATAATGAGGCTATATTTAAAGTTGTGTGTGCTTGTGTGTTTTAGAAAGTGACTCATCATTTGTATTTGCTTGGGTACAGTAACCCAACACCCAACCCAGCCCAGTGAAAGAGCAGATTAACACTCATTGTTGTCTTTACCTCTCACCGGGCCCTGGCGTTTCTATTTTTTGCTCATGAGTTTTTGGCTGTTTTCTTGCCATTTTATCTTCTTTGTTCCTGCCTGTAACTTCCTGCTTTATGCCGTTCTCTGTCATCCCTCTCAAAACGCCTTGCACACTTTCTTCATTTGTTTATCTCAGCCACCCTTAGCACTGCCTCCTCTGCTCTTAGCACAAAGAGGATTTGGTCTTAGTTTCGTCACTGGCAGGATTGAAACCACTCTGTCACTTCCCCCCTGAGCCCCAGGTTGCATGAGGTCACTGCAGCATCCATTGTGGCTCTAACGCTGTGCAGTTGCACTGGATCTGAGGCCGTTCTCTACACAGCAGCTATGGCTGCTGCAGTCTGTGTGTGTGCTTGTGTAAGAAGCATATCACCTTCTGCTTTTGATTTTTCGCACATTTAGATTTTTGATTGTTTCAGTGATTTCTTTCTTGTGAACGACTGGATTTCATTATTTTCTAAAAAAGGATCAACAGTCATTGCCTCAAATCAAATAGATTTTTATGTTCGAGCAGACAACATAACCAGAAATCAGCATTTTTTTCACCAAAAATAAAATGAGCTGTGATCTTTAAAACATGATCCTTTTGTGTTTGTATTAGGGCACATGTTGTAAAACTGTAGATATGGAAAGAACCACTGGGTTGTTGCTCTGATCTTCCAGCTGCTAGTGTAGATTTGGAAATAATTCACAGCAGCAGCCCTCATATATAGATCATTATAGTTGACTAAAAAGTCCCCAGCCAAAGAGTCATCAGTAAAAAATGTAAGCTGTGAAGCAGCTTCGATCCAGCCTCAGTTAGCTTGTTTCCCGTGACTTCCTTCGCACAGAAAAGAACAAACACATATATTTTTTGTCACCTTTTTACTCAAAGTCCAGCTTGTTTTCGTCTTTCAGAGGAAAGAGGTGATCGAGTAGCTATTGAACTCTGACAAAGTTGCTTTAGGAGCACAAACCTCTCTGTCTCTGTACTGAACCACTGTCCTGTATGTGGTCAGTGTCATCTGATGTGCAGTGAGAAGTGAGATTGTCTGTCCAGTGGTTATTTCCACATAAGAAGACAATGCAGAAAGGGTATCCTGGTGACTGAAGGTCTAGTCATTTTCTGTTGAATGTAGGAGAAGAAAAGCATCATAGAAACAGAAAGTCCCAAAATGAAGCAGGCAGAAGAGTTTAAGGCCTTAGTTTTATATGAATCATGAAATTTTTGTTAAAAGCGTGCTTCACTATCAAAAGGGCTAAATGTCTCTAACAATAATGAAAAAAAAAAAAGCATTTTTAGTTTAATCAGATTGTTGTGCTGTATTTTGTTGAGGTGAGGTTCTTGCGTGCTGTGATGGTTAACATCTGCAAAGCTTCTGTTGTGACATAAAAAATTATATCAATAGATTTTTCAAAAGATGGTGGTGAAGGTGTGCACTTTAGACCATGTATCCAGCAAATTAGGTTTATTACTAATGTATCACAAAGATGCAAAATGGTCCGTCCCTGGTTTTTATTTGGTCATTTAAACAGGAGAAATTATGATCTGTGAGTCTTTGTGTCCTGATCATCCTCCTCCATCCTTCTGTTTCTTTCCCTCCATTTCCTCTCACTCTGTCTCTCTCTTTGTCTCTCTCTCTCTCTCTCTGCTCCCCTCTCCGACTGTCATTCCACATTTATGACCAGCCTGTGATGTGTACCCAAGACCGAAGGGGCACAGCAAGATGGCCGCTGTTGCCCTGGCAACAGAATAAAGAGCAGGACCAGAGAGTGAGAGGATTTTTTTTTTTGTCTTTTTGGTTGGGTGTTCAGGTTATCAGCAGAGAATATGTGAAGAGGCCAGCAGGGACACACACATACGCAGTGTCAGCCCTTTAGGTTCAGTCTGTGCATCGGCAATCAAAACTCAAACAAGTGTTGATGTGTTTTTGTGTGTCATTATTATTATTATTGTTGTTATTATTACTATATTTTATTAAATTGATATCTCACCTCATGGTGATTAGTGTGAATATAGTCCTTCACTACAGTGAAACTGGTGTGTGTGTGTGTGTGTGTGTGTGTGTGTGTGTGTGTGTGTGTGTGTGTGTGTGTGTGTGTGTGTGTGAGGGAGCATGGGTTGTGATCTTTTGCTGTCTGCCTTGATTCGGTGCTGGATTAGAGGGGTTACATAATGCGCTCTGAGCTTCAAGCAGCATACGCTAAGAGGATTACCACAAGTCTACTAAAGACACTGGTCCACAGACACACTTACACACACCGACTAACACACGCTGCTTTGGTGTGTAATTGTATACTAAAGTGTAGTGCTAACTTACATGCAAAATGCACACTTACACATATAGAGAGAAGTGTGATCTTGTACACAACCTTGGCAATTGGTTTGGGTGTACACAAGCTAAATCTACAGATACAGAGTGACACACACACCTATGACTTGTGTTATGCAACAGTGGGCTTCCCATCTGTTCTTCACAAGGCGGCAGACCTGGGTTTGTATCTACCAGCCATGACAAGAAAACAGAAGACCTAGAAACCACAATTTCTCCATTTACTATGACGTACTTTGCAAGAAACAGAGGCCATCAGAATGATGATCTGTTGCTCACAGATTGTATACAAACTTGGAAGAGACAGACTACGCAGCCTCACTGAAAGCTGCCAGTGCTACATCTAAAACTACCCTTCTGTAAAATTCTCATGGTTTTGTTTATATCCACTGCTTTGTGTTTGACATGAAAGTGGGATGAAATCTGATTCTAATATAAACCACAGTATCACTGTAGCTGGTGAATAGTTTTACATTTTTGACTATAAAACACTTTTGAAGAGGAAAGCCACACCCCAAAATGTGCAGTGTTTGACTGACCTTTCATAGATGGAATTGCTAGGAGAAATCACAACCATTGAGCCAACAAATTGTGACATCAGGACGTTTTCTCCTCTATCAACAAGTAAATGTTGGCTATTTTAGCAATTTACTTGAGCTGTGACAGTGAAATATGAAATATGAAACATCCCCACTCAAATTTTTGTTTAAGTTAACTCACAGTTGGTTGTCTCTTTAAAGGGTTCACTTATCCATCCATCCATCTTTAACTGCATTTCCGTCTCCGGGTCGTGTGGGGTTCAATTATAGTGATGGCAAATATCCAGACCTGGACTCCACCCTTTGGCTGTATGCTACCCATTGACTTGGGGCACAACAAAAGATATTGTATACATGGAAACATGTTGGGTGTCTGCTTTATTGCCTGCTTTATTTCCTGTACACGACAAAGAAATTAAAGTTATATCATGAACTATTTTCATCCAAACAAATGCTGCACCAAACACCGCAGAAAAATAAATGCAACTAGTTCCAGACCAGTTATGTCCAGACAAAGCAAGGAGATATGTTTATATGAAACTGAGCAAAGATTAGTGATGTGTTTAGTGTAATGTTTTTTTTGGTGGAGGTTCTCTCTCTTTTTTTTTTTTTTTTTTTTAAAACTATTTCTTTACTTCTTGTACTCTACTACATGTGCGTCACTGTGCCTGTTACCACCTCTGCAGGTGACACATACAGTCATACGTATGGCATGTCACAGTCACACCCACTCGCCCTTTGACAAGTGTAAATAGTGTAGGTGTCACCACTGTTGTGGTTGCAAACTTATGATTTTGATGTGTAGTGTGTGTTGTTGTTGTTGTTTTTTTTTTAACTGAACCCCGACAACACAATCTGCCCTAAAAGTGCAAACACAGGCTGACTGGGAGATAAAGTTAAACCTTTGATTATCTGAATGCCAAATGTCTTCGTCAAAAGGTTTTCTGTTTGCTTGAGGGGCTGTAGGGGTTGTAGTTTCCCCACTGGTCTTTGCTCTGATACGATTTTGCATGAACAAGTCATGTTGCCAACGTATTGTTCCCAAGCAACTCTTTCAGAAAAGTACCTGGCAGAAGATCAAGTGGCTTTTTGGACAAACCTCATACATCCACAAGTCAGAGCACAGCATTTGTCTTTAACTCATGTATACGGTAATTTTAATAGGCAGAATCAGAAATTTAGCAGCAGCACTGTGTTTTAGGCTATGTGTACACCAAATTTTTGTTTTAAAACACATTTTGTTTTGCTACTTTTCACCTCCTGTCCACACTACTCTGGTTGTTTTTTAAGCCTCATGAACAGAGTGTTGCTGTTCCTGTCTCTAGGTTTGAGCTCTTTGGTAACAATGATGTAGGTAAACTTGGTCACTTCTATTTAGTGTACTAACTTTTTGTACAACTTTTGTTGCTGTTCTCCATTCGTAGTGTTTCCTGTGATCAATCATTTGAGGTCAGACTATCTGTTTCCTGATACCAGCTGATACAAATGCAAATTGACTGGACTTGTGGTCCAGACATAGACCAAGCTTGACTTCTGTCTTGTTTACATGTCTTCCAACTTCAGCAGTGCAGTTTGTCATCTTTGACGTTGAGGAACTGAGTATGCACAGACTCTGCAGGAGTGTGTGTGTGTGCACGCGTGTGTTTGTTTACATGGTTGGGGTGGAGAAGGAAGGCAAATTGGGGGTGGACGAGAAAATGCTTGAAATGGCAGAAGAAACGGGGAGGGGGCCTTGGAGCAGCTCAAGCATTTTATAGATGCTTAAAAAGGGACCCTGAAGGAAGGAAGTAATGACAAACCTGCCCCTCCCCCACCCCTCTCTATACACACACACACACGCACGCACTTGCTCTCCATTTCCTGCTGTAATTGACCCATCTCTTTCTTCTCCTACTCATCCCTTCAGTTAGACCATTTTACCAACACTCACACTCACACACACACACACACACACACACACACACACACACACACAATTGATGACCATTCTGTGACCTGTCATCAGTTGTGAGCAAGAGAGGGAGCGGGTGGGAGAACACAGAGGAAAGATGGGATGGTGAGTGTGGAAGGGAATGAGTGGAGCTGAGTGGGAGGTGAGGGCCTGGGGAGGGGGTGTTCAGAGATGAGTCTGTTAGGACCCTCACGAGATTGGATGAATGCATGAAGTTTAGTATTAAAAAACACCTCAACAGCTGGAAAACTACACAGTAGTTCATTGTTACCACCATCTGCTAAAGCACCTGGTTGAGTGATGAACCAGAGCTTGTCAAATCCTTTTCATTTTTATTAGTTTGAATATTAAACTGAAGTCATATGTGTTATAAAAAGGCTAAGGAAGATTTGTGACCTGTTAGCATTCTGACTGTTAATAAAGTCATGGCTGCATTTTCTACTTGTTCAGTCATCTAAATGTGCATGTAGTCACACCTAAGTTAGTCACAGTGCCTGTGTGTGTGTGTGTGTGTGTGTGTGTTACTGATTTGTGGTTTATGATCACGACAGAACAACTCTATGCTGTGACTGTAAAACCGCTTTTTGTGACTTGATGGCTACTTCGGGGGACTCCTGCGCTGCATAGCTCTGTCACACCAGGTTGTGCGATACAAACGTCCAGTCACCTGACCTCAGCTTCAAAGAGCAGTTTTGCTGAACAGTGAGAAAGTCAACATTTCAGGTGCCCGCAGCTAATTAAGTTGCTTACCTGTTGGCTTGTTCACAACCTGTTGTTTTATCTGACTTATTGCTCTTCTTTCTCTGCTGAGATGTTGTTTTAGTTAGCTGGTGTTAACTCAGCAAGAGCGTGAAACTATGTATGGCCGAAACTATGTGAATAAAATTTAGTTATTCTTTATTTGACTTTTTGGTGTTGGTGGTGTTCTGTTTGTGTTCTCTTGGATGAACCTCTAATGACACAAACAACCCAAATCTTCACAACCAGCTGACATGTGAAAAGACAAAGAGAGTGCCTTTAATGGCTGAAAGTTTGGAAGCACTGGCAACATAAATTGTCGTATTACTTCAGCCTTGTGATTGGATATTTCCTATTGACACGGCACGCTGTAACTTCAGCACCTCCTACAGGGAGGAAGCGTCATCCTCATGGTGGGTTGGCCAATTGATCCAATTAGTTGATACAAAATTCTGGATCATTGATGAGGATTTTCCTGCTCTCAACAGTACAAAGGCATGAATGGTAAATGGTACATGGACCCAAAACATTAGAAGCTGGACTTCTGCTTGCAATTGGCAGGATTAACAGAATTAATCAATCTTTCCTCTCTGGGTTTACATTCCTCATCCCATAGTCCTGTTTTTAGTCTGTGGGACACGAGTCTGTTCTCTCACATCTGCTCTCAGTTGCTTGGTGCTTATATTATGGACTTATTTCACTGACTTTAATCCTTTCCTCTCCTTTTTGCTTCTCTTCTTTCCTCTCCTTTCTTTTGGGATTTTGCTTTGTCTTTTTTTTTTCTTGGATCCCTAACTGTAAGACTCAGTTTCCAGCAGTGAGAAGACAAAAAGAGAGGGAGGGTTGGAGGGCGGGGCTTAGTAGCAGGTAACTTTAGGGCACTTTGGGAACTTTTGCAGCAGCTGCTCTCTCCTGAATATATTTCCTCTCCTTTGATCACCAGCTGATCCTTTTCTTTTCTTGTCTTTTTAATTTCTTCTACTGTTCTCGCAAATTACCTACCAGTCTCTCTCTCTCTCTCCCTCCCTCCCTCTCTCTCTTTTTCACTCACTATTGCGCTCTGTATCTCTCTCTCATGCTCTGCGCCCAGCCAGCCACAGGAATGTATCTCGAGGAACGCCTGGCGAGACGAACTGGATCAAACGAGTTCAGAGCAGCGCTGGAGCCCGGCTGTCTCTTGCTCTCTCCCAGCCTCCATCTCCTCGTCTTCCTCTACACTCCCCCTCCTGTTCCCCAGTCTCCCGCTCCATGTTTTTCCTCTACCCCCCCCTCACCCCCACCCAGGTCTCCCCTTTTCCTCCTTGCTTTCCTGCAATTCCTTTCCTTTTTTTGCTGCTCTTTTTTTTGCTTTTGATCCTTTAATTTTTTCCCCTCTCTCTGCGCTCTCTCTCACTTTTCCTTCTCCTTTGCTCTCGTCTTTCTCTTCTATTTTTCTGGCATGATAGGGAGACAAAGAGATCTTCTGAATGCCTTCGCGTGTAGGAGGTGGACCTCAAGGGAGGAGATTGTGTGTGTGTGTGTGTGTGTGTGTGTGTGTGTGTGTGTGTGTGTGTTGGACTTTGTTTATATGCACATATTAGAGCCTTTTAGCCAAAAAAAAGAACGTAATGCAATTTGATACAAACACACACACACACACACACACACACACACACACACACACACAAGCACACAAGCACATACCTTACATCAGACAGCGAGCCATACCGTGCTCTCCACCCTGTCTGTCAGTCATTCAGGCGGCACTCCTAATTGGCTTATAATGCCCTTGTTACCATAGAGGGACCCTTTTGCCCCACCCCCCAATTCTGTCTGCTGCCTGTTTATTACTTTTAAAAACAGGCCATGAAGCATGGGGGTGGGTTAATATCTGTGTGTGTGTGTACATTCATCTGGGGGTTAAAGGGTGGGTGCAGAATCAAGTCTCCCCCAGGGGCACTTGTGCAGGGATGCACTCCCATCTTTGTCTGAGCGACAGTAGAAAGCTGTGTGTGTGTACATGCATGTTTATGGACATCATATGTGGGCAGATTTTATCTCTGTTCGCATGTGTCTGTGCATATCCAAATGCGTGTGCATGTGTGCACACGGATAATTAGTGTCTCATTTTTGTATTAGACTGGTGACTCCTGACAGATTTCAAGGTCAACGAGCCTCCTGTCTTGACTTGAATCTTGCTGACTGCTTATTATAGAGTAGCTTATTTGTTAGCAAAATGCTAACCGACCTTATGCAATTCTATGCCCCTAACAGGGCTGTTGTGTTGGTGTCATTAGAAATGGTCACTGGAAAACCTGAAAAAAACATCTTTTTCATACACAGAAATTAATAGTCACAGTCTGGTCTGAATCACAGTAGTATTTTTCTGTGTCACCAGAGATAATTATAAGAAAAATAAAAAAACAGTCATGAACTGATCAAAGTTAATCTGTGTTCTCAACCTTCACTCTTTGACCAAAACGAGAATTAGAAACATACATGAGCCAGACTGGTGCACACTGACATGTTCCTTTTTCACTGTGATTTATTTTGAGTATTGAGTATTCGCAAGTCTAACAGATGTGTATTAATTCATGGCTGAAAATAGTCCTTAACAAATGCAGTTTGCTACCATTTGAGTAATGTATAATAAAAACATTGCTCTTTAGTAGTACAAAATGAGTAACTCCTTTTTGTTTCTGATGAAACCCCTTATTTGTAATTGGAACAGAAGGAACAAATGGAGTCAGGGATCAGAAAGATTAGAGAGGTTGCAAGGTATCAAGGAGACTGAAGCCTCTTTTGTTTTGGACTGTGAAAATAGTTTCAACAACCCAATGTGATATGACCACTGAGTTCAGATCTAAACTCCAGAATATTAAACTTATCACATTATTGATTCTGACGAACAAAAAAAGATATACGGTTTTATCATTGCATTAATCAAACAAACTGTAATAGCTTTTCCTGTCCACGCTAATAGCATAAGATTGGTACATTTTCACCTTCCGAAGTTGTAATGACTAACATGTTAGCAAGATGGGGCACAGAACATCCATTACATCTATTTGGTCCTGATGTTTGCACCTGCAAAATTAAACCAAATAGTCATGCTTAATTTCATTTTTTCCTCTGTCGACTATTGATATAAATATCTGGCTTTTTATCTAGTTGATAAGACTTTTGGATCTTATAACAAAATCAGTCAGCTGAAAGAGGGTAAAGATCTTTAGATAGCTGAGAGGGAATGAATTCATCACCCTTCACAAACGATCAATTCATAAAAGTGGTTTTGTCGACTCGAATGCAGCAAATTACACCCTTCAGTTGGTTTTCTTACGACTGAATTTTTTGTGGTAGGCTACTAGACATTGTTGTGAATATAGTCATTAGATACATAAATAGTGGATATTAATAGGCTATAGAATAGTATAGCTGTGTACAGCTGTTCTTAATCATTTATTTATTTATTTATTTTGACTCATACTGCCTACTGATCCTCATAGTTCTGCAGAACCAGGCTTGTTTAACTCACGTTGATTCATTCTTAGCATAATTTTTCTGGGAGCTGCTTTGTACTCATATCTGTGAGCATAAACAAGGAATTCCTCCTTTGTCTCTGTCCCTCAGTCTCTGTCTGTTTTTCTCCCTGTACAACTGTCCAATGCCTCTTTAAACCACATGGTGTTTGAAATCAGGAAGTTGCCTGCCATCTTCTCATTGGCTGCTTGAGTGGGCTGTGGGCAGGCTTTACTCAATGCAACTGAGACAGGGATAAAAGCTGTGCCTGCTTCGCTGAGCTGAGGCAGGCTGTGAGTTTCCCGATGATCTCCCAACAGCATTCACACACGCTGAAATGAACACCCATACACTGTGTGGGTGAACAGTAGGAAAGTCAACAGAGATTAAGTGAATGTGGCATAGAAATGAAGGGAGGGGCGGGACAGCTAGTTCAAATGAAGAGCTCAAGGTAGGATGGAGATATCATTGGAGCCAAGGAGGAGGCACAAACCATGAGGGATGAGGACAAGACAGGAAAGAGGGAAATTAGAGATGTGAGGGGACACAGTCAAAGATGGGAGTGAGAATGAAAAGGCTGAGACAGAAGAAACGCTGATAAAATGAAGGCGATGGGAGGAGAGCTATGCATGTCACAGCTGGAGCGAAAGAGAGGATGGACAGGAGTAGAGGAAAGGTACATGTGACAGGGAGAGAAGGAGAGATGAGGGGGGAGGAGGAGGAAAAGAGCGGTGTATGTCGGCTGAAGAATAAGAGGTGTTCATGACACATCTCCAGGGGTTTCAACTCAACTTGTTCATTCTAATAGAAGCTAAAATAATCAATAACTTCCTCCGTTGCTCTCTTTCTTTCGCTCTCTTCTTTTTACACACATACAAACACATGCACACACACACACACAGGTTAGTTAACACAAAGTACAGCGTAAACTGGTTGTCTGGCCCTGTGAGTATAACCCTCTGAAGCATAACGGAAATTCACATCACACACATGCTACAATAGCTCTTATGAAATCATGCACAAACCCCCTCCTTCAAATCCCCCCTGAAACACACACACACAAGTGACATGAGGAGACAGATACAGAGCAGGAGAGTCCTGTTCCAATGTTCACTCACATGAATAAGTAATGGTGTTAAGAAGCAACATTGGGTGGGAGGGTAGTTGGGAGGTTAGGGGGTGGGGGGGTTAAGGGTGGGTGCAAACATGTATACACAGACCAAGCGCACACTTATTTTTTGCATGAACCATTTCTCAGGATCCCAGAACCAGTGCTCTGGAACAAAGCCTACTGCTGGTGTTACTCAGTGTGTGTGTGTTCATTGTGTTTCATGGCATGTGTGTGACATGTGGATTTTTATGGCCTGGGGGCACAAGGGGAGAGAGCGAGTAGGAGGAGAAAAAGGCAGAACTACTAATAGGGAGGGAGCAAGGACCAGTAAGGAGAACAGGGTGAAAGAGAGAGAGAATAAGAGAGAGAGAGATGAGTGTATGTAGTCATTGAGATTTTGAAATGAGCCGCAGGCAGTCTGTGTGCTCTCTCTCTTTACCCCCCACCCCTCCTTTTCTCTCTCGTTCTTCTTTGTGAGCCTGGAGAGCCAATAAAAGCTGTCCTAGTCTTGAGGACAATAATGGCCATCACATCTTTGCTGCAGTCAGTGTGGCCTACCTGCCTTGTCTTCTCTTTATAGCATGAGAAAGTGTCTTCAATGCCAGCTACATGTTATCACCCACTACACACTGCCAGTGTCGGTGCTGAGGTTAGCTTTGTACTTTGCACATAACCTCCTTTCAGTATCCGAGCATCGTAACACCTTCCTTTGTTCTCACATATTCTACGGACGGGTAACAAATGAAAGAGAAAAGCAACATAAGGTGTCTCAGTAAGGTGCTGGGCCACGTCATGACACCAGAATAGCTTCAGTGTTTCTTAGCATTGATTCTGCAAGTCTCTGAACTTGGAGGATGAGTTCTGTTTTCTCAAAAGAATTGGTGTGGAGAGTACTCTACATCGGTTCAAAATCTCCCTTAGATCTTCAGCTGGCTAGACAAATGGTGACCGTTAAAGCCACAGAAGGTGAGCCACATCATTTTAATGCTCATCAGTTCATTCAGCTTGTGACCTGCAGATGGGAGGATCCTCATCCAGGAACAG
Organism: Echeneis naucrates; assembly: GCF_900963305.1. NCBI lineage: Eukaryota > Metazoa > Chordata > Actinopteri > Carangiformes > Echeneidae > Echeneis > Echeneis naucrates. The sequence continues at coordinate 8,792,782 of NC_042511.1, forward strand.
ACAGAAATGTTTCATCATAAGGTGAAACTGATCACTCAGGACAAATTTGCTATGATTTGCATTCACCCAAACACTGCCAGTGTAACAGATCCACTGGATCCCCTCACTGTAAAGGTCAAGCATTCAAACTTGGCATTTGCCCACTTTAGGAGAGCACGCTGAAGAATGACTCATCTGATCATGTGACTCTTTTCCAGACCTTCTAACCCTGACCCTGCATTGATATGCTCTTCTTTTGCACATGGTCATCTATCTCCTGATGTTATATTATGGATTCAGATGTCAGTTTAGTCACTGCCCCTGTGAAAAAACTTGACCATTTTTAATACTATAGTTGCTGACACCTGTGCTGCAACTAAGGGCCTTCTCCAAAGTCACTTAGGTCGTCTCTTAATATAAAACCAGAATCGTGTTTCTGTTCATGCCTCAGAGGCTGATCACAGGCACGGGCACAGGACAACACAATAGAAAAGATGCTTGTGAGTCCTCACATACAGTGTCTAAGACTTAACAAATGCTTAACACTGATGCATTGCCAACATCCAAAGGTCCACAATGGAGCAAAGTTTTGATACAATTGATCTAATACTCGTATCCTGTACATTAGAACAAGTACTCAGTTCACACCTGAAAAAATGACAAATCATTTTTTGATTTGCATCTGACCTTTCATGCATAGTGGTCACTGCAGCGGACAGCGATTCGAAGCAGTTTTCTTCCATATTCATTAGTCTTGATGTCAGGCTGTACAGTGGACGCTAGTATGTCATCCCATACACTGCAAACCATTGGTCAGCCGTTGTGAGTGCAAAAAAAAAAAAAGTCCTCAAAACCAAGATGGCCGACAGACAGCCCCAAGTGCTGCACAGGGAATGAATATTTGTGCAGTCCTTGTATTATAGGTAGGTGCAGGTAAAAACCCTAACCCTAGTATTTACATTCACTTATTTTATTCATTGTTTTGTTAAAAAAATATTTTATCAGTTAAAAGTTCAGGAGCACATTTTCCAGCCTAATGGACCTATCACCAACTCCTTGAAAAATGTGTTTAAAAATGAAGTTGAATTTCTCTTTTTCATGTCTAGAAAGCAAAAAAATTGAGGGAGGTTTTAATAATTCATGCATGAAAGGGTGAGCAACCTGTTTCAATTAAGACAAAAAGGAACAAAAATCTTTCACCTTGTGAAGATGCCCAGTGGAGTTTCTGACCACTAGAGGCACTACAGAGCAAATTTACCCCACTTGGTTTATAGAGTGCAATGCCATACAGCTGTAATAGCTGGTTTCTGCCTGAATATAGCAAACCAAAACACTATCATTCTTTGTTTTTGATTTAAATTCGTTGACTTAAGACTAAGGTTGTCTGTCATTTAAGGAAATCTAGTGTTTGAGGCAAAGTGTCTGTTTACAGGAATGCCATGTGACTGGTTAGAAAGTCCTTCCCTGTAATGTAGAGATTGATATGTAACTGTATTACTCAATATGCTGACTATAGCAAATTATCAGAGATGACTCATCAGCTTCCAGGATTTCACAAACATTCATGCCATTCATACAATTATTAGTAACATGTAGTAGCAGTGTGAGTATGGAGTCAAGGAAAACAACGCAAAACACAGTCCACAGAGGACACTTCTCCTGCAGTGTGGTCATTAGCAGACGGATATATCTGTTATTCTGAGCAGCTCAAGGTGTGAATGTGTTTACAGTAAATAAATGGCAGTGTATGTAAGAGGCACATATCCTCACTCAACCTTGCCCTAAATGAAGTTTCTTCCACATCAGTGAACATTAGAAGAATTATCTGAAGTGTTACTTGATTCATGCTTTTGACTCACATTCCGCTTGCTCTGCCATTGTGGTTTTTTTGTTTGTTTTGCTCAGCGGTGTTGCCGTTACTTACATAGCTCAAGGTTGGCCTTTCCATCCTGCTGCATTAAAGCCCATCAAGGCCTGTAGTGTGTGTCTATTTTTAAATTCTACGGTCCGTGTGATTTGTCAGGTAAAGGATGAGATTTTTTGCATGGAGTGTACACACTTTGTGAAAGTCTACTGCACTAAAAATGTGTGTAACTCATATCCTATTTCTTGGTGTGTGTGTGTGTATGTGTAGCTACATTAGCAGATGTGTTTGGCTGGAAGTCATTTATATGGTAATGATGTCATTTACCTCTGAAATGCATCTTCCTCAACACTGCCAAATAGGGCTTATCCATACTGGCAAGGGTGTGTGTGTGTGTGTGTGTGTGTGTGTGTGAATATAGATCTGCTTTTGGGATGATGGTGTGGGGTTGCAACACCTGTATCCTGTAATATATCAAGATGAATTGCGTCTGCATCTGTGTGTGCTTGTGGGTCTCTTTGTGTATGTTTGTGTGTGGGCACAGTGTTAAGGTTGCCTTATGTTGACAGGAATGTGAAATTGCCATGTTTTGGAGGAAATGCAGAAGTCATTTGTCCAAAGTGAGTCAAAGCCTGCAGCTACACAGCCTCACTTCCCTCTTTGATGATGGACAGCAGTGTGCACACACTTAGCCTGCATAGCCATCACGCACACATACAAACACTTGACTTATTTATGTCTCTGTCACTGCAAGAAATGAGATGATCCTAACAGGCAAGATGAGATCCCAGACTCTCAGGTCAGCATTTCCTATCTGTATAACCACATATGCCTGTTTTATTTACACATATGCAGGCAACCACACTTACCTTCTGTGATATGAGGAGAAAAGTAAGACATATGCGAACCATGAGCTGTCTTGTTTATGATGGACAGATACCACGAAGCATTTTTCATTGCAGATTTAACCCAAGAAGTCCAAGAACGTTATGTGCCCTCATTATAACACCAACACACCACCACAGATACTCATTCGTATGTGTCTTGATGTTTGTGTCCAGGTTGCCAGCCTCTTACTCGTATCAACATGCCTGGGATAACCACGCAGAACTAGTCACTTTGGCGATAACTATTATTAACACCCAGATTACAGGTGTGAGCATCTTAAAATAACACATAGATAGTGGGGCAGTGGATCAATACGTTCATGCTGGGCTAATGATGGGTCTGCTCAGTTGAGAGACAGGATGCATAACGCAGGACAGATGGAGGAGAGAGAAGGGCTTGTATGGAGGGGAGTGAAAAATGAATGGGAAAGGATAAAGATGGAGTTTCAGAGGGCGGGCGAAAGTGTGTTGAGCCTAGTATAAAAAGTACCGTTTACATGAGGGGAACAGGAGTGACCACACACTGGAAAAACACAGGCATGGAAACAAAAAACAAAAAACAAAAACACAACTGCAGTTGTTTTTGCATTAAATGAAGATCACTCTGCCAAGAGATGGGATCATTGGGATGAAAGCGTGAGGGATAAGGAGCAGCAGAGATAGATAGAGAGGTCTTGATAGATTAGTCTTCTTTCTATCTGCCTTCTCTCTCTCATGATTTCTGCCCTGAGGCAGAGTGGTGAACAAACACACACTTGCACACATGCCAGGCGTGAACACAGAGATCCATTCATACTGTACACTGGCACAACAATTATCTGCCTTCAGTAAAAACAGCAGTACCGTGAAGGTGAAAATTATGCATGAAGTTAGTCATACTGTTCATTGTCTTTTACAGTTACAAAAACAACGGCTGTGCACTATGTGTCTGAGGCTTACTGCTAGCAGCTCTAATTATATAACTCCTGATAATTGAACATGGTTTCACTCACTCAATCATCCTCTACCGCTTATCTGTTTCGGGTTGCGGGGTACTGGAGCTGGGTGGAGCTGGACAGGTTGCCTACAGACAAATAAAGGCCCCAGGCCTGGGAATCAAACTCACAACCTTTTTGCTGTGAGTGAACAGGGCTAACCACTATGCCACCATGCTGCCTGAACATAGTTTATTTAACAGATATGTATATGTACTAGGGGTGGGAATCTTTTACCATCACAATTCGATTTGATTCTGATTTTTGGGGCTATGATTCGATTCAAACTAGATTTTCTAGTCAAAACGATTCCGAATGATTTCTGCTTCAATCTATAGGTGTGCAAAGGATCCTCATGACAAATGGAGACATTAAAGTCTTTTTCACATTTATTAAGTTTTAAACATTTATCCATGCTTAGATGGAATTGTTGCATTAAAGCAGCATCACATATTGCTAAAGTAAAAAAAAAAAAAAAAAAAGTGCAGTTAAACATGGGTTCCCAAAGTGTTGCAAACCATGCATATTATGAAGCTCATGTCAAGCTTGGTCTTCCTGGGCATTCTGTAAATCGGGCCCTATAAAATCCATGATCACGGAATTGGACAGTAAAAATGGCTGACATTTTACATAATTTTTATTTATTTATTTTTTCCCCAGAATAAAAAGAAACTTGTCTGTCAGGAAAATGCTCCAAGGGGGTCACTAATAATGCACGCCCCCCCCTACCCATGAACGAATGAATGAATGAATGAATGAATGAATGAATAAATAAATGTGGTGAGTTAAGCGTAGTGGGTGCGCTTCAATTCCCAGCACCTGAAAATGTCTAGGTTAATTGGTTAATTGGTGACGAGTAATGGACTGTGACCAGACCAGACTTGCCCGGTGACAGCACCCCTCCAGAGTCCTGATCAGACCTGACTAGACCACATACTGGACCTCCCCAGAGACTAGACCAGAGACCGGAACCCTGCAAAGAGTAGAGACTCGACCAGACCAGAGACCAGACCCCTTCAGAGACTAGAGGCTAGACCAGACCAGAGACTGGACCCCTGCAGAAAGACCAGACTAGATGAGACGCTGGACCCCCCTTCAGAGATTGCCCCCACCAGAGAGTAGAACTTACCCCTCCAGAGACTGAAACTGGAACCCTCCATAGAAAAACAGTTTAAAAAAAAAAAAAAAAAAAAAAGCCCGAATATGGGAAAAATAAAAAGCCTTCAACGAGGACGGGGCCAGTTGAATCTCTCTTTCCTCCATTGTTGTAGTTTCCTCCTTGTTTTGGTGCTTACTGCGCATGTGTATGTTCCAGAACCGGTTCAGTGGGTTTTTGGACATTTTAAATCGATTCTGAATCGTAGTAAATGAGAATCATGATTCTTATATGAATCGTTTGTTTGTTTGTTGTTTGGCACACCCCTAATATTTACTGGCATAGGTCTCAGCTCTGCTTTCTATCGTGGATGCATGACATGAAATTAAAAAAGGTGTGAGATGAGGTTTTCCACTTGCTTAAAGGTCAGCACAGTCAAGCCCGTTTTGTTAAACTCCTTTTTTCAGGTTAAAAGAATATTTACAGACGTTAAATGCAGGTTGATGACCTCTGTTAGTCACATCTTCATCCAAATTAAACATTTTTACTCTACAGTCGCGTTGCCACAATAATGACGTGGAAGTGGAAGTTGTCCTTTTCAACAGGTCACATACAATAAAATAGGAGTCAGAATAATAAAAGAATAAGTAACTCGGCTAAAAGAATAAAAATTAATCATGCTCACTGTTCATTTGAGTAGCACTTGTACTTAGAGGTGTTTGTTTGTTTTTACCACAAATGTAACTTGTTACTGCCATCTTCACATGAAGGCAAGACACACACACACACACACACACACACACACACACACACACACACACACACACACAATTGCAGCATGGAAAGATGCAGGTATACAGGTATTCTACCTCTGCCACATCGCGTGCCATTATCTAAGACGTGTCTATGTATGTGATTTGTGTTTGTGTGTGTGTACATACTTGGATCTTCCGAAGTGTTTGTTTCATGAATGTACACTAAATATATACTATGTACATGAAATTGGACTTTGTTCTTTCCAGGTCTAGTTGAAATGTGTGTTTAGGCTATGTAAACAAACACATACAGACACGTTCAAAGAGACACACAAAGGAAACGCAACAGCAGCTACCACTACATGACCTAGTTATGCACACAGTAAAATTGGAGCGAGTGAAGACAGCCAGGACGAGTGGATTTGAGCAGCATCTCATTAGGTGATTTATCACGGCTGAAGTGATGAGGCCAGTTGATCAGCTGATTTGTCAGTTCACAGGAAGGGGTTTGGCTTTCAAATTAAAGTTGGAGAGTCTTGCAGCTTGGATATACAAGAAGGAGACTGGTGTTGTGACTCAAGTCAGTGGGATGTGTTCTCGTGTGGCCATCGATCTGCACAACTAAGGACATCTGGAGCACAGAGTACACACGCTCTCACGCACACACAGGCACACATGCACACATGCATCCCCATCCTCAGCTCATTGCTTTCATTCCTCCAAGAGAGACACACACACACACACACACATCCCCATTCAGCATGTCTCCGGGTCAACACACACTTATTCACCATAATGCGTGTGCACAGCCAGTAAGATTCTGGCATTGCTGCCAAATAGCCATTGGGGCCCCTCCACTGGCTGCCACAGCGATCTGTTACCATAGCAGCCGCCCTCCTTCACTGTAGCGCTTGCTCTCTCGATCCCTCTGTTTGCCCTTAGCTCACAGGCAACAGCGTCAAGAGGGAAAACTGGTAAAGTAGAAGGAAAAAACTGTCATTTCTGTTACTCGAGCATCCATAAATCTCTCTCTGTCTGTTTGTGCGTGTGTGTGCATGTGTGCACATATCTGCACCAGTCTGCCCTCACGACAGACTCTGGCTGAGGCAGAGGCAGACTGGATTTAGACGTAGCCAATCGCACGCTCAGCTCCTGTGGCACATTGCCGAACAAGCCAATCAGAGGAGCCCCTATGAAACACGCAGACATAGACATACAGTACACTCATGCTTCACACTAATAATAACATTACACACAGACATACTTTGTTTTTGGCTGCAGATGGCATTCTCAGCGTGTGATAATGGGGAGGAAACAGAGGTGAAAACCCCCCCACAAATTTCTACCTGTCTCTCATCTTTTTTGTGCCGTCTCTCTTTTATTCTGTGCTCCCCTCACCTTCTCTCACTTTCTCGCTCTGCATTTCATGCTGCCCATGTTGAGTTTTTGCTCTTTTGTTGTTGTGTCCAGGGAGGACAGGTGTTGGACACAATCTGTCTCTATCGCTCTCTCCCTCCTGTGCATACACACACACACACAGCTGTCAGACCCCTCCTGGTGACCATCTGGCCATGAAACCAGGAGCCCCCCCCTTCTCTTCACTCCTTCCTTTCTGGTCGCTCTTTTCCTCTCTTGTTGTGCTAATCTTTTTTCATATCTGCAGTCCGGACTCTGGAGCAGTAGTAGTAGTAGAAACTGTGTTTCTGATTGCTTTCCCATGCAGCACAAAATGGACGGTATAATAGCCTTCCAGACCTGGCCTCCTTGCAAAGTGACCATCAGATCAGGGGAGACTGCAGTCCAAATGTACCTAGTGTCCTGATTGAGATTTTGTGGAAGGGTCCCCTGGTTCTCCTGCTCCTAAAGAGTATGTGTGCCCTTAAACAAGACGCTGAACTCCTAACTGCTCTTTATGCAGCGCTGTGTGTGTGAGCATGAATAGATGAATGAGATGCTTTGCGAAGTCGATAGACTAGAAAAGCACTATACAAATACAGCCCATTTACCATTCTTAGTAATTTAATATTGAATGGCTGCTGATATGGAGTCCTAATCTGATGTTGGTATGATTCTACATAATACAGCTGAACAGTGCGTCGTTGGGCTGGGGGGGGGGCTGCCTAGATATATTCTTTTAACTTAAGTTCGTTGATGGTTTATATACTTCTGCCACAGCTTAAGGTTTGAATCTAGCCAGCAGAACTCTTTCATTGCCTGTTTGCAATGTTTTCTACAATGTCCTGCACTGCTTAGCAAAAGAGGCTCTATGCGTCTGTTGTACCCACAAAGTTTGGATAGGATTTGTAACGAAATCCTGGAGCGCCAACCCAACTTGACCGTACATTGAAATTACAAGTTTCAAAGAATGGGTTTGTAACTAAGCAGTACAATAAATGTTTAGTGGAAATATTAAAAAATAATATAATATATATATAATATATTGTGTTTAGTATTTTTTGGGGGGATTTTTATAGTCTGGTTTTAAAAAAAATATATAAAAAATGTATACCCTGTCAGATAAAACCACTGTCAACCTTGGTAGAGGTGTAGATAGATGTGCACAACTATCTTCTTCACCCAGCATCTTCTTTTCTCCCGCCACTTGGAAACTGTGACACCTATGAGGCTTCACCTCTGCCACCTACATCCAGCTGCCACAACAAAACAGCAGCACGTGATCCTGCAGCGGCTTCCAACAAACAAAAGTCAAAATGTTAACTGAACTTCCCTCTTTACGAATTTATGCTGGACTTAATTGTATCCCATGGTGTTGGTTCAGTTGTCATCCATTTTGTGTGTGTTTCTTTCCCTTTTTTTTTTTTTTTTGTGAGTACCTCTGGAGAATCATAGTTTAAAGCAATATCAGTGGCCTGGGAAGAAGAGGCAAACCTCCCATTAGGGTTAGGTTTAGACAGGCTGGGTACACCCAGTCTATATTTCATTTAGAACATTTCCTTAAATTTTCTGCTCATGTTGTTCTCCATGATCAATGTAACACAAATTTGCTGAGCTGGTGTTAAATTTTCTTTGGCTGTTGATCTGTAGCCATGTACATTTCTCCAAGTTTTTCCACATAGTGTTGAGCTTATGATTATAAAAGTAAGTACTGGAAAGATTTTATTAATTGCTTCCCCTCCTCAGTTTGTTTTACATCTCTCATTCATGTTACATTGACCTACTTTGTTTTGATTGAGAGAGCAAATGAATATTGAATGGCATAGCTTATAGTAAAGACAGATTCTCTCTCTCTGCATGCATGCGCATGCAAGCACGTATGTGTGTATATGTGTGCGCAAGAAGCAAGAGTGAAAAACTTTGGTCAGTTTTAAAGGGTAGTTACAGTCTCAGACTATATGAGTTATGTTGATTTGTGTTTCTTTCTTTATTTTTATGCTGTGATTGCCAGACAGCCAAACTTTGAATCCCAGTTTGTCTTTCTGGTACCAAATGAGGAAGAACAGTAGTGGGTTTTCTCTCACAAACTCTCATGAGTTTATAAAGCTAATGAGTAAACAGTTGCTACTGCTCACTTTGTGATTTCATGTCTCTTCAATGTCCCATTTAGCAAGAAAACTCTGTAATTTCACCATCTGATGCAGAAATATCCTACTAATTATCCTTTAGCACTCTGTTCTGTTCTGTTTCTTCCTCTCCGTCTATGCTGAGTAGTTTAGTTAGTAGCTGCTAGCTGAGCCCATGTTGTTGAGTAAGAGAGAGAGGGGAGGGGGAGGAAGGCGGTTGGGGGGGGGGGGGGGGGGGGGGGGGTGTCTGTTGATTTACTAAAGACTAAAACACGACCAACTCCCCTCCCACACACCCACTCACACTTCCTCCCTCATCCCTCCCCTCCCTCTCTTTCCCTCTCTCTGTCTCTATCCCCCACCCCCTCCTGGAGTGATGGTACAGCTCCAGAAACAGGAAGGAGCCGCAGCTCTATAAATAGAGAGGAGCTGCTCAGCCAGGAACCACACACACACACACACACACTTACTTTCCCCTCTCGTCCCCTCATTCTCTCTCTCTCTCTTGCATCTTTGCTCTCTCTGCTTGCCCTCTGTCTTACTTACTCTTTATCTCTATAATGTAAACAATGCGACACATTCAAGAACACACACACAGGCAGAGATGCACACACAAACATGTAGACACAGTCCACACACAGTCCTTGACTCTGGTGATAATTAGTTAAATGCTAATGGTTTATAAATGTGTCTGTTGACACACATGGCTCCTTATCCCCCCCCTTCCTTTTCTTTTTTCTCTCTGTCTCTCTAGCTAACACAAAACACACAGACACATACACACACACACACACACACACACACTAAGGACTCGTGTTATTGAGTTGTGGGGTTAGGGTTGGGGAGGGGAAAAGAGATGGTTTTCTGTGGCCACTAGTTTTTATGTCAGGTCAGCAGGTTTGAAAGTGCTGATGACACACATGCATGCTCACACTCTTTGTTACTAAGCAAACACACACGCACACCATAATATATATGAGAGAGAGCTGTGATAAAATGCACTTAAATAATGTGTGCGCATGTTTGTGTGTTTGTAACTGTGCAACCTTACATGGGCAGGTAGATCAACACATCCCCAAAAACTGTTAAAACACATTTCTTCCCCTTGTTTCTTTGTGTTAATTTAGCAACAGTATCTCCCTTAATTTGTTAACTATGTTGGACACTAGCTAGCCTAAAACAGAACAATGTCAAAGTATGTGTTCAAATATATAATAAAAATGTAGAAGACCAGGCCTTCCTCACATCTGCCAGTGCTGAAAAACTGGTTTCATTAGCAAAATAGACAAAGATAAAATTTTAGGGTCTTTATTGTTTAAAAGATTAGAAGTGTGTGTGTGCGTGCGTGTTAAAATCATGGGTGTATAGGCCCCCTGTGTACAGGAGGCAGACTGGCAGGCGCTCTCTCTCTCTCGCACTCTGTGTCTCTGTCTCTCTCTCTCCCACACACACACCCTTTTCTGGGATGACAGCCAAATGGTTCTTTTGTTTGTACCTTCCTCTTGTCACTTGGAGTTTTCTGTCCTTCACTCCCACAGACTCTTTCTTTTTGTGTTTTGTCCATCTATTGCTCAATGTTCAGGCATCTGGTCAGGAAACCTAAACTTTTTGTGTCTGAAAAGTTTGAGACTCAGGAAGAAAATCTTACAATGCTACAATGAAGACCATAATGTGAAGGTGTTAGAGCAGAGCACTGCAAAGGGTAGAAACTGTGGGAATGGCCTGTCAAACCTGACCCCTTTTCCCTTCTTTTGCGACAAACACGCAGGTTAGTAGTTTCTTTATACTAAGCTAAGATAACTCACCGTTGGCTTGAACTACACATTTGGAGACTTAGCGTGGTATTAAACTTTTTATGCTTGTCTTGGATGGGAAACACATCTGTACAGTTCCTTTAAGGCCTAAATGTTACCCAGACCTTCATTCTGCGGACCAACGTGGTCCAGAGACAGGCCCAGAGCTCTACACAAATCAATTTAGCTTTCAGCGTCAGGCCACACTGCGAATCTTTTAATGTCTGGATTTTTTACAGAATGACACAGCACTTAAACAGTGTCATTGAGACAAAGGACAGACACTCTGACTCCTTGTCTTTGCAATTTACCTACATGCATTCCTCGTCTTTTCATCGGATAAATAATAATGAAATAACAAATTATATCTGTAAAGCTAATTGACACTCCACACAAATATTCAAAAGTTGATATCAGGACCAGGAAGAAAGCCCCTGCTTCCCTTCATCACATATAGAGGCTGTGTAAAGAAATTGTGAGATACTTGCTGGCAACTGTTCCTGGTTTCCTTTAACATCAGCAATTTGTTCATGGACGCTACATTGTCACTTTTCTATAGAGAAATGAGGTTCACGGACCATGTAGAGTTGTTTAAACTTGTTTGGATGTTAGTTCAGCCCCTCTGCTCCTCTCCCTGACATGGTAATTCATCAAAACAAACAACTTCAGATACATTTCACATAAATCTAAATTGTTGTTGTTGACCTAAAATTGTTTTCCTCAGGAAGGCATCTCTTTGTTATGCTCATGTGTAAGAGACTTTCCAACTCAGCATCACTGTTTCCAGGCACGTCATGCTTTTTACTATACCTCCACCACCGTTACACACACGCTAACACATTTACTTATTAAAGACCTGTTTAATTTAATTGATTCATTTCACAGTCTATTGAGCCAGACCAGGAACAATCATGCACTCGCATAGACTGACACATACATGCATGCACACGTGCGTCCTCCAGGTAAACCCAATGAAATTTGGCTGATTATGACAGATGTTTGTTCTAGAGAGTGTAAAACTGGAATGGTGCAGTATTTTTGAGTAAAGCAAAACCAACTCCATCCTGATTGTACTCCACAAAATTGAACTTCATCTAATAAGTCTCACCTGGATCCCATACTAAATTGTACATGTTTTCTGTACGTTAAGAGAATATATGTTCTGACTAAAAACTAAATTTACTTATAATTTTGGACCTTGCTTTTTAGTTGTTTTAAGTCTGATTCTCATATATGAAATGCCCCCAAAACTGCATAAAATACTTTGGCATCAATAAGTATGCATGTCAGTGCACTGATCTGATACCATGTCATGTATTAATATGCTTTATCGTTTCACAACCACTCTTCCAATAGTCCTACACCAGAGTTGCACAGTGCAGTTGCTAAGTACTCTTATAAAGCAATGAGAAAGAATTGATTTCTGGTAATACTGTAAATGAAGGTGCTGGCTGAAATCACCAGTAGGTGGACTACAGTCTTGGTCCAGACTTAGATGAAGATCCTATCTGGACCTTGACCTCTGACCTATACACTGATGAGAAATATTGCATTTCAGCATAGTGTTTCTGTTATAAAGAGCAGAGCTTTCAAGCCATTACAGCGTGGATTGCACAATGCTACACACTGATCAGATTGTTGTTTTGTACCAGCCAATAGGGAAGTTCAGGTATCAGTCATATGTGTAATTAAACATCTGTTAATATTAGTACTACATTAACCCTTTAACACTGAAGAGTGTTGTCCACTATTGTCCACCTGAACTTTTTGTTCATTTCAACCATAAAACTGCCAGAAAGTGTCCTGTGAGTAAGTAATTTTGACTATTTTTCCAGAACACTTCCAACCTTCAATATCAGGCAGTTTACTGTGTCCAAAGAGCAAACATTCCCAAACTTACAGTAAAGCAAAGTGCCATTGTCCGAATGCATCGCAGGCAGCATACTTGGTTTAAGAATAAAAACAACAACAACAACAACATCAACAACAACAAAAAAAAAACAGTGATTTTCATACCCATGTTTTGTTCACTTTCTTAGTGGGTGTTTCCACTGGTTAGCTGAGTTATTGTAACGCGTAGTTCTTCTCCCACTCCTTTTCTCTGACAAGTTGGTATTTTCCACATTGTCTTTCTGAGATAATTATCTGTGGCAGCTGTAATTCCTTCATTTCTTCAGTAAAGAATTTGTGATAACTCTTAAAGACTAAAAGTAAACGGACTTTTAGAGGTTTCAAAATTAAAATACATCTTAGGCATCAAGACCATAAGGCTTGATAATTTACTGAACATATATATATAAAAGAATATTTTAGAATAGAATATTTTATAGAATAGAATATTTTACTCTGTTAACCCTCTGTTAACCCCAAGTGAAGACAAGGCAACAACACAATATGAAAGGAACTACTAAGACTAAAAACTAGTACTACTTTTAAGCTTTGCCCCTTACTGACTTTTCACATTAGTGGATGTTTATGTAAAGGTCTATAAGAAATCTTGTTCAGCATCAAGCTTCATTTCTTTTTCTCGCCAATAACAGTCTCCCGTGATTGAAAGCAAAGGCATTATTCATTCTCATCTCTATTACATCTCTTCTTCTACTCAAGTTATCAGTATAATAACCAGCTAGAGACTCATTGCGACCTCCTGAAGGCACAGCACAGCCCAGACGCCATGTTATAACTTGTATTATAAAGACAACAATGGCAGAAAATTTCATTGTGTATTGTTGCAACTTAGGTGGACCTTGTGTTCAACCAGGCTGTCAAATGGATTACTGCCTTTTCAGGCTGACAGAACAAACTGATTCACAGGCAATGATTTCAGTCCAGGATGCTGGCTTGTCTGCCAGAAAGCTGTTTAAGAATTTCGAAAATAGTTCTTATTAAGAGAGTCTAATATGAAATCACATTTCAAGTAAAGTGACCTTTCTATTATATTTGTACACTACCAGTGTACACTACCTCATGTTCTACTTAGGATGAAAACAAGTGCGGGAATATTCCTGCTTTGTTCATGTACCTTGTTATTCCGGTATATAACCTGGGCATTGGTCATCCCTTATAATGTTTATGTGTATGTGTGTGGCTATATCCTGCTTTTTATTGGCAGGACTGTCCCCTGCAGTCAGAGCAGAAAGAGTGAAAGATTATGTGGCAATGAGGGAAGCAGTAGCGGAGAACAATAAAGGGTGGAGGTAAACCAGAATAGGAGAGGAGGATGAGAGGAATGGGTCCATGGTATATATGAAATATGCTGCAGGTATTTTCACAAAGAATGAAACAGTTTAGTGGCTTTAGATTAGATTCTCAAGAGTAATCCTGTAGACAAAAGGTTCCCATCGTTGGCCATTGTCCCCACATTAAGAGACATGTCTGCTAGATTCCTCCACATGCGGCTGTCTCGATGCAGATGGATTCTTTTATTGTGGAGACTTTAGTTTGAATTCGATGTGATGCTCAAGCTTTAAAGAGAGGGAGGAAAGGGAACGAGAAGAGAGCAGGCAGGGTGGTGGAGAGTGAGTAAGTGAGCAAGAGGAGGAGGAGGAGGAAGAGGAGGAAGGAGGATGCAGCGCACAAAGCACCAGAGCAGCAGGTTGCTATAACAACAGCACCTTAGTGGTTCCATCTCTGTCTCTCTTCTCCCCATCCCTCTCCCTCTCTGATCACCCTCTCATCGTTTGCTCCCCGCTGTCATTTGGCGCGCTGTGCCTTTCCATCAAGCCGCCTATCCCATCTTGCCCCCCACCACCCCACCCCACCTCTTCTCTCCTTCATCCTCTCTCCTCTTCCTCCTCTTCATCTTTGTGTTCTGGTAGCTCTTCCACTCAGAGGAAAAAGACCATCTGCCTGACAAATAAATCCCTTCTTCCTCCTTGTGTGTGTCTGTGTGTGTCTTACCTTTGTCTCTCTGTATTTTTGTCATTTTCTCTCTTTCTCTCTGTCTCTTGTGGGAACAGACAGAGGAGCAGTCAGCAGGTGTTTATGTCAAAGAGTACATAGAGAGATGCAGGAGGGGAAACAAGCAGCACTCTCTTCCTCTTCCTCTCCCTCCTGTCTTTGCTCTTTTACATCCTCACATCCCTTCATTTTTTTTTTTTTTTTTTTGCTCTGATGCTCTTTTTCCCCTCTGTTCTCCGGCACTCCAGCTTGATTGAACTACTTCATATTTCTCTGTCTCTGACTTGCCGCGTTTTCTCCTTGCTCGAGTTCTTTCTCACGCGCATGCTAACACTTCATTCCTCTCAATTCACTTCACCTCAAAGGTATTTTATTGCTGTGATTGTCAAATGAGTAAAAATATTGTCAGTGCCTGTCAGGTATATTGCTGTAATTCAGAGCTGTAATTAGTTGCTAATTGTGCTAAAAGAAACAAATGATTAATTAACTACAGTTAATTTAAAGTACATTGTACCGGCTCACAGTTTGCCATTCATTCTGTCATGTTCCCTCAGGCTGTGTTGTGCTGACTTGTACATTAGTGAGCCCACAGCACTACAGTCCATCCCTCTGAACACATTCTTCTTTGTTTCTGTCCCTGCATTCAGCATTTTATCAAGTGGTTAAGTTGATAATGCTTTTTTTAATTGATGGGTTTATGTAAAACCTCTGCGTGCATGTGCACATGCATGCATCAGTGTGGGAGGGTGTGATAGTTCACACCACCTGGATAATTATGGGAGTTTTTATAGGTGGGCCTTGAAAGGCGAGTCTGTTATTATCAACATGAGTCACTGGCATTTAGGGAAAGCCTGAAACACACACACATACAACACACACAACCTGGAGCTTGCATCCAGGATACCTGAATTATTTAAACACATTGATTGCAGGACCACACACACAAACACAGAGTTGAAGCCATGTTGTGACAGTGCAGATGTGTGTTGTCCTGTGTTTTTTCTCACTTGTTCCTGTAGTGGCTACGCCAGCAAACCACCCAACCCTGCCCCCCCCAAAAAAAGAGAGAGAAAAAACACACCCATGAAAACATACATACACGTACATTCCAATGCTGTAGTTTTGGTAGTCAATAATAATAATGTTTATCATGCCATAAAAATAATTAGGGTGACTGTCCATCATAGTAGAGGAGAGAGAGCTAGGATGACAGCCCCCCCACCACCAACCAACACGTAAACATACACCACATCTATACACCAGTAAACCAAGAAAGTCAGAAGAAAGGATCATTTGTGTGCTCTTTGTTGTGGTGTATGTGTTTTTGGGACTTGGTATGTGTGTGTACGATTGCCAGCTTGAGTGGGTCCACCTCAGGGTCAGAATACAATCTGAATATATTTTGTCTGTTGTTCCATCTGAATAACAAAGAGCAAAGTGTGCGTTTGCACATTCACATTACAGAGGTGTCGCCTGGTCTATGTGTGTGTGCATTTGGGTCTTTCACGTGAAAGCTGAGAGTGTAGATTTAACAAAATATTTAAATATTCAAAGCCCTTTTAATGAACCATGCTGTTTGAAATGTAGATCTTTATATGTAACTTGCAAACTGTCTTTACCAAAGTGCATTTGTGTGTCTATGCATTCGGATGAATTGTGTATATTTGCGAAAATGTGTGTGTAACAGAGGATAAGGTAAAAGGAATATTTCAGTGAAAGAAAGTAGTAGCGTTGAAATGCAGTTTTTCAACCTGTGATTCTGTGAATTTGCGTATTTACATTTTTCTTTTTTTACCCAATTGAATAATCATCGCTGATCTGTTGTCAGGATTCCTAAGAATATGAATTGAAGGAAATCTACATCCATAGACATTCCTCCTATGTTGAATTTTCCGTGAGTCTTAGGTCTGTTTTGACACATCTTTTAGTGTGAATCTTGAACACGGACTCAGATTTGGGTCGGAGCACAAAATCTCTACCCTGGGAACCTTTCACAAATGAGGTCCCTGCTTCCCATCCTTCATTTAAATAGCATCTACTATTTCTCTGCCAACTTCATTAGGGTTTGAAATTAACAGGAGTTAGGAGTGAAACTGAGATTATTAAATTGCTAAGAAACCAAAATTTTTATGCACTTTACTGCTTTTTTCCATCATGGTTTGGTTATCGCCAATTCACATTGTTAACCTGAGTCTTCACAGCTGCCATCATTCATACTAACCTGCTGGCTGTCTAACTTACATACTCCATAGTTTCACCCTGGCATTATTACACTGTTATTATGTTCTATTACTGCATTGCATTATAAGCCCTTTAGATAAGATTTTAATGTCAGTGCCGTAATGTGAGATCAGTTTTCAGATGTGTCTGCTAAACGTTTAGGTATTTTTTTAAAAAAGCACCCTCTTCAGCTTTCGAAAAAACACTTGTTTCGTGGGAGATAAAAGGACAAACTTGTGGTTTTAGTTTGTTCCTTTCCCTAGTTTCTGGCCTTAACTTTAGCGTCTTGTGTCTCTTTAGCCATGTCTCAGTTTTTGTTTGCTGTCCCTCTGTAGCTCCTCTTCTCTCCCACCCAGGTCTATGATAGTAATTACCTTAACTGCCAGCCGGCGTTTGTAAGCACCCTGTTGTTATCTCGTCTGTGCCATGGCAGCGGCAGTTAGGTTTAGGCTAAGAACGGGGTGTGGATTCAGAGGGAGCATCTCAGTCGTCTATTGGCTGATGCTAATGATGGAGAGGATGCTATACGAGCTGTTCTTTTGATCTTTTCTTCCTTCTACAGTTAACCTAGAGCCATGCTTGCTGTGATCACCCATTAAGGGAGCTGACAGTCTTCCCATTGCTTTGACCCGTCTTTACTTCATGTTACAGAAATGTGTGTGTATAATGTACAGCACATGCTCCATGTGTGAACTCAATGGTGTGATCATTATTTCAGCCAGATTGAGTCCATGCTGAAAGAACAATTGATTTGTCTTGTTGATATTTTGATTTTCAGTACACTTTGTGCCTTCTCACGACAGTTCTTGATGTGTGCAGAGAGGAATCAGCCTGTTGCCTTATTGATTTGGTATCTCGTGTTGTTTCCATTGTTAGCACCCTGAAGATCACAGAAAAGTTTTCTTATTCAGACATAATTTATATTCTTTCTCTTCTTTGTTCCAGCTTCAGGAAACTGTAAAGAGGAAACTGGACAGTGCAAGATCGCCCCTCAATGGAGACCAAAATGGCATCTGTGATGGAGGCAGCTACTCGCCGACCACCAAACGGGTACGAAAGGAGGGCTCTGGTGGTTTGGACTCACTAACAGGTCTCCCAAACAACAATAGCAGTGTACCACCCATCTCTCCTCTTCATCACCAAATGGACATTAAGCCTTTACTTGGTGGGCCCAACACTTCCACCGGAAACAACACTACAAATGGCAACGGCAACCATGTTGGCCGGACAGCCGATGAGCTGGGTAAAAATGGTGGCAGCCACCTCCCAGATATGAAGCTGAATGGCTCACTAGACCTCGAAGACAGCTTCGGCCTCCTCAAAGACCTCAAACAGGAGCCCCTGGATGATGCAGGTGGGATGGAGTCTTCAGACCCACAGTCGCTCTCCAATCAGAACAAACTGTTCTCTGACATCAACCTCAATGACCAGGAGTGGCAGGAGCTGATTGATGAGCTTGCTAACACCGTGCCAGAGGACGATATGCACGACCTCTTCAATGAGGACTTTGAGGACAAGAAAGAGGCTGAGTTTGGCAGGCCGGCGAACAATCAGACTCCAGGCCCACAGGAAGCATCTGGGAATACAACGGCACCAGGAGGAGGGGCTGCACCAGCGTCCGCAGCAGCCCTGCCTCCTCCTCCTCCTCAGCCTCCACAGGGAGGGCCGCAGGTTCCCATAGGCTCACCACAGGTCAGTGTTAAGAGGGTCAACGTGATGTCTACTAACCTCTATTCCTATGCTAAGCTTATGTGATTCAGTCAAGCACTGATGTCCGTAAGATATTTTACATGTGTGTTGGGGTTATAATGTAATGTACAATTTCACACACTAATTGAGATGCCTTTTGGTTTAAAACAATATGGTTTTCAGCATAGGTGAAAAATGTCTAAAGTTATAAACAGATTGGGATATTTTGTGTTTGGACTTCTCTCTTCAGGTCCGACCATCCTCATCGGGCCCTCAGTTTGCCACCACTGCCAATGGAACACCTCCACAGCAACCACTGCAGCAGTCACCAGCTGTTGCTATGGCATCAGGTTCACCATTGCACAACTGTGTGGCCCGTTCCCCTCAAACCCCAACCCAGGCTCAGACACAAGCAGTCTCTAGGCCTGGGAATGGTTATATGATGAATCCTGGTCCAGGGGTCAGTCAGGCTGGAACGGGATCTGTAGCGGCTGGGGTCGCCCCTGGAGGTCAGCCTGTGGGCCCAGTGACGCCTGAACTTTCTCCAGCAGAGCAGCTGAAAGCAATGGCCCAGCAACGTGCTAAACTGTTGCAGCAGAAGCAGCAGCAGCAGCAACAAGCAGCTAACTGGTCACCTGCAAATGCTCCAACCAGTCCCTACAACTCTGGTCCCTTTAACCAGGATAAACCCAACAGCCCCATGATGTACCCACCGCAAGCCTTTAACACACCACAGGGCCCTCTAGTGGCTGGTATGACCCCAAACAATGGGCCCAAAGCCCCCATGAGCAACTACCTCCCTCACAACCATATGAGCATGATGGGTCAACAACAGCCAAACAGCATCAATCAGAACACTTTGTCCAAGCAACAGCAGCAGCAACAGCAGCAAACTGCAGCCATGTTGTCCTATAACAACACCAAACCACTGAGTCACTTCAGTGGCAGTGGAGTGGACCACATAGGCCAGAGAATGACCCCACCGATGGGAGCGAACAGTCAGGTCAAAAACCCCATGATGCCCCCTTACATGGGTGGTGGAGGGGGCGGGGGCCAAGGGGCGGGGCCAGGGCAGACCCAGGGGCCAATCCCAGGACAGACAGCCCACCTGAGTGAGGAGCAGAAGAGGATGTTGCTGATGAAGCAGAAAGTGTTGAACCAGAACATGCCCTACAGCACCATGCAGCCTCACGGACAGGTAAGGGAACCACTGATGCCCTCTTCTGTTGTTTTAATCAAGTTTGCCTCTTTAAAATGTAGCTTGACCTCTGATTCTTGATATGAAAACACAGAGCATGTGCTGTGGAGATGAGAGCTCTGTTTAAGGGGGGTGTGTTAAAGAGCAGTCAGCCCATGACCTTGGGAGGAGAACGAAACACCCTGTAGTTTTTGCTTGTCACTCCTCAGGGAGCTGTGTGAAACAACGGCAATACCCTGGAGGCCTGGAGGCTCTCTAGTGATTCAGAAATAATAACAGGAGCTAAGTTTATTTTAACAGCTGACTGGGAGAGATTACAGAACACAGATTGCTGTTTTATAAAATCTTCCAGAGGTGCAGCAAGGGAAGGTAAAATGGCGGTAGTTGCCCCAGCAACAAACCAGGGCTGGGAATAGACATAGGAAAATGGCCTGTCGAGAGTGTATTGATGCCTCTGCAACACTAGCAGCACTGATAGGCCCCCCCATGCACACTCCCCCTCCCCCCAGACACACAAGCACCATGCACTCCCACACCATGCCAAACACCAAAGCTAAACGGCTCCTTTGCTCATATCCCCAATCTGTCACAGCTGACTGATGGCTGAGATTGGACCGCTAAGCCAAGCTAGCTGCTGTCATTACTGAAAGCCCACCCCGGGCAGTTTGTTTCCAGAGCCCAGCGACCGGCACAGCCCACTCTGAATGCTCTGGTGGTTCAGCCAGGTGTTAGGTGTCTTTAATAATCCACTGGACGGAGGGCATTAAGAAGGTGTGGGTGGACTCTACTTTAACAAATAATAAAGCACGCAAGTGAAATTCACCCTTGTGTGCTTCTTCTCATGGTTTTGCTCATTATCTCAGGGCCATTGTATTATCGTCAATAGAAAGTGCGTGTGGTTGTGTGTGCATGTGTGTCGATGATGCACTCGTCAGTGTTGTCTCCTTCTCTCTTTATCTCCCTGTCTCTCTCACTCTGCTTCCCTTGTGCTTATGATATGGCTACAGTCAGCCACCTCCTCCTCCTCTTCTTCTTCCTCCCTTCTGGTGATCTCTGCATCTCCTGTCCTGCTCCTCCTCCTTCCTCCCCTCTGCTCCCTCAGTCTCTCTCCCTTTTTCTCTCTGCCAGAGACACTCAGCACCAATAAAGGAGCAGATTTATTAATATGGGGCCTTTGTGGCTCCTGCCTGGAGGGCTGTGTGTTTGTGTGCATGAGTGAGAGTGCGCAGGTCTGTGCACATATATGTTTGTGTGGGTTTCATAGATTTAGGGGGCGGTGGGTATAAGGAGGAGGGGTGGAGAGATTTATTTGAGTGAGCAGAGGAGAATTGGAGACCAGGAGGAGAGAGGAGAGGGATGTGCATAGGAGAAAAAGAATGACTTAAAGGAGAAAGGCAAATGCAGAAAGAGATTTATTGTGGAGTGAGGATGGAGCATATTAAAAAGAAAGTCAAGGGCCTGGAGAGAAACAAATAGTGAGCAATATGGGATTAACGGTCTGATTTTTAAATACTCATTATTTTATATGTACAATTATAATGACTGTAATTAGTAAGTTATTTTTTTTATGTATAGTCACAAGGGTCTCAAATGACCTCAGTTGAATCAAATGGAAAACACGGCAGCATATAACAGAAAAGTATGTTGTTACATTGAGAATTTATTCGGTATTTGGCTTGTCCAGGTGATCTTTACAGATTATAAATATTTCTAGGAAAATTAGAAAGAACGGAAAAATGGGCATAAACTTTTTCATTTACCAGGGAGACTGACTCTGAAGAAAAACCCAAACAGAAACCCTGTTTTCGGATTGCATTATGGGAAGTGTAGTGCTGTCAGAGCTTGGCCACAAATAGAATTAGAAGTCTCAGCTCCCGTGGATTTAATATTGACAACATATTTTTAAATGTATTGCTCTTAAATCTTTCCAGCTCTCCCAAAGAGCTATATAAACTATCTTGAGTGCTCTTTTAATGGAAAAGGTTTCTAACACACAATCAACCTACAAGCACAGCTTCTGAGGTGGGTCATATTCAATTCAATGCCAATTGGCAATACATGTCAGCTGTAAAAGAGGTCTTGGCAATTGGCTTTCTAATATTAGAGTTTTCAAACCATCTGTGCCTTAATTGTATGAGCATTGGACAAAATTCTGCAAAATTCTTCAGTATGTTAAGGTGAGAAATCTTGTAAACAGTGGCAACATATGCCAAGTGTAGCAAACAATAAGGTGCTCCAGTTTAAATCTTACATGAACTAACAGAAGAAGCTTTTTTAATCATTTGGTCCAAAACAGAGAGTAAACAGACCTATTTTTAGTTGTAATTAATTATTGCTTGTTGACTTGTTAAGCATTCCCTCCATTGGAGAAATAGCTTACTGCCTGAATAACTAGGGGCAGTCACAGCACTTTAATCCCTGCTCATTTTCTGTGTGTCCTGTCACAGTAGCTGACACACAGTGACCTCGTGGCTCAGTAACATTTTCTTTCTGCCTTCGAAAACCTGTTAGCCTGTTTGTTTCTTTGTGTCTCTAGGCTGTGTGGTGATCACAGAAGACCACCTATCCCCTCACATCGGATCCCCAACATCAATTACATTTTAGTTCTTCAGTTTACAATTTAGGTTTTACTTCTTTCCTGTTAACCAAGATCTGCTTCGTCTCTGGCTGTTTCTCAAAGTTCTATTGCTAAAGCTGTGGTAGTGTGTGGCCGCTATTGTTTTCAGGTTGTGAGTCTGTGTTTGACTATCATTTGTTGGGTATCAATGCTCTCACAGACAGTATTTAAGTACTGTGGGAGCTTCTTTTTTTCACCACAGTGTGACAATTGTGCGCTCACTGAACTCTACAAGCGTAGTTGGGATATAAATGAATTGAGTTTGACGATGGGTGGGGTCTGACCTTTGAACACTTCTCCAGTAATGTAGTAACAACAGCTGTCTGCTACGACCCGCCAACTGATGACCTCAGTCCAAACGGCGTGATAGTGTTTGTGTTTTGGTGAAAGGGCAACAGCTTTGTGTACTTTGTCTGCATTAGTGTATGTGTACTATGTGTATTAGCGTTTAACTGTGTCTGTGTGTGTGTGTTGTAGTCACACAGGTGTTGCTTTAACATCACTTTCTCTGTCCTCTCTGTGTGCGGCTGTGTGTGTGTGTGTGTGTATAGGCTAATCCAGTTAGCAGCTGCTCGGGGAAACTTCAGCCTCACTCCTCAAAAGCTCGTTAGTCAAGCTTTAATTGTTGCCTCGCTTTGCATATCGCCATGACGCTAATTTATGCTGGTTGTCGCGGTTACAGTCGCCACAGCGGTGGATGTCTCAGCGGAAGCAGCAAGTGGGGGAGCAAAGGCATGTGCACGAGCCTGTGGAAGATGTTTGTGTGATTGTCTCCGCGTGACGGATGATGCCATGGCCTGTGTGTGTCTACGTGAGACAGAGTGATTGTGAGATGAATGTGGTTTGTTGCACAAGCCCGCACGCAGATGTATGGAACAAGTAACACGGGGGCGGGACTCTGGGATTACCTGAGTGATGATTGGACAAGAATGGATCGACAGGTGCTGGTCTCAGAGGAGGCCCTTGATGTCATCCTGATAAATCAAAGCCGTAGGTTGGCGTGTATATGTGGGAATTCATATGTATTTGGGAGGAAGCGTGTGCGCATGTGCACTTTTGCATGTACTGCTGGAGATTATGCACACCGACTGCAGCGCATAAAAGAGCTGACACCGGTGCTAATAGCCTTGTGAGTCACGACACCATCCCCCTCACAGACAGACACACAACTCAACAAATAGGTTCTGAAAAACACCCACAGGCATGCACACACTGCTAAAGCCTTTACTGCTTTTAACTTCCCCACCCTGCTCCCTCCAAAGGTAGCATCTCTCTCATCATCCTGTCTGTCCCAGGAACCCCGGCCACCACAAGGTCTCAGAGGCAGAAGGCTACACACTCTGCTGTTTTCACACACGTCCACTAAGTCTGAGCTGATTCTATGCACCAAGTTTAGGGCGCATGAAATATGTTTTGCATTCTTGTCATATACAAAATGGCTACAAAGTATCACAATCTGCAACATGGCGATATCAAACATTTGTTTGTAGCATTCACTTCAGTATTATGTTACCATGATATAATTTTCAAGCATGCTACTTCATCACAGGCTCACTCACTCACCATTGTGTCTCATATGAATCACTTTGAAGGCCTTCTCTATACCACAGGAGAAACAAAGCATACCTTCACAAATTTGTTAACAGGACATTGTTTGGTATACTACCCATATTTCCTGCCTGTTCTCTTTAGCACTAGATCTGCTGATCAAATTCTTTTAATGTTCCCAGGGTGCATTCCCTGCTCTGCAAGGCTGCATTCTTATTTGATGCATCTTAGTCATGAAATTAGTTACAAAATACAAATAATTAGTTAACCATAGTTTATAGTCACCCCAGGCCCAGGAACGGAACCCGTGACCTTCTTATTGTGGGGCAACAGCGCTAACCACTATGCTGCCGTGTTGGCATCAATCAATCAATCAATTAAAGAAAAATGTAAGTGATGTTTATACATAGGTCTTTTTATTTTTGTAAATTACCATGATATATTTTTCATTTGAGATGTGAAGTCTCAATAGCTGCTAGAAATTATATTAATAATAGCAAAAGTATTGATGAAAAATATTGACGTAATATTACACAGGATAGTATACGGAGGATTCATATATTTTTACTCCTAAATGTCAATAAAGACCAGTATTGGCGATAAAAATCCAGTATTAATAAGACTCTTATAAACCACAATGGGAAGGATGAGGAGAAGGGACAAAAAGGCAAGTGAGAGAGGAGAGAGGCAGAAGAAGTGGGGGCAGCACAACCCCAGACCAAGTCCTCTCTTCCCTCCATCTGTCTGCATGGCAAGAAGATATTGCCTTCCCTCCCTCCTTCCTTCACATACACACATTTTATCTCCCTCTTTCTCTGCCCCCCCACCACCACACATACACACACATTCTCTCTGTCTCCCTGAGTTGCACACACATAAAAACACACACGCAAATGAACACTGCTCACTCTTTTACGCTTCCCTTTCTCTATCTTGCCTCCCTCTCTCTCACTCTCACTCTGGCACACGTGTCAGGGCTTGAGCTGAGCTGATCTCCGATCTTTTAGAGAGCCTCTAAAAACTAAGGAACGGGTTTGACGCCGGAGCAGGGGGCAGGTTGTGAGGAAGTGTTTTGGTGGAGGGGGTAGGGTGGAGACCGCTGTGTTTTGGTGTGTATTTGCTCCCTGAGTCTGAAATGCTTCCTGTAACAACAAACATAAGACAAACAGCTCTTTCTGTGCCCCTTCTGTCCATTTTTCTTTCCTTACCTTACCTTTCCTTTGCTCTACAATCCTTTCCCTTCCTGTCCTCTTCACTCTTCTCATCTTCTCTGCCCGTCTCCCATCCACTCTCCCTCTCTCTGCTCCCTGCCTCCTTAACCACTCTTCCTCTCCTGTGCTTAGAGGGAGCTGTTAGTGCTGAGGTCCACTTCACTACTCCCAATCGATAATGTGTGTGTGTGTGTGTGTGTGTGTGTGTGTGTGTGTGTGTGTGTGTGTGTGTGTGTGTGTGTGTGTGTGTGTGTGTGTGTGTGTGTGTGTGTGTGTGTGTGTGTGTGTGTGTGGTGTGTGTGTGTGTGTGTGTGTGTGTGTGTGTGTGTTGCTGTCATTGCCTATGTTTTCTTAATAAAAAGTTATGTTGAATGCAATACTCTGTTCACGTATCTTGATACAAGAATTTATTAATGCATATGTGCGTGAGTGTGATTTAGTGTGCGAATAAGTCATGTAAGCATATGTTTCTGTGTGTGTGTGTAATACACACTAAGCATGCGTAATAGTGTGTTTATTATGCAAATACACAGAGATAAGCGCGCTAATATGTGTGTTTATATATCTCTGTGTGTTTGTCTGAGCAGCATTGGCAGCAGCAGGGGGGAAAATGATTCCCAGGATCCCACTGAACCCTCCACCTCCACCCCACAATATAACCCACACAGACCCTCCCAAAGGTGTTGGGTTTGCCCTAATAGTACCAGAGAAAACACAGACAGACCATCTACACCTATTCAACACATCCTCAGGGTGTGAATACAGGTGGACAAGAAATATCGATAATCACCTCCATCTACAGGCAGCAATATCACTGTATGCTGGAGTGTTTAGTGCAAGTGTGCATGTGAGTGTGGCTGTAATTAAGCCTTCTCTAGTGTCAGCCTCATTTGCAATTGTGACCTGCAGACCTAACTGTGTCAGAAACCAGTCATGACACTGCATGGTGTCTGAGTGTATGTGTATGTGACTGTAAGTATGTGCATATGTAGAAAGATCTGCTACAGCCAAGTGTGTGTGTCATCGTGGGGGGGTGGATCATTCTTATGCTGTGTCTGTGGGCCAAAGGGAGCGAGGAAGGGAGATGTAGTCAGAAGGCTGCATACTAAACAGACTGCTGTCACCCCGCCAGTACCTCACACACACACAGACAGACACATGCACACACACTCCGACACACTAACACACAAACATAAATGCATGCTTGGTTGCTCTACCTCTTACACACATAAACAGACTACATACACACAGATGATACAGGCATGCACACACACACACACACACACTCTCTCTCTCTCTCTCTCTTTCATGCTAGCTTAAACTTTGGCTGCCTTGCTCAGCTGCTGGTTACCATGGCAACCATAGCCTCCAGCACCTTGCAGCCCAAATCAATGGCAGCTTCAAGACAAGGGTAGGAAGGGAAGTGTGTGTGTTTGTGTGCATGCATACACACGACAGCCTGTCTCTGTCCAAATGTTACAGGCTATAAGCAGGTTGTACTTGTGTAAAGTTTAGTGATATGGCAGAAGGCTGAGCTGCAGATTGTATTAACAGTACACTATCAATGTTGTACAAATTGGATTTAAGTCTGGAATGAACAGAAAACTAATTTTTGCACATGTTGAGCGGGAGAAGAGGGAAAACAGTTGGCTATTAGGAAGAGTATGAGGTCAGGCCATTAATTTAGAGTAATAATGCGTTTGTCCCCACTTGCTAATCACCTTGTTTGTGTTGTTGGCTCTTAATGTGCCCACCATGCCAAGTGTCTCAAATGCACACACAAAGACAAACACAAGGGAAGACACAGATGTGACCCCGCCCTTGTCCCCAAAATGCACCCCATCCTCCCCATCTGCTCAGTCAGATGCTAACGCACACATACACACACAGAAATCCACATACACATGCTGCTACTTACCATTAACACGATTCACCACTGTTTAGTGATACACTCCAGCAGGTACACACACACACACACACACACACACAACTCAGTCAGTCTTGTAAAGTCATACACTTCACTCAAATGTGTCTGTCAAAAGTATCTGCATTTGCACGCCAGTCCTTCCTCTCAAACTCCCCCACCACTCTACCTCACCCCGCCCTACCCAACTCACACATCTAGCACTCTACTTTATCACTCCTCTGTGTGGGCTGAAAGGAAGAAAGGAAGAGGATGGAGGAGGAAAACCCGAAACAGGAAGAAGAGGGCAGATGTAGGGGGTGCAGGTACAGGGGGAAGTGTGTTAAGGCTCTTTGAGGATTAGGGTTGAGAATTTTGACTCTGTCTTACAGGGGAGGAGGAGGCGGTGTCGGTTGTGGTAGAAGGGGTAGATCGACTCCTTGGTGCAATTTACCTCAAACGGCTCCAACACAGCTAATCTGCTCTTAAAAGAGCCTAATCCAACAGTCTTGTACCTGATACTGAGAAAGGCGGGAAAGGAGAGTGGCAGGAGGAAGATGGGAAAACTGAGAGGAAAAAGAGGGAGGGTGTACAGCGAGAGAGAGAATGATGGGTGGGTGCATGTGTGTTGATGTGTGGCTCTCTGTGTAAGGCAAACAAAAATCAAATTAGCTGCGTTCAAACAGGCTAATGACTCTTTTGTGATCAGTGGACAAGCAGATTTTTTGATGGCCCAGAAAGGGACACCGTAACACAGACTGTACTGGCATTTTCTTACTGCAGTGTAGGCACAAACCCTGCAAACCTTAACAATCCTGTTCTGTCCCAGTGAACTGTGTCCTGGGACAGAATTCAGATATATTGTTTCAGGTCTTGCAAATTTAGCATAAAGGCAGTTTTGATCAATCATAGAATAGCACCAGGGCCCCTTTTCTGCTGGTTAAAAAACCTACTAACATTGTGCATTTGTTGCCCATGGAAAAGGCTCCACAATCAGCATTCAGACCAGGGTCAAATGATTCTGCTGCAAACACAGATTGTCATGGATGTAACACCAGACCTGAATAAAGCCACACATTTTCATCTTTCTGTAACATCTGCCATAGCACAGACACAGTCCTGTCACCTGTCCAGTGCTGTGCTCTGCTGTAAACCAGTGTCACCATGGCTACATCCTCCACTGAGCTAAAGCTCCAAAAAGTTTTAAAACACACAATCTCACAGAAGATCCAAAACTTTACAAGAGCCTGAACCCTGAGATGAGTTGTGACAGATTTGTCTCATTAGTTTGCAAGGCAGTTAGCAGTTCACCTTCCCTTTGCTGCATCCATGTGTCCTCTGCACTGGTGTGATGATACCGCTCCTCACAGTTTTGTCCTAAGTCCGAGCAAAAAGACAAACTCTGCTGGCAGTGGAAAGGGGGTCTAATGGGCTTCATCGGCAGGTTCACCTGCATTTCCAAACCGGAGTAAACCCACAAATATTTGCAGGAAAAGGGTTTTGTAGGCCAGTGATTAGTAGACTATTGATAAGAGAACAGCCTTCTTAATATAAAAAAAAAGAGATAAGGGAAATGTAAAAACGCTTTTTATATGTCTGCATGGTAAAGGTTTTGTTTGGTTTATAGTTGCACAACAACCATGATTAAACCTACCAACACAATAAGAAAATTAACACTAATCTTCCTCCAGTAATACCTAAAAATAATCAGAAAAGCAAGAAACGCTTTTAAGCAACTTTGCAAAACATCTTAGCGGTTTATAGAATAAAGCCCTGCTAAAGACTGCTCCGTATATTATCGTTAGTTTTTGTACTATTCGTTATGTTGCTATTGATAATGTACCTTAAAGCATTGCTGCAGTAAGCATAAAAGATAAATAGGATATGCACAAGGTCATGTCTGTTTCATCAACCTTTTCCATTTCCATGAAAAATGTGCTCACACCTGAAAGCGGCACAGTTGGATTCATCACACATCTTTGTGAAACACGTGGTATAAGCTATTGGCAATGCAGAGAGCAGTCACCGGGCTAGCTGACTGGAAAGCTAATGGCTAACATGCTACCCGATCTTGCTCATTGTCAGACAGAAAGCCTATTAGCCCAAATGCTAATGAGGAAAGACTATTGTGCTGTTAAATTTGGCTTCCTAACTGTTCAGGAAGCACTACCTTTCTTGGGCGCAGCACAGAGCAGAAATGGTTAAATAAAGTGGGTTTTGCAACACAGCTAACAAAAACCTCCACCAATTTAAATCTTTGCCAAACTACTTTTTTTGGACTGAAGCATACAGGTATGAAAATGTCCAATGAGCTGTCACTTGTTCCGGGGCAGGAAACATAATATATTAGACAATGACCAGTGCAAAGCAGCTAAATTGTGTTTGAAGACTCAGAGACACAAGGAATGAGCTGAGAGGCAGGAATTGTGAGTCATATGTTAGCGGGGTAATATGGAATGGAGAAGTGGGCTGCACTGGAAAAACAGGGCTGGATGATGAGAACATGGGGAAGACAGCCTCATGGACTGTATGATTTTAAAGGGCAGAGAAGGTGCATGGTGGAGAGAGACGGAAACAGATCACAGCATGAGACCACGTGATGGCACTGTGTGTGTGCGCGCGCATGCATGTGCATGTGCATGCATGTGTCTTTGTTGGGTGTGTTATATAGAGACAGATTGAGTAACCTGTCGAGTTGAACACACTGATATGAAGAGCAATAGTAATGCAGACAGAGTGTGAAAGAGAGAGCACACTTCAATGTGTGCACTATGCTCAGGTCTTTGTTTTTTGGTACCTGGAGTAAGTAGCTTTTTCTGGTGTGCATTCCTTGAACCCTTATATTTCCTTTTTCTGGTCTCTGCACACATTTTCTCATTGCCTCCCTCCTCATCTTCTCATTTCCCAGGTAGCTTCAGCCACTATATATTACTCACTGTATTATACCCCAATCCCACCCCCTCTTATGCTGTTTTCTCCATCCGTCTCCCTCCTTTCTTCTCTGTCCCCCGGCTGCTCTCCCTCTCCTGTGTTCTGTGTATTTCAAAGAAAAATGAAGCCAAATAAACTTGAACCCCGAGAAGGTGATTGATGGTTGCGCAAAGCTGCCTCTCTCCATCTCTTTCCTTTTTCCTCTGTCTTTATTCCCACACTCCCTGCCCCCCTCCCCACCTCTCCCACTGGCACTGTGGCTCCCTCACATACACACACAGTTTGATTAAGTATTAGGGACTACAGCATACTGCTATTCTCATGTTAGTCATTTTATGTGCTGACTTTTTACTACTACATACATAATGATTTCTGATGTTTCTGATTATACAAACCAGGCTCAGTTGCTTAAACTAATGATCTGCAACATTTGTGCATAAATAAATCTTTGCTTTGCTTCTCTCTTTCCTCAACTGAAAGAAAAAAGCAGTCATTCAATTCATGTGCACTTCATGACAGTGGCAGTACCTACCATGGGCCAAGGTGCCCAAACAAGAGCGCCACCTACAGAAATCCAGGAGACAAATGACGTTATAGCACTAGCTGGACACAGTCTTTCATCACCAAAATACCATAAAGTCAAATACTGAACAACACAACTTTTAACAATAATTGGTCCATTGTGGTTTAGAAGAAACATAAAAATGGAAAATGAAAAGCTCTTTCTTGCTCTAACTTCTGGAAAGGTGTGAAACTTCCAGCTAAATATGGATAAATATTCATTCCAACCGGGGTGTTCATCTATGAGTCGCTCCGTAAGACATTCAGACTCTTTTCACACGTCTGTGGATTGATCCTCTTTCCTCTGTGAGCACCTGCTGAAGTTTTGGTGTTGTAACCTGAAGACAGAGAGTTGTTTTCCTCCTGCATGCAACAACTCCTGTTTATGCACCATCAGCGACTTTAAGACCAGATGCAACATGTTCCCAGCATGAACTCATCTGTGTCAACACAATGGTTTGAATGAGTTATGACAGACTACGTATTTCTGAGGCATAATAGTTTTATAATAATAGCAATCAATAACACTCCTTTATAACGGGAATAAATAAAAGTAAATCTAACTACTCAGGCATAACATATTGGTCAGCGGCCGAATATTTTGTTGGCCCCCCTTTTGCTGCCGAAAACAGCCCTGACCCATGGAGACATGGACCCCTGAAGGTGCTGTGGTATCTGGTACCAAGATGTTAGCAGCAGAACCTTTAAGTTCTGTAAATTGCGAGGTGGGTCCTCCATGGATCAGACTTGTTTGTCCAGCACAGCCCACAGATGCTTGGCTGGATTGAGATCTGGCGAATGTGAAGGCACAGTCAACACCTCAACCTTGCTCCTCAAACCATTCCTGAAGCATTTTTTCTTTGTGGCATTTTGCGTTATCCTGCTGAAAGAGGCCACAGCCACCAGGGTATAGTGTTTCCATGATCTGCAACAACTTAGATAGGTGATATGTGTCCAAGTAACTTCTAAATAGACGGCAGGACCCAAGTTTTCCCAGCAGAGCACTGTGCATCACACTTCCTTCACCAGCTTGACTTCTTCCCATAGTGCTTCCTGGTGCTGTGTGTTCACCAGGAAAGCAATGCACACGCACTCATCCCTTCAGGATGTAAAAGAAAACGTGATTCATCAGACCAGGCCACCTTGTTTCATTGCTCCATGGTCCACTTGTGATGTTCATGTGCCCATTGTTGGCATTTTCGGTCATCCACTGGGGTCAGTATGGGCACACTGACTGGTCTGTGGCCGTGTAGCCACACATGCAACAAACTATGATGCACTGTGTATTCTAATATCTTTCTATCAAAACCAGCATTAACTTCAGGAATTTATGCAGCAGCAGCTTGTCTGTTGAATTGGGCAACACAGAACAGTCTTTGTTCACCACTTGCATCAGTGAGCCGCCCATGACCCTGTCGCTGGTTCACCACTGTTCCTTCCTTAGACCACTTTTGATATATACTGACCCCTGTGGAACTGGAAAAACCTCACAACAGCTGTAGTTTTGAAGATCCTCTGATCCAGTCATCTTGCCATCACTGTTTGGTCCCTGTCAAACTCAAATCCTTACGCTTTCCTGTTTTTTCTGTGTCTAACACATCAACTTTGAGGACAAAATCTTCACTTGCTGCTTCATATATCTCACCCACTAACAGGTGCCATGATGAAGAGATAATCACTGTTATTCACTTCCACAGTCGGTGGTCATAATGGTATGCCTGATTTAAAAATCTTTTAAAGTCTTTGACAAGTTGCAGTCAAGCTACTTTACATTAATCCGAGGCTTCTGGGACGTTCTGGTGGTCAGCAGGTTGAGACACATCACATAACTGCAATATTGCTTTGTATTCCAGGCACTTGTTACATTTCCCTCCTTTGTTTCGAACCACATTTACTTTTCTGTATCTTTGCTTGTACCTGCCAAAGGCAAAAATGATGTAAAATGTTCCAGTCTTTTAAAATACTAATTATCAGTTTATCTGTATTTAATCTTAACACGTGCTCTGTGTGCCAATTTTGATATAGCTAAAAATAAATGTAAAAATATTTCTAACCATGAAAATTATGACTATGAATAAAGTTATCAATTTGATAATAATAAATATTATTATTTAGGGAAAACAATTTTATTTGATGGGTGCAGGATGGGACCTGGATGATGGATCGGGGACCGCTCATCCAAAAATAGGATGAGAATCACTGCATGCACTTCATGGCATGGTCAGCAAACACATCTTCTGTGTGTGTGTGGGGGTGTGTGTGTGTGTGTGGGTGTGTGTGTGTATGCATGCACGGGTACAGTACCTTTCCTATACCGAGTTCATCTATCAGCCAGTGTGACATCTGCAGTAGAGGGAAGCAGCGTTATCAGGCACAGCACAGGACACCTATCAGGGGTCCTATTGTCTCATCTGACATGATAAGACACAGAAAGCGAGAGAGAGATGAAAGATTGAAAGATAGAAGAATGAGAGAGCTGTCGTGGAGAAGACCGTCCGACAGAAACTCATAGCTGAATACACACTTGAAGGGATCAAATCAAGGGAGGAACAGGGAGGAGAGGTAGAGCAATAAACAGGAAAAATGCATAGGATTTTATTTATTTTCATTTATTCAAATATCCCATATTTTCATATATATATTTCATATATTATTATCCACACAAAGATATGTTGGTAAATTTGTAGTTTAGTTTAACATGTCTCTGGTAACATGTTTGTAAAACCAGTCCTAGTCTCCGATCCTGGACTGAGACCTTTGGTACTTTTACTGTATTTAAATAGAACCTAGACTGATTTAATCAAAGAGCAAACTTTATACAATACAAGACCTTAAAGGTCATCACTGTATATAAATCAAGAGGTCATTTAATTTTTGTCGCTGTGGTGACTCTAACTTGTGTTGTGACAAATGCAAGCTCAGATGGGGGGGGGGGGAAACCCAAACACGTTTATAATACAGTGCCATTCAGTCTTCTGCAATCCGTGCCAATACTGCACCTAATAGAGTACAGTACAGACATACAAGTTACCGATAACACTGTGTGCACATGCAACTTGTGTGGCTTTAAGTGTGTATTTTTATTGGATTCCCCTCTCTGTTATTTTTCCGTCTTCTATCATTTCTTCTCAAGCTTTCCAACATCACATATGACTGCACAAATAAACACACACCCCTACCAGGAAAAATGTTCTGTCACCCCAATTCTGAGACACATTCATACACACCCAGACATTATGACCTCAGAGCGTAACACACACACAGAGAGAAGTGAAGCAACCGCAGCCAGCTGAAGATAATTCCTTTAGACAGAGAATTTAAATTTGGCGGCGCTGAGCGTCAGGCCTCCATGCTTCGTGTCACTCGGTGCTCCTCTTTGCAGCAGCAAAATCCAGATGCCTGGAATGTACAGTTAGTGTGTTAAATATGTTTGCAGCTGCTATTATTGTCTTCAGCTCTGTGTTTTTGAAGGGCTGATTTCAGCTGTGTGACTGTCTACAGAGGAGCTGCTGCTATCATCTATAGCAAAACTGCAGTTTTTCTGGTTTCCTGGTTTCTTTTGTGGTGAGCCCTCCACCAACACACTGACATTTGTAGACAATTTCAGAAATTTTTTCCAATAACCGATTATGATGCCACATAGGATTGAATCAAAAAGCGGACGTGTCGTACATTACATCAGCATGATGTCTTAAATACGGTGTTAAACAGGATTGGCAGCCTAACAACTTCACACTGAAGTCAAGTTCTCCTGAACAAACACAGAATTACATACCTGCATGTCATGCATAACTATTAGTAATAAAGCTGTAGGTGAATTTTAATATTTCTATATATATTTAATCCTATTTAGACACTTTTTGATAATACTCATTATTTTCTCTGAATAATTTATAACTTAGACCAAATTTCTTTAGATCAATTCAAGCCTTTTCCTTAGAGGTTTCTTGTGTTCAGTTTCATATAATCAAAAATATATTGAGACTTTGTAAACATTTTAATGTGTTTTGTAATTAATATTGTGTTGAAAGATAGCAGTTAAAATGATATTCTTGTCCCTTCTGTCTAGAAATATTTCAGGCAGGTCTCCCAAGTCTTCATGCTTACTTTAGTTTGTGTTCCATGAGGGAGGTGAGTAGAGACTGCGTTGAGGTATGAACAGCAGTGACTTTGAGACAGGTATGCTGTCTTATGATTTAGCTCAACCTGTGAGTCGTATAAAGTTGTGTGCAGTCTGAGCTGCTGCCATCCCTCAGACAAAGAGACAGGAAAGAGATCTCACCTCCCTCATAGATTTCCTGACCTTCTTCCCATGTCTACCATCATTTCGTTGAAGGTAAGCAGTAAAACACATTGTCATTCATCTTGTCCTTCCCTTCTCTCTTTTGCCCTCCTTTTCGTCCTCCCTTTACCACCCCCCCACCCCTTTCCCCACCCACCATCCCATTTTCCCTTATTGTAGTTTTTGTGCAAAAAGGCAGAAAATCTGCTTACCCTACACACAGGGATGTTTGCCAGTCTCACACGAAGTTCCAACTGCTTAGGGAAGCACAGCTTTACCCGTACCATCTACACTAGTTTGTGCGTGTGCATGATTGTGTGTGTATATACTAAATGTGCATGTATATTTTCTCTTATGACTTGTGTGTGTGTACAGTAAACAATATCTGTACATGTTTGTGTGTGCTTGTGGCGCTGCCGCTTTGTGTTTACAAGAGCAGGTTTCTTCTGCCTTAAGGTCACATAATTTCATGCTGGAACAAGACAATGTACCAGTTACAGCTTTTAATGAGGATCACATTTTTTTAATTGACAGTTCAGTGTGGTATAACAGAGAACATGTTGTTACATCAAGTGGTGCCAAGTCATCTCGCATGCTTTCAGTCCGTGCTTTTGAGTACAATACAAAGTTGAGATGTCATGCTCAGATGTGATATAAAGTAATGGACCTCAAACCAGTATGAAATCTATCAGATATCAATAGTGTTTTGTTGTAATGTATTCATCAAGAATTAAATCAGTTAGACTCACATCAGCACAGCCATGTCCAAAAGCAAAAAGTACTCGAGCACTGCCCAGAAAAGTCAAATATGGAGTTTACAGCCTTGCTTCCTAAAATAATGTCACCTCAGAGTTGGAGCATTCTGTCATTCTTTGCTGTGGAAAGCTTGCCTTGTCAGCATATTGATGATGATGGCTAGCACCCGAGGAAGCTCCCACACCCGTGGTGGTCCTTGGATCAGCACCTCGGACAGCAGCTGTGGCACAAATGACACTAGAAATGATCCACCTGAGCTGGACAGGAGAGCAAGAGAGGGATTTAGACATCAGGCTGATTTGTAACATTAACTTAAGCCTTACCCTTGGCCCTCTAGAAAATAAAAATTCCAAGGACAAAAACATGTTCTTGTGTCAGCTTTTGAAAACTACAACCATCTCCCTTTAACCATTCAAAACAAATCCTCCTCAGTCAAATCAAGTTTATTTTTTGTGTGATGATCATATCCAACTTAATTCCTTGCTGTTTGTCTGCACGGTGGTCATGTGACAGTTACTGGCTTGTGTCATAATCACGGAGTGGATTCTTACTCGGGTAGTGCAAAATTTTGCCGAATGTTATCCTAATGAATCCAGATTCAGTGTTGGTGTGTGTGTGTAGTATGAGGGGCGCTAAGTAGAATGAATGGGACATTTAGGAGGACAATCTGACATACTGTGGTCAAATTTATCAATTTGAAATTAGTTTCAAGTTAGCTATTCTGTTTTGCTGTTTGAAGATGTCGGGTGAGTTTTACAACGCTGAGAGCTGAAAATGGTTGACAGCAGAGAGGCAGAGTTTGTTTGAATTCGAAAAACTCTTAACGCCAGCATTACACCTTTTAATACATGTACAGTTATATATGCTAATCCATATCGGTACAGTCCACTTCATGAGAGCAGTTCTGTCAGAACGCTGGCTGGACCAAAATAGACTGCAGATCATGCTGACAGCATCATACATTGTGGGCATCGGAGGTTATGTGTTTCTGTTCTGACTGTGACACCACACACACACACACACACACACACAAACACCAGTGAGCTACCATCAGTCTTCGGTAACCATTTGACACCTGGGCTCTTGGCTGACTGACTACTTTGTGTCACACACAAGGGCATTTGGGTCTCCTTTGGCCTTTTCTGGACACCACTCACAGAAACAAACACACACACGCACGCACACCCACCATGTCATCGTTAAGGACCTGAAATCAAAATGTTTCAGTAGCAACTGCTGACCAGGTGTCAGCACACACACACACACACACAGCTACCTTAAATAGACAAGCAGCTCTCACATTTTTAGCGTCACGCCGCTTGGACCAGTAACCACAAGATATTGCAAAACCCAGGAACATAGCAATGTTTCCTTCCTGAGCCCCTGAGGATGAGCCATCTCCAGGGGCTGTTAATAAACAGGGAGCATTAGCCTGTTTCATGTGGGGGGTTTTAACAGCAGGAGGATAGACGACATACCTGCCAAATCAGGCAGGTATGTCAATTTGAATGAGCTTCTCTACACTTTAAGAAATCTACCCAGAATAACAAAACCCGTTTTTGTGTGGGACCTTGTGTTTAGCTCTGGCACAGTCTTCAGTCCTGCACAGTGCACACTCTATATCCTTATTGTCTAGTTGATTGCTGAATGTAGATGGGAAAAAATAAATCACTGTGCGTCCCAGACAGTTATTCCAGAGTCACTGCTCACTGGACCAGTGGTTTTCCAGTAGCACATATATTTGTTTTCCTACTCCATTTCACCTTGACATCGACAGCAGGCATTGGGTTTATGACATTGTGTGCACATGTGTGTGTCTTCCTAAAGGCAGCCTGCTATATGTTTCTGCCTCTCTTGTGGAAAGCAATCTTCCAGGTTGAGCTCATAAATCAGACTGGGGGGATGGAAATGGAGATGAAGCATGTGTGTATGTGATTGTGTGTGTGACTATTTGTCTCTTTACACAGAGCCCATACCTGTTGTTAGTGAAGGGGTGTGCATCTCCTCTGATGTTACATTTGCATTGCTGGATGTAAACATATTGTCAACCTCTTTGTCCATGACATGACCGATCTCTCTCCTTCCCTCCTGTATGGCCTCCCATTTTCTCTTCATGGAGGGATTAGACCACAGGGCACCCCATTCAAGATGAATAGCAATTTAGGAAACTAATAAGCTATAATGGACATTGTGCCCTCAGAGGTAACGGTAATGCAGTCACTCAACCTCCTCCCCAGTCCCCTCCGAAGTGGGAGATGTAAGAACCTAGTGCTGTGTGTTTGAAGGAGAGCAAACAGTGTCTGGCTTTGTTGATAACACGCTCAAGGAGCCTGACCTGCCTGCTTCATCTTTCCTTCCTTTCTGTATCTCCCAATCCCCCTTTTTGTCCTGTTGACTTTAATATGCTCAGTGTTTTTATAGACCCCCACAGGCCACTGTGAGGACCATTGCTGTTTAGAAATGGCAGGTTTTTTCCGAATCTAAAATGGTTTGGCCCTCCATAGATTTTTTTTTTTTTTTTTTTTTTTTTTTATGCAAATACCAACAACAGTAACATGGCTTAATATGTGGGTAATGGAAAATATGGTGTGAAAGTGAGGAAATATATATATATATATATAGTGACTGAGTGAAAAATCTTTGTGCATCAACAACAAAAAGTCAACAAAAATCAGGCCAATTTGGTGGAGGTTAGCAAAAGCAAGCACACTCCTGGAAAAGGCTTGAAACTACAAGAAGGAATACAACAACAG
Organism: Echeneis naucrates; assembly: GCF_900963305.1. Lineage (NCBI taxonomy): Eukaryota > Metazoa > Chordata > Actinopteri > Carangiformes > Echeneidae > Echeneis > Echeneis naucrates. Next base: position 8,831,220 of record NC_042511.1, read on the forward strand.
CAGTGCTGCAGCAGTAAAAACTAAAGCCCTTGCTACTCAAAAATGCTGCTGAATATGAAAACATGAACTTGATTATCTATATCCAAGAAGAGTGGGAACATCTGCAAATCACACGGAAAAAATATTCCCGTTCTGTCCTAACCTGACTTGACTGGAAACAAAACCAGTTGAGTTGTGTGTCTCTGGCCTGGCAGACAGCAGGTTAGCAACAGTGCTTAGCATGAAGGATGCTTGTATACAGTTTGTCTACAGAGGTTTAATACAATGTAAGCTCTCCTGTCTCACCATTGTCAAGGAGTCTTAGGAGTGCTTCTTATCCAAATGCTACACCACTGAGCTGATTAGGGAGGAAGTCTTCATGGGCGTGCATGTGTGGGTATGTGAATCAGTGAGTGTGTATTTATATGGTTGTATGCTGTTTGTGTGAATTTGTTTGTCTATCTGCTTTTACATCAAATTAGCTAAACAAGTGTGTGTTTGTAGTGTGAAAAGCCCCATTCCTGTAACAACTGCAAGCCCTTTGTCTCAGTGAGTGTGTGTGTCTTTTGAGGCTCCTCAAAAGCTGCCTTTTTCTCTCTCATGTGGCCTCTCTGGTATGTTTGGTATTTCACAAAGCCTCAGATCCTCCTCTCCTCAAAGGCTGGGGGAGGTGTGTGTGTGTGTGTGTTAGAAGGAGAGCAAGAGATGCTGGCTTACACACACACTCGTGGATCTTAAGTGTCATTTCTCTGCCTCATATTTGTGTGTTGAGGGGGGTGGGGTTGTAAGGGATTGTGCGTGACACTGTGATTAACACACACATAGATGCACACACACACACGCTGTGGCTCTGTTCCTTCCCTTGTTAGCGTGCATGGTAGGGATTTCTTGGTTGGCTGGAGAGGCAGCATTTGTGTATTTATGTGCACATTTGCTCTCTCTCTCTCTCTGTGTGTGTGTGTGTGTGTGTGTGTGTGTGTGTGTCTAAGGAGACCAGGATGTAATTAGACACAATGGCAGTAGCTAATGGAACAGCTGCCTCTTTGTAAATGTTGCTTGCTGCTGCTGCCATGTGTATGCACCAACAGAACACACACACACACACTTTTTGTGACCCACTAGTCGCTCAGGGCATGACACCATGTCTTTCTTTCTTTCTCACCTCTCTGTCACCTCCTTGCACACAAAGAACGCTCACTTTTCAAGCCTCCTGCCTTTCCCCCCCTCTTCTTTCACTTTCTCCTGCTCTCTCTTTCCTTGCCCTCTTTTTCCTTTGCTCGTCTCTCTTTCTTTGTGTCTGCTCTGTTCCTTTGTGTGGCACTATGTCTCTATCGCTGTTCTCTCTGCCTCACTTTTCCTTTTTGCGCCCTCCCTCCCTGCCTTTTCTTGGCTATCAGACCATTTTTCCAGCAATGAGACTCATCACCCCTCCCCCTTTCTGTCCTCTCCCTCCTCCTCTTCTTGTGGCAGAGCTCGTATCATAGAAATGATAACACTACGTCACTCTGTAATCTGGCAGAGGAGGGCTGCAGCGCACGCACACATACAAACACACACACACTGGGCTCTATACTCACTCCGTCGTTGTCGTAGCAAAGACCATATCTGTCTAATTTTCCATCTATCGCTTTCCCCCTTTTCTCCTGCTTTTTGTCTTTCACACTCTGGACTGTAGACCTTGACGTGTGTGTCTGTGTCAGATAGTCACAACAGTTGCCTGCAACGTAATGCCGCTGTAAAATCTCCATAGTAATATGACCTTGCCCATGGCAGCCCTCCATCTCATCCATGTTTCCATCTGTCATCTCTCCGTCTTTCTGTCTCTCTTTCCTCTGACAGGCAGCTGTCTGGTCCAATTGATAAGGAAGTAAATCTCTCTGACCTCGTTGTGGGTGGGCCCTACCTTCACTTTACAGTGAAATGAAAGCATGGGAGAGAAAGAGAGGGAAGAGAGTTTGGGTGGGGTTGTCTGTCTATATGGAAGAGGGGTCACTCACACAAACATATTGTTGTCATACTTTCACAGAACCTTCAATCTTATCTGCGCTATTAACATTTTTCCACAACATGGCATCAACTGACTCCACATAATATGCCTTAAATGTACTACTGTTACCATAAAGACATACTAAGCTATTGTGATGTCATCTTCAACAGGTCATGAGTATAAAAGAACCTAACTCTTTAGTTTATAATGTTGTGGTTTTGCAGGTTTCTATAGTGAGAGCAAAGTAAAAAGGTAAAGTGAAAATGGCAGATTTGCTCAAAACGCCTTGCCTCACACAAAGTTGATGTAGTAATGATGATTTTTCAACAAATCACAGTTACACAACCTTTTGGTATCTCCTCAGTTTGCTTGGAACCACAATGTCAGCCAAGAAGGTGAACAGAGCTGAGTAGATTTGAGTGGAGTGAAGCTGGTACAGTGCTGTGGAACAGGACCACATGAGTCACAACACTCCCCAAGTGTGCTGAGAAATGACTTAAATTTAGCTGTGGTTTGATCGTGATGTTCTGGAGCTTCTGATCGTTTGTTAATGTCTGCCGCTGTCATGTCACTCTGGTCTGGAATGGCACAAACAGTTCCTGCTGAAGTTGCACAAACTTGTCCTCCCTTTTCATTTCCTGTCACTTTCCTCTGTGTTACCTCACACACTGGCCCAATGCTCAGTAGTTACGATAACACTAAAGTGATGATTTATCGCTCTGTCACACCACAATTCCAACTCAATTAAAATATTTTAATTGAAGAATGGGTTTCAATGAATAGTTAAAGTTAGCATCACCCTGAGTTGTCACTTTTTTTTTACAGATATATAATCTTTGCAGTCTTTTTACACATTGAATGACACAAATATATAAAGGACATGTTTTCTTTTTTCTAAACATTTGGTTAACATCACTCTCATGTCAGTGTGCTAAGCCTGTAGCCTAAATCAGGACATAGTTGGCTTAGTTAGCATAAAGATGGGAAAAGGGAGAAATGAAACAAAGTGAAACATGAGGTGCAATGTTATTTCATCTGATTGAAAAAGTGGCCAAACCTGCAAAAAGTAGATTCCATGTTGTAATTAAGTGACATTATCCTGAAAACATGTGTCTAAATGTGTGTATTTGCATCTTTAGACGGATAATTTAGTTTGTTTGTCTCAATTCTTGGAGAGTAAATATGGTTAAAGTGTGTATTCTGTTGGCAAAGGCAGAAACGTACAGGAACATGCTAATTTATTCACAGTCACCTCCTCACCACGCCTTCAGCAGGAGTTACCTGGTGTGTCACACCCCACAAGCTGTGTGCGCACAGGCACACAAACAAAGCACCAAAACTTTGGGAGGTGCACAATGAATCCATGTGTTTGTGCCCATCTGAGCACACAGTGCAGGGTAGGAGGATGCCATTCCTGTTACCTTGTTTTAGAGTTTTGTTTTTTGGTTTTTTTGGGTTTTTTTTTTTTATCCTAATCCTCAACTCCCTCCCTTTCATCTCCCCTTCCCTGATCCTTGTTCTCCATGCCTCTCTCATTCCAGCAGCACCTCCCCCCTCCCCCCTTCTTCCTCACCTCACTAACCCTCTCTGTCTCGCTCTCTCTATCTCCCTCCCTCTGCAGAAGGTCAGGGATTTAAGGACGAGCAGAAAATCACATGATAGTGTCCCTGAGACTCTGGCTGTAAAAACTTCCACATTCAGCCAACCAGGTTAAACTTTTCACACCACCGCACTGATTTGTTTCAACCATCGAGGAACTCGCAGCTGCCCTCATCTACAGTTTAGCAGTTACTGGCATATGTTTAAGAGCATGTAAATCATTCGGGATCATTGTCGTCTCTGTGTATATCCCACCTCAGGTTCTTCTCTGTCTCCCGTCACCAGCAGCAGTATTAAGAAGAGGAAGCAGAGGAAGCAGTATTATTCTTCTCTGGAATGTCGCATCCAGCTAAATTTAGAGCTTCAGTTTCCGTTCTTCTTTCTCCTCTTCTGCCACTCCTTTTCTCCTGCTCCTCCTTTTCTCCCAATTTGCAAATGAGACTGAAATAGCAGGCTTTGTGTCTTGAAACTCACCTGGGAATATGGAGCCTAAACGCTCCTTCATACACCACCTCCCTTCAGCCCGCCAGCATCTGCATCAGAGAATCAGGCCCAGACACTGACTTTGCAGTCTTGTCATATATGATGATGACTTGCTACACCTGAGAGTGCATTTTCCAAACTATGTCTTCCACTTTGGCGTTTCCCTTTTGTTTTGCGATTTGTGATCATAAAATTTTAAATTTGTCTTTTCATGAACACCTGTGCATTACGTGGTATGATCAAACAACTACTAAATTGTTGTGAGGTTCTTCTTTATTACTCTTACTACTAAATGACTTGAAATATAACAGCTTTTTGTTTGTTTAAGTTATAATTGTGGTTTATTTAGTCACAAATATTTAGTGTTACAGAGAAATACTTAGTATTCCTCAAATTAACCATGACATAATTGCAAACATCTAAAGTTCCCACATTTTGCCCATTTCAGGTGTTTTATTACGTTTCATTAAGCACCAAAGAAGATATCAGTGTAGTTTTACATCTAGTCTCTCACAAAGAGAATCAGAGGAGAGTATCTGAGCCTCTCTTCTCATTGACTGCTGAGTGATGGGTAAAAAATAGAATAGATATATGTTAAAGAAACAGAGAAACAAATTTCCTGCAATGTTTGACACAGGGTCCAGACGGACTGGGCCGTGGCTGTGGGCAGCTACTGGTTTGTTCTGACATTACAAAGTTACAGAATTCCTGACAGTTCAGCTCAGTTTCTGAATGTAGGCTGTGAGCTAGAGTTCTGGACTGAGACCTTTGATAATGTCACTGTAGATAGGTTGGGAGAGTAATATCACCAAAAGCTATAATGTCCCTGTACTCTGACTGATTCTAGTCATCAGGGGCTTGATAACACAGTGTGACATGTCAGTGATTCTTCCATAAGGCTTTAGGTACATGTATAACTCTTGGACACGTTCTGGGTTTTGTGGGTGTTTGGCACTAAGTGTATTGTGCACCGTGCTATGTTGTGTGTATGCTTAAACGAGTGTTACAATCTATCAATACAGCCCCTCTGTTGTACCCATTACCACTGATTCATGCCTCGCTCTTAATGGTCAAATCATTAACATTATTTAGACCACAGGCTGCTCTTGGATGTGAGGCTGTGCATTTCTCTCTCTCCATGTTTGCCCATAGAGGAATGTTTGTGCGGACGTAATATACGTGTCTTTGTGTGTGTTTTCCTGAATGTCCTCAGGCTGCTCAAAGTATTGATCTTCATATAGTCAATGAGAAAGGCTAACGACACTACAATATGCCACTCCTGCCTACCCCCAATCAATGTCAGCAGCCCCAGCACAAATGGTCGTCTCTGGGAGGAACTGGCGCATTAGCTCATCTCAGCTACCATTAACCAGCACGAATGAACATCACTAGGTTTTGAAAGACATTGTCAGTAGTGAGGATGAGAAAATAAGAAAGCATATTTCATCTCTGTAGCACTGAATCTTGTTATACTTCTGTGGGTTGAGGTGGATGCACAAATATCTGCAAAACCTAAAAAACGCTCATACGCTGATATACACACAACTGCACACAGAAGAGCACTAGCTAACCGCCAGATCATCGGTTTTCTATGGTGGAAGGGTTGTGTTTTCATTGATTTCTTTGCAGCAGAAACAGGAGGCACAACATTAGACTCCCAGGACTAATGCACACGCTCACAATCACACACATATACACGCATTCACAAAGAAATGTGGAACGTATCAATACTGTGGGTCAATAATCTAGGATATCTCATCTGTTTAAAACAGTGTCCCTTGTGCTTTGGATGGATAGAAGAAAGTGAGAGAGGCAGAAAGTAAAATGAGATGCAGGGATATCCCTTCTTCCTTCCACACCATGTTCTTCCCTTCCTCCGTCTCCTGAGGCACACAGAGAACCAGAAAGAGAAGAAACAGAGAGAGAGAGACGTTACAGTCACACTGCTAGTATTACCTTCACCATTGGTCCCTGTAGATTTCTCTATCACTTACTAACACCAGTACGGCACAGTTAAACACTTACACGCTCAGTGAGTCATTCATTGCACTCTTTTACCCCGCCCCCCTCTTTCGCTCTCTTCCATCACCTCCAACTGTTTGAGGTCTAAATCCCCCCATACTCACCGACTTAACCCCTCTCTTTCATTGCATTCCCTTCACTTGTGCTTGGATCTACCAGTAACCATTAGCCGCAGCGTCTGTATGTGTGTGAATACGTGTGTATGTGATCAGTAAACTAATGCTTTGTCAAGTGCCACGTTCCTGGCACGTGGTGGACCTCACTGCTGGGGTAAAACACAGGAACTACAAATGAGCTTTCAGCATTGGTACTAACGTGCACAGACACTTTCTCATAAATGTTTGTCTTTCTTTCTCTCTTCCTCTCTCTCTATCACTCACACACACACACACACACACACACACAAACATAAAGCCATATGTACATTACATTTATCTGCCCTCTTGTGTACAGCCATATTGCAAATTTTGAGGCTGTAAAGGGGAATTGAAATTTCTGTATTCTGTGGGAGTTGATGAAAAAAGTTTCTTACTTTTAACAAGAAAACCGCCTATAGGAACCTTGGATATTTAGCCATGCTCACATGCAAAAGACTAGCATATGTGCTGCAGCAAAAAGTCTTTCTTCCCACCTCAAACTGTAAACTGCACAATTGTCGAAGCTTAATACACTTAATGCAGCAATGTTACGGGATCAGTGTTTCTGCTTCAGTGGTTTATGCAGCTTATAAGAAAGAGTATAAATGAAGCACATTAAAATATCTAGAAACAAAAATTGAGGCTGTTCAGAAACACTTGTAGGGCACTTTTCTAAAACCAGAGGGCACAGCAGCTTTCAAATGATAATGCTCAGAAAGCCGAAAAAAGGCCACACCCTTAAAACTGAACAACACCACCAGTGCCAGAGGCAAAGGTCTGCATGCCACGCATTATTATGGTGCTACACAGTGTCATAGGCTCAGATCTAATATATTTAAATTGGTAGATGCTGAAAAACAGGTTCAAACAATTCTGTTGGCATTAATGTTCACCGCAGAATATTGGTCTTTCTGCAGGAGACAGTGACTGTTCAATCATATCCTAGCAACAGTAACAAGCTAGGCAAGGCCTGTCAAACAAAGTGTGTGTTTGGCTGTAATATGAGCAATATGCAGTGCACCTTTTTCTCAAGAAATTAATAACACAAAAAAGGCAATGTGCAAAACATGCCTAGCTAATTAGTTATCTGAAGTAGTAACCTAAGCTAGTGTTGCTGCACAAACCAATAACTATCAAACCAGTTAGAGTATTGAGATTTGGACAAGTTTACACAATAATGACAGAACATTAGCTTCTTATTTTCAGAAATAGGAACCTCAAAGCATCTTGCAAGTTTGAATTTATTTTTGCACTCTGGTGTGTTTCAAGTTTAGCTTTAAGGCTCTATGTCTGTTTTCTGTCTGCTAAATATTGGGTTTCAGACTATGAAATGCATTTTAATGGATTTAGTCTTTCACAAAAAATTGAAGCATTAAAAAGTGAGCAGAGGTTACAGGTTTAAAGAGCTAAATAAATTCACGTACTGTAGTTCCCATTAGCTAGCTAGAGCTATTCTATGTGATGTATGTTCAACAAAAATTGATGAGCACTTCTATGGTGACTACTTTTGTTGCAACACTCTACAACTGTTTGCCAGTATGCCATTAAATCTGCTCTCATTGTCACTCCAGACTTGTAGTCTCAAAGCTCACCAGGAAAAGTGCAATGCATTACCGTCCTTAGCACACACACCCCACCTCTGTTGTAATGCACTAATTATTACAAAGCAGTCACTGTTTAAAGATGTCTTCCCCCATTGACACGCCAGTGTGTATATTGTCTTCAGAAGTGAAACCCTAAATGGGGCATTTTAATTGTTAGTTTATGGAAAAGCTGCTCAGTGCATGGATAAACACACGTCACAAGTTTGGTCCCCGGGGTATTTCTTTCTTTCTCTCTCTCACTTGATGGAAATGTTTCAGATAACTTCAGACCCACATCGTTGCCGCCTCCCTATCCCTCTCTACTCTCCTCTTCTATTTATCCCTGTTCATCTATCTTTGACCCCCAGATCCACCTCCGTTTCTTCCTGCTCTCTTTTCCTTCCCACCTTGCCTTCCTTCTGTCATTCCCTCCCTCCTTCCCGCTCTCCTCCCGTCCCTCCCACTCGAGCCATCAGTGTAGTGTGAATCCTTTGGTAAACGTCTGGTGCCTTGCAGAGCTTGTCAGTAAAGCCAGAGCTAATTAGCGGAATCACAGAATAATTAGTTTTTCTTCTTGTCATTTAGTTCCCGCCACCCCCATCACCCCATCCCTCTCCTCCCACCTCGCCTTATTTTTTTGCTGTCAACAGTCAACACTGTCACTGAGCTAGAGGCACAGCTTGTGCATAGTTTTACCCTCCATCGCTCCAAATATCTCACCCTCCTCATTTCTTTCTTGATATCTCTTTGAATCTCCTCTTCTTCTTCTCCTCTCTGCCTCTTTCTAGATCTCACTTTGCCTGTTTCTTTTCTACATCTGTCTCCTCTCTCCCTGTGGAGTGTTTCCCGCCCACACCTTTTTCTCTATTGAGGTTTCTCTTGCTGGTGTTGACTTAAACACATGGTCGAGCTTGTTTTCTGACTGCGTGCCTTCCTCCCACTCTGCCCTCCATCTTCCCCTGCCTCTTTTCTCCCCTCTTTTTTTCCAGCTTGCGCTTGTTTGTCCCTATAGCCAGTGTTTGTTTACACATCTATCGCTCCCTCTAGGTTGGTCGACAGTCTACTCCTTCGAAAACGATTTCCTCTATGTATCCCTCGCTCCCTCCCTCTGTCCTCTGGCCATTTCTCTTTATCTCCTCGGGGTGGCTGTTCACTCCCTTCCTTTATCTACGGCTTTCCCTCCTTCCCTCCCTGTGTCATTCTTCCACCCACCCATCACTTGGCTCTCTCTCTCACTCTTAACCACTCCTCGATTGCTCTTGTTTTGTAGAAATGATAAGGCAGCAGGAGGAAGGGTCTCTGGTCACAACCAAGATAATTGGCCCTTTACAGCTCAGTTTTGTGTGGAGAGAGCTCCGGTTCAGTCTGGCTTAGCCGCCTCTCCACCAGAGCCACACAACATCATGCCAGCTCCGCCGCAGTGAAGGTCTGCCATTATCTGCACAGGTAGACTTTCAGAGAAGTAAAATGGGAGCTTAAATCAACAGATGGCCCATTCTTTGATGATGAATTCTGGGTTTACAGTCTGCTAATGCCTGAATGATCCATCGGCACACTCACTACACTGTATGAGTTAGCTTACATATCATAGAACATATAGTTTTTTGGTTTGTTTGTTTTTTTTTTAAAGCATGCTCTATCAGCAGAGGATCAGATGTGTTTGTAATATAAAGAGGTAGCTCCTAATGATGAACCTACTGCGAATATTGACCCGTTGTTACTCCCCTCATCCCACTATAGCTCACCATTTGCTTCAACAATGAATATTACCTCCAATCTTATCAACTAGTGGGTGAACATAGTGAAGAAATAATCAGCTAAAGAGCCAGATCATACAGTATTCCAAATGAATCGTAACATTTCTGCTTGTCATGTAAAACAGACAGTGGATGCTTCCAAATTCACCATAGCAGCTTCATGATAATATTTCAGTGTTAACATTTGGTTGTTCTGTTGCTTCAAGTGGTCAAAAATTACCACTTAATGGTAATTTAAAATACTTTAATAGTGATGTGATGGTATTTGGGTTTCTAGCAGCTTGTTGTTAAAAATCAGGATCAGCATTTCCATTAGCATCAGTGTAGGTGTCATATTTCAGGTAGTTTTGTTGCTCTTCAGAGGTGTTTCTTCCCAACATGACATTTTTGGCCAATAGCTAATCACTTATTACTGTTCTGTCCTCTCTGTATTCAGGTTGCCCAGTAGACTAAGGAATCTGCCAGGGCAATATTGCATACTGCATGTGTATTGGTGTTGAAATAGATATTGGAAGTCTGATAAGTTATGTGTATTTGGTTGGTCTCTACATTTAGGATCAGCTAACAGTCTGAATGGCTCACATTGTGTTTTGTTGATTTTTTTTTTTTTTTTTTTTCCTCTTCCCTTGCCATAGTTAAGAAGCATTAAATCGACTGGTGATTTGCCCCTTTCAGATGTAATACAGTAATTTTAACAATATTTGAAACTACAGCAAAGAATCTAATGGAACTGGGTGGAAGCATGCTATTAATTTGGGCCAGCCTCAGCGGAAGATTATACTAGAAATCTAAGTGTGACAGCATGTTTCTTCAGAGTAGCAGGGAAATACTAAGAGCAGGAAGAAAGACAGAAAGAGCTCTCTTTCCTCATCCAGGACAGGTGTGAACAGAACAAGATGAGTATTTTTCAGCAGCAGTGGATGGAGACGCTGCTCAGCTTCACTAACAGTGTGAATATGATGTTACACCACCATGAACACAATGGATACCAGCTTTAGAGATCATTAAACAATATATTAGCTGCTGACACGTTCCATCATCACTCTACCTGCATTCGCACACCTACACATACACATATGATCACATAGCGCTTTTCTTGTGTCCACCACTGAACACCTCTCTTCCCCTCGCAATCTCTCCTCACTTCTCTCCTTCTCTCTCCATCTGTTCTGCTGAGTCGTGCGAACACGAGAGGGTCTATACATCACCTCTCCACCTCCCTTGGGAGATCGCAGTGGAGGAGGGGAAAAAAAGGAAAGGGGGGGCTGCTGTCTGCCTGGTGCTGTCTCACTCTCTCTCTCACACACACACACACACACACACACACACACCAGCAGCAGCTGTTGGCAATGCCTGCAAATTGTTTTTCCTGTGCCTATTTGTGGTGTATTACTGATTGGAAGCGCAGTCACATTCAGGGAGCTCTATCTGTGTGTGTGTGTGTGTGTGTGTGTGTGTGTGTGTGTGTGTGTGTGTGTGCGCGTGCATTAGGAATAGACCAACACTTAGTTTAATGGAATTTCCATTTTCTACTTTTTGAGAACATGTTGTTATCTGACGAAGGATTGACACACACTCATCAGGAGTCACAGAGATGGAGAGAGAGAGAGTGTGATAAAGGGACAGAGGGAGAAAGTGAAAGACGAGGAAAGGAATGGATGGGAGCAGAGTGAGTGATTGATGGAGGGAGGGGTATCACCAAACAGGCAGAGGAAAAGAGAGAGAATTTAGAGAAAGACAGAGTAATGCAGCGACTGTGGGAGGGAGGGAGGCAGACAGAGAGATGAGTAGAATGCAATAATGTGATAAAGCAGCTGAGGAGTGGAGGTTTTTCTACACTCTGACGCTTTTAGTCCCATTTCTACTTTTTACGGCAGATTTCATCATATTACCAAAGGCCATTTTGGCTCTATTGTGGATAATAGGCTGCTGTGGAATTATTGGAGATGCTGGCTTAGATAATGGTCATTCTCTCTCTCACTCTGTCTCCCCTACATTAGAGAGGGAGAGCTAAGGCAGAGAAGGTAAAGGAGGAGGAGAGAGATTAATGGCATACAAAGATGGCCAGAGTTGGGGGCGATGGAGATAGCTGAAGGTGCAGCACATGTAGAGGTAGCTAAATCTGTGAGAGAAAGGACACACACAAGAGGTTGTGTTTCCGTAGATTTTGTTTGTGTGTACATGTGCTCAGACTGATTTGTGAATGTTTGATTCTAATATAATAAGTGGATAAGAAAATTGGATTTATTCATAATTTTAGCCCCTCTCAGCAGCCAGAAATACAGAGCAGATGTATTCCTGAAGGCTTACAGTATGTAAAAAAAAAAAAAAAAAAAAAAAACAAGCACAGCTTTTTTTGTGTGTGTGTGTGTTGGTTTTTATCAACAAAACCTCTGCGAGCTTGAGCTGCAACAATGAGTCTATTTATTTATTTATTTATTTATTTATTTATAAATATTTTTTTGGGGGGGTGTTAATGAATTAGATATATATACATATACCCTTTTAAAAAATGCCATTTCTATCTATCTTTATTTTAAACTAAATAATTTCAGATTTTTGTCTGTAGGTCAGATAAAAGAAGACATTCAAAGGCATCACCTGTTGCCATAATTCACTGATGTTTTGTAGATAATCCATCAAGATCAGAACAAAGCCACTGGTTTATACCACAGATCAACTGAGAAAACTCAATAATTTCTGTCTTTCTTTCTTAGTCTTATGATAGGAAGCTAAATATTTGGAAACTGCTGGAGTTTCTAAGGTAATTTCTGAGACTCCTTTGACCTTGATGGGGTCAAATAAAAACTCTATACTCTCGAGCAAATGGCTGCACACGCAGACTCACACTAGATAATTTTGTTAATATCTTAATGACCTTGATGAACTCAAAGCTGACTCGAACATAAAACAAAAGTAGTGTTTGTGTTCGACATCCCAGCGACAGTACCTGTCACCCCTTTCTCCCTGTTCTCCCTGTTGAAGGCCAATGGCGTCACCGTTGGCACGACTGGGCTGTCCCATTTCGAATTCTGTCTCGCATGCAGCCAACAAATGTGTCTTCCTTTTCCTGAGAAACAAGATCCAAGCTATCCCAAAAGTCACAACTAAGAGCTCACGTTTAACTGCAAGTACTGGATTTCAGCTGACAGTACAAGTGTTAAAACCAAGATTTTTATTTTTAAAAAGCTATGTGTTTTGCCGGGGCTGCTTGGCAACAGAAGCCGTGCTTTGCGATGCAGAGATTAGGGTGGGAACAGTTGGTGACAAACATCCTCCATAAATTGGACTTTCTCATTTTGGCTTGGCGTTCATGGTTTACAAGGACCACACCATCATAGACACACAGTGTCCTTAATAGACTGTGTCCCCTTTATTGCAGGGGGTGTCGCCCCTGAATTAGGACACAGCCAATGAGTCATAACCGTGAGAGTTCCCCAACCTTAACACACAGATACACACATATTGTAATTATTTTCACTTTTCCCATGATCTGTTTTTCTTTCAAAATGAAACCCAAACCTAATTTATCCTGATACCTAATCAAACATTAATCATAGTTGTGCCATATATTGTTTCATTCACTCTATAGTATATAGTGTTTACAAGACTTTCTGAATAGAATACGTCAGGAAGAGAGAAAGGTGGGGGTAGTTGGAGGGGTGGAGAAATCGGGATGGGAAGGTGGATGGGAGAGGAAGGGAGTCAGTTGATGTGAAGACATAAGCAGGGTAGTGGGGGAGAGGGCCTGAAGAAACACAGGAAGAGAAGAGATGGAGAGACTGAGGAGGAATGGTGGAGGGTAGGGGGAGCCTATTGCCCTGAGACTACGGCAGAGAGAGAAAAAGAGAAGGAGAGAGCAAAAGAGTGATAGCCTTATAGCAGCACCTAATGGCTTCTCTGGAGAGAAGGAGAGGGAGGGAGTGCAGAGGAGGAGTAGGCATAATGAGGGGGCGAAGACAGAGGCAGAGATAGATTTAGAGAGGTAGATGGAGGGAGAGACAAAGAGAGGTGGAGGTTGTACGGCCATTCAGTAAAGATGGTGTCAAAGAAAACAGGGGGAGGGAGTGAAAAACGGTAAATGTTCAGAGGAGGGGGGCAGAATGATAGGTGCAGAGGCAGAGACGGATCCAGACATTAAAGGAGCGACGGCAAGAATAAAGATGGATGATCGTGGATGTAGAAAAACAAATGTGAAACAGGTAGAAAAAACAAATCAATGCAGGGGTGAAGTCGAGAGGAGGAGAGAAGAGCTGTTGGGCGAAATGAGGCAGGCGCGAAGAGGAAGGATCAGCCCTCGAGGTGAACAAAGAAGGAAGGAATAAGGGGAAGATGGATGGAGTCGAACGGCGGGTGGACAGAGAAGGAGGGGGGAGGGCAGTGAGAGGCGGAGTTGTGGCTGGATGGGGGGATCTTAAAAAAAAAAGAAATGGGGAGAAATGGAGATGAGCGAGAGAACAGTGCAAAAAGAGAGAGACTGAATGAGATGGGGGAGCATCGAGCGGTGAGACGGTAAAGGAGGATATTGAAGGGGCTGTTCGCAGAGATGGAGGATGAGTGGATGGATGAAAAGGTAGTTTACTGCCATAAGCAGAGAGAGGGAGGGAGGTAAACAGAGATGGGAGGATGGAAGGATGTGTAGAAGATATCTTTACCTCCGTTAACAGCCATGTAATAACACTGATCGCAGCTGTGAATAATTCAAAGCCTCTAGTTGGGAATTCTCTCTGGGAAGAACCCGAGTGTGATAACCTCACACACACACACACACACACACACACACACACACACACACACACTTGGCGCAGTGTTAGATTTCCTCACTCCTTCTGTTTATTGCTGCTTCTAGCTACAAGCTTTGTATATTGCTCTCAATACACATATACGTGTGCACGAACACACAGTAGTAATAAAGGAGGTTGTGATATAAAGCACACAAGAGAGAGTAATAGAGGGGAGAAGAAGAAGGGATGGAGCAGTCCAAATGCTGTGGCTCTAAGTTGTCACTCAAATGCACCATTCTCAGCCACCATGATTAGATTATATAGAGACACATCAATTTCCCTCCCTCCCTCTCTTTCTTTCTCTCTCTCTTATACACACAAACACTCGCACTCATGCATTATATTGTCCCATTTCAGAAACACACACATTTACATCGCACATGGACACTGTCTCTCCTCCCGTGTGCAAATGTCTGCACGTGTGCCTTTAAGGTCTCCATGGCTACCGTTTCCAGAGTGATTTACTGTAGCACCTGGTCCCTCTCAGGGTGGTACACTCGTCTGCTCGCCACAATCACTCCCCGGCCACCAATGATCTCATCCCTTTGCTCAGCTCAGGCTCCCTCCTCCTCCTCCTCCTCCTCTTCCTCCTCCTGGCTTGTTGTCATGAGCATGATTCAGTCCTGTCCTCTGTCCTCTCACTGCTCGTCATATTCTGCTGTCTGCCACCATTTATCCTCCTCTCTGACGGCGTTCACAGGAGGGAACTTGTGTCGAACTGAGAGTGAAGTGACTCAAAGGAAGAACAGCTTGGAAACTGCTGGACTGGCTCCATCCGACATCCGTGAATAGTAGATTTCACTTTGATTTCACTATTTCCCAAAGATTTCACAGGTCATTTTTTAAGCATCTCGTGTTTTAAACACTACATAGTTAAAAAAAAAAAAAAAACTACAATAAAATATCAGAAAATGTCGACATGAGATTGGGAGGAAATACATAACATATTGGTTGGTATGGGAGCCACAGATGTGATTTCACATTTTCACATCTACACACTTATGGAAGCAGATCTATCGATCCCTTAAAATCTAAACAAGTTGCAGCAACTATTCCTTCGAATTTATACTGTAGAACCAAACTAAAAGTCTGAAACATTGAGCCTCTCTGTGCCGCCGCAATTTGACACAGCAGTGCTTTGAACTATATCCTACATCGGGAAGCTGGTTTGTTTGGAGTAGCATTGCTACGCAGCAAAATGTTAATGCAATGCAAGAATAATTCAGTCTGTGTTCATCATCTGAGAGCAATGCTAACTTTTGCTAACTTTTTCCAGCACATATTTTGTTGATAAAGGTATTAGATAAATTGAAAGTATCTGTTCACCCTTAGAGGCACATGAGTGGGTGCACCAAATTCTATGAGACTTCATATTTCACTCAAAACCACAGATGTACACACTGTGGTGTCACAAGAAGACAGTCTGATGAGCACAAAGGTCTGCGTATGCCTAATCTTCTGGGAGCCACGAACGTCTGTGCAAAATTTCATGGTGATCCACCCAGCAGTTGTTGAGATACTGTGGTCATTATAGTATTAGCAGTGGACTGCCATAAAGAATGCCATAAAAAATGTGAACATAAAGTTTTTGAAATAACCTTTAGATTTCACTGAGACTGTTTTCCAAACCCTGTCACTGTGTCTGCTGGAGAATCAAAAAATGTCTTTGTGGCTGTTCAAGCTCAGGTGGAGCTGTGGCGAAGTGGGGATGGAGGAACACACATCTTAATGTGTAGGCTGAGAAACCAACCAGGCTATAATATCCTCTTAATGGACCATGAAATACAGTAAAGACATGTCTTATCTGCTGTCTATGTTCATGTGTGAAGTCCTGCAGGCACACAGTAGTAAAAGTCATTTTGTTTTAAGCTCTAGATCCAACACCGTAGTCTCACCTAGAAGAAAAATAAATAAACAAATAAAAGTTTTTGTTGGGTAAAGTGTAATTGAAAGAATTCCACGCTGCATGACAGCAAACAAGCATGAACTGACATCTCAGGCTCTGTGCTGTCTGTGGGTGGCATCCTGTGTACGCAGAGAAATCCCTTGGTTAAGCACACTGCCTCCAAAGAGCGTTCATGCTGCAGGGATTCATTTACTTCAATTGATCCACTCCTGTATGCCTACATGCATTTCACAGCAGCTCTGCATGGCATCGTGTTGGTTCAGTTATGGTTAGAGGATGATCCCAAGAAAACCTCTTAACCCCCTCCATTGTTTTTGAGTCAATGTGGGGAATTTTGCAGTGAGGGGTTGTGTGTATTTCAAATTGACGTTGCCCCTTAAATTATATGAGAGTGTGCATGTGTGTCTGTATGTGCGTAGATAGGGAAGATTCAGAAATAGGCCAGTTAGGGTTTAGAGCAGAGATGTTAGAGATTAAACAGACCTCTGTGGGGAGCAAGACTCCTCAGCAGCAGTTTAAATATAACTCTCTACAGGGAGAAACTGTCTAAGTGTAAGTGTGTATGGACTTGTTTTAGTATATTTGTGGGGTCTGACAGAGGTAAATGTCAGATTGAAGGTTAGAATTAGGTTTGGGTTTAGGGTGGGGGAAAAAGTTGTGACAATCAAGGGTCCCCTCAAAGAGAGGTATACGTGTGTGTGTGTCTGCCTTCGAGGTGGGTAGATGTATCATTCTTCAAATGAAATCCCATTGGTTGAGAGGCAAACCACTGGCTTCATATGTCCACCTTTCCTTGCCTGTGTGTGTGTTTGCTTCTGTGTGGAGTGGACACATGTTTTAAAGTGATGTCTTTTTTACCTTTGGTGATGTGGGGATGTTAAAGACTGTGAGGTCTGGCTCCGCCATCTGTTCGGGGTTTGTATGTGTGTTGTTGTATGTGCATGTGTGGTTATGGATCAGTCAGCAGGTGCTGCATAATACTTATGTTTTATCCATGTGTTGTAATATCCAGCTCACCTTTTTTATCAGTAAAAACGCTTAATACCGTGACTTTATGCCAAACATGTTAAACTGTGAGAAATCGAAAACATGATCAAACATGCAGCAGGTTGTCCTTTCTCCCATATGGTGACTTTCATGTCTGATTGGAACAAGCCAAGAATTCTAACAATGGAAATACTGTCTCCAGTGTCACTTAGCAACACTGGCTGACTGTCCGTGCTGCTCATTTCTTAACGGGATTGCATATCTGTTATAAGTTGTAAAATTAAATCTTTCATTCTAATGTGTGTGTGTAGACCAAAGATTTACATCTACATGGGTGCAACCTGCCGTTTTTTTTACTCCTGCAACTTGATGAGAGGTTACTGTTTCCATAGCAACAGCTGCACTTCCGTTTTAACAACGACTTTTCACTTTTATAGCATCTTTAAATTACGGAGTGAAGAATAATTGAAGCCCCTGAACATTTTACAACGCAGGTTTGAGTACTAATTTTGCTAATGTCAGGCTGTGTCCTCAAGCAGAAACCAAATCATAAAAACACTCACCAAACTGTGACAAATGTCTGAACTTCGTGTTCAACAGATATGGCTGTTCCTCAAACTAATTGATTTAATTTGATTTCCCTCCAAAACTGCCATTTCCACCAGCTGTCAGTTCGTAGCTGAGCTGACCAGCTGACTCTGCAACAAGCTGACTCGCTGTTGAATCAGATAATGTGCCTTCTGCTCAGAAACCAGACAGGTCAGTTTGCACCACTGAGACTTTCCTTTGAAATGGCCTAAAACATCATTATGAATCTTTGCATGTCAGCATAGTGATACATTCACACAAATATTGGATGTAGACTCTCCCGGTTCTCTGAGTTAAGGAATGAAATACTGGACAAGTTCTCTACCAGTAACTAATCTTTACCCTTTCAGTTATTCAGCTGAAGTCATGGTGAGGGCAACGTGATTTACTGCTGTTGCCTCGCAGTGAGAATGATCTGGGTTTGATTCCCAGGCCTGGTTACATGCTCTTCCTGTGCCTGCCTGGGTTCTCTCTGGATACTCCGGCTTCCTCCCACAGTCCAAAGATACGCACATTTAGCGTAGTCGGTGGCTCTAAGGTGCAAGCATGATGTGGATGGATGTTTGTCTCTGTATGTCCTCCCTGTGCTACACTGGTGACGTATCCATGGTGAGCCCAGCCCTCACCCCATGTCAGCTGGGATTGGCATCAGCCCCCTATCAGAGAAGCGGGTATAGGTAATGGATGAAGTAATTAATTAAGTTACTCCATTTGGAATAATAACTTGTGTCTAATGAAGTTTCAAATCATTATTGATAGTTAGAACTGCAGTGAACTTCAGTGAAAAATCCAGTCTATCATAATGCTGCTTGACACTAGAAGTCTCCTGCTTTAATGGAGGTCCATTCATAGTGCACAGCACCAAATTAGTGGATATATCTCACACAACCCTTTCAGGCATATTAGAGCTGAAACAATTTATTGATCAGTTCACTATGTAGTTAGTTTTTGGACTGTTGGGACAAAGAAAAAACATATATTTGATTATGTTACCTTGAGCTTTGTCAAAATATAATTATGAGTTACTATTTCTGGGAATTTTACACACAAAAGCCTGATCTGTCTTTCTAGAGTCACATTTTAGATGAAAACTGTCAATTAGACAGATTGAATTTGACAAAAAAAACATCAAGCAAGATAAAATATTCAGAGAGTAAGTGTAAGGGACAGTGTTTTTCCAGCTCCGATCTTTCAGGTTCACACCCTTGAAAATGTAGACCACCCCAGCCACTAACCATCTTTATGAAGCACCTATTCTACTTTTTTAAACATTTTCATTTGCATATTTCTCCACTTCTCCGACATCACAGGGGTCAGAGTGCAAGGTCGGCCAGTGTGAAGCTCAAGGACGTTCAGACAGTGATAAGCTCTGGCTGTGAATGAGATCAAACCTGTGACCTTCAAGCTGGTCTCACCAACATGACACGGCTTTCATACATCTGTAGTAGAAACTGTAGACTGCTGCAACATCCACCTTTGACTGGATGCAGAATGCAAAACTAACACAGGCAAATGCACTTCCTTTTCACTCTCTCTATTTGGTTGCAGCAAGAGTCTAATGAAGCATCCCATTATCCATCCATCCACTCATCTCTCACTCTGCTTCGACGTTCCTCCTCTCCTCCTCTTCACCCCCCCTCCCCTGCACAAGTGTATGACAGATGTGAGCCACTATGAAGCACACACACGAAACCAAGTGCTTTGCCGCCAGGCACCACTGTTTTTATGGGCTCTGTGTGTGCGTGTGTGTATGAGGGAAAGTGCATGAACGTCTGTGTTTACACATGACATGCAGTTGTGTTTCGCGCAGTGCGAATGCTCTGATTGTACGATGCTTGTCTTTGGATTTTAATGTGGATGCATGTGTTTAGTGTCTGCAAGGTTGCATAGTTGTGCTTGTGCATGCATGCACATGTGTACCCACACATGTACACTCCATGAAATATAGAAATGATATGGACAATCTTCCTGTCTCTGTCACCTACACACTTGCACACAGACATTTCCCCTCACTTCACATGTAATGTAATCACCTGGGCTCTCCATACTTCCTAACCCAATAAAGCTGACAGCCTCCGCTACACACACACACAAATGTGCACACACAACATCCGGAACAACCTGCAATGCATTTAGCTTGCTTTTCATTTCATCCTGTTTTCCGTTCCCTCTGCCGTGTCGTTCCTACTGCAAACTGACTTCATAGCAGCCGACCACAGCTGTTGCAGTTTCAAACTCCAGCTTCAGGTGTTGCTGGTGGTTAGCAGCTAACCTTTGATTCTTGTTAGGTGCTAAAACATTTCTGTTAGGCAGCGCGGGGTTGGGGACAGAGTAGACTGTTGGTCCAAAGAACCAGAACAAAGCATCGAGGGGGGGAAACGGCCAAACGCAGGCACAGGGAGCCGGATTGACAGAGCTGAAACAGGAAGCAGACAGCCTGACTGTGGATCCTCTTTGTTACATTATTCAACAATATTCATGAATTGGGACAGAGCAGACAGAGAGAATAGATGATGAAATGATAAACAGAGGAAGAAGTGGTCAAAGAAAGTAATAAAATTGTAGAATGACTGTGAGGGTGTTTGTGTTCAGTCTGACTTGTCCGGGTCTACCTGGTGTTGCAGAGGGGTGACCAGGCACGGCGGCCATAACTGCTCCTCTGAGCACCATCTGCTCCTCGCCACAGCAACTGTTGCCAGGGTACCTGCTCTCCTCTCCGCTGTCCCACCTTTTACTCCTCCCCTTTTGGCTTTTCACCTCTTGTTTTCATTCCCAAAAGAAGAGCTGCTCTGCTTTCCTCCTCATCTTTCTCTCATTCTGCTCTCATGGTTTCCTAATTTCCTCACACATGCTCTTTTCTCTTCCCTTCCATTAATTAGATTTGCTTTTTCATTCTGGAGAGGATACCTGCTCTCTATTCAATAAGCTTTATTGGCGTGACATTCAATTCATTCTATATTAGCAACGCTTCAGCGAAGTACTAATAACACTGAAATAATACTGATGCGACTGCTAATGCACTTGCTGTTTTGCTTTGTGTGCTTTTCTCTTTTGCATGTCTTGGTATTTAACACTAAATATTGTACAGTATATGTTGACCGTTACATACACTGTAACTTTCATTTCTTCATCCAGCTGATAATTGGCAACACAAGCACACACAAACCCACACTTACACACCACCTTCACCAAAATCTTGAATTCTCTGCGACTTCTCCTCTCTTCTCTCCTGTGTAATCCATCTTTCTTCCATTCTTTCGTTCCCTGGCAATTGCGAGGACATGACTCAGGGCCGCTGTCTAGAGAGGGAGAGAGAGAACCAGAGGAAAGAGTGAGGTTGATGGTGGGGTGTTTAGAGAGAAAGGAAGAAAAGAGGTAGAGTGAGAGTTGGGGAGAGAGAGAGATCATAGATCAGAACCGTCATGATTGAGCCATCTGCTGAGAGGAGGCCAGGGAGGCACACTCTCTCTCTCTCTCTCTCTCACACACACACACACACACACACACACACTCACCCACACTCGTGCTTAAAGATCACCACTGCCACCCGTTGGTCTTTTCATCACACTGCACCCCTCCTTCCCCTCTCTGCTCCTCTCCTGCATTGACTGACTGCTCTGCTGCCATCCAGGAAGAACATGCCAACCGGAGATGAGACACGTATCTCTGAACATCGATCAGTCTGGTCTGGCTGTCTGCTGAACCAGTCTTGAGCAGCTGATCGTGTTTGCTCCACAGTCTTCTTGTGCTCTAATATATGTGGTTTATCTCCACCTAACTCCTTTCTAAGAAGACCGGATTCTCAATACGGATTATGAGGCTTTAGCTCTTTCAAAACATATTGAGTATAGTGATGTGCTACAGATTCTGGCCAGCGCTACAATTCACCACTGCAATCCTGCTTTTGCTGTTTCATTCCTTCCCTGCAGTTAAATCTGATTTGTTGTACACTGTCTGTTCCTCCGTCTGGCTGTGGATGTTTGTGTGTGGTCGTATTTTTATATGTTCAAACCTTCTTTACTGGCCTGAGTCATTTCATTCTTCTCCTCTAAGGCCTCTCCCCTGTCTTATTGCCAGCAGTACTAAGCGGTGTCCAATCTCGTTCAGCTGTCTAACCTTTAATAGATTCATAAATGCTCCCTTCCCATTGGCCAGAGGATGTCATTTCATCCTATTAGAGATTAGCATACGGTTGAGTGGAGGAGGAAGTGCTCTTTATATGCTAATGAGGCAATTATGAATGCCAGCAACAACCCACCACTGCCCTGTTTGGAGGACTCAGGATGCCCGACGAGCTGAATCTTGAGGCTCACCTGTGTCGATCTGGCTTTCAGGCAGCTGGACCATGTTTCTGATTGGTGACATAACAATACTCGGCTGTGTAGTGCCAAAACAGACCGCGTGAAGTTGTCACTGTAAATGCCCACACTGCTGAGAGCATATGTAACATATGCCTTCCTGCTGTACTGACTTAGCTGTGTTACTTTCATTTGCAATTATGATGTAACAGTGATGGAAAGGTTTGTGTGATTTTAGGCGTGTTTGTTAGTTTTGTAAAGCATAATTTGTTCACTGACTGTTTAATTTCCAGAAAAATTGATCAAGATAGTAATAAGACCCTGTTTTCTTTTAATCACAGGATCTGCAGATATATTTTTTAAAGAGTGTCACAGCATTTGCATTGGGCATTGTTAGCAGCATGCACACTGTGGGGCTGCACAGGTGCTCTGGTCTACAAGTCATATTTCCCACACAAGTGAAAATGATTGTTCAATACAACACCAGCCAATAATTGTATCATCACTTTAACATTTTTGTTGAGTGAAAATTAAATGCAAAATCAGCCATGAAATCACTATCACGACATTGGCCACACTAATTTCAATCTGGTTTTCATTTATTTTTTGTATATAATGCAGAGCAAAACACCGTCTTGATCCCATTGATGCTGTTATGAAGGGGTTATCGTGGGTGTGTGAGGGCCTGCTGAATTATTATACCAAATATTGGATTCATGCCTTTCTGCTGTACCTGGCTTAGATGTGTTACTTTCATTTTCAATTATGATGTAACAGTAACAGTGATGGAAAGGTTTGTGTGATTTTAGGCGTGTTTGTTAGTTTTGTAAAACATAATTTGTTCACTGTCTGTTTAGTTATAAACAGTGGATGTAGAAACATAAATGTGATTAAAACAGATTTAAAGGGGCCTGCTTTTTAAATTGTACTAAAATCAACAGTTCTGCCATCTCTGTGCGGCACTACTGATGCTCATACGGGAGGCTGGTAAGCTTAGCTCACCTCAGCACAAAAACTAGAAGCCTAGCTCTGTCTGCAGAACAACAAACACCCTTAAATCTCGCTAATTAACATTATATACAAAATTGAAAACTCTAAAACCAACAATTCTCTGTTTTGAGACATCATATTAATTGATGGGCCTAAATGTTGAGATGAATGTAGAACTGTTGATGAGCAGCAGCTGGTACCTTAGAAATGATTAACAATAGTTGATAACTGGGTTCTAGCATATTTAATGTGAAATGAACCTGTCTCATCAATGTGTCCTTATTGAAGGATGATTGGCCACCCAAAAGCTTTCTGACCTGTCTGACTGCCACCTCCTCTCTGTCTGTGCAGGAGCAAGGTGTGGTGGGGATGTCACGGCCACCGGGCGCCATTCCTCCTCCTCACCCTGGTGGGGGTGTGGCCTCTGGTGTGGGCCCCAACCAGGGGTCGGGACCACCTCCAGGCTACGTTGGCAATCAACAGCAGGCGGCCATGATGAAGCAGATGATGGCGATGGAGCAGGAGAAGAGGGTGCAAATGCACATGATGGAGCAGCAGAAGCAGCAGCTCTTCAGAGAGCAGAGGCAACAGCAGCAACAACAACTACTGGCTGAACAGGTGAGGGTTTTACATGCCAGTGTGCTCATAGCATGAGGTTAGTGTCCTGTTAAAAAGACAGGAAGGTCTGTGTGATTCATCTGTCATGCATTAAATTAGAATTTGTGTGTGGGCATTGTTTGTATGTGTCTGCAGCTCATCCTCTCTTCTTCTTAACTGTTGTCTGGTTGCATGTATAATTACCCTCAACCAGCCCCCTCTTCACTACTTCCTTTTCATCTTTTCAGTGTGTATGTTTGTGTATGCATGTGTATGCGTGTGTTTTTGCCACATGCTGCCTGCTGTGATAATGTCGTGTTTTCTTTTTATTCCTCTCTCTGTGAGGGAATCAAGTATTAAAGGGTTCTGAACTCTGAAGTCACTACCCACCATGGTGGTTTTAATTGGATCTGCAAAAACACACAAAATATATACAAAATATAGGTGTCTGAAAGGAAACTTCCTGCTGATGTTTAGTGTATGTCAACACCCAGAAACACCCTCTCTTGTCCAGGCACATAATGAGGAGCTGCTAATAATGATCTGCAATTCAGTCTCCATATCAATGATAAAAGCTTCTGAGCATTTCCATTTAATCTTCTATACCTGGAGCACAACTATGACGACAATAGGACTCCCTTTGGATTCCTGTTCGCAATTTGTTTAGGAGGTTGTTACTTTGCACTAATCGAACCCTGCCAGCACATCTGGCTCTCTGTGTCACACTAAAACATCTGCTTCACTTCTACGTAATACCTGCCAAACCTTGACTGTATCCAACAGTATCAGCTCTAGTGGCCAGTAGTCAGCGTCAACGTCTGCAATCAGTGCATGCTTCCTACTACTGTTGCTGGTTGTACTTTTTCATTTTCAACTCAGTCATTTGCTTCATATATCACACCACTGACAGTGGCTCACCAAGCATTCTCCCACTTCAAACTGTATTAAAGTAGCTTGGTGATTATGATCAAATGCTGATATTTTTATCTGATTTACCGATTTGAAACTGCAAGCAACAAATATTTATATTTCCATTAAAGAAATGTCTCAAATAATCATGAATTTCTCAGTTGATGCACACACCGATAATTTCATTCACCACAAACTATGGCAGAAAAATTGATCAAGATGGTAATAAGACCCTGTTTTCTTTTAATCACAGGATCTGCAAAGATATATTTTTTAAAGAGTGTCACAGCATTTGCATTGGGCATTGTTAGCAGCATGCACACTGCGGGGCTGCACAGGTGCTCTGGTCTACAAGTCATATTTCCCACACAAGTGAAAACGATTGTTCAATACAACACCAGCCAAAAATTGTATCATCACTTTAACATTTTTGTTGAGTGAAAATTAAATGCAAAATCAGCCATGAAATCACTATCACGACATTGGCCACACTAATTTCAATCTGGTTTTCATTTATTTTTTGTATATAATGCAGAGCAAAACACCGTCTTGATCCCATTGATGCTGTTATGAAGGGGTTATCGTGGGTGTGTGAGGGCCTGCTGAATTATTATACCAAATATTGGATTCATGACGTCTGTAAATAGGAGCTACATCATTCACTCTTACCTTCTATGTGCCTGTGTCTGTAGCTCCAACAGCAGCAGCACCTCCCCAGACAGATGGGCCAAGGCCAGAGGAATCCATACCCCCAAGTCAGTCAATACCAAGGTGAGACACTCAAACACGTGCCTTCATTTCGTCTGTGCAATGATGCACACAATGCTTTCAAAACACACAAGAATGGCAGCACCCCAATAGATTTTCTAATCAGGAAGGTAAGACCCGATCTAAATTCTTCACCGTCCTATTGACGGCTGCATTAGAAAATGGATTTTTAGAAAACCAGCTTCTACTTCTTTGCAGACCATCCAGATGGTTAAAAAAAAAAAAATCACATATGCGTACTTAGCGCAATGAGTACGGTATACATGGTGGAGTGCCAAGACATTTAGACATTTAACAGATTTTACAGTTCAATCACAACCATATTTACTGACAGATAGACACACAAACATATAAGAGCATGTATGCAAACAGCAACACTGACTGATCATCACCCTGAAACCAAACTCTTTCCTCTCTGTCAGTCTCTGTCAGAAACATCAGTTGGTGCTCAGATGCTCTTCAGCCTCTCTCTCTCTCTCTCTCTCTCTCTCTCGTTCCCTCTCTCTGCTTTCTAAAAAACTATATATATATATATATATATATATATATATATATATATATATATATATTCCTGCTCTGCCTGTTACCACGGCAACTTGTCTGTCCTGGATCCCCCAGAGTTCCGGTGAAGTCAGGGAGATGGATGAGAGGAGGGAAGTGGGAGACAGAGTGGAGAGGAGGGGGGTGGCGGCAAGAGGAATAGGTAGATAGCCCAGTAGGTAGAAGGAGAGGTTCAGAAGAAAGACAAAGAAAGAGAGGGAGAGACGAGTGGGTGAGCGTGATGGAGAGATGAAGAAAATGCAGAGGGGGAGGAGAGAGTCAAGTCGAAAGCCATTTATAGCCATCAGAGGGACTGTCTGCAAGTCTGGGAGATAATGTGGAGAGGAAGAGGGGGCTTCAGCATGAAGCTCTGGCCTAGATATTACCTTTTAGTCCAGCTATCCTGCAGTGAATCCACGATTCAAAAGCTCTGAGTGAGGTGGTATCATCTTCAGTCAGAACACACTAACACTCACTCTATTCATTTATATTAAATAAACTGATGCAAT
Organism: Echeneis naucrates; assembly: GCF_900963305.1. Taxonomy (NCBI): domain Eukaryota; kingdom Metazoa; phylum Chordata; class Actinopteri; order Carangiformes; family Echeneidae; genus Echeneis; species Echeneis naucrates. Next base: position 8,857,643 of record NC_042511.1, read on the forward strand.
GAATATATATGTCTGACTTGCTGTGTTTCAATACCTCCATCTCTTCATTTCCTACTTAGTTACTAGTCTGAAGTATGTTATCCTCTTAGTTCTCACTCAGTTTCAGTTCCGCTCCGAGCTGTGAGGGAGGTGAGGGATTAGTCGAATCATTTCAGAAGTGGGTTTATTAGAGGATTTAGAGCCATTTCCACACTAGCAGACCTACTGAGCTCTATTACTACCGAGCCTCTAATAAGAAAAGCAGGGAAGTTTGGTGTTTGGACTTTATTTAGTTTAGTTTTTAGTTATTTTACTGTGGTGGGATTAGAGCTGAATTGGGAGGGAAGCATCTGTTGGCAGAGTAAATAGCCAGTCACTAAACAAAAATCTTTGTCTCAGCTTTAACTTCTTAGATCAGTTTTCTGTGCCGTTTGGTGATTTAAGTGGATGTAGTACATAGGCTCGGAAGCTCCTTTACAACAGTCCAGGTCCTACTGTACGTGTTCTCTATCACCATATGTCTCTCAAATTCTCTCACAACACCCCATTGTCTCTCTTCTCTGTTGTTTAAACTTCTCTCAATCTTAATTCCCAGGTCCTCCTCAGGATCTGGCATCTCGGAGCCAGGCTCTGCAGAGTATTCGGGCCGCCCGCCTCCTACAACAGCAGCAGCAGAACCAGCAGCAGATGGTTCAGATGAGTTCTGTCCAGACCCAGGGGAGCTCTGTGGGACCCCAAACTGACATGAGCCTATCGTATGGCAGCCAGGGGTCTAACCAGGGTTCCCTGTATGGGCTCAACCCCACCATGAGCCAAATGATCCACCAGCAGCAGCAGCACCAGAGCCAAAGCGTCCAAGCCTCAATGGGTCTTCCACCACAGCACAACCCATCAGGAGGGCCACCCCGGCAAGCAGGAGCAGGTCCCGGAGTTGGAGGCATGCCTGGAGGCCCTGGAGGTGGTGGAGCTGGAGGATACGGGGGACAGGGAATGTTAATGAACTCCATGACACAGCAACCGCTAAAAGGCCCACCCAATGCCAAAGCCCAGGCACAGAGACTGCAGAGCATGCTGGGAGCAGGAGGAGGCAGCGGCGGGGGAATGGGAGCAGGCGGCTGGCCGCAGCACCAAGGACAAAGTCTGCAGGTCATGGGGGGAGGGGTCGGAAGGACTACAGGAGGAGGGGGAGGAGAGATGGTGGGGTTCAGCTCAGCCCAGGGTTATGGGATGCAGCCAGGTCAACCCCCTCGCATGGCCAAGCAACACTTTCAGGGCCCGGGACAGGGGATGAGCCAGGGGATGGACCCCAGGGTGGGCAACCCAGCTGCGGGTATGGGTGGCCCAATGATGGGTCCTCACATGGGAGGTCAGCCCAGGACCAACCAGCCCCGGCCCATGGTCATGAACCAGGGTATGAACCAGGGGGTGATGGCCCAGGGAATGACTGGAATAGGGGGTTTTGGGCCAGGACCTGGGGGACCAGGTATGGGAGCAGGGGGAGGCGGAGGTGGGCCCTACGGACCAGGGGGTGTTGGGGTTGGAGGGCAGCCGCAGGGCTACCAGAGGACAGCCAATCAGGACATGTCATCCTATGGATATGGGGGCGGGCCCTCAGGTGGTGGAGCCTTCGGATTGGGCGATGGCTCAGGGGCGGAGCTGGACTCAAGCGATGGTTGGATGGAGGAGTTTTTCCCGAGCCAATAGCCAAAGGAGAAACTGGAGAAGAGTTTTTCCTGGATGAATCAAATGTTAAAGTAGGACAAAAGTTAAAACCTGAGAAAGTAGAACTAAAAGGATGACACGACAGGACTGGCATGTTTTTGTTTTGTAAAACATGAGCAAGGTTATAAATGAGTATGTGTGTTATGTTTTGTTTGTGAGTCTGTGCGTGCAAGTGTGTGATGGAGTGAGCGATCATTATGTGTCGTGCATATTAATGAAAAACCAATATAGAGATTAAGAGGTGTGTTTCATTAGTTTCCCTTTTGTTCTCTCCACGGAATGAAATTTTCTCATGTTCCAGTGTCTGAAAGCGAGCCTCGTTTACACAGCAGCGCTTTGAGCCCGAGCTTCAGCAGGGGCTGATTGAACACCACAGACTGATGAAGGGGAAGGAAGACTTTTCTCAAGACAGCCATTTATTTGTGTTTGCTTCAGATCTCTCAAGTATGTGAGGAGCTGAAGGAGGAAAAAGCTCTCTCAATGCTCACATTTCCTCTCTTTTGTGCCCCCCCGCCCAAACACCACCATGCACAGACACATACGAACACACTCAAATCTGTCTCACTCTCACTCTCCTTCCTTCTCTCCTCCCGTCTTTCCCACTCTGTCTCCAGAGACTCATTTCTCACTCTTAACACTCCTTTCTCTGTTTAAATTGTGAACATCACAACAGAACAAATGATGTTCCTCTATTTTGCCATACAAGCACACTCTGCCCTCTAGTGCTTTTGTAAGGCGATCGACCTGGGTGGCTATTTTTTTTGTTTGCTTGTTTGTTTGTTATTTTGGGAGTGGAGGTCGTTTTTCTGTGTGTGTCTGTGTATGACAGGTATGCATGTGGAGAAAGACAAAGAGAATAGGCAGCTAAAGCAAGCGTTTGGAAAAGCTCTCACACACACACACACACACACACACACAGACACACACAAACACACATGCACACAGACATGTATACCAACTCACAAACAGATAAGCAAGCATCAGCCCAGGAGGATGAGTGGATGTGTTAGAGGCAGCTAACAGAGCTAATATTACATTAAACCCTCTGCCTGTGTGACACAAACCACATCACATGCATCAGGCTGACACGAAGCAAAACGATTCGCTGGGCACTGAATGTATTCAAGCACCACAAGTGACTTCTTCTTGTTATGAGGGAAAAAAGTTTATTGAAAGCCCACCTACATTGTTTTATTTGTTGCTGTGTTATTTCTAACAATGACGTTGGTTGTGTCTTTGTCAATTAAAAAGAGAAAAAAAAGTTTAAATTAGCCTTCTTTTTAGTTTGTGTTGTCTTCTGAATATCTGTTTGTCCTGCCGTCACACCACAGCCTTCTCCTCCATTGTGACAGCTGGTTGTCAATCACCGTCGCCCTGATTTACATCCTGGCTTCTCTGGCAGCGCAGCTGTAAAAGGCCCTTGCTCAGAACTAGAACGTAACTGTGCTACAATGTAACACTACTGTGAAGAAAGCCAAGTTGTCTCCTTCCAGCGCTTTCCTAGGAAAACAAACCACTGCTAAGCCTTGAGTTTGATTGAGAGACAGCTGATTGGGCTTAAAAGGTGGTACCAGTTAGCACCAGTTAGCACCAAAACAACCAGTGCTTCCACTGAAGGAAGTGTCTCCCCTCTTCTGAGTCAACTGGAGGCTTTACACCAAACCTTCTGGCTTTCATTCATTGTCAGCAGGCTGCCCATTCTCTTGCCCAAATGGTTGCATAATAAATATGTCAAATAGGTTTTAATACAGTAGTGGTTGGTAAGATAACACCTTGATTCTCTATCTGTTTTGTAATCTTGGCTGAAAGGTGACTGAAAGCAATTCTGTGCGTGCATTACTTTGTATTTAGCTCATCAGAGTGAACATTTGGAGGATGATGCTGTAATCAACAAACCAAAAAGCCTTCTTCTCTGTAGACTAACTCCTTGCCATCAACACATTTGTTCTGGTCGTTGGTGTTGTATAATCCAACCCTTTAAATACACTTTAACCGCCGCGCCCATCATCCTGTAAGTGTTGCTGCGTTGTGCAGCGACCACATCTGAGGTTCTGTGCTTTTGGTTTCTGTCGTGTCTGGGGAGTAGCAGTCCTCCGTCTCACTGTGCAGTTTGAAGGTCAAGGACGGACAGATGTAAGGGGTTGTAGCATTCCCCAGCGAATGGTTAAAAAAATTAAATAAAAAAAAAAAAATGAAGCCCTATGTCAGTGTCTGGAGAAAGTCGTGGATTCTTTGAGCCTCCCTGCTCACACTTCCAAAATTTTGATAGTGCTCCAGTGCTGCAGGCAACTGGAGGCAGCGTGTAGGAAAACACCTGAGGTGAACCGCTCTCAGCTGGGGGGCTGGTTGGTGAGAGAGACCTCTGGCTCAGTGTTAAGGCCACAGCCTTTTAGCCCTTTTGTCCTCTTCAGAGTGAGGGTCCATGAAATGGTTTGAAATCCCTTCAGGAAGAGAGGAAACTTCCTCCATATATCATTATGTACCGGGACCAAGTCTGTAGACAACATTTTAACAAGAATTGTTGTTGTTGATGTTCTTTGTTATATATATATTTTTTGTTTGTTCGATTTTTTTGTTTTTGTTTTGTTTTTTGTCTTTTTTTTTTTTTTACTGGTGCTGACATATATGTGATTATGAGAAAAAGTATATAAAAGATAATGGCTATTTGTAAATATGTTTTTACAGGTTTAAATACATCAGATAATACAGTCTCTACTCTGTAAAGAATTTACTGTTTGTTGGAAAAATAGAGAAGTATTTTTATTTTTAAGTTTTTTGGTTTTACTTTTAACCCATCTGAGCTATGCCATTGCACTTCAGACAATGTCTTACTACTAATTTGTATTGTAAACCTCTTCTCTTTTTTGGACTTTTTTTTTTTTGTTTTTGTTTTTGTTTTTTTTCTAGTTTGAGATTTGACTCTGTTCTTAAGCAGTGCTTATTTCTTTTTACCCTGTACAGAATTCTGAAATGTTAACAAAAGAGAGTTACAGAAGACTTTTTGTTTGTTTGTTTTTCAAAAAGATACAATAAAGAGATCATGTTCTGGCTGATCATATTAAATTAAAGTTTCTGGTGTTTTTGCTCATTTGACAGTTAAACTGAGAATAGGGGGCCTCGGAGATAACGCAGTGGAATAATTCCTAAGGAATCCAGTAATATACAAAATGGCACATAAAAGATAAATACATTTGGAAAGTAAATGTTTGTCATTACTCTGAAAAACACCAAATCACTCATTTACAAAATAAGAAAGAAGATAATGGTCTAAGATTTATTTCCACTGCGGTCCCTGAAGATTAGAAACGCAGACAGAGATAGTGTCACTAACAGAGACATGTCTGTGAGTTTAATGCTCACCAAAGGGTGGCTGCTGTCTTTTGCTTGCAGTGCTTTAAGTTAAGCCAGAATGGCTCTTTACTAAAGCTTCACATGCGACATGAACTGATGAAACAACAGCAGCTCCTGTACAGCCAAAAAAAAAAGAAGAGAGAAGTGAAGTTTCAATTTATTTTATTGGGATAATGTCTGTTTCAGGACTCCACAGAGCACAACACCATGTGTGAGCATATACAACAACATCAATACTTAGCCAGTTAGCTGGCAAGCAGTGGTTTCATTTCATTTCAGGCTCATAAGACTGACGGAGATGAATGCACAGGCTCATTTATGTAACACCTAAAACCAGACTGACTAACTACTGCAGTAATGTTTTGTCTAACAGACCAGATTTGCATAATTAGACTTGCATATGCTAATGAACAGAGCCTTAATTCTGTCTGGCAGTAATAGCTATGATGAATCATGGGCTCCCTGATGGTGTCAGCAGAAAGACATACAGACAGACAGAACACATGCAGGGCCAGGACCTTTTGGCTCTCATTCATCTTTTTCACCATCCACCCACTTCAAACTCAGTCCTCATCCTCCGTCAGACACACCTCCTTTTTCTTTGCCTCTTGTTTTCATCATGGCCACCATCTTCTGCTTCCCATTTTTCCTTTCCCTTCTCCTCAGGTGCCTTGTTTCTCCTTAGCTCTCTCCCCACCCACCATTACCACACACACACACACACACATACAAATCCACCACACTGCTTTCCCATCTGACGTTGATAAATGGAGACTTACACAGATGACAACATCATTACTCATGTTCAGTAGCGACGCCACCTAGGACAGAGAAAAATGAGAGGAAGAGGGAGGATGAAGGACAGGACAGGAGGAAGATGGGGAGTGAAGGGGTGGAGAAGGGAGGCTGCAGTTGGAGGTGTTTGCTATCCACCCTTGAGCGCACACCACCTTAACATCTCCAGAGAACACCATCTTGAGGTGTTCATTACTTGTGTGAAAAAGTAGAGCAACTGTTGATTGTACCGGCAGCTGGGGAGATTGAAACACATCAGCTGCAGGGCTGAAAGAAACGATTGCTTTTTATCATGAAATCTGCTGCACCTTCTAATTAATTTAGTTTTTATTGTGTGAAATGTCAAAAATAATGACAAATTCCTATCGCACATGACCAGCTTCCAAGGAATTTCCTCCCAGAAACACACATATTACATTTATAATGCAACTCAAGGACTTTTTCTCAACTATTTCTCAATGCATATCCAGCTTAGGTTAATTTGTGACACTAAATTGCCTGAAGGTGTGATTGTGAGTTTGGTTGGATGTTTGTCGGTATACACTGATCAGCCATCACTGACAGGTTTGTCCGTGTTTATAACATAAACTATATGGTTATGACGGCACATTTCAGTGGGTCTGTTTTCTTCAACATCATGTGGATGGCCAACTGTGTATGTGGGGAAGATATGGCACCAGAATGCATTATGGGAAAAAGAGAAGCTGGCAGCGACAGAATGACCTTGGTTGATGTTACTTTGACACAAACCATCGGCCTACACCTGGTCCAGACCAAGCCCAGTCCTTCATGGCCTCTGTCAGCAGGACAATGCTGCAACAACCAGGTCAAGGTGTTGATTTGGCTGGAATTCCCCGGATCTCAGTCCAGTCCAATGTGTGTGGGATGATCTGGACCAATAACTCTGATCCATGGAGGCTCCACCTCACAACTTCCAGGAAACAAAGGACCTGCTGCTAACGTCATGGTCCAGATACCACGGCTCACCTTCAGAGGTCGAGAGGAGTCCAGGCCTCAACGGGTCAGGACTGTCTTTGTGGCCAAAGTAAGACCTGAACAATATTAGGCCAAAAGACCTGTGAGCTGTCCAGGGGGTACCCCACCCTCATTTATTGTCTGTTCTTAGTTTCATTGCAATCCATCTGATAGTTGTTGGGATTTTAGTCCCGACTGAAGTGGTGGATCAAAGGACTGATTATTGTTGGTGCAGCTGAAAGATACTAATCTTCTCCGTGCAACAATTTTTTGAGTGACTTTTGCCGCACTGATTTGTAAATTGTACGGGAGTAATAGTTTTATGAATAGACTCGCCCCTCAAAGCTCAGCAGATCATCAGCAGCAGCAGAGACAATGAACCAGCCACAACTCTAAGTTAATGACAGCCACTTTTCTCCTGTAGCCAAACACTCGCAGACACACACCATCAGCTCTGCACACACTCCAGAGGTGCTGTTATGGGTTCTAATCAGAACAACAAATGATGTGTCACAAAGAGTGGGAGATGGGTTACAAGAATCATTCACTCTCTCTCCTTCTCGGGGGTAATAAGGTGAAGAAATGTAGCTGCAGAAATGTGGAGTGGAAAGACATATGGAGGAGGGGGAGAGGATAGTGTCGAGTGAAAGCGAGAAAGGCGTGTGTGTGTGTGTGTGCATGCATGTGGTGTCAAGTTGATGAATGTGGTAGCAGGGGCCATTGTGGTGGTGGAGGAGTAGGAGGCCACCAGATAACAGCAGAGCAAGGCCTAAGCTGTCTCACACCATGAATAAAACACCATGAAAATCTCTGCCGCTCTCTCTCTCACACACACAGATTTCTAATTACCTATGGATGACTTTATCTTTCTGTTTCATTGCGTTATTTAAATGGAAAGTATCAGACTGTGGGATAAGTGCTCTCTGTGCTCTGTGGCAGATATTGCTTCATTAAAAAATCAACAGTCCAGAAATGAAACACACAACAGTGATGGTTGGAGGAGTCAAATACATACTTGGAAATCTATATGGCATATATATGGGCTGGAAAGTCAAAAAGACATGCATCCTTCAAGGATTAACATATGTGAGCTATTCCAGCAGAGATATGTGTGATTGGCTCTCTGTTGCTTATATAAAAACAGAAGTCAGCCAATGAAAAACTGCCAGACCTGAAAGAAAGACTCAACATCAACATGGCCCTGTAGGGCAACCTTAAAATACCAGGTTACCGGGCCAAGATCACATTTTAGGAGCTGTTTTACAAAAATCTGCTGAGCATATCTGAACAGCCAATATGTGGCATTTTCAAAACAACACAGCTCCAGAGCCGCACATGAACACACACGGGGTGAACATGCAAGTGATCAACTAATAACTCATGTTGTTTTCAAAACCTATTTCAAACAACCTGCTCGTGCATTGTGTATTTGTAGTGTGCTGATATATAAACACACTCAGGGATCTCATTTGCTTGAGGACCAGCGATTACCAACAAATTGTCTGGTTGTGAGCAGTGGTGTGGTTTCACCTCGTTTCTGTCAATATGGCGCCCTCAAGTGGTCACTCATTGAAACAAACACACGTCTCATCTTGTGTTCCCTGTACAGATCATTTTCAACCATTAGTATAAAACATCAGCATTCAAGTGTCATTAAAAATGTCTCGCCGTTCACTCTTCTTTGCTTGTTGTTGTTGTGACTGTTTAAAGGTGACGGTGTGACACTTTAAGTGAAGCTTTTATTCATGCAGCAGGACCAGCAGATCAAATCTGACAATAACGGGTTTGGGTAAATTGTTTGCCCTGTCACTGTGCTAGCCCTGAGTTATTCTTAACCACTGCAGCAGGAATCCAACATTTGAAAGAAAGATCCAAATGACTTCAGGGTCACCTGAAGCCGTGCTCAACCCGTGTCTGTGAGGACATCTGTGTGTCTGGACTGATCAGGTCATCGATGTAAGCACAGTTGAGACCTGGAAATTTTGCAGAAATAGCCCGCTGAAGTGTTGAAGAGGGAGTGAAGTGCAGACTCATAACGTGAACACAGATTGTTAAAAAGATGAGAATAGTATTTCCTGTTTCCATGGTGGTGCTGAAACCAAGACGAACAATACTGCAAGAGTTTTTTTTTTCCAAACAGCGCATGTACACAAGTTCTGCAGAAGTTCTGCAGAATTTGGATTGAGAATAATTATTACCAGTTTCTGGTGTTGCTTATCCCGATAAGATCAAACTAAATACACAGAAATGATAAATAATAGAAATAATAAAAAACAATATACGATAAGTAAACTGTCTCCAGTTAATTATGCAGGCTAGTTTAGGTGGGTGAAATAGACTGTGTTTGTTTATAAATTTATATTTATGAGTAATTCTCACGCCATCCACAGCTGCTGTAGAGCATAAGCTGTTTCTCCTTCAGTTTTATTAAATCCATGCAGCCAGTGAAGGCAACAGCTGCAGCAGGATGGCTATTTTGTGATGAATCTACATCCTCTGACATCAGGTGGTGTTACCCTTTATTAAATCAGGTACACATGACACCAGGGTGCTACAACACAACCTGCACATAACCAGACTGTCCATTATGCAGTTTTGAGGTGGGAGATGTTAGGTTACAGCGTCTCATCAGTGCTGTGAGTCACTGCCTCTTCTCAATTTCTTTTTTAAACTACTGCAGCTTTTCATATTTTATTCTTGAAGAACATGGCAGAGGAGATGCAATTGTGTCACATTTTGTGGTGTGATGTGAGCAGTTGTGACATGAGCTACAATTGTGTGTCTGTTTGTGTGAGACTAACATATTAATTAGGGAAGAAAATAACTTTCCTCCTGAGATACCTCAGTATTTTCTAACAAATAGGTCTCTCGTGTTTTCACAGTTAGATTCCTCTTTGAACAAAACTGAAAAGGTCTATAAGCACAATAGCAGTCCCATGAGACTGTAATCATAAACACACCAAAAAACCTGGATGAAAAATGACAACCATGTGTCTGTTAGAGACTTTATCTCTGTGACTGCATGGTAGAGGGACTCACTGAGGCTCTTTACAAAAATGTGCCTGTCGCTGACTTGCACGGCTGTGGACCACAAAGGACAACACAAATCTTCCTGAATATTAGTAACAGTCGAGCTCGGTTCTGCTCGGGCTTTCTGACTCTTAGAGGGAGTTTTTTCCTGCCCCCATCATCAAGTGCTTGCTCTTGGAGGGACATGTTGGATCTCTAACAACTCCATAAAGAGTTTGGTCAAGACCTGCTCTGTGTGTAAAGTACCTTGATGTTACTCTGTTATGATTAGGTGCTGTATAGTTAAATATAATTTGATTTGAATAATACGCCCTGTGATGGACTGGTGACCTGTCCAGGGTGTGCCCCTCTCTTGCCCAACGTGAGCTGGGATTGGCTCCAGCGACCCCCATGACCCGGGAATGGATAATCAGTAGAAGAATGAATGAATGAATACATGACAATAATAATAATAATAATGTTTTTGTTTTTTCTTACTGGCAGTAATAAAATTTATTTTCTCTTTAACTGATGCAATACTTCCAGCTCTGACTCCCTGTCAGTCTTGTCTGGCAACACACCCAAGTCCACATATCTGAAGACAAATTACTGAACACAAAGATGGAAAACCTAAAAATACAAAAGGGCTCCACCTCAGCTGTTCATGCTGTCCAAAAATACATGTTTTATTAGGATCTCTAATAAAGAATCTTTTGGTGGTTTGTACACAAAATATTGGGGTGTTAAACAGATTACATATTAAATCTGTGTGTTTTTATTTTATCTTTCTATTCTCAAGTATGGAGATCAGTCTAAAGCTGTAAGTCCCCTTCAGTCCTCATTATACTTATTATTATTTATTGGTACTTCTTGTTGTTGCTACATTGTGTAGAATGACTCATATGCAGTTTGACACTGTAGCACATCAGATCTCACTTTAAGATTTATTCATGTCATTCTATATTTTCAGATGGTGGCATCAAACTGAAGTTTTCCATTAAGTCTTTGTTGAATGTGAAAAAATAATTGACTGAAAAATCATGCTTGAAGAGAAGCAGCCACACGCTGGCGTCAGACTTCCTGACTGCACCGTTGGTGCTAATCCTTACAAATATGACACGGTTCTTCCGTTCAAGACTCAGTCAGATCTTCAGAGAAAATACTGTACACTAGTGGTGTAGTGAATGACAACAACGTAAAGTAAACATAAAACTCAGTTAAGGCTTCATTGGTATGCGGGTATGGTGTGGTATCAAGGTTGCGTTTCACATTGGTGTGTTAACAATGTATGTTTTTACCATTAAAACTGAAACAATTCTGACAAATGCTGCTGGTCAACCTCCATGGACTGTTTCAAATTAGCTTTGTAAACATTCTGTGTACAAAATTAACATCTATAAAGCTTGTGTCAATCAAATCCTGCACTGTGTTATGGGGATCTCAGGCTGTTGATTAGCTTTTGGGGTTTGCATAAAATAGTCTCAGAACTCATGTTTGCATGTGGAGATATAAGATGGAAGTCATGAATTTAGACAAACAGATGAATGTTTCCTTCTGTGCGACAGATTTACTAAACTATTTTCAACCCTTCTCTGACTATGGACAAGTACACATGCCGTCACTAAATGGGGTTTAAAGAAAAATACTCATAATTGTGTTGTGATCTTCTTGATATATTTTTTATTTATTTGTTTGTTTTATTTCATTCTGCAGGCTGAACAGTCAAGAGTGAAATACTTTGACTGAGCAGTCCCTTTTCAGCAGGATCTAAAGTTATAGTGCAGTTCATGTGAAACGTTTGTCAGAATTAGGTAATATGTTTGGACACATCGGACCTCTTTGTGTCCTGTTGCCTTTAAAGGTCAGCAGATCGGCACTTTCTGCTGGACACTTCAGTCTTTGAGAAGCACAGTTAAACGTTTTTACTACTTCTTCTAAAAAGGTGGTTTCTCTGACTTCAGCTCCATCCTCCCCGGTCTGTCACGTACAAATCTGCCGCCGCCATTTTGAAAGGTGTTGGAGCTTCCGTCCCCACGTGAGGAGGAAGTGAGTGCGGAGAGAAAACGGAGCAATCGAGCGGAGCAGCCGAAGCAGCCGAGCCGGGGCCATCACTCAGCTCTACTCGTCTGGACTACCCGGGCTAACTTTAGCTACATGTGCTGAGGTCGAGGAGGAAACTGATCTCCACCGCCACAATGCCGACAGTTACTTTACCGCCGAAAGAGAACGCTCTGTTCAAGAGGATTCTGGTGAGTGGGCAGTTAGAGAGCCGTTTAACGGCCGCGGCGGCTCGCACCGACCGGGGACGGACCGGACGGTCCGTCGGTCGGTGTCAGTGTGGCTCTCCGGTGTTAGCGTTAGCTTTCGGCTGGTTAGCAAAATGGCATCATTGAATGGGTTAACCAGCCCGGCCCTGATGTGCGCTGTCACTGTAACGTAAAGCTAAAATGGTTGTTCATGACATGTGTGGTCATTCGGAAACACGTTTTCATGTCGATTGAGATGCCGCACTTGTGAAAATGGAAAATAAACGTTTTTCCTGGTTTATGTAGCCGCACTTAGGCAGTTGGTAAAGACAGGCCTCACCGCCTGTCAAACACAACAACCGACAACTTAGCGTTCATGCTAGGTCCCACGATGGCTAACTCGTTAGCCTCTGCAACAGTCGTGCATGGTATTAATTTGGCGTCTTTATCTGCTTTTATAATTGTTGCAGCGTTTGTTTTGCTGTTAGCACAGTGCTAGTCCCGTTTTTGTACCGGCATCTACCTGTACGTTTATTTGGTGCCAGGCCTGGGCCACGTTAACGTGCCATCCGAGCTCACCCCACTGGCTGGCCATTTGACGTTAGCTAATCGGCTAACGCTATGTTGGGATAGCGGACTTTAGGCAATTGTCAGGCTTAATCTGTGTGTGTGTGGGACCTCGGCCTGTGCACGTGAACGCCATCGCTCAGGTTAAGGGGAGGTCAAACTGCGAGCGCACGTGTGAAGACGAGGGAATTTCTATTTTATTTATTTATTTATTTTTTGGGAAGGGAGGGGGGGGGTGATTGTGTCAGCAAATCTGAATCTGCTTCAGGCCTGCTTTGCACTGGCAGCTAGCAACCCACCCATGCATCCGTCCATCCATCCATGCATCCGTCCATCCACCCGTCCCTCTCTTCCGTGTTTGAGTCCTCGGGTCGCCCCGCAGTTTGCTCTCTGCTCAGGGTGCTGTAGATCACAGTAATGGTTGAACAGGTGTGGAACGAGTTTCTAATTTCTACATTGACAGAAAACGACCCGTTTGCAGTAAAAACTAACCCGCTGTAATGAAGTCCACGCTGCCATGCTTGTGGTTGTGTTGCTAATCGTCTCTGCTTGGACATCCCGCTTCGCACTTTCCAGGAACTGTGTGTGCTGTTGGCAGCGAGCAGCTGATTGTCTCTTACTGCTTCAGATCAACATCACTTGTCTTGCGCTTCTCAGAGAGTTGGTGGATGTTTATGAACATTTTGGCGGAGGACTGACTTTCAGTTGTTCCTACCTCTGCAGTCAGAACAGACCAATGACCTGCACGGAATTACTGAGAATTTTTTTGTTGCTGCGAATAAGGTGTGGGACTGTTGTTCAGTTTGGTCTTTGCTTTATTTCCTGTAAGATGTCTAGTGTCAAATAATTAGATGAATATTATCATTTAGAGACATTTAAATGAAAAACACCATTATCATAATTATTGAACTCTTTACTGCATTTGGAGCTTCTGTGGGCTGGCAGATTCCTCTGGTAGCTTGAAATTCTGCATGAGCATCCGGAGGATTTTGGTGGATTAATAGAATCTGCTTCTGGTCAATATAATTGTACAAAAATAAATAAGAACTGAAGATCAGAACCAGGTTTGTTTTCAGAAAAAAAAGTCAGAAATAATTTCATGAGGTGGAGATGGTTGTGTGAATAAGATGTCTGTCATTAACCTTTCTGCATCAGGATGCGATGTGAAACTTGTAACATTTTTCTCCCTGGCTGGAGTTGGGAGGTGACCACACCCCTCTTTATTTTTGCTTTCCCAGACTGAGTGCCCAAATGCATTAGTAGAAGTTGGCGGTTTTCCAATTTCTGGTTGCCAGTGGAGTTGGACGCATTTTCATTTTGCTCATTCAGAGACAGGGGAGGAGGCTTTTCCTTTTAGCTGACCCTAAAGTTGGATCTCGGACCAGTAATATTTTCAAGAAAGCGCTAGTCCTCAGATTTTATTGCAGTCAAGTTTTTCTTTTCTTTCTTTTTTGCATGAGAAGACTTTAAAGAAGAATGCACAGCATCCAATCAAATGCTTCTAAGTTGCTTTAACAAATAATAAACCTTTACTATAGAAAGACAATAAATAAAACCCCACTTTGGCACTTCCCTTCAGTCACACATCAATTGTTGTGTTCTCTTTATGTCCTGATTCAAAGGCTGAGTGTAGTGCCATGTGATCAGACTGAATAGGTGTAATTCTTCTAAAGGTACATTCAGGTATCTCATTAAATTTTGCTGTTATCTGTAGGCCACTGGCAAAGAGGAGTCCCTTCTGGTTTTTGGTTGGTCATTCGGTGTATTGTTAGACAAGATCAGTCCAGAAACCTTTAGAGTCTGACAGTTGGACCAGAAACGATTTGTCCAGGACTGTCTAGATGTAACATGGGTGTGTTTGTGAAGCTAAGATGTTTCTAAAAGTTTTAAGTGTAAAAGAACTTGTGTATATAAAAATCTTAACTTAGCTACAACCCGACCACAACAATCTTCTTTCACTGCCTTCCCTCCAATTTGTCATGAATGTAACATCAGTACTTTGGAGCTAATGTTTTCCCAAAATCCAGTGTTTTCCCCCATGGCTCCTAACAGCAAGCCCTGCAGCTTAGAGCCACTGCTCTGAAACATTCCCTCTCTAACTCAGGGGGCTGAGTTATTTTGGGTGAGGTAAAGAACATGCTGGATAAGCACAGCTGCTGGTGTTAATGTTGCTAAATTTACATTAAATGTGTGCTACAGTATCAGTATACTTGTACTTCTGCACTTCTGGCTGCAAATTGTCCATTGTTAGCTCGTATTGAAAGTGTAATGTGTTACAATGATGAATTTGGTTGGTTTTTCTCTATAATAATACAACAATACAACACAATAACTGAAGTTGAGAGTGATGGGAATTTTCTTTTTAATTTTGTAACTAACAGATATTTCAGACTGTTAACTTAAATAGCAGGTCTTTTGGTCTCTCTCACTCATTCTGAATAAAAGGAAATAAAAAGTGGTGCCACTGCTCTCAGGTGAGGAGTAATAAATCTGTCCTAATCAAAGATGAATGATTATTATTGATGGCCTTTACAAACTGATCTTTTACTTGCAGTGGAGAGCTGTTGCACTCCTGGTGTGCCTGTACATATGCAAACCAATGCCTGTTCAGTGTAAATGTGACAGGCACACATTTGTATATACAAGATTTAAACTGTCCTGCACACTTTTAGCCACCAGTGATTGATTAGTGCAACTCCAGTTTGAAATCAGCTTCTTTGCCAGTATACTTCACAATGCACAATGTGCTTCTTCCTCCTCTTCTTCCTCCAAGGAAACACCATAATGCAAAAGAGGCATTGCCACTTATAGTGTAGTCAATCCAGTGAAATTACAGGATCTGTAACTGAACTCTTTCAAGTGTTATCTGCCGCTACATTTCTTAATCAGTGGTTTGACATATTTTTCAATGCATTGGCTGCACTTCTTGATTTAAATAGACTGGCATGGGGTTAGGGGACGCCTGATACATTGTTGGCATTTCTCAAAATGTTAATGACAATGAAACCACAGATCATCCACTCTAAACACTGTGAGTGGGTCCTGTGCTGTTTATGTATTTTTCCTTAGGGGGACAAGGATTTATTTCCATAGACTTGATGCAAAGCTGAGACCTTGTGCATGCTTGTTAAGATGGTGATTACAGGGTAAATCGGGGCAATTATGTGCTTAGCTTTGCCAAATAGTTTCACTAATTCAGTAATGCGTTTGGTTCAGTGTTTTCACTTGATTCATTGGGCACTTCATTCTGCATATAAAGAAAGTAAATAAGATGCTTGTGAAAGGGTGGTTCCATTGATACATGATGGCTGCATCTGTGGACACATGCCTCTAAATGTATCCATTTTCCCCTCACACTTCTGAGGAGGTTTCTTTTCATACACTTTTGTTTCACTTTATCCTTTATTTGAAAAGGTCAGTCAGAGTGCAGTATGTAGGTAAAGAAACTGACGGGCCATATTTCCAATGTTCTCTACCCCAACCCAACAACTGTCATAATCCTTCACATAGCTCAACAGTGAATTACTTGCAATTTCACAACTGACCTTGGCACCAGTCTGTGATGTTGACCCCCCTTTTTTACCATTCGGGAAGTCAATGGTGGGGCAAGTGTCATTTGCCGGCTTAACTGTCACTCTCTCTCTCTCTCATGCCCAGATAGTAAGTATCTCCCCTGACAGTCATCAGCTTAAAAACAGAAGTGGTGTACTGTATGAGCTAAATATAACTTGGGCTAAAAGGCTGATAATCTCTTAATGCAGTTTGGAACTATGAGTTTAACTGTTATTTGCAGAAATTTGTTAATGTGAAAATGAGATCAGCTGTGAAATACTTCTAATATGCTTTGTAATTTTATTTATTTATTTATTTATTACAGCTTAGCTTTTTCTAGACAGTGCCTAATTTGATGACACCTGGCTTTAGGTCACTGCAGACAAGTTTGTGTTTGTGAAAGAATCAAGTAAATCCTGCTAAACTAACCTTGTTGGGCTGAGGTCGTGTTAAAATTCTTCCATCTCATTCGATTACTTACTGTTTTCTCTCGACCTAATATGACTTGTCTTGTTTTCCTTTTGACAGCGATGTTACGAACACAAACAGTACAGAAATGGACTCAAGTTCTGCAAACAAATCCTGTCCAACCCCAAGTTTGCAGAGCATGGAGGTAAGTAGCAGAACTGTAGATGCATGGGACCTAGAGCTTTCATTCAGTGTGTCCCTCACCATCTCCTGCCCCCTTGTCTCCCTTTCAGAGACCCTGGCGATGAAGGGCTTGACCCTGAACTGTCTGGGGAAAAAGGAGGAGGCTTACGACCTGGTGAGAAGAGGCCTGCGTAACGACCTCAGGAGCCATGTCTGTATCCTTACACGGTCATATCACACAGGTTTTCTGGTGTGCTGGTGAAGCTCCTGTCCCTTCTAATTTTCAGCAGTGTCTTGTGTAAAACAGGCAAGTGTGTGTGTGTGTGTGTGTGTGTGTGTGTGTGTGTGTGTGTGTCCGTGTCCATGCTGCTATGTCCATGTGTGTTGCCCCAGGTCCCAGAGATGGTTCACATTGTGTAGAGGCGCTCTAGTTTCTGTGGAGCACAGTCAGCACATCCTTCCTCTGTTACTCTTTTTCTCTGACTTCCAGGCCAGAGAGAGATGTGTGCACACTTTCAACAGATAAATGCTATCTGAGTTCAAACCCTGACCAAAGTCAACGCATCTGAGCAGATTAATGGCTGTCATTTCAGTGTCACCTGTCATTTGTTATCTTAGGACTGTGGCAAAAACGCATTTATTTTGGAATATATATATATATATATATATGCTGTATTCCTTTAGACACCACAGGCTTGAAGGGCCACAACATGTTACCACACATTCACCGATGATAGTTTATTATATTTTTTTAAATTAAAATGTATTGCTTTCATAACAAATTGGTAGGCAACTGAGATGTATTTTTCAAAGTCTGTTGCAGATTCTAGAGAGGAAAGTAAATTTAGTCAATACTAGTGTTGTTTGTAGATTTTGGTGTCATTCAAATATTCACTCAAATGACTTGTTGATTGAAGCATTTTCCCTCTGCCGTTCTGAAACAGATGACAGAGGCAGCATCACATGCTATGACTAGTTAACTTTTCTGTTTGTCTAACAGCAGCATGAGGTCTGTCATTAGCAAGCAAACACTGAAAACTCTAACAGCTTTTCACCTGAAATTCTGAGTTGGTTTCGAACTCCTGGATGTATGTAAAAGTTGTGTTTAATGAAACGTCTGGCAAAACATGGGATACAGTTTGACATCCACTACTGCCGTGGTTAAGGCTGCATTGTTTTATTCACTCTTATCTTCTACCGCTGATCTGTTTCTGAGTCACGGTGGTCGTTGGAGCCAATCTCAGCTCACATTGGACGAGGGCAGGCACACCCTAGACAGGTCGCGAATGCGTTGTTTTATTTAGCCATGTATTTGAGAATAATTTCAAAAAAACAACTACAGTGTTGCCTGAAGGCCAAAAAAATCTTAAGGAAGATTTTGTTAATATCATATTTTGCTTTTTGTTTGAAGAATTATTTTATGGCATTATTTGATTTCACTGTGATAGAAACAGTGAAAGAGACAGGACAGTCAGACAGAGAGAGGGAATGACAGGCAGCACAAAGGCTCAGGTGAGACTTGAACCTGAGCTTTTTTTTATGTCTTGGTTCAGGTCTTGCTGCTATTTTTAAATATGTTTTGATATTACAATCTATTACCAATATTAGCTCTCCCTCTAATCTGAGTTTAATAACATCACTTGGTGTGGACCAACTTTGTATGCTCCTTAACTTTCTGTGTGTCCCAGGCTGGCATGTTTATGGCCTCCTGCAGCGCTCGGACAAGAAGTATGATGAAGCCATCAAGTGTTACCGCAATGCTCTGAAGTGGGACAAGGACAACCTGCAGATCCTCCGAGACCTGTCCCTGCTTCAGATCCAGATGAGAGACCTGGAGGGCTACAGGGTGAGGACTCACGAAGGGTGAACAGGGTGTATGTGGTTGCGTAATGACTCTGCTTTGGATCAGCATAATGAGAGGGAGGAAAAAAGTGAAGGCAGATTTTAGAAATATGGCACATTTTCATTATAATACAAGAACAAAACAGGCTGAAACAATTTGTGGTTTAAGAACTTTCCTTAGCGCACACACTCCCATCTGTCGCTCTGCCTAGTCCTGGGCGCAGTATGGTGCTGATTTGGAGAGGACGCAGTGTGTCAGCAGGCACATATCGTGTTGCAATCAGTTTTTACAATGTAGAACAGTTCTCTGGGGACACAGCCTGGGATTTAGATGCTTATTTAGTGCAAGGTACGAAATGGTAAGCTGTACGTCTCATAGAAATGTTCCGAAGTGAATGGGAAAGGAGTGGGGCCATTTATCTTAGCCAACTAGAAACATCCTGACCTGAGATCAGCAAAATTGCTCCTCTTCACTTGGTGTTGTCAACCTAGCCCCAGCCAAACATCACATTTTCAGGTAAATTCTTAGCCAAATAAACCAATATTAACTTTTTTTTTTTTTTTAAACTACAGGAGACACGGTATCAACTGTTGCAGCTGCGTCCAGCTCAGCGGGCTTCCTGGATTGGCTATGCCATTGCCTATCATCTTCTGGAAGACTACGAAATGGCTGCAAAGATCATTGAGGAGTTTAGGAAAACACAGCAGGTGGGTCACTGTGACAGAAATGAGAATCTGGTTTAGCAAAGGGCTGTAAACACAGACCTGTGAAGCAGCACACTGCAGTGTTGATGAATGAGGGTTGCGCACATTTCCTGTCATGTTGTAGGTGTCTGCCTTACAGGCTGAATCAGAGTTGTAGTATGTGTTGTGGCCAGCCACTCTTTGTCTTAAAGGAGTTTAAAATATAGGTGTTGTCTGTCATTTCTGCATCGCTCTCAATCACAATAGAGTGCTCTCACTCGCTCTCTGGTATGATCCTGATAAGACGTGTTGGCTTCCTGTCTTTGTGCTAACTTTGTGATACCTTGAAATGGTGGGAGAAGATAAATGCATATATATGCTGAGTTTCCTGAGCAGCAAATATGTAGGAGTCCGCTCAGTGAATTCAGTGTTTTCTTATTGTTTATTGTCTTGTAAATAATGTCAGTGGTACTGAAGCTTTGTTCAGACATACACCTCTTTATATTAAACCAATAGCAGCTTAACAGTTTTGTCTCAATAAGCACTCGGGAACTGATATGTCAAAGTTGCAACAAGAATCTGGCGAGCTAGTGTCTTTATGTAACTCAGCAATGCATGAGCAGAATCTGATTACCCACTGACTGACACTAACGCTGCTGCAGCACACCATGCACAGATGACACACTAATCTTGTCACAGAAATAAAGCAACTATGTCAGTTTTCATCTCTTATTAGGAGCAAAACTTTTGCAGCTGCATTCATAATTGGATCAACAGTCCCTCCCTATATTTTCAGTGTGTGTTCAAGTCAGCTGTGGATGAATAATTTCATGTTCAGCAAAATCACTGTGGGTACACACACTTACTATCATGTCAATCATTCTGTGAGGTCTTACAAAACAAGACAGCAGAATGAGACTGGTATGAAAGTGAAGTAAACAAGTGTCCCTCGCACTCATAAAGACTCTAACACCAAATCAAAGAATGAAATCCAGCAATGTGATAAAAGGGAAACTGCTGCTCTTCCACCATATTGTTCTGTAGTGGAACACATTCTATAGCTGAAAAGGATGTAACATCTCTTTGTCCTTTGTCCAGACATCTCCAGACAAAGTTGACTACGAATACAGCGAGCTGCTTCTGTACCAGAACCAGGTTCTGAGAGAGGCAGGCCTGTACAAGGAGGCTCTGGAGCATCTGTCCAACTATGAAAAGCAGATCTGTGACAAACTGGCAGTGGAGGAGACACGAGGTTGGTCTCTCCAATTCATACACAAGCTCTTTTGTTTGGAAGAATATATATGTGTGGACTTAATCAACTAGAATTTTCTTGAATGTGATGAAAGTTCCTCTCTGGGCATGTGTAAACTTATCAAAGTGCTCTGATATGGTAAATGTTCGGTGTCACATGTTTGCCTTGAACCTCTGATCTGTGAGCTCATCTATGTTCATTTCTTCATGTAAAATCTGGTTCAGGTTTATGCTCTGGCCGCTGTGTGTGCTATAGGTTGACAGATGACAGATGTATCCTGTTGTAACCATCTTGACACTCTTCTGAGACTCTACTACATGTTTGAGACGCAATCAGACCAGCGGTTCAGCGATCAGCAGATGTTTGAGAGCAGTGTACCACAAACAACATTTGTTAATGATTGTGTTCATGCAAACTCCCAGACTCTGACTATGTGGACTCAGAAGCCCCTCGACCCTGAAAGTTGACAGAACTTTTTTTTATTATTATTATTATTTATTTTATTTTTTTTATGAATCCCTGACATTCTGAATCATTTGACAGTGTCAAAATGCATAGGCTCTGCCTCATCATTGTATTCATGTCTTTAAATAAATAACAGGACATGATCGAGTTAACAAGGTTAAACAATTCATTTTCATCGTAGGAGAATTACAAGTTGACTGTTGGCTTTTTGTGTTGTTGTCTTTACCCATTGCTCTCCTGTTGCTATGTACAAGCTGCATTTCACTGAGGCAATGCTGATACTGGCCTGAATTTGCTTTTTAATTGTCTATATATTCCAATTAATTCATTTTATGTTTGTTGGTTGAATCTGACCAGCTTCTAAACAATTTGGACGTTTTCTCAGAATTTAGAGCTCCTCTTCTCATGCTTCTGTAGGAGAGTTGCTGTTGAAGTTGGAGCGTCTAGAAGAAGCTACAGAAGTCTACCGTCGTCTGCAGGAGAGGAACCCAGAGAACTGGTCCTATTACCATGGCCTGGAGAATGCCCTGAAACCAAGTAAGAAATGCTTTTCCTAGCAGCATCATCTATCTGTCCCTGACCGTTGAAATGTCGGCACAGGCCAGCTGCCATAACTGTACTGACTGTTTACATTTTTCCAGACAGCGTAGAGGAGAGACACAAGATCTACGAGGACGCCTGGGAGAAGTTTCCAAAGGGACTTGTTCCTCGTCGGCTACCCCTCAACTTCCTCTCTGGTGTGACCAATAATACATCTTCTCCCCAACCTCAATTAAAATTTTTGACCATAGGCTTTGTTTGTGGCTTTCGTTTGTATTCACATTTGACCCCTCACCATTGTTTTTTTTTTTTTTTTTTTTTTTTTGGGGGGGGGGGGGTTTATTTCTTTATTTTTAAAATCATCAAATAAACATGAATGAAGTAATTTAAAGTTTCTGATCCCGTTTGTCCACAGGTGAGAAGTTCAGAGAGTGTCTGGACCGGTACCTGAGGATGAACTTCAGTAAAGGCTGTCCGCCTGTCTTCACCACACTCAAATCACTGTACAACGACAAAGAAAAGGTGACAACAATGCAGCCGCAGATGTGTCCTGACTGATCTGAATCACAGTGATGCTTTGTCCTCACTTCACTTGAAACCAACTGACATGGTGCACTGAAGGAAGTGAGGCCAAACCAAAGAAAATACTAGTGACACTAGTTAGTCTGAAATATTCATTTCTTATCGCAGATGAAGTAAATAACTTTGTTCCATTTCTGTTTCTGTAGGTGGCAATAATAGAGGAGTTGGTGGTCAGCTATGAAACTTCATTAAAAAGCTGTAGAATGTTCTGCCAGAACGGTGAGGAGATGAGGATGAATTTTTATATATATATATATATATATATATATATACAGCAATTTAATTTTTATTCCCTGGAAAGACTGTTATTGTTAGTTTAAATGGTGCAGTCTTAAAATGTACAACCCTGAAGGCTGAAACTTTTCACTGTCTCAGATGATGGGAAGGAGGAGCCACCAACCACGTTGCTCTGGGTGCAGTACTTCCTGGCACAGCATTATGACATAATTGGCCAACAGACACTCGCTTTAGAATACATCAACACAGCCATTGAGAGCACACCTACACTTATTGAACTCTTCCTTATCAAAGCCAAGATTTACAAGGTAACATCCTGACATTTGTTTGTTTGTTTGTTTGTTGTGTAAAGAGTTGTGTATCTCAATTTCTGTCCTGTGTCGTGACTTTTGCATTGCCTCCCACAGCATGCTGGGAACATCAGAGAGGCCGCTCAGTGGATGGATGAGGCTCAGGCTCTGGACACCGCCGACAGATTCATCAACTCCAAGTGTGCCAAGTACATGCTGAAGGCTGGCATGATC
This sequence comes from Echeneis naucrates, assembly GCF_900963305.1. Taxonomy (NCBI): domain Eukaryota; kingdom Metazoa; phylum Chordata; class Actinopteri; order Carangiformes; family Echeneidae; genus Echeneis; species Echeneis naucrates. The sequence continues at coordinate 8,880,556 of NC_042511.1, forward strand.
AAAGAAGCTGAGGAAATGTGCTCCAAGTTTACACGGGTGAGAAAACTACGACTGACAATCTGAGGTAGACTTCTGACATACATTATAGATGTGTTTCCTGCTGGGTCTGTTCAAGACCAGGTATACTCAGGCAAGATTGCACACCGCAAAGTGACGACAATTATACTTTTTTTTTTTAACTTCAGTTCATGGCTGTAAACTTGAGTAAAAAGAAACTGAAAATCCTAGCAGTTTTGATTTTCCTTTGGGAATATACTGGAAGTTAAATTAGAGTTTCAGTATTCAGCGGCACGTAGTGTGTGTTTTTAACAGAAATTGTTGCTCTGTTGGTATGTTGATTTTGTATTTTGCAAGAGCCAGTTTTAGTTTTCTTATTCCAGGTAAACTAAAACTGGTTCTCAAAAAGGGATCTTGGCAGTCCATGGGTCCATGAGTGCGTTCTTGGGGGTCCAAAGCAAAAAAGAGGCAGAATTTGAAATAGCCAAGTAAAAATAATACAATGCTGAATAGACTATTAACGTCCGTCATAAAACCATTATCAGCCCTGCCTTAAGGTGAAATGAGATACAAATGCATTCACATTCAGTCTAAACCCAAACGAGCTGGATCTTGAGTTTTGGAAAGCTGGATAAGATAATTTGAATCATGAATGTGAATAAAAACCTGGTATTAAATTTCAAAGCAACCGTTATTTACTTTGCTTGTTTTCACTCTGTTTGTCCAGGAGGGGGCGTCAGCTGTGGAGAATCTGAATGAGATGCAGTGTATGTGGTTCCAGACGGAATGTGCACTTGCCTATAAGGGTATGAACAAGTTTGGCGAGGCCCTGAAGAAATGCCACGAAATAGAAAGGGTCAGTACTTCAAGTCTGGGATTATTTTGAAGCCATTTTGGATGATCTTTATCAGATGCATCGTTTTTGATAAATTCTCCCTCGTCTTCTCCCACCAGCATTTTGTGGAGATCACAGACGATCAGTTTGATTTCCACACCTACTGCATGAGGAAGATGACGCTACGCTCCTACGTGGACCTGTTGAAGCTGGAGGACGTACTCAGAATGCATCCCTTCTACTACAAGGCTGCCATCACCGCCATCCAGATATACCTGAGCCTCCACGACAACCCCCTAACTGATGACAGCAAGGAGCTTCAGGCTGACACTGGTGAGAGGATGGTTACTAGGACTTGTTTTTATATTCTTTAGATTAGCACAACTGAACAGAACTGTCAAATTGTAAATGTTCTGCTGGTCACAGAAAAGGACGAAAAGTTTATCCATCATTCATTCGGCTCATCGTTTTTTTTTACAGCAAATCTTTCTGACAAAGAGCTGAAGAAGCTGAGGAATAAGCAGCGGAGAGCACAGAAAAAGGCCCAACTGGAGGAGGAGAAGAAGAATGCAGAGAAGGAGAAGCAGCTAAAGAACCAGAAGAAGAAAAAGGAGGACGATGACGAGGAGATCGGAGGGCCCAAAGAGGAGCTTGTTCCTGACAAGCTTGTCAAGGTTAGTGTTGGAAAGGAGCCGGCAGGCTCCTGTTGAAAGGTTTTTTTTTTGTTTTTTTGTTTTTTAAATTCAGCATCCTTTTATTTTTGACTTTTACAGGTAGAAAATCCACTGGAAGAAGCCGTCAAGTTCCTGATGCCTCTCAAACATCTGGTCAAGGACAAAATTGACACGCACCTACTGGCTTTTGAGATCTACTTCAGGAAAGGTTGGCATGGGGGTGTTGATTCTTAAAGTCAATTCACTTACTGAACTCCTTTTGTTGTCTTCTTGTTGATCCATCACTTACTTTTTGATTTCTCTTTCTCTCGATTACAATAACTCTCAGAAAAATACCTGCTAATGCTCCAATCAGTGAAGAGAGCGCTGGCCATTGACCCTGACCATCCATGGCTACACCAGTGTCTAGTGCGTTTCTTTAAAGGAGGTGAGACAGGGTGATCGTTTGCACCTTTAACGCCAACGCAAATACACCGCCAGCTTTCCCACCCAGTGCCTCTTGTCCTCGACACACCTCCCAGCGTTTCCTTTTTTTTCCCCTCCTCCTCCAGTCTCAGAGAGCAAGGAGCTGCCGGAGGTGGTCAGGACTGTGCTGAAGCAGGAGATCACCCGACTGTTTGGAGACAGCAATGCTAAGAGCTTCAACCAGGCCTACCTCACCAAGCACTCCGACTCCATACCACACCGACTGGCTGGTAGGACGCACATAATGCTGGCCAGAAGCACAAATGCAGATCAGCTGTCTGACATGATGTCTCCTTTACACAGAGAGTTCAGCATCTGATAAAACAGATGCATAAAATTCAAATAATAAATACAATTCAAAAAGATAAATACATGAGGATATTCTTGTATCTGTTATTTTTTTTAATTTATTTTAAGATCTTGAACTAAATACTAAAGACCCTCTATTATATTGTACTACTATACTATATTCCAAAAAATCATTTTAAAGTTTTTGAAAGGGGTGAATTTTATTTTTATATATATATATATATATTTTTTTTTTTTTTTTTTTTTTTTCCCTCTCTCTCTCTCTCATATCCCCTCTTGCTAACACATTCTTCTCTCCCCCTGCAGCTGCCAAGATGATGGTGTATTTGGACTCATCGACAGAGTCGAAGGCAGCAGAGTTGGCCACTGCACTAGACGAGTCGCTCAACAACAGAACTATACAGGTGTGTGTGAGAGAGTGAGAGACGGATTACACTCATCAGTACGTTTAGCAGCTGGAACCATCCAATATGTTCTACACTTTCATTCCATTCCAGAGTTTATACTAAGCTACTGTACGTTAGTGTGAACAGCTCAGGGGTGATGAAGGTGGACTGTGAATGAGAGGAGTTTTTCTGTCCCTTCCTCACACCAGATCTGCACTGAGGTCCTGGAGTGTCTCCGCAGCGCCGTCCTGGGCGACTGTAAAGAGCGCGTGGAGGCGTACCGTGCCGAGTGTCACAAGCTTTACCCCTACACGTTAGCTTTCATGCCCCCTGGATATGAGGAGAACACCAAGATCGCCAATGGAGATGTTTCCACGGAAACGGAGGAGCTAGCCAATGAGATGTGAGCACGACAGAACAACAGCGGATGAGAAAAGGAATTGGGCCGAACACGGAGCCTTGTGGTACGCCTGGCAGCCATTTTGTAGAGCCAAACACGGGAGGCGAAAAAAGGTGTTTTGTTCTTTGGCTCATCTTAATTGGGTCTGACTTGGCATGGCTTGGCTCTCTCCCACATGGTGAAAATCAGGACTGTGCGTGAGTTGAGGGCATGTGTGTTTGAGTGTGTGCGCGTGTGTGTGTGAATGCATGTGTGCAGTTGTGTATATTGGGGGTAAAGGGGGGGAAAAGAGGGAGATAACAGAATGGCCATTTTACTTTTTTAATCAAGCTGACAACCATGCTGAATATGAAACTAAACAGTAGTTAATGGCAAACTGTTGGGATAAACTGTGACACGGACTGATGGTTTCCTCAGATGATCAGTAACGGTAACAGCAACCACTCGAGTTTGACTCTGTGCTGCTTCGACACACCTGTCGCATACTGTTCCCTTATTTTAAAAGAAAGGTAATTTAAATGAAAATAGGACATGTCTGTCACTGGGGACCGGAGACTGAGCTGAGTGGATCTGATCCCTGCCAGATCTGTAGGAAGCTGAGAAGGAAGAGTTATTGAGGACCTAAAGTAGAAACAGGACATCCAGTGACCACAGGTGTATCTGTACCTGCTGTAATGCTCCAGTCACCCACAGTTCTACATGTGGCAGTGCAGCGGAGTGTGTGAGGAGGGGCCCATCTCTGCGGGGGGCCACAGTCGAGAGAAAGTGGAGACGGTGCCCTCACATGTGAAGCTTGTTGGTCAGACTGTGCTTCCCTCATTGTTCCTGGTTCATGGAATACGAAATCCTGTCTGTCTGTTATGGAGCAGCGTGTAGCACAGAATAAAGGTTGTGTGTTGTGCTCTGTTTCAAATCCACTGCTACTCTTAACCTTTTTACATATTTCTGAGAGAGTTGGATAGATCTAAGCAATATCACACCCTCCTGTCCTTAATGTGTCCATGAGTCTGCTGCCAGAGTCGCTGGTGTTTCTGCTGTGTTCACTGTTCCTAATGGTTTTATCTGCATTAACACAGAGACTCTGATAGTGGAGGTGGGCGAGCCTCCTCTACATCATATTCACAGGGCTCCTCTCTGCTAATGAATCCGGCTCCTAAAGGTCAGAGTTCAGCATCGAAGCCTGTTGCCCAACAATGACAGAAATGAAAATGTTACAAAGCGACTATAAACACCTGGAATTTATTTTACTTCTTCTGTTCTCCCTTTTTTCCCGATCATTTCTTTTCTTACCCTTTTTCTTCTAATTTGGGATCTAATGTGAAAGTTGAAATTGAGATGGTGATGTACGATATCTCTGGAATTTTGTATTAAAACCAAATGAAAGAAAACAGCTGATGTCTTTGCATCTGTGTATGTGTAGCTGCAGGGAGGGGTGGCACGAATCAGCTTCGACACATCACACACTTGGTCCTCAGATGTAGCTGCTGTAAATAAATAATGATTTTATTGGTGAAAAGGTTTTGTATTTACAGCTGACTCAAGGGCAGATCTGGATCCACTTCAGCTGCTTATTTTTCTCCATGTTCATTCGAGTATATTTTTAAAAAAAACATTTGGTTTTTCTTCAGCTACTTAAAATGCAAATGAGGTTGTACTCATAAATTGGACTCTTTGTACAACGCGTTGGACAAAGATAAGTTGTGTAACTCCTCTGGTTTAGTGCTTCACTGCTGCCTGTTCATCTGTTGTCTCTGCTGCTCACACCAACTCGTAACCTTTTTTCCTTTGAGACATAATTGTAACGTTTTGGGTTTTTTTTTGTTTTTTTTTCCTCTCTGTCATCTTGTTAATTACATGCATGGCCTGAAAATACAAGGTTTCTTTTATTTACAATAACATCTGGCATGTGTAACAACAGAACTTGTATTGGACCGTTCCTTCTCTGTGTGCGACCGGGTCTGAGGATGAAGGTGTAGTGGCAGGTTTTAGCTAAACCAGACTTGTACCAAGTGCTCCGTGAAGCACAGATTCACTCTGCTGTACTCTGTTCAGACTGGGCCTGTGGTCTTCCCGCTGTGATGTTTTGTATCAACACTGGCATAGATCCCAACTGTTAATAAAAAAAAAAAAAAAAAAAAATCCATATATGGATCATTGTTACAACAGGTGTTCTTGGACTGGTCGTCATTTCTGAGAAACTTCATCGTGGGCTAAAAGCTTGTGCATGAGCAGAAAGGAGGATGGTGGCACAGGAGGGGGCTGTTTGCAGCAGGCCGGGGTGAACGGTGACGTTGACATTAATCCGACAGCCACTAGAAGAGTGAAAATGGTGAGAATGTGTTATAATTATCTCAGTCTGTCTTTGACACCACTTGATGTCAAATGAAGTGCAGCTGGGATGTCACGTGTGTGTGTGTGTGTGTGTGTGTGTGTGTGTGGGAAATGAAACCAACTGTTAAACCTACATTCTCTCTAATGACCGTTAGGGGGCAACACCACAGGTTTAAAAAAAAAACAAAAAAAAAAAGTCAGATTGTATTGAAATGTATGGGAAATTGGCCCTACTTCCTGACTTCTTGTGTTAGCTCACTAAATGATTTACTAGAGTTTATGGTGTCAGTTTCTAGTTTCAAAACAACATAACTTTTTTAAAAATCCTTCTCATTTTGAGGGAACTGTTTTTTTTTTTTTTATCAGAATGAAGCTTTTTGAAGTTTGAAAGCTGTGTTTAGACACAAGTGACTGAACAAACTTTATTGTGGCTGAATGAAAAGAAAGAAGTTACAAGTGTTTGACCAATGAAAGGAGCCTTTTAATGGTGAAAGTTGAGCATTACAAAGCAAGAGCAGACGTCATCGTTCATCCATTCACAGATAAAATCCTGATGAAACAATGCATTTTATGGCTTATATTAACATGCTTTGTGAGCACAATAATGACTTTTAAAAGAAAAATGTTTTCAATTGTTTGATTGGGGTCAATTTTCACATGAGGCAATTACTGATTAAAGTGATAAAATTTTCTCTGCTGCAAAAATCATATTTTGTCACAACCAAAAGCAACCAAACATTACCAGTTAACAAATAAAAGTTGTTCAGTTGTCATTATAAATAGAAGTAGAAACAATCTATGTATAATAGAATGTATTCCCAGTACTGTAGTGGTGAAATCATCGCTGATAACTGTAGTTTCTCCAGTGAACATGCAGCTCCAGTGACTGTGTCTCAGTCCTCTTTATTTAAGAAACATTCCAGGTGAAAATACAACAGTTTATCCACAACAGCAAACATCAGGTTAATCAGTGTTGCACATGGTTTTGTGACAAATGTGTCTTATCCTCAGCGAGTTGAGCCCGAGATTTCTGCTAAGAGGCTGTCAGTCACTCAAAGGCTAAGCAAGAACAGATAGCCAGCAGTGCTGACTGTTGTATTCCTGCACCAATCAGGCTCCTCCATCTTCAGCCACTAGTTTTTCCTCTTTGTGGTCGCACTGGGAGCTCTGTAGTAATAATGCACTTAGTGTAAAGGACAGTGTGGTCTGAGCCAGTGTCAAGCCCTGACTGTCCCAAAAGCTCAGACATGAGTGTCCAGTGCATGAATAATACTTTAAACTCCAAAAACTATAAATCTTAATTATCTGATGGGCAAAATCTTCACCTGGTATCACTGAGAACAGAAATTCTTCTTCTCAATGGACAAATGTTAGGAAAAAAAAAAATCAAAGAATGTATGGAAAAGAGCAGTGTTTGACATCCACATCGCCATGCACTGCACTGGAGGGCTCGGTGTTTCATCTGGACACACGTGCTGACAAAACCAAAGAGAAAAGAGCTTGCAAATGCATCACACTGAGATAAAACATAGCAAATGTCTGTGCAAAATGACAACAAATTGGGTGTGAAAGGATTGTAACTCATCCAAATGATGTTATATAAAGTCATACAATGCGCATACACCAGCATTCTGCTACTACAATTATAAAACAGCAAAACCTGGGATCCATTGGTGTGGATTCAATGATTTCTCACTCTAGTTTTTGGTTTTGTAAACAGTAACATTCAAAGAAGTCCTTGCTGACAGTCTGGAGAATATAAACATACAGCAGAGAAGCATCAGTGTTTCTTATCAGAGGAGCATAACAAGTCAGTCTGTGTATACATACAGTCACTGTGTGTATACAAGTGTTTGCTTGTTTTTGTGTGTTAGTAAAAGGCCCACTACTCTCACACACTACTATTCCTCTGTGTTAAGGTATTCCTGTAAACATTTCCATAACTCTTCCTTCCTTATCTTTACATTCCTTGCTTTCTTACTTAGACACAGTTCAGTAACTCATCAGGTAATCAATGAAATAAAAAATTAATAAACATGAATAGACAACATAGAATACATTCAAGTACATCAGTTTCTCGATACTGGAATGCAAGCAGGCATAAAGTCAGTCCCCACATGCACCCAAACCATCTCTGCCTTGTTAAGTGCACCAAAGTGCAAACCGGCTGTGTGATGTTGAGTTTTTGTGATCATTTGAACTGTGATGGAGCTCCCAAGTAAACTCACCTCCCACTTCACTGCCAATCCTAAACGCTGACTGCCCACTTTGCCCTGTGGGCTCACTGGTGACCTGGTTGTTTGTGGTTACACACTCCAGGTTCCTTGAAGGTCATTTCAAAATCTTCAGAGGCTGCCGTCCGCTCATAGTGCAGTGAGGGTGCGAAACAGCTGAGTGAGGCAGAAGACGGAGGCGGTGAGGGCCGTGCACTGTTTGGCGAGCAGCTTGATGCTCAGGTCCTGGCAGCTGCGCTTGCTGCTGGTTCGTTCGGCTGCCAGACAGAAGTCCCTGAATGAGCGGGCCACATCTGCTAGACCTGCAACCGCCTCAGCGTTCCTCCGGTCACACCTGTCGCAACCAGAAAACCAAAGGCATATGCCGGCCAACTCCACCAGGGTCCTGAAACTGTCTGCCAGGGAGTCAAGCATTTCCTCTGGGCTCTGGCCAATCCCTACCACCTTCTGGCAGCCTGACATCAGCCGCCTGGCCTCTATCTGGAGCACCCGCTTATTCTCTGTAAAATGAGCCGGGCAGGTGTCCCTTGGATGGCGGCCTCCTTGGCCCATCGCCCGCTCACTACTGCTACCCTCTAGAATAGAAAGGAGCTGATCCACGTCTAGGCGGAGTACTTGGAAACCTGTTGGAGGTCCTGGGTAACGCTGCTGACCTAACCGACTGATGGTGTCCTTGTGCGTTTGAGACAGGAAACAGTCAGAGGTGTCAGTCAGCGGTGAGAGGAGAGGGCTGAGCTCAGAGGTAGAGGAGGAGAAGAGGATGGAGCGCGGGAAGGAGGGAGAGAGGGTGGAGGATGTGGAAAGAAAGGAGGGTGCAGGTGGAGAGGTCATTACGGGGAGACCTGCTCCTGAGGTTTGAGTCATGCTGCTCTGCGTGCGGCAGGAGAACTCGTAGACCGTCAGCTCTTCGTCAAAGCTGTCCCCACTGCTGAAGCAGTTAGTATAGATGGCTGGGCATCCACAGGCGTCAAGTGGGACCTGCACTCCCTCCATAACGGACTCGCATCCAGATGCAAGCACAGAGCTACAGCCAATCTCAGGCTTCAAGGGCGGGGGAGCCCCATCCTCGGCCGGAGCCGTTGATTGAGACGGACCTTCACAGATTGTAAACACTCTGCAGCCTGAGGAAAGGTCTTTTGGTGAGTCAGACAGCTGCTCTGAAGGTCTACAAAGTCCAATTAAAGGCCTATCGTTACTGGTACATCTTACTCCCTGTGACTGATCATGAAAAGGGAGTCCTGGCCTATTTAGACTCTGTGTGGTCACGACTATCGGAGCTAGATTGGAGAGTGACGGACTGTTCAATTTATAAGCTGGACTGTCTCCAGTCGGGTTTAGAGCATCTTTCACTGGACTGGTGGTGTCTATCTTTAGCCCTGAAGTATCTCTTTGGATGCTGTTCACTATAGCTGCTGGAGGCTCTGTTATTGGTCCTGGGGTGTTCTGGACAGGCGAATACAAAAGCGGAGTTTGATATTGGGCTTTGGGCTCAGTCTGGACTGGTGCATTGGCTTCCTTCATCTCTAGAGGCGAATTAAAACTCTTTTCTGAGGTAATTTCCACAAGAAGCTCCCCATCCACCTCTGATCCTGTGACTGTTGTGTCGGAATCGTCTGAATCTACTGTTTCTGCATTCGTTCCTGTTTCAAAATCAGTAGTTTGTGTGACATCCTCTGTAACATCTGTGACTTGGATGGTAGTCTCAACATTGTTGCTGCAGTTGCCTTCAGCAACATTCTCCGTCTCGTCTTGGTGGAGGGTTTCGTAGGAGCACGATAAATAAAGGGGCAACTGTTGAATCTTTCCCCTAAGTGTGGAGGCAGATAATCTGCCCATGATACTGGGAGAACATGGCTGGAAGAGGAAACGATTTGGAGAAGGAGGCCCTTTGGAGATATCATTAGTTCTTACTAAGCTAGAACGAGCTACACACTCTTTAACTTCAACACTTGGCATGGTGGAATCGTTTCTTGGTTCAAGTAAGCATGAAGTATTTTCCTGCGTCACCTCACTTTTCAATCTAGTACCTGAATTAAATGTTGGAGATGAGATGCTAGTTGCAGCTCCAAGCTTTGCTGTGATAGAATTTATAGCTAGAGTATAGTCAATATTAGCTGAATGAATTCTTGCATGAGGTTCAGCACTTTTAAGCGACTTAAGGGCGATTTGTGCCTCACCTGCTGTGGCTGAATTAGATCTGATGCTACATTTTGTGGCCAAATTCCAGTCATCTTTCATGCCACTCGAAGAAGGATTTAAGGAATTGGTGACCTCGTCATCATCGAAAACATTGTCTGAATTTGTGCTATCAGTGACATCATCGCTAGTAGTCAAGGTGGAGCAAACAATGCCTACAGCTTCGTCTTCATTAACACTGGTTGTTACTGGTACTTTACGTGTATGATTTTGTGGCATCTCCTCACAAATGGATGAAGAGATTTTAGTTGAGGTTTCTAAGTCTGTCCTTAATTCTTCGTCACTTTGGGATTTGTGAATGACTGGTACTACAGGTAGAGGGGATGAGGGCGGAGGGGGTGGTGGTGATGACAGTGAGTTTGACTTGTCATGCACACCTTTAATCATACGTCTCTCTTCATTTGAGTTTAGCTCAGAGGCAATTAGATGAGATGCTAAAAAGCCATTACTACCTTTTTTATTCAGAGCTATCAAACATGGCGGCGTTGTGTTGACTTCTGACTGACTTTCAGGACCCTTGAGGTCTCTCTCTGAACTGTTCCCTCTCACTCCTTCTATCCTCTCTCCTCCCTTGTCTTCCCCTTTACCTTCCTCCTCAACCTCAGGAAAAAACATGTGACTAGTGAATGGCCCATTTCCTGACACACCTGTTCTATCATCTTTCTCATCTTCCCCTCTCCCCTCATTCCTCTCTTCCTGTCCCTCCCCTTCCTCCTTTCCGTCACCCCTCCTGTCAGCACTCTCTTTCCCATCTGGATCCACACGGCAGCGGACAACGGTGATGGTTGGAGGTGCGGCCTTAACCAGATCTGTGACTGATTTGAATTCCATTGCGTCTGGTTCCATTTCCATATCTTGCTTCTTGGTCCTGGAAGCGGGTGGCGTGTCGTTAGTTTGCTCAAGGGACCCAAAAGCAGAGGCTGAGCCTGCTCCATGAGAATGGGATCTTGACAGGATGGGTTTTGACTCGAGCTGAGCAGGTTCCCCTTCAGAGTGAGTCAAGGAGGAAACAGTAGGGCTGGGATTCTGGGTTTGCCCTGAAGGTTCAGGATCTGAGATCAGCATCTGAGCATTATTTGCCAAAAGACTTTTATGAATCCTATTCTGCTTTACTTTTTCTGGATCTGGTTCTGGATATGACACCATAGATGTATAATCAGATTCCATGAAGGAACGGCGCTTGCGAGATCTTTTCCTGAGCTGGAGCAATGTTTCTCTGCCTCCTCCCTCGTCTTCATCTTCTTGTTTGTCTCGATCTGCTTCTCCAGCTTTCTCTCCATCTGTCACCACGATTCTGATATCATTGAGACTCACAAAGTCCAGCTTCATCTCCTTGCAAATACCTGCAAGACACACAGATGAATGTCACAGAGAAAGTGTGCATTTAAAGTAGCTGCAGTAACAGTTTGTTGTAGCAGTGTTCTTCTAAAAACAGACATAATCCAAATGAACGTCATGCTCAATTCATCATTGATTAATTTAGTTTGAAGTCAGAATGTTTATTTTGATTAAATAAAGTGTTGTGGTTTTGTTATTATTAATATTATTATTATTTAGTCCCTTAATGCAGAGTTCCTTTTTAAAAAACTCCAAAAACCCAGATGAGATAAGAGTTTGTATTATTATAGTCCAGCCATTTAAGCAGGATGATTTTGACCTGGATTTTCGCAGGCTTCTTTTTCTGGACACCTGCCGGCACAGCCTGTCCAAATCTGCCATCGCAAACTTTCTGCAGACTCATACCGTGAGTCTGATTCAGGTGCACATGTTACCAGGCACCAAGATTATTTCCCATAACCCAAAATGATGTAAGCTAATACTGATAATAGTATGAACCATATTTACTTTTGAATACATTTGCTTTTCTTCTAAATTGTTCATCACTGAGGTAAGGTTTCATGGTGCACAAACAAAAAATGAATGTAATTAATAAATTGGATTTATTCCAATCTGCTAAATGAGACTGGAGCTAGGTTGACTTTTGTCAGTTGGTGTCAGATTTAATGTTGTTTTATGTTGCGACAGGAATGGCTCGTACATTAATTGTCAACATCAAAAGCATAGATAACTGATCTAAATCCTAAACCTCTGACATTAGTAACATGGCCAGAGATGCCAGTTCATCCCCATGGAAACCCATGAGATGATATAAGTCCTGACTCAGAGCACAGTTTAACTCTCACAGTGCAGCAAAGCCTGATGTGTTGATGATGGTAAACTGTGTGTGAACTAAAGAGCATTGGTACATTATAATTAAATAATTTACATTAAACTTGACCAATAATACAGAAAGAAATAATTATTGTCATCGAGAGGATTGATCCAGCAATGCGAAAACACTCTTATATTTGTAAAGTCTAATCTTTTTTTGTAAATGTAGCCATCTGAGACCTATGTGAAAACTGCTTGCATGTTTTGAACAACTAGCTTGGAGTATTTAATTTCCAATGTGTATTAAAGTAACTGATGAATGTAGCTTATAACTTGTTCATAAGACCAGTGGAATAAACAGTATACACTCAAATGTAACGGGTGAATTGATATATCTCTTGAGGCAAGAGGGCATAGCTGCAGCTCTGCAGGCTCCACTGGCGGACATCCAGCATCAATATGAGGTGTGGTCAGAAGTGCAGTCTACTACTTTCCTGGCAACTATATTCTCTGATAAAATCCTGTGTCACGGTAGTGAAGTAAAAGCTGCAATCACTAGATGGGAGCAAAACACAGTTTTACAGTCTGTGTGTGTATCACTCCACAGCGCTCCAAAATGTGAACATTTCAATAGCTTACAGAACCATTACCTCTTGGCACAGCACCTGAGGTTGGGTCTTCAGGCGAGGTGAAGCGATCTCTGGCGTCAAAAAACTCCTCATCAGAGCTGCTGTCTCCAAAGCCAGGTGGTGGCTGGAGGATGGGGACGGGTTCCAGGTCTCCAGCCTTAGCATCGTCTTCCTTCATTTCATCAGGTTCTCCTCCCTGGCTATGATGAAGCAGGTGGGGGAGACTGCGAGCGCTGTCAGGAGTGATGTTGGAGCAAAGGTTGTAGTAGCATCGAGCATCGCTCTGGTCAAAGTTGAACACAAACTCCATGTTGGAAGAGGAAGAGGAAGGAGAGAGGGATATAGGATATTCTTGAAAACCACCCTCTCCACTCATGCTTCCTCCTTCACCTGTTCTTCTCATCGTCTGGTCCATTTCTTGGAACAATTTCCTCCTCCTATGAAACTCCTCTTCTTCATCATCATCATCATCATCACTGGCCTCTGGAGGGCTTGGCAGGAACTCTACAAGACGAGAGAGCTCAGCAAAGCACAGAGAACTGTCAGAGTCAGGGTTAGTTGAACCTTTTTCAACATGGTGGAGGCTTTGAGAAGTGGAGAGAGTTGCACTGGGTTGAGGATCAGCCCCATCGCCAGATCTCCTGCAGTCTCCTTCCCCTCTGTCATAATTTGTTAAGTGTTTGAGGCGGTGGGAATGAACTGTTGGAGGGGCGAGGAGGTGAGAATGAACATGCCTGTGAGAGTGGATGTGGGGATGGATTTCTGCACGAGGATAGCCGGAGGTAGAGGAGCAAGATAGCAAATCATCTTCTTCCAGAGCATCGAGGGAGTCACTGGAGGGGCTAGTGAGGACACGAGAGTCAGTGTGACAAGAATCTGATGTCTCAGATGCAGATGGCTGCTCCTCTGCTGCTTGCACCATTTCTCCATCTCCACCTTTCCCGTCTTTTCCCACTATTCCATGCTTTTCCCTTGAGGTATTGTTTGTTACTTCAATCTGTATTCGTACACCCTCTTGTGCGCTCTCTGTCTCTTCCTTGTGCTCCGTCTCTTCATTCATAGCCTCACTACTCTTTTCCTTCTCTTCCTTTAGTGTTTTATCCTCCCAAGGTTTATCTCCTTTTTCTTTGCCATCTTTGCTTTTCCTTTTGTCTTTTTTTTTTCTTCCATCTGGATCTGATGAAGATCTCATGCGCGGACAGGGCTTCTCCTTGAGAGACACCAGAGTCACTAGTGGTTCCATGTCCAGGTCTGAAGAGTCATTTGAGTCGCTGCCGCACCGGGACACGTAGCCTGCAAACATGCATGAAAATGCAGAAGAAATGGATTTGAAGGATTTGAAACTGACTTTAGAGATGTATTGACCAGATTTCTGTGTATTTTCCTTTACCTTCCTCAGCAGACACTCTGTGCTTCTTGGACTCATCTATCCATGGAAAGATGTTGAGGCTGGGGTCGACAAAAACTCGACAGTACCCTGCTATTAGGCAAGACATATCTTTGGCTGCCACTGACTCCAGCAGTAATGTGATGGGCTTTGAGTGGGTGGGAGACAAGATGATTAGATGAAAAAGAGAGGAGCGGATCCAGAACATTTTCATGAAAAACACGTTTTAACATAAAGTAATCCTGCTGCATCCAAAAGGGGTGTCTTTTAATGTTGATATCTGCACATCTTTTAGAAGAAGTTGGATGCACAACAACTTTTGTATTCTTAATCTGTTAAATAGATCCTGCAGTTTGGCCCCAAACTGACTTAGGTGATCCGCAGGATAGCTTTAAGTTCTGCTCCGAATGCACCTAAAACACATCAAGATTTAAGATAAGACAATAAAGCTTTATTGATCCTCGTTGGGGAAATTCAAAATTCGAGAAGTGATGTGAAATCTTCCTAGGAAGAACCTCCTACTCCTCTTACATCCACTTCAACAATCTACTTAGTCCCACCATAGTTTCATTATAAGCCAATACTATTTTAGCATTTCAAAAGACTAAAACCTTATTTCACTGTAGATCTGTAGTTGGTACATTGATTTTTATTACTTTTTCTCTCACTAATTCCTTCTCTCTATTTCATACACATGCACGATGAACCAATCTTTCATAGCGAGACTCATAATTGGTCACTTGAGAAGAACATGGGGACATTTACTAAGGCCACGTGTGCACTGGTGTAACTATATAAAATGGATCAACTGAAAAGTGCAGCCAATGTTGAACTGTTACACTGTTTGTAAAAAGGAGTCAGATCATATTTAAACCCTATAAGAAAATGGCCTGACCTCTTGCCTTGATTAGCTGACTCGTGCTAGCTAGTGAACAGCAGTTGACTAACCTATGGGTGATCTCACAGGGGCTGTAAACTGATGTACTACTGTTAAGGTCAAGTATTAACAGAGTCTGAAAGGCACTTTTTCATTTGTTAGCATCCAGACTTCCTCACAAGCTAACTCTGTTGTGCTCAAACTGTGGGTGAAGCAAAAATCATTTTGATGATGACAAAAGTCTATCAGGAAAAGGGCCCCTGTCACTAATGCATGTAACAAAACACCATACCAAAAACTTAGATAAGAGTAATTATTGTGCGACTTTATATTACCAATCTTTGTGGCAATGTCTATCATGTGGAATGAATCACTTCAAAATGAAAGGGTTTTTCTGGATTTAGATGTGTGTGCATTTCGCTGCTCTTACCTTTATATCTTGTAGGTATATTTTGACCAGGCTGACCTTTTCTGATTCAGGCAGCAGCTCAATGCGTGTGATGCTGGTAAACTCAGTAAGTGTGGACAGGACGCTGAGCTTATGGTTGACCACTTGGCTCACACCATACTGTGCCCCCACCAGCAGTGTCACCATCGACTCCCTGTCCTGGAGCTGAAGGGTGGGGGAGAGGTTGTTAAATGCAAAGACAAGCAATGACAAATTATAGAGAAAGAGAGGATTGGTACTTCAGATAGAATCAATATACACACACTACCAGTCAAACGTTTGGACACACTTTCCTATTCATTTGAATGGGAAAGTGTGTCCAAACTTTTGAGTGGTAGAGTATAAAATTAACAATCTGAAAACCCACCATCATGGTGGCACTGAAGGATTTGCCTCCGAACGACCTGAGTTCAGCCAGCTCCTGCAGGTAGTTTATCCTGGTCTGATCAACAGACAGGCCCTTCTGCTTCGGATCATGCTGCAGTTGGCTCTTTTTCATGTGGTAGCCTATGGCCTTCCTTAGATCTTTCTCTCGCATGTTCCTCAACAATGTGGATGACACAAAGTTTTCAATGCCCCACGTCTTCCTGGAGCAAACACAGGAAAACAGACTGAGAAAGTCTGTGAGCACAAGACTGCTTGAAAGTTCTGCTTGATTTTAGGACATGAGATAGTGTGCATGAAATGCTTATGCTGAGAAGAAAAAGAACCCATACTATAATATATGACATATACGCACATATATGTTACAGTGTTGTGCAGGAATGACAGTAAAAAAGACAATGTCAATGAAAAGCTCACATACAGGGTTGTCAAATTTAAGTACATAGTTTAAAAATTTCAGCCAGGTACCAGCCAGGCTCATATTTGGGCTCAGTTACCCATCATAGTTGCTGCTGACACATGTAAGATCTTAAGGAAATGGCCTGACTACTATGATTGGATGCTATACAGCCAATCAGGCTTCTTCCACCCCTCCCCATCTGTGATTGACTGGTGTTGTGGTTCATTTCCATACACTGTGCAGTGACTTGAGCACACATGAAATAACGGGTGGACTGAGACTAGTGGTAAATCAGGATCATTTTATGGACTTGCAACGCTAGTGGGAAGTTCGGATCTTTTTACTGACTCGGGTCTTGTGTCTGACTCATTTCAGTCACGACTGAAAAAGTACAGCTTTCAAACACTAAAGAACAAGATGTTTTGCTTCACTTGGCATATAATACACAAGTTTCCTTTTGTTAAACTATTGAGCACCATTTTGGGCCATAGCCTACTGAGGTCTAGTTCAGCTGGACCTCAGATGGTCATGAATTTAATGCTAACAGAGGTGTTTGGATGAGGATTGTGATTATGATGTGTGTGTGTAGGAGAGCGCTCCACCTATCATTAAAAAATTCTCATACCATGATGGCTGTTCACTTCAGCCCACCTGCTCACTGAAGTGCTGTAGTGTATGAATTCATTCCAATGGAAACACAAATTAAACGTCCATCCAATAGCTACATAGCTAACGTTAACGTTCATGCTAACATCAGATATCTCTCCTCACCAGTCATAACAGCATTGGTCATGTTCTGCTGTGACCATGTGAATTATGAATGAAAGACCAGAAGACTCTTAGTTATGAGTCATGAACAAATCACTAATTTCTACACTGAGCCTATGCAGCGGCCATGAGACAAGTGAATGAAATGAATGGGCAGAATCCAAAACATTAATAAAGCAATGGAAAGATGAAATAATATTGATGTTTTTATTTTTACTTTTATATTTCAGACAGTTCTCATAAACCACAGACAAGTTAACCGCTCATTTCACCAACATCTGCCTCGACTGGTTGAGTGGAAAGAGAGAGGGAAGGGGGAGGGAGGGAGGGAGAGGGAGAAAGAAGAAGAACTCTTTGTAAAATTATTTAAAGAGACCCAACAGATCCTCCGATGAGCAAGCACTTGGCGACAGTGGCAAGGAAAAACTTCCTTTAAGAGGCAGAAACCTCGGGCAGAACCAGGCTCAGGGTGGGGGGGCGGCCATCTGCCTCGACCGGTTGGGTTGAGAGAGAGAGAGAGAGAGAGAGAGAGTGAGAGTGAAAGAGGGAGAGAGAGAGGTAGGGAAAGAGAGATAGTAAATGGGTGGGATGTTGGGTAGTTGAGTTTGACTGCTACTGTCTTGGTTTAAAGATGGAAATCAATCTCTTCTGCACTCTGCGGAAGAACTTGTTTAGCCTCGGAAATGCAAGGCACCGGCGACGTTCTGTCTTGATGGAATCAGCGTCAACAATTTGGATGACAGCTGTGGCTTCGTTGTTTGGCAGGACGGAGGCTGTGGCTTCATCAGTTGGTGCAAAGTCAGCTGATGGGCTGTCATTGTCTCTGGAAACTGGCACGTGGTGGTTGTCTGGATGGTCGTTGTTGTGTAGAACAGAGCTGTCCGGCTGTTCGTTGGCTGGAGTGGTTGTGTCTCTGGCCCCATCGGGACAGCTGCTTTCTGCTGAGGGTCCAGGGGAGGAACGTGGATGTTGATGGTAGGAGTGACTGGTGGAAGGCTCCCAGGATGTCTTTGTATCAGCACGGTGGTTCAAATGATCACAGTAACATCTCACAGGTTGCCGTCGGCGGCGCAGATGCTTCCTCACTCTGGGTCTGTATTTTGAGACCCTGGTGACAGACTCGTCACTGAAAGAGTCGATGTCAGCGTCGTATCCGCAAGAGTGACATTTATTACTGTGAGTTTTAGGGAACCTGCAACAGTTACCGTTCCTGGCTGCGTCACTCCCACTTTGACGGTCTTTAGTTTCTGCAGCGAAATCCTGTGCGTCTGCATCATAACCGGAAGAAGGTGCTGAATCTTTTCCATGGTCAGTGATGAGAGCAGCGTTTGAATTGTCTTCATTAGTGTTGTCATTATCTGATCCCTCTGAAGTTTCCAGTGGAGAAACAGCCATCAGCTGAATGGCAGTATCTGAATAGGAGCTGGCTGCTGTTTTCAGGTGATCCATTGTTATGAAACCGTGTTTTACAGCTTCCCTGGGAGTGATTCTCAGGTCATGATCTGGATCCAGGCAACTTCTCAGAAGGTCTAAAAATGCCATCCTGTCCTCATATTCAAGATGGTCTTCTGTTGGTGTGTGCTTCATCACTGCATCCTTTAAATTCTGGGCAGAGTCAAAAGGCCTTCTGTAAACTTCTGGCTTGTCACCAGTCACCTCCTCAAACTCCTCTGGTGTCCTCAGTCTCAGCCCTGTGAAACCATCCCAAATGAAATATGCCCAGCTATGTAGTCCAGAAAGTATGTGGTGGTTGCCTGGCTGGCCGACCAGGCGGACCACGGTTTTCATCCAGTGATATGGACAGTTGCAAGGGAAGAGGTTGGCACCAAAGTACAGGAACGCCATGACACAGCCCACTGCCCACATGTCAACGCATTCGGACAAGGGGAGTCCCAGGTTTACTTCTGGAGCTCTGTATGATTCATTCTGCATCATCATTCCAACTTCCACTTCGCTGGTGTGAATGGCCAAACCGAAGTCGATCAGCTTGATCTTGAATGGCTGATCTTTGTGATTCACAAGCATCACGTTGTCCGGTTTCAGGTCCGTGTGCATGATGCCAATACTCTTCAGGGCTTCAAAAGCGACAAGTAGCTGGTGGGCCACAGGACGGATTTCATTCAGACTCAGCGGCTTCCATTGTCTCTTCTTCAACAGGTCCCACAGGCTCATGTCCAGCATTTCGAAGGCCAGACAAGAGTGGTCATGGTACCTGAAATCATCCAGGAATCTGACAATGTTCTTCTTGTTTGGGTCAAGCACGCTGACTGCCTTCAACATGGCCACTTCTTTTTCAATGAGGTCATCTTCGGCGTCTTTGTGTATTTTGATTGCCACGGTTTTGGATGTCTTTAAGTCCAAACATATGGCAACTTTTCCAAAGGTACCCTCTCCGTTAAAATCCAGTATCTGGTAGCAGGTGGTTTTGCTTCGGAGTATATCTTGTTCCTCTGGTAGATTTTCGGGATGTGCAGGAGCAGTTTCTTTCTTTGAAGGCATTTTTGCAGGAAAATGTTTGCAAAAAATTCTCAAACTTCTCAGTGAAGGTCACTTGTGTCTCACTCTGAGGGCGATCAGAACGAACTGACCAAGTTCACCTGAGGCTCCTATATATATGTGTTCTTCTGATGTCATAGATGATGTCGCAAAGCACGTTTAACATCAAAGGATCAAAAGGTTCTAGAATGGAGATTAAAAAAAAAAAACTAAATAAATGAGTACGGTTAGATAAATGTCTGCACCCCTTTATGTCATACTACTGATGTTCAGTGATTTTAACTACTGAACTTATTGGTCCTTTATTACAGCTGGGCAGAGTTTTATTCACCTTCAGTCAATGCTCACAGTAAATCAAATAAAGAAAATATTGTGTTAAATTGTGTTTATTGTGTTTAATTTTCTGGATTAATCTGTTGGTTCACTCCATGTTTGCCACTTTTCAGGACCTGTCTGTGTCACTGGCTGAGGTGTGGAAGGGTAGGAGGGGTTGATGAAAACAGAACCGGCCAGAGAACAGCTGAATGATCCGTCTTCTAAAGATGCTGTTCTTCTCTACTGACAAAGCCAAAAAGTTTATGGCACATATATTCAGAATAAATTCTGATTAAATGATTGTTTACTCAGTTTAGGGGCTCTGTACTTCATGTAAGATCAGTACAGTATTAATTCATTCTTTACATTTGACTGAGACATGACAGCCCCTTTGTCCAAATGGGACGTTGACTCTGACGAGATAAAAATGGCACTTTTTATAGGTGATTATGCCTTTATTTTCCTGCTAATGTTAATTCCTTACACATTTATTTTCTTAATTAATGTGCCTGCCATGCCTGCCTTTGATATAATATTAATGTCTACAATATAAGCATCAAAACATTAACATACATATTCTTATTGGCTACACGAGTATCAACAAAAATTTTTAATTCATGTCATATTCATTCATATAGTCATGGTCAAAAGTATTGGCATGTATTTAATAAGAACACATACTATGTGTAATATATAGAAATGCAATCAATCCAATATGATTCAACTACATATTATTTCTATATTAATTTTTATTTTTTTATGTAGATGCGTATTGCTTCTACTTTAGATTTGAACTACGTCATATCTGCAGCAAGCTTAGCTAAGGAAATATTTTTGCTTTCAGTTCAGCTGGACCTCAGATGGTCATGAATTTAATACTAACAGAGGTGTTTGGATGAGGATTATGATTATGATGTTGTGTGTGTGAATGGCAGCTGTGTCAATAAACTGCTATGGCTCATGTGTGTGTGCTCACACCTAGAACATGTCTGCTGTAGCATTGGTAAAGCCAGCTGCATCCGTCTGCACAGAGTTTCATTATAATTTAATTTCTGATTCACAAAAACATTTACATACTTCCATGTATGTGAACCATTTAAATTCAGGGTTAAATTCAGCAAAGAAACCAACTACAGTGAAAAGTGCCAGTTATATTATTATTGAAATATAATGTAAAAATGGTGGTATGATGTCAGTATCACGATACATTTTTACTCGTCTGTATTTGAAGAAAATATGACACACATGAAATGTAGCCAAAATGCTGACAGTGTACTCCAGGTTACCAAGGCAATAAAAAAAAGAAATATTCTGTAGCCACTTAGCCTTTTGTGTTCCCAACAAGATTCTCTTTGAGCACATTTCGACTTTGATGTGGACGATGCACAACAACAACAACAAAAAAACCCTACTTGAAAAGATTTGATGATTGAACTGATTTAATGTTAATTACAATCTAAGTTAGTGATGCTTTTGGTCACAATAATTTTGTGTGTTTATGGCTTACGTGATGATCTTCAGGTTGGTCTTTGGCGACTGTCCACAGCTTGCTAGCCTTTCCTGAATGTGCAGGGCCGCTAGTCGCAAGGCCGTGTTACACCTCATCTCTATTGCAAATCGCTCCTGCAGTACATCATTCACCCCCTAAAACAAACAGATTGCACATATATTGATTTTGTTTCCCCATGTCTTTTACAAGTATGAAGAGAAATTGGCATATTGCCATTTTAGTTCTGTTCACTTTGCTGCTGTAACATTGCAAAGCTCTCTTATTGTAAAAAAAAATTATGCTAAAATGTATTGAGAAATAATCTTGACAACAATCATCCAGGGTTTTGTTTGTTAAATGACAATTATACACATTTGAATTAACCAACTACAGGACAGGAATAAAAGTGGAGGTATTAGAAAAACTGCACATTAAATAACAAGCTGTCTGTCAGCAGATATTTCATGGTGAAATATGCCAACTACTGCAACTCCTCCAGTAACTGCACTTTTTAGAGGGGTGTCAAATTAGAAATTTTACTTCCTAATCCAGATTCTGAATTTAATATAACTTTTTTTTTTTGTTGAGTGTGTTATGATAGCAAAGCAGGTTAGTTAAGTTAAATGCTGCAGCCTCCTTCTTGTTGATGACGAATCTACCTGCAGGTAGAGGTATTCAAAGGCTGTGGGATCCTCCTGCAGCAAAGACTCGAGGCTTTTGGGCATGAAACAAACACGGAAGAGACACCTGTAGTCATGGGCTTCTTTCTTTTGCACCACCTGGAAACACAAACGTATGGATCACTTGCAGTAGAGATAGAGCTATAGTGTAATGGAAACGCACATTGAAGTAGACAAATACAATGTAATAATTATTGGTGTACCTCCTGTATTCTCTCCTCATCATGCAGCAGCAGTAGTTTGCTGATGCTGTGCCGCTGCTCTAGTACCAAGGAGAAGTGTTCGATATGGCTGAGAGAAAGCTTTTCCTTCAGTGTCATCACAATGTCCTGATGCACAAACAAAATCACATCTTGAAAGATAATATTTCATGAGATCAGGAAACATATTTGCTGAGCTAAAGTTTGGATGGTTGGCAAATTAAGGCCAGTGGTGTAGCAATAAAGTAGCTTTTTAATGGTCAGAATAGGCAATAGTTAAATAATTAATATTGCCTCTGTTGTATAATTGTAGTTTAATATGTGGTTTACTGCAAACTTGGTGCTACATCACATTCATTCAAATTCATAAAGTGGACTGAATGCCATTTGAAATTATTCCTATATTCAGAATATCCTATACTGTGCATGGTAACTGGCTTTAGTTCTTGACAAGGTTGTATTATTTCATAAGCAAATTATGAACCTCTGAGTCACCTTGGAACAACTCAAAACTCCTGCAAAGTATCACGGAAAAGCTTGGAATATGTGGACGTATGGTGGATCGATTGAACAGTACCTTGACCGTGGTGCTGGGTTCAAATTTGAAGGCTTTGGTCTGTCCGTTCTCCAGATAAACCTTAAGAACATTAGGTAGGAAGAGCAGCGAATTACCCTGCAAACCACACAAGGATCAGGGTTAGGATTGGGATCAGGATCAGAGTTAAAAGATGTATCAGTGAAAACAAGTAGTGTAAAACCTCCTGGTTCAACATGATCATAAATCATAGATGCACTGAGATGTGACATTGAAAATATGTGTCTGTAATGCTTGTCTGAAGTTGGGAAGACTTCATATTTCTATATATTAAGCATATCAGATGTGTTGAGATGCGAGTGTGGTCTGGTTCTCTGTTCCTCTCACAGAGCATCTGTGACCATATCCTATGGTCTGTTTCCTTCTGCCAGGCTCATGGGAATCACGTTACCCTGCGTTACCCCTGTTCTTTTTAGATTTTAGAAAATGTTTTTATGTATTGACACTGATGTCTGTGTGTTTTGAAGATCAAATGGAGAGCTTTCAGATTTTAGACAAACCCTCCGTGTTCATCCTCCCATATTTTATCCTCATTTAAACAATGTGCATTCCCCCTCCTCTCTCTCTCCTCTCCATCTTCCTCTCTCTTCCTAATTGGATGCTTATTGTCCTGTAATCACAGACATTATGACCAGAGGATGAGGCAGATATTGATCTTCCATGTGATTAGTAATGGACAGTCCAGCACATCCAGCTAATTTCACATCCGCTGTGGGATGGGAACTACAACAAAACTGCAAACAGGACAGAATAATACTGACAAATTATAAAACATCACTCCCCATCACAGTGAAAAGCTTCTTTCATTTTGATGTTTTAAAGTTTGCTGACTTAGACTAGAGCTGCAATGGGATTTTTTTATTTGCTTACTCTGATCTTTCCAGTATAGTAAAATAAATGTTTCATAAACAAAGAAGGTCTGAAGATTTGATGAAGAAAGTTGTTTAACTAAAGTTGTTTAACTTGCTCTGTATTTTTGCACCTAACCCTAACCATTCAGGCCTATATGAAAACATGTCAGGGCTGAATGAAACATTATGTGTGAAACTATTCTAAAAATTGAATCCATTCATTCATAGCCTAAGACAAGCAGACACAAACAGACAAATCTTCAATGCAAGGAACTACTGCCTTTACTGAAGATAAAAGTATAAATAAGAACTGAAGTCATTTAAACATTTTTGAAACTAGACAATCGCTGTGGAGTGTTTTAGGTGGACGTGAGGAGTTTCATAAGCATATGTGACGGATAAACAAACAAAAGCAACTAATTTAAGAAACCGCTTCAACACCTTCAACCTTCAACCTGTAATAACATGTGCTCTTATAGATCTGATAGGGATTTGGATCACGGCGTGGCCGGTTGTAGATGATGTGAAAATTTGAAAAATCAGATAAAGTTTCCTCATCAGCCCCACTTACATGGTTTTCCTATTATGAGCTGATCCAAATGCAGGCAGAAATAACAAAACAGCACTTGTAGTTGTAAATGACATTTGACTCCACCCATTTGGTCAGAGGCCATTAATGGGATGGACATCTTGTGCATTGTATAAACGATGTCCTAATGATGATGGAGATCAGAGGCACGACAATTTTTGGGAGTCACCAGAAATAAAGTTCATGTACTGATAATTAAAAACTGGTTGAGAATGATGGAATGAAACACTTTCCAAAAAGCAAACAGTTAGTAACATGGTTTTATGACTCATGGGTCATCAGGAGAACCATCACCTGGTTGTCCCGTGGTGGGGAGGTTTGTGGGTTTGTGGCCCCCTATGAACCTGGGGCCTGTGTTGTCTGGGGCCAAGTATGCCTGGTAGGGTCTCCCAGGGCAAATTGGTCTCAGGTGAGGGGCCACACAAAGAGTGGTTCAAAAAGACCCCATGAAACAACAAGGGATGAAAAACATGGCCCTGCCCAGAGGAAGCCCGGGGCCCCCTTCTGGATCCAGGCCTGGAAGGGGGGCCCATCAGTGAGCGCCTGGTGGTTGGGCACACCACGGAGCCTGGCTGGGCACAGCCCGAAAAAGCAGCGTGGCACTTCCTTCACCTTGTGGGCCCACCACCTGCGGGGATAACCGATGAGGTTTAGTGCGCTGCCAGTTAGGTGGCAGCGAAGGCAGGCAGAGGGTTTGGACTTTATCCTTCTTTGGAGTTGGTCATGGGTTGAGGCGCCAGTCAGTTGTGGGGATATTCACAAGCCCCCGGCTGAGCGCTACTACGTTGGAGTTTTCCCCAGTGGACAAGAGGGTCGCCTCCCTATGCCTCAGGGTTGTGAGGGGGGGAAACTCTGACTGTTTGCGCGTATGCACCAAACAGCAGTTCGGAGTATTCAGCCTTCTTGGCTTCAGTAAGGGACTCCGTAGTCCTATTGGGGGACTTCAACGCACACATGGGCAATGATGGAGACACCTGGAGGGGGCGTGATTGGGAAGAACGGCCTTCCTGACCTGAACCCGAACGGTGGTTTGTTGTTGGACTTGTGCTAGCCATGGACTGTCCATAATGAACGCCATATTCAAGCATAAGGATGCTCATAAGCGTACTTGGTACCAGAGCACCCTAGGCCGAAGGTCAATGATCGATTTTGTGATTGTGTCATCTGATCTGAGGCCACATGTGTTGGACACTTGGGTGAAGAGAGGGGCGGAGCTGATCAACTGATCACCACCTGGTGGTGAGTTGGGTTAGGTGGCGGAGGAAGACTCAGGACAGACCTGGCAAGCCCAAACGTGTAGTGTGGGTGAACTGGGAACATCTAGAGGAGGCCTTCTGTCCAACAGACCTTCAACTCTCACCTCCCTCTGAGCTTTTCTGGCATCCCTGTGGAAGTTGGGGACATTGAACCTGAGTGATCGATGTTCAACGATCAAAGCTTCTATTGCTGAAGGTGGTCAGGGAAGCTGTCCGACTGAAGAAGGAGGCCTTCTGGGGTATGTTAGTTTGGGAGACTCCTGAGGCGGTTGCAAGGTACCGACAGGCCCAAAGGGCTGCAGCCTCAGTGGTGAGGGAGGCAAAGCAGTGGGTGTGGCAGGAGTTTGGAGAACAAATGGAGAAGGACTTTTGGGAGTCACCAAGGTGTTTCTGGAAAAACGTTCGGCATCTCAGAAGGGGAAAGTGGGGGACCATCCAAGCCATTTATGGTAAGGATGGTTCGCTGTTGACCTCGACTGAGGAGGTAGGTGGTAATCTCATGCTTGCACGAGACAAATATGAGATTGGCCGGAGATTCGGCACAGCGGGGGCTTTGTTGCGTTCGCTCTACCGCACCGCTGTGATGAAGAAGGAGCTGAGCCAGAAGGCAAAGCTCTCCATCTACTGGTCAGTCTTTGTTTCTACCCTCACCTATGGTCATGAGCGATGGGTCATGACTGAAAGAACGAGATCGCGGGTACAAGCAGCCGAAATGGGTTTCCTCTGGAGGGTGGCTGGATTCTCCCTTAGAGGTAGGGTGAGAAGTTTGGCCATCTGGGAGGGACTTGGAGTAGAGCCACTGTGTGGAAAGGAGCAAGTTGAGGTGGTTTGGGCATCTGATAAGGATGCCACCGGGACTCCTGGCATGTCCAGCTGGGAGGAGGCCACGGGGGAGGCCGAGGACCAGGTGGGGAGATTATATCTCCACACTGGCCTGGGAACAACTTTGAGATCCCCCACTCAGAGCTGGCCAATGTAGCTGGGGAAAGGGAATTTTGGGGTTGTCTGCTGGAGCTGCTGCCTCCGCGACCTGGCCCCCGATAAGCGGATGAAGATGAATGAAGGGTTCATCAGACGTGATGAAATTTCACTGTCTAAAAGATGTACATAAAAATAAAATAATGCCAAATAAAAATAAAAATGGGGGCAGCATGATGGCATAGTGGAACTGTAGCATCACAGCAAGAAGTTTGGGGGTTTTTATTCCCAGGCCTGGGGCCTTTCTATGTGGAGTTTGCATGCTCTCCCTGATTGTCTGCGTGAGTTCCCTCTGGGTACTCCGGTTTCCTCCCACCGTCTGGTGACTGACTCTAAATTGTCCGTAGGTCTGAGTGTGAGTCGCTGTTGGTCTCTGTCTGTCTCTGTGTGTTGGCCCTCTGATGGACTGGTGACCTGTCCAAGGTGTGGCCTGCCCTTGCCCAGAGTGAGCTGGGATTGGCTCCAGCACGCCCCATGACCCAGAAAGTAGTAGAAAATGAATGGATGAAAAAAATGGGGATGGGGATCCAAATGTAGATTTTAGTATTGAAGGTGCAGAGTATCCTAACATGTTGTCAAGCTCACCTGAGAGTGTCC
Source organism: Echeneis naucrates (assembly GCF_900963305.1). Lineage (NCBI taxonomy): Eukaryota > Metazoa > Chordata > Actinopteri > Carangiformes > Echeneidae > Echeneis > Echeneis naucrates. The sequence goes on from NC_042511.1 coordinate 8,907,473, forward strand.
ATTGACTTCAACCTCCTCAGCAAAGTGAACTTTCACAGGGTTGGACCTGAGCTTGGCCCTTTTTTCTGGTGTGATGAATGACGACTTTGGTCCCTAGGAGGAACACAAACCAATGCATAACCTGGTCATTCTAGTAGTTTCTTGCAGTACAGTTGCTGATGCAAAACAGCAGATGCAACTAACTCCTGAAATTTCACAATTACAACATTTTAAAAAAAAATCAATCATTTGACAGCTGTGCATACATATGACAGTACAGGGTGTTCAGAATGAGTTTGATGAGTTTGAGTTATCTAAATTACAGCTGTTAGCAATTGCTATGAAAACAAAAATTGCTATGTGTCATTGCATCAAAAAGACAAAATGATAAGTATAAGACACATGGTGTATATAAATGCAAACAATTAGGGCAATAAGAATTTATCACTGTCAATATAATACTAGTATCCAAATATGTTTAGGGAGTTTTGTTCCTTCTATGGGGGACTTACATTTAGAGATGTAAATAGAGGTACTCAGTAACTTAGTAAGCACACTGATTCCTTCCTTACTGCGCAACCAGTTACAATCTGTGTGTTGAAGGCACCAGAAACTGTAAACAATCCTCCTGCTCTTGTGGCACCATCTGATTAAAATAAAAATCTTCACTTGGTTCAGAACTCCTTCAATGGTTTGTTTTTTATCAACACTAATGACAGTGATTAATATTTTAAGGGGAAATGCCAATAATTCCTTGCAGCTCAATAACGATGTTTTGGAGGAACTGTGAGCTATAAATCAGAGTGTTAAGGTGCTTTAATCAGCAGAGCCACTGATGAGAATCACTGAGGAGCAGCCATTCAGTTATTGATCTACTTCACCTCAGTCCGAATACATTTCAACTTAGTGGATACAGATTTGAGTAAACAACTTCATCCACACAAATACACAGTCAACACACCCAAAGCCAGTACACACACACACACACACACTCAGATTCACATATATGTGTGTGGACTGGGTTTGGATGCGTTTGTGAGAGTGTGTAGTGACACTGTTAACAGTTATGTAGTGATGAGACCTTGGTAACAAGATTGTTGTTACTGATGATGCTTGACACCAAGATTAATTGGCATGTTTATTCATGGATGTGTTGACAAAAGTATATTAGAATCCCAAATGTACAAATGCACACTTTGTATGTGTAGTATCCACTCGTGTAGTTGCACTATACATGCTGCTGTGTGTGTTTGTCTATAACCTAATGAAAATGGGAAACACATTACATCCATTTTCAATCCCATCTATAGGACCAACCATAATCCAATTAGGTGTGCATCAGTGCAACTTTGTGTGTAAATGTGTTTTTGCATGTGTGGCCATTTGTATAAAGCAGACTTACCAGCATTGTCCTGAGGACTGTCATGGTCAACATATCTTGACACTCCCTGAAATAAAAGAAAGTGTGGGTGACAAGGTGAGGAGAGATGTGCATAACCTAATGTTAGACGGCATCCTGTGGAGGATGTACCAATAATTGTGCATGTGTTGTATGTGAATGCAGCTGTCAGTGTAGACCTGATTATTTCAGCAGCTTGCTCTGGGGTCAGGTCATCAACAGCAACGTTATTGATCTTCACGAGCTGGTCGCCAGGGACAAGCCGACCATCTGCAGGACCACCTGTGCACACAAAATGTTGTGTCGTCATGCCTGAGGGTGTTCAACTGGCCTGCATTCACACTGTGACCAGGCTGATGACGGGCAGTGGTTTGTATTTTACTGATCTCTCACTCACAAACACACAAACTGCACAGCTCTCTAAACCCAACTGTCAATGAAGTCCAATAACTGTTCAGTATTCTGTATATCAAACAACTACTGTTTACAACTCTTTGCTTTATTCATTTAATTTCCTTTGACTCTAATTCAACATCACCTTTCTTCATCAACATTAAATAAACACATGACTAGAGTTCTGTATATGTACAGCACAATTATGGACCAAATAATTATTAATTCTCTACATGAACACCATTCTGATGTCCTTCATTGTTGTTGTTTTTTTTTTTTTGCTCTACTCTTAAGCGTCACTGAATGATTTCAGTCACCACCACTGATTTCAATAAAACTTTACTGATACAGTGATGTCTGTAATGTCTCCATTCACCAGAGCTCTGGCTAAAAGCCAAGTTTGCTCCAAATACAGTAAATATAATAATGCTGCCTCATGCTGTGCACATCTAACCGTTCCCTGATAAGTTATTACAGTAACTGCACTGACAGGCAGCAGTGAAATAAAAAAAAAGAAAAAGTTGGAAAGAGACCAATGTTGCATTAATGCAGCTCAGTTTCTCACTTTTGCTTTTCATGCTGAAAATCCTTCCATGCTTGGAAGGATTTTTTTTTCATAGTTACTGATACTTTGATAGTTTGTTTCTATGCGGAACTTAAAACATTTTCCCTTTATTTTAAGATCTGATGGACTTCCACTCCACATGGATTTGATTTATTTTCTTAGCTAATATCCAGGAAGATGACCCTGCTGGATAATCAGGTGAAAATCAAATGAAATCATAGGAGAATATTAGAAGTGCTCATATCCCTGGTCTGTTGTGGTGATGTCATGTAGACAGGAAACAATGTATGTAAATTGTATAATATTTTTGTGCAGTCTCATGAACAGGAGAAGGCATGAGCATGGTCTTTGGCCTGAGTTTCTCCCACACTGGTCCACACTGAATGATAGACTCATTCAGCAAATGCATCATCTACGACATTGAGTAATGACTCACTGTTCAGTTATTTAATTCTGGAATTGTAAATAATGACTTTTTGCTTCAATAAGAACAAATAATACAGGTGACACTGAGAGATGATAATACTGAAAAAGCTTTTAAGTAATGGATTCACATTTCATTGTTAAGATGCTGCAGCATGTGCCAGAGAAAGGGAAAGGCAAATTTGAGCCAAGGCTCAGTAGGGTCACTGGAGAAATGAGCAACAGTGTGTGTGTGTGCGTGTGTCTGTGTGTGTGAGAGACAGGCGCAAGCAGATGGTGACAGAGCAGAGAGCCAGACTGGAGAAAGCGAGGTAATCTGCTATAAAACCTCAGGGGGATTCAGTTCCTTGTCTCTCTGCAGCTCAGCTACAAACTGCAGTTCAGAGTACAAATATGGGCAGATAAATAAATTTAATACATTTCAAATAAATAAATAAGTAAATAATAATAAAAAAAAACAAAATCAAATAGCCCCCTTGTGCCTCAACTATTTTGGATTTAGAAATGTAATTATTGTATATTCTGCCTTTAATCTGTATTTATAATGATTACCTGTATCATTAGTCTATTCTCTCTTTAGATTCATTTAGAAAGATAAAGATCCAAAGGAAGAAAGGTACAGGATCATCAACTCTCAACTGAAAAATTTTTACAATTCAACTTTATCAAAACACTAAAAAGGAAAAAAAAAAGGGCCAATTCACACTTTACTATGAAAAACATTCAGTCCTAGTGTCCGAAATACCAGCGACACTATTGGAAATACAGTATCATAATAGATGACACAGGAGTTCTCTTAGAAATCAGTTCTTCATCACCTCCCTAAAAAAATGGTTGACTACACAGGAAGTTGTTCTGTGCTTTAAAATGGCATAGAGGAATTGATTTCTGGGAACTGTAACATTAGCCAGTTGCAAAACGTTTTGCTAATTATGGTATGACTCATACCAGTGAAAAGACAGCATGTACCCTATACATTATACTTACATAGTGTTACTGTAGGATGAATGTGTGGCAGTTGGAAGTGTTGGATGAGTTATTCCATACATTTATTGATTTTGGAGCGGCAACAGTGGAAAATGAAATAAAATACATTCTATATAATTTATGTATTTTCTCATGGTTTATCGAGGGTTTAACCTGAGCCAGCCATACCGTGAGGGCAGACAAAAACACTGCAGAGTCTGGCGAAAGATGCTGGCACTTGACACATAGAATGGGAGGACAGTGGGAAAAGTAGTCAGAGCTGAAGGAGAGGCATCGAGCAGACATTGCTCAGCTGAATATGCAGTCAGCAATGGAACCAAATTTTGACTTTAATTCTGAAATACTGGATTTCTTCCTCTCCTGATTGTCCACAGCGAATGCTGCATTAAGGAAGGAACATTACATTTCTAAAGAATCACATATTAATACAGCATATAGTTATCAGTTTTAACATTAGCTTTTAGAACACAGTTTAAGGTGAGCTGTACTGTCAATAACCATGTAATATTTTCTCTATACTAATTTAAGATTGTTTAAGTGTTTGTTATGCCAATTTTCTTTTGCCTACTGCTATGTTTACATTTTAAGAATCTCATCATACCTGGGATAACCTCCTGCACCACAATGGGGGTTTGGGAGGAGAGAGTAAGGCCATGAGAGTTGATGTTTGGGTCCCGTTGAATCTGAACATTAAAGCGGAAGGGGTAATTCCTCTGATCAGAACTGCTGGATTCTGCTGTCTTCCCATCCACTGTACACCGGTCTCTGTAGATGACAAAGCACAGAGAAATAAAAACAAGACCTTGCATATGGCAAGAAGACATTGCAAGCTGTTTGCATTCTGTCTGGTGTCAGCTGATTCCTGCCTTTTCTGTTTGCTTCTTTCCTGTTCTTTCCTAGATTATACAAAGAAAATAATACATGCAATAACAAAATGGTACAGATAGTAATTTTCAAATGTGTTTGTTGGTTACTAATATAGAAATAGTCTATATTTCCACATAGGCTCTACCCCTCATCAAGTGATGTACAAGTTAGATAAAATGGAGAAATTTATGCAGAAATTTAAATTAGAAAACACTTTCACCTGCTCAGAGAGTGAGACCTGCTGCCTAGGTCTCGGGACCGTCTGAGCCATCGTCCCACCACCTGCTCCACCCGGCTGGTCCTGCGGGATGGGGAGCGGCTCCTGTCCTGCCCCTCCATTTATCTGCCATGGAGGAAAGAGTCAAGGTGTCATGTCCCCAAAAAAAATAAAAAAATAAAAAATTGAACCAGTGAGATTTTCGAATCAGACAATGAAAATGTGAAGACCAAGATTTATGGTCACTAATTTTAAAATTTGGAAAACTGCAATGTTTAAGAGTTATGGTACACACAAACACACACACACACACAAATATACACACTTGGTGGAAATGGGATGTGACTTCATCAGGTTATTGCAACCCTTTTGGGCATCATACTTGGGCTGAGGTCAACAATGATGTCACGATTGGCTTCATGTGCTTTGGCAGAATTATGAGCCAATTTGTTGCATTCTATATTCAATCCTAAATAAAAATCAATAATCCAAAATGTAAAATTATGATGGTGCCTCCCTCAAATGGATCATTGTTACGTTTGTGAGCCTGGTGGGTTTTCTGACAGACTGTTGTGGCTGGTGAAATGGTTGTAATGGACTTGGGTTGCCCTTGGTGTCTGTGTGGTTTCATTAGACTAATGCATGGGTCCCACACTGGGGCCCACTGAGTTAATGGGCCCTTGTGCATTTTGCAATATCTTCGATCATATAATGCTGTTGTAGATACAAATGAGGGCTACAGACGTGAACAGATGGCACCGCCGACTTCTTCCTCATTTTTCAGTACTTGTCTAAACAGACCATGATGCAATTACCCTCAAGAATGATGTTAAAGATGCAGGATTGGTAGACATGCATGTCACAATCCCAAGTCCTCCAACATAAAGGTTACAGCAACACGCAGCTGCGCTGAAATAGATCTGGACTTATTATTATTGTGTTACTGTACCATTCATGCAAAATTTTGACCTATACTACTACAAAACACATAAACATATTTAAACTCATTAAATATACAATTAAACATATTGCCTGGTAGAGGAGTTGTGTTTATAGTGAACATCACTTGACAAACATTCAGGCTTTTGGGAAGTGATTACTAGGGTACCAGAGTCTTCCACTCACTTTCCTTTCTCACACACAGACACACACCCAAAAGCCTCCCCCCCGATGACTGATGTAGTCAGTCAGACAAGGGTTTGTTCATTACCTGAGACCTGATCCCCCTTTAACATCAGCAAAGGGTGATTCTACTCAACTGTGAATGGTATCTACTCTGACAGTGAAGGCTCATGTATCACCTGACTATGAATAGAAGACAAAACAGAAAGAGAATGAATGAGCCAGTGAATGAATTAATGAATGAATGACTAGCTTATTTTGGCAACTAACTGATCAAACCTAGGGAAAAAAAGATGTCAAACTCCAAAGAGAAAAAAGTGAAGCAGATGAACGATGAGCAAAAAATTTAATTGAATAATACAAAGAAAGTTGGTGTTAGGGAAAGTGTTGATAGATGAAGCCACACACACACACACACACACACACACAGATGGATGGAATGACTGATCTCAGCAGTCCTTCTGTGGGCCTCAATGAGCAACTGCAGGAAGGAATCTCCCCCCAGAAGGATGCTGCTGATGATGGATATTAGCACCATCCATTAGAGGAAACAAGAGGGTGGGGGTGAGGGTGTAAAGAGAGGAAGTGTCTGAATAAAAAAACAGAAAAGCAATATATAAGGTGGATCCTCGGATACACTATGAGGTGACAAGCACAGGAAACTTAATGAGAAGAGGAGAGCAAACAAACAAGTATGATAGATGGTGAGAAAGGGGGAGTACTTAATGATGAAAGTGGCAAGTGACACAGCCAGACAGCAACGTCTCCTGGGGGATCTTGAGTCATAAACACATTATCCATCCATCTGTCTGAAGATTACCCTTTCCGGCTTCTTTTTCTCTCTCCCCCTTTCCATCCAAAATGCCCCTTACTTTTAGCTCTTCTATATCTCACTCTTCCTGTTTGCTCTGCTCGCAGCCTCTCACATCTCCAGTTACAGACACACAATGCAGAATAATCACAACCAGCTCACCAGCACCATGCCCTCACTGGTGAAAAGAATACACAAATACAAGGAGACACAGCCCCAAAGCTCTAAAATCATAGATATCCAGAAGAGTTACTTCTTTCTAAAATCGCTGAACCTGGGATGGATTACGTCCAAATGTCTGTGTATTTCAAGTCAAACACTGGGACAAAGTGTTCATATACAACCAATCCCCTCTAATCCCATGAATTTGTTTTCCAGCCCAAGTAGCTTTGATTGACTACACTGATGAGGCGCAAGCCCAAAAACCTTAAAGCTGCATAGCGATTCCCGTTCTTCAATCATATTCTTCATGAGGAGACAAGACAGGAAATGGTGTCAGGCCTTTTTTGTTTTTTTTCTAAGGTGTAACATTAGAGGATACGGGTAATATCCTACTGTACTTCCTTCTAGCATTAATCCCAAGACAAATAACACACAACAACACAACACGACACAAGCATTCTTGCATCCATTGTTTTTGATTTATTTGCATTTAATACCAACTTAAGGTGAGTAAGTTGGGACTGTTAAGTATCGCATGCTGACTGCAAGAATTTTATTTTTTTTGTAACATTTTTGTAACCTTCTGTTTTATTTTGTTATTGTATTGTACACTGAGTGACAAAAACAAAACAAAAAAATTAAAACACAACCCTGCTCAACTTGAAGAATCTCAGTTCACTGCCAGGTTTCTGATTCGACTCGTCAATTTAGGGCAGCCCTAAGATTATCTTTTTCTTTAGTGTCTTCACACCATTGTTGTACAACCCATAGCACAGCATTCAATCCTTGCATGCATTACTTGCATGTCACTTTCACTCTTTTTATTAGATTAATCTTAAATTGTGGGAGGAATCTAATTTCTCACATTTGTGTGTTTCTCTGTGCTTCCAGAACAAGACAATTACACTTTCTAAGCATGTGGTTATTTTATTTTATGTGATCTTATGTTTCCATTATAATCTATAACTCAATTTATAATGAAAGCCTAACATCAACATCTATATTTATCTCTATATATTTTCTATTTAAATAACCTTGACAACTTACACAGCTCTTGCATGTTTATCTCTGATGAGTGTGTGACTTTTTCAACACAGCTGGGGGTTTTGTGCTGACAATGCCTGATCAAGTCACATTTAAAGATGAGTAAATGCCATCACAATAACTCACATTATACCCATGTCTGTTAAACTACAAACTACATTTTAGTATAACAAATTTAACTTCCTTTTTCTAACCTAGATTGTTGCACATTAACTTACATCTAGGCTCAGTGAAAAGTGGATTGAAGCTACATCCACTGAAAAGCCAGTATGAGTCAACAATTATGTAGAGCTGGGCCAAATTTTACTCCAATCAAATTTCACCTTCATTCAAAACACAGTGTGCAAAAGTTGTCCAGCGTATTGTAACATTAAAGCTAAATTTTTTTCCAGCCTTTGAGCTGCTTGCGTTCACACACCCTCTGCCATGTCAGTAGGTCAGCCTCTGTTTTGCCCAAATCATAAACTTTACAAACTTCTCTTTCATAGTGGATTTCACTTTTAGTTGGCCCACCTCTAATAAAATAAAATTGCTGCCTTGATGTCATCTGCCAGGCCTTTTCCTTCAATATAACAAATGCTGCAGAGAACACACACACACACACACACACACACACACACACACACACACACACACACACACACACACACACACGAGCCGATAATGGGGCTGCAGCAGAATTTATAGGTAATCCCCCACGGCCACCACTTACGCTTGATGTACAAGAGAGATCTTGTGCATCCATTCATTCATGTTGTCATCGGCTCTCGCTCTATCTATATTCTCCTCCGTGTGTTCACATTTCATCCATAAACAGTTTCACTATGTATATTCTAGTTTATATTGCTAGAGTAAGCTGTTATATTCATGTCTTACTTTGCTTTCACTGTTTACTTGCAGCATTAACTATATGTAAAGTACAATGATACAATTTTTAAACATCTTCAAATAAAAGATATAATATATCTTGCAATACTTGGGCTGGTCTGACTGAACTATTAAAATTCAAACAAGCCCAACTGTTCTCACCTTTGAAGTCTGAAAAAAAATATTTATTTTGTATGTCTGGGACAAACCTAAATAGGAATATTTTGTAAAAAGCAATAAAGCATATGCTGAAATGCAGACTCTCAATTTGATGCACAACTTTTGCAAATTGGTCTGAATGCACAGACACATGGGTACACACAATAATGTACAGAGCAGGCAAATAGGATTACAGAGTGTGTCTGCAAGATGTGCATTTGTGCGTCATTCCTGCTGAGCCAGATTAGACTGAGCTTCACCTCAACCTCACAGGTCCAGTTTGCGTAACAGACTGGCTAAAACCATAACTCAGACTCCTCTTAGTGTCTGTCTGATTCACTTTCTCCTTACACTCACTTAATCCTCTGATTTTGTCATTTTTCCTTTTGTGTTCAATGTCTTCCACAGCTATGATTATTGATTCAGATAGACAAACCTGCTCTCTGCCCTATGTATCAGGGCTTCATGAAGGTGCCAGTTACAGGCCTGCTCTGCTCTCTGTCTGTCCATGGCTCTGCTGAAGAGGACCGGTGACTCGCCTTCATCACCTGAGAGCAGAATTAAGAGTTAAGAGTTAGTATATACTTGCAGTAGCATATAAACTTTCGTAGATGCAGGTGCAGAACCAATATTATCGTTTATATAACTGCTCCACTGTTGCAATATATATATGACTTTCATCTGAAAGGAATAGAAATCTATGATGAAGAGTAAAAACAATGGAGAGAACCTTTCTTCTTCATTCACATGCACCAATCAAACAACTTGGTAGGTGAGGAGCAAAGTGTGAGGAACAAACAGAGGGAGGGAAAGCAGTAGGGATGAAGGGAGGACACATAGAGGAGGATGAGAGAAAACAAATGAAGGGAAAAGACAAGAACAGACAGTCCAGGCAGCAACAAAAGATACACTTTCCCATTAGAGGGTTTGATAGACAGACACAGATGACGGCAGAGAGAAAGGTCGGAAGAGAGATGCAGGGTGGGAACTAAAGAAGGGAGGAAGAAGAGGGCAAGATAGTGAAGTGAGTCGAGGGATGAGAAGAGAAAGACAGAGGGACAGCCAAGGTGAAAAAGACAGCGGGGCTCCATCGCAGTTAGATGGACCTGCTTGGGCTGCTTGTGCTGTTTGCGGAGTCCCACTTGCCCATGCACTGCTCCAAACACCATCCATATTTAATGAGGCCCTTACAAAGCCCTGGGAAAAGAGATGCTGGGAGCTCTTCCATCCTCTGCCCCTCACTCTCATCATCGCCTTCTCACCACACAAATTCTCTCCCCTCAGTACTTTTCTTTTTTATAATTCTCCCTCCTGTCAGTGTTTCCTTCTTTTCTGTGTCACTATTTTAGAAGGTGGATTTTTTTTCTCTGTGTCACCAACTTCTCCCAAAGTACAAGCGGGCGTTAAACAAACACAATAGGTTAAACTATTAGCTCAGCATGAGTTTTAGTATTTCAGTCTGTGCAGTTCTTACAGCATCTTAAATTTTTTGCTAAGAGCAGAAGAGAATCAGCTGCATTCTCTCAGTCGTGAACAAACAGTAGCTTGCACGTGTGCTGCTGTTCTTTTCGCTGTTGCAGCCACTCACATTCAAAACAAATTGAGGCACATGCTCTTTGTGATTGTGCCTATCTGTGTCTATGTGCAACCACGTGTTTGATTTTAGGAGTGTATGTATGTTTTAATTATGCGAGTGAGTGGTTGAAGTTTGTGTGCGAGTGTGTGTGTATGTGCACATGTTGGCCAGAGTGCAGCATGCATCAATAATGTATCTAGATAATGCAGCTGCTTCACTCTAACAACAACTAACAGGCATACCGACGCACAGAGGAAGACGGAGAATGAGGTTGAAGAAAGGGAGACAGTGAGAGAGAGGGAGCGAGAGAGAAAACACATGAGGTAGCAAAAATGAATATGGGAAATGTGAGCACTACAAGAAGGGGGCAAGGCGAAGGTAAGGGTATGACTGGCAGGAAAACCTAATGAACACACATTTGTGTGTCTACTTGTTAGTTTCAAATGTAACAAATGATGCTTTTTGTGTTCTTACTCCTTCCTATCAAAGCCATATTTAATTTCTTCAGCAATTTGAGCTATAGTAGCCCTTCCTTTGGACCAGACCTAACAAGCCAGCCTTTGCTCATCACATGCTTCAGTGACCCTGACTATACGACACTGTCTTTGGTGTACTGTTTTTCCTTCCTTGGACTACTGTTGATAGGCCCTGCCAATTACAGACCAGGAACATCCCACAAGAGCTAGTTTTTGAGATTCTCTGATAGTCCTTTTCCAAGTTGCTTACATCCTCACACTTTTTTCCTTCTCCAACATATGAACTTTGTATCAAATTGATAACTTGCTGCCTAATATAACACACCCACAGACAGGTGACATTGTAATGAGATATTCAATGTTATTGCATATGTTGCATTATGTGGAAGTACGACTTTTAACAACCTTTTATTTTAACTGAGTAAAGCAAGGACTGGTGATTTTGACGCAATCAGACAACACTATGTCTGCACTCTATTGCCACTTTGTCCATCTGAGAGAAAGGTGATATACATTACGAAATATAAAACAGGGGACAGACCAACATATAACAAAACAATGAAACTGCATGTACAAGAGAAAAAGGAAACCAAGTGTGTGCTATGTATTAATAGCAAGGAAACATATTCAGCTGTCTTAGCTGTCTATTACTGTTATCACAAGCAAACTATTTACTGTATACACATGCCAATTGTGATTTTACAACAGGAAACAGAAACATTTCAGGAGGCATAGGGACACAAAGTTTGGCTAGAATCAGATCACCACCAAGTTGAATCCGGACAAATTCAACTGGAGCCCGATGTGTTGCATTTGTCTCATTAGCGGATTTATTGAACTTTCTAATAAGCTTCGAGACTTAGGGGGCAGAAAGCTGGCTTGGATTCAGAAACCACATTTAACTTTGATCCTCCACTACATCAATAAACTAAATCGGTATTCCTGGCAAACATCAAAAATAGGATACAAGGTAACTGTTTCTATTTATTTATCATACAAATCCATTTGTAAGCTGAGTGATGGCAACAGTTTTAGATAGTGAAGCTTGTGCTAGTCTTATCTTGTTATCGAGATATTCATCTAATAATTCTGAGAAAGAAGGATAGAGGGAAGACAGAAAAGACATTACAGGCACCAGCTGTCGTTAGTCTTCAGTGTGACACAGACATGGCCTTACTGGCTTTACTGATCAGTAGGGTAATTAATCCACTGACATGTGAGCAGTTAGACTATGTATGCTAACTTGAGACCATTAATGAGGGTGACAGTGACACTGCTTTCCTTGATGTTTCTGCTTGGCAAATGTTGCAGCAGGCAGTTTGAAAAATAATTTCCACAAGCCTTTTTGTTTTCAGTTTCTTCAAACTTAAGCCTTTCGAGACCAGGGCTAAAATTTCTGGCACTGTTTCACAAACAAGCTGTAGATTCTCTGAGAGAATTAGGGGTATGAATAGAGAACTGGAGAGCAACCAGATATAACTTATATAGTCTATGTCTTTGTATGAACAGAATAATGTTGGTTAGGAAAGTGTTCAGATTACTTCACATTTAATTATGTTGCAGCCTTATGTCAAAATAAAATAATAATATATATATATATATCAAAAACTTAAATATCAAATTGACAGGATTGGATTCAGAAAGCTTGATTAGTCAGTCAAAAAAAAAAAACAAAAACAAATAACCAGAAAACAAAACAAAACAAAACAAAACAAAAAAAAAAACCCACAACTACTACGTGGACATTTGAAAAAATCTTACAGCTGACAATTCCAAGCAAAGCATGGCATGACATGAAGGAGCAGCATGCAGAGATCAGAGACAGGATTGGGTTGCTGAAGGCCCAAAAAATTATTTGATGCACTGAAGGTTCCCAAGAGCTCAGTGGCCTTCGTCATTCCAACATGGAAGAAGTTTAAAACGACCACAATACTTCATTGAGCAGACTGCCTGGTTAAACTGAGCAATCGCAGAGAAGGGCCTCTGCAATTTAAATCATTGAAACTCTCAGAAGGACAAAGCAGGAAAAGCTAAGGAGGAGACTAATTTCCCTACTCTCTGATAGGCCTACAGCACTAAAAGAGCACAAAGAACTATTTCTGCTGTTGCTAGAAATCATTCAATCAGGAGTTTTAGATTGATGCCAAACTTGGCTAAATGTGCTGTATATATGGCAAAGGAGATTAAGGTTGGCCCTAAAACCTTCTAGACTTCATTATAACAGTTCTTAATCTCCCTTCTTTCTGATTCGCCGCTGTGCAGTGATAAGTCAGGGGGCTGCAATGCTTCTTTTTGTAAGAGCACCTGTTTTTGCTCACTGAGAAAGTTTTCCAACCTCCTGAAATCTTTGTTTTAAGAAATGTTTTGTTTTTTTTGTTTGATTGACATTTAGCATCTGATATTTACATCCAGTATAGTCACTGATACATCATACGTTTTTACATCATACATTGTCTGCCCTAAATGCCAGAGTAGTATTTTTGTTTTAGTTAAAAAGGGACAAACAAACAAGCTTTAAGAAACGTTTTAAAAGGTTTTACCTCTTACAATATTCAGGTTTCAAAAGTAGCCTAAGTATAGCCCGATGTGAGGTCTGGTGTTGAGTTTTGGGTGAAAAGTTCAATATGCAACTAAATGAGTTTGGAGAAATTAAAAAACCAAAACAAAACATTATCTTCCTATTTTACCAGTGAGACTTACGCTTTCAGGCTCTGAAAATGAAGAAGGGCTAAGAGAAGAGCTAAGGGATATTTGGTTACATCAGGGAACAACAATGCAGCTGTCAATATGTGTGTGCTTTCATGAAAAGTACTTTGATGATTATGGTCTATAAATGTACTAATAATTATGATAGCAATAATAATGAACAATATTACTATCATTATAGTGCAGAATACCTTTTAAGTGTCCACACACATAATTCATGTCTGAAAGTGTGGTAGGATGAAAGACGTTGACAGACACACCCTAAGTTTTCGCTCTGTATTAAACTTGACAAATACGAAGCATCAAAAATGTAGCTGTGCCTAAAAATAACATCATAAATTAGTAAAGCCTGGAAGGGCCGTCAGAATGCTGCTGGCCTCATATTCTTCTCCTTCTTCTGTTTCAACTCTGTGCTGAGTGCCAGAGTTCGCTTTGCAGTCTTGTCTCTTCATGAAACAGATACACGTATAAACTGTAGACGCCCGTTGATCTGGACACATGCAGTTCCCATGCAGATGGAATCAGGCGTCATACACAGCGGCAACACTGTGTGCTGTGTTTCAAGAGGCAGAAGCATGATGCAGCAAAATATCTGGAGCAACATCTTACTGTAAAATGCATCTAGTAGTGTGTGTGTGAGAGAGAGAGACTGTGTGGTTGTGCATGATCCTGCTTGCAGTGATGCATTAGTGAAACACATTCACAGACTATGTACTATTAGTCGGTTCATCAACTCTTTAGCAGCAGCTGAATAGAGAAAATGATTGAGTCCTTTGCTGTGAGGGGAGCCAGGGGAAGCCTCAGGTGAATGCTGTGAATGGTCTCCAGCACACGGCCACCCAGTCCAACCTCACAGTTCCTCCACCTGCTCCCCGTCACCTCAACCTTAATCACCTGGGTGTATCTGCACAGGAGCAATGGAGCCCTGACATGTGGTGACGGAGAGCTAAACTGAAAGATGGGATGACTTCAGTTGCAAACAGTAGAATTTGGCTGACATTCTCTCGTTGGACTTTAACTGCGAGCTAGTGGAATGAAGAAATCATTGGCTAGCTAGTTTAACAACAGACGCAGAAGGCAAAGAAATACAATTTTACAAACACATCTATTCTCGGCCCAGTCTAGTTGTTTGTGTGTGAATAAGGTGTTAGGACCTTTCTGAGTAGCGGGTGTCTCCTCTCTAATCCCCTCCTGAGCGCAGGGCGAGCCGTCCACACCGTCCTGGATGTGGCACTTCAGACAAACAAAATCAAACAAACAAACAAACAAACAAAACCGCCGAACCGACAGCAGATAGTGAGGAAGTCAGTTAATCCACGTCACCTGGTGTTTCTGCGGCTCCGGCCAAGCGGCGTCTGGAAAAAAAGACAAGGAGGTGCGGTTGATAAAGTCCCGGAGCAGGTGAGGCGCGCGGCTTAGCGCCGGTAATCTTCTGTGACTCTGTCTGTCTCTCTCTCTCTCTCACACACACACACACACACACACACACATTCACTCGCGTCCACTGAGTGTCCACGTTGATGGCGAGTTCGCCGCCTCGTGAGGGGAAGGTCTGCGGCGACACCGCGAGCTCCACGGCCAAACCTGCACGTCTCAACCACCGCCTGCCCGCGCGGAGCGTTTGTAGGCTTCCTGCACGTGCTCGTCTGCGTGCGTCAAGACGCCAAGAGACCGTGCTGCTATGAGAACAAAGTCCCAACATTAACCTCCAGGTAATACTCATCCAGACCGATATTCAACACAATTATTGCAGCAAAAGTTCTTATTTCTATTTAGACCAGACACACTATAAGATGGCGGCACAGATACGACAGATAGATAGTTTGTTAGGTAGATTTATCATTAGATAAATAGATAGAGAGATAGATGATTGTCCTCTGTCGCCTCCCACTGGTGTCATTGATTTACTGCCACTCGCATTCAGCAGCACCACAAAATGCATTTATTATGTCTCAAAGCTCAATCTAACAATTATTTTAATTTTCTATGTTATTTTTATGTATTATCAACACATGTGGCCCACTCTGGCTCTGCTTGAGATTTCTTCATGCGATAAGGTTTGGTTTTTTTTTTCTTGCAATTGGTGGTCCTGTAAATAACATTATATTTAGAAAGTCTAGATGTGTTCTATTTTAAGCATGCTTTTTGACGATCTCTGCTTTCAACAATATATAATTGAAAATTGTCATGATTTGGCATTCACCATTTTTACCTCAAACAAAGCCTTACATAGAAAACAGGCAACTGCATCTCAGTAACAACAAGGGAAAATAAAACACATGGTCGTGCATCTGTAGCATTTTGGATTGTTTGGTCATTGTTGATGACTGAAAACTTAAACATAAGGCCAGGTTATCTAGTACAAGTTAGATGTGTCATATGGTGAATCTGGATAGGTGAGTGGGCAATATTGTAAGAAGTGAGATGACATCCTGTATAGTGTCAAACATATTGATAATTTTTGTATTACAATTGCGTGTTACCCTGATTTATCAGGGTCTTTTTTTCTCAACTGGTCAAAAACTCTATCTGGTGTCAGTATTCCACATTATTTTGTGAAATTGTCAATGTGGTGATAACATAAGACAGTGAGAGAATATATATCAGTCATTATGATTGAGAATTTTTCTTGGCTCCGCTTGTGCAAAGGATATTTAGATCAGAATCTGTAGTGAATTAACATATCAATTAGTTTTGATTCACAGAAGACAACACATTACTACACCACAAATAATGAGAGGGTTATACAGGAAAATAGTTTTTGTTTATTTTCTGCTGGCCATTGAGTTGAGGGCATCTGACCGCTCAGGGGATAGAGATGTAATGTGGACCAACTGCCTTTTGTTAAAATTTGCGATTCAGTTTGCACATTTGGTCACAAGATGTCAGTGTTACACAACTGTCCTCCCTGTGCTTTTGTGTCGCTCTGTCACTGCTAACTCACTCCCATATGCGCACACACACACACACATATACACACATGCCGGTTCAGCACTTGTTCTCCCTCAATCCTGCCTTTATTAATAATATCATAACCACACAGTCCACTTCCAGTCACTACTCAAGCCCCTTCATCCGCTCCAGGAAGCCCACACTGCTACACACGTCTATTCTAATTTAACAGAGATTAGGAGAGGAAACTCTTTCGTTGCTCTTGTTTCGACCCCCGCGCTTTGTGGTTGGTTTGATCTCTGTCCTTGGCTGTCAGCTGGTGGACAGAACTATTTTGGGTGGGTACGAAGGAATTTTTTGGCCTGTTGATTGAAGTGAGTCATAAGAATTGGCTCTGCTTTCCAAATGGAGGAGGGAGGCATGCTGTAGAGAGAGCCGGAGCATATTGTAGGGCCAAAATGTGGGGGAAAGACTTTTATCCACATGGACCGATGACAGAAAGAACAATTTCAACACTAATCAAACAAAAATAAAATAGGCAAATGACAAAAGGTGTGTGAGTACCAGTGTGTATGGATGACACAAAGCATGTGCCAAAGGTCATTATGTTCATTGTGACCAAGACTTGGAATACAACATGATTTGTTTCTTTTTTTTTTTTTTTTTTTTTTTACTTTAAATGAGCACACTGTCAAGACTGAAAACCAGAAATGCATTTCTGCCCTTGACCAAATATTCTAAAGTTTCAAAGGAAAGTCCAACAAACTATTGTATTTACTACAGTACTGAGCGTATACACACTCTTATTGCTTCCTTTCCCCTTTCCTCTATATGGAGATGAAAAGATCTTTCATGTTGTTTCCTCTTGTTGCATTATTTATTGCACTGTGGCGCTTTATTAGCTGGTTTCATCTCAGATTTTGCAGGCTGTTTTTGGGGAAGCCTTTGAAATGTGTTTCTGACTGCAAACAATCCCTTTCCCGCTTTCTTTCACTTGCTCCAGTTGCTTCCTCTCTCATGATAAAAAAACCCCCGTAGTTTTTCAAAGTGAATTGAGCAATGCTCTGAAGCCAAAATCCATACAATACTGTCCTAAGGAAGGGAGATGTTGTTCTTGTTTCGTGGCTGACATGAAAGGAGAACAGAGGATCTTCATTGTCATTAGCCTTATTAGCATCATTATCATGGATGAACTTCAAATGACTGCTTGGAGCTATTTGTATTAACACAGAAGTGCTATTGTATGTTCCCTGTTTCAGACCATTGGATTTAGAATGAGCAGGGTGAAAGATAAAGGGCTGATTAGTTTCGGATGCATCCACTAGATGGTGGACCTACTCCTGATTAAAAACGAGCGAAGGCGGAAAAGGAGAGAAGAGGCAAGTCACAATCTCTGGAGAAATTACTGAAGGTTTTTTTGTTTTGTTTCTTTTTTTTTTACCACATAATGACACATTCACAAATTCACAAACCTTTTTAAATTACACATATCCGGATTTTAAAACTTCTACATATTTAACAGGTTCTATAAATTTACTGATACTTTTTTTTTTGAGGTCTCCATCACAGCTAATCATTCATGATATGAATTACATTTCTGCTTAAAATGGCTCAATTAGTTACCACAAAATGTCATGTATATAACAAGCTTGTGGTCTTGAAGTTACTGAGAAGTATAATTTGGCTGAAGGGGCCAAAAATTTAAATGTTTTCATTCCAGTTAAACATCTCAGTAGGCAGTCAGACTGAGAAGAATACTGGAGCGAAATCAGGAGTGCATAGTGTTTGGCCAGCGTGAGCAAGGGCACATTTGTTCAACAGTTTTCACATGCCCTTTTGTCTCCAGTCCATCTTTACAAGTAGTGATTACATATGACGGTACCTTACCCCGTGTCCTTACAGGATCCATGATGGTATGTTCTATGCAGTAAAAATGTCTTTTTATATGTTTGAAACAGGATACAATAACAGAGACAAGGCAGAATGTAACTGGGACACTCAAATCATTCCATTTTAGCATCAATAAAAAGGTCTGTTGTGTAGGGTTACAAGTGGGTAGGTAACTGTGAGTGTGTGACAGTGAACACATCAGTTAAAAAGATCAATAACATACAGTAGATAGAAATTTGCTCAACACAGATACATGCAATGTACATTTTCAACATAATGTGGGGAAAGATGGGAATAAAGATATTACTGAAACTCAATGTAACTAACTGTAACTGTGATATCAGAGACTGAATATAGAGAGAAATATCTCTGTGAATTACAGCTGGGACTGAAAAATCTCCATGGGCTTGTTAAAAGCTTAAAGACCCAGCCTGACTCTGAATACAAGGCTGCATCGCATCGGGTGAGAGATGAGATGGAGGTAAAAAAAAATAAGAAAAAATAAAATGTTGGATAGCATGCGAACAATTGGTGGTGCGAGTTGAAACTTATGTAAACTTAATGGTTCAGTTTTTCTCCCCTCCTTCCTCTCAATGTGGTTTCTTGCATCTTTATCTGGAAGCTCCAACCACTCTGCAGTTGATGGTGGATAAGCCCAGCAGGCCTGATTTGGTTTGAACTTGTTTTTTATTCATTCCATCTCTCCTAGTACCCACACCTCCACCATGGCCCGGTTTCTCCTGGCAGGCCTTAATCTCTTTCCCTAATCGGCTGCAGACGTGAGGCTTCGCCATTCCCCACAGGGCTGCACATGGGATATGGCCAAGCTTTCAGAGTGAGCACAGAGGTACTAAGTGCAACAATAGCAGAAAGAATTGTCCCTTTCTAGAGAACAGTGTGTCCCACCTTTCTGCCTTGGTGTTTCTTATGAAATCTGCTGAGATGAGGGCAGGGAGAAGCCGAGGTCATGGTACATCACATCTGAATGCCAGCAGAATTAATGAATCCAGACTAACCAGCTGATCCTAGTATTCAAGACCACTTGGGTCCAGAACCAATCACAGAGTATTTTGATTC
The DNA here is from genome assembly GCF_900963305.1 of Echeneis naucrates. Classification (NCBI taxonomy): domain Eukaryota; kingdom Metazoa; phylum Chordata; class Actinopteri; order Carangiformes; family Echeneidae; genus Echeneis; species Echeneis naucrates. The sequence continues at coordinate 8,927,085 of NC_042511.1, forward strand.
CCTGAGGGAGTGTTCCTTAAAGTTCCTATTGGAAACCCAAGTCATAATAAACAGACATAAACAGCTCTGTCTTTCATGTCAGCCTTATAAAAGAGGAGTAAATAAGTACAATCCACTTTAGTGAGACCCTTTGTGGAGAGGAAGCAGCTGGAGATGGCACAGGGCCCTGGCATTGTTTGCCAGCAGCTTCCTAATCGGACCATGGTGCCTTGCTGGCGTCTCCTGGAGGAGCAGGCAGGACACGTCACCCACATGAAAGAGACAGTATTCAGTCTGAAAGTGCTGTAATAGCCACTATGGATTGCTTTGTTCTCAGGGTTTTGTCCACAGTGGATGAACACCCCCTCGTTTCTTGCACATTATTGTTCATGTCAGTGATTAATCTTACGGGACCAAGACTGATCAAATTACCTTTCATAATTTTATTCAAAATAACAAAGATCAAACAACATATTGTAAAGTGAGGATGGAAAATTGTGCACAGTTCCAAGGTTTACTTTGGACTTGCCCCTGTTGAACCTCTTATAGAGGATATCTGGGGCTGGATATTGAACAATATGGCATTTTTCTCTTTCGTTTTCTCTGCCCTGAGTTGGTGTATTCTTGCTAATTCTGTCTCTGCCTTAGATGTGGTTCAAGCTATTTACAATTCCAACTTTTGGGATGAGTGTCCAACTCCCTTTCGTCTGGGATTAGATAGAAAGAGAGAGGGATAGGGAGGGAGAGAGACAGATCATAGAACATACAAGTGCTGCTGAGGACAAACTCGAAAAGACTGGGGAAAAAAATGCAAAATGTCTAGCAAGTAATAAAAGTACATGTTATTTGTTGTCTGTCACAAAGTGAGATCAGTGGAGCTTGAGGGACATCTGATTAGTGCTGTGAAGTTAAAAGATACTGTCAGAGAAAAGTGTGGCCAAAGAAGTGGTATATTTACCAACAGCTTGGGTTACCTACCAGCTGGCAGCAGATACTATGAAGTTGACAGAGCAAATTTAGAGGAGGCCGGTTTAAAGTTTAAAGAAAGGCAGAGGTATGTTTTATGTTGAAGCATATGAAGACTTAAAGGGAAATCAGGTGCTCATTAGCACGGAGGAGGCATCTGGAGTGCACAGAGGTAATATTCTTCAGATTACTGGTCAAATTCTACATCTATCACCTAATCATTATTGCCATTACTAAAATTATGGGGTTTGCAATGTTGCCCCACAATAAGAAGGTTGCGAGTTCGGTTCTTCCTCTGGGTGCTCCAGTTTCCTCCCACAGTCCAAAGACATGCATGTTTCAGTCGATTGCTGACTCTAAAGTGTCTGTAGGTGTGAGTGCGAGTGGTTGTTGGTCTCTGTCTGTCTCTGTGTGTTGGCCCTATGATGGACTGGTGACCTGTCCAGGGTTTACCCCGCCCTCGCTCAGTGTGAGCTGGAATTGGCTCCAGCAACCCCCATAACTCAGAAATGGATAAGTGGCAGAAGATGAATGAATGAATGAATAAAAATATGTTTTGGTAGAAAAGTTTTGTATATACTTGCTCTGTTTCAGGTTTCACCTTTAAAACAAATCTTTGATTGAAGCAAACTGGTTCATAAAGTGTCACCTGACAGCATCAGAACACAAAAGTGATTTTGCCCGTTCTCAATGGCCAGATCGAGGGGCCCCTTTACAAAGTGTATCCAGGTTCAGGTTAATCATGTATTCATTCAAAATGAAAACTTTTGTAACATGTTGAATTTGCTTATATACACAAAGAGTGAAGAAAGTAAAAGGTTGAATGAGTAAGCTGTGCGGGATAGATCTTATAAACATTCTCAACTTTACACAGATTGATTGCTGCACAACATGAAGTGTTGAAAATGTGTGTGTGTGTGGGGGGGGGGGTATGACAAGGTCTTCATTTGAAGAGGTCAAAACAGCATTACTGTTTGACCAATATGTATGACCTTGAGGCCTTCATTAGGGGCATTGTGTGGGTCTTCTTTTAACGCATACCGAATGCTCAGCTGCAGTACTGCCCTGAGAGAGGCTACTGTTTTCAGTGTGTTGGTTTCCAAAGCTGTTTCAGTAGAACCACAAAGACATGCATTGCAGTGATTTTACACCAAATTCTGCAGCAAAATTTTAACTAAATGGAACATGTACTCCAACTATGCTGACGTCCACGAGTACCACAAACAAAACTCTAATGCCACTGAGGATAACAAAGAGAAAGTCAGTTATTTCTGTCTGAATGCCCCCAGTTAGGCAATTCTATTCTCTGATGCATCATCCTGTTCGCTGTTTGTAGAGGATAGGTAACTCAATGTAATGTACTGTTGAGGTTTTTTGTTCATTTCTTGTGAAAGATGGGGGATTGTTTACGCTGCTATCAGCCTACAAGGTTACTGAATCTGACTTAGGAGCTGACATGAACCGCCTGCTGATGTGGCTGCTGTGCACACTAGCAGGGCTCATGTTGGACACAAAGCAGTCTATAGGTGCAGCACACTAACGCCAGACTGCCTGCCTTCAATGCACATTGTCAAACCTTTTCTCTATTTCACACAGAGAAAAGAGACAGACCTTTATTTTCCTTTCCATCTGTGCAAGAAAGCTTTAGCAGGCATGCAGATGGATGCAGTAAATCACACAAACACAGTGAGAAAAAGTTTTCTTTACCGAAGAAAAAACTTTGAGCTGAAAAAGCCCACAGAGGTCTTTATCACCTGGATGTTACCTGAAGTCTTTTCATAGGAATTTGAACTTCCTGTCTTTTGTGAGCATGCTATTTTGAGGATAATTTAACAAACAGAACATGGGTGGCCTCGGTAAAAACTGAACCGTGACAATCCTTTGTGCTGTAATACCTTCTCATTTTTTTATGATTTTTTTTTTTTTACACTAATCTTCAAAGTAATGACGTCACATAAGATTATTTGTGTGCATTTATGTTTGATTTATCCACATCATTTGAAACAAATGTATTTAACTGTTACTCCTTTGAAATGAGTGCCACACAGCACTGAGTGAATGCATTAGTCATCAACAAGAAGCTGATGCTAATGGCTCCCAAGTTGTGGTTTTTAAAGGACATATGCCCTGACAATTAAGCAGGGCTTGGAGGAAGTGGGTTACTGGCAGCGCAATACCCCAGAGTGGCCTTATATATCCCTGTCAGATAAACACTTTGGTCAGAAGAAAACAAAGTGTCAGCCGGATATGCTTTTGAAGTCTATTTGTATTGTTCTTTTGTAGATAAAAGAAGCAGGTGCTTTTTTTGTCGGGGTCTGGAAGAATGTGAGAAAGGAAGCTGCCATTTTGTGTCATTATATGCTCTTTCATATTGGTTCCCACCGAAAAAGGCACGTACAGTATTTACAGGAAAGTCAAAGTTCCATTACCTGCTAGTTTTATGTTACCTTGAGGTAGGGGAGGTTAAAAAGACTACTGGCCTTTGATGAAATGCAGCAACACTTAAGCCCCAGAAACCAAGACTCTTTGATCACTTAACCTGATCTTCTTATATTTAATAGCAACACCTAAGGAACAAGCATGGGAACAGCCCGCACCTCCTTTGATGATCTGAGCTGGGCTTGCATATGCACCTCCAGCAGAGGAAACATCACAATGCAATAGTATAAATCATTCATCTGAGACAGGACTGTGAAGAGAATTTGTCTCTGAACAGGGAAAACCCAACCCTGTAGCCCATACAGAATTGCTGTTTTCTCTTTTAATGGGTTGCTTTGGCTTTTATCAAATGTTACAACACACAACCGTTCTGATCAAAATATTTTATTTTATTTATTTATTTATTTTTTTACATTTATGTCAAATGACTATGTGTAAGGTGAAAGAGGTCACTTGTTTATTTGTGATCACTACTTTGGTAACCTGCAACTTTACTGTTCTGGTCCTCTCTCACTGGTCTTGAAATTGTTCTTTATTAGTAGCAACATTTAGCAGCTATAGTGGAGTATTTCTCTGAGGAGTGACACCCAAACAGAACCAAAGCGCTTTGCTTCATCACATGAGTGTTACAGCAAATATCTGTCTGCCTATGTCCTTGTTGGTTGTGGGCATAATTTTAGAGTCACTCTTTGGGAGATCCCAACACTGGGTTTTGGGTAAAAACCCTGGATCTGGAGCTTTTTTCTGCAGAGTTTGCATGTTCTCCTTGTGGTTGTGTGGGTTCCCTCTGATAATTCCAGTTTCCTCCCAAAGTCGAAAGACATGTGGATTAATTGGTGACTCATGTCTGAATGTGAGTGCGAATGAATGTTTGTCTCTGTATGTTGTATTTCATCCCTGTGATAGGCTGCAACTTGTCCAGGGTGGAGCCTGACAACACCTAATGTCAGCTGGGATTGAATCCCGCCTATGACCCTGTAGAAAGGAGCAGTTCAGACGATGGATGAGAGAGCAGCGTGGTGGCATGGTGGTTAGTACTATTGCAACAAGGTTCTTGGCCAAAGGAGAAGGTCAGATGTCACCTGAAAATGGTTCCATCCCACTGCGACTTAGATGGACAAGCACTGTAGATAATGGATGGCTGGACAGTTCATCATAAAGTCAAATCAGTATAACACAACATAAAATCTTAAAACCAGGGCTACATATGAAATAATTAAATAATAATAATTTCACTGATAAACGTGCTCCAAGAGCAAACCTCCAACCTACAAATGTGTAACAATTTGTTCCAAGTGTTCTGATTTCACAATGAAATACTGCAGGATGCTCATTGAAACACCACATCACATTCATACTACAGTATTTTACAAACACCTATCATTAAATCATTTTAGTAAGTAATGGCTCAAAACTGTACTCTCTCTTCAGGCGTGTGCCAAAATTGCCAGATGGCCTGTCTGGGTCTGGCTGCAGCTCTGCATTTTGTTTCCCTACTAATATATGTTACATCTGATTCAGTGACTCTGACCTACATGGCTGTGGGAGGAATGGTGGATAAATAAACCTTTTTGTCTTAATCCAAAACAGAGAAAAAGACAATCTGTGGCCAAGTTTAATGATGAAGACAGTTTGTCCTTTATTTGCCCAGGAAAAACAACCTCCTGTTTTAAGTATCCTTTGATGTAACTCCTCTCTGACTTGTACCATTAAATTTAACGCTGGGTACATCCTGGCATATACTTCTCTTTCTCTTTTACCTGTTAGCCCTGTGCTGTGTTCAGTGCGTTTGCTGATACATCTTATATAGCTTATGCTTCTCATTATTAATATAGTTTACTTTTCCAGAGAGATCAGCTCCGTCTTGTGCACCTTATTATTCCATTGCAGTTAAATGGCCTTCAAAGTGTCATGGATGGCCATCAGGGTGGGTAGAGCGGATGAAAAGGTTTGCCTTGAGCAAAGACAGACAGACGTAGTCAGAGAGAGAGGTTGATCTTTGTATGAAACAGGCTTTGAGGTCTTTGTTTCTGTTTCTTCTTCACTTACTGCAAAGCTGACTTCGAAACACACTTTTTCATTCCATTCTACGCACGGCTTGTCACACATGTACCTTACAGCTTCAGCACATATTTCTTCTTCCAAACGCGAAAGCATCTGTCCTCTCTTATGAGATAAATGCTTACTCACAGTATTGCTTATCATGTAACACACTCATACTTACAAGCAAAATCATCCTCAATAATAAGCCAGTATCATGAATGTAACAGTGGATATAAAAATCTAAAATTTAAACTGCTATAGGGATCTGTTGGGTCTCTATAACACCTGCTCTAAGTGCCTTCATGTAACTTTGCTACGATTTGGCGCTATACAAATAAATTTGATTTGATTTGAATTGATAATGAATGTCTCAGTAATGATACTTAGAATGGATTCAATAATAACGCATATATGAAAGTTGTGACATTTTAATGCTTTGTGCTATGTTGCGCTATGTTTTTGTTTCACACTTCTTTACTCTTAACAGTTTCAAACTGTCATTCTTGGCAGGAAATCTAGGTACTCTTCCCAAAAAAACAAAACAAAACTTAACCTCTCCCACACCTCTTACACGGCACTAAATACCAGACTGAAAGAATAAACAACTTGCATTAGCATTTAGAAGTTACTGAGCCAGATGTGCCCCTTGAGAATTGATGAAAGAAGCAAAACTGTTGGAGTTGCATTTGCCAGGTGGCCAGAAACATGACCCCAAATGATTTTCAATATTATAGAAAGTGTGAATAGGCAGCTCTTTATAATGCCATTTTAAAAAGGTGATAATATCTCAATATGAAAAATCTGCTATTTCATCTTTCAATAACTTAAATATGGGCCTATTTAATCTCTACTGACTGAGTAACTTAAATGCTAAATACTTTTTAAACCTTGGCATTCATACTTTGTGAAACGCTACAAACCCTCAATGACTTGTGCAACAGACTTTTTTTTTTTGTCATTTACAGACACAATTTTCACAAGAAATGGCACCCCACTGAGGTCAATTTTGGGATTGAAACAAAAAAAAAAAAAATCTACGATTGTAAACATTTCATTTCTTTTTAGTTTCAGGCAAGCCCAATGCACAATTGGTTGTTATTTTGCAAGTAGCCTCCATGCTAAACTGGGCGCTCTTACAAAGTGCCATTGTGGAGACTTTAAAGAGTTGCTCGACATTAAAGGGGAGGTAGTGGTAGCAGGTGGTGTGCTGGAGGAAGAGGATCTCCCTGTGGTCTCATTCAGGCCTGAGAGCGAGGACTGGGACAGGTGGTCAACTGCTTTAATGTTCCTAGGCTTTTAATCTGTGCATGTGGCTGTAGAACAGGGCACACTGTACGCTAACCAAGAACTCTTCACTGGCAGACCTGTGATACAGTCCCTACTGCTGCTGCTGGCCGTTTCATGTGGTTTCGCCCTGCTTATGTCTACAGTTGCAGGATTTTGCGTATGGCATAGCTACTTAATCCACCAGTGACAAATGTATTGCTCTCTGTGTTTTCGACACGTACTGCCGTTCAAGACTTTGTCACCTGTCCATGACAACTGGCTGTTGACTAAAAACAACTTCTTTGTTCCTGTTTTTTCTCAGGTTATTCTTGGACAGATAATGTTCTTATGGAAGATGAAAGGATATTCCATGCAATCCTGGACATTAGAGATGATTTCAGTATACAAAACATAAAACTGGAGCTCTGATAATGAGCAGCCACAGTTAAGACATGTTTAGCTTTTTGATTTATGTCCCACTTCCACTCAACTTGAGAGTGGCCATACTCGAGTCAGAGCTGAGAGCCATTAGGTCAATGTGTAAAATGGCTCCCAAATGTGAACCAATTGTCTTGTGTTATGGAAACAAACAGGTGCATTATGAGGGCCTTAAAGCAAAGCAGTATCACTTTGCATGGGGGATGCCCCATGTTGCTGCTTCCTTTTGATGGATTGCATCATTATCCCAACATTGTTTTTCCACTGTGTGCTAAAAGGAGGGACTGTCAATATAACCGTTGTGGGTTTCATGTTCCCAGATCCCAAGTCCCACAAAAAAGAAAGAAAGATTTTGTTGTGGTTGGGAGTTGTTGAGGCTCATTTGTAGTGGGCCCCCACCTTTGTTTGATGTCAGCAGCTTCCAACCTGCATCTCAAGTTGTGATGAATTTGACATTCATGGTAGGTTCCCAGGAGCAAATGATTACCTTTGTTCAAATTGTTAAAGAGTCGCTGATGCATTGTTTAAAGACACTGTTTATCATTTATACAATACCAGTCAAAGGTTTGGTCACACTTTGGCAAATCTGATCTCACGGTCATCTGAAAGTTAACAGGCCATCCTAATGTAGTATCATATCTACACAAAGCTAGGTGGTTTGCAAAATTCTGAGAAAATTGGTGATACCAATGTCAGAATGTTATAATATATAATATATTTACGACATATAATAGACTTTTCATGTCAGTATGGGTCAAGCTCAAGCAATAGGGATCCTACAATTCCCATAATTTGTTGTTACTCTGATGAATGTACATGTTTTAAAGAAAGTTTTTACAACAATTTTTGAAAGGACATACGAATCTGCACTTTCACAGCTCAAACTGTAACTGTAGAGGGTGAGGGTGTCATGCCTATGTGACATAGACCACGTGATACTGTTTTCACATCCGTTCTCTTTGTAGTGAATAAAATGAGCTCATATTCACACAATGGCCAATCTAAGTAAAAACTCCTGTCATCTTAAAGCAGGACATTAGTGAAGATGCCGCTAACTTCAGAGAAAACCACGCCATATTCAAACTCATGAATCTGTGACTGATCATCCCATTCCAACTTCCCCCCTCATCCTTTACACAAAGTGCTCTGGCTCTTTTCATTAGTGCCTATTTGTTCATCCTTGGTAATGATCTCATGAGAGGCTTTTTAGTAGAACACGGTGCTCTGTGATTGAATGGTTTTATGTGGAGTCAAAGCACTCAGGTTTGCACAGCAGGGTGCCACTTCAGATCACTCCGCACAAATCCCTATGGAGCTCTGGGGGAAAAAACCATCGATTGCTGCTTAGACTCCCTCTCCTTTTTTCCCTCTTCTCCCCTCTTATTTTTTCCCCTTTTGCAAAATAATCCACTTTTACCGTCCCACTCTGTTTCCTCACTCCCCTCCCCTGGAACCAGTGATTAAGCGCTTAACCAGTTTTCACACAAAGACAGATGTGTTTGAAATGCAAACAAACACCTGGGATTTTTCAGGTTATGAATATTGTTTTATGAAGTGTTGTGGCAGTATTTAGTTCCAATTTACTATCAACATGCAAATATAAAAGGCTGTAGGCAATGATAATTGTATCTTCCCATTTTAGCCAACAATTTCATGACTTTATGTACAAGTTTGAAGCACAAGTTTGTTATAAATTGTACAAAATATGATAAATAGTTTGTTCTATTGTCAAATTAAATAAAAGTCTGGCATCTTCACCTGCTGGGTATATTATAAATGATTATAAATATATATATAAATTATTCCATTCAGTTGGAATTCAGAGTAATAGCTGCAAGTCTATATGCAATACTAAATTACAGGGAATGAGACAAAAATTAACTGCTCTAAACTTGGATCATGAACAATGACAAGAAATAATACAACCAATGGCCACCTAGTAACATGATTTATCTGAAGTTATATTTCTGGCTGACTTGATATTCATTCTCAGCTCTCAGGGGTATATATGGCTCAGTAGCTGCTAAATGTTAATGCTATTTGCAAAATTCTTCAGTGTTTAGTGCAAAGCAGGGATGTCGCAATTTACTGGATTATTGGTTGAAAAGAGCTGACAAAAGCTCGTGTAAACCACATTGAAGAGAGCAGATAGAGTGAACCAAAACAGTTAGGCTGAACCCGAACAATAAACGATAAAAGCGGCGAAAAACCCCCATGAGCTCTGAAGCCTATTATATGACAGTGTCATTTGATCACCTGCTGAAAAAAAAAATACATTGATCAGAGCAGAATTAAAGCACAGATTCAACATTCAAACTAACTGACAGCCACGGATCCTTCTGGAAAAAGAGAGGACGGAAAAATCTTTTTAGCAGGGATGTGTTTTGGAAATAAACCAACTGATCTGTGCATCTGTTGACATGTCTCATTAACCCCCCCTCCCACGCACACACACACACACACACGCAGAAGGTTTAGATACTATCTTTCTTGGTCCATGAGAGTGCCATCTGCAGGGCTCAGTCTGGGTCTGTGACATCACTTCCTCTCACACATGCAGGCACTGGTGGGAAATTGTACCACCATGACATCATGTAATGGTTCCAACATGTGGTGAGATGACTTGTATCCAACCGCCAAGTGGATGCTGGAATGCAAACTCAACTTTACACCAGAGTCCGTCTCTCTGTCCACCTTAGCCACTGTGGTCTCAGGCCTGATTGAGCTCACATTCAACTGGACTAAGATTTCATATTTTGACCAGACGTGGCCTTGAAGTTAATTCTTTGTTGCGTACTTAAGTATCATCAGGATAGAGGCTGTTTGGAGTTCATCTCCACCTTAACATTTAAGGTGACACTCCTGATTAATCCCCTTTTTAGTGATGTCACTGTGACCTATGCTCCCTCGTTCGCTGATGCTATCGTCATGTCGCTTAAAGTCTTAGTCCAATAACTCAACGTGACTCCTCAAACGCTTTCATCCTGTCTAAGGATCTTCACACATCTTGTATCCATCATCTGTCCCTCCCACACACAACACACTCCTCCTCTGTTCTCACGTTAATCTTCCCGTTCCTCCCTCATTCATTTCCACTCCCCAACCAACTCATATGTGACCCCCTCCCCCCTTTTTTCTCAGACATGGCACACTGGGAACCGTTGAGAAGAGCCAGTTGTGTTCAGCTAGCTGCATTTGTCTTGGCACAAACTCAGACTTCTAATATTGCCACTTCAGATTAAGTGTACTAGATGACTGTGGAAACGGGGCTTCCTTCTCATGAGGCTGCAGCAAAAGATCAGAGGAGGTGGGAGGAGATGTCTGCTAATCCATCTACTTATGATTCTTGCCGTTTTGTTCCACTAACTTAAACCACCAGTCATGGAAAATGACTTGTGAAAGATATTTACTGTACACGACACATTTTGGTAGCATCTGTGGATAAAACACTGTCGACTCGCTCTCGCAATCCCGAAATAAGAGCAAGCCTAAAGATAATGCAGGGACTCTTTCCAATGCTTCCCCAGTTTTTTTTTTTTTGGCCAAGCTGAACTGTTTATGGGCTGAATTCTGCCCTCTTGTAGTTGACTCACACACATGCTGTCAAAGAGGGTAATAGTTCTGCCACTTCTAATGAACTTCAGAGAAAGCAACCCCAAATATGTAAGCCGGTGTTTGTGTATGTGTGGGTGTGTGTAAGCTGCTGTGCAAATGGGGTGGCCTTTGATGTAGCACTGCTCGGATCCTCTGGTAGTTAGCCGTTCCCAGGCTGTCTGAGCCTGTCCTTTTCTCTTTCAAGGGCAGTGCACAGAAAGAGATAAAGACAGGAAGTTGAGACAGAAAGGCAAGCTTTCTCTGCTTAACTCCTTTTGGTTGATTCTGTAAAAAGAAAACAAGCTAAATGAGTAATTTTTTCCTCTATAATTGCTTTAAGCGTGCATTCGTGTGGAGTAATGTGTCGCCATGCATGTCTTCATTCATGCACATTAACATTTCAGCGACGCAGTGTGACCCTGATATGGGCAAGCTACAACATTACATCTGTAAAGTGAAGTCCTTGGATCCTTTTAGCATGCCACTTGGCAGCATGTCTATTTGGTAGTTTGAATGTGAATTGCAGTGGGGGACTAACACAGACAAACTATTTGGTTCAGTAACAAAGAAATAACCAACTACTCATCAATCCTGATGCCCATGTCCAATTTATAATGAGTCCAGCAGGGTTAAGGGCAGGATGTCTTTTACCCATTGGGATCTGAATTTCATCTGTTCAGATCTTGGTCGTGAGGAGACCAGAGAGAAAACATGCTGTGTTGATGTGAGTTGGAACTGGTTCCCTCTTCATTAGGATCTGTTTGGGTTGGCAGTGATGAGTACAGATGGACTCAGATATAATGAGTTCTGTTTTTTGTTTACAGCATTTAATTTCTTTTATATGTCTTTGTGTATGAAATTGATTGTAAAAAGACCTGCCTTGAACTCTATGATGTAAGTTGTAACATTGTCACCAATAAATCTAGATGAGTATCATCAGTGAACCTTCTTTAGTCTGTCTCCCACAGGACATCTGTTTTTAGTACTAACTTCATATTTCATATTCATTATTATTCTACCACACAGTTTTATGATTTTCTGTGTACACCATCACAATTTGTATAAATTTGTATAAATCTGTTTATTATCCATATTGGCATTTTCAACCCTCCATTTCTTTTATGGATCTGAGTATACATAAACCATTCATCCTTGATTTACACACCCTGTAAACAGGCTCCCTCAGTTTTCAGTGTTTTGTTGCACAGACAAATGTGCTTCAGATTTATCCTCCGGTTAAACAGGCTGACCTTTGGCTGACTCCTCATTTACTAATTCAGTTCTTTTCATTTTCATTGGACCTGGCTTAAATTATAATAACTCAGAGTAAGTCATTTGTAAATGAAAAGAAGCTTTTAGGGTCGGTGGAAGGCTCTTGGTTTGTAATTCTGACTGCGGCTGCTGCTACAAAATCACAGCCCAGCGCTGATCCTGGGGGCTTGCTTTATAGTCCTGTATAAATCACTTCCTTTGAGGTCAAAGGCTACATATTTTTTCCTCCTCACACCTTTCCTGCTGTCTTTCTAAAACAGCGCCTTTGGAAACATCCAAGCTGCTCCTCCTGCGTCTGGGATGTGCTTTTAACATACCAGATAAAGCTTGTTTTACTGTGTGTGTGTGTGTGTGTGTGTGTGTCTGTGTGATTGAAGCAACCTTTAGGTGGAGGAACATCCAGTAACCTACAGTATCTCCAGCCTTCAAAAACCCCCTTTATGTAGCATCGCCAGATGTGGAGGAAAACTGTGAGAATTTATGGCAAAAAGCCAAAAGGAGTTGTGTCAGAGAGCCGGTGTTTTTACTTTCTCTCTCCGTATTTCAGCAATTTTACTTCTGCAGAAATTTTCTGAATTGCCACTGTGGATACAAAGCACCCTCGATCAAAGAAATGAATATGCTCTATACAGTTCAACTATTTACACTGTACACCTGATGTTCAGATGGTCCCAGCTTTCAGTCAAACACTCTGTGAACAAGTATCTTCAGAAAAGAGAAGATCTGACTGAATTCGCCCTCTAGAGGTGGAAAGCTGGAATAACAGTCCTCGGTTTTTTCACCCTCGTGCCTTTGGTTTGGGATTTGGACAAAGTCATCCCAGATCTCATCTTATCTTTGAGGGAACACATCTCGGAAGATAAAAGGAACATTTATACAGCAGATGGGCAAAGATGTGTGTGCATACTTCGCCATCAAGTTTAGTCAAAGACATGATAGAGAGATCCAACCTGACAAGGGCAACACATTAAGGCTAAACGAAGGCGTTAGTTCAGCCTGAGCGCTGCTGTCTATCAGTCGTTCACATTTCAAAGCTTGTAATTTTGAAGGTATGAAATGCTTCCTCCAAAGCTTTTCTGCCTGAAGGAGGAAGCTCTCGGGGAGAGGGTTCCCTCAGGGATCCTCTGTATCGGCTATCTCACACATACCACAACACATGCATGTTCAAACGCATGCTTAGAGTGATGCACACACACAAATATACACAGACACGTGACCTATCTTTGTATGGGACATCTGCTAAACTATACTCTTCACCCCTCCACCTGGGCATGAGTAATCTTCCTTCTATTGATCTCCCATTAAGGCTTCCCAAGTTTCCCCAGAACAGATGTCAGGCGAGCATCACGCAGATTGATGTTTTTAATAAAAATGTAATATGGAGAAAGAAATGGACAAGGAGGAGGAGGAGGAAGAAGAAAGGACACTTCTCATGGAGGAGAAACCTGGAGGTAGATGCATTAGTGCATGTGTGTTTGTGTCTTACTTGGCAGCCCTTTTCACAAGTTTCGCCTCTACTGATGTTGTTGGCGAGAAACTTTTTTTAAAAGTGCATTTGAAGAATCTCAGATGTTACAAGACGAAAACACCCACATGTGTTTGTGTGTGTGCGTGCGTGCCAGTGACTGAGCTCAGATTGACTTGACTCTTTCACTTCAATCACGTCTTTGTAGGTCTGCTTGTGGATCCTATAAGCAAAGCGCAGGGGGAAAGGTTGCGTAGCAGAGCTTCAATGGCTTCTTTGGCTGAGCCATAAGGGATCTATAGCACCAGCAACCTGACTGGCAGGCAGATGGGTGAGGACGAAGTGATAAAATATCAAATGAGAATCTGTCAAAAAATTTAAAACACGCAACTGGTCAATAATCCATGTTCAGCAGCCTGAGTGTGAGCTTTGAGAGACAGACGGACAAAGAAGAAGAGACAAAGAGAGCTCATCAGAGAGAAAGAAAGTAAGGGGAGGGACTGGGGAGTGTGGGGGGACACTGACTTAATAGAATGACAGATGGAGACAAAGTGTTTCTGAAAAATACATTGAAAAAAAGGACATTACTAGTCTATAAAAGGTCATAAATCTGAGATGGAAGGAGTCAGAAAAAAATCCCTCCTCTCAAAAACGTTCCCCTCTCCAGCCTCCTCATCCTCCTGCTGATGTATTTACCCGCCTGACAAATACATGTCTGCCCATCGATGGATTGAAAAAGATGTGCGTATGAATAATAAATCTATGGCAGCTGTACATTTTTAATTGATTCTTCCCAAGTACAAACAGCATGGAGATTGTGAGGCTTCACAGGCTCCCTCTGGAAACCGGTTTGATTTCCTTTTATCCACTAATGTATTTATTACTACTGAAGCTAGAATGAAACAGGGAGGGAAAAGGGATGTGATTAATATTTGACAAGCAGAGTTTGTGACATGCAATATACCAGCAAGGTTTCCCAGTCAGTTTCATCCTCCCACACTTGTTTCCCTTTTTCAGGGGTTGTTGTTTGATAACTATGGATTGTAAATCATCATCACCATTCAGCCCCCCAAGATCACACATCTCGCATTCCTGTCCATCAAATCCTGACACGTAAAAGGCTAAATGAATGAATTAATCAGTTAAATCGAAGCAGCTAATTTTTACAACACTGATCACAACTTGTTGACTGAAACGAAACAAAGCCTGAGATTTTAAAAATGTTACAAACCCATTTTGGAAAAATAGCAAATGTTATCAGCAACATTTCATTACTTAACTGCTTTATGTGATGTGACTTACTGATCCAAGAATTGGAGCACAATCATTTCTATTTTGTTCTGTCAGTAACTATTAGTCGAAATTTGGTTTCATCCAGTTGTGTTTGAGAGTTCTTCAGGCCATCATACCATGTCCCTGAAAGCATGAAAGACAGACTGCTCTATGCTGTATTTACACTGGAGTTTACCTCTGAACAATCAGAACATTATTTGCTGAAGAATTGGTCATGTGAGACTAAAGCGCTTGTTACACCCACGATGAAAATTTACACTTGCTGGGTCAAAAGAGGTCCCGGGTGGCTACAGCGAGAGTTCATATTACTAAGTACACCACAAAAACCCAGCAAAACAGTTTTTATTTAGTGTCAATGTTATGGGGTTTTAAAATCACATGCACGGATTAGCACAACTAAGATGGATTCTACCTGAATGTACTTTGAGTCTATTGTAACCATTCTAAAATGTCAACTTTTTGGTTTTAGGATGCTTTTTAGTATATTACTGTTAATGTGCTAACGTCCTAACTTTAATGTTAGAGGATGCAAAAAATTTCAGATTTAACATTTCAGCTAGCATGCTCAAAATTAGACAATAGTGTGCAAAAATATGCATTTTCAGCAAATAAGTATTTTCTCCTCCTTAATAATGGATGTGAAAAGACTTCCTGGGAACAAACCAACAGCTTTAGTGTGAGTTTAGTACCTGACAACACGACCTGCCGTGCACCAGACACTACACCGACAAAAGGAGGAGAAGAATCAGGATAAAAACAAATAATACCCAGTGTTGTGCTCACAGTTTGTTTCTACTGCTCCCAAGTGGCCAAACAAATAAATAAATGAATTTAAAAGTCAGTGATGCAGGTTAAAGTATTAATGGCAGGATTGTAGAGATATATCAGGCTTACCATTTAGTACTGACTTCTTATCTAACTCCTCATTTTGCATCAATGCTAAAATGTAAAATGTAATATAGTATAGCAGTTCTCCAGTTCTCCAATTCGCTGCAGCCGCCCCGGAACAACATGCAATGCATACATCAGAAAATAAGCA
Organism: Echeneis naucrates; assembly: GCF_900963305.1. Taxonomy (NCBI): domain Eukaryota; kingdom Metazoa; phylum Chordata; class Actinopteri; order Carangiformes; family Echeneidae; genus Echeneis; species Echeneis naucrates. The sequence goes on from NC_042511.1 coordinate 8,942,879, forward strand.
CAAAGTAAACCCAGCAGCACTCTTCTTCTTAACTGGAAAATCTCTCTTGTGCATAGTTGGCTGTCAGTTTTTATCTGGTAACATTCTCATGCAGCATGCTAGCTTATGACTGGTGGTGGTTGAAAGTCATTCTGGGTAATGAAGGAGTCTGTGCGATGAATATTTTTTCAGAGAGGATTGCATATCCCCACACACACCAGTACCAACATGATGCTATACAAAATTTAGAATTTTTTTACCTGCTGTTTTTAGTATGATGTCATAAAGGCCAGATCATTACCAAGTATACATTTATATGCTTCTCTTTTCACAGCAAGGTTCTTTTCTAATATTAATCTCCGATCTAATTTGAATGGACATACTTTCACCCACCGTGTGTTTATTGACTTCATTTATGTGCAGTTAATTATCTCCATATTGCTGAGCAGATGGTGCCTTCACTTTACTGATTATCTCCTGGGAGCCTCTGTTAAAGTCCAGTCAGCTCAATATGTTTGTCCCAACATGGTGACACATCACACTGGTAATACTGTCAATGCCCGTCTTCACTGATGATTTCAAAAATGTCTTCCCCTCCTGTTAACACTTGTCTAATTACTGTTACTCAGCCCACTTTAAATGCTGTCCGAGGCACAGCTGCGGTGTCTTCTATAAGATTTTAGAACTATATTATTATCATTCTCATCATTTTATATATTGGAATTATTGATATATAATTGACATTTGTGGTCTCTGGAGGGTCATCCTCCTAACAAGCCACCTGAATTGGGGCACGGAAAGAAAGCTCAGAGATCTTTTTAGACATCTGACTCATGAATGGTATCCTCATTAACTTGGCCATGAAGTGTGGTAGAAAATTCCACAGAAAACCCCCACACTCCAATATCTGAGCATGTTAAAGAGAATTTTTGATAAGAAGTTGAGTAGTAGCTTGTGCTAATTATGATGCACGTACAACACTGTTGAGCAATTTCAGTCTAGTAATAAATTGGGCAGTGTAATATGTAGAGCACACACAGTACATTTGCATAAAGTTGAAAAATATAACTGTGTAATAAGTCAGTACCTCATAGTGATGCAATTTACTGTTCTCCCATTCATATAGGTTAAAGTCATATTGTATATTCCAGTCAATATCCCGAATTAAATTTGTATAAAACAGATTTGAGGGTCAGTCTGCTGAATGACTAAGACACATCCGACTATTGCAAAGTTACTTTTGAATAAGTATGTCCTGAGGTCTGTGGAGATTATCTAGAGGACAGCCTGTTGTTGTGTCTTGTGTCTTTTTTAAACCCTGGCCAACACAGCTGTGCTGTCAGCTGGGATTGGCATCCCCCCAATCTTTTGATTGATGATTTTCTAGCTCTGGGGCCACAGTAAGCCAAAGAGCATTGTGTGTGCATTAAATCATATTGCAAATAATAAAAATTAAAATGGAGTGTTTAGGAGGTGTTTGGAGGTTGGAGGTTTTTTTTGGTTACTGAATGAATACTCAATTTACCATAAACATCACTTGGCTGTTGTGCAGCCGTTAGCAGAAACTTGGTTCTGGGCTGGAACCTGGGGACTGGGGCGGGGTGAATGGTTGTTTGTCCATCCTGTGAAACCCTAGTAACCCATCTTGGGCGCGTGCTGGCCTCGCTCAGTGTCAGCTGGGATTGACTCCTGTCCCTCTGTGATCCTGTAAGGAAAAAATGTTTCATTAGTGGATGAATGGACACCTTGGTGAACCTGAAATCACTATATCTGGTTGCTAATGGAGCATTTTCACAATACCATCCATTTATTCATACCAATAAAGTTATAGGTAGTACTTTTTGTGACTCCTCAGTGAATGGCCTGAAAACTTTTCCTACTACTTTAACATTGAGAAAGAGATGATTAGAACAAGCAAGGAGGACAATGTGAGCAGGAAGGACAAGCCCTGGGCTTTGCTGATAAGAAAAGATGATCAATATTAGGTAATTTACCACTGGTGTTTGATTTAACTTGGTAATGTTATCGCCATTCACAGGCAATTCAGAAAAATGCCATCAAAGATTGACATTTCCTTCTGCACACGTCCTTGGAATAGCGCTGAGTCTGGATAGGCAGACAAAGTCATTGTGGAAGACTTTTTTACATTTTCACATCGATGATAAACCGACAGTCACAGCATTAATGGATTTTTTGCCCCTGGCATTGGGCAAATTTCTGATGTGCACAACTGCGATATAAAGTGCTTAAAGGCAATTTTCTGCTGTTGGAACTGTGTATATTGACCTTGCTATTGCAAAACTATGCAATCTGTCTCGCCTCACTTATGTTTGTATGAACATGTTTATTTCTGAGGTGAGAAAAGTCAAGAAGTTTCCATTTGGTCAGTCTGTACCATTAAATAGCAGCCCGTCTGATTAATGTATCTCTTTCTGTATAATACCATGGCTTCACTCCTGTCCTAAACAAACAGTCGGACTGCTAAAAAAGCTTATGCTTGGTTCAAACTTGCAACAAAGCAGTCTTACACCAGTGCTCCATGGTTGCCTGGGATCCTAAACTCCAGACATGTACCGTATGTGAGACTGAGGCCTGTTTAAGTGTGCTCCACCAGCAGCGGCAGTTCTGTAGGTCTTCAACAGTCTGTGTATTGTCAGTGAGCTGGTTACGAAACACATCAGTTTCACCGTCAGATTGTTCCGCAGATGTGGGGCTGACTGGCTTCCAACTCCTTTGATGTGATGCTGGAGTTTCTAGATTCCACGTCTGTCTATCTGTGCTGGCTGACTACGAAGGCTGCCGAGGGTTAGATCTTATTGGCGGAGCTCAGCAGAAACAAGCCGGTTGTGGCGAGCCGAGTCAACATGAAATCCAACGCACAGGAGCGAAAGCAACATTGGGAGCTGGGGCCTAGGCTTTCTGTAAGCTGTCGTAATCAGTGACACAGTGAAGAAATCAGTGCAGATGTGAGGTGTCTAGAGCCATAAACAAAGAGCAAGGAAAAGCTCTTGGTAATGTTACCACCATGTTCTTATTTGTAACATTGTTGGGCTTACAGGAGGGATCTCAGGAAATGTGTCTTGACTTGGTATTCTGAGACAGAAGTTCAAAGGCAATGGAGGGGTCATGGGATGGAAGAAGCAGGCGGCAGGAGGGGATTTGGTTGGGACAGGGCTCCTGTTGTCCCCAGCTGTCATGTCCATGTCCCCCCGATCGAAGGTCAGCCCCAGGTCAGAAGGCCACTAAGAAGAAAGGAAAGAGAGAGATGAGGGGGTTCAAACGCAGGCTATAAACCAGAGGAGTCTGATGGACGGGTGGAGTCTGTGTATATGAGTGTGTGTGTATGTTTTGTGACAACACACGCTGTCATCCATTCCCTTCCTCTGTTCTCACACACACACAGGGACAGCCTTACCAGACGCCCCTTTGGCCTCCGTTATATTTATATGCTCAGAGCAGTCTCTGCTTGGAGAGGGAGACCCGCGAGATGCACCTGAGCAAATATTAACATCCTCCATAAGGAGCCTTTGATGTGAGGGGGCCAAAGCCTTGGGTCGGCACCCCTCAGTGGGTTTAGCTCAGAGCACAGGGTCTGCAGAGTCAATAGAGGAGTGGGAAGATACTCAAGAGCAGATGGGTCAGACTCTCAGCTAGACACGAAGGCCACATGACACATTTTGGGGTGAGGGAACTGTGCATCCAAATCTTAAGGGCTATTTCTGAGAAGGTACAATTCAGAGAGAAACAGGCAGTCAGTGAGCTGTTAAATACATTGAAATGTCAAAGCACTTTGTGCCAAATATTTGATTGAAACTTGCGCTTGTGACAATTTTAAAGCATCGCTTAAGATTTTTTATAACAAAGGCCACACTTAGCAGTGGGAATTCTGTGTCTCAGCCCTCACTGAACTACTGTTGAAAGTTCATAAAACTCAGTGCGCAAAATAGACAAAAAAAAGTCCACAACTTATTTGAAAGAGGAAAAAGAGATTAACTTCTGAAGACTTAAGTGTCTTCGCTGTTAAATCCCTTTTCAAACATTGGGAAGAGACTTGCGGGAAATAAATATATAAAATCATCCAAGAACCAGGCTAAGTGGTTTATCTCCTTTCATCTTGCCACCGCTATATGAGGACTAATCCTGCCTTGTGTCTTCAGCGTGGAGCCGGGTCCCTCTGAACTACATTAAATAGAATAGATTAGCTCCTCCAAAAAGTCACAAGGTGGCATTTGAGAATGTGCCTTGTTTTTTTTTTTTTTTTGGTGCCATAGAGAGGATGGCATGAGTCAGTATTTGTGCTCAGCTTTGTCTTTGAGTGTGAAGCTGACATCTGAACTCTCACCAGAGAGAAGGGAGTTTTTGCTGGATTGCCTACAACACTGGTTGTCTTTTGGTAACCAGGTTCATTTGCAGTTTGAAAGAAATCTGTGTATAGGCACGCGTTTGGGGATATCTGTTTGTAGCGGTTCTAACATGGGATCTGAGAACTGATAAAACCGTGTAAACCATTCAACAAGGCGTCATCTGCAGGAGCATTGTTCTCTGTCTATTCATCACAATGTCCATTCCTGCAGAGGAGCACGACAATTTACTGCAGAAAGTGGAGTGTGGGTGTGTAAGGAAATTAAATGACTCCTCCTTCTCCTTTGATTTCATTTGGTCTTACTAATTTGGAATAAAATCAGATAAGGTGAAGCCATCATGTGTTTTCACGTCCAAAGTGGTGGATGACAATGTTTCTTCTATGTTTCCTATTCATCTCTTCACTCAGACTTCTGAGGGCAGTGGTGATTAGATCATCTCCAGCATCTCTACACAGTAAGCTATTGTGGGGAGAAGCAGCCATCAGTTGGACTTGTCAAAGCGATCTTGTTAAGGCTGGATCAAAGACTTATTTTTCCAGAATTCTGCTACTTTCAGACAAGACTTGTTTGATTTGATTTCTTCTCTTCCTCGCCAGAATAGAATTAAAGTGCGAGTTTATTTGCAGGTGATGTCCTGAGAGACATGATTAATGGGAGCTGGACAGATTATTGGAGGGCAAGCCTGGCATCAGCTAACTTGTTTACTGTATATGTGAATTTGTGTATTCATTTCTGAATGTGTGTGTACACGTCGTACACATGGGTTGTCTGATACAGCTATGTGGGTGTGTGGGATGTTCTCCAGATGCAGTGAACTGGGGTCAGGTTGGGGAGTATTAACAAGGCCACAGTTATTCTAGATATGCCCAAACCAAACAAGTTGAGCTGAAAAGACACGGGCCGCACACAGAGGGCTCCCAAATCAAAGGAGGTGGGGGGGGGGGGGGGGTAGATGCCAATCCCATATAATCTAATGTCAGATCGAGGCCAAGTGCATGCATTCAAGCGTGGAAAAAAGGCCAGGACCATTTCAGGGAAATCATGAGTTTTTGATTTGTTCAATGATGGGCTAGGTTATTGTTCCCCATGTCTGATTGATTTGAGGGAATATTTTTTAGTACACCAAAATACAGGAAGTTTGACGTTATTCATGGATGTATATACATATATAAATCACCCTATTGCTCAATTTCTGTCGTCCCATAGCACATATGTCAAAAGATGTTTAACTTCAAGGTTTCAAAGATGTAAAAGTGGATTTGAAGATATGTACAATACAGTATTTAACTGCGTCCATTCCCAGTTTGGAGTATGTATGAATCCTATGGGCGAAAGTCTGTGGCCTTAACTTAGTGAAGTGTAACAAAGACATTGTTTTAATTAATCACATTTAACAACTTTCATGTGCTGTATGTGGTAAAACTCATTTCATATTTACAGCAGAAGCAGTGTGAAGCAAGCCAACAGCTGCCCACATCATTTTTGAATTACATCTCTTTCCTTCTGCTTTGTGATCATCCCCATCCACACATAATGTTTGGCTTCTATAGTACTTTGTAATTCATTTGCTCACTTTTCAATAGGTTGCTTAGTACTTTACATTTCAAATTACATTTGTTGGGGGAATGTCTGCCTTTATCTGACTATAGTCTTTCTGAAGAATGATGAGTTAAAAATTTTTCTATCATAAACAAAGATATATAAAAAGGAAGGAATACACATACAGGAAGGAGACATTTACAGAGGAAATTATATCTTTAGTGGAACCTTAAAACTGGAAAATAGAAAAATTTTAACATACCAACATGCACACAAAAGATAAAATATGTATACATACTTTATGGGGCTTAGGGAAAAAGTTACTTTAAATAAATTGAATATCTGTATTTCTACCACCAAATGCCTTGGTCTCTGCAACAAGCCATAAACAGCTCCAGTATGAACACAAGACAGGACAACACACTTTCCTCAAGTCTTATGACAAAAGCATTCTTTATCTGGAGTAAATAAGTACAGATTCTCCCCGTACAGTACAGTGTGTGAATAAACAAACAAATGAAGGAACATGGCAACAACAGTGATGATAAAGAGTATCTATGTGTAAGGTTGAAATCATTGTAAAAAAAAAAAAAAAAAGCCTCCCTAAGGCGGCTGTAATACCATCAAAGCTCCAGTCATGCTTTATGACACAGTATTAGGACTTGCCGGCTGTTCTATTTTGGAATATGTAAACAGGGGCCAGTGGTGGACCTCTATCTGTCAGCAGAAACACATTTGCAGGAGCATCAAAAGAGGGCCAGAGCTGAAGAGCAGGCCGTCTTATTTAATAATTAATCGAGGTGCAGTTCAAGGCACACAATCTGATGAAAGCACCGTCTGTCAGGCAAAATTAAGCCCTTCTATCATTCCATTATTGTTGTTGGTTTAGGCTGATCTCCCTTTCATTCCTCAACCCCTCTATTCTTGCCTAACTCCTTCCATCCATCCTTCTAGCCCCCACTCTCTTCTTCTTATCATAAGTTTGAGGTTGTCAGTGTGTCAATTAAAGCGTGCTGCGGCATGTTGTTTCATCGCATGGGACGTTTGATGATCTTGATATAAAAGTGTTTTGAAATCTGTTTATTTTGCCTTTGCGTTGCTCTCTCTTCAGCGGTCTTCTTCTTAGCTGGTATGCTATGGGTTCCTCTCATCTTTTGTGGCTGTGAATTAAAGCGAGGAAGAAAACGCAACAAAGGTATGCAAGCATGCTCTGATGATGTCACATGCGGATGACGATGACTTGAAAGAAAATATGCAGAAAGCTCAAGGGTAAATAAATCAGTTTAATAACCTAGTCCCAGCACAGAGACCAGGTGCGGTGGTCAGGAATGAATACAAAGGAAAACTAAAGCAAAGCAAAGTCAAGTCAGTAATTTCACTGAAACAGTTGATAATCTCATTCTCACAGGTAACAGGTAACACTGACAGAAGCTCCCATCACATTAGCTACGTATGCTTTAGAACGCAGTATAAAAACTTTATCCTTCATTCATCAACAGTGATGGAAAGGAAACCAATGATAACTGTCGATGTTTATGCCACTTTTCTTCTTCTGAATTCAGCATGCTAACCAGCTAGCCCTGGACCGTCTTGTCACTTTCTGATAATGACACGTAGCTTTCTGTCTGCCATGAAATCAAGCCACTCTGAGGGTGTATCATAACCACCACGCCTTTCTGCCAAGCCACCTCATTAGAAAATATGTGCAACAGACTGGTGACCAGTGTCGGACATGGCCCACCCTCACCATATTTCAGCCGGGACTGGCTATAGTCCCCAGTATTGCCACTTATCTGAATAGTCAAATCAAATCAAATTATGAATATACCGGCAAATCGTTTACACACCTTTATACACCTTTAAGAGGCAGAAACCTCGGGGAGAACCAAGTTCAGGGAGGGCAGCCATCTGAGAGAGAGAAAGAGGGGAGAGGAAAAGAGAAGAGAAAGGTAAAGCAAAAATAACCCAAGAAGGGATAATACTAGTGATTTATTATCGCAGTTAATGGTAACTAATAGAAACTATTAGTTGGAACACAGACTACAGGAAGAAACAAAGTGACATGCAATGAGTGATGTACATACATGGGGTGAGCAAGACAGACAGAGAGGGAGAGAGAGAGTGATGGAGGTGCCAGCAGTCTACGCCTGCAGCAGCATAAATAAAGCGTAATTAAAGCAACCCCAGGCCATAAATAAGAGTGGACATGGACTCCATGCAAAGTAAAGAGTAAAGCCAGTGCTGAAGTGTCTTAAACCTGGATTCTAATTGCTGAACATCAGGAAGTGACTCCACTGGTTGTAAAAGGTTTATGTGAAAATGCCCCGATGCCTCACTTGATTTATTGCCTCAATTAGTGTTTTCCTTGTGAGTCTCCAGTTTTAAGTTTTCAATACAATGTGATATATTTTTTAAAATTACAGTCCCATTTATAGGAAAATGATCCATTAAAGATGGAGTCAAATTAGGGCATCCTAATGAGGGATTAGTGCATAATTACCATATGATTGGCGGTCTATATCTGACAGGGATATTTTGCCAGAAAAAGCCTAAAGCAGGTCAGAACCATATGCGACTCCTCCCCAGGTCCACCCTCCAGGTCAAAAACAGTGTATCCATGATGGCTTGATCTGCCAAATCACAGACCAGAAGCTTCAAATAAGCATTCACAAACCAATGGGTGACGGGAGAGACAGGCAGAAATTTTCAGAACCGCATCAGTCAGTATCTTTGTAAAAGCAATGCGTCAACCGACGGTCATGTGAAATTCATTTTGAACAAATTCTGACATCTGAAATCAACAATTAAAGCTCAATATAGTTTCACCATCTGGCTCATTATTTTGGTAAACTACCTTCAGCTTTACAGTTTAGATTTACCCATCAGCCCAAGTAACTATGAGCATAGAGATTTGTTTCATCAGGAGATGAAAAATGTAGTGCTACTTTTTTTTTAGCTTTTCTCCATGTGAGCTCTGTAGCGCATTGTAAAATTAAAATGTCTGGAAAACACTCTTCTTCTTCTTCTTTTTTACTTTTAAAAATCTTTTATTACTCTTTTATTTACTCTTTTTACAAATTTGTATTGTTTTGTAACATTTCCTTAAGTAATTGTTATCGCCCTTTCATTGTATCTCCTTGTGCCTGCATGTTTGTGTCTGTTTCCCTGTAATTTATTTTGAAGTTTACTGTCTGTCTTCCTTCTGTAAATCCACGTCATTGTCCTGCTCTGATTCAAGATTTAAAGCACTTTGAAACTCTGCTTTTAAAGGAACCTTTTCATAAAGTTATAATAGTTAAGTCTTGTGAGGTCATGTATGCTGCTTGAACTCAAAGCGCACAGAGTTGGAATGAGCAGAGATTACTTTACGTGGGCCTCATGTCATTATCTGCACAGAACTTGAAGCTCTAATGTCACAACTTTATTTAGTGTGCCAAGGTAATAACGGTTTAAATGGATAAGAACCAAAGAGCCAGTTTTTTTTTAAAAAGCAAAGACTCTGACATTAAAGAGATGACTGCACACCTTCCATCACCACCATCCATTAACATTGATTCTTGGCTCTGAACTCAACAGCCTTAATCAAATAAGTCTTTCATCGTTAGGTGTATAAACCTGTACCTTCTGCATTCCAAGATCCTACCCCTGGTTGTGTTTGTTCGTCAGCCTAAGCACTCGCTCATTGTTCACTGAATGCATACCTACTAAATACATGCCCACACACTACATTCACCCCGGTAGCTCCCAGGCATATTTGACTCCTGCGACATAAACCACCAAAAGACGGATAGGAACAATATGTGCAACAATAACAGGCTTTCTTCTGTGTCATACCACCAGAGGTATGAAAAACAGTTTCAGTGTCTCTAAATGGGTGTTGATGTGAATAATGTTTTCTGAGCTTCCGCTGAAACATCATCTATAAGTCTTCACTGCTCATACAATTTTTTTCAAAGATGCCAATAAACAATTTAATTAGATTGGGTGTAACGCAGTGAGCTTTTCATGCACACATCTAACAGTGTTTTGAGCATTTAGATTTACTTTGATATGATTTTTGGAGGCAAAGTTTACCTCCAATTCAATAGGCCTGCACTTTGTTTTTGCTCTAGACTAGTCTCGGAGAATGATATAATATAAAGCAGAATCAAATGAAATATACTGATGCATAGATGTTAATTAGTGTAGCTTTAAATGTGAGCTGCAGATTTGCATCAATGAAATAAATCTGTTATTTAGGTTGACCAGCTTGTTGTAGAATTTGCAAGAAATGTAAAATCAGATAAGATCTAATTACACACAGGTTTCTGTTCTTGTAGATTCCTGTTTAAAATTAGTTTTACACTGAATATACATTCACATGTTCATGTGTTATCATCAGTCTTTTGTGACCTGAGTGCACAAGCAGACAGTAACTAAGTAAATTTACTTGAGTCCTGTACTTAAGTACAGTTTTTGAGTATCTGTACTTTATTTGAGTATTATTTTTGGGTGGATACTTTAACTTTCACTTCACTGCATTTGAAGGACAAATATTGTACTTTTTACTCCACTACATTTCTATTGATGCTCTCGTTAACCCAGTACTCCTAAACAATTTACCAATTAACTTAGACATGTTCAAGTGCCCACACCGGGAATCAATGCAGGATGGCAGCTCCAACCACTATGCCACCCTGCTGCTCCCATCACAAAAAAAATCAGAGATCAGCATCCTCCATCTGTATTAGGACATCAGTACACCCCAAACTGGGAAACAGAAATATATTTTTTTATGTCTTATATCTTTATATCTTTTTTAAATTATAAATATGATATATATGATCTACATTTATTTATCCTGAGGGAAATTCACTAACATGCATCACTCACTCAACAGACATAGAGACATGCTGCCTCAGCTTTACACTGCAATGTGCTTTACTTCCCAACATGATGGACACACAGGTTGTTTTTGTAGAGATTAGATGATGAAAGGTTTACAAACACAAAATAGGCTCAGCAATGGGGAACTATATAGAAATGTATGTTGATACTTATAGCAAGCTGGTTAATATCCACACAGCTCCACTTTAGAGGAACTTCTGTCCTGAGTCTCTCCTTCACTTGTCCAATGGCCGCTGCGCAGTGTGACCTGAGCATTCCCCTTTAAGCAGGTGGCCTTCTGGGTAATGTGTGACGTAGTCAGCAGGTAGCCATGTTGTTTTGTGTGTTTGTCCCTCTCTCCGGTGAATGGTGTGAGAAGTACCGGCAGCTGTAGCCGCTGTAAGCTCTATAGTCAGTGTGATGAGACTCATAGAAGTACCGTATTGTGATGTTGAAAATAGCTGAATAAATCCGGTCCATGTGTCCAACCACTCCGCCTCTCTTCTTCCGTGTGTGTGAGAATTTTGCCCGGGCTGCTAGTTACCATGGTTACCAGCGTCGACAAGCCAAGCTAAGCTGAAACGAGACTTAGCTTCATAGCTAGCTACACTAGCATTAGCTGAGCTAGCTAAAGTGCGGAGCCGGACTCTAAGTCACTAATTCTCACCTCCATTTCTGCCGTCATCCTGAATCTATAACAAGACTTACTATCATAAAAGGAGGCAGAGGATGAACTAGACATGGAGCTCACATTAATCAAGGTGAACAGCAAGAGGAGATAACAGACAGGACAACCAGCAGAGACCAGACCCCCAGACACCCCGGAGTTTAAGACTGTGTTTACTGTGTCCATATAAAATATGTTTTGTACAGACAAGAGATGGGAACACTCCAGAGACTAGAGACCAGACCAGAGGTCTCCAAATCCGCTCCTGGATGTTTCCTGATTCAAATGAGTGACTCCTGATCAGACTTCAGCAGAGTTTGATGACGAGCTGATCATTTGAATCAGGTGTGTTGGAGCAGGAACCATCTAAAACAGGCAGGACAGTGTCTCTCCAGGACCGGAGCTGGACACCTCTGGACTGGACCAAACCCCTCCAGAGACTAGAGACTAGACTGGATCCGTCCAGAGACCGGTTCGTGTAGGGCCTCTTTAACTGAAGCTATTTTTGAGCTGTAAACATGTCTGTAGCAGAATCACACCAGTGTATTGTATAATGACAAGAAAGCTACTTTCCTTTCCTGTATTTCCTGAGTTTTTTAAAAAACACTTTTACTTAAGTAATATTTTGACAAAGCTACTTTTACTTTATTGGATATATATATATATTTTTTTTTTTTTTCTTTTTTTTTTTTCAGTTTATTGATTTTTTTTTTTTTTTTTTTTTTTTCACTTCTTCTCACACCAACCTGTTCTTCCTTGTTCCTTGTTCTTTTAGGTTGTCAGAGGAGCGTGGCAACATGGGGGATTTCTGTTGAACAGACAATGTGGGCCTGAGCGTGTGACTTTGCTGCTCCTTTTCAGCTGCCCTCATGATGTTTTGTGGGAATCTGCCAAGGTAACTGTTCTTTGCAAAGTCATCAAAGACCATGTTTAAAATGGAAAATCAGATTAGATGTAGACAGTCTTCTGAGCCTGCCTGTGATCTGTTTGCAAGATTCATGCTTTACATGTTTAGGTTTCACATAAGACACCATGACTGCTTATTATAACAGGACCAAAAGCCCCAGCTATTTTTAACTGACGCCATGACTTTTCTTTAAAATAATTCTAGTGTTCATCTTAGAAAGTCGGGTGTATATAGCATTAAAAATGTCAGAGATGATAACTTGATGCACACAATATATATCGGGAGAAAAACAAACTGATTGCCTTCTAAAGTTACTTAGAATTAGTTTTAATTTTCAGATAGCACTGCATTTGAAAAACACACTGTTACTTTTCTACACATATCGGTATATAAAGAAATAGAATTACACCCAAGGGTGAAATGCTAGTATTTCCATGATGGAGATTCCCAGATGGCTTCATTATATGCAGCCCAAAGGGAATTTTCATTTCAATAGGGTATGATGTCATATACATATTTTCACATAAATTATATATTATCCCAGCAGCAGAAGAAACAGCCTTTAAAAGATACAATTGCTTAAAAACCAGGAAAAACACGCATAAGACGCATAGTGTGTCCATAAGAACTATGAAGATTTTACACATAATTCAATGCACCACATTTCTGCACAAATGTCAGTCAGGCAGTCATACAGATATACAAATATATTGCAAACAATCGAACAATAAAGTTAAATAAAAGTATATGAGAAACAAACAAAAATAAAACCCAAAACAAAGCATGATACTGACATTTAGACATACAGTATAGTTTCTGAAAATGAAAATGTATCAGAATATATACATGAGCTTTTGTCACAACATCAGTTGTGCTTTAAATGCAAGCCATACTTTATTTTTCTACAGGTTTCAAAATCTTGCTTTGTCTGAGGTTATAAATGTGTAGGGGTGTGTGTTTGTGACTGTTGAAGAAGGCAGACTGGTTAGGCCTTAGGCCCCGGGCCTTTTGTTCAGTAGTGGGGACGATAATTAGGATGGACTTCATCTGGGGCCAGTGGTCTAATTCAGTGGTGCTGTTAACAGCCTCACTAAAGATCAAATGCAGTGCAAACAGATCAAAGTGAGCACCAGACTGGTTGAAAGGGGAAGCTACAGCCTAAATTAATTAGGGCTTTTATTCTCCACAGTCAGGTGGCTGAGAGGAGACAGGTATGTGAACAGCATGAAGGCAGCACCTGGTCAATGTCCAGGGGTGCAGTGTCAATTAAGCTGTAACTGAGCAGTGTGTGTGGGTGTGCACACGGGAATGCAACCCTGCCTTTTCCATTGAATGAAGACACCTGCACCTTTGATCGTTTATGGTAATATTTCAGGTAGAACCTCGAATCTCTGAGAAGGAAGGTGAGATCACATTATATTGCTGGATGGCGAATGAATGAATGACTGACTATTCATTTGTATTTAAGTGAGATGCAACAAGCCAGCATGGGCCAAATCTATATTGTACACGGCAACAATTACAGTGGTGAAACAGTTGTGGCTGTCTTCTTGGAAAATCTGGTCATAAATTTCTGAAGCTTTGATGACTGAATGACTAATTTTCAAGGCAATGTTGAATATATGCTCGGATGTGATTAGTTTTAGTCTTCTGTAGTACAACCACAAAATAAAGGAATGTAATTACACCCTTTGGTTTTGTTGTAAACAACCAGCTGTGTCTCTGCGGTATTGGAACCTGGTTGGTTCATAAAACTAAGGTAAAAATGTAAACTTCGAGAGCTCTATGATTTGGATAGTCTTTCTTTTTTTTTTTTTTTTTTTACATGTTCACCTTTTGTTTTGTCTCCCAAACAAGCCTTGGGCTTTGTTTAAAACTGTCTGACTTCTTTGGCTTTTCTTTTCTTCTATGTTTTCAGATCTTCGTGAGCACAATACTTTTACTACAGACAGGAATAACGGAAATAAGGAAATGAGATCCAAATTGCGATCATGTGGAATTATCTAAATATGCATTTTAAGACATAATAGACATAATAGTTTGTTCCTTTTCCCACAAAAATGTTACATTGACTAGTTAAAATTCTTAAAACAACACAGAGCTGCTCCTTCCTCAGTGAAAAAAAATTAGACTATAGGATCATGCAAATAATTATGTTATGTAAAAAATATGTCTTCTACATTCACTTTGTTTCACACTTTGATACAGCAGATGAAGCAGATAAGAGCTTTTTAGAGTGAAACTCTGCTCTGCAGAGAGGAGTGAAGCATTCACTGTGTTTCTTCTAATCCACAACCTCTCTAAAAAGTTGAACACTATTGATACAAGATGGGCCTCATGTGCTTCTTTTGGTCTTTTTGTGTTGAATATACACATCACAGAATGGAGCAGGGACATTTGTTTTAATTCTTTTTTTTATGATTCACCATTCTTTTACAATGCTGTTGTCTGACTCTGGTCATTTCCTGCATTTACCAACTTTTTTTTATGTGATACTCTGATGCTTCTCATTTGTTTTTGCAGGCAAATTCCCATCAATTCAAATGAAAGAATTAAAGTAATAAATCTTGAATGCTTATTCTGTAATGTTTAAACAGATTCCTTCTCAGCTCTGCAGCTAGGAAACAAAGTAAAGGGGACTTTACACCAACAGATATGAACAAATACGCATATTTAATCTCATTGTATGTATAGTTAGAGACGGTATGAACATTCCTTGCATAC
This sequence comes from Echeneis naucrates, assembly GCF_900963305.1. Taxonomy (NCBI): domain Eukaryota; kingdom Metazoa; phylum Chordata; class Actinopteri; order Carangiformes; family Echeneidae; genus Echeneis; species Echeneis naucrates. The sequence goes on from NC_042511.1 coordinate 8,957,925, forward strand.
TTGCGTGTGTGTAAGACACTAATGAAGTGCATTATGCAACTTGTGTGTTCAGTGAACTTAAAAAAGGGGAAAAATAGAAGAAATGAAAGTTTATAGTGTCTTGTCATTACTAACATAAGCAACTCGTTCTTAGTTTAAACGTTAATACTAAACAAAACTAAGCGCTGCTCTTGAATATTTCCCAGTTATGTCACTGTTGATGTGTTCCCACAGATGATGTCAGTGTTTACTCTGTGTTTACTCGGCTCCTGCCTGAGAGATATCTCACCAGGCTACCACGTGGACCTGGGCCTGATGAACGGATCCTGCAGTTACTGAGGCAGGGCCTCATTTTGGGCTAATCTGTTTGGTCGTAGAAAACAATAATGACGTCATTGGTAATTTGGCCCCTCATGTGAAGTTTGGTGAGGGGAATCTGGCTTTCATCTCTGGATTCCATTCTGAAACCCCTTTTACCGCTAATTTCTGACTCTGTGTCGACAAAGTTCCCTCTCGGGATTACTGAAATTCTCTTACTGCTGCTAGAATTCCAGCGTTGCGACTTGCCTCCCTGCTTAAAAGACACTTCTGTTTTCTCCATGTTGCAGTGAGATGACTAAGAACTTATGTGAAATGACTAATGGCTGCTATACATTATGGCGGCCTGTTAAGATTGAGTCCAATGCTAAGTGGAATAAGTGGGCAGTTGGGGTGTAATTACATGCCAGGCTTACAATCACTATGTTTTCTCGGGATGCGGCCAAACCAGCTTTGGTTTTCCTCTTTGAACCGACTTAACCCCTGGCTATAACCTGGGGCAGTGGGGGTCAGTATGTGATTCTTGCTAATGGTAGGCTACTGGCTACTGGACCCCCCTTTTTTGGTGTCATGATTATTCTGTGGATTTAAATTTTAATTCAAATTATTTTTAAATGAGGTAATGAGATCGAATGGCGTTTGGCTATGAACACCACCCAAAACATCTTTTTGTAACTATCACCGACCTCCAAATCTCTTCATGGATGGGAGCTCTTTGAACGCCGATCTGACATCAACCTCCTTCTGTCACTAGCTTCAACTGTTGCATGATGAATAATAAAGCTGATGCAGTCGCACTTGAACTGTTTTGTGTAAATACCATCCGCCTGGAGTCAGTTGGGTGTAGTGATAGATGAATGGGAGGAGATAGCTGACAGAAGGTGTGTATCTGGAGCCGCCTCCAATCTGTCTGTGTGAGTATTAGTTACACTGCAGGGTTTGGTGATAATACCCAGAGAAATGGGGTAGGCCTGCACTACCTGCAGACGCTTTCTTTGGGCGTCGCTCTCTGGCACACCAAGATGTTTCCTAATCATTTCATGCATGTGCACTTTCTCAGTCTTTATGCAGCGTTGCACTCTGAGGACAAACAGATTGGGCTGAATAAATTACACCATTCATTAACAGCTGCCCAGTCTGGGAACCTGATAAATGACGAGACAGAGCGAGTGGCATGCGGGGGAGCTGGGCTAATTAACAAGTAATTAAGCATTCACAAGCTGCATTTGAATGAGATCGGGGGCTGTGGCTGGTTGGAGTAGTTTGGACATTGCTCAGGCTGTAGGGCGCAGCTCTTGCAGTCGGCATCATGAAGTTCAGAGGAGGAGTGGAAGGTTTGTCAGGGCAGGATAATCATAGCTCCATAGCCCTGTGAACAACTTCAAAGTGGAGTGAGCAGCATGCAGAATGCATATCAAGTGAATGGGAACTACATCGCTGTGTTGTGGAGACCAGCTAAAAGCTCTAAGACTGGATAAATAGTTAGGCTGTTACTGCTTTCTTGCAAGAGTAGTTTAATAAGCGGTTGGCCTTGTTGACGAGGAAGTGTCTGCCGTGCATAAATGGCGGTTGTTCTTGTTAAAGTAGATTGCACTGAAGGAAGGGTGATGCTCTACAGTGTGGGATGGCATTTGTTTCCCCTCGTGCGCCCTCGTTTTCTTTACTTTTCCCTCTCTCCTTCCCTTCTGTTTCTGTTTAAGGCTTCTATTTTTCCATGCAAATGAGAGAAGCCGCATTGATTTGGCCTCCAGTTTCATGTTACTATGGCAACAACATAAAAACTACAAAGTGCTTAAAGCACAACACTTTTATCCCTATGTCCCTCTGATCATCACAGGAAATTAGCATACCGGGAAACAGGAGAGCACACAGAGGAAAGTAATTGTGCATTTGGAAGGCCTTGCTGGCTTGATGGGGGTTTTTGGGGGGGACTTGGCGAATGAGTCGGAAAAAACACACTGGGAAAAAAAAAGAAATAATCATGAGGCGAATATAGACAAGTAGAGAGAAAAAAAAAAAACATTCTCTTTTTTTTTTTTTTGAGCAAATTTTAGCCCTTGGTATCACTGCAAGTGTTCTCACTGTTTGAATCAGTGTCTTGGAAACATATATACGTATCTGTAAATTGTAAACACACAAAATATTCACATATTCTGTCTCCACCTCAGCCCCTTTTTATGGAAGCATAAAAAACAAACATAGGTGGGCATTCCTTTTCATTTCATCAGCAGCAGAGCGCTGCAGGAGAGCGGAGCTGCTTGTTTCCTGCTGGCTATGTAAATGAGTGAGTATCTGCCTGCGTGTGATGTTGACTGTGTGTGTAAAGAGTGCGTTTGTGTGTGAGAAAGACGGAGGATAGAGGGGTGGACACCAGGGCCAGAGCACCAAAGGAGATTTGAAGGCCAACATCAAACGCTGCATCAGCTCATTAATGCATGTAGGGGTGACCTGGACCCAGCACGGTGCAACACAAACACATCAAAAACGCCTTCCAAAGCCCCCATCTTGACCATCATCACACCAAGCCATAGGAAGGCTGTGAAATCCGCCCACATGCCTCATAGATTTGAATAGTTGCCTTGTTTATCATGTCTCAGTGAGTCGCAAAAACAGACAAAGGCTACAGATTGAGTTTGGAAAGCATGGCAAGGGGCGGACAAAATTAGATTCACACCAACACCAGTGTGTAATGGGTGTACTTTTGCCATGCATGAGCGTGAGCCCAGACTACTTTTCTGGAAAGGAGACAAAAAATTGCCTTTCTCACACTGGTATCTGAGCCATTACATTGGTCAGATATCAATATTGTTTTCCAATTTTGCCTGCTGCACGAGGTGGTTAGCCACAGATGAAAAACGTTACGCTTCAAACTGTCTCACTCACTGAATCTGTCTGCCTGAAGGCTACCCAGCATGCAATTCTGAAACAAAGAGTCCTCTTTTTGATTTCTACACAGCGTGACCTTTTTTGATTGGGTGAGATTGGTTGGCATGGAAATCAATACTGTGTTGTGCATTTGATGCAGCCTTATCTCTTCTCCACACTGTCTGCAGGTAGAGGCAAGGGAGGTTTGTGTATGTGTGTTTGTTTCTGTGTCTGCGGGTATATCTACCCTTAACACTAAGTCTCTCACAATGTGTGGAACATAACAATAGTTCCTCTTCATGAAGTCAATTACTTTTGTGTGCCAGACGAAAAAAAAAAATAAAAAAATTAAAAGACTGAAAAACAGTTTGAAATGAGATTCTGCAAACTGGAAAAGAAAGAAAATTCAGTTTAGTTTGTGTATGATTGTGGAAAAATGTTGGAGTCTTCAGATAACACAATGACACATTTTCTTCTTCATTACTCAAACTTTGGTTGACTGGCACAAGGCCTCCAAATTCTCCTCCACATTTTTGATTTTTTTTTTTTTTTTTTGCTTTTCACGACAGCTAATGTCAGTGAAACATTTGACAAACAACATCAGTTGAATTGCTGTAGTCATCTTCATTAGCTTCATTGCGACCAAGAGGTTTGCAAATAGAGTTGTCGTCCTTGCAGTGTATGAAAGTGGTGGAGTTTGTGTGGTTCATCCTGGTTGGTGGGAAACTAAGGCTCACCCACTTGACAATCCCTCAGTTACAGAGAATGGTTGAGTTCCTTTAAATTTCACCCCATACAGTTGTCATGAAGAGAGAAGTTAGCTACAGAAAGGGACGCGTGGGCCCCATGAAAACAATCTTTACAAGTTATAATTTGTATAATTTGATTGATTGATATAATTTTTAATTATATGATTGATTGATATCATTTTTAATTATATCAATCATGGGCCCCTAGAATCCTTCTCCTTTCCCCCCTTTTCAGCACCACAGGCTACAGACCAAACATTTTTTTGTACTAGACTGGGAAATCTTATTTCTACTCTGAAGATGGATATTTTAACATAAGGGTCTATGGGAACTGCACTTTTAGTATCTTCATGTTGACTTCATTGGCTTGATAACAAGTCAAAACAAAACTCATCATCTTATTTCTTTGATGAGCTTAAAAACACGAACTGCTGGTAGCAACCGCTAGCTTTCCTGTCAACTGAAAATGATGTTGGTGGGATTGATGTCATTTGAAACTGATTGTTTAGGAAAAAACAAAACCAAACATCCCTAAACAGAGATGGAGAGCCACAGTTATGACATCATGTCTGGACTAGTCTCTGTAACTCTTAGAAATCTCATTTCTTTCAACAGTCTCTGAAAAAATGATCAGCATGGGCCTTTCTGAGACATATAATCATTCACTGCAGCAGCTGCTCAAACGAATTAAAACCCTTTTGATTTAAAAAAAAAAAAAAAAAAGACACCATGAGTGCAAAAAGGAAAAAACTCCCATGATGAAAAAAAACTGCAAGTGCCATGGCATATCCATAAAAGCTCCTCTGTTGACTGATATTATTGTATTTCTTGTCCGCTCTGCTGTTATTACATACATATCATATATCAGACATAGCTCTGATATTTAACCTGCAAATGTCTACAGCTTAGAGGAAACATTGTTAAGTAATGAATACTGATTCAACAACATTACTTTGTTTGCCAAAAATCTCCCGAGTTCATCTCAAGAAAAGAGCTTCATGACTGAGAAACACTGTGTACTGTTGTAGCTTTGTGTATAGGTTTTTTTTAACCTTGAGTCACTCTGGACCAACTTTAACAGGATACCAGCCTGAAGACACTCTGTGTTTATCACTCATTTAGCTTCATCAACTGCATCATTACAAACCCGTAATGATGCATTTCAAGCCACAACTGTTTCATAGGAAATTCAACAAATAACTTAAATTAATGTACTTTTAGAAAAAATCCCAACATGTTTCAATTTTTAGAACAGCTGCTACATTAAATCGAACTAAAATCTCACAAAGCAAGGACAACAAATCTGTTCTTTTTTTTATCTTTGAAAGTGAGCGCTCATATATACAGTACAGTGTTTCATCTGAAGACGAATATAACTTCATAGTCTTGCATCTTTTTTTTTTTTTTTTTTTGGTGTTGCAATACCATTTGAACATGAAAAACATCTTGGAAGACATTCAGCACAGTAGGCAATAATAAGCTCAACCTCTCCTCCGTGCTCAGTCAGTTTCAACTCAGTTGGGAGTTGAAATTGACTGAGTTCTTTTGGTTGAGCCAGAGCTGCGTGTGACTGAGAACAACCAAAGGTGATTGGGTAGAACTACATCCTGGTTGGCTGTCCTCTCTTTGGCAGCATTTTTTTGTGCTCCTAAATATCCCACTTACAGCTCAGAGTCAGAGCAATGTCAGACTAGTTCAACCAGTGACAAAGCCAAAGGAACCAGAAGGAAATTGAACTTCATTGGAGTTCAGTGCTGAATCATAAATCCCCAAAAACACTAAAACTTCATACACTTTCCTTCTTGTTGTATTCACTCATCCAGAGAGTCAAGGACAAACTTTTGTGTTTAAACTCTGCCTTAAAGTGCATTATACAGTCATGTTAGTCTATGTTTCACAGTTGCCATTACATTTTTTTTCCTTTGGGATATCTACTAAAAACCCATTTAATCAAAAGCAATCTACAGTCTTTTAGAAGATTTTTCAAAGAAATTTCTTGAAAGGAAACGAGCGGCGGATCTGCTGGTGCCCATTGTTGCAGTTAAAAGCTCAGCTGTAATTTTCATATAGTAATTTGAGAGTATAATGCATTTCTGCTTGGGGTGGAGGGGTATAGACATGCTTTTAAGAAAGGACTTGGGCAAAGCAGTATCATGATAATCTACCAAAAACATTTATCTCCATAACAAAACATGATGCATAAGGATAAATACCGTATTTGGCAAGATGCTGCCTGAATCCTGCCTACAAGGCTACTTTAACAGCCTCAACACGCTTTTTTTTGTGCATATCAATAGCCACAGCAACCAGCTGTTTCTCACTGCACACCTCCAAAAGGCATCTGAAACCATTTAAATCAAAAGCAGTCACAGTTTCCACTGTGCATTATAGGCATTCCAACATGGCCCTTCACTCAATGCTGCATAGCCTTGCTCGGCAGGGGAGAACGGTATAAAGTGGGCACATAGCAACACAAATATGCAGCCCACTGCGCGTTCCCCTCAGGAACACTAAAGGAGGGAGAGGCAGAAGAGAGAGACAGAGAGCGAGAGGGAAAAAGCTGAACAACCTCTTTGCTCTGGCTTCTCGGGTTAAAACCTTTTCCCTGCTTCAGATAAGAACCTTTCTTCTTCTTTGAATGCTTTGTCTCCTGGCCAGATCAGGGGAAAAGAGAGAAGAAAGAGCAGAGCTTTCTAGCTGGCACACCCCTGTGGTGGGTGCTTATACAAAAGGAGACAGAAAGGGAGAACAATGGCGATGCTAGGCTGCAGAGGCAAGCTTCATTTAGAACAGTGTAGCGGGCATTTAAACACATTTTTAAGCTCCATTAAAGGATATTTCTGATAGACTGAATCAAATCACTCCCTGTAACATCAAGTGTTGCTCTTTCTGCCAAGCCCACTGAGAATCAACACCAAGCCAAAGCTGTACCAAACCCAACAAGCGCTGAACCAGCACCACCAGTTAAAAGAAATGCGGGACTTACATATGCTATTATCTTTTTTTGTGTTATTTTCTACGTCATTAAACAGCAGTTAGAATTAATGTACTTCAATCATGGCAAATAATCATAGACATCATATCCTATGATGCCTTTACACTTAAATTACACCAGATTTAGTCTAAAGGGCATTTGGCAGCAGCTGTACTTGCAACACAACCGCAACACAACAGAACGGTCTTGAGCAGCTTCATACCAACTATGTCCAGTGCCCGTCGCATCACACATTTTCCGTGAAGCTAACCAGCTAATCTTGGAGTGATCACTTTCTGACAACTCACTCCTGATCACACTTCAGCAGAGCTTGATGACGAGCTGATCATTTGAAACATCTAAACATCTAAAACATGCAGGACAGTGTCCCTTTTTGCTACTGATAATTAGGAAAAGCAAGCATTTAGAAAATCTCTGCATAGTTTCAACCTCAGTGTCTACATTCAGTTTGACTCACTGGTAAATCACTTTTCATTCACATGATAATTTTTTCCATGAATATGCCGTAGATTGCTCGCACTATGGAGGAGCTTTGTTATGTGGCCAGCAGACTCAGATGGAACAATAGTTATTGTCACACTTAAAAAAGGATGGGATTTGGACTTTGACTCGATTCACATCAGTTGATTCTGATCGGAACAAAACATAAGCCAGCCCAGCCCTGAGCCCAGTCCTGAAAGCAAGAACACGCTGGATGCATCACATGTGCGTGGCAGCTGCAGAAGGTCTTGGTTTGCATTTTGCAGACCAAACACTCTGCCTGCATAAGATGTGCGTGTTGTGGCAGTATGATCTCATGATTCAACATCTCACCTATTTTCCACACGTATCACACAAGTGTCACGGAAAAAGTAGGAAAGACCTGCTGACACTTATTGTGACATCATGCCAGCAACATGACTGGTATGCTAGACACATTTTCTGCCAAAAAATAAATCAGAAATGAATCTAAAATGAAGAGAAAGCTACAATTTAAAGCATTCTGTGACCTCAGTGTTAATGTGTGTGTTTCCACAGCAGCCAGGATGCACACGCCACACAGCCAGTGCCTCTCTGGCAGCAGAACCAACCGCGACACACCTTCCACCAATCTCAGTTTTTTAACAGTTTAAAGCTATACATTGTCAGAATAGAATTTATATTTAGCTTTTTATTTGACCATCTTGGCCTACTTCAATTTAATATGATGTGCACTATCTTCACATGGAAAACTTGTGAAAACGTTTTTACGTTTAACCTAGTTTGTGTTTAATCATAAAAAAACAGACCTGCCACTTGAGCGCTTCTCACTTTAAAGTAAAATAACTGTGCCTTTGTTCCTTTTGCTGACTGAGAATCCTCTAATGAGAAGTTAATTTGTCAGTGGAAAATGCTGAAAGAGCAACTTGACTACAGATATAAAATAAAGACAAGGAAGTAAAATGAGCTGTCATTAGAATAAGGGCTAAAACTAGCTGTTATGTCTTGTTTTTTTTTTATATTTGACCCCAACATTACAACAGTGGAGAATACAAGATTCTGATGATGATATTTGAATCCATGCTTAACTGCCACAGCGTCATTAACTGAACAGTTGATATGTCGTCTGTTACCTGAGAAATGTGGGTTATCCACTGAAGATGTAAGAGACATGTTATCTGAGAAGTGGGACAGCCGTGGACACTAAATGAGAGTGGCCACAGTGTGAGAGGTCACTCCTGCTTTTGGCCCCAAACAACTGTATTACCTCTTCAGGCCCTTTGGCCAAGTTTAGGCCACCAGATGACTCCAGTTGTTGCCTCCCCCAGGGCAAAGGCATCTCATCCTAAGCCGGTGGTCCAAAGTCATCTCATCTTTCATAGAACACAAGAGGCAGGAAGTATCCACAGGGATCAACAGATGCGAGGGAAAGCCACAAAATGGCTTCCTCCTGAGCTGACCATGTGGCTGCTGTGATTGTAAACCTTTGAGCCTCAAAACAACATTCAACACACAACACAATGCTATGTTCTGTGGCACACCGAGGTCAGGCCTCAGTCGAAGGTATTTTCTTGAGGAAAAAAAACAGTGACAGGTGATGTGGACGCAATGACAAAGCTAAGAGGAAGCTCCCAGACTCGAGCAGAAGAATCATTCCTTGCGGCTTTGACAGTGTATTAAGAAAAGTTAGATTGGTTATTCAGATGGAGAAAACTTTTAGTGGAAAAACCACGGAGAGAGAGAGAGAGAGAGTGAAACTTGCTGAATGCTGGCGTAAATAAATAAAGTAAATAAATCGGCGGATAATGTGAAGCAATTGTAGGGGTGTGCATAATCAGGGATTTGGAGACTGCTCACTCTGCCGCTCATCTTCTGACTACAAAACCAGGGCTGTCCAGCCCTCCACCCCATTTCTTTCTCTCCCACTGCCTTCTGTGCTCTCTCTCCACCCGGCGATAATCTGTTCCAGTACACTTGCCATGAAATGAGCGATGCAGGACTCGTAATGCACTGGACAGGCAAAGCCTAACAGATAACATAAGCCCCCTTTGCTGCCCTCCCCCTTCCAAACTACCCTCCTCTTGCCATTACCAGCCCTCATCCCCTTCTACTGTTAAATCAAGGCCCTTCAGCTGTAAACAAGAGGAGGAAGATTTGGTTCATTACAAGGGGAGTTGTTTTCTCTCTCCGGCTCTTCATCTGATATATAATATGTGTGGCGAGCTGTCTGGTCGCTTCATGCTTGCGTCAGTTTTCATCTTGACTCTTATGACCTTGGCTGTCAGGCAGAGGCTGTCAGAGCAGGTGGTTGCAGGTTTTGTTTTCAGCTCCTGTTTATAGTTGTGATTGTCATTTGGCTAATGTATGCACGCACACATACACACGTGGGCCTTGAAGAGAACGCCTTACAGAGCTGACAGTGGTAGTCTGTGGTCTCATAGAGTGAAAAAAGGAAACCATTTTTTTTTTGAAGAAGATGAATGTATAATTTTTGTATATTTTTTTTGCTTTTTGTCTTTTTTCTCTGCTGATGCTGTCTGCCTTTAAGTCCTCTCTCTGTTTTCTTTACGTCTTTTCATCTGGCTTTCAATTGAATGTCATACCATCTGGTTGACTTCACTCTGGATGAATTTTGCTCCACAAATGCTTGAAGAACTGCATTTTCCATAAAATCCATATGTTCTTGTGTTTTATTTTCTACCAAATACATTTCACTCACACTTGCGTTGATAAACAGTCGCATCTCACTCAAGCAAGAAACAAACAAATAAATAAATCTTAGCTAGCAAAAAAACAAAAAGAAAACGAAAGGAAACAGATGCTCTTTTTAGTTTTACAAAGTGGCTTGGATTCATCATGAAGATATGAGGCAAAAAACACAGATAATGAAAATATCTTCACAATTAAACAATTAAAACTGTCACCCTGATCATAAAGTATGCATGATTCATGCCCTACAGCACTTCATGTGGAATGTGTGTGAATGTAGATCAAAACGTTTACGATGGCGAGGGGTGTATTCATCTCTGTGAGCGACTGTTGATGGGGACCTCCCTGGCAGCGTGTTTGACAGCAAACAGCTCTGACTGTGATCAATAGAGTCCCGGCCCCTGTCTTCCCAAGTGCCTTGTGGTTTTGGAGTTTTGGAAAATCCACCACCAAGCGGGGGCCCTCCCATCTTGTCTGAACCAAACATTGTCCGGGTGACTCCCGCTCCCATGCTCCTCGCTGCCTGGAATGCCAGCATCCTGAGGATGACAGGGTTTCCTAAGATTCGACCGGGACCTCTCTAATTTGGGCATCCACTCCTGCCACTTCCCCTGACCAGAAACCATTCAAAATCGGTGGCCACGTAGGAGCTGGCATTCCCCTTTTCTTCCCCGCTTTTTTTTTTTTTTTTTTAATGGTTTGCTTACTTCTCTTTCACTTCCATTTGTCTCCCTCCACCTCTGTCTTGGCTGAAACTAGAAAGCAAATGTCTTCTCTCTGTATTATTGTCCATCATATTAAATCGTGGGATTCATCAATGCCACTCCACGCACACACAGACACTATCAGTGACAGGCACAGCACAACAGCCGCAATGCGTTAGCAGACTCCCAGCTGTGTGTGCGTACGAGCAGGTTGTTGCTGCCAGTGAGTGGTGAGAGAGTGACAGACCACCCACCTGCTCTGGCTCTTCCTATTGATGTCAGTTTGCCGTCAGTGGGAGGGCGGCTAATGGGATTTCACTATCAGCACCCCAGTGTAGCCACCATGTCAGCTCTCCCTCCTCCGTAGTGCCATGCACAGTCAAGCAAGGTAAAACTCTGAAATGCATAAGATGTTCAACGCAACATAATGCAGTTTTCACAAGCAGACACGGTGCCTCAAATACTGACTCAGAGGAAATGGAGGTGCTGGGTGGCCGGAAATAAAACCAACTTGTGTCTGTTATACTCACCTTATAATACCACAACCTGTCCAGCAGCGTGGGGCAGATCCATTACAATAATGTGGTTTCTGGGCCTGTGATGGGCTGGTGACATGTCCGGGGTGTACCCCACCCTCACCCAATGTGTGCTGGGATCGGTCCAGAAGGATTGCTAAGGAGCAGAAGTAAAACAACAAATAACAATAAATAGCAAAGAAATGTAATTACTGCACATTTCAATAAGTTATGAATAAAATGTAACTTTCCAACACTGCAGCCTGGTAACCCTGTTGAAGATTATTTCTAATGCTGCCTTTCTTTTTCTTTTTTCTTTTTTCTTTTTTTTTGTTGAAGAGCCTTGGAAGTTGCAAAACAGATTTTTAGTGTTGACGTTTGGCGTTATCATATGTATAAATATAATATACCGGTGTAAAGCTGCCACAGTCTTTTAGTGTTGTTGTGCCACAAAATCCACAGGCTGAGTTTTTGTGAATGGAGACTAATCAGTTCAAGGTGTTAAGAAGAGTGTAGGAGGCCGAGTGAGCCTGGAAGAAAAGAGTACCTCATTACTGCATCTAGTCACTATTCCTTCACCTGGCGCTGTCATAACAGCACTGCACATTTAAAGCATTGCTTCACCCTCTCTTCTTCCCTCTGTCTCACTTTATGCTTTTCATTTTTCAGCTTTCTATGGCACTCTCTTTCTCTGTCTTTCAAAGTTTACAGCTATTGTCTAAAAGTTCACACTTCTAGTTTGGTGGCATTGTTGCACATTTTTTTTCTCATTCAATTTTCTTTTTTCTTCCTTTCTTTCTTGTGTGTTGCTCCACATCAGAGATCCAGAAAGGGGCCTTTTGTGTCTGACTTTGCCCCAAAGGCAGTCGGCTTGCAAGGCAGATTAATAATTACAGAGTACACAACATTGGGGAAAACAATTTCAACATCTTTGATGTCAAACATGAGAGAAACCAAAATTACAAAGAAAAAAAAGGATGACGAGGAAAGGTCTTGAAAGATGGTCTTTCTTTCTGTCTGCCTCTCTCTTGGCTGTGTATCCTGTTATTGTTACTTTCTACTGTTTCGCAGCGCAAAACATTGAGGGGGACTTAAAAGAGAGAGGCATCTGCCCCTGGAGGGCCACATTTGAGAAGTGACATGGCAGCTATTCTTTGTGACGAAGTCACTGAAGGTGAGAGAGAACAATTAATAATGCTCAGTAGGATTTGGTCCATCTGTTTGCATCAGTGGGCCAATCAGTATTTTCATGAAATGTTGTTTGTTTTCTTTGTGTAGCATTAGCATAAATAGAAACCATGGCCAAACATTGGCGGACTGAGCTGTCATGGCCCTGAGTTATGATTATGGGCTGTAATTGAAAGGTTGAGACTACTATTTCCTTTTCGCCATGAAACTCCCTACAACTGAAAAAACCATGGATCCCTGAAATGAGAATTTACAGTCTTTCTGGCATCTCCTTCTTCTTACATAGCCTGTATTTTTTGTCTTGTGTAATACAGAGTTATTACCTTTTGTGTATCCCCCCTTAAACACAGATAATTACTATCATATTCTTAATAACAACATTGAAGTACTATCAACAAATCATCAAAGCAACACCAACCACCATTTCAGACAAATTCAAACATGTTTCCTGTGAAATTCTGCAAATCCTTTGTGCCAAAAGCCAATGCTTGGTTTGGGTTTATTGAGGTTATGCTTCTTAAGTAACCCCTGTTGTAGTTGAGGTTTGTTTGGGATTATCAACATGCATCCAATATCAACCAAAATACACACAAATGAGTGTTGTCTGTGTGTGTCATTTAACACGCACAGACAACACTGCAAACCAAAGCTTTGTGATGGAAACTACACCATATTTATATTTTAAAGTCAGATAAGCCAAATGGTACTCATAATTATATTTCATTGTATTTTGGTGTAATTTATAGTATGAGTATAACCACTAATTGTTATTAGTGAGGAACATTGTAATACAGACTATACCATATTATAGGATTCACTGGCTTTATCACAACAGTATGTCTGTTTAAGTTCAGTCAGTGTTGGGTGATGGGATGTTGTGGTGAGATCAGAGTCCCGGCCAGTGCGACTTTTTACCAACCAATGTAGTAATTATGGTCAAGTTATTTTTTTTGATTTTGTAAATAGAAGAATATGTATGGACCTGGATATATATATCCAAGTTCCAATCACGTGGATTGTATTTCAATGGTTACAACATAAAATTAAATACTAATTCATTATGCATGAAAAAGTCTAAATGAGTCTAAATGCACAAAGACACAAACACAAGCAACAGTGCAGGGAAATGTATTTAAATGACTAACACTCCATCAATGACTCTCACCCTGGTGACACGACAACTAATTCATTCATTCATCTGCTACCACTTCCTATCCTCCTTCCTATCCTATCCTTCCTATCTGTTTCCGGGTCGTGGCGGTGCTGGAGCCAGTCATTAGGTGAGGTTGGGGTCACCCTGGACAGGTCACCAGTCCATCACAGGGCCAACACACAGACAGGCAGAGACCAACAACCACTCACACTCACACTCAGACCTACGGACAGTTTAGAGTCACCAGTTAACCTAAACATGAAGTCTTTGGATGGTGGGGGGAAACCCACACAGGCACAGAGAGAACATACAAACTCCTCACAGAAAGGCCCCAGGCCAGGAACTGAACTGTCTTGTTGTGGGGCAACAATGCTAACCACTATTTTTTGACTTAAATGTGAGAAGAAGCTGTGTGAATATTCAGAATTGGTGCAAAAATCTGCAGCTACCTTTAATTTTCATGTATAAATTGCTTTTTGACAATAACATGTAATCGTAATCTCCATATTCTCATTCAGAAACATAGATGCGAGAGGCACAGTGAATTTTTCCTAATAAAAATCTCCAGGTTCTGACATGTACATTTCAAGATGTTCACAATCAAAACCAAGTCACATTCACACCAGGAGAAATACTGAACAAACCTTTTTAAAGTGAGAGTAACGCCACTGATGGAATTGTCAATTTTCAACCTGCTGCACTCACAGCTTCTCCATCGCTGACATTGTGGATAAACAGCAGTGAATTTGACAGGTGTCAGTATGGAAAGACTTCTTCTTTCCTTTAAAAAAAGCTTGGAAGTGTTACATTGTGTGCTTTAACTGTGACAACAGGAACTGAGGTGTCAAAGCTGAAAAGGACACAGAGGAGAAGTGACACTTTGCTTGAGTCATGACAGCAAGTTCCCTGTACGACGGATGTTGGCACGTCATTCGCAGATGTACAGTATTTTTTCAAAACACAACAGTCATCTGGGGTGGCTATGACAGTTTTGGTGAGTCCTCTATATGAGAGCAATAACATAAATATGTCGGAGCATCCTGTCACACAGAGTCCATCTGGTCGTCATCTGTGACTGAGGTCAACGGGTTCATCATCAGTTTGGTGAAAGTGTGAAACACGTGGTGTGAGTTTGTAGAGCATGTGCTCTGTCAGAAGATGCGACACTTAAAAGTTTCTTCTTCTGGAGTCCTGGTCTCCATAATCAACTTTTCAGAAGCAGCAGGCAGCAGCTTTCAGCAAACAAGTCTCTGATCATTGTCATTACATACCATAATATATAATACCTGTTCAGCAGTAAACAACAGACAATGCCAGTGAGCGAGTTGTGAATGTAGTGGAAAAATTAGCAGCTCAATTCTAAGATATTTTCCTCTGTTTTTTTCACATGGCAACAGAACTTGGCCAGAATCATGATCCCAAATAAAGAAGATGCATTCAAGCATACACTTGTGCCAAACACAATTGTTCAAGAGTGAGTGTTAGATTTAGGACTACCAATGCCTCCCTTGGTTAGCGTTCACCAGCTGCCACCTCTCCCCAGGCCTGGTTTGGTCGGTTCAGGTCAGTACACGCCATGCCGATGTCATGCTGATGTCATGCTGATGTCGCACTGATGTCATGCTGCCCATCTGTGTGATGTGGCCATTGCCATTCAGGATACAGCCCACCTACCAAGTAAGGGTATTGTTAGTAGTTCAAACAAAAGCCAGTTCAGGGTGTGCTGTTCAGAACTGTACGGAGCTAAAAGGCAGCACCCAGTGGAAACCCAGACACCCAGACTATTCTCAAAATAATCACCCAGGCTGATGCTTGAAAGGTTCAGCTTTCTCCAACTCTAAATACAAACAACTCCAAATGGTTGTTTCATAAGTATTTCCGTTTAGGCATCTAACTAAGACAGCGTGGTGCCCAACACTTTATTATTATTTTTGAGTTAGCAACTGAAATTTTATTCAGACAAGGACAACAGGTTATCCTGTATGGTCATAAATTACACTCTCACATAGAACAGAAATTTGTTTCTTGACAATCAATTTGTATCTATGGATTGAAAATTCTTATTTTTGTGGTATAGAGGCTTTTAAACTGGATAAGCTTCTCTCCAGTCACACATGTAGTGAAGATGAGCCTCCAGACGTTACAGTGACTGCAGCTTTAGTCAGAGGGCGGACGCTTGGTAGCAGCGTTGATGGGTGTTTGGGTTTATGGGCACTGTGGGCAGCTGTTCCCTCAGCAGGTAGGAGCAGCAGTGGAGCACATGGAGCAGGTTTGTGTGTGTGCTGGGCAGCGATGGAGCTAACAGGCAGCAGCAGGTGGGGAAGAAAAAGTTGGTTGAGGTTTGTGGTCAGACAGAAAGGTCGATATAAACATCATGACCTCTCACACTTTAACAACCTCTGTCCTTTGAGGACCTAATGACTAATCAGGTTTCACAGCTAAGATATATTTATCCTATCCACTCTTCACACTTATCAATGCTGCAAAAATAAAGTAAAATTATGTTTTTATACTGTTGTGAATGTGCATTTCACAACAGTATAAAAACAAACTTAGCTATTAAGCATGAAAAAATAAAACATTTAGCTTGATACATTTTTTTCATCCAAAGCAAGCAAAATTTTTCTTTTATAGCAGTATGGACTGCTCATAATAGTAAGAAAAACAACAACAGGAAAAAAAAAAAAAAAAAAAAAAGCAAAAAAGTTATTTCTGTTATATTTTCTCCAAAGCACACGACAAACTAAAATGAATTATTTGTGAATATGTAAGTGCTGTTGTCTACACGTTTTTATCATATTGTTTGTAAATTTTATTGATATGATTCTATTCTTTTGCATTGTATTTTGTCAAATGGATTTAATTCTGCTTTAATTAAATATTCCAAATGTGATGATGGAGATGATTACAAGGAAAGAAAAATGGAAGAAATGGAAAAATTATTTTAGCTACATTATAACTCATAATTTAAGAAAAAAAACAAGAAAAATTTAAGCAAAAAACTAAAAAATTCTTGTTCAGGAACTAACTTATTTTATTTTATTTTGTCAGGCCAAACGTAAGGGATAAATTGAACAAGTTTCCAAATTCAACATTTTTTGCAACTCTTTTATTTATAATGCACCGTAAACACTGTATACACCCAAACATATAGTTCCCTAACATTTTTTAATCGCGTTTTCTATCTCTGTGCAATTCTCCAAGCATAATCTGTTTCCAGTTTAAAAAAGGGCTTTATAGTGATGTACAGATATAGAAAAAGTCCTCCTGTTAGAGTTGACATAAACAAATCGACTTCCAGTGGTTTTGGTTTAGATAGAATCAGGGCAACGAGGAAATGTGTCAGCAGCATTAGTCACACTATGAAGCTGCCTCAGACTGAAGATCAAACGGAGGCCCTGCTCATTGCGAGCCTGACATCCACTACCAAAGACATGGGTTTGGGATTGCGAAATTCCAGGTTTTTCCCAGTAACGGCTGACGAAGACATTCTGCAAATGTCCCACAGAGACCTCAAAGTTAGGGGAGGGCAGACCGTCCAGAGAGATCCAGGAAAACATCACTGTACATGAGAACATTTTCTTCCTGGATTCTGGGAAGAAACTAAAATATTCGTTTCCTGAAAAAGGTGTTAAAAGCAGAAATGAAATGAGGAAAAAGAGAGGTTTAATAGTGAAACAAACAACAGGGATGCAGCTGCATTCAATTTCCTGTGGCATGCTGTTTCTATCAGAAGGTCTTTTCAGATGCACCAACTGAGGCAAGGTTGAGAATGGCCGTGAATCTAAACCAGTCTTTCCCTCGCTGCTTAATGAGGGCTACATGTGAGAAAGTCAGCTCTCCACACACCTTTCCCCATGGGCTCGCTCTCAATGATAAAAAAAAAACAACAATGCATCCTCAAAACCCTTCCCTGTGGCCAGAACCTGATTAAGTGAGTTCAACAAAACTTAATCTTGATTATTAGTAAAATCATCAAAGATTTTAATAATTTCCTGATGACATGATGAGCTTGGAGCCTCAGAGCCAAATCTTTAAACTATGCAAGAAAGAAAGACACTCTTCCTGACATCTTAAACTTCCCAAATCATTTCCTGATCGTGAGCACACATATTCCACGCTCTTACTGCAGTGATAGCTCACAAAAAAAAAAAAAAAAGAGTGGGACAGTGAATTTTCCATCCTTAAGCTTTCTGAAATGATATGTTCCATCTGGTTGCAAAGGTTTGTTTTTATATGGCCAGATGAAATTGCAAACATCTCTGCATAATTATTTCAAAAAGCATCCTGTTTTGAATAACACAGTGCTATGAAGAGAACCGAGCACTGGTAAACAACAACATGCTCCTCACATGGCCCTGCTTTTCCTATTAGAGGCCTTTATATCAAGTCCAGAACCTGTTTTTCGTGAGATCATGAGGAACATACCATTCAGCTCTTGATGGAGAAATGGGAATATCGGCAGTCTTAAAGACTGTTCAAAGCATTTGTGTATACACACACAATATCAAATGTCACTTGGAACTCATTAGCTGGTGTCCTTATTAGGAGTCTCCTTCTTTCTATGCCCAGGAAAAGCTTGGTGAGAATCTTCCCATGTCACCGCCTCCCTGCCACCCTCCTCTTGCTCATTCCCTCTGTTTCTCTTCCTTGACATGCCCTTTGAACTTTCCTCCGTCTCCAGTCCCACATCAAAGCTTTGATAGAGGCTCGCTGCTTTCTGTTCTCAAGGTGAAGGGCTGGCATCATGCGAATAAGACTGAGAATGCTCCAACATGAACAAAGTATGTTTCTGCACATTATTAATTATCATAACTGCAATTTAATTGTTTTAGTTTTCCATTTTACACAGTAATTGTACAAGAAAGGAAATCTTCCAGTATGGGACAAATATAAATTAGCTGACAGGTCAATTTATTATTTATGTAGCATTAAGGTTCTGACAGACCCAAAGAGAGTTGACATTGTTAGTGAGAAGAAGGAAGTCACCATAAATTAATATTATTAACAAACCATCAGAGTTCAGTGTGAAAGTCAAGTTTTTTCTTTCAACATGGCCACAATAGAGTGCTGCAGATATCCCTAAACTGTGATTAATAGAAGTTTAATATCTTTGAACATTTTCATTGTTTTCATTGAACATTTTCCAGCCAGCTTTGTTTTTTGCTATACTTTATCTAAAGAACATTTTGTACCCTTAAGTTGATTATTACATTTAAATACTTTGCTTTGCTGTTTCTCAGCCAGAGAAAAAATGCTTGGGACTTTTCCTTGAATATTTTGAGGAGGTGCGAACCTATTTTGAAATATTTGAACCGATTCCTAGTCATATTTTATTTATGAACCTGCATCTTATTTTTGCACATATTTGCCTTCCCCAAGCCTAAACTTTCCTCATTTAGTTTCTTTGGTCCATAAGTTTGAATGTGTTCATTTCAGATTTTTTTATTCATTTTCTTTGTTTCAAAAATATATTTATGCTGTAAATTAACTGAATAATAATAGCTGAAAACATGGTACATCTGATGCAAAAATGTCCTGTGTTTATGGTAACAATCTGATGTGATGTTATGTGATCGTTGACGATTATGTGTCGTCACAAGTAGTTAACATACAGAGCCCAAAACAAAATAAAATAAAAATGCTGTTATGCGCATATTTAGTGTTTCCAAATGACTATTATCAAGAGCTTTTTTTGTTCTTTTGAAAAAAGGGATTTATGAAATGCCTGTGCCTGCACTTCTACTTGTGAGGTTGAAATGCCAACCTCATGTCAATGCAGCAGAAATAGGTCAAGCCTAAAACACACAGATACACGCAGACATGCACGAACAGACGCACGGATAGATAAATTACTTATTCTCTTTCATGGCTTTTGTAGATGGAGGAAGCGGATGCCAATGCAGAAAGATCAAAACCCCTGTGCACGAGAAACAAGTGCCCTCCTCCCAGCAGCCAGGCGGGAGGGCGGAAGAGTCGCTCAACAGGTTCGTGTCACTCCTCTAACTCTGCAGCTTTTCGCTGCGCGTCTTTGGCTGCTCCGTCCTGCCATGTATCTGTTTTTGGATCCTTTTCTTTGTGGAAATGTGTGTGTGCTAACTGCACCGTGGTTTGAAGCTGCTTTTTCCTCTTCCTATGTCTGTGGAAAACACAAACAAAAAGGAAAATCAATGTATCCTCAAGCAATAGAAAAACAAAGTCAATACCTTTCATACAATCTATCTTTAGTGCAGGTTGATGTAGAGATTCTCACTTCTGCCTGACTGCAGGTTGAGGGATAGATGCATTTCTCTATGTTCATTTATTCATCATTCATTGTTTCCTCAACTGTTGCACTATGAATAACAACTCTGTAAATGCTTCCTATATATGTTTAATTCATAACACATACTGCACTAATAATTACATGTATGTGTTTTGGTGTGGGAGATGGTGGGCTGCTGCAGGTTTAATGGTGGTATCAATTTTATGAGAGTGAATGTTTGTAGGATTTATTATCTTATAAATTTGCACAGGTTCAGTCCTACTTTCATTATATGAGCTATATTACATCCTGGATTTATCTAATATTAGTATCACCTAATCTTGATTAATAATCTTACCTCATTTCTCTCTGATTGAAAATACATAATGGACATGATTCTGTGTAATATATGCAAATACAGTTCTATTGTTTGGGGGTAAACGGTTTCTTTTGAAGGAAGAACTCCTTATTAAAATCCTATCCAGAGCATTATCTCTGTGCCTGCGTGGTAAGACATGTACACAATGCAGCACTCCCACCCCACACTGGGAAAATGCACCAGCCAATCACCATCAGAGCACTGCAGTAGGAGGGAGGTCCTAGCAACAGCTGGATACCTGTTGGCCAAATAGTAGCATTGGCATTTAGTCCAAACTGCAGATTCCTGCCCAACCATCAAATCCTGTGCTTCTGACAGAATATCATTTATCCCTCTGCACTGTGATCCTGCTGCAGCTGAATGGACCGAGAAGAAAAAAAAAAAAGAGTAAAATCATTTAGAAATTTTAAATGAAGAAGTCCCTTTGATGGGAAAGAGAGCAAAGAGAGGGCCCTCCTTCCAAATGAAACTTAAGATCTGAAGCCAGTTTATAATTTCTTAGTAATAAGTGTATCAAATTCTTGATTGAATTTCAGCCAAGTCGAGTTCAGGGCCATGTAAGCCTGAGCTGCTTTTTGGGCTGTGTCCACACAAAGACACACACACACACACACACATTCTCTTTTTTTACACATTTTTTAATGAACATTAAGGAAATGAAATGCACGCTGTAACAATTATGAAATCAAGGAAGCATGTAATACTTCTTCAATGTCTAATGTAGCTAACTTTCCATTTCCCTGGTTTATTATGTGCTTTCATGGTAAATAAGTGAAGACACACGTGAAGGCACCATGTAAAAAAACAAAACAAAACAAAAAACAACTAAAACAAAACAGCTCAAAACAGAGACAGTGGCACTGTGATAATATTTAAAGAGAATTGTATTTGGAGTCGGGAAACTAAAAATCTTGGTTAAATTCAGGGACTAGGCATCTTCAGGCTGACTGAAGGTAAAGGTTGGAAGCTAAGTAAAGCTTGACTAAATCGAACAAACTTCATGTCCATTCAATATATTGATCCCTCTCTCATTTTCTAGTGTTTATGAGTAAGCGTCAGGGGGCTGTCCCAGCTGAAGGCAGCGTACACCCTGGACGAGTTGCTAGTCTTTCACTGACACATAGAAACGAACAACCACTCACACTCACAGGCAATTTTAGAGTCACCAATCAACCTAGTGGGAGGAAACCGGAGGTAACCTCCACAAGCATGGGGAGAACATAAAAACTCCACACAGAAAGGGAATTGAACCCACTTCCTTCTTCCTGTGAGACGACAGCGCTAAACACTATGCTGCAGAGCTGCCTCCATCTTAAGCTGCACAGCCTCGTTCTCTGGCACACTACCTCCAGCATGTGACTGCAATAGCAAGAACACTGCGCTGATTGAGTTCACATGACATATATTATATAAAAGATCATTTCTCTCATCAGTCACATGCGGAACTGCGGATCACATGTAAAATTTAGATATCACAAATTTTTCTTGTGAAAACATGAACTTCACTTTGGTCTTTCTTAATGGAAATCATTTATTGTTCCTGTTCAGCAGTGTGAAAACCAGAAGTTGAAGCTGGTGGTTGGGAGGTTGGGATTGGAGTCTCAAGTCTCCAATCCCAAGTTACTGCGGTAAGAATCGAGCAAGACAAGTCAAGTTGTAATAAATTCTTAGAATCAGCACGAGTTTTCATATTTGAATTGGTTACAAAGGTCAGTTTCATTGCACTTTCAACAAAAAGGAAAAATGTTGCAGCAACTTGAAAAAACGGAACCAATTTGCACCAAAGTTTGCAACTGCATTTTCGTGCGCATCTGTTTAAAGCAGCAGATCGAGGGTCAGACATCATTGAGGTTCATGCCCGTACTGAGAGGCATTCAAGCTATTACTATTACAATGCATCCGTACATTAACACTAACTTGTTGTTGTCTTAGCTTGCTTTGTGGGCATCACACCAAAATCAAAATATTACGTGTCTAAAAAAACAAGACACTGAGAAACATTACCTCATTATATACAGAATCCGTTACTATTCTATACTAACTATTCATGTGAAGGCCATGTAGTTATTTAATAGTTTTATTGCTGCTTTGCATAAAAATGTGTTAATTCCCACATCTTTATCTGTTATACTTCATTTGTGGGGAAAAAAATTCTAGCTCATTTTGTGGTAACCCTTTAAGTTCTGCCTGAGTTCTGCACCTGCCAGGTTTTGTCCTGAATGTCCAGAATAAAAGTTTTAGCAGCAGAATGCGGTGGCTGCCCCACCGCATTCTGCTGAGCTTCATCTTAATATAGTTCCAAACTGCAGTCATTTGTGGTCCTTCACTGCTAATAGCATCCCTTTAAATGAGCTCCCATTTCCTCATCTCATCTGAGCGCAGCATGACCCACAGATAGGCCTTGTAAATTCTCTCCCCATCTGGCTCCTTTTAAGTCTATGTCAGACTGTCCGTAATCGCTCTGTCAAAATGGCATCCAGTCACCACAGCTTGCTATGAGGTAGCGCAGAGCAGGAGGCTGAGACATACCAGAGATGGAGCAATCTAGCAAGCCTGCCAGCCCCCTTCATGTAACATGAGGAAATGAGTTTGTGTCAGGACTATTTTGGAGTTGCTTTGAAGTCTTATTTTACCCCCTTCGCCTCCAGGGGGACAGCACTGAAAGCTAAGTCGAGGATAGGGGTGGCAGGGGCTGGCCCGGTGGTACAATGTGGGGGAATCTGCAGAAAGGTCCTGATAGCCCAAAAGGTACTGTGCTCATGAGCTCATGTCTGGGTGGTCAAAGCACATAGATCTAAGTCACCATTGTGCATGTTTGTGCAGCAGGGTTTTGCCTTTTTATGTCAGCTGTGTTTCTTTCTGCACGCATTAACATGTCCTTAGGAGAGAGATTCGAAACCCGGAGGCCTTTATTACTCTTTGTTTTATTTATGCAGTCAATTTCTAGGTCGGTTGTAATTCTTGTATAGCTCTAAGCTCAAAGTGGTGTCATCCTATGTGTGGTAGTACAATAAAAGTTACACCTAAAAAAAAGAAGACTCCAGCTGCTGTTCATGTGTATTCTATTTTATTCAACTGCTTTTTGTACGAGCATGTGAAAGGAGAACACAAGGCTTGAAAAAAATAAACAGACACATCACAATCCCACTACTGAAAAAGACATATTGTTATTATCATATTGTACAAATTCATAGATCAATAGTCAGCAGAGGGTCTGTCGATATGAGCCAGGAGCGACAGACTCCTCAGCGGGGAGAAGGGAGGGAAGGGGAAGTTCCTCTAGACCAAAACAAACAAAAAAAAAAAACAACAAAAAAAAAACCTGCAAAACTCCCCCAAACCTCCACTTCTATTCACTCACAGGGAAACACAAATATGTGCACACGCTGTTTTAAAATTGCTTCACACACTGAGCTGTAGTGCATTAAAAAGTAATAAGCCCAGAAGTGTCCAGTCAGCAGCACCTTGACCTTGAATGCCAGCTTGTAGGTCTGGTGGGGGGTGGGGGTCCCATCACTTCTCAGAACCCCTCTTTGCAACTATAGAATCAGCAGTAAGGAACTGCAGAACAATATTGTCAACACAACCTAAATTCACACATGCGCACACACACACATGTACACACTGGGTCTTTGGTGAAGATGGTGGACGTTTCCCACCCCCTGTTGCGTCCGGAGCGATGTTCCTGGAGCGAGGACAGGGAGAGGGGCATCCCGCAGTGCCGTTTGAGCGTCCTTGCCAGCGCCAGACAACTTCACTATCCCTGCCCTAGCAGGGGGCGATAATCACATCAAGCTCCCCTGACAAGAGGCATTGAATTCAGCTTCGGTCCCCTTAAGAGTCTGGCATCCAGCAGTCTCTCCTGAACATGCTGCTGACGTTACAATGAGAAGGTTTGTGTTTTCATTTTTTAAATCTGTAGCATCGCACTTTTTTTTTTCTTCTTCTTCTTTTTTTCGCAGCCTCTGAAACGTATTGAGGAATGATTTGGGATTCTATGTCACTGGGGCAAAAATCTGAAATGGCAGAATCGAGTGTTACCGCCCTTGCCCTGTGGGAACTGTTATTGTAATGGTGCCTTGCGTTTGTCATGGTAAATTCTATACAATAAGTAGTTTTTGTGAGTCTGTCCCGAGGAAAATTCTTAGAAAATTTATTTCGTTATAGATAATTTACCGCTTTTTGGGTATATAATTTGTCATTTGCGCTGGTCATCCCTCGATCATTGCCACAATCCAAATGGTCAGAGCACCGACAGTGACTTTACACACAGAATAAAAAACTGTGGACTGACACGTTAACACTACATGGACACTCAAGGTCTAACCCATGCTGGGCGGTGGTCCGAAGGAAAAGGATGCTACCACTTTAAGAGTCCATGTACTCTATCAAACCATGCTCCATCGGTTTTCGCTGGCTCCAGCATCAGTATTATGATTTCTTTTTCTCAGCTGTCAGTTTTTTTTCCATACTCATGCTTTGAAGTTGGGGTTTTGTCCGAGGATCCGTTGAACATGTTTCGTGGCAAACTCAAAGACTTCCAAAGGTTGTTTATGTTCTGTAATTGGCTGATAGCATACTGGTTTTGTGTGTCTATTTTTGGACATTGCTGTCTACTCATCAAGGACTAAGCTGGGGCATTCTTCTTTCTTCTGAAATCCAACAAAACAGATGAGAACTGGACAATTTTAAGCAGCTTTGTGGGCCTGCAGAGCTCCTCTGCTACCCAGGGAGTCTGGCTTCCAGCAGCTATGCCCCATTCATCACCTGCTTTCAATGGCCGCCACCAAGCCGCCTCCAGCTAGAGGGCCAGGTAGGGTGCCGGGTGGTGCACAATGTTTGGGGGATTAGCAATCAAAGGAGTGTGGAGGCTAGGGCCCTCAGTCCCGGCCTGCCATTCACTCATAGCAGGGGTGGAGAGCTCCAGCAGCGGCCAAGGTCATCGTCTGCAACTCGGCGGGAGGTAACTGGGAAAGAACCCTGGGAACCAGCCACCTGCTCTGTGCTAATCATGGGCTAGCAGGCTAACAGCACAGCAGGTGTCTCACCCGCCAAACATTTATCTGTTGGTGCGTCGAATAGCATGGCTAACAACAAGATAATACCTCACTTTTACTTTCCTCTCACTTTCGCCCACTTTCCTCGCTTCTTTCCATCTTCTGTTGATCTGTTTTGCTCTGTTCCAGCCTGATTTGCTGGGTTTTTGGTTTATGTTTCTTTGAGTTTAACTGAAAGCTGACTAAATTGTCCTTTCTCTGAGGATGGCTTTGGGTGAGAAGTGCTTGGTTACGATGACAAGTCATTTGAGGATAGAAAGTCAAATGTCTCTCAAAAGTTCAAACATGGCCAAACTGCTGTTTCTCAAAATCTTTCTTTTCCTTCCTTTCTTGGAATATGATAAAAAAAAAAAAAAAATTCTTAAGAAAAAACTTTTGTTATTTGAATTGGTTGTCCGTCTTTGGATTTGTTGTCGGCATCCTGGATCTCATGTGACAGACGAGTTATTATGGCCATCGTTTTAAGCTGATTTGGCATCCTGTGGTGCGAGACACTGGCTTGAGAAACCCTGACAAGACAGCTGGTCGGATGCTCACACACTGAGGGAAAGTGGCCCAGACGTTGCAGGCTGGACAGATTAGCTTAGCCCGCTAATTCTAAGAAAGGGGAAGCAAGAAGTGAGGTAACGATGATGTAAAATAAATCATTGTCGTTTTCCAGTCGGAGGCAAGACAGCAACCATGCCCTGCCACCCCACCCTCCTACAAATACACCCCTGTTGGGATATTGGCAAGTTGTCATGACGACAGGGATGTTCTGCTGATGAAGTCTCGCTCACCACTGTCCAATCAGATCGTGGAGCTACAACCGCAGCGTGAACAGGGGAGGACGCACCTATTCCAGTTGCACAATGCTGAGAGAGGACAGGCGAAACCCGGGACCACCAACGGGAAATTGGCAATCCGTGGGACGCTGTCAATGGGCCGCCATGGTTCGACAATACACAAACAGCGGGGGTCGTGGATACAGGGGCTGCCAGGTAGGGGGTCTCCATCACATCTGATGCTATTTGAGCGGCAATTCTTTGCTGATATTAACACAAAGTATGGATGCATTATTTATTTTAACTGCTGGCATGCAGTTATTGAAGACTGCCATTCATACGGCTTATGTGATGTTCCGGGACGTTGTTCGTAGCCACTTGGATGCTCCAGGTGCACTTTACCAAATTGACAAATCACTCCTGCAGGTGGTTTTTACAAATGTGCAACAGCAGCAAAAACCACAACAAAAAGAAAGGGGAATTTTTCCAGAAAAAGAGGGAAATGTCATGTGGTATTAACTTTAATGCAGTTTTGTATTCATTACACTGCGGGATGTGGACCAAGAGTAGAAGAGGCTAATATGCTGAAACTGCTGGTGGCAAAGTGAATGAAAAACTGCCCTAGTGTTAGTTTGATTCAGGCCTTTTATTGCAAGCCCTAGGGAGGATTTGTCTTTCATTTTGCTGCTGGCTGACCAAAGGAGAAGTCTGGGCTGTGTGTAGCTCTATGAAAGATGGAGGGCTGGTGGGGGCGCACTCTGGTTTTTTTCCAGGCACTGCAGGTAGCCATTACGGTCATCATTCTCTTAAGCTTATTATTACAACCTACTGAATTGAAGCTGCCTACCATTAATGTTCTTTTCTTTTTTTGCTTCACAAAGGCTTGTTCATAAGATGATTATGAATAGCATTTATTTCTTTTAGCAGTTCGTTTCAGCCACAAACCCCTTCTACCCTCTTCCTACCCCTCCCTTGCTCAGCCCCAGCCCCTCTATCATGGGGTCTCTGTGGGATGCCATTCGACAGGCAAACCCCTAGTGTGGTTGTGTTTGACTCTTCAAACTTGAGAATTAAATGTAGTTTGTCAGCATGGCCAGTCACCTTTATTCGGTCCTGGTTGGATATCAGAATCTTTCTTTTTTTTTTTTTTTTTTTTCTCTTAAGACATTTTTGTAAATGATAGCTCCACAGTAAGACGATCAGCCCAGCAGGATGACTTGGTAATTGTGTGGGTCAAAAAAACAGTGAACCAATAGGTTCTTCAAAGTTTACTCCTATTTATGTTAAACTATATTTCATGGTGGAGAGAATTTGACATTGATATCATGATGGTTTGGTAATTCAGTGAAATAATACATATGCTGGTTTCTTACGTTGCTTGGTGTGGTTGATTCATTGGTTTTATTCAGTGCATAGAAGTTGAGCTCTATGGTAAGTGTGGGCCTTCGGCAGTGGAAACAATGACAATATGTTTTATGTTCTATGGCTATTTCAACCATTAACACTAGGTAGTTAAAGTTAAGGTAACACTGAGCTAAAATGATACCACCTTATAGTAAAACACAGAGTCACCATTTCCCTGACTTCAGTATATATATATATTCTTTTTTCAATCCAACCCACTTTACATGAAATAATTCTTTATGTGGCCTGGTCAGTTGGTTTAATGGTGTAATTGAGCTTGCCTGGAGCTGTATTTGTCATCTTAATAACAGGAAATTGGATTAAGGCTAAGATGCTGAAAGCAGCTCATCACTGCAAGGTGATTGCTGAACTATTATATAATTTGTGTTGGCAATCAGCACAACCCAGTGCTCAGGGAAAACACATTTTTTTTGTTTGACTGTTATGCAACCTCAAGTCAACTACAATCCAAGCTGATCGCAGCTTTGATGGAAATAGTGGGATCAACTTCTGATTAACTCAAATAACTCAAACTGAGTTTTGTAAATCTTATTAAAGAGACATTTAATATCCCTGTTGCTTTGATAGACTGTATTCATGTTATATACACTACCAGTCAAAAGTTTGGACACGCTTTCCTATTCATCTGAATGAGAAAGTGTGTCCAGACTTTTGACTAGTAGTCATGGTGTTCAGGGAAGAATTGTGCGTTATATATGTTCATCTGTGTCTAAAATTTCCCAGCATAAGCCTCACTTCATGCCTTCAAGATTCCTCGAATTTACATGCGAAACCAGCTAAACCAGGGAAAAGTTGCCTATTCATGGTCACTTCCGAGTTGGAGGGAAAGGGGCTTTCCCATTGCTTTGAAATTACACACCACAAATGTTCTGGAGAGTTTGTGGACAATGATGTCAGGTTGTTGCAGGGCGAGAGGGTTTGTAGCAGGAAAACCACTGAAGTGAGATGATTGCTCTTCTTGTGATGCAGATTAGTAACATTTTGGGGACTGGGGTCAGATGTGGTGAGCTCTCCACCATCCTGTTTGCATTCTGACCTTGAGGCTTGGGGAGATGTTAACAACATTGTGGTGACTGAATGGAAACATCAAAGAATCAAAGACACGTTAACACGTTAAAAACAGCCATTTGTTGTGATGTAATTGGTTTTTGTTATATGCATGTGTTTGTCTTCACATATCTCTTTTTCCATGGTGTTGTAAATTTGATGGAGATGTCAAAGAAACCGCAAGGGCCCCTGGGAAACCCAATGAAACCTGCTTCAATTCATTCAAGGCGTGATGTCATCAGCAGCTGCTGCCATCCAGATAAATCATAATTTGCAACGATACAGTGAGATAATAGACTGATGTTTCATGGGCTGAAATCAATCACCAGAGACACATGTGTCAGTAAATGTCATCTTGAGGTTGATTGGACCACCCAGAGGTTACCCATTAACAGCCATGCGGTTTCCATTGAAGAAGTTCCTGGGTTGCACCCCAAAGGCCGTTCCCCTGCCCACTAACCCCAAAGATCCAGGCCCTGTGATCTATGGCTGGGGTCCCCTTCCGCTAATTAGTGTGTTTGAAAAGAACCCGAGCATGGTCGAAAGAGAAACAAGGCCCCCAGACTGCTCCAGAGGAAAATGTCATTCTTAAGTTAGCCTGCATTCCTCACAACAAGGAACCAGAAACAGAGCAAACCATCTGATGACAGTCATACAGCACACATTTTATGTTTCACTCAATCCCCAGGCTGGAAATGTCTATGATGACCATGTAAGAAGCGGAGAGCAGTTGGCGTGAATTAATTGCCCGTCACTTGTCAGTGCAGTGCAGGAAAAAAAAAAAAAAAACTAGCAGGGTGCGACTGTCTCTCTGAGAAACTGTCAGCCAAGGACAATGAATGCATCCCCATTTCTTCCCCATCTTCCTACCTCTGATTTAATGGAGAAAGACGTGGACCACAGACAGAGCTGCGAGAGAGCGTACGGCAGCAATGTGGTCAGGTTGTAAACACACAGACATGAAGAGGAAGCGCAGGATTACAAACAGGTTTGATCTCCTCAGGGCTGTCCAGACTCGCTGACAGGGGAGGAGGGGAAGTGGGAGGAGGCGGGCGAGCTGTGATTTGGACTCCTTTTATTCACTCCTCGCTCGTCAACTACCTCTCTCTTGCCTGCAGCGTTGTCATTTGGGCTGTCCAGATACAACTGAAGGTCCAGCACTGATAGAACCGCACTGCACAATAAGACAGACAAATTCACCTGGAGGCTGAAGTCTTGGAAAACAGCTGAGACCCACCAATTTGTTAACAGTTCAATTTTGGATAGTCATAATGCCCCCCCCCACACACACACACAAACACACACACCTCTCGTTGTCAATCTCTCTGTACTTTGACTTTCTCCATTGTTCATTATTTTGAAAACACTGAATAAGAAGCTAAACTAATTTTTCCATCAAGAATGGTCAAAGGAGAGCCCAATCTACCATTAATGCCAAACAAATCCAATTGAATTCATTATTATAATTTCTTTCTTCAAAAGCTTGTTTTAATTCCAGTGAAATTGAGTTTCATTTATCTTTATCCAGTGGTAATATTATCCTCTTTGTTCCTATCCTATTGGTCTAGGAACAAATAGGGAGAGGCAGATCATGAGATAATGATGCTGAGCCTTTCTTCCAATGATGAGGCCCAGTGTGATGATGACATGGTCTGAAGATGAAGGACCCCCCTCCCCAGCCAATTTAGACAGGAGAATTAAAAGGTCCTGCATAGCTAGAAAGTGAATCATGTCCTTCAAGTTAATGTGTGACATCTAATATCATTTGTGGCCGAAAGGCAGTTCTCTTCTAAAAGAGTAAAGTGTAACTGTACTTCTGCAGGAGAAATGTGACCGATCAGTTAAATATCATCCTCTTTAAAGCAGAAGGGTGTAAAAAAAAAAGAAGATTTGGTGGTGCGGAGTCCACATTATTGTCTGGAATTAAGGTTTAAAACAAGTTTAATAACTTCTCTCAGCTTTTCTTTTACTTCTTTGCATTGCATTAATCACTGTAGAATAACATAATTGCTCTTTAAACATTCTGAGTGTTTCAATCTTTCATATTTCCAATTCACAGATTCCCAAAACACATGTAGTGTTTCATGCATGAGCAGCTTAAAAATGAGTTTGTACATGCGGTGTAGAGCAAAGTGTATTGGCATTTGCTCAGATGATAAAGCACCAAAAATACAAGGATCTATTTTAATTAGATCCCTCGATAGAAGATGGTATAACTTTATAAAATACAAAAGGCCCTCATATAACATAACAGGGGATATTTTATTGCACCATTTCTGTAACATCTGTGCATGTTGCAAATGCAGCCACTGTAGCAAGGCAAATCAAGTTCTAATAAGAATTTGAGTCCATGATAGGTTTATGTGTGTAGACAGCCAAAGATGAACTAGAAGGAAATGACAAATGACAGAGTCCTGCCAGTCGGTGCAGACGCACAGATTCATAGATAAACACATATACACGCACTCACACAAACTTAGGCTTGCACATGCACACATCAAATGGAGGTGGAACATCTGTCAGACACCGGACCAGTGGTTTAGTTAAAAGATGAGGAGGGGTCTGGTGAACGCTCTGCTATTCATTTATCTCGCATTGCTGCCCATTGGTTTTAATTATGGCTGCTTCTTTCAAGTTAGAAATAGGCATGCTTCAAAAACAGAGCTGGCCTTTTTTGTTTTACCATTGTTTCTATGGGACTTTGCACATGGGGGCAACGGTCTGTTTATGTGTGTGTGTGTGTGTGTGTGTGTTTGTGTGAAATCTGACTATTTACTTCAGTTTCCATCCCTGTTCATCCATCTGTCTATTTGCGTGCCGACACATTTTATAATTGAGGAGCCATTCTTTACGTGATTTTGTGTGTGTGTGTGTGTGTGTGTGTGTGTGTGTGTGTGTGTGTCCGAGCGAGTTTTGTCATGTATGTGCAGAATTGGTTTGCCTTATTTTCTCGGCACAGCTGCAATAGGACTGCATTGATGTGTAACCCAAGCCGAGACTTTAAAGGGCGAGAGGCCTGGACAGACGTGGTCTTGCTAGTATACCAGATGGGGCTTTATGATGAAAAGACCATAATCCCCATCCAGGCATCACTTCCATCACTTGTGCACTACAAAGCCAAAACCATTCACAGCTTTTTTTATTGCAAGAAATAATCTCTTTTTTTTCCACAATCCCAAACAGAGCACTTTTTTTTCTTTCCCTTCTCCTTCTCTTGCTTTCACTACATTCCTATCTTCTCCATCTCACATCCCTCTGTTTCTCCATCCCTCCATATCTGCTTCATCTCCCTCTTTGACCCCCCCCCCCCCCCCCCCCCCCCCCTTCTCCTCATTTGCTCTTGAAGACTTGCAAATGTGGCATTAGCTAATATTCAGAGAGCCAGGCAAGCGATCCCTTTTTATCCACCAGGGCCCAACTGATTGAGCTACAGTGTGTGCATTGGAAATGAGAGCAGCGCTAGCCTGACAAACCCCATGCCTCTGATTGGTATTCAATATACATGTCACTGCAGGACATGCTAGTTTCGGGCTATGGGGTGGTGCTCTCTCTGTATGCATCCCTCTCTCATCCCCTCCTAATTCCAGCCATAGAAAATGCCTTTCGTTGCCACTGTCACTTAAAAAGAAGACAGCAAATTGGACACAGGGGCAATTAATAGGCTGGGCCAGGCTAGCTGTGGATGTAGTTGACATATTTTTCCGTTTTGTTGTAGTAAGTAGCATGACTTTCAGACAGTCCACAACATTTGAATGAATCCCCTCCCCTCACTGCCTCACAGCAGACTTTATAGAAAACAGGCCTGCTTCGTATTCACTCTGGAATCCTTATGGTCGATGGTAACACAAAATGTATGTCTCTCCCTACTGTCCTTCCTCTCTCCTGCAGTGCCTTTATATATATATATATATATATAATTATTTCAGTAGTCCAATGTATTCATCTAACACAATTCTTATTCACATGGCACACTTTTGCAGATACTCTTGCAATGATGTAGTTGCTCTTTCTGGAGTGTACATCTGCACACGCTCTGAAATCTCCCCACCCCAAGTGATTCTTTTTCTTTTTTTTTTTTAATCATAAAGTACACACAGAGGGTCCTCTCTCATTCTCTCACTTGCTTGTTTGCTCTCATCCATCTCTATGAGCCTCCCTTCGAATACCAGGGGAATGGAGGATTTCTTTCTGTCTTACACTTACATCACACTTGCAGAACATATCAGAGATTGGATTTGCATTTGCATGAGGTGTGGCCTGCATGAAAACTGAAATGGCAAAAGTGGTGTGTGATTTAAGCACAAGTTAGCTGTGATACCCTCAGTGGGACCCGGGCAGTGACGTACATGAGAGCACCTGCTGCGTCAGTGGTGGATTTTGCTACTGTGATTTCAAGGAAACATTAATCACATTCAGAGAAGAATGTGCCTGGGGAGACTTACTGTCATTGACAAATTCAACCCATAGATTCTTTTATTTTTAAAACATCCAAATAAACTCTTAGAAAGTAAGCATGAATGAAGCATGCCCATATAACCTGTGTTTAGTCATCGTACATCAGAGAACTGCTTTATGAGAAGTTTTCATGTGAGGAGATATTTATATGACAAGAGCACTCTGAGCCTTGGGTTTGTGGGCCAGCAGACTGTTGAGCACATGGATCTGGTTCCAGTTCAAACTTCCTCTCATACTTTCCCTTTAGGAAAGAGAAAAAGAGAGTCTGGTGGTGTCGGTGAGTCAATACTCCACTCTAGCACAAGACCCAATCACTTCTCTCCTGCTGAAATCTAAGGGCCTATCTGTTGGTTCCATCTTGTGGGCCCCGTTCCAGGTTTGCCTTGGAACCTTTCCAGGTGTGGGAAGTGAAGTGTAAACAGTTTACAGATCTACCGTGGCTGGGGAGGGCCAAGGGCTTTAGCTGGGAGGAATTTAACCTGAACACTACTTCACAGGGCGGCAGTGCTGCAGGCTGGAGCATTCATGCATATTGTGTCAGGGCTGAACAGGAAACTGACCCAGCAGTTCAAGGAAGAACCGGCTGGTGAGAACGCCTGCTGACGTCAGTGATCATGTGTCTGTGTGTATGATTTTGGGGTGAGGGGGGGCATGGATACTGCCTCAAGACCTCCATTCCTGAAACTTCACAGTTGGTTAAGCAGGTTTTACATCACATGCATAAGCAAGCGGAAGTATAGTAAAGCATTTGGAATGGTAACGTTAAAAAGTCGCTGAGTAGGTGCAATACATTTACCATTTACCAAACGGGCACCTGTCAATAACACTGGATTCATTTTAGAGGTGCAAGCATCTTCAGGGATAACAATGCACCTGCACACTGCAATCGTATTGGTATATATAATTATAGTCTTGTATTGAGGCAGCAAAATTAAACTCCTGGTCCAGATGCTCATGTCCTTGGCCTGAGTCTTGCACATCTGTGCAGATATCACCTTTCATTCTATTGACTGGCAACTGGATTTTCTGTGTTTGCTGCCGAACGCGTCCAAATATGGAAAGTGAATCTTACAATAACACTTTATTCAGCATATGTTCTGGCTCGGTATGGTATAGCCACAAGAAAACAAGCATGCATTGCAGTCAGTGTTAGTGCTGCACTGTTGAAAGAGGTGGAAGGGCAGAAGCTGGGATACTGATCCTGAATTTGAGCTCCGGGTGTGGGCCAAACTGTAGAAATAGTTGATCCAGTATTTCCTGAAATGCAGCTCAGAAGCATTTTGGACCATCCAAATGTTTTCTCAACATGAGCAGCACGTCTTCTGACAAGTGAACTGTCACGTCACCTCTTTGGCTTCATGGTGCGTGTTTTGGTGTGAATGTAGAATCGTTAATCATCTCATAACAGCACAGCCTGAGCTGATAAAACTGAATTGCCACTTTGTTTCACGTATGTAATTGAGTTCTATGCTGTGGGGAGAAGTAAAAGGTAGCTACAAGGACAGATGATTAAATCGCCACTCTTAATTTGCCATAGAAAGCTTTGATTGGTCAGCTGTTTGGACAGTCAGTCACAACATATGAGAAGAGATGTGGGCGGTGAGGTCAGAGGTCTGGAACCAGGCCAGGCTTGGCAAAACTAAAGGAGTTGATCCACAGTCAGCCAGTAACTTCATTTTTTCACTTCAGTCCAACTCATTCAAATAACATTTACATGTACATCAAAAAGACATATGAACTGTATAGTCATGTTTCAGTCATACAGCCAAATGAGACTATAGGAGTCCTAATAAAGTCGTACAACCCATGTTAATGCTCATGCATTGTGCACACATGCATCAACAGTGTGGTTAGCATCATGCAGGCATAAAATCAGCTGGTGTCACATGATGTGGACGTGCTGCTGTTTCTGTTGTCTGGGAATGAATGCAGCTGAGCCTGTTGTTGCCTTGCCACTAAAACTCAGTACAGGAAAATGAGGTGCTGGTAACAAAGAGCTCTGAGGAAACAGACACATGTCTCCAAGGACACATACCACCCAGCAGATCAAAGGACCTAGAGGACGTGTTTAATGGGGAAACCACACTGGTTTTCAAAGCACTGTAGTCCTGCATCTCACCTGCCCACCAATGCCCATGATATAAATTCTAATACATCTGCCTGTCAGTTAATTGAAACCCCATTCACTCCCCTGGGGACACCTGGCTAGTCTTTAGAGAGCATCTTTATGTAGCTGCATGCTCATCATTAATTATTATTCCTCAATCACCTCCTCAATAACACGGCTTATTGTTCGAGTGTGTGTTTTTGTTTTGTCACCTATCTCTTGTCTTGGGAGAAGACACTGATGTTTGACAGAGAAAGACATCACAGACTATGCACATATTCACACATATCATACTAGCCTACCTTTGGGGATGTTGATCGTTGGCTGAGGAGATGTTTGGTTGTCAGTGTTGTTGCATTTGATAATGGGTTGGAGGATTCAGAGTCAGAGCCTTTGTTGGGCCGCATAACAATAGAATATATGGCAGAGGACATGGAAGGGCATTAGGAGCGATTCAGATTAAAATTTGACAGTGATTGCATTTGGCAAACCAGGATCATTGTATATTTAACTGTAAGTAGATGAAAATACATGAATGTGTACATGCGTGCGCGCACACAGACACACACACACACAAGCACACAGCAGAGTAGTCATGTCATTCCAGAGACATGTCCCCTTCCCCAGAGACAGGCAATCTTCCAGACAGACAGGAAGTCAGCCCTGCCTGTGTCTGAAGTTTGCAGAGGAGGAAGTGATGAGTGATGGCAGCTGATCTGAGCACAGCCATGCTTCTCCATATGGCAGACAGGGTGTGCACTGTAAAGTATACATTTGATCTTTGAAAAAAAATAAAGAATAATAATACACACAGCTTAGCACATCATGCGTGTATCAGACTTATCTTGTCGGGAACTGTGTCTGACATGCACAAACTCCTGTATGTTTTCTAGCTTTGTGTCTGTTTAGCCAGTGAAGGGGATGATGAAGCATGCTGCTGGCGTCCTGAGAAATTATTTCTTAAATCCCTGACAAATGGCGTTAAGTTGAAATGATATCATAGTGTGTCTGCAGCTGTGTCAGCCTGGAGCAACCACCGGGTCCTGTGTGGATGTATACGATACTCCAGTAATAGACACTGCCTCTTGTATGAGGTCCAAAGAGCACTTGGATCTCTTGAAGAGCTCACCTCCCTCACCACGGTTCATTGGCTTGCTTGCAAAGCATTTCTATAGTTTCCTACTTTGTCTTTGTGACCTCCTATCTCCAGACCAAATGACCGGGTAGGACATTGAAAGGGAAATTGCGTGCATTCCTCCATAATCGTAAGAGGTATTTACATATGCTCTCTAAATAATTATGTGGTCCAGCCGGGAGCATCCAATGAATTTTTCACAAAAGCACTTTCTGCTATTTACATTCCTAAAATGTAATGTGGTTTACTTATGCAGCTGGACGGCCCAAATCAAAGCATTCATTCCCGGGGACCAAGTGCAGGCAGAAAGAGACAGAGAAAGGGAGAAAGAGAAAGACAGGAGGGGGGCCGAGGAGAAAAAGTTCAAAGCATGCGAGGTCAAGCTTGAGGGTCACTCTCTCAGTGCCTTTTCACTGCCTGCGTGAATACATAACCGCCAATTGACTTTCTAATCGGGAGGGGCCTCATAAAATATGCAGTTTAATAATAATGGGTATCACGAGTTCTGTTTTCCTTCAACACTTTGTTTTAGTCCAGAACCATCCAAAGTGCTCCGAGTATGAAATAATGATTGGGACACTCCTGCTGCTGCTGCTTGCTTCCCCTTGGCTCCATGTTTTACCTCTGAAACACAAAATGACAGCTAACCACTTCCCTCTACCTCTCACTCATAAAAGGCAGTCCCTTTTCATCTGATAGGATCAAAGCTTTGACCTGTGTTGCCAGGTGACCTTTCCTTATCCCACGGGGGGCTCCCGAGTAGGGACCCATGCCAGGGCACCTGGGAGTTACCTCGGCAGTGGCGTTGTCGGCGGCTGTCACAGAGCCCATGTCTCTTTGATGTCACCTCTGACACAGGCCTCTGTAGCGATCACCAGGGGAGATCTGACGCCCTTGCTGGGCTGTGAATAATAGAATTTATCAACCTGTCTTCGACCACCGTTGTCACCTGTGTTTCCCTATAATGAAATGTTCCCATGCTTACCTTCAGGTCTGATGTCCTCTCCCTGTCTATTCCAGGATTCAAAGCAAGGCATCGGTGGCCAGCCATGGGAAAAAGCTGTCGGCGAGGTGGTTCAGCTGGCAGTACCCATGGCTCCCATGGGGCCCAGAGCCGCTTGAAGAGGAGAGTCAAGGATGCTGAAGGATGACAAGGGACAGCTGGAAAAGTGGAGGACCCTTCACTCTGAGCAGGCACAACGGACCAGAGTCAACAGTGAGCGACACCCAGTGATCTTCAGTGTCATCTCTTTTCCCATTCGTTCAACCACCAAGCCCACACCGGGCTAAAGTGAAACTTGCTCCTCAGTTCTTCAGTGTTCATCATCTTTATTCATTTCAACTGTTTCTTTATTTTTTTCACGTGATTTTATTCCATTTATTCATGTGCCACATTGAGTCCACAGTACTTTCCATGAACATTGTTTGAGTTAGTGTGTCCAGTCTGATGAATGACCGTCATCATGGCAGTGGTTTTGAAAAGAGCTAAGGCTTGTCAGGCTTTGACTGATCATCCTTGACCTCCAGTACAGGGTCAAGGATGTGCACATGGATTGATTGGATTAAAAAATGGATTTATGCTGTTGAATTTGTAGAGAATGAAGGAGGGAGAAAATTGTCACTCTTCACATCAATCACACAGAGGGAACATTTTTTTAACTTCATTTTTTATTTATTTTTTGTCAACATCAGTACAATTTAAACATGTTCACACAATTATCTTCCTTGCCAGCTGTATCTATATATATTTGTGCATAATCAAATGGTAGACAAGTACTTAAAAAATGGCTAAATGCCACTCCAAAACCCACCAAGTGGAAAAAGAAATGGAGGTACTGTGTGTATCCCAGGAAGGAGGTATATGACGTGTGCACAGGAGTTAAAAGCAAACATCAGATAGGAGGGCCAAACAGCTGACCTCACTTCATTAACAAAGCCATGACAGGGCTCCATGCCCAGCAAAGATGGAGCTTTGAAGGTTTAGCAGGTATGTCATTTGTTCCATTTGATAAAGATCCTATGCTTTTGGGATCCATATATAATAACCAGTTGAATCTGGTTTCAGCCATCTAATGGTTATTTATTTTAATGCAGCTGTGAGTAATATATTCAATAAATATTTTTTGGCTGTCCCCTCCAGTCCTCCAGGAATCAGCACCAGTAATGCCACTGTAGGTTCCCATGGCATATGTTAATGAAAAACCACTTTAAGGGGACATGGAATACTGCTCTCTGGTAAACACTCACCTTTGGACAGGACCAGATTATATGAGTGTGATTAGAGAGCCAACACTAGTTCTCGTGTCCTAAAGAATCTAGTGATTATTTTCCACTTAAATTCCCTCCATCTGTTTCAGTTTGTGGCCAGGTGATTGTCAGTGATATGACAGCAGCACTGATATGACCTTGTTTATCTCCACCCCCATCTCCTCTTTATCTGCAGGGAACTGTGTGGATTCATAGATAAAAATAAATGCTATAATTTGCTGATTATTCTCTAATCTCTATTATCTCATTGTTGCTCTATTAAAAGCTTGGCTACAGAGATGGGCTGTATGAGTTATGTCCATTCCTTGTGTGTTGTAAGGAAAGTTCTTAATTGAACTCTTTACTTGGGAGATCAAATTTCAACTGTTCCAATGTCTTAAGAATTTTACCATCAAATAATTGATGTAAATAAAACCAAACTATGATGTGACTATTTTCTAAAACCAGTTTCAAAATTAGGAGGGGTATAGCTTTTCCTAAATCCAATATTTGTTGTTGACATCTTTTTGCAGATTTTAAAAGTAATCTTGGTCCACTCTGCCAATTCTTCCATGGGTGTATCTATATGGACACTGTGCTCATATTTTGGTCAATATTAGGCCACCGACTGAAAGAGCCATTCTGAATCTGCACCATTAGAGGCTTCATCTGTTCAGTTCAGAAATAATATTCTGAGTTTGGGACCCTAAGAACTCTTTCTAGTTTAGATAACTGCAAGGTTTATAATCTACTTCTAGGGTGCTTTTTTGCCTTATAAAATATGAAATTATTTTATCCAGCTCATCAAAAATTGACTTTGAAATTTATAGCAAACTCGGCAGGCCATTCATACTGACACCTTGACCAAGATCAAGCAAAGAGAGATGGAGGATCGTCCCAAATCACTAGTATTGCACCAAATAATTTTACTATAATTAGTGTCGCACAAATTATGCAGAAATACGGGGTTATATATGCCAGGATGTTTGACACCAGGCAGCATGGCGGCGTAGTAGTTAGTGTGTTGCCTCACAACAAGAGGGTTACGGGTTCGGTTCCTGGCCTGGCTCCTTTCTGTGCAGAGTTTGCATGTTCTCCCCATGCCTGTGTGGGTTTCCTCTGGGTACTCCCGTTTCCTCCCACCGTCCAAAGACATCATATTTGGTGACTCTAAATTGTCTGTAGGTGTGAGTGGTTGTTGGTCTCTGTCTGTCAGGGTGTACCTCGCCCAGTGTAAACTCCGATTGGCTCCACCAGCCTCTGCTTAGATGACTATTAATAATAATAATCTACTTCCCCTGTTGCTGTATTCATAGCATCCTTGGTTAGTGAATCTTAAGCTTTCCTCTTATCTGTTAGGAGACTATTATGTTCTCAAGAATGTTACTTTTCGATAATGATCAAAAATACTGCATTCACATGCTTTAAAATCAGATAGTGGAAATATTCATCTTTAGTCCCTGGTCTCAATAATCACAAATACATCACAGATGCATGTACCTTATATCAGTGTGCAGGAAATAATGATCATGGTTGTGAGGCCAGAGTGATTTCCAACAAAGCCACTGTCCTCATGGAGCCCACGTGTGTCAGTCATCATCTGCTCTAGATTATTGTGGTCTGGGAATGTCTGTGGGTTGATCTGGCCCTCACCATTGTGTCGCCATATGTCACCCATTATACATTAACTGTGATATATGTGCCATCTGTGTGATATGTGCCATCTCATATATTTTAGCGGCTGTTTTTTCCGGTCCTGGTAAACGATTCCGGCATTGCTGCTTTTCCAAAGCAGGTTTTTATTCTAATAAACGGACATCTCAAACTCTCCGTATTGAAAAAATAAGATCATGCACACGTGCCCGTCTTCAATAAACTTGTGGTTTGCAGTAAGAGTATGTATGCCGTCAGGACATCCCATAACTGCAGATGGCAGTGTAACGTTAGCCAATCAGAATCCCGAAAATGATCACAGCCAAATGAAAAAGTAAACAAATGTCGCACTTTAGGCGCAGGTGCAAGCTCTGGCGCACAATGTGACGTCAGATGCCAAAAAGAATGTCTTTCTCCGCTCTGGCCGGAGTTTGAAAAAAAAAAAAAAGAATCGTTTTCGGAGGCGAATTCTCCGTTTGCGTGTAAACGAAGGGAAATTTTTCCGTTCTTAAAAAATAACCTTCATCTTCAGGGCAGCCTGGACGCCAGACTGACTGCTGGTCAGAGCTAGCTGGTTAGCATGCTAACTCGACAATGGTACAGAAGGCGACACAGACACAGCTGTGTGTAAGTAAAGGAATAATCACATCTTCTTCTTCATGACTGTAATACAAAAGCTTTTTCATGTTGTTGTTGGCTATGTAGCAATAGTGAAAATTTACACATAAGCCCTTTAGGCTACATGCACACCCCTGCATTTTAGTTACACTTTTTGAAATCCCATCCACAATGTTTGTCAAAAGACTTTTAGAGATGCTGCTGGACCAATTTTTCCTTGAAAACCAACAGAGTTGTGTCATAGCCAACAGTTGCCCCTCGATTGTCTTATTTTGCTGGAGTTACAGCAGTGAAAACAATATGGGTGAAGTGTTAGGGGCCATGTTGTGCATTTTCTTTGAGGCAGATTTGAGGACAATCTGCTTCCTGTTTGCACCAACTTGTCCATTTCCATTGCATGGCAATGGTCATAAATGTGCGTGTTGTCAGCTGTGATAGTATGGACAGAAATTCGACCCAGAGATAAAATAGTTGTCTTTTTGTCTTAAAATGAAAATGAATTGGTGTAGATGCCACTTAATTTCTTTGTCGCCTCTATTTTATATATTTCTTTCCCCCATGCTACCTGCTGTACCTCTCCACTCCTACACTACACCTCTTCCTCTCTTTAAGCTGGTTGGAGATATATTCCTCATTCCTTGAATGCACACAAATGCTCGGTGCTCTGGCGTCAGCAGTTCTTAAAAAGGGCTGCTGTTGCCACAGTCACACTGTTACTGTTGCCGGAGCTTCAGCACTTTTCTACCCCGTCTTCCCCTAAATCCTAGAGAGAGAAGAAGAGATGAGAGAGTGAGCAAAATCCACTAAATCCGCCGAACTCAGGAATGTGTTTTCATTAAAACAAGTTTGAAGGGATTGGCAAGGTGGAGCCGAGAGATGGAGTATCAGAAGTGATCAGACCAATAGCTCAATAGCTGCACTGTGCTACAAGTATTAGAGCAGCAAGGAGTGAGGATACATTACATGAGGTGTAGACAATTATGCAGCCTGGAGACTTTCTGTGGTTGCAGAACTTGCTCAAAGAAGTTTATTGGATGGCTAAGGAGAAAGCTCCAGTCTCAAATCTCAACTTTTTTATTTTTTTATTTTTTTTGTCACTATGTAGGCTGAAGAATATGTTTCTATGTGTATGTGTACATGTGTTCTTCGGTTTCATGGTGTGTGTGTGTGTGTGTGTGTGTGTGTGTGTGTGTGTGTGTGTGTGTGTGTGTCTGTCTTTGTCTGTGTCACCGTCACCTCCACCACTAGCTAAAGCCATCATCCCTCTAGATCTTCCAATATCCAGCCCACACATGTCTAAATTTATTTCTCACCCTGGTCAGTCTCCAGGAGAGGTAATTACCAACCAGGGAAACACAGGACTGGAAGAAGCTTATTGGAATAGACTATCCACCGTCTTTGACGTGACCGGTGAGCCGAGACTGACAACACAGACTTAATTATCCCTTTCTATCCTTCCATAGCAAGGGTACCTGGTTCTCCCTGTTTACAGTAACCACAGACTATTGTTTCTTTTCTTCCTCCTGTGCGGCCTTTCCTTCTAGCCAGGTTAAGGGTGGGAATCTTTTCCTAACGATTCAATTTGATTCTGATTTTTGGGGCTACGATTCGATTCAAAACGATTTGATTCATAATGATTCTGTGTGCACTACCCACTGGGTAGTGCACACAGAAGATTACTTAGCTGCAAAGCTGCACTTGTACCAAATGGGCAAAATATCAGTTTACAAGTTACGGAATTGTTCCAGTTTTTGTAGTTTTCAGTGAAACTCTTGTCACTTATAAGAGTGTACCCTCCAAATTAGATATGGAATATGTGACATTGTTAAAAAGAAGTTCAACAGTCATACAGATTTTAATCAGACCCTGAGGTTAGAAAACCTTAATTGGAAGAGAAAATGAAGACTAATGAGGCATCATCATTCAGACAGTCCCTTTGTGAACTTTTATCATTTTTCAGTTCACCTACAAATATTCAAAATAGTGGAATCGGTACTCAAATGTTAGTACTTTTAAATGTAAAGTAAGTAAAATTACTTGTGTAAAAATATGGCCAAATACAACTACAAAGTAAATGAGTTTAAAATGTATTCTGTGATGTATGCATTCATGTAATGTACTGCTAAAATATAATTCATTCAGTCTACCCCTGAAAATCACAATTTTTACCCTGT
This sequence comes from Echeneis naucrates, assembly GCF_900963305.1. Lineage (NCBI taxonomy): Eukaryota > Metazoa > Chordata > Actinopteri > Carangiformes > Echeneidae > Echeneis > Echeneis naucrates. Next base: position 9,000,864 of record NC_042511.1, read on the forward strand.
TGGACTATTGCTGAGTTCATAGATGACTGAGAACTGGCAAAACTAAAGTTAAAACAACCAACTACTTGAATCCCAAGCTGTGATAAACCATCAACCAACATTACACAGGCCAGCGAGTCGTACCACAGAGTTGTGACTTCTGATCCTGTATTTTGGCAGATGCATCTCTCTCACTATCTGTTTCAGCACTTTGTTATCTGTCTCAAATAACTCCCCCAGGCTGAATATTATCACCTAACAGAAAGAAACCAGGAAGAAATGTATCAATCAATAGTATTCTGTGGCTTTGGTAATCCCCTCCTTTTTGTAAAAGGCATCCAGTGTTTCTACAAGCCAACGCATCAGTCAGATGAACAGACCTACCAGGCCTGGTTGGCTGCTCCTCCCTTGCTGCTCTGCCCTTGATCAGCCCAGAGTGGTGGCTGCACATGGGGACCACCCCTGGAATAAAAGAGCCTTTTGCTCCCTTGATCAGTGGGAATGAAACGTTGCATGGCTTTAAACATAAACAAACAGAGAGAGAATGGCATATGTGCGTGATTGCATGTACACAAAACAGGAGGGAACATCATATGGCAGAATAATATGAATCTAATTTGATAACACTCAAGAATACGCACAAATGAAATATCTATCCTTTGGGGGATGAGTGCACGCATTTACTAAAATGTTTGTGTGTCGAATATTTCTGTGAAAGATGTCCCCAAACACAAAATATGAATCCCTCTTCATCTCAAAAAATCCAGTACACAAATAAACACACACAAGAGTCAGAATTAGTAAGGATGACAGACAGCTACACACAAAGCCAGTTTCAGTCTGGGTTGTGTTGGATTTTTGGGCCACTGGTGGTAGTGGTGGTGTGAGCTGACATCTTGGTGTTATGATGCCGCTGGTTTCAGGGGGCTGCAATGTGCAGTCCAGATGAGTCCAGAACTTCACTCAGTACCACCATGCACATTCAAACCCCCCCCACCTCTGAGCCGCCCGTCAGTCTCTATCTCCTCCTTCTCCTGGCTGTTGAAATTTGGCGCAGGCGGGCAACTGGATTTGTAAGGTGGCTGGAAAATGGAAGGGCAAAATGGAGAAAAGGGAATGGGGCAATGGAGAAAGATAGGGAAGAAAGGGCGCCGGAGGGGCAGAAAAGAATGAGGAGATGGAGGACTGGAAAGATGAGAAGAAGAGAGGGAAAGGGAAACCAGAAAAGGGTATAGTCAATGTTCCTCCTTTTATTTTTGTTTTCTTAGAGTAGCTTGAGACTGTTCTTGGCTGATAGCACTACTACTGGCACACAAACATGCAATATGCATGCATACACACTCACACAGAGATGTGCACATGCTTATTTAACTTGCACCACATGGTAATCACCATGGTAACAAAATGTACAGTGCACAATGGGGTTGGATATATTTAAGTTTTAAATGCATGGAAACAACGATAAGGATGATGACAGAGAGGGAGAAAGAAAGGGAGTTAGAGCCAATCTATATGCAAGTAGATTGATGTGTGTGTATGTTTGTGAGTGTGTCCAAGGTCACAGCCCAGAAACAGTGTGTTTCATAGAAAACGTTGCTGTATGTAGTATGTCTGTGTCTGTGTGCGTGTGTATATACTGTATATGGAGAAAGATAGCAAAAAGAGAGAGTGAGAGACATCTCACATGTCCCTTGGATACACCAGAGAGAAAGTAGAAGCTGTCCTTAGTTCTCTTTTCCTCTGCATATTGTGCATTATTGCATATTGTGTGGTTGTTTGCTGCAACTGCACATTTGTCTGCTGTGGCCTAAACATAAGCATGTATGTGTGTTTTTTGGACATGTTTGTGAAAGTGTGTGCTCCTCTTTAACAGCTCATCTCTCCTGTCTGAATGTAGATTTAGCAAAGACAGCTGAGTTCATCTCAGAAGGTGAGGCAGGTCAAAGGTCAGGCACTGGTGTAGGTGGCCTCTTGTACTTGGACCACCAGCTAACAGTTGCCAAATAAATCAGGCTCTTGCTGAGTGGTTTGGCAGGCATGACATACCTCCCTCACTCACACTCTCTCTTTCTGCTCTTCATCCCTCTTTCTCTTTCTGTCTATCTGTCATGCTCTCTTGCACACATAAACACATGCACACACGCTCATATTTAAGCCAAAAGCAGCACATAAAGCAATGCTGGCCCAGTTCTTCCCAATGGAAACTGCCACCTTGAAATCTCCTTATCTTCAGAGAACTCACATTTGTTTCTGTGAAATGCTCCAGATGCAGCTCCTTTTTTTTCTTTAACTTTTTTATAGTGAGATAATGTTTGGCATATTATTGGTTTATTTATTTGTGTCTTCATACGTATCAGACCGCCCATCAAATCCAGATGTTAAGACTTGTGTGCAGGCAGCACACCAACATGAACATTCTAGCATAGTTGTGTATGTTGTGCACGCATGCTTGTGTGCACATGTTGTAGACACATAATCAGAGTTTAATTGACCCCCCACCCCACCCCACACTCCACTTTCAGACTTGTTTACTGTTATTCTGATATGTGGTACATTCACGTAATGCTTTCCTCTTCAAAGTGTAGCTGTTTACAGCTGTTGCCAGGGAACCATGTTGGCCTGTGCGAGGAAAATGGAGAGCAAAGTAAGGCTGGATGGAGCCACATGATCATGACTGAGTGTGGCCTGCGAAGAATCGTCTAACATCCAAAGAAGAAGTACAAAAAGGCATCAAGTCAGGCATGAAAGCTGCTCTGCTCATCCCTCGTGATGCTGTACTGGCATCAGCACATCAGATTTGATCCCGAGACGTGAACACAGTGTGGCTGCACTGACTGTGACTGTGTGATGTTATCCAGATATCTTTATTTTTATTTCCTGTCTGATCAGACAAGAATGTGGCCAAGCATAATTGATTATTATTTCATGAATCAACCAATATTATGTCAATATCAGTTATTAGTATGTTTGCAGTCAGTAGAGCTGGAAGCTCACCAACATGGTGACTATAGAATCCTAAGTGGACAGTTTAAAGAAATTATTTTTTGCATTGGTCAGGAAACAGATGATGCCATTTCCAATCAGTTGCAGTTGTTACTGTCAATCAAATTTGATCAAATCATACCCACAAAGCTATGACGAAACCGATGAGTCACAGATGAGTTTTTGTGAGCAAGATGCGGTTTTAAATAGTTGCCTATTTAGTCATTCACTATTAATGTTGTTTATCTTACAGTTTTAACAGTCAGTTGACAGGAGTTTTACGTCCCATTAAACCTGTCTTTCCACTGACACTAAAACATGTACCTGTTGTACAGCAGGTTATAGAGATTTGCCTTCAGCAGTTTGATCAAAGTTAAGTTCTGTCACAACAGTTTGTAATTAATCAAAGTTCAACAAGCAAAACAAGTTTACCGTGCAACTGGATGGAAGAACTCTGTGTACTTTTTGAGCATCTAATACAAGCTATTACCCTTACCTTACCTTTGCGAAAGCTCCCCGTACCACAGACCTTTTACACGCATCCACCCACTTCCCTGAATCCAGGAGCAGCTGCCATGTACGTGAGCCTACGCTGTACATCAACATTCCCATTCAGTTGTGAGGCCTCATGCTGAGCTCAAAGAGTAATTTGGAAACCGTCCTCCTGTGGATCTGGACCGTCTGACAGAAACGAGGCACGAGGGTCCCCCAAAGTCTCCAGATTGCTCATAACGTTGAGTCTGTGACATCGCCCATCCAGATTTTTTTCAAATGATGATCCAAACAGGAGACGACAGACCAGCACCATGCAAGGCTGCAGATAGGGCAGGTTGAGCTCTGCATGCATGCGACTTTTACCATGACAATATGCCTCAAAAGATAATTTGATGATCTGTGTGTTTTGCTGCCAGGTTACCCCACCACCTCCACCATTTCCTCCCAACCCCTCCTCCCCCAGTTCCTTCTATGCAACGCTAACTTATTAATTTCTGTCAACTGGTTTTCCCTGCCATTTAGAGATACTACCAAATCACATTATGCCTGTCATGGATTATGTGAATAGGCAATGCATCTCCTTGAAGAAGAAAGGAAAAAAAGATCAAAGATGTTCTTACAATCACCTCTAAGTGGATATGGGAGGTGGACGTGCTTGTGTGTGTATGTGAAAGTGTGTGTTTGCATCCCACATATGTTTTATGGGAATGCAGATATCTAAAAAACAAACAACAAAAAAAATTGCCCCTTTTCTCCAACTTGGTTCCCAGCAAATGCTGTATAATTATCAGCTTATTAATCATTGAAGACTTTGGGGTTCTGACAAATGAAGACTGGAACATTTAAAGGTCATCTGTGCAGTTATGTTAGTTGTCGACTGAATGAAATGAGAGATGTGCGTCTCAGGTTTTACCCAACTCAGCTCAAAAACTGAAAGGCCCCAGAACCATATTCTCACATTTACCCATATTTAGTGTGTTTGTGTGTGTGTGTGTGTGTGTGTGTGTGTGTGTGTGTGTGTGTGTGTGTGTGTGTGTGTGTGTGTGTGTGTGTGTGTGTGTGTGTGTGTGTGTGTGTGTGTGTGTGTGTGTGTGTGTGTGTGTGTGTGTGTGTGTGTGTGTTAGGGCAGAGGATTTGAAGCTGTCACTTTGTAATTACCTCAGCAAATACAGGCTTGGAGAGAGTTGACTGAAGTCTTCCAGTTGGACAGCCCTGGGAGAAAATGAGAAGTGACAGACCACATAACACAGCGTGGGACGTAAATAACTTTTACCCCCGTTTCTCTCTGTCTCTCTCTCTCTCTTTCTCTTTCACTGTCTTCATCATAAAAACATGGATGATACTTCAAGGATTTTGAAAGAGAGTGAGAGGAAGAGATGAGCCGAAATGAGAGAATATCCCCCCCTTTCATCTTTTGAAAAAATCTCTGACATCCTCTCTCACTTGCTTTGATGAAAGTCTTTGGTTTTTTGGTGTTTTATCCTCTTACATGAGGTATATGTTTTATAGTCTGCGTGTGTGCGTGTGTGTTTGTGTGTGTACGGGGTGTGTGTGAGGCACATGCACACTCGCACTGTGATGAACACTGGCATGCACTGATATCATTTTCTCACCAAAATGTGTGTAGGCAGCACGAGGAATCTTGCATTGTGTGTGAGTGTGAGACAACTTGAGTTGGTGTTAGAGGGCCTGAGTTTTTCTTTCTGCATCCTCATCAAGCAGTTAAAGTCCAGGAGGTTTGTGTTCTTTGGCTGTTCTGCTTAATTTGTTGTCCGCATTTTACTTAAACCATCCTTCATCCAGCCTTCTTTGAGCTCTGAGCAGGTTGTTACTGAAACAACAACACTGTCTTCCTACAGCATGTTTGTGTGCATGGGCATATATATATATATATATATATATGAAAAGACAGACGCATATAGCTCCTCTTTCCAGCTTCACTGTCCTGCCTCTGGCTCTCTACCACCAGTGTCTTTCTGTCTTTCTCCTTTTTCTCTCTCCTCTCTCTCCCTCCCTGCACCTCCACCACTTTGCCTGGCTGGAGTCCAGCTATAGATTGTTAATTATGGTTTGTACGTGATGCACGGTCTCGCTTCCAAATACTACAGCACTGTTCTTTGGCAGACATCAAAGTGTCGGTGTTTCATTCCATGGGGATTAGTGATGGTTGTGAGTGATAATGCCCCTGCCTGCCTGCCTGCCTGCTGAATTAAACGCCCATGGCTGGACGCAGGTACTGGGAATCTAATGAACACACCCACATCCATACGGAGCACATACACTCAAACAATGCGGAAACATGACATAGTGCATAGACTCACATGTTGCAAACACCGGGGGTGCAAGCTGCAAAGAAAACACTGGCAGACTAATTATGGAAAAATAAAATTCATGAGAGAGATCCACAGGACATTGACTGTCCTTCAATCATCTCTCATCTTACACCCCCATGGCAAATTGGATTTTTAAACGGCTCATTTTTGATCATTCCCCCTTACTCATAATTGACTGTGGTTTTTCTCCCTCACTGTCTGTTTTCCTCCTTCTTTCCCTCTCTCTGCTTCACTAGCAAACCTAATGAAACAAAAACAGTTTCAAAACCGAAAGAAAAAAGCCTCCACAGCGTCTATAGCAACTCTTGCCATGATTTGTACAAAGGACAAATGACAAGTGTTTAAAGGGCTGCAGGGCGTTTTAATGTTCGGTTTCTGTTTTCTCTTGTCGGCTGAGAAGGTCTCGGGAGACAGCAGGAAAAACAGCCATGAAAGGAAAATTACAGAAACAGAAGGGGGGAGAGGCTGAGGCTGAGGGAGAGAGAGATAGAAAGTCATCCTTGGTGATCAATGCTTGTGCTATTGTCTGTTCTGGTTCTTTGTCCACAAGGACGAAGGCAGAGGAGAGGAGACAAGTGATGCACATGAACAGCATTTAGGGCCCTTACACCAAACTGGCAGGATGTAAAAGTAAGAGCTCAGCTGCTCCCCTTCATGTACATCACGTACACTGACATTAATGTGCTGGTTAATTGTGATTTGTTTGCCAAAATCAAACACTGTTTTAATGAATAATGTACCAGGTTAACAGATGAGAAAGAAAAAACAATATTAGTTGATAAGAAACTTTGCTAACAATGGTAACCACAAACTGAAACTTAAATTTGACTAACTGTAACTGTAATGTACCTTCTCAGAGGCTGTTATGTTCCCTGTTGGAAGATCATTATATATATTATTATATGTTATTTGGCTGTCCTGATCTGACTGTCTTTCTACTAATGCCCATTAAACATTTTAGTGGCATTACCATTTTAACGTCAACTAATCAGTAATCCTAACCAGAGATTAATGCTCAAAACTGCCTATATAAAATAAATGTGAATTATTCTGTAGAATAAGGAAAAGCAGCAAAGAATTATGAGAGTGAAATGTGTTAGGAGTGAAAGGGTTCCACTTATGTATTGAAGATTCTTTTGAGCAGAAGAAGACACAACAAGCAGCAGCTCAGATGTCTCAGGCAGACATATTCCTTAAAGGCTGTCACACTGGAGAATGTGATGAGCAACACAATGACAACAAGTACACCCTAGCAGTGCCACAGCAATATGTGATGATGTCTTGTCTGACATTCTATGTATTTCTAGGTTTCAACAGTTGCAACATTTTATTATATGCAGCAAGACTGTTGTTTGTATCTGAAGATGCTATTGGACACCAAAATCATACATGTTCTTCAAACAACTACATTTTGAAACATGTTTTGTGCTTTTCTACAATGTCCAAATACTAAACCATTGCACACCACAGTGGGGGTTATTGTGTCTCAATCCTTAGAAATAATGGTGAGGTTCAGGACAACGAGAAGAAATCTGGAACTGTAGAAAATTTCCTAAACAAAAGTCATGCGTAAAAAGTAAAACCTTTACTGATCCTTTTAAGTGTTGAAGTTTTGGCTGTTTTTACTTTGACTGAACATGTGACACCTTAAAAAACATCCAAGGAAAGACACATTACGCACACGTCATATAACCTTCTTCTTTGACTCTGTAGCCGGTAGTCAAGTTATAATGTGCAAAGGAGCTTTGAGTACTGATGTGAAGTAGGATTTGTTCTGAAAAAGTACATGAACATTGAGCCAAACTCCTGCCTGAATAAGAAAAGAGATGGAGCCTTGAGCCTGTTAGGCCGAGTTAGAGTTACCGGTGTGGTGTAACCTGCATCATTTATGTGATTATTTCTGCTCTTCATGGGCTTTAAAATGTGTCTTGCTTACTGACAACACTGTAATCCTCCCTTCTGTTTGTTGTCATGACATCCTCATCATTTGTCTGGCATGCTGCATCTGTACACAGCGTATCATTCACACTTGCTTCCTGTTTTGGGGACACAGTTTATATGTGTTTTTATACAGTACATGTGTGATTATGTGTGGTTGGGAAGGTGGTGGTGGTGGGGGGGAGGGTGCGCCAGACTGATAGATGGAGACAGAAAAAAAAAAACCTCAACAGAGACAAAGAGGTGACCTTTATTTGTCCTTGTGAACTGGTTTAACAGCACATGGTGGTAACAGAAAGAAAGGCACTGATAAGGATGGTGACAACAAAAGAAAGAGAGGGAGTCTGAGAGAGATAGTAACAGAGGCAAAGATTAAAAAAAAGGGCACACAGGAAAAACAGAAAGAAAACACACCAAACAGAGAAAGAGTCTTAACAGCCAGACAAATGCCGCTCTCTACCTGTAATCACCTCCTGCAGGTCAGCGTCTGCCTCAACTCTCCACAATCCTCCAACTAACACTGAGGCGAGCCATCAAATGACCGTCTTTCCTTCCACCTCCCCTTCCCTCTCTTCTCTTCTTTCTCTTTACACGGACAGAAAAGACCTTGATGTTTTTCCAATAATTGGCAGCAGAGGTTGACTTTCTTTTCTCCACCCTCCCTCCCCCCTCAACCCCCCATTTTTTCTGTTTATCTTTCTCTCTCTCTCTCTCTCTCTCTCTCTCTCTCTCTCTTTTCTTTTTTTTTTGCTCTTCCTCTTCCTTTAGAGATGAATAGTTGGCCTGGGATCAAAGGCAGACCCCAACCGGCCACTCTGGCCAACACAAAGGGGCGTTGGGGCCTGGCGTGGGTCCAGGTGCTGCACATGGCCACATAGCCGGTGACAAGCCATGCAGATGGGGCCTGCGGAGCCCTTGTCACCTCCACCCCCACTCCTGCATACGAGAGGTCAGTGGCTAAAGTATCAGTGTGCGCTTCCTGTAAAATGATCCAGTGTTGTGTGACTGACCCCCCTTTCCATCTGGCCTGTCCTTGTGCTTATGTTTCTCTTTGTTTACTTCCTGCAAAAGCCTTGTATTTTGTTTCTTACTTTGTTTCTGCACTTATCACACACTCTTCTTCTGTGACTCTGCATGTCTTTTTGCTCTTCCACAGTTCAGCTCTGAGAAGGACTGGCGGCCCTGTGCGGCAGGAACAGAGCCAACTCAGGTAAACATCTTGCCCCCACGGACGGAGCCGTGTTTAAATGTTTGAGGTGACCCGGCTAGTTTAGGTGAACACTTCCCCCAACCCTCAACTGCCCTTGTTTAAATATATAAGTGCTACAGCCAAGTCTGATGTGGCTGAGGCCAATACAAATAAATTGAGGTGGAGGACTCAAAAAAGTGGGATAGATAAAACAAATGAACAAGCCCCTGCAGTCCAAATATATATGCAACACCCAGCTTGTTTTTCAACTCCTTCAGCTGACATATTTGGAGAATTTCTCTGAGGACAGCCAGGATGATGTTACTGAGTCGGAGTAGTATTGTCTGATCATACTGAAAAAAAAAATGTCTGCTTTAAGCACAACAAACTTTCTGTCAGAAAGTACTTTTTTCCATGAAATATCTCATCTTTATTTCAGTTACAAAGCATAAGAGCCTGAATCTATGTGGTTACACCATACTGCCATTTTCCTTTTTTATGCCTTTTTAGGGTCTATAAAAGAATCCACCAACTTCTCTGCATTTTGTTTATATCTGTAATAAACCAAGATAAGTTTGAGAAATTTTTGTGAAGCAGTGAAAACAGCCAGGGCAAAAGGAACAGACGTAAATTTTTAGGAGAGGAGAAAAAAACGACAACAGCAGTATTTTTCCACACTCTGCATGCTGTCATGCATGTATCCCCAGCTTCGGCCATATGTTTAAGATTAGACGTACTCTTTTGTGAGACGAGAACACAGTCAACAACGTTCTGCTGGTTCCCTGCTGGTTGTGAATCAACTTGGCTCCACACCCTCGCCATGTTGTTTCATTCTCCTAAATACTATGATAACAGCCATCAGATGTGTGAAAAACAGCACAATATTTACAGTATGAATGATGGATGGCATGAATCATATTGTGATTAAGGCTAACTGTGTGCTCATGTTTAGACATTCGATATATGTGCGTGATAAACAACAGGATGGGATTAAATCTATTGCTGTGTGCGTGTTTACATCAACTTCTTGCTCCATGCTAATAGTATTCTCTCTCCAGGCTCTTGTTCAGCATGAAGGCCTGACCCTTAAAACAGTAATTATTCATCACCAGCTTGAAATTGCCAAATGTTTGGATGGATGATTGGAATGAAACAACATGCACTCTGTCTCGGTCTGGTCATTGAAATTTTGCGCTGTATGAACCTGCTGCAGGTACTAACTTCATCGGCCTGCTGTTTGCTGTGACAGGTGGCGTCCAGCCGCTTTTTCTGAGCTGACTGCTGGAGATGAATCAGAGTCAATAAATCAAAACCAAAAGAGTCGAAGGAAAAAAATCTGTGTGAGCTCATCAACAGAAATTATGCTTTTTATGTGGTGGTCACTTAATTCATTGTTTATATGAAAATATTTATTCGTGTAGCGTTGAAGTGATTCTTCAGAGAATCGAACACTGATATGTGGTGGAGGAAGTGTGTCAGGATAGAAAAGTATTTAGACTAATTACATTAAAGATAACACAATAGCCTTGATATGTCTGCAAGATATGGCAGCTATAGCAGCAGTGACAACACTAAATGAGTTGATACAGAAAAAAGACAGGGTCTTTGTGTTGATGTTAAAAGCACAGCACAAATGACACAATATTGTAAGCACATGCTCCTGTACTCATTCTACTCACTCTGATATTATGTTCACACAATATGTATGCACGAAAATCCTGCTCTTTCCTCAATGTACCCAGCACCAAGTATCTGTCAGACAATGAAAAAAATCACGTTAGCAATGATGGCAGTATGAACTGTGTGCTTCAGCCCTGCTAGACTGTGTCAGCACAGGATTTCACAGAATTACTGATCAGCCTCAAAGGATCATGAAATGACTCTGAGCACCTGTTTATCATTTTCTGCTCAGAGTCACGAGTCAGCCCCTCTGTCAGCTCCCAAACTGAAAGTCTAAACCTTTGTCAAATGCAGAAGCCCCAGCAGTATTCATTAAATGTCCTTAACAGCAAAGTGACTGTGAGCGATCTTACCTTTAAACAGCCTTAAATCCAGAGCTCTGTCCACATCACGGGGCTATTCCAGTTCATTTTCAGCAAACAGACAAGTTTCTTTACTTAAATAATGAAGTATAAAACGTTACTTTTACCCGCATATAAAAGTTTCTTGTCTATGGTGATGGACAGTCACATGTCTAAATATCCCAAATCACTGGCTCCAGCACCCCCCTGACCTGGAAACAGAAAAGGCAGTAGAGGATGGATGGATGGCTAATCTGGCTGCATGGTGGAACATGTTGAGTTTTTATGTTAGTTCCCATGGTAAAGTTTTAGACAGAGAATAAAAATAGACATAAACTGGCTGAAAAGTGCTGTAGAACCTTAAAGCTGCATTCTATACAATGACCATTCTTTCATTCACTCATTCATTCATTCATCTTCAACCACTTATCTGTTTCCAGGCCGTGGGGGGGGCTGGAGCCAATCCCAGCTCACATTCGGTGAGGGCGGGGTTCACCCTGCACAGGTCACCAGTCCATCACAGGGCCAACACACAAAGACAGTAAGAGACCAACAAACACTCACACTCACACTCCGGAGTACCCAGAGGAAACCCACGCAGGCTCTGGGAGAACATGCAAACTCTGCACAGAAAGGCTCCAGGCCAGGAACCGAACCCGTGATGTCCATCTAATGACCAACTGGGGGCAAATACACTGATTGTAAAATGAATCAGGTTACATTGAAGTGTATGTGAAAATGCCCCTACTTCTCACTTGATTTATCACCTCAGTGTAAACGTTCTGTTAAAGAGGCTGTAGTTTCAGTTTCTCATGTAAATTCTTTTAATAGACAATTTTTTAATTATTATTACAGTTGTTAGTACAGGGAAAGACCTGTCGATGGTCATGATGACATAAAACCTGCAAAATTACATAAACCTAACACAATTTGGCTATAATTTCTATATCTTGGCTAAAAACTGAATATGTCATAAATCTGAAAATGTTATTGTTAAATAGTTTATTAATTTTAATGACGGGTGAATCAGAAATGTATAGTGAGGAGAAGATCATTGTCTTATCAAAAACCATCTTGCAGGCTCACAGCTAGTGTTAGCAGACACGTATATTAATGGCTTGAGTTTAGCAGCGTCCTCCACACGTGCAAAGCTCAGGTCATGTGTTCCCCCGCCTTAGGGTTGAAGTTATGTGTACTCTTACTTTGCACATCAGAAACGACGACACCCTATTTTTCTCTTGGTTGGCTCATTTTTGCCTTGATCTTTGACCACAGATTGTTTTCCACCTTTTTCCAAAATTTCAGTCACAGCTTCTGTGCTCCACAAGAGAGAACAGCATGCCAACTTTCTGCCAACTCTCACGATGAAAGCTGACTGGAACTGGATGGAGAATCAATGCACCTACTTCATGATGTATGGCTGAAACCAAGGTATAACCATAAAATGTAAACATTAAGGGCTGCACTACTGCTCTGAAAATCATAAGGCCAATGTGGAAAAAATAAGATACCAAAATCATTTGGCATTGGGGGAGAGATGCCATGTTTCGTGATCCAGCTGTTTTCAACAATATAAAAGCATAGGTAGGACCACTGTACAGGTGAGGAAGACCCCTGCTGTGGAGGGGTAAATAAAGCTAACTAAATAAAACGACATGACAGTGTTAATATGGCCACTACGGGAAGAACACTAAGTTCCAGCTCAGATAACAGCTCATGTTATAGAGACTTTACTAATTAAAAGAGCAAAAGAAACACGATAAAGCAGCTGCCTAAATAGGGTCAACTGGTTGGTTGTTTATCTTCAGTGGTAACTTCTTGGCTGTTAGAAAAATTTTGTGCAAAGAAGTCTGATGTTGCTGTTCTGTAATAATGGGCATTATTTTCACTTTTATGTGTTCCTCCTACTGAGAAAATAGGCCTGATCTCTCCCTTTGTGGTTGCTCCAACTGCTCACTTCCACCACCCACACAACACATTTTCCCAGGCAACAATATTCCTCCTAAGTTTACACACAATAAATAACGATATGCCCAAAGCAGTTAGCAGTGGCCTCGCTCTCCGTTTCCTGGCTGGAGTTGAAATGAAATGGTAATTTTGACTTGAGGAGGATTTCAAAGGGATGGCCTCTACTTTTCATCTTGGTGCATACCACGAGCTCGCCGACACATTCACGCTGGGATTTGAAAAAAGAAAGAAGGGGAGAAAGAGAGAGAGAGAGAGAGAAAACGCAGAATTTTAAGTTTTTCTATGAACTTTCTTCTCTCTTTTTTTTTCTGCCATCCCCCCACAGAAAAAGAGCTGTAACATTGCAGAGATCTTTGCCCCAGATGGACAGCATTTATAAAAATAACCACCCCCGGTTCAGGGAACATTTGATTGATGTGTCATTGTCCAAAGATTGTTTCCAGGCATTTGAATAGATAATTCAGACTATTTGATGTAGACATTTTTTCTCCAGAGGGTGAAAGGTCATTTGTGGGGGTAGAGCAGGGGTGTACTATCTCCCATGCTATTTTTGCACTGAGGCGCCAACCAGCCTGCCTACTTTTCACAAGGGAGACTGACTGACACTTGAGTTGTCCTTCTGATCAAGATTACAAGGTGGTTTCCAAAACTTCCTCTGAGATCTGCCTCCTAGCTCTGTTATGCAAAATACCTTTGTGTGAAGCTGAAGGCTGTAACGTGTGGATGTGTCCTGTGCCTATTTGTTTTCTAGGTGTGTCTGCAAGCTAGCCGTGATATTGGAGCAAGATGCAACAGAGGGACTGCTCCCGGAACTCCATTATCTGGGTGATAAGGAAAGAGAAATGGAATTAAAACTCACAAAACAAGGTCTGTCGCACACCAGCACCACTGCCTCCTGCCCAACATATATAAAAATGCTACAACTTTGTTCAACATCATATTTCCCACATTACAGCCTCACTGGCGCTGACCCAGCAGCGATATCGAGGTCATGCTTTCCTTGAACTGTTCGATCACATTCTGTTGTAAGACATCCATAAGGAAAGTGTGTAGGTTAAAAAAAGCAGGGTCAGAAAAAAAACCCCACACCATTTTTATTTATTTATTTATTTTTTATTATAGTGCAGATGAGGCCGAGGTTAATCAGCATTGATTAAATGTCAGTATGTGTGGCTGAGGAGGAGTGCACATCTCACTGAGCGGCCAGCAGAGGGATAGGAGAGGCTGAGGTTGTTTGCAGACTGACAGTTAAATGAGTGTCAAGTGCTGCCCCCCCCCCCCAGTGGGTTTTTAAGCAGATAAGGAAAAAAGAGGAGGTGACAGGTAGCCGAATTCTTTCTACTGTGTTTGATTACTGTAGCTCTGTTCACCTTTTGTTCTACCGCATGAAAGAGGATCTGACACTGAAAAAACATCATGCCCCAAAGAAAAGGAAGCAACTGTTGTGACAAATGGGTTTTTAGTTTTGCTGTATGCTGAAGCTCAGTTAATCATTTATTAATGGATGTAAAGTTTAGCAATGGCAGCGTTGGCCTGTCACTGGGACATTCATGATACCCAGAGGCTGAGTCCCTGTGACTTTGTGTCCTTGCTTTTAGTTGATCCAAAATTCTCCATTATTCTATCTAGTATCTCAACAGTTATAACACTTAGGCGTGCAAATGTCAAAGACACATTCACAGTTTCCTGTAGACAGATTATAATCACTTCGGTGAACCGGAGACTTTTCAGATACAAACATATTGACATTTGTGTTGTTAAATGAAATGAAGTCTGAACCATCAAATGTTACCCTCAGGATGAATGTAATAACTTTAGCCAGGTCAAGTTTTTAATTCATACGACCAAATAACCAGCTATATTTAGGTTGTGCAAATTTGCTTAAGAAGTTAATAAAGAAGTAAGTAACCATAGAAGATCAACCTTGCTGTGTCACTAAATCACTGTCGCTTTGTAACATACATCAGTATTGGTTCAGATTTTGTTCAGTTTTAATGCGGCGTGTTGTTATTTTTTAAACAGTTTTTAAACTGTGAGGAATCTATCACATCACACTGATGATCAGATGTTCCGTCACAATGCCGAAAGATGCTTCTCCTGTGAAATGTAAGCCACCACCATCACGACTGCTGTCAGTTTGTCTGCATAACGATGTCTCCATTTGTGTGTTATAGATAAACAAGCGCCTCGGTCAACCCGGGGTTATATTTATCTGTAATGTGTGATTGTTGTCGCTCTGTTGCTTTTGTAGCCAAAATAATTACAAAAATGGAGGTGTTTTCGGCCGAGGCAGGAGTGACAGGCTGGCGAGGGAGGGCAGGACGCTGCAACCTTCACGCCGCTTGCACGGTGAGAGCTAGCTTTGTTTAAATTTCCTAGATCAAAGGGTGCAATGCAAATTCCTGCAGCTTCCACGCCACCATTTGATGTTTTGTGGAGCCAAATTATTGTGGTGATTACAGTAGCTGTACACAACCAGAGGAGCAGGCCAAACAACAGGGCTTGTTGTGACTTTCAATTAGTGGTGTGACATCTCAACAACCAGCGTCTAAGAGGCATTCTACAATACGAGAGGCTGTTTGGGCTGATAAAGTGATTTGGCTTGGTGGGGCCCTTTCATCTGCACAGACGTTGGGGTATTTGCGGCTTTTAGGTTTTCTATCTGCACATCCTCACACCTCCAGTTTATTGGGACAATATCGCCGCGGTGTTCAGTGTTTTAACTGAGCTACAGGCCTACTGCACAGTAAGCAACTTCAGCTCACTCAGTTGCCACATAAGAGTGTCGTCAGGACTTGGATGTGTCTGTGGGGTGGAATAAAAAAAACACTACATTAAAATCACAAGCCTGCAGGGATGCTTTAAAGTGAAAAGACTAAATCATACACATCGTTTTATCAGGACTTCCCGTGTTTCTTCTGCCTCAGCAGCTCTGCTTAGAACAGGTATTAGATATCACACCACTAGCAGAGCCTTCATGTTGTCTGAATATTCAAACATGCAGCCATCTCTGAAGTGAACTACTCCAGCCTTGTGTTTTTTGTTTGTGTGTTACTGAGAGCAACAGTGAGTTGAGAGGATAACTTTGCCTGTGGGAAGGACAGCGCACCAGAGGATCAGGTTCAGCTGTATTTCTGATAACACTTTGCATTCTGCAGGCACCAATGACAGCTCTGATGCCTTGCGTTTGATTGTCTCTTTCATATTCTCCTCCCGCCTTGGGTCTACATGGATAAGCCAGGGTGGAGGTGAACCAATGGCGAGCAGACTGTTGCAATGGAAGGAGATTGAGATGCGGTGTGTTTCTGTCAACGTGATGGACAGTGGAACTGGAGGGATGTTGGTTATTAGACCCCCCATGTTCTCTCTTATATATAAGAGCCAGTTGGAAAAGATGTTACTGGTAAAAACAGTGTCAAATACAATTAACGTAGACAATGGAGTAAAACTGTATGTTGTAGAGATGCTGTTCTCTCCATCCTGTTCAGAAATCATGTTACTGCCTTACATCTGGAATACTCTGATTACAAATAGCATTAGTTTGGCGATTGCCTGTATTTTTGGGTGTTTCCCAGCAGAGCCTGTGAACAAAGCCTGAGACACAATTAACTTCACAGCATCACTTCTACTTTCAATCAAAACACTCAAAAGATGTCATGTGATGTCATGAAATTACATGGGATCATGGGAGTTGCTGTCTTCACTTCCATGTCATTATATCTCCCAATTTGGGTTCCTTCAGTGTCAGTGAAAGTTTTTACCAGGAGCTTATCTACAGAAGTCTCTCTTCCAAAGCACTGAATAACAGCTTCACATTTGTGTGAAGTGTTTCAACATCTCTGTACGGTGGAAATGGGCTGGCAGGGAAGAAACACTGAGTGCAGCAGTTTCCCATGAAATTCACCAACACAGTTCAACAGCTACAAGAAGTTGGGAGGGGCTAAAGGTAGAGCTGCCTCAATAGCATTTTCCTCGAATAACTTCTCCCTCATCTAGTTAAAATGCGTAGTTTAAAATAACCAAAATTTAAATAATGTACCTAAAAAGTGCGACCTTAACCTACATAAAAGTCCATTTCAAACTTCTGACAGGCACATGGACATATTGGATATGATGCCATTCACAGGTGACCAAATGAAACATGTTACCCTGATTAAAATGACAGTGTGAGAATGTCAGCAATCAGCAACAAAAGTAGTAGCTTTCAGATCTGAGAAAATTAGTCATGTTGTTAAATTGTCTCTTTTGTTAACCACGAAGACTCTGTAGTTTATTTTGGAATACGATCGGTGTTTTAAATACTCAGTAGCACTTATTCTGTAGAAGGATGCAGTGCCCTACAGTCCTGCTCCTGTTTGAGTAACATTTCCTCAAAGCTTCAGAGTTCAACATAGTGAAACACCATGAAGCACAGACAGGATAAAATTCATCATCACAGATTTGTGGGCTTTTTGAGGTCAGTGCTGTAGAGCACGTCTCTCTTTTGCAGGCCTCAGAGAGGCCTGGTTTAAAGACCTGCAATGTTTCTTTCCTATGGCTTTATTCCTTTCTGTGCGGGGCTTTGTGCTGACCGGGAGAGCACTGTTCACTGGTGTGCGAATGAGGCCTCTGAAACGCTCCTCCTCACTAAAAGAAACATATAACAGTATTAGATCTAGTTTAATTACACAGGGACTTGCAGATAGGCCCCTCTTTTCTCTCGGCAGTGAAAATGCTTAGCGTTTGTTGTTGGTTCAAGGCTCTTTAAAGGATGTGCTGGCATGTGTAGGGTTCTGGCAGAGGAAACTTGTGGTGGGGGTTTGGGGAGGAGAGACGTGGAGGGGCCTGAACTGTTATTGTTTGAAAAGCATGTAAGCGGCCTTCACAACACCGCATCCACGGAAATGAAGCAAAGACAGTGAGAGAGAGCAAGAAAGAGACAAAAAAAAAAATAAATTCTTGCACAGCTTTGACTGATGACTTAACAGGCGAAACCGAATTTGTCTTTTGCCGGGAGATGTCAGATGCCTTGCCAGTGAGAGAGAGAGAGATGGAAAGAGGGAGGGAGAGCAAGAGCACACCACAGAATCTCTCCTGCGTCTTTTTCTCCTCCGGTTTAAGACGGCTCGGTGAATGCAACAACATCAAAGGCCTAGCACTCAGAATGTACATTGTTGTTCCAGTAACCACATGAAACAGAGAGGGAGAGATGGAGCAAGTTTTTTTTTTTTTCCTTTCTTTCCTTGTACATAAATAGGGAGCTATGGAGAGAATCGGTTTAGGAATGGTAGAAGATTAACTCTTTTATCTCTTCATTTCAAACGTCCTACATATTCACATCCTCCACATGCTAACCGCTGTCAGGATCTTCAAGCCTGACCAACACCACTACAAAGCGGAGGTGTCTCTTGTATTAGGACACATTTAAGTCCTCCACAAACAGAGCTGATAAGAGTAGAAATAGAGCTGAGGAGGAGGTTTGCACAACTTCAGTCCTGACTCATTGTCATTAAGGGAGCCCGCTGTAATCACAGCTAAACTTAGAAAGGAACAAGCTCTTATTTTTGCCGCAGAAATTCCACATGTGTAGAATAGAGGAACATAATGAAACAGTCCCAAAGTTGTGCTTCAATGCAACCAAGAGGCTTTATTCCTGCCTGCCCTTATCTTTGCACAGAGACCACCCAGGAGCAACAAGTCAGTTCGCACCTGTAGTTTGAGTGTGTGTGTGTGTGTGTGTAAGCTTTGTACTTTATAGATGTACGTCTGTGTCTGTATACAGTCTTGTGTATGTGTGTGTGTGTGTGTGTGAATGAATGTGCTCTCTGTGTGTATGTGTGTGTGCTTCTACCTCCCACCATCTGGGCCCTGTTTGGAGAGATTTTCTGTAAAAATCACAGTCACGCCGTGGCAGGATTACCACTGTGAAAAGCAGCACCTGGAAGAAACTCAGTGCTCCTGCTCCTTTCCCTCAGATGCTCAAAGAAGTTTCTGGCTTCCCAGCTTGAGGCGCAGGATTTGTTTTTGACCTACATGGGCCTCCTAGGCCTCATGTTTCCTTCCAAAACGCAAAAAAAAAGAACACATCTCAAATTCACACTAAGAAGGTTACAGTATCACCACATTACAGTAGATAAACAAGTGCATGTGTGCGTGTGTATACGTGGGGGGGCACACCAGAAACAGTGTTTAAACTATACATATCACATTTATTTATTTACATTTTTAAATGGCAGTCAAAGACACGAAAGACTGATTATCCACACTGAGATATAAGCCTGTGAATGAAAGCGCTCAATAATCCCAGATGCAAGTGACGCTGAAGCATTTCCCATTAGAAATAATCTTAGTCCAGGATTAGCCACAATTAAAACTGTTTTGATGTTCCCACACATACACACATATTGTGTTTCCATAGTTGGGATAGCTTACACAGCTGAAGCAGCTGCATTAAAAATAAGATGAAAGACTGGGGATAGCATTGCAGACATATTGCATCTTTGAAATGGTTTCTTCTCAGTTGCTCTTAGAGATTTAATCAACAGAGAAATGTGATGTAAATGATATTGTTCAATTCCTGGGCTTGTTTTTCACCCATTGCTCTTTCTCGTGCATTTGACATCATATTCATGGAGAATGGTTCTTTTCTCTTTTGTGTCATTCCTTTTGTAGAAAGCCTTCCTTTCAGGTCCAGTCATCGATAGGATCTAACTGAACTCACAGTCTGTCTCATTGGCTTATGAAATGACTAACTTGTGGACTTAATAACAGCGATGTGGTTCTTGAACGTAACTCCATGCCAGTCTTCAACATGATCTCAAGATAAAATGACAAAATACGCTGTTGCCCCCAGATTTGACCCCATTATTGGCAGGACCACATCATGTCAGTGCCTTCCAAAACCAAGGGAAAATAAACCCACGTTCGGATTCAACACCACTGTGGTTACGGTTTGGTTGGGTTTAGGCATAAAATCGACTTGGTTCGTAAATGATTGTGGTCATGGTTAAAAGAAACCCAAGTTGACTGTTGGTAGGAAACAGGAAGCAAAATAGCGATTTCCCATGTCCAAGTCCAGTGTATTGTTTACCCATTCAACGTACATCAACTTCCTCCTTCGGCAGACTTTGTGACTCTGTAACATCAAACCGCTTCCTTTTTCATGTCATCATTCCAACAGCTAAGGGAGCTTTTTCATTTGAACATGAAACATATGTTTTGGGGGTATTTGCCAAATTTGACTGATGATATCATTTGCCTCATGCCACAGCTCAGAGTCATTGTTTTACAACAGCTTTTTCCAGTTATTGTTTTGTAAAGGATAAAAAAATGTATTGAAAAATTCCTCACCAGCCTTAAAAGTGAAAATCAGAGCTGGTATGCAAATATAAAAAGGTTACTGTTCAGGGCAATAATTCAGGACAAAAAAGTTTTGATCCACTTCCAGCTTTTCAGCTGAATTTTTGTCTGATAGGTTTTGGGTTTATGTGGTTGATTCGGTGGGACTGTTTCCATCTCTATGTGAAGGTACAGTAACATTTCTCCTCAATGATCCATATTAGAGAAAAAGACATTAAGGAATCGTAAAGAAACATTTTTTTTTTCTCCCGTAAATGTTATAACCGTCCTTAAAGGAGCCGTTTCCACGGGTGGCTGTAAAGCAGCGGTCCCCAACCTTTTTTGCGCCACGGACCGGTTTAATGTCAGAAAATATTTCTATGGACCGGCCTTTAAGGTGTGGCGGATAAATACAACAAAATAAAATGATATGATTGGCATAAAAACTGTGCTATTTTCTAAATATCATAATAAACATGAATCCACTGTGCACTCGTATGGAACTTTATTAGCAGCGTCCTCCTAGCATCACGCCAACAACATAACATGAGCAACATCCTGTCTGCCCCCTAACCCCAAACCTAAATGCAGCTTTCTTTTTCATGGAAGTCGCAGGCTCTTCTTCTGTCTCCTCACTGCGCCTTTTGCCCTTCACAAAGAAACTTTCCCTTTTTAATCATTTCACTAGCTTGTGGGTTTAATTTTGGCGTGTCTCGACATGCGTCAAGAGTGAGTCATAGATGTAGAGAATCCGGTAATTTTTCAAAATAAAACATAGTTCAGATTCAGATAATAAATAAAACATAAATAATATAAGTTATTTATTCTTTCTGTGCAGCCTGGTTCAAAAGACCCACAGACCGGTACCGGTCCGCGGCCCGGGGGGTAGGGGACCGCTGTCTCTTGGCTCCGGGGCCTTTCGGTCCTGCCTCCGCCTCAGTGGGTTTCCTCCAGCTATTCTGGCTTCATCTCACAATCCAAGCACATGAAGCTTAATGGGTGACCCGAAATTGTCTATGGGCACAAATCTGAGTTTGAACCGTTGTTTTTTTCTGTATGTCTGTCCTGCCAGGTTGGCTCCAGCCAGTGTGCAACACATAGGATATGTGATTTAGATAATGAATGAATGAACTGTGTTGATTTTTTTACTCTCTTTTCCCCTCCCTTTCTGGGTTGTGGTGACTGAGACACATTAACAGCCGATTGTCCCTTGACCCGACCTCAAATAACATCGGTATGACATCATCTTGTATTTTTTTTTCTCTGATTTAACAAAGCTGCTCCACATCTGCAGAAATTACACAACCATTTATTCAAGAACTCTACTAAGCACATTGTGGAACCTGCCATAGGCGATGTAGTACTACTACTGTAGAAAAGAGTCGTTCTACTTCTTCTTATTAGTAAACAAACTCTGGTATGCAAAATTTGTGAAATTTCACCTTAAGCAAAAGTAGAAAGTACTTACCTTCAATATTTGTGCAGGTTAAGTGTGTTATGTTGCTTTGCAGAGGAAGAACTAAAACAATGAATGATTCACCATGAAGAGGTGTTTGAGGCACAGCTCAAAAAGTACGGTCAAAATAATCCGTTCCTCACTGAGAGATTTCTCAGGCGAGCAGTTTACATCCAATTCTGCATGATTTGTTTCCTCTTAAAATAAAAGTTAGTGTAGTCGGAAAAAAATTCACCACTTGCACAAAACCTCCTTCAAGTGAAAGCACCACAACTCACTTTTAAAGTCTGTATGAAATGTACTAATACAGTAAATTTCCACTAGGGGGCCCGAATCTGAGGCAAGGCCCCTAATAGCTGATTTAAAATGCTTTTTGTGGTGCTCAAGAGTACCACACTGCTCACACTGCTAACACTGTGCATGGTTGAAATCTACAAAACTCTGAAAATAACCTCAGAATCATGAGTTATTTGTATTTGAGACGAACAGGGAAATAAACAGCATTGAACTACATGAACTACATTTGGAGCGCATCCTGCCTCATAGTTTATACATATATTAAGGCAATAATAGATCATAGTTAAAAATGACTGGAAATAAGTGTGAGTCTTTGTGTTATTATTTGTAGATGAATACTAGTAGTGGCTCCTGGTTGAACTGTGGCCTCCTTTGGATAGGGTGACAAAAGTTTGCTTTATCAGACGTCGTCATCACACTGCAGAGACTCAGAGCTCGTCTTTTGTCTCTCAGCTCTGGATTCCTTCTGTTTCTGTGCATCGCTGTGTACATTTTGTTTATCTGGAGGGAATATTGCCTCTAACACACACACAGACACACAGTCCATTCATGCGCGCTGGCCTCGTGTCACTGTTACCATTTAGCCATCCGCCCTCACTCTTGACCCGTCGACCCCTCTGTGCTCGGTGTCTGGCGGTGTCAGGGTCTGATGTTGGTGACTTCACCCGTCACAATGAGTCCACTGCCACCTCCGGCTCTACTGTCCATTGTGTGCCTAATAGTGAGTGGCCTTGTTCTAGAGGAGGACGTTGCTGGCACGGCACGCTCCCTCTGTAAATGATGAAAGAGAGCTGAAAGCACAGGCCTTGTTTGGCCCGACCGCCCTGGACCCCGAGCTGATCGGAAGGCGCCTTTCTCCCCTGACAGTGACTTCTGTGATCTGTGGAGATAAAATAGTAGAAAGAATGTGTTTGATGTCTAGATTTGAATAAATACCCTGATGTTAATCGTTTTGCAGTGTTAATCACATTTGGTGATAACAAAGCTCCCTGTGTGTGCGTCTGTGTGTGTGTGTGCCAACAGGAACACATCTCTGTATGAGTAAATATGATTGAGAGATTGTATACATGAGAGTAATTGTTAGCTTTTTGAGGATTTATGCCTGTAACGTTGAGCTTTGACATTTGAGGGGGAGAAACGCTGAGACCTCCTCACGCTCCTCTGCAGGCTTTAACATTTTTATTACACTCCCATGTTTGTTTTCTCTTAATGATGTGGGTCTGTTTTGGTTAACAGAAAGGAACATGATTAAGTCTTCACATGTAGGAGCTTAAGAACATGCAATTAAGACCCTCCATTTAGAGCAGAGCCCAGAAATACTTTGATACATCCACATTTAAGAGATGAAACATGACAAGTCCAGGGTGGCCTATCTCTGCTGCTATTCCCCGGTGAAATAATTTGCTGTCTGAGTTGTCTTCACCTGTTGTTTTTGACACATATGAAACATACATGGCGGATACATGGGGGCGGTCTGATCAGTAGAGATAGTGTGCATTTCCTGGAATTCCATGGGGATCCACATCTGGAAGAGATTTTTTTTTACTGGGTTATGAAAGCAGCGGCTGCTGAGCTGAATGCTGAAATGAACAGCAGAAGCTCAGATGTTGTGCTTTATACCCAAACACTTCATGTCAGGCAGCCTGGAGACCAGCTTCAAGGTGGTAAACCTGTGTGCGTCTGGCTATGAGATTACTGAGCCTCTAAACAAGTCTGATAAACTATAGTCAAAAATATTTTTAGTCTTAAAGCACATGTCTTGTCCGTCTCCTGCAATCTGTTGTATTAGATTTTGAAGTTTTCTACATTTGATCTGATGGGCCTGTTTGATCATCCGTCATACCTTTACTTTCTGGGACAGTTCAGGGGCTTTTGTGATGTAAATTCAACATCCTATGGCCCGTGTCCTTTGAAGGATAGAAGAAGTTCAGACAGACCTAGATGGAGAATTTTCTTAGGAATTCACCATGGGTGTCATGGAGACAAAGCTTGCCCCCCTCTCTTGTCAAAAAAAAAAGAAGAATCTTGCTAGCTGCCACACCATATGGAGAATTGTCCCAATTTCTCTTCCTTTATATCAAATGCAGCCTGTTTCAACTCAAACCTTTTGTAGCATATACCACATGCGATTTGGGCTCTTGTGTGGCGACGCAAACTTTGCGACTTTTTTGATATCTCGGTGAGTGCTGTCTGACAAGTTTCTGTCACTCACACTTTTTCCCTTTTCTCTCTCCATCAGCAAGCATATTTTGTACCCCATCGATTGATTAGCATACATCAAGCCCCTGTCGTCACGGCAAAACTTCATTTGAATCCTCAGTTCTTTCCCCGTGTCTTTCAACCAGCAGCTGTCAGCCACATCAACACTAGACGTGCTCTGTGCCAGACAAAGTTAAATTGAAGCACACTCTAACACTATATATAGATAAAATGTCACTTCTTTCAAGAGACAAGGCACCTTCGAAGTCGTCAATACAGAGCGTTTTATCACGGGCAGAATAACTTTGAAACTGGAAAAGAGAGTAAAGATGAAACGATTATTCTCTCTTCCCACTTTGTGCTTGAAAGAGGGAAAAAGCGAGATTATTCTAAAGTGGGTAGAAGCATTTAAGGGGCTTGCTTTTTGATCTGCCTGTCCGTCAACGAAAACGAAGAGCACCTCCTGATGCTTCTGATCGTTAGGTGTCCTCAAAGTGTCTCAAAGTCTCTTTGTTATCGCTGAGTGCGTCGATTAAAGGGAGGAATATCATTTATTCATTTTCCGTTGAGCGAAAGAAAGAAAGGATTCAAGAGCTTAGCATTCATTTTCGTCAAACTCTCGAGGTGGGATGATGAAGTCAGCTTTCTTTTGAGAGACGGGTAGATTTGAGGTAAAAAGATGTGGAGTGAAAGTTTTTGCTCTGCAAATTTTGAAAGGCCTCACTGATGTTGGAGATAAAATAAATGGTGTTCAGACTTTATTAAACTTTTCTTTTAACAGCGCGCCTGCAGGACGGCAGTTCTGAGAGGAACTCTGTCTAACAAGGCATTACTGATGGCTGTTGCTAATACACAAACATATGCGCATCATCACATATGCACACGCAAACTTCTCTCTTTCTATTATATCCATCTCAATAGCGCACACACGAACACACACGCATAGTTTAAGACTGAGGATATACAGATAGCTTCACTTTATATTTATCGGGATGTGTCACATTGATTTTATGGATGTGGGCACACAAAGCATGCCAGAATCAACACACTGTCTATGTGTCTGGTTCCTCTTTTCACCAGAGGACAATGCCACATTCATCTTCGCTCCATTTTCCAAACGCGGTATCTGATTCTTTAACATGCCTCTCTGTCTGGAAGTCCCTTCCATTCCTACTGTTTCAGGCTTTTTTCCTTCTTTTTTTTTTTTTTCAAATATTCAATCCTGTTGCGAGGTGCCTCTTAGAAGTTGAAAAGTTCTTTTCAAGCCCAAAGTTTTTGCCGTCTTCACTTTTCAACTGGCAAGATGAATATCGGTGGGACAAAGCATAGAAAGGAAAAGCTTTTGACAAGACTTCTGAAGGCCCAGGAGTTCGTCCTGTCTCTCCCTTTTGCAGTTTTCCCGTAACTGGCTTTCTCGTGTGGCTGCTAAAAAGACACTGTATCAAATGCAAACTGAGAAGTCACAGTCTTTCAAGATCAGTTGGGCCCTTGTGGAGATGCTGCTCTGCTTAGGTTTTTTTTTTTTCACAACTTTTGAAAAATGAGAAATTGGTGCATTCTCTCTTGTGTTATCAGAGGTGCTGACAGTAAGTTCATGTTCTGTATATGCAGAAAGACGACACCACGAATACATGACCTGGAGCAAAATTGAGTTTTAAGGTGCAACTTGTCAGACTTTGTCTTAAACTGTGTTGTGATTCATATGTCAGGTTTTTTTTTTTTTTTTATTATTATTATTATCAAACACAGTATATTGCTGTCAGGAAATCACAGAAATGGTGCTTCCGTTTAAAACTAGGACTAGGCCGCTCTCATTCATAAAAACCCGTAATGTGTGAAATCCTGATGGCAACTAAACAACATAAATACCAAAACAGTTTATTTTTGTCTCGCATCGCCATGAGTTGCTCTTTGTACATTTTGCTGTCTGGTCAATCTCTGTTGGATATTTGAAGTCTAAACAGTCAGTATTTTGTGTTCACCAAGGTTGGGGGGCCGGTGGTTTAACACTTTCAAGAACCACTTTGTGCAATGGCCTCAAGAAAGCCTGAAATAGCTGAAACTAGACCTCAGTGCAAATAATCACCCTGGGCCTCTGTAAACCATCATGTTTATGCATTGTAAATTGTGAAAAGGAATGCTTTAACATTGTGTGGCATATGTATTTCAAGGCTTTGAACATTGGATGGTATCCGAATTTCACCCACACAACCACAGGCTTTTGCTCTTGCCTTTTGACTGAAATATCATTCAGATTCCAAAGAGACTAAAAAGAAAGCAACCTTTTTTTTAGGCTGCCTAAAGAATGCGTCTGAAACCATTCCCAAGCTGTTTCCATGCATTTAGCTATCGCTGCTGCAGGGTCAAAATCCTTCCGCTATTCTAAGTTCCACTTTGGTGACCATGCGTTTTTGAAATTACACAACAGGCTTTGAAAGGTTTGCCTGAGTCTTGGCTTCAAAAATGTTTTAAACCCATAGAAGACATATTATAATCCCTCAGTCCTCCAATAGAGCTGGACATACAAGGTAACGACACAGCTCTTAAACACTCAGTAGGATATATTTAGACACTGCGTCAATTTCTCTTCAGCCTTTGAAGGAGTTCCTAAGAAGGTTTTTGGCAGGGCTGCAGTCGCCACACCAGTTATCTCTTTCCGACACTGTAATTCACTTCATTGGAAACACACCCCTGTCCTTTGATCTGTTTCAAAAACCTTGTCTCACAACCTGTTTACCCACTGAGCCCTCAGAAAAACCAGGAACCGAATAGGTGATGTCAAGACACAGACAGGCCCAGTTACACCCATTCCCAGCATCCTCAACAGGTTATATTACTTCTAGTTTGTCGCACACACGCACGTTAAAGATTTGTTGTTTCACCTTTATAATTTCCTTCCCCAGCCACAGTGCACTCAACAGTTCAGCCAAGCTGAAGTTCTACACAGTGATGCCTTCATAATGAAAGAGGGCTGGTCAGTGATGCTGGATGTGCTACTAATAGATGCATGTCACAGCCCTGTATTGATACAAGAAAGTCAAGCCCCTCCAAGATCTTTGACCCTTTACTACATTACTACCAATATTTGTCATCATTATATTATATTCAAGTCAGGCAGATTTCTACCTGATCATGTATTCTGTCCATGTTCTCAGCATCAGCTTACACATATTCCGATCACCAACCAAGTGTTGATTGTGTTTGTTTCATGGATTCACTGCCGAGCAAACTGTCGACACTCAAAAATGAAGGTCCTGTTACCTCAGAGTAACACAGAATTTTACTCAAATGACACATGAGACTGAGAATCAGCTATGAACTCAGCTGGTGAACTGTGTAGGACCGGCTCTGTATGAATGGGCTTCCATTATGGCAAGCTCCAGACACAACTGTCAACAAGGCAGGTGTGAGAACATTTTCTAAGTATGCAGTCATGCTTCAGCGGCAGCCTTGATCTCGACGCGCATGACACATACCACCCTGTATGTGCTATATGAACCTGTATGCTTTTACACACACCCAGATAAAATCCACTCTCCTTTGTGAAGCAGAGGTGATTTATATCAGGCAGAAAAGCAAGTAGAGTGACATTTTGACAATATGGAGGAAGCATGTCTTTTAAATGTCTGAACAAGAATGTGAAGAGATTTTTGAACTTTCATCTCATCTGTGTAGCTGCTGAACTCTTGCAATAGCTTCTGCATTCCTGTTCATTTGACAAAATGCAGCGATCACAGATGATCTCACGCCCCCAGTGAGTCACAAAACCTGCGACAAATGACCATCAGTGTGGGAACGTCAGCCACTTTGAGTCAATGATACGCCTTGCTAAAAGTTAGGATGCGGCATTTATTTTTATTTACTTGGAAATTATTTAGCTTTTGTGTTTCTCTGGGGTGTCAGCAGATGTTTTGGAGGGAAAAGTCCTTTTAAAGTGCATTTAAAACATGAGAGCTTTGGTGTTTGCAGCAAATGTATCTCCATCGTGATTTCCGGTCTGTTTATGTTAAGCATGTTGTATTTACACATGCAGTTAAATAATTAGCTTTTCCTCACACCTCCCATTAACAGTGACGATTATTGAAGCTATGGATAGGACTTGCTATTGCTACAAAGCTAACGTGAGCATTTGCAGCTGTTTACTGAGCAGTCTAAAAGAAACATTTCATTTACTCACTAAAATCTCTCTACAGATCTGGAAAGCAGAATGAATGCTAACTGACCCGATCGCTTCTTTCACTGCAGGAATACAGGAATGTCACGATCAGACCAACCAAACTCCCAACACTGCACAATGTATTTAGGAAGAGAAATAAAACAAGGACTGTTCAAAACTAATCTAATGTTAATATTAAAACTGGGAACTATTTTGATAACTTATTTCATTCTTCAAGCAGAATAACCATTATTGGGAGCTCTGTGAGAATTTCATACATTTTTGTCACATCAGAGAGTCAATGAAACTTCCTCTGCTGTTGGAACCTTGGACAGATGAACTAACCATTTGAAGATGTCAGAGCAATGAGGGATATTTTAATGGCCTTGTTTCAATATATTTCTTAATTTTACAGAATAAACAATAATCTTTTAATCATGTCAATTTTCTGCTATCAGTTGATGATCAAAATAGATATCAGTTGGTATTAAATTCCTTTTGTTATGACATTTCCTAGCTAATCAGGTGTAGTTTTTGTGTTATGGTGTTTGCAGTTATAAATATTGATTAAATTAATGGATAAAAGAATGTAATTAAAGTTAAAATAACTCCATTTACTCTTTCAAGTATAAGATAAAGAGAAAACTTGGAGAGGGAAATTGTGCAGGGACTCTGATTAAATGTGTGCAATACAAACCCACACACTCACGCCATTAGTCCTCAGAGCTCCAGCTGCCCCAGGCTCAAAAGTCACGTTGTCCCAGTGTGATTGAAGGTCCAGCTGGTAGACCAGCTCTTTTGATCCCTTTCTCTTTTATGAAAAAGACAAACAGCTCCTCGCCATCACCCACAGTGGAGTGATTGATACACACGCATTGTGATCATGGTTCGGCAAACACATGCATGCACACATTTACATGAGGATGACAGTCTGCACGCACGCACACACACACACACACTGGATTTTCTCTCTTTTAGAATGCAGTTCAACCTAAGCTAATTAGAAGCATCATGTTATTTGATGCTGAGATTTGGAAGCTGTAAACCAAAGAATCACACGGTCTATTTGTCATAACCAAGACACCAAGAAACATTAACTTAAAGTTTAGTTTTCCCTTCAGGATCAGTGACTGCTGCTGTCCCTCAAACATTTTTCCCGTTTAATAAAATGAATGTGGCACAGTTTAAGATCATCTCTGAGCCATTCCACACTCCTCTATCTAGCTTTTGGAAAGTTGTGTACATCCCTCATGTCAACTTTTCTAGTCCAAAAACACACAACTACAATTTCTTTCATTTAGCTGAAAGAGCCGTGGCATGATTATAGAAATCCTCTGTCACTTTTAGTATGCAGCACATCTGCCAGTCCAAGTTTTGTCATGGCTATTGTGTTTAGCTAGTGACAAGTAGCTTTTGCTTTGTATTTTGTATTTCTATTTTTGTCTTTCTATTTTCTATGTTATTGATGTGTTTTCCCCTGAAAAAGTAAGCTTTGTTTTGCTATTCCATGGTAAAAGAACATATGAAATCTCTTTCAAGCACAATTACTTTTCTTTATTCTTCCTAGAACAGTATTTCTTACAATTATTTATTATTAAGTTATTTTTTTTGGGCTTTGCTTTTATGATTAGAATAACAGCGAGTGACAGTAAAGTCATAGTGCACATAACAAAGAGGCCTGAATAGTCTGCCCTTTGAGTCCTGGAAATGTGTTTTCTTGAAACAAGTCAATAATTGATCAGAGTTTAAAGTTAAAAACCTGTATCGTGATTTGACTCATCAGGTCTTTCTCCACACAATTTTTGAATACATTTTCTCAAACAAGCAGAACTCATTCCGTATCTCATTTTAAACAACACCCAGATACATTAAAATACATTTTAAAATAATACTTCATATGCAAAAATAGTCATTCCTAATTGCTCTAATTACACAATTACACAGTCAGGTACTTATTGAGCTCTACAACTGAAAGGCATTAGAAAGTATACATGATACAAAAGTCAGTTTTATCTTACAGTTTAGTTAGAGTTTTGACATCAAAGCAACTTGGTAAGGTTTATGAAAAGACTATGGACCTTAGACCGTGGATAAACACTTGAAAACATTAATCATGCATAGACGTTTTTCTGTCAGACTTTCACCCATATAACTCATTGAAATGGTCCAGAAAAAAAGCAGGGGTGTGAATAGCCACAATGGCTATCCATCCCGGGTGCAAATAGCATTGTTGGCTACAGCTTTTTAAAAAGCCCTGTTGAATATTAAGTGTGTAGCAGCTGGTTCCTGAGTGTTTGAGTCATATTAGTTCTGCTGCTTCCTAAAGGGCACTATCACTGTAATAAGAATACATTTTTTAAGCTGACACTTAATTCATGATTTTACGCTGAAAGTGTAAGATACTGCTCACAGTAGCTTAACAAAGAAGTCAATAAAAGAATAATGCATCAAATATCGTATCGGTTAATGAAGTCATGTGAGCAACAGTACACATCATTTATTCCATAGTCAATAAATGTACCGTGCTCTTTTTCTTTTCTTCTCTTTAAAATAACGGCTACTTAACTTGTTAAGACACTGCTAGTGTTAGTTAAACATTTGCATGTATCTGGGGCATGATATTAATATAAACATGGTGTTAGTTTAACATAAACCAACAAATGATTTTCTTACTGTGACAGAATAACTCCTGTGAAGGCACAACCACGTGTGTGATTTTCTAGCTAATCCAACATGAATGTTTTAAGTAGGGTTTGCCATTGACCGTCTTTTTTTTATGTTGTTCACTACGCCTCTGTCCCCTTTTGACAAACCGAGGGAACAATAGAGGGACAACAAAGAGGCAATAATAGAGAGGAGGGGAGGAAGGGAATGTGCAGACAGATCTTCACTTCCTGGGTTTTTGTTTCCCCAGAGGCCGTTTTCAGGGCCTCCTTACACAGGACCCATCCATACATGAAATTTGCATGAAACTGACTTTGATAGGATCTCCCTGCAGCTAAACTGCTGGGAAATAGCATGTACTCATATTCACAACTGGGCACTGCATCGCTCATGAGAAAGAGCCGTGAGAAATGAGTGTCATCTTTCTCATATTTGCACCACAGGGCATCATCACCACATGTTTTTAGACAGCTAGTTGGTAATGATAAGTGTGACAGCAATGAAAACACACGTATACCTAATGCGCTGTAAATGGTTATTTCGCAGCACGAGAAGCAGGGTGTGAGGATGGACAGGATGAAGGACACATACAGACAGAAACAGACTACAAATAAAGATGGAATAAGATAAAGAGTTTGAAACCCACAAAGGCATACAGACAAAGAAACAAAGGAAAATCGAGAGAGGAGAAGGACATATGGAGTAGAAAGGACGGCGATAGAAACAAAAAGCTTAAATGAATAAATCCAGATACTATGAGTTCTAGAGGTTACCCCCCCCCCCCCCACACACACACACACACACACACACACACACACACACCCTCTTCCCCTTACGGTAATCTCTCCAGTAGCAGTGAGCTGTTAGGCTCCTCCATAAATCACTGTTTGTATGAAATACCAGCGGGAGCCAAAGGTCAAAAGAGAAAATTAGCAGCTGTCTTTCCCTTTCCTTTCATGTTAGCCGCAGGGCTAATCGCCAAGTGCGCCATCAGCCTCATTTCCACTTTAAAA
Organism: Echeneis naucrates; assembly: GCF_900963305.1. Lineage (NCBI taxonomy): Eukaryota > Metazoa > Chordata > Actinopteri > Carangiformes > Echeneidae > Echeneis > Echeneis naucrates. The sequence continues at coordinate 9,032,871 of NC_042511.1, forward strand.
CAAACTCCCCGACAAGCTGGGGAGGAGCTGTTTGCCCACTCTTACATTTTATGGCACCAGATTTTATTCTGAGGTGGGGGGGGGGTATACTACCCCTGCTCTTTGTCAACCTTGTCTTTCTGCACTCCTCCCTCCGATCATCTTCAGGTGTGGGAGGGCAAACGGTGGAGCATGCTCCTCTCACACTGCTTTGCTGACACATTTCAGCTGCACTTGTGGAGCAGGCATAGTTGGCAGCCTTTCCCTCCGATCCACTCTAAGGTGGTGCTACTCGATGATACGAGGCCTGCTGCACTGTATTGACCTTTTCACTCCCACAGCTTTGTTAGGCCCTTGCCCTACTGTTAGAACTTCCCAGAAGCTGAAATTGTTGCATGTTTCAAGTAGACATGGCATCCTTGACTGATTTCTTTTCGAATTGGAACAGAAAAAAAAATAGTTCGATAAGATGAAGTGGACAAAATAATGAAAACACCTTAAAGTTTGAACTTACACAGACAGAATGACACAGGAAGTGTCAGGAGGTCTGCACAGAACCCTGTAGTTCTAGTTTGTCTGTATGTTATGTCAACTGTGTCAGTTGCAGGACAACTGAATTTACCAAGATTGATAAAGTATCTATCTATAAATGTTGTGTTGTGTGTGAAGTTGTGCTATTGCTATAAGTAAAAACTAACCAGTTTTTAGAGCTCACAAACTGTAAAGCGTGAGGAAGAGTCAAAGTCATTAATCACTAGTAATTGTCTCTCCAAACACAGTGAATCTGTGTTCCTGCTGCGGGGCCCAACTCACAGGCCCAGCCATGCTAACCGTTACAGGAATGACTGGGAAATGGGTAGTGCTGTATGATGAAGTAACGCCAAGTGTTTGTGTTTACTTGCACAACTTCCCTTCCTTTAGCCCCTGACCATGATGATCAACTTTTGCTACTATATGTCAGGGTAAGTAAGGGTAAGTAATTACATAGTTAGTGTTGAATAAAAACCCAACATGTTCCCGCTTCAGGAGATTGTGTGGCGAAGCATGTTTTTTTTCAGCTTCTGTTCACGAAAACTGTAGTCCCATCACATCCCTCATGTTTGAAGTCCCTACATCAGCTTTGTGACAAATACCATGTCAGACTGACAGTGAGATTAGGTCAGTAGTTTCATATTTAAATCGTATTGCTGTATTCACAGGGGTTTTGAATGGAAAAGGTGCCCCAGAGATTTCTTCCTGGTCAACCTTCTCTCTGAATAAAGCTTTTGTTGGCAGCGCTGGGTAAGCTAATCAAACAAAAACAGTCAGCCATTATGTTGACGTCAGTAACGACGCCAGAAATTCTTCATTGGGGGAGCTGGGGGGGGGCCTGCTTATGAATTTTACCTGTCTGTCGGTCACACACAGACACACATACTCTAGCTCTCTCATATGCGCGTAACCTTTTCGTAATGTGTGATTTGGCTTTCACTTTGACAGCTCTCCCAGCAACGCTATAAGCAACGCAGCAGTTGATTGTGGATGCTGCTTACAGTATTTTTATTTTTGCTTGGGGAGGCTAAGACTTTTTGACTCCCGCCGTCAGTGGTTGACGTCTTTGTGCAACTGTTAGCTACCTCATATGAGACTGATGGAGCTTGTTTAGCTACCTTGATTTTTAGCCATATCATTCTCAGTCTTACCATGCTACTGGCGGTTTGGGAGCTATTTCCCCTCTCTGCTGTGTGCCTGATTGGACCCATGTTCATTGTTTCACCCATGCAATGTGGAAGGTGGAGGTCTGATTGCTTGACAGCAGCGTTGGGAAAGGCTGTGGGATATGCCCACATGGACCAAATTTAACCAATACCAGGGAGGGATATGTCAAACTATTCATAAAAATGACTCAGTTCAGCCCCGTCTGTCCAATTAAATGCACAATACTATGCACAAGTCAATCAAGGATGCTTTGTCTCCATTTTGAATGTTAACAGCCTCACTGTCCATGAGCCCACTGGGAAAACTCCACACCATGAATATGTACTGCGTGGTGAGGACCACACTTCATATCCAAATTACAAGCACAAACTGAAGCATCGAAAACTGTCAACCAGAACTAAATCAACATCGCTGACTCATGCTTAGCAGAAACTGAACCTTCCAGGCTTCACAGATGTGTTTTTTTTTTTTTTTGTATGTCTGTGTACTTGGTAGCAACAGATTATACAGGTGACTATGACTGATCCACCTCCAGGATCATAGTGTCTGTACCTATTCTCATGTTCTCCACAAATTTCACTTGTTTCTCAGCACTTTACGATAATTCTTATCCCAGATTGACTGGTTTTAAAACGTTGAATAGAAGAAGCACATTTCCCCTTTCTCTTTTCTCATCCATGTTATTCCTCTTCTTTGACTCCACTCCCCTCTTTTCTCTTTTCTGTCTTTCAGTGTACATTTTTCTTTGCTCGCACAGAAACGTCTCTCCATCCCTCGTTTTTTCTCTGTGGAAATGTTTTCCCTATCGTTTGTCAGTGCAGTCAGTGAGGTGCAGAGCAGCAGTGCTTTGTTGCCATGTTCCTCTTTGCCTATCTGCTGTGCAGTGTGTTTTGAAACTCACCCTCCCTCCACACACCTGCTGAGAAGCTGCATGACATTGGGAAACATCCCACAATAGGGTCAAAACACTTTTATCTTAGTTTTAGTTATGGATTTAGAAACTCTCTCAGGAATAAACGAACAATATGCAGCTGGCCAGAGCTGAGGTCCTGGATGATTGCTCTCCTTTCTGTATGCACAACTTCCTTTATTCACAGTAGGTGGGTTTAACTCTTGATCTTATAAAAATATCATAACCTCAAAGAATAAAGTTAAGGACTTTAATCATAAAGTGGCTATTTTTGAACCCCTTTGTCTTACTCACAAGAAACACACACATGGGTTGAGGACTTCATAAAAGCAAACAGAAGCAGGTTATATGCATGCATGAACATATTGTATGTGCATTTGTGCGCATTGTACAGCATGTACCAGCTTTGGACAAACTAGCCCTTTCTGTACTTGTTGTTCCATAGCTCCTTTTCACTACAACATTTACAACAAGATTGAAATTGTAATTTCATCTTCAAACTAGGAAGTGTTGCTCATTTTTTGCTCATCCACAAGCTTCTGACCAACAATGACAGAAAGCTGTTAATTAAGCTTTGAGAGTGTTTTATATTTGTAAAAGAGTGGCGCAGGAAGAAGTCCTAGAAAGTCAGTTAGCATTTTAGCGCTCAGGGCTCCTTTTTACAAACGGCCTTTCAAAAATGTCAAAAACAAAACAAACTTTATATGAGGAAAGGCTTTTGTCAAAATGTAGCCCAGCATTAGCTTTTTACCTCTGATGATTTTCCATTAATTTATGAACAGTTTATGTATCATGAATATTTGTTTGTCATAGATCTCAATTTCTGCAATAAGCTAAAAACCTATAGGAAAATCCCACTAACTTTGTGGGGCCAACCAATATATCATCTTTACATAGTCTTTTGCAGTTTTTGATTTAGGATGAGATATTTTTAAGGATTTAAAGTTGTTGTGTCCCTTTGAATTTTCTCTTAGGCCTCTCTTAGGTGACATTAGGTTAACTAGACAGTCTGTGAATACATAAAACACTACAAATAGTCCCCTCCCTCAAAGGTACAGATGTCATTTTGATGCAGATTTGCCCACACACAAGCATTCAGCAACAGGATGGGGAAAAGTCAGAGATACTGTATGTGTCATGTGTAATGTGTGTGGATGAGTTTATTCAAATGAAATGTATTTAAAATAATCTATAGAAGAACCAAATCTAACCAGTTAGGAGCTGACGGAGCAGGCTGTATATATGTGGTTACATTTAGGGAAATAAACACAGCCAGTCATCACCACACATGATTGGCAGGTAATCAGCTCATGTGCCAAAACATTGAGCTGACAGCTACAATAATTATGGATTTTCATGACAAGCACATTTGTTCTCCCTTGTTTCAGTGGGATAATTTGCATCTGTATGCATGACAATCAGACACTTGCTACAGTTCTCAAGTCTGATGTACGATTTATTTTTTTCTCTTCTAAAATGTTCTTTGCTTTCAAAAACATAAATTACAGGTGTCAACCATTGATATGTTTATTTGGGAAACCTGGGGAATTCATGCCTTCCTCAAGTAGTTGCTGGAGGGGATAAGAATATTACTCATTCTTTTATTTCCTGCTTTATCATCTATAACACTGTCTTGAAATCAGGTGGAACAGAAATTACAGAGAGCAATTCTTTAACTTCCCAGGATTTCCATTTCGCGTCGTTGGAGTTTTGTCCAAAGTGGAGTATTCTGCACTGCATGAGTCACATCCAGTGCCAAGATTTAGTAGCAATATAGGAAACAGATTGCTCTTTAAAAAAAAGTGGTGGATGGATTTATTGTTAGTATGACTTTAGTGCCTAAGACTAGCATTCACCCACACGTAATGCTATTACAACTGCAGGTACTATATCTCTCCACTCTCCGGCCTGTGTTTTTGTTATTTATCATATCCATTATATTGTCCAAACCTTAAAGATCCCATACCGTATAAAGTAAAAATGTTCATGCCTTTGATCACAAAGCAGGTCTAGACCACAGGGAAAGGCACAGAGGATGTATTCAGAAACCAAGCCTTAAAACTAGGCATCAGGAACTTTATGATGTCACAACAAAGTAATAGCCCTCAGCCATGTCCCAAGCCCGTCACTGGGCCGTCCTGGATTCAACATCCAACCGTGCAGGATTTTGGAATGTTTTCCTTAAAACTGCTCAGAGACAGGCTTTCTGGGAAGAGGAGAGAGAGCTAGTTTCTTGAACGTAAAGTTACGAATGCATCCTCTTATGGGTGAAACAATTTCAAAAAAATCACCATAAAAGTGTAACATATGGGGCCTTTAACAACATGTGCTGATAGCATAACTCTGTTATGTAAGATAGACTGATACGTTTTGGGTGGAAATGAAAATCAAGTTGACATTAAAACTCAACACTGGCTACTTACATTACGATTCTTGGATGTTTTATTGTGCTCATCTGACGGCACAAATACATTGAAACAAGTACAAATGTCAAATGGTTTCATCCCATCAGGGAGCACTCCTTTTCTGTACAGTTTTACTGTTGTAACTGTTGCACTTAAAATTGAGAAATCAACTGTTTTTCCAGTTAAGAACTGATAGTTTCCTTGAACATTTATGTATTTCCATTGCTACGTCTATTTTGGAGTATCTGTAACGAACAGAATTTCCCCTGGGGGTTAATAAAGTATGTCTGATTCTGGATGAAACCATCAGTCATCAATTCATGTTTAAAGTGGGAATTGGTATGCTGGTTTATTTTGCCAGCGTAGCTGTCTTTGAATGGTGGCCCACTCACTTCAAAGTTGAGGTCCTTTTTCATGTGGTGCTTGCATTTTTGGTAGTTTCTTCAAATCCTGTGATTGTGAATTTTTTATTTTTTTATTTTTTTATTTTTTGCCTTGCGATGTGCTTCATGGTGAATAGTAGGAAGCAACTTGAGGTGAGCAAGGCCGTATGTTTGGAAAGGGGGCTTTAAATTTCCAATAAAAGCGAATTCCAAGCATCAGAGCAAACAGATGGAATTACATGTCAGTTTGATGCTAACCATACAGTGAACAGTTTAGTTTTTAAATCTGACACTGTCAGTGGACACAGCAGTTGGCCACATTTTTCAGTTGGAGTGTGGTGAAACTGGTGGGACGTGGATATGTTGACATCACACGAGCTGGTTGTAAAAAATCATGTTTCAAACAATGAACCATTGTAGAGTCTGCCTGTTGGTTTTATGGCGACTTCTCCAGAAGTTAACAGTTGAAAACTGGAACCTTTGGTCAATAGGGTCAATTCGTTTCCCTTATCCGGGCATGGATTTGCTGTCAGGCTGAGCCTCAGCCAGTTAGCTGTTGTCAGTTTAAACTGCTGGCCTGTAACAAGTATTGTTCAGCTTCTAAAGGGCCTGACTGTTGCTTCATATCAAGCATTTTTCTACATCATTTGTCTGATCCTCATTAAGGATGGCTAACGGAGCTCAAAGTGAACACTCACACATTTCTCTCTCTTTCACAATCATAATATGAATCACTTAATTTGGTGAGTATAATGAATTGACAAACATAATTAATACACATGAAATTGTCTCAGTGCAGTAACAACTGAAACAACTGCAGAGACAATTCAATACAGTCAACTCGCTCAGACAATGTAAACGTATAGTATGTATAATGTTCAATCTTTTAAAACAAAATGTTCTCTGATTCTGTGCAATCATGGAAGTGCGCAACGGTTGGTTTTTTTCAAGCTGTATATATTGTCTTGCAGCTTAGCAAGACTGACAGACAAACAGACACGCACTTTGTCTGTCTGTAAGGACTGGCTTGGCAAACATTTGCTCTCATCAGATAGGGTTTCAGTTTCTACAAAGGTTTGCCAAGCCAAAACGGATTAGGCCAAGCATCAGAGGCATTGTTTCTATACATTATTAAACTTTTAAGCCACCGAAAAACAGGATTGTAAGAAAAAAGAGGGAGAGTGGGAAGAGAAAAGTAATTATTCATCTTCAGTGCTCACACACACCCCCACACCTTGTTTAGCAAATCCCTCTCTCAAGTTTCAAAAGATGACCATTCAATTTTGTTGTTTTTTTTTTCTCCTAACCTTGCTATAAGCCTAACTTGATTGTTTTCACCCTTGATTTATTTAGACTTTTCTCAAAGTAGAAATTAAAGTTTATTTTCTCAAATTGGGCCTTTTAAAGGGAATGGTCTTAATAAGCCATAACAAGCAGATGAATGGCTGGCTTCTCAAACTTTAAGGGTGTTATGCACCATGTCCGACTTCAAAGCCCGTCTTAACTCCACACTTTAATTGTATCTTCTTCAAGCCTGTCTGCCTGACCGCCATCTGATTCTGCTGACAACTGCACTTCTCTCTCTTCTTCATGCTCATCCGTCTATCTCTCTATTCCTCCCTCTCCGTCTTTCCCCATCTGTCATGACTGATACACTCCCCCTCCCTTCTTTCTTCTTTTAGCTTTTCTAAAGTCACTCGGCTACAAGTGTCAACTCAGGCACGAGGCCTAAATTATTTTTTGGATGCGTGTTGACATCTACCACTCACCCTTCAGCTCATGCAAACAGAATGGTGCTATTTGCCCCTTTTTTTTTCTCTCCCTCTCTCTCTCTCTACACTCTATTTATTTCTTTATCACTCTTTTTTCTATTTCTCTCTGAGCCTACAAACAGACATTCACGCTTCTCTCCATATGGGCTTTAATTTGCCATTGTCCCCAAAGATATTCCTCGCTCAGGCTTGAGATAAAGGGATAATCACTTCAAAGGGAAGCTACGGGGGAGACTGCCCCCTCCTTCCCAGCTGAAAGGAGAAGTGGACAATACGCTAATTGAGAGGGGGAACTGATCACAGGGTCTGTTCAAAGGGACGCCTGGCCACGCCCCCTCCTCCCTCCGACGCACTTAATTTTATTAGTGTTTATGGTGATGCTTCAGCCAAAATTATCACTCAAACCCACCGCAGCCTTTGAACTCCCAAATATTGGGTTATTTGCAATTATCCACCCTCTCCTCTTTTTTTTTTCTGAGCTATTTCAGCACAAGTGTAGGATTTGAGCGAATGAAAGGGCGATAAAATGGGCTGCACAGAATTTATTGTTCGCTTTGTGGAAACATATACAGTGGGCTGTGACATGATGCAAATCCAAAAGTTCTTATGAAAAGCAAAACAAAAAAAGTAGCAAACACAGCTTCACTGTTTGACTGATGAAACTAATGATACACCATCAAAGACTTCTGCACTACTAAGAAAAAAAGAAAGAAGGAAAGAAAGAAACAAAGAAAGAGTTTCCCTTGTACCCTACATATTCACATAATCAAAGTCGTCCTGCTGGTTGCGTGTATCCCGACGTGACACCTGTACTGACAGCAGTGAAATGCATACTTTCTCTGTGCCTTTAATGCAGACTCTAATTAAAGAGGAGCTTCATTTCCCGTCTGTGGTGATACACCAGATGCCTTTAATTTCTTCTCAACCACAAGCTCTCAATTAGCCTCCAGGTCACCCTGTTTTATTGGGGCTTCATAGCAAGTCAGCAGCAGTACTCTAGTCCTGTATTGTGCTTTTAAAGCATTTGGATCTTCCTGTGAAATGGTTAGGGCCCCAACAAAGGGGTCAGGTTAGGGTCAACATCAAAAAGGGGCTTCTTGGGGCTACTTTACAGCACCCTCTCTCTTTTGTCACTGCTAAACACAAGAGTGGGCATTCAAGGGTCAACAGGTGTGGTCTCCTGGAATTGAGATCTCATGACACTTTCAAAAGATTTGAAAAATACAGCAACTTATAGCTTGGTTGCACATTTGGATGATCACAAAAGTTTTGCTTGTGGAAAGTGCATAGGAAAACGACACTCTGAATAGCTGAATAGCCCAACTTTACATGTCATTAAAAGCAGACCATGAAGGCATGAGGGAAGCTTCCTGCCTGTCAGCAAAACTTGAATTGTCTGTGGACTTTTTTTTCTTTTGCAGTGATATGTGCAGCCTAATTTAATTGGAGTGAAGATAACATCTTATCCTGAATGCGAAATATCCCGCTTTTAAGATTGTCCTGCACTTCAAAAATTACATTTTATAACCCTTCTATATCTCAGTTCTCCTTTCAAAGCAGACTTAAAAGGAGTTCGAGCACAGATAACAGTATGGCTACATATTTCATTGCTTTAATTTGGGCTTTGCTAATCAGCTAAATGCTCCTTGAATCATGTTGCCAATGCCGATGACCTATTTTGTGACTTTGTGTTCTGTGCTTCCATTTTCCAAAGGGTGGAAGGTTTTCGGGGCTTTTTGGGTGCTGCATTGTTTGGATTTGTGGCAGCAATGTTTGCCTTACAGAACCTTGAGTATAAACTGTGACAATGAATGACCTGTTCATATTCACACTGTTGCAAGCAGGCATGAACGCATCAACACAGACAGAGAAGGACTGTGCCGTCTGCCATCAGGTGTCCTTGTGACACCTTGCAGGGAAAGATTCTTGGAAGAATGGGTTTGAAATAAGCTGAACTCATCTTGTCATCAGACAAGCTCACAGAATGCAGGAAGTGGCTGGCAGGATGTCAATTTAATCAAGTGGATTCCTCTATACTATGGTACAAAACAAACAAAAAAAATGAAGATATGCTACTTCACATATTTGTAGACAATCTGCGCTGTGCTAAAATTAGTTATCTAAACTAAAATATACAAGTTGGAATCTTCAATGTTAACAGTGAAAATATTAATACCACTAAATTCTCTTACTCAGCATCCAACTATGTCGGTCTGTATGAGACTGGGTGGAATTGCATGATTGGTTAACCCATGCAGCACCCGACAGTGGAGACATTCGGACAAACGCACACAGATGCTGACACATGTACAAATCCACAAGGGAACTGCTGCGTTGCAAGCTTATTTTTCGATGTAAAACTCAACAGGAATTAATCACCACTTGGGGACCTCAGAGAAGTTGGATTTCATTAGTTCCCTTGTCCTGTAACATCATGAGAGTTTTGTGAATTTGAATCCTCTGACTTGTATAATTATATTCTCCTTTAAAGTTGATTTTCAACATCAAAGGGACAATATAGCCTTTGAAGTACCATGGGATTGGATCACCGTCTAACCCACTCTTTAAGATTCTGTCACAATGACATTAGGGAAGTCATGTGAATTAAAAGACTAGAGAACAGCTCTTGCCTTTGCTCTCTGTCCAATTTCAATCATAATGTCATGCTGTGCCATTTTCCCCGAATGTGGAACTGGCAAGTGTGTTCGGTTGACATCTTTGTGGCTAAAAGCCTGTGACTAATATGGAAATTATTTGACAGTTACACTCTGTATAGGATTATCAAATTAGAGCTATAACTTTATGAAAGGAAGAAGTTTGAAACAATTATAGCGATTATAAAATAAATAACTGCAGCATCTTTATTGTCAATCCCCTAACTCTGGCCATTTTTTCATGAAGTCAGAATATTAGAGAAATGACATTATTATAAGATCCCCTATACAGTAATAGAGAAACGTTGAAGACCTGTCTTGTACAACATGACAAACATAATTGACAATTGCGTCGTAAATCCACTCACGGTGGCTCCTCGTCAGCCAGGCGGACTCACTAAAGTCACTCCTGACACAGGCAACAACAGCATCGCTTTTGTTTGCTTTGTGTTTCTGTTGAAAGTTTGTGTAGTGACAGACGGACCGGGGGAATAACGCCATTGGCACAGCGGATCACTTGCTTGTGACGCTCCGGAGCTTCGGGGAGTTGGCTCTAGATCGCCTGTCTTTGATAAGGTCCTGGCACACGAGTAACCCCCCCGGTGGAGAAAAGTTTCTTTAACGTTTCCGAGAGTCGAAAAGCTCGAGCTTGTTGGGCGGAGAATCGCGGAACAAAACGCGCGGTGTGTGTGTGTTTTTTTTTTTTATTATTTTATTTTATTTATTTATTTATTTATTTTTTGTGGTCATTTTTTCGCCGTATCTTTATTTTTGGTTCGTTTTATTCGGTTTTTATCTGGAGGGGTTGGTGCGTTTTATGTACCTTCCGGGACCACAGCACTTTGAAGTCCACGGTTAGACCCTGAGCCCGGTCGGTGTGGGAGCAGCCCGGAGGATTTGTTCTGCCGCCTGCCATGACTTCCAGAAACACCACCTGAGGAGAAAAGTCGACGGAGAGACGCGCCTCTCCTTTATTCGCTGCGGGACGGACAGCGGCGCCGGGGCGGTGGACGGCGCAGCCCGTTGTCGGACAACTTCACTTTCACATTTGCTAATGAGTGAGGCTGCTCCGGTACATGGATGGTAAGTCGTAGGAGAGCTGTTCCACAGGCCCCCTCTCTTGGCCGCTTTGATGTGCTGCTGCTGAGGCTTTGAAGTTGAGAAATGCGGGCTATGTTTCTTGTTTGTGGGCGAGAAACACGGTGAGATAGATAAGAAGCTTATGTTTGTGTGTGAGTGTGAATGTATGAATGTGTAGCCCAGATAAAAAACGAATATTTGGTGAGTCCTCTAGCTGGAAAGAAAGTGGGATGTATTCTTCAGTCAGAACCCCCCTCACACACACACACACACCACTCCCCTCTTTTGACACCCCCAGTGATCTACATAGGGACTGAGCCTGCCTCCTCTGAGGTCAGTTGTTGAATGGGACAGGGTACATGAAACTGCAGTGGTTGTTCTGCACCGACACAGGACACGTGTGGCACGGCTTGGGCTTCACTTGGTCCGCCGTCGTTTTGCCTGTGCTGGATTACCGTCTGGAGAGTTTCGGACTGTACTCGGCTGTTCTGGAAAATGGAGTAACACTTCCAACTTTTTAGACGGGTTTCACTCTGGTTTGATCTGCCCTGCGATGGTATGTTGCCTTACGCACGTTTATTCAGCCTTCAGCCGCTGGATTTCAGCACCAGTTGTGTTGTGCGCTGGAGTGACACTGCCTGATGAGACTGTGAAGTGTTGTGCAGCGTTTGTACCTGGCAGCCACAGAGTTCGTGCCGTTTTAGTTGCAGATCATGGCAACAAGCTGGCGATCGCCTCGGTTTTCTGACAGTGGATGGGGTTTATCCTCCAGTGTGTCAGGTCTCTGAGCCGTGTCGGCAGTTCAGACACGTTGCCGGGGCTATGGCTTTAATAATGTGCTGTAATAGCCTTCTTGGGGAGATATTAGGGCGATTGATCGCTTACGCGTGAGCGGCCAGCTTTCCTCGCGGAGCTTTTTTTACCCCTCGCACATTACGGCGTGCGGGGTCACGGTGGCGCGGATCAGATGTGTTTCTACTCTTCTTGTGCATTTCTGGGACGGAGAGGACAAGTGTAGGTTCCAAGTGGAGACGAGTGTGAGTGTGTGCGATGCAGACAGGGGTAGCGTACGGTCGTCCGAAACAGATTGGGAATTAATTGGAGTTGAAGCTTGTGACATGGACTCGTTAGGAAAACACGTGTAAGCCACAGTTGTGAGAATACGGTTTTGGAGAGGAGTGAGGCTGTGTGAGATGATTATTCTTGTAAAATGTTTTTTGATGTGACAGATCAATGCACGCTGAGAATGTAGGCTGCAGTTGATCTCTCATTTAGATTATAAATAGATAAATGAAACGGGAAAAAAAGCCTTTCATATTTTCTTTCTCTGTGAACCCGGCGAGGGTTTTTGAAGGGGACTGTTTACTTGATGTCTTTCTTTGAAGTTAAGCAGGATCTGGCTTTGATTAGATCAATACTTTGTGTTTCAGAGTGAAGAGGAGCTAAGAAGCTCCCCCGCTGCTTTTAGAGAGTGAGGAGGATTAGGCTGGAGCTCAGTGGAGGCACGACGGCACTCTCACACGGCAACCGGAGCTGGAGCCATGAGCAGGGCGCTTACGGAGCACATCAACAGTAGCTTCCGAGAAGATGCTCCTCGTCCTCCGGTACCGGGGGAGGAGGGAGAGGCGTCATGCTACAAACCCAGCAGATCTACCAAAATGAGAGCCCAGAGCAAGGTTAAAGATACCCCTGTCGCCGCCGCGCCTTCCGGCTCCACACCGCGGAGGAACGAGGATGGACTCGGGGAGCCAGAGGGCAGCGCGTCCCCGGACTCGCCGCTAGTCCGGTGGACAAAGTCACTGCATTTTCTCCTGGGCGACCAAGACGGCGCTCACCTCTTCAGGACCTTTTTGGAAAGGGAGAATTGCGTGGACACTTTGGACTTTTGGTTCGCCTGCAACGGCTTCAGGCAAATGGACTTAAAGGATACCAAAACGTTGCGAGTTGCCAAAGTTATTTTCAAGCGGTACATCGAGAACAACAGCATTGTGGCTAAGCAGCTGAAACCCGCCACCAAGACCTTCATAAGGGATAGTATTAAGAAACAACAGATAGATTCTGCCATGTTTGACCAGGCACAGACGGAGATCCAGTCCAACATGGAAGAGAATGCCTACCAGATGTTCTTGACCTCTGACATATACCTCGAATACGTGCGCACCGGCTGCGAGAACGCGGCGTACATGAACCACGGCGGTCTCGGCAGCCTCAAGCTGATGTGCGGATACCTCCCTCCTCTCATCGAAGAGGAGGAATGGAGTTGTACTGACCTGAAGGCAAAAACGTTAGGGTCCGTGGTTGGACTGACTGCGAAAACCCTGAGGGCTACCGCTACCATCCGGACAGCAGCTGAAGTCCTGGAGAACAGCTGCAGGTAAGGGCAGCTCACCTCAGCGCATCTCACTGCATGTTCATTCTTTTCTGCGTGTGTTTTATTTCTTTGTTTGCTCGGCTGTTGTTGTTTTTATTTTATATCGTTATTATTTTTTGCTAGTGTAGTTATAATCAGCTCCCCTTCATTAGTCAAACTGCAATGAATGGGTGGCATTTGGAAGTTATTTCACAAATGCCGAAGAGAGAGATAAAAGCACTTAATCAAAGAGTCTCAGAAGAACACGCCTGTATATTTGTGCCCTCCTGCCTTGCAGTTAGCCATGGGGTTGGAGGGGCGGAGGGGCGGGGTGGGTACAAAACATCAATGAATCTGAGCCTTCCTTTTAAGTAAATGGTGTCTTGCAGGCAGCCCTCTGCTGGCTTGCTCAAGTTTCCTGTGCTTTGAAACCCTTCCTCCAGTTCAGGCACAAACTCAGACACCAAGTCTCATGACTTACAGCTACATAAAACAGTCTAATGCTGTTGTAAAGTTGCACTGTTTTCGTGCATTCTGCTCACTATGAAGTATAGTTATTGTAGCTATACTGTCAAAAACTCCCCACCCAGAGAAACACAAGCACAGAGTTAAAAGAACTTGTGCAGTCACTCTCATGCCAAATAGAGATATTGTTCTCTTGGTCGGAGATGAAAGCAGAACTGTTTGTGGAAATCATTTGGGCTTTTATCTTAAGAGCTCATCCCACACATTGTCCAACAGCTGAAATCTTTTCAAGCCAGGAACATTTTCAAAAACTGGAATTTATACACGAGCCTGCATCAAAGGGCACTCAAAAGTTTTTTCCACAACTACTTTGTCCTCACATCTGGACACAGTTATTCCTTAGAGGTTTGACAATGTTTTGATATTTTGTTTTTGTAGGAAAGGAGCGATTTATGGATAATACGTACTTTTGATACTTTTAAAAATGCTCTCCAGTGTGAGTTTTTAATGATAGGGTAAAAATTAACCGATTAAGCCTAGGAACACAACTTAAACACCCTCTGGAGGATTTTTTTTACTGCATTTGAGCAGATGTCAGATATCGCGATAGCTCAGTCAACTCAGTTGCTTTAAAGTGATCACATTGACATTCAGGACCAATAAGCACAGGATTTGTTGACATGTGGGCATCTCTTGGTTTCCTGGTGTGATCCTTTTTCACTGAAAGGAGAGAGGGAGAGAGCCCCCTCTTTATCCCTTCCGTCACCCACGCTCTCCCCCCTTTCCCTCTGCCCCTCACCATCTCTTTAGGTCAACCAATTTCCATCTCAAACATGTGGAACTAATTTTGCCACTGCACAGATTTCTTTTTTTCCCCCTCTTATTGAGAAACATCCAATACTCAACTCCAAAGTGATAGAAAAACATAACAACAAAACATCCTCAGCTCAATTCCGCAGTTTCAACCACCAAAACCACTTTGCCTTAAATTGTGTTTGTGTGTGTGTCAGTGTTTTCCTTCCTCTTTCTCCTCTATCCCGTGCTTTTATCTCTTTTTTGAAAAAGAAAATCTGCCTGACAGAGACTAAGCATGCTTTTGAGGGAGACAGGGAGAGACAAGAGGAGGAGAAGGGGGAGGTAAGAAAGGAAGAAAGGAGATGGGGAAAGAAAGCAGGGGGTGCAGAGAGCCCAGCTGTGCTAAATACCTGACTCTTTGCGTGGACCTTCCAAAGGTCAGGTTTGTGCTTGGGGCCTACGGCTTTAGTCATGCTGGGGTTCTCCTCTCAGCACTCCCGGCAGAAGGCATTCTCATAAAGAAAGGGGCCCTCCTTCCCCCTTTCCATCTCTCCCTCCCTCTCTAAAGCTCAAGTTCCCCCTTCCTCTTTTTCCCTCCCTCTTCCTTGTCCACCCCCTTCACTACTGGAACAGGAATGCAACACAGCAGGAGAGAGTAGAAAGACAGAGAGTGAGACTTGAGAAAGGAGAGCAGGGGAGAATGGTAAAGGAGGGGCCCCTGTCTGTAAGATAGAGGGAGGGAGAGATAGAGAAAGTGGGAGAATGTGAAAGAGAAAACAATCCAAGGAAAGCGAGTGGGTGGTGAGAGTGCAGGAGTGGTGGTATAGAGATAGTGGAAGAGAGAAAGAAGGGAAATGATGGTCACAGCTCAACTCTGTCCATCCACACACACTGCCCCTTGTATGTTACGAATGGGGGCATAAGGAAGAAAAGACAAGGAGGGGGAAAAAAACATGGCGCCATCTCAAACGCTTGCCACATTCCTCATGCCCCAAAGTCTCATAAAAGTGACTCTTAGTTACAGAAATCTGCAGAGAAATGTAAACTTAACAAACTCCAGGCTGTCGGGTTTGTTTTTGAAAAGAACAACAGGAAAGGGAAGCAAATAAACTTTATCCAACTATGTCACATTTCTCCCTTTCCCCCGTCCTCACTCCACATTCAGACATCAAATAAAGCTTGTCTTCCTTGTTCTTCCTCAGGTCCCACCGTCGAGGAGACCCCGCTAGCCCCTATTTTGTGAACTCTGGCTACATTTTTGCCCCTGCCACCAGTGCCAACGACAGTGAGATCTCCAGTGATGCCACAACAGATGATTCCATGTCCATGACAGACAGTAGTGTGTAAGTCAACACCTTTCCAGGAAAAAATCTAGGGGTGTAAAGAAAAACATTTGGCCACTTACTTTTACAGACTCAGGTTTTTTGGGGGGGCATGGGACTGTACTGCTGCAAAATAATGGCCTGTAATATATTTTAATTATCCTCCATGATTGACTCCAGGTAATTCTATTAAAGTGTAGTTGTAGCTCAGGCCACCAGGGAGATAACTCTGGGAAAGTCATTATGTCTGAAGACCTTTTGAAGTATATTCTGATGCGTTACAGGCTAGAGAGAAGAGAGAAAGAGAAAAAATGAAAACGTCTTGATGTGGGTGGGGGCGTTGCCTCATTTTCCTCAAAGCTGAAATGTATCCATCCCACCCTTCTGCCACAACAGACTTATTTTTTTTTTTTTTTTTTTTTTCTTTTTTCATATTATCTAATCGCTTTTTCTCTTTGAAGAGCTTGAGGAGAGGGGGAGGAAAATAGCCATTCGGGCCTCAAGACAAACTCATTGAAAAATGTTGGCACCAAATGAAAGGAGGCTTACTCACATGGTGGGTCGGTTTCCTGCCACTGGCCTCTGCAGCGTGCTGAGATCATGTGTCTGCAAGGCTTTCACAGGGGTTACTCATTTCTAGACCTTGGGACAAGCCATAAGGAACTCCCCCCGTCCACACCAGGGTACCCCCTGAAAAAATCACATCCACCCACTGAGCCCTCCACAGCCTCTCTCCTCCAGCCTCCAGAGCCAATAGCAGGAGTGGTGAGGCTCAAAGTACTAGGGAGTGAGAAAATAAAGTGCATGGAGTATAAAGGGCTTAACTGAATCGCTTTCAGCCTATTGTTAGGTGAGGGGAGCTTAGGGGGATAAGAGGGTGGCTGGCTGCTTTGAAAATGACTTGCACAACTGAATAGGAGATCCCCATAAAGTAAGGGCCCATGAAGCCATGAAAGAGTCCATGGCTGTTTTCTCTTCCCCAACCTGGACAAAGCATCCAGCCGTCACATGGTTCGCCAGGATGGGAACAGTTTGGACATGATGAAAACATAGTTAGTGAGAGGGAAGTTGACAAGTTTTGTTAGTTGAAGTTTTGCTGCTAAGTTTGAGGTTGAAGTTTTTGCTCAAGCTCTTACTTTTGAAGACTTTCCGCAGTTTCTTCCTGTGCCTTAAGGGATAGTGGCTTGTAGTCTCAAGGGTACAGTTTGTGAAACGTTGGTTTTTAGTAGCAGGGTTACAAGAAACTCCCTAAGAAATTAATACAGCCTGGCTTCAATATCACATTTTTTTGACAATGTCACTGTTTAATGTTAGTTGAAGAACACAACTAGATTAATAAATAAAGAATAGAGAAAAACATTGGTTAATTGTATCATATGTCAAATTTATCCTCAGGGTCTTTGACACAGAGAGCTCTTCTGACCTTGTCCCCCGCTTTTGCTTCTCCATACCAATAACTGATAAAAAAATAAAAATAAAAATAAGTAAAAATAAATAAAAATACAGTGTCTTCCTCTCTCATTTAAGGGAACAATTTGATTAGTGTGTCCTTTTTATAGTGGTTAACAGGCACACAGCAAATTTAAATCTCATTTCCCAGATAAAGAACAAGAAGAGGAGGATTTGGGAAGGGGGGTGGAAGAAAGGGTGGGGGGGGAGGGAAGGTTTTTTTTCTCTCTTTTTGCTTATATCTTATTTATGGATTTACTTGGACGCTGGGGAATGCTGCTGCACCAACTTCAAACATTACCTTATCTTACAAACCAGCCTTTTGATGTTGCTGAGATCAGAGGCTCACAGCAGAGCGCTTGCCAAACGAAGATGGCAGTGGGTGCATATGTGCATGAGTGTGAGATTTCAAAGAGGCAGCAGAAAAAGTAGCGTTTGGGCTAGGTCAGACACTTCTGAGCAGCCAAAACGGCCAAGATAATTGGCCCAGCTTAAGTGGCAGCTGACTGGAAAAGCTAGCAGACACAGAATGAAAAATGAAGAATAAGATTCCCAGAATAAATGCCTAATTGTCTGGAGACCACTAGTATTCCTAGCTACATCTCTATTTTCATTAATATATCAGCGCGACAAAGCCAGCAGCCCTTAAGACACATTTGCTAGACCGCTTTAACCTGTTAGTTTCTGGTCCTAACCAGCTGCTGAGGTTGGCACTAAACTCTTCTGCTTTTGAAACAACCACTGTCAGAGAACTGATGTAATCTTATCAGTGGGGCTCTTCTTTTGGAGCCGACAGGGATGTTTAGCATATCTCTCCCATTGTCCTGGTCTATTTTGTTACATGTATTTTTGTTGCCTTGGCTTCAAGGGCTCCTGGGCTTTTGATTTAGCCATAATGTGCCTGGTGGGTGGTTACTGGGTGGTGTTGTGTCCCTCACTTCAATGATAAAACTGCCTCCTATGGGATTGACTACTGGTGCTAATGCACCAACTTTTGGTGAGGAAGTGTTGTGACCAGCTTGACGAGAAGCTGTAAATCATCAAAAAGTAACACCCACTGGAAAGCTGGTTATCAGTGACTAATTAATTATAGTTAATGACCTTCATAAAGGGTTTTGACAGTTCTTCTTTTCTTCCTGTTAAACCAAATTTAAATGTGTAATTATTTTTGGTTCTTACAGAGATGGAATCCCTCCTTACAAGCTGGGCACCAAAAAGCAGCTCCAGAGGGAGATACATCGCAGTGTCAAGATCAATGGCCAGGTTACACTACCCCATTTTCCTGTGAGTCCTACTTCCTTAAGTTCTACTTCCTGTCTTAGCATTTCCCTTTTTGTAATCTGCTGAACTCAAACTTTTACATGCTGACAGACAACTGGGTCCTGATTCCCTTGAGGAGTTCTGCTTTATTTTATATTATTTTATTTATTTATTTTTTATTTTTCAGAGCTCATGTTGTGACAGAATACTATATTTCATTCCCCGACTCGTTTTCATATAAAAGTCGGGGTAAATGAAAGGCAGAATTTGCATACCACTACTTCTACAGCAGTAACAGCCCCTCCTTCGCCTCCATCCCAGTCGCTTCTGTAGGGATGTAAATATAAACTTGTGTAGTCATCTCTGTGTTCTGTCTCAAAAACTGAAGTGTGTCACAAAGTGTCTTCATAGGTGTTGGTGTATCAATGATGGCTGCGGCAATGTCGGAAGTAATAGACATAATCATAATCATAAATGTTTCACTATAACATTACTAATTGAGTTAATTATGATTTAACCTACTGTTTACATCCTGTAAGAGAAGTAAAAAGGACACCATCATTCATTTCCACTGCTCTGTTCTCACCCTGATATCTGGCCCTGTTAGTATTTGGGTCAGACACTGTAAATGCTTTGAATACAAGATTTTGTTGACCTGCTAGAGGTTTGACGAACTAGGTTAGAATTGAGACACAGGTTAGAAGGTGGGCTTGTTTGAGGCAAGAAAATAGATGAAATTCTTTTGTCTCCAAATCCAAACACAGGTATGTGTCTGTGGAAGAGGTGTGTGTGTGCGTGCATGTATTTTACAGTGTTGTCTGTTCCCCATTTTTTCTCTCTTCTTCTGTCTTTTCTCTCTCTCAATCACTCTCTCTTTTCCTTTCCCACTTACACTCCTTTAATGTCTCCCTCCTGATTTGGAGATGGCTCTGTCTCCCATGATGCACCAGCCCCAGGCAGCAGGGGCCCCGTGCAGGGCTGGCGCTCCTTTGCCAGCAGCTCTGCTTTCCTTTCTTCTTCTTCCCTTCATCGTGTCTACAAAGAGATGAGAGTATCAACAAAAAAAAAAGAGTCAAAATCAAGAAAGCCAGTGTGCCAAATAACAAAAAAGTAAGAAAGGGAGAGAGAGGAATCGGTGCATATAGTTAAAGAAAAAGGAGGATAATGTGACCAGAGTACCTCTGAGCTGCCCTGCATGCAGCCAGGAAATA
Organism: Echeneis naucrates; assembly: GCF_900963305.1. Taxonomy (NCBI): domain Eukaryota; kingdom Metazoa; phylum Chordata; class Actinopteri; order Carangiformes; family Echeneidae; genus Echeneis; species Echeneis naucrates. The sequence goes on from NC_042511.1 coordinate 9,052,604, forward strand.
AATTACTACTTCCCCTTAGATCTTCCCAATATTTGAGTCGTCTATCCTCTCCCTCCTTCTCTGTCTCGCTCTCTCCGTGCCACTATTGCCACTTCACTAACGCACATCTCAATCCTCTTTCTCATTTTTCATGCTGTTAATTTTGTCCCCCTCTCTCTTTTTCGACTCCTCTCTCTTCTCTGTCGATATCTGGCTTTTATTCGGAGATTTTAAAGCTGCGTGTCCCTCCCACCCCTAGTGTGCGTTTGATGTTTGACAAGGGCCCTTTGAAGTGTGCTGACTTCAGAGGCTTCCTAGCTGATGGCTTGGTTGGGCTACAGAGGGTGCAGGCAGGGGGCCTCCCCTCCGAGCGAGACCAACTGCTACCCCACCATCTCTACCCCCTTCTCTCCCCCTCGCCCAACAGCCTGGCGCTGCCAAGGGCACTGGGCATGAGAAGATCTGGGGAGGGATGGGCGGCAGAGAAGGTTTGGGTTAGCTCGGGGGCAAGGGCATCTGGATTAGGCCTTTTGGAATAGTAGCAGGCTTTTTTGGAACAAGATAGGATTAGGGCAAGGGCTTTGGATTAATACACCATATTGCATCTGTCAGGAACACTAAGCAGTTACACTCACACTCACTTTCTAAAGTCTCCTCCCCCCTGTGTTGTTTATCCTGCAGAGGACATACCGGCTGCCTAAGGAGATGACCCCTGTTGAGCCCTCCGCCTTTGCTGCCCAGCTCATAGCCAGGCTGGAAAAGCTGAAGCGAGAACAGGACACAATGAGCTCACTAGAGGAGAGGCTGCAGCAGATCCAGGAGGTATGCATGCACATAAACCTCAGATCCCATTTAGAACTTCTGAAGAGTAACCAAGTTAACCTGGAACAATGGTTTGGTATGGCACTACAAAGCCTGTACGCCAGCTTAAGCATGTCGAAGAACAGGGGAAAAACCAAGGGATTTGAAATTCTGTCTTGGTTTAGCTGCATCTTCCCTTTTCCCACTCTGTCCTCCATTATTTCATCTGCAGAACTTTCAAACTTATGTTTCTAGACACACTTGAAGTTCCTTCAAATAGTTAGCACTTAGCTAGTCTCCAGTGGCACGTTTACTGAGTATGTGTAGTGCCAGTCTCTTTGTGAAGCACAGGCACACTCTGCATTATAGATGAAGTGCACCCAAAGCCTGTTAGCGAAGATAACAGTGCAGCAAAAAGGAAACTCAAATCAAGTTATCCAGGCGTTTGCTCTCACTGACTTCAGAGTACGATAGATATAAGTTGGTATAAATTGAAACATAAATCCCTCTGCTTGCTGCCTTTTACGCATATAACTGTATGAATTTTTCATCAGTTGCCATAACTTTTTTTGGATTGTTTTCTTTGCCTGATCAGGAGGAGGAAAGAGAAGAGACCAGTGACCTTGCCAGCAACGCTTCTCTCCAACACCCCCTTCTCCCATCTGGCAGTCAATGTGAGGAAGACCCACAAGCTATCCTAGACGAGCACCTATCGCGTGTGCTAAAGACACCTGGCTGCCAATCACCGGGCGTTGTTCGGCACTCGCCACGCTCACGCTCCCCAGATCGGACAGGTGCCGTGGTGACATCTGGCCACACACCCTTCTTTGGTGCTTATGCTGGGGGCGCCAAGGTTCTGATGACGGGCAAGCAGTCCACCAAGCACATCCACCATCATTACATCCACCACCACCATCCAGGGCCTAAGACCAAGGAGCAGATCGAGGCAGAGGCGGCTCAGCGCGTGCAGTGCCTCTGCCCTCCAGGGGGCACCAATTATTCTGACTTCACCCCTGCGTAAGTGCTGCCTTTGCTGTCTGTTATTGTACCTCACTTTCTCAGCTTCCCCTCTGGTAAAGCTGATCTTGGTCTTCGGTCCTAACCAGCATCCCTTTGTCCTCCTAGTCGCTGCAGCACTTTGTCCAGGCGGCCAGTTAAGGCCACAGATGAGGGTATTTCTTCGCCCTGCCTTCCCCTTGATGCCACTGATCGCTCTCAGAATGTTTGGCAGTGGATCCTAGAGAGTGAGAGGCAGGGAAAACACAAGCCACAAAGGTTTGTGTCTTTCAAGATTCACCACATCCTTTGCACCAAAGAGCACATCTTGAGGCAACAGCTTATTTATATACTGATCATTTTTTAATCCTAACAGCACTCAAGGCCTGAAGAAGTCCGGCCCACTTGACTCCAAGACCCTGCCCGGACGGACTCACAATTCTTGGGGTGGAGGTGGCATCGGCAATGGGGCTCACCTCCGTGGTCACCACCCTGGCCATCCGTTTATCCAGGACCCAGCCATGCCACCCCTGCCCCCACCCAACACCCTGGCACAGCTAGAAGAGGCCTGTCGCAGACTTGAAGAGGTCTCCAAGCCGCCAAAACATAGGTAAGCAAATGCAGAGGCAAAATACACCACAAATTCAAACCAGCAGTCTGTCTAAGTTTTGATTAGTAATCGATCTCTAATCTGATTTTGATAGGCATTCAACAGCAGCCAACAGCCTTCAGAGAGACAGGAGCCATCCAGCAACTGCCTTTCCCACTGGAGGAAGCCCTCTAGCCAGCCCTGGACTCCAAACAGACGAGTACGAGTGTGTTTTCTTTTACTACTCTCTTTTTGAATCTCTTACCCAATTCCAACTCAACGTCAACTGCTGATTTTTTTCTTTCTCTCTCTACTGCTTTCTAGTTTTCCAGTTTTCATTCCTCAGACACTCTTGTTAACGCTCCCTCACTCTCCATGCTTGTGCATTCAGCTTTTTCCTTTCCTCACAGATTTTTCTTGTGCTTCCCCTCAAAGAGAGATGCTGTGAGTCAGCACAGCCATCTCTTTGAACTCCTCTCACTTTTTAATCATTTAAGATTAAACATGCTTTAATACGGAATCCTAACTACCCACCAGTCTCCCAACACACTCACACTTACCACTGGAACCCAACAAAGATGTGTTAAGTAGCCCCTGGTAACTCAATATTTATCAGTCCTTCGTACATGTGTTGTTGAAAGGGCAATGTGTTTGATGTAAGGCTACAGCCACCTGACTGTGAGGCCTCTTTCAGTTTTGATTAAATGACCCAGAGTGAGCCAGCTGTCTTGGCGTCCATAATTAATCATTTTTCTAAAAGATTTTGTCTAAAGGACATTCAGCAACCCAACTTCTTCCACCTACAAGTTCAACTCAATGCTGTCTTTTTTTTTTTTTTTTTTCACTTTGATTGTCAGGTCTAAGGAACTGGTGGTCACCTACTTCTTCTGTGGTGAAGAGATTCCTTATCGAAGCATGATGAAGACTCACTGCCTCACCCTGGGACACTTCAAGGAGCAGCTTAGCAAGAAAGGCAACTACCGGTGAGTGTGATCCACCAACAGCAGCACACAGATCACAGCACATGGGCTAGATGTTTATTTATGCGTATCTGGGAGGGTTTTCAGCTATAGCAGTGAGTATATATGTATATGTACTTGTGTTATTGTACTGGTATATGCTTGTCTGCTGAGTGGGAGTGTGAAATCCTGGATCCTGATAGTTGAAAAGAAACTGGGCTGATCCACTGTATTCAGAGCTTACAGAAGGGGGGGCGGGGGTTGTTAGGGGGGCTTGAATTTTTCTCACATCTGGTACTGATTTCCATGGTAAGGCAGCCCTAATAAATATGGCTTTGAAGCCTGGGCCATTTTATTTTGTGCACAAAGACCATTGCGAGACCTCGACACTATTGCATCAGACATTAAAATCAAATGCTGCAAACACCTTCTGCTAATAACCGATAGCGGTTTAACACAGCAAAAAGCCCCCAGTCAAGAGCAAACGAGGGGAAATTCCTAAATCACTTAAAGACTTGTAAGATAATTTAAAATATATTTGTTGGTGCAGGAAGTCCAGGCTCCCTTTATCGAGTAGGTGTTCCAGTATTTCATACGTCGTAAGCGTCTGAAAAGACTGCCCATGACATCAACAGGAAGATTATGGCCACATCTGCTTGTTAGGCAAGAGAAAGAAGGCGGCCTGCAAACAAGTCATAGCACCCCTGCTATCCCATAACTCTTCAGTGAGCAAGAGAGGAGGAGGAGGTGGATGAAGCGTCTGGCTTCAATGGCAGTAGAATGTGTGGAGTTGGTTAATTTGGACATGGCAGCGGTACAGCAGAGAACAGTATGCCGAGGCTCTGCCAGATGATATTGGTGCCAGATGTTGCGAAGAGAGAAAAATCCTGCCACATAAAACATGTTCCAATGGAAAGACTCCCTCGGCCTCTCTGTCTCACTCTCTGAAACAAAGTGATGACTTTGAACTATTTGTGAGTGAAAATGTAGCATTTTGGGGAGAGAAAAAAAAATCCAACCAGTCAAATTGAGAAGGTTAATGGATTTATGCAACTTTTTTTGCAGAAGATAAAAAGGTTAAATCTTCAACAATAAAGCATAGATAACAGTTTACTGAAGTTTACTGAAACACCACATCACTGAGCAAAGTCAACACTCCTGTGTCACATCCCTGCACACTTGAGTGGAGTCTCGCAGTTATGGTAGCATAGCCTCCTCCATCTTTTGTGTGTAATTATAATCAACAAGGAAAATAAAACAGTGTGTGTACATTTTTGTTTGCCCTGCCTTTGTTTGAATGGCTCTAAGACGAGCAATAAAACAGAGCTTTTTTTCTCCTCTTTTGTATTCTGAAAGCAGGCACACATGGGCAAAATGAGGCATTTTTCCATTACAAAGCTTATCATTAAATCCCCTCCCGCTGATCTTTTGCTGGGTTTAAAGTAGAGAAGAGAAATCATTAGGAGCTCCGGGAGATTTCATAGTCACTGGGTCCAAGCTAGCCCTGGCAGTTGTCTCTGCTTGAGAAAAGAAGAAGAGTGGACTAGCTTGGTGACCTGTGACCTCCAGGAGACTGTCTTTGCGGTCTCAACCCCCCACGCCTCGCTAGGTAAAGCCCCTCAGGCTCGGCCTGCGTCCCACCTATCATACCCAATCACTGAGCCAGAGAAGGCCTCCACTTTGCATCCGCTTTCTTCTCTTCCTGCTCTTTCTCCCCCATCTCTGTTCTCAGCTGGTGACTGGAAAGCTGCCCAAAGTGTGTGTGTGTGTGTGTGTCTGAGTGATGCAATGAGTGTGTGTATGCAAGAAATGCATGTTGTGTGTGTGTTTGTGCACGGGAAGCGGAGTGTGGTCTTGCAGTCACAGGCAGACTCTCAGGCACCTGAAATGTCAACCTTTGTGACAGAAAGGCCCTTCATTTGACAGCCAGCCCAATTAGAAGCCATGGAGGCACAGGAGCAGGCAGGGGGGGGGCACTATTCAAAAGAGAGAGAGAGAGAGAGAGAGAGAGAGAGCATGGGGCGGGGGCTTAAGACAGCCTCTAATTAACCCCTTCAACTTTAATAAGACCTTGCAGGACAGATAGGCATCTGTAGAATGGCCAGCAGTCAAGATGAACAAGTGGATGAGGAGACAAGCATACATGGATGAACACACATGCACACTCACACACACACACAGCCTGTTTCTAGCAGCTTGAATTATCACAGGGAGTGTTTAAACGGAGGGTTCAGCTCTGTTTGTGCAGCGGTGTGATGTGGAGTCAGGCTCTGCCTTTGAAGTGTGCAGGGATGGCATTGAAGGCTATGACTAAGTTGTTTTGAGCAGGATCCATTTCTGGCTCTCAGAGTGTGTGTGTTTGTGTTTGATTTGGACTAAAGGGAGTTGTGCACAAGCATGTATATGGAAGTAGTTGTGTAGGTGCCTCAAAGCGGTATAAAACACGATGAAATATATCAGATGTGCTCCTGCTGCCACTCTGTCAGATTTCGTTTGAGGTCTTTTTTGTTGTTGTTATTTTATTTCTTTCCCACACACACCTACGCTGAACATTTTCTAATCACAGACATTTCTCTTTGTTTTTCCTCCTCAGGTACTACTTCAAGAAAGCAAGTGATGAGTTTGAGTGTGGTGCTGTGTTCGAGGAGGTGTGGGAGGATGCCACCATCTTGCCCATGTATGAGGGCAAGGTCCTGGGCAAGGTGGAAAGGATGGACTAAAAGCTACTTTGTTGCCAGGCAATCAATGCCCTTCCCTGCCCAACCAAAAGCTAAACCCCCCTTAAAAACTTGAGCAAGTGACTCTCTGTAATTAACAAAAAACACTCTGGACTCCTTTGTTGTTGTTGTTTGTTTTGTTTTTGTTTTTTATAATAATATTAAGCTAAACAGAGTTAATATATCCAGCACAAGAGGAGTGATTGAAGGAAGACGAGCCAATGAAGTATACCGAACCCAGAGGAGGTGCCGCCCTCCCTGACATTCTCAACCAATCAGCCTTAGAAACACAAGGGAATGACACGACAGACTTTTTGAGGCCAATGCAAGGCTTGATGAGGATCATGATGACGAAGAGGACCGCGCCTCTGCGTGAATATAACCACTGAAAATGACTGTTTTGTAGTGATGTGATGAGAGACTGATGGTGGACTAGCAGGCGCTGAAGATCCAGCGCCACCAAACTGCTCTTAATGTTACACTCCGACTTGTTACAAAAACGTCTGTACGTGTGCATATACATACATGCATATATGTATATATACATGAATTATATATATAGATGCATTTTGTCACGAGTTGAAAGTTTTTATTAAGTATTTATTGAAAAGAACACAACCCACTCCTTTCCCTGATACCCCTTCCCAAGTCTTCTTAAACCTGTGTTCCTCCCTCTCCCTATTTCCAGCCAATGGGCAAGCTGCTTTGAATGTTGGGAGAATACTGTGGTGATTTTGTTTAATGTTTGCTCTTTTTTTTTTTTTTTTTTTTTTTTTTTTACATATAAGGATGTGATTCTAGCCTAGCACCTCCCATAGCCTTGTAGCCCCGTCTGACCCAGAACAACAACCTCAGCAGTGGTCTTGTCCGAGGCACAATCCCTCCACTATCCTTATGGGCAATCCCAGTCTTAAATGCTGCTGATAGATTGTAACGTTAAGTTTGTCACACTCGCGTTTCCACTTCCCGGCCCCCTCGCTCACCCCCATTCACATCTCCCTTTTTCTCTTCCTCTCAGTCCAGCGACAGAGCTCAATCTTTTTGTTGTGCCTTTGTTTGTAAACCAGGCATTGCACAGGGGGGTGGGGGTGGGGTGGGAGGGGGTGAAAATTGTTGCAAATACACACAAGAGGAGACCTAGAGCACAAGTTGTACGATCTAATAATGGCATTGTTTACAGCCTGCACACCAAAATAACTTGTGCTAACAAGAACCTGTTTGGGTCGCTGAGACGACTTCTCAAAGAGTCGGCTCGTGTGACAAAAAAACATTAAAAAGGAAAAAAAAAAAGTGAAGAATTATGGCTCCGATATCCTTTTGAATGTTGTTACAGTAACATCGTATATAGCAGAGTTCCTGTATACATTGTAATTATGCATTCTGAAGTATGGATACTGAAACATGTGACGCACACACACACACACACACACACACACATCTAACTATCGCTGGTGTTTTAAGAGTACAGCACCTGTGCCTACATGGACGCCATACCATGTGCTACCCTGTTTCAGGGTTTTAATATATATCCCTTGATTCTCAGAAGGGTTTTATGTTGAACAGATATTTTTATGCTTTTAATAATATCCTGTAATCATGTTTTTGTTTGTTTGTTTTTACCCCACAGCCTTTTTTGTTTTGTTTCATCCTATCTAAACTGTAAATTATACATTATATAAAGAGTTTCATTTAAAGATTTACATGGACCTATAATTATTGTAATTATTGAGAGATGTAGCCTTTATTAAAGTTTTATATTTTTCAAATGAAAACTCTTGTGTCTGTCGTGATAAATATTCAAATATTTTTTTCTGATGATTTTCCCGTCATAAAGTTGGACTGGCATGTGAGTTGTCTAAATACATGATGCGGGAGACGGACTGTATGACTGTCAGTGAGAATTGTACAAATATAGAAATGCAAAGCCAGTCAAGTATGTAACATCAAGCCTCACAGAATCCTGGTGACATTTAAAGATATTTGCTCAAAGTCCTCCTGTAATACAAGACAAACAACAGGGCCGTATAAAAGCCTATTAATTTGGTCACAAGACATCATTGGATTAGCTGCTGGGCACTTAAATAAATCATGAGAAATAGAGAAAACTATATCACACTATATCAAACCACAATCAGATGATTTGTAGTGAAAATGACAGAGCATGTGTATGGACCTGTTGTTAAATACTCACTGGAATGAATCTTGACAGTTGCCTGCCTTCTCTGTGACCTTCATGTCTTCATCAGTAATGAAGAGTGTAAAATGTTCTTGTCACTGAAGTACAGTAGTGTCACACTGTGATCGCACCACGATACAGACTGATGACAGAGAGGTGACCAAAAACATTAATACCATTAATGCAATAATCCTTCATTGCCGGGAGTTTGAGAAACAGCTGGAATAAAATAAAATAGAAAAAAAGAGGAAGAAACAAATCCCTGTTTAAATTCAATGCAGGCTGTTAATTCGCAGTGTAAACAGAAATCACTTAAAGCTATCAACCTTTCATGCATTACAGCTCCTCAGTGGTTAAACGTGCAGGTTCAGTTAAATGGGAGACATTAAGCATGGAAATGGGGGCATGGGCTAATTGGTCCTATTAAAGAGCAATGAGGACCAGCGCTCTACTCTGACTGTCGACACAAACATTAATGAAGCAGCCTGTATTCCCCATCAGAGGGCCCTGCCATGTTTGCCTCAATTATCTGGCTTTATTTCAGCAGTAGGGGGAGAGAATTTCTTTTAGTACCAGGAAATCATTTGGTGGTGTAGCTGGTCATGATGTGTGAGGGAGGGGGGGCTTGGAAGAGGGTGGTTCTGTCTGCTGTATGCGGGTGCACTCACTTATACAGCTCAGTTCAAACTGTTGACATAAAAAAAAAGACTTGCAATTGGCAAAAAGTGGAGGTAGCCACGTAACAAAGATAACAACAGTCATTACTGACAAGCTTTCACTTCCCACAAAATGACTTTCTCATTTCTTTCTCCCCTGATAGCTGTTCCTTGCAATATGGCAGAAAAAGGGAAGCAAAGCAGACAGCTTGCCAATGCTTGTCACATCTATGAGATACAGTAGATTTTTCTATTTCTTGAAGCACACAGACACACAGACACTATATATATACATATATACATACATATATTTGTATATACATTCAGGCAAATATTTATCTCCAATTAGCAGATGATTTTCTGCTACATTCTTTTTTCATCAAAGGCACAAAGCAGTGAAACTTCAACATGTAATCAAAGTACTCTGTGCTCCAAAAACCCTACAAACAACTCCTTCATGGTCTTAACTTTACAATGAGGAGGCATTAATCAGGCTGAACTAGGTAGTTTTCTGCAGACCTCTTTTGCAATGGGGCAGGTGTAACCCTCCACCTTTCTACTGCTCCCCCCCCAACTCTATTTTTACAGCCTCTTGGGGCTCTGGCTTTGAAGGGAAACCTATCCAGGAAAATTGCTTGCATTTTTCCCCAGCAAAGTGTTGATAGATGGACATTGACTGTCGCATTCCCTCTCCTGCACATCAGGAGCCCCCCCCCTCCTCCCCCTTTACTTTCCTTCAGCCTTTCTGTGGCATTCCAGTCCTAGTAGGTGCTTTGTTGAAGCACATTGCAGGTTACATGATGTAGGTTGTGAAGTTCCTGTATTCAGGGAAACTTAACTTCCCATTTGATGCTTTTGGCTCCCTAAATTTCGATTTTAATTTAAAGCACATAATTCTTTCACAGCGCCTTTTCATCAATGGAGAACATTTCTTTGGTGGAACTTTGATTTTGTCGGCAGCTTACGCCTTTCTTTCTCACCAATGCACATCCCTTATATGTCCTATATCCCACTACCTTCATCCCTGTTTTTCCTCCAAACGGTGGAATTCATTTCTCCTTGCATTGTGGTAATTGGTATAGCATGGTTGAGGCTATTGTAAACATGGCTGTGTGAGACTGGTATAAAGAGGCACCAGTCACTCCCCAGGCTAAGCTAGTGTGCGAGGCAGGCAGGGGCTGCTGCCTATTGTGCTGGTGAAGCCTTTGTAGATTTGCAGCGGGCCCCTTTTAATCGCCTTCTGATACACTGCCTGCCGACTCGCTTTGCATATTTAATTGCCAGGTAAAATCATTTTGTCGACAATCCGTTTAATTATTTGATTGTACAGTAACCGTAAAGAGTGAGCGAAGGGAAGAGGAAGGGATAAAGGGGAATAGAGAGAAGGAGGGAGACAGAGAGAGAGAGCAGCAGGCAGCAGAGAAAGAAAGAGGTCTGCTGCCAGAATAGACATCAAAGCTGTGCCTTGATGTTGATGTTGAATGGGCATTAATGGTTTCTGAAGGCAAGAGATTGCACAGGAAAAAAAGAAAAAGAGAAAGGAAAAAAAAAAATAAACCCTCATTTTTCTCTGACAATCCCGCCAGCAATCTCAGTAAATGCATAAACATTGGAACCCAGTGCCAGATAGAGGGGTTGAGCAGAAACAAGGAAAGTGAGAATGAAAAAAGCTGGTTGGACTGTTCACTTTCATTTCCTGTAATGACCGAGGGGTGAGTAATGGGGAAGATGGGTCAAACAGACTGACTGGAAGTCGGCAGTCATCAGGAGGCCACTGCCATGTTAATCCTTAAGGGTAAAAGACCAGAAGATTTAGATCAGCATCATTCTGAGTCACAATCATTTCAAAGTAAAACACATTTGAACCGTGTCTCATCCTCACATGTAAGACTGTTGGCTTTCTGGGAAGGTGCTGTTGTGCAGAAATGGGACTTTTTTTTTTATCCAAATGTTGGATGGATGCTAGTTGAGGTTTCAATAAATCCTAAACACAGTAATTCAAAGCATGCTGCGAACCCCGTGCTTGATTTCGTATCGCATCCCATAAAGCTAGTGAAACGATACAAACCAGAGGCAGCACTAGACTTATTGCATTGATCCAGGTCACATTCAAAAAAGTTGTAAACACAACAGTGACACATCATCACTTTCTAATGCTAATATGCCACACCTTAATGTCTATTACTAACTGCAGATTCAAGTGGGTAGAGGAAGGTGCCGCAGAGCCCTCATCCTTCTTTCTGTGGTTTTGGCCTATATAACAATTTCAAGTGCATGTTGTCCCTGCTTAGCCATATACCTCCTCCAAGACACACTTTCATCCTCAGCCACTTCTGTCCCTCCCTCGGTTACACTTGAGGATAGCAGGCATCATCACATCGCACACATGACATTAACAGGCCACAGTGGCTCAAGACTTCATGAAGAAAACAGGTGTGGGCGTTCTGACACACATCATGCACTGTTGGCTGCACTGGATTAAGAAGAAAGCTGCTCATTTCCCTGAGAAAATGGTTAGCAAATCGACCACAGATCACTTTTAATTGTTCTCTGCTGTTGCTGGGGCAGACAAAGTTGCTGCTGTAGTTTAAAACATGTTATGTTTTATAAATTCCAATCCCCACCTGGATATTTCTTCAATTCTTCCGTTCTTATTTGCTATTTTTGACATGCACACAAATCAGTAGATTTTAATATTAAGGAGATGGTAAACACGCAAAGTGCAACATAAGAATGTTTTCTCCACACGCTGGTGGAATACTGGATATGATACTGCATTTTCATTCTTGAAGCAAACCCCAAACAGTGGATGCTGTCCTCTTTCCTGTCACCAAACACCTGAATGTTGTCTCAGTTTTCATGATGTGTGCGGTGGGGCTTGGCATTTGCGTGTGAACAGTCCAAGCTTTGGGTTTTAACTACAGCTTACCTCTGAAACTCATCCAAAACCACCTTGATCCTCTTTTCGGCTGGCACTGCTGGAGATCCCTCCTTCTCTCTCTCTCTCTCTCTCTCTCTCCTCCAGTCTGGCTGTCTGTCTCCCTCACCCACTCTCCCCTTTTCTTGTGTTGTCAAGTTTACTTATCTTCCCAGCTTCCCTGAACTATCTTGTTTCTCTGCCATTCTACTGTGAGGGTGATGTGTATGTGGGTGTGAGGGTGTTGGGGGGTATCTGCTATCGAGAGGGAATATCTAGATTCAACATAACCTTGACTAGCATGATGTTTGTTTGTACATAACTCTGCACTTTCTATTCACTTTACCTTTTTAGATTTAGATAAATAGATACGTATCTATATAGATATAGTGCTTAGCGATGTAGCCTCTCAACAAGAAGGTTGCAGGTTTGGTTCTTGGCCTGGGGCCTTTCTGTGCGGAGTTTGCGTGAGCTTACTCCAGGTACTCCGGTTTCCTCCCACCATCCAAAGACATGTTCGGGTTAATTAGTGACTCTAAACTGTCCATAGGTCTGAGTGTGAGTGGTTGTTGGTCTCTGTCTGTCTCCACGTGTTGGCCCTGTGATGGACTGGTGACCTGTCCAGAGTGACCCCACCCTCGCCCACTGTGAGCACTGATTGGCTCCAGCAGCCTCCGTGACCCAGAAATTGCTAAGCGGTAGAAGATGAATGCATGAAAGATAGATAGACAGATAGATCTATATTGAAGCACGCTGTTAATATTCATTGTTGCTGTGGTTGTGATGATGTAGATTAAATAGAAAGCTTTCAGGTTTACGTAGGGGGTTGGTTCTCCAGACCAGAGCGTTTCCACAGACAGATTGGTTGCCACTGAACTGCTTCAGATCTAATTTCCATAAACACACACACACAGATCGAAGCTGACCTCAGACATTATTGTCACTCACAGTCCGAACGTACAGAGAATGATAATCTATTACGGATGTTCAGTTGTCATCACGTCCTCTAAACCTGGAACTTCAGGGACGGCTCGAGTCCCCTGTCTCTATTTAAAGATGGTCTTTAGTACCTTGAGGAAGCCCTGAAAAGAGTGAGCCAGTACATTTTGATTTGATTTGATTTTTAGTCCAGCTTTTAGGCTCAAATTATGAGCAGATTTCTTTAGATATGGCAGGTAACACTGATTATCACACAACTAACAGTCCTGTGCTACAGTGATCAGATGCTGCCCAGAAGAACTCTGGGAAAAAAATCCTATCGTAGCTTTCTGGGCCTCATTGCTCTGATTTAAGAGCACTCTTTCTGGACAACTTTTGTTCATTTATTTTGGGCGCATCCATCCGTCTCTTTTCCTTTCTCTCTTCCTGTGCCAACTCTGTGTCAGCGGTGGATAAGCATTGTCTATTTTGTCTAACTACCCCCTGTCGGGTCTCAAACCACCCCCAAGGGAAGCCTGTGTTCTTTGGGCAAGATAGAGCTCTGGGCCCAAACCACTGTCAACAAGGGGAACAATTTGGCTGGCAAAGGCCATATTTACGGATCGGTGAACCACAGCTCCATTTAGCAGCCTTCTTTCGTCAGTAAACACCACATGACGGTATCTGTCTCAGATCTCCAGAGGAGAAACAGAGATAGAATTATGCCATGCAGCCCAAAGTTGGTCTACGCTGACCACCACTCGGACCGCCATTGTTTAGAACCCCAGAAAGGCCAAATGATCCGATAACACAAGTTTATCATGGCACGCAATTTTGTCCACATTCCTTAGTGACCCATTGGAATGCAGACCCTCGAAAGCCTTCGCCTGTGGCCTCAGTTTGGAGGGTGTGTGGTGTATTTTGAATCCATCAGACTCCTGTCTTTTCTTGTACCATCCTGAATATTGGGAGCGGCATATCTAAAAATACAGCGATTAAGGCGTTGTCTTATTGTCACATGGTGCTCCAACCAAAGTCCCTTGGGGCCATTATGCATACACAAAGTATGTTAATATGTCAAGATATGGCAACCTTGAATCTTGTTAACAAGTCAGCCCACATTACATTGCGGGCAGCCTGGTATGCAAACACAGAGTTGGTTTGGAGTTTGGGGTCAGAATAGGCTTTGAAGCTAAACATACTCCTGCCATAAAGTTATATCTGGGACAGATAAGCCCATTAAACCAGCACCACACTGAAGCCCTGCAAGTCCAGTCATGAGTGGGTGGCATGGACAGGAGGGAAAACTTAAACCTGTTACAAATAACGACTGCTTCTGTGATTCTGGTTGTCTTTTTGGTTGCAAGTTGGTCAATCAACCCCTTTACTTTCCCACAGCAAAGTGTACAGGTAATTCATTTAGTTAATCATAATAAGCCAATGTTGTTTTTTTTTTTTCTTGTTCATTTCAGTGTAACTTGACTCAGCTTGTGGTGCTCAATGAAACTGTTTCAGTTTTTCTTTTGTGGTGCACATGTAAGTGCACATACAAGTCCTGATGCTGCTGTATTTGATACTATGTTGTTGTGTTAAAATGCAAGATATGTCAAAGTCATGCTCAATGAGAGACCCAAACATGAACTACAGAGAACCTGCAGGAGCGAGCAGACATTGTCATCCACACATGTCTTGCTTGGGTGTGGCTGCGCTGACAATATTGAACTGAGCTCCTATTTAGAAACTGGGGAATTTCTCCGTGCTTTTATCCTAAGACAGCCATAGTGCTTCAGTATTGTGCCTCACACATACCTTCAGGTCCGCAGTCCATTCCCCAGACGGCTGTGGGAACAGTGGTGAGGCCACTCTGGGTTTGGAGGCCTCCCAGGAACCACGGGGGATAAAAACTGGCTTCTGTCATGTGATGTGGTCACGTGATTCTTGCAGAACTGGAGCTGTACAAAGAGGAGAGGCAAATAGGGAGCTGGGGATTTTCATCCCCGATATAATGATGTATGGCCAGTATACACATATACGCTATATCTTATTTCATAGCATTCTCTTCTTTTACCTCTGTGGCTAAGATAGAAACCAGATCACTATTTATCCTCTAAAATGATCTAAACCTTCCTTTTATATTTATTCTCAGAGATTTTCACCCTCCAAAGCAAAGCAAAGCAAACCACACCAAAAGTTTACACATGTGTAAATGAACCTCTGAAAACCACCTGGATTGTGGGCGCATGAGCCGTCAAGCACGACTGTTTCCCATCGCAGCAGCTCTGCCTGGCAAAGCTCAGGTCTTACCCGTCATTGTTTACTCTTAACCCACAGAGCCCAGCACCTGTTAGAGATTGAGCTGTACACAACCCAGCTGGAAACCATTTTCATCCAACACCCAAGAAGATAACCATCCTACAGCACAAGCGATTAGGCTAATCGGCCATGAGGGTGGGAAGGGACTAAGTTGGATGAGAAGTTAGAAAGTTGCGGGTTCAAAATGGCAGCCTCCGAGGGACCGTACTTGCCTCCAACAAGCGAATGTGACTCAGTCATCTCTTAATGAGGACTGTAATGGCACTGTCTTTCCTTGTTTGTGTTCATCTCACATGCCATTTACTGACGGGCTGACACAGGACCCCTGGCACGACAAGAGGCCACCATTGTGAGGAAATGGCTTTGCAGTCTGCAGGAGCCCACAGCAGTTCTGGCTGGGGTTTTTTCTGCTGCCTCCCTGTCGCCAGCTTGTCCATCTTCTCCTTTACTTTTCACACAGGCAATTAAGTCTGTTTCCCAACATTGTGATCCTCTCTAACATTCTTTGTTCTTGTTTTTTGTTGTTTTCCTCTTCCTTAGGTTTTTCTCCCTCTGTCTTGCGGGTTTGTATCTTGGGTGAGGAGGTTGAGGCTGGGGGCGGAACAGAGAGAAGAAGAAAAATGAGGGCGTGGGGGGGGGGGTTACATTTGCAGCTTTATGACTAACCACATGTGTTTCTGGGTCTTTGTATTTACATGTTTCTCATGGAAAAGAGGGTGGTGGAAGAGGATGACGGGAGAAGAAAGACAAGCATATGGTTCTTGTTTGTTGAGTTAAATTCAGAGCTGGACTGTTTGTTTCCTGTGACGAGCAGAGGGAAATACGTTCTTGTAATCATCTTCAAATTTGACTCCTCCCCAGGCGAGGGTGAGGCTTCTCCTCGAAATCAGATATTCACATTAATAACTTCTCTCCACATACTATACGTAAGAGTACGGGCTCTGTTTTCTCATGTTTAATACAGAGAGGCTGTAGCTTTTTTTTTCTCGGGGGAACATTTACTTTATGTGATTAAGTTTGATTGTAAAGTGAATATTGCCCTCTCCCAGTATCTCTCTGTGGTCGAGGCTTAAAGGTGCACACTCCCCTGCTGTAACTGTTTCACTCTGTTCGCCTTAGGCGCCTCAACTTCTGGCACTGGTTTCTCCATTATAAATCTCCATGGGAAGCAAAAACCAGGTACTTTGCTCCCCCTTTGCCATCTTCTGTCCCTGAGGGTGTGCCAGCACCTACCCACATCAGTGGGTGGCTGTCCAATTGCCTTGTAGGGGTGGCAGTTGGAGTTGGGGAAAAGGGGATTTCATTTTGCTTTGCACACATTTGGCTTGTAATCTGCTCGAAACCAGACTTCACATACACTAAGGGAAGCATTATCTCCAGAGATCCTAGTAATTTCAACAGATTGTGGGAGGTAAAAGTCGTCTGTGAATTTCTTAAACCTGTAGGTCTATTTTCATCATGGAGGAAAACAGGAGTCTAAGATACTCTTACACTGTAGAATGTCATCACTCAGCATTTCCAGGTGTTATTATTCACAATAGCATTGGTATTATTAAGTTGTTTTATTTATTTAATTACTTATTTTTGTGTGGTGCAATCTTTATTTACTGTTTTTATTTTCTTTTCTTCTCCTGCGGTACTTTGATTAATGCTTTAAGCTTCAATAATATAAACTCTTGAATTGTTGTTTCAATTTTTTTCCCATGTCTGTCAATTTCTCTCTGCATGATTAATAAACATCAAAATGCATATCACCAGGTCAAAAAGCTTTTTAGGGCCTTCAATCATCATCCGCTTACTTCAGATGATTTTGATGCCTGAAAAACTTTACGTTATGCCAGCTTGCAAATGAAATACAAAAGTGTACAAAAGTGTGTTTTCATGGATTAGGACCATGAAAAAAAAAAGTCCATCAGTATGGTGGAGGATTTAAAAAGATAATGTGGTGGTTCATTCACTTTATTTGGACGCTCCCAGTTGTTCTTACGATAATTACTGACGGTCTTGTCCTGACATGCCAGGCTGCACCTGTCCTTGTTGACAGTGTCACTAAAGACTTATCAAAAGAGACAGAGTACCGATGTGAACTGAAACATGAGCCCAAACTTTACTTCCTGCTAGAAGTTTTGCATTGCACTGAAATCAGTATCAACTGTCCTCACACTTGCAGTGCTTCTGTCACCATGACTCACTCAGTCTTCTTGTCTTTACTGTCGCTTGGCTCCTTTGTTCAGCCACATTACATTTTTGCTATTAGGTCTGTCAGGAATGATGGTTCCTTCGTCCTTTCCAGGGTCCTGTGTTAAACTTACACTGGCCATGAGTGTCTGTATCTGGGTCCTCCATCCTGTGCTCTTTATTTCAATGGGAAAATGATTCAGGGAAATTCAGGGAAAATGAACAGTGATCATTAGGCCCTTTCTACAATCATTCGTTTTATACAACAACTTTAACAAACTCTGAATTGCAAATAGTTTACTTCTCTATAGAATTCCAGTGAAATACAGAAGATGTGGAATGAATGTTGTTCACCGAGCTGTGGACATGAGATTATTTCCTCTTTCTTATTTTCACTCCGCACACTTCAGAATAAACACCATACCATGCCTGTAATCCTGAGTTCATGCATGGATCTGCAAATTGCATTCAGCAGCCAGTTCTGAAACATGATGCCGCCAAAGATTTGGAGAATTTATATCATTATTTGCTTACAGGCATGTAGCCAGGCTAAATACATAGTCTGCAGACTAAGGCAAAGGCAAAGAAGCACAAAAAAACAATGATAGTCTGGTGGTAAAGAAATGCAGAGCTTGCTCCCAATGGTAACATACGGCCTCACCAGCACAACTCTAATACATCATTTTTTCCTTAGAGTATTACAATTGTTCAAATTTAGGCCAAACTGCAATTTCGAAGCTGACATTTTGTGGCTAATTAACTGATGTACAAAACATTTATTACAAATAAACGCAACCAGTGCAGTTACATTAACTTGGTATTTTTGGTCATTTTCAGGCAGCTGCTCCTAAAAGATCCAGGTCTCATGAATGTGTTGTGCAGAGTTGAGGTGTAAACTAAGTATTTTTTTACAATACACACTGTGTGGGTGGGTTGTGTTTAATACTATAATCTGTGTTATTACTCTTTGGTTCTCTTGAAGTTGTGCTGTGCGTTATTTTGGCACACAATGGCCTTCCAAATCATTGTGCAATTGCATTTTCCATTCCACCTCTGCCAACTTCACTGTGGACTGTACCACTGTTGATGACAATTATGTGAAAAAAGGTCCATATTTCATCTACGACACACAAAGTAATTATTGTAATATGTAATAGGCAGTATGTTTGTTTAAAATGTCTGCTCAAATGGTGTTTGGTATTCATTGTTTAAGGCACTCAAATTAGGGGGAAATTATGAAACAACAGAACTATAACGACATGTCGAAACTCAGCCAAACATCAAAGAGACATGTTCCATCAAAACAGTTCAGAACTAAATGAGTCACAGACGTCTTGCAAGAAGGATGGCCCGTGGTTTGTCAAAATGGGACACTCAAAAGGCAAACAGATTATTTATTCATGTGTTGATATGGTGGTTGTTTTTGTCCCTCTTGTCACACTTTCATTTTGAATATCAAAGGACCTCATTTAGGTTGTGTCAAACCACAGCAAGTGGAGACAGAAGAAGCTGTCACTGTCTTCTGGAGAGAGACGACACTTTCAGAGGATCCAACTAGGTTCGACTTGGTTGGTGAACTCTCTGGAACCACTTCATCATGAACGCGGACCGAGCTGAGGAAAGAAAAGTGATCATCTTCCTGATCCTGCTCTCCATCTGGGAGTGTTGGAAGTGAATCAGAGCTTGTACCGTGTACAGTGAGCGGAGGTGGCAGGTCATATGTGATGCCGGACGAGTGTGAGCTGAAGAAGAGAAAGATTGTCAATATTACTTTATTTTCCTGGGTGTAGGCTGATGTAAACAAACGCAGAGCTTATGCAAGCTTTTGATCTTGTGAACCGTGAAATCTTCTTGGTAAAAACAGGAAAATTAGGCCTCACTGCAGGGAGGGAGGAGGGGCAGAGCAGGCAAGGGCTCATGGGGAAAGATATTTAGTCTGAGATCGGGAGTTCCAAGCTATTAAATGAACTTCCCCTTTCTGACTTAATTTGATACAGCTTAACACTGTTTCCCCCAAATGTTTAACCCTGAGGAACTCATAAGGGTTGGTATTGGTGGAATTATTGTTCCCTCATCAAAGTGGCAGAGTTGTAATCGAGCCCTTTGTAGTTTAATTGTCTTTATTCTTTAGCAGGTCCTTGTGGCAAAACACCATTCATCTTCGGCCTAACTGTGGATAAGAAGGCACCAATAACTCCACGATTAGTTCATTTTGACTATAAATGGATCTCACAGTGATAGATACAGAAAGCTGTGCTGAGGCGCTGCTCTTTTTGTGCGATGATCCAATTGAGCAAGCCGATTCTCACCAGACGACCACATTCCCAGCCCCAATTTTGTTGACATTGCAATAGCAGCTTGCAGGGATTGGGGGCAGCACGGCACAGGACGGCTGGGTGATAAGGAGATGGGGGTCTACTTCAGAGGAAGAAAAGAAGGAGTCAGTTGGTTTGCCCATGAGCTTCACTTTTAATTTTTTTCCCGTCACGTAGCTGCCTGGTAGGATGTGTGAGTTTGGTACAGAGGTGAGCAAGCTTCCCTCCCTCCCCCCTGGAAAGCTTGTGCCCAAGAGCTATCCATTTGAACTTCAATGAGAGGCAGCCTTCTTGTGAGGACTTGAAACAGGCATCTTTGGGAGGCTGTTAGAAGTGCCCGGGCATGCCTTCTTTACCTGATGTGATGTGAAGCTCACTTTTGTTTGATGATTCCATACATAGATACAAACTGGTATCCTTGGCTGAAAAAAGGAGAAAAGAGAAAGAGAAGATGGAAAAGGAGCATGACTAACATTATAGCTGCACTACACCTGTTACAGAGGGTATTGTCGAGGTTGGAGCCAAGGGAAGAAGACAAATAGGGGTCAGGGTTGAAAAATATCACAGACAACACAGTGGTATGTTTGTATGGGGGTTGTTGGTGGTAATTAGTGATTAGTCCTTCTTCCCATATTACCCCTAGTGATTCTCTTCTAAAGTGGCAGTCAACAGAATTATGAAGTTCAGTCGAAGTTGCCATGTGGCTTCTGGAGTGTGACTCATGACCTTTCTCCTTTTACCAAAACAGCCTGAAAAATGCCAGCTGATCCATTTCCACTGCCAGTCCAGGTGGCCTTTCTGTGCCAACTGCGAAAACTAGCATGTTGAACCTGGTGATGTGATGCGTTAATAATGTTGATTGAAGCCAGAACCAAGACATACCAATGCCAAGATCATCATGCATTCACCTGGTCAACTGGTGTATTACTCCATTACAGACATCCCTTGACTTACTGATGTATGTAGCTGGACAATCGTAACACACCACACCTTTAAAGGCCCATAATTCCTGGTGGGCTGCTCTACAATTAGGCCAATAAGTAACACTGCACAAAAAAACTTCAAATAATTTGTGGGTGGGGGCTGCTTCAATACGATTGGCCATGGTTGGCCAAATAGTTTCCCACAGCCATATCCAGTAGCCTGCTAACTCAACAACATGGGTTTGTTCCGTCTCCTTTCCCATCCTGTTATCAATCAAGCAGAAGCACAGCACGCAGACCTAACCTCTCGCCCTTACATCAGCGTGCAAAAATATAACACAAACACAGGGATGGTGCATAAAAGTTGATAGAAAATCCGTTTGATGCTGCTGCTAGCTCCACCACCAGCGGTGACATGGGTGAAAATGAGGCCAATGAGACAGACAGCAGAGAACAGCGAAGCGGCACAATTCGAGTCACATGGCCCTCAGAGTGAGATTCAGCCTCAGTGGAGGTGTATCATGGTTTTAAGCCAGATCAATCTTTATATAATGTCTTCTGATTAAATAAAGCAGAACCAATAAAAAGATTTTGGCTCTGTATTTCTCAACCTGTTGTAGTTATTAACTGGTTTAAACTGTTATTAGAGTGACTGGTGATAAAAACAAGTACAGAGTGGAGAGTTAGTGATCTGGTGGTCTAAAGCAAATCCTGTCTTGGTCTGAAGGGAAAAAAATCCTCCCCTTTAAGCATATACTCTTCATATTATAATTGGATTGAATGATTTTGCGATGAATGCTAATGTTATTTTCTTTCTTTCAACATTCACTCCTCTCTCCTGCTCCCTTGTCAATAATCATTTGTAAATCCAAATGTCTTCAGTTTGACCCAGCAGATACTAACATGATTTCACAACCAGATGTTTGGCAGATGCCTTAACACTCAACACTGAAAACCCAAATTTCACAACACATTTCAGTTTTTTTGGCCTCAGCCTGCTTTGGTTGCTGTACAACTAATATATCAAAGGTTTCCCAATCTGAGTTGTTTGCCTTGAAACACAGTCTTTGTCTGAGAGCTTTGTAAAAAAAAAAAAAAAAAAAAAAAAAACTTTTTTGAGAGCAGGAGAAGTAGCCCCAGGATGACAGGCACCGTGTTAAAATGGCCAAGTAGCAAAAATGTCACCAAAAAGCACATTCTGCATTACTTTTGATGGAGATCTGCCTTTTAACAAGTTCTCCTTTTAGGATTTTTTCATATAAAGAGAGAGAAAAGGCAGACGACAACAGACAAAAGAGCCCAAATGCAGAGGCTTCACTTCTCCCTTGAAGATGTTAAAATTAGTGTCTTAAAAAAAATCAAATACTCAACATTAAACACTGAAAGATGCTTGAAATGTCGACACTGCAGTGTTTTAGAAAAAAGGCCATAAGATGAGAGATACTTGCAACAGACTTTGGTGTCACTTCAAAGCCTTGACTTTAAGAAAGTGGGCTAATATAATACTGATAGGAGAATCTTTACCTGGCTCTGTTGACCCCATCTGAGATTTCTGACAGTCTGAGCACAGATCTTGGGACCAGGTCTTCACATCATGCGGTAAGGGGGCTGTGAGGGTCTGCAGGTCGAGGGGGTTAGGTTTGACGTGTAACCCTGGAGGTCGTCTTTGGTCTCCTGCTCTGTGATGGCCTCTTTCTTCCTTTGTTATGCTCGGAAAAGGATGGCTGCCTTTGAACTCCACAGCTATAGGAACGCCTGGAGTTCCTCCACTTCAGCGCTCGGCTGTCGGTGTCTGACTGGGCCATCATGATGGGCCAACATCATTAGAAGACTGTGCAAACAGGGCACACATTGACACATTTGCTGACACAGGGTGTATAAACAAGGCCCGGTGGAAGTGTGTATGTGTGAAGGTGTTTGTTTATAGGGAGGTACGGGGGTCATTTTAATTGGCTTGGCCTACGAACTTATGAGCCACGGAGAACCTGCGAGCACCAGAGGCCTGATGTGTTCAGACCACTGAGATCTCGCTTTTTCATGTCACAAATTTAAGACTGTGCTAACAAAACAAAACTTTCACATCTCTTGTTAGATTCACATATTGAATCAGGGACAAAAGTCATGGTAGTCAAGTTAGGTTCCTCCTGGTTCACCAGGGGGTCACTGGCATGATAGGCCTGATATGACAGGTTACCATCTGCGGTTTGGCTCGATTTGACAAACAAAATTAATAAATGCATTAAACATAACTGCAAGAGCTTGACAACTTCGGCCTTGTGTTCCCTCACGACCCCACTGAATCATAAAACCTTTCTTCTTCTCTAATTTTTTGTAAAGAGTTTAATTTTCCAGTCTCTGGAACTTCAAAGAACTGACGATTTGCAAGTCCACATTCCTCCGAGCACTCCATTCTTTCATTTCGACGGCCCCTTCAGTAAATATGTGCATTCGCCCCGCTTTTCAAACAGATTCGTTTCCCATGTATTTATTTTAAATGAATATTATTAGCTGGCCTGGCAAGAAAAGGTTCTTATGCTAATCCACAGAAATCGCAGGCATTTCCATTTAATGCCTACTTATAGGCCATTCTTTAACGACTATTTGCCTCACAGTCTTAGCAAATGAGCTCTGCACCCCAGACTCCTCTGCACTCATAATTTCATTGGAAAGAAGAAGGAACACCCCCCCAACCCAATTTTTTTTTTTTTTTTACTTTGATCCCAGAATTTGTTTTTGAATCTGCTGGTTGTGTATTCGAACATCAATGGAGACGCGCTTGCAAGTGCTTGCTTTCATTATTTTTCACAGAGATAAAACGAAAGAACAGAGGGATGGGAGGGGACAGGAGGGGGGAGTGGGAGGGGAGGAGAAAAGGGAGAAGGCATGATGAGAGGAAATGAGGGAGGGTAGGTGACTGTCCGGG
Organism: Echeneis naucrates; assembly: GCF_900963305.1. Taxonomy (NCBI): domain Eukaryota; kingdom Metazoa; phylum Chordata; class Actinopteri; order Carangiformes; family Echeneidae; genus Echeneis; species Echeneis naucrates. The sequence continues at coordinate 9,075,964 of NC_042511.1, forward strand.
ACAAACCTCACATTGCCGGAGAAACAATGTGTGTCAAAGTGGAGTCGCATCCTTATCAGATTGTGTGTCCTCCTTATTAAAACCGCTGACCTCACTGCCAACCCTGCCATAACTCCCACTCTCCTCACTGTAGCTCTCTGTCTTCCCATACAGCCTTATCTTTGGGCCTTCTGAGTGAAGAGACAGAGATATCCGTGTCTGAATTCTTTCGTACGAAGCCTCACTGCAGCTTGCAGTCTTAGCTGTGTTGTCTATTGACCAATTTTTATAATCCTACTTTTGCCATTTCCTTTGCAGTGCGGCTTGAATTCTTGCCATTTTTAACCCGGAAACACAAACTATTTGAGATGCCTTCACTTTGTGTTTGACCACTGTCAGTCTAAAAAAGGACGGTGAAAAGTTTTGACCTTCACCTGGAATCCTTTTTCTCTCATGTGGCATCCTGCACCATGACTATGGGGAATGGGGATTGAGGCATCCCACCAAGGTATAATGAGTGATGGGGCTTCTTTGATTCCTAGTAAGCTTTCATCTTCAGTCAAGACCTTCTCTAGTAGACTGCACTTTCTCCCTTTCTGTTCTTCTTTGTCTTTTGCCTTGATGTTTGATGGTGAAGACAGAAGCAAAGATCTTAATATGGTCTCCGTTCGATTACCACTCTCCTCACTGTGATGCTCATATCATGCATCCCTTCTCTGTGTGTTCATGGTTTCGTAATTGGGATACCATCACTGAACCACAGGAACCAATTTTGCCTGTCGTCAGTGCGTGCTAGAAAGTCAGCGAGGCAACCTTTTGCATATACAACAGCTCAAAATCATTATTGCTCGAGCTCATAACAACCCTCAGAGAGAGGCTTTTTGGGGGGCTTTAAGAGCACAGCAAGAAACTCGGAGGCGAAAAAAAGACTGCAAGATTTGTGGCGAGAAAGAACAAAACTTGAAAGGGAAACAACAAAGAAAGCATTTGTTCTTTTTCTGCGCTTGCGCCCTCAGTCTAGGGTTCTAATCTCTTATTGTTTCAGACCCAAACAGAGACAAAGGAGTCGCAGATCAAAACAAATGACTATCAAGCTATCAAACAAGCACCACCCTGCTATGATTCCAAACGCTGACTGCGGGAGAGCGAGAAGAGAGTCAGAGTCAGGCGGGTCGCGTATTGTTTCCAGTCACTTTGATGCAGAACTTTAAACGCTGGCAAAAATAAAAAATAAAAAGAAATCAAACGTCTACTATGAAAGAAGGAGAGAGGAAAAGGAGAAGAGAGGGAAAGGAGAACGAAGAGAAAGAGGGGGTGATGGGAAACATGTTAACACTGTTTGCATGCGTGCACTCGCTTTGTTTCATTAGTGGTCCAGCTGATAACCTTTATTAAGCCTGATCTGGAATTAAACTCATGGACCAGCAGCACTTTGAAGCTACAACTGGCTCTTTTCCTGTTTGTGCTGTAAATGCAGGTTGTGGTGCAAAGATAAAGCACTTCTGAAGGATATTAAGAGTTGAAAGTCCTTCGGCGATTCACTGGTACATATTTGATCTTGTTCTTTTGCTCCTTGGCTAAATTAGCATATCTTTTTCAAAGCCCCCCCCACCCCAACCTACTAACACCGCCACCACACACACACTGACAAATGTAAATATAATCCTCTGCCATCATGTGTTCACTAAAAGTGATAAATGATAGAAGTACATTGTGTACGCCACTGACACATCAAAGTGTGATAACACGATTAGCTGTGATGACTCGAATTTGTTTTCTCCCCTCCCATCATCCCTCTCTCTTCCTCATCATTGTAATCAGCACCCATTTGGTCCCTCCTGTATTTTTGTCTCTTTCATTTCCTCTGACACGATGAGCACAATTTCATAGCTGTCTTACCCGTTGCGGTGCAGTGAGACAACCTTTACCTCAGTTTGCTCACTTTCATTCAGTCTCTCTGCAGAAAATGTTATCACTGTCTAATTTTAGTAGCGATCATATCGTCTCTCAGTGTGACAGCTCTCTCTTATCCCACTCCTTTCTCTTCCCGAATCGAGTCATGTGCGGTGGGTGACAGGGCAAATGTGCCACACTACTGTAGATGAGCAGTGGTGTGTAAGTTAAACTGCAAGGCACATTCTCTGCCTCATCACAGTGCACACATCAAAACAAAAGGCAGTGACAGCCTCATTGTGATCTATTATTTAGCCCCCTCCGTATTTGATCACTAGCGTGTGCCATAGTGATGATCATGCAGATTAGGCCTGTTTCTTCCAGCAGCCCCTTTAAACTCCTTTGCTTTTATTGTTTTGGGATCTACTTTTTTGCCTCTCACACAAGTGCTGTTATGAGCCAAAGCGAAGATTTTTCAAGTGTGACATGTTTCCAAAAGAAAGTTGACACCTTCGGTCATTAGGTACTGATACATCAATAAATAAAGCAATATGTGCAGTCAAGTAACATATGAGTAATCATGCATCTGTGAGCATATGTGCTGATAGAAGTATTAGCTGGCTGGTTACCTTTTATGTTAGATACCCCCCCGACAGCAATTAGGTTTCTGTGACAGTACAACGCATTGACATTTGTGCCTTTATTGACAGAAGTAACCAATCACACTTCACCGATTATAATGATAATTTTTTTTCATTCAAGATTATCTAAACCAATATTCTTTGACATCCCATGGGTCTATTTAGAATTTATCACAGTCCCTTTTAATACGACACACCATGGGAATAGTCAGCAAGATAAACTTCATTTAGAATGCTGCCTTCGGATTACATTCAAAAAAATTTTCATGAATGAATATAATTGTTTCTCACAGCCATCTCTGTCAGGTCCTGTTTTATTGTACTAAATAGCCATACTTGAAATTTAAAGTATATGTCCCAGAGTTTATTATACAAAAGAGGTTCTGTATTCCCATCAAATGTCCTGTTAAGTAAATCTTTGTTAACATTTGTTCAGTTTTTTCTTTGTTTGTTTTTTCTTGTTTTATTTGCTCGCCGGTACTATGTTTTTATTTGAAAAATATTCCAGCTCCAATTTTGCCTCTTGTCACTCTTAGATGTCGCAGTTACCTTCAATGTAGCAACAAGAGTTTCAAAATAATGCATTTGCAGGCATGTTATAACCAAGCAGCAACCTATGAGACTGAAAATGAAGCCCACATGGACGTGCCAGCAACTGCAGTTTTTCACACGCATTAAACCCTCATAGACTCATGTTGATACATTAAACTTTACAGCAGAAATGGAGACATGCACAGCTTCTTTGTGACAACTGCACAGAGGATGAATTTTATTTGTTTACATTTGATTGTACCTTAAATTCTGCAGCCGTTGAGGGTGTACCACTTGAAGTGACAGGAACGTATGCCCACTGAAGTCTTTGCTCTACCGCCTCTCCCCGTCTTGTTGATGCCATATTGGCATCAGCAAGCCCCTCACTCTCAGCTCTTCAGAAGCCAATGGGTGACGCCGTTGAGGTTACATCCATCATTATATGCAAACAGTTGCACACGTCATATGACTTCTCTTAGATAATTTTTACATTTCTGCAAAATGAATTCATGGATGCTTTCTCATCAGTATGCTGTGAACTGAAGGGTGGTACCTTGTAACACAATACACAACATTTAGTGTGAATGGGTTGAACATATGAAAGCAAAGTTTAAAAAGAGAAAGGTTTGAAAATGCTGATCTCACCTGCTTCTCTGTCTCCACTCCCCCCCTGTGCTCTGTGTTCATCTTTGTTTATCTGTTAAGTCAAGCAATAGGGTTTAACAATTTTTGCGCTTTCAAAACCAAAGGGATAGTTCAGGTACTTAATGAGGTAAATTATTGAAGGGACACGCCAATCAGAGCTAATCTCGTTTGATTCCAAACATGAACACTGCTCCCTTTAACCTTAACCACTCAGCTGTGCAATTGTTCACTAAGTAGAGAGCAACTCTGTGTGTAATTAGCGGAAGGCCCCTTTAAGAATGGCATTAGCATCATCTTTGTCCTCTCACCAGGAGTATAGCCCTAATTATCCATCTGCATGTTCCAAGTGAGGCCATATACAAGGCAGAGGAGGACAATTGCATTCTGGCCCTTCTGATGGCCCTCGTTCACTGAGCTGAAAAAAAAAACAAAAAAACGATTTAGAAAAAGTCCAGCAAAATGAGGGCAAACTCTCAAGTGCTAATTGAAGTCTGACTGCAGATGGGTCTCGTTAATTTTCCACCACCGGGTCACACTGTAACCTCCGGCATGGTCCTTCACATGAGTGAATATGTGTGTTTGTCTAAATGTGTGTTGTTGTGGTCTATATGTGTGTGTGCACACAGGCTTTGGGTTGAGATCATTTTAGGGGCAGGAGTGGGGGCACACAGAGATTAAAGTGAAAATCCAGCACTGGGTGCATGCACAATGCCCAGCCTCGCCTCTGATTAAAAATGCTAATGTGCTTTCTATGTGCTTTGATGTCGGACGAACAATGGTGGCGGCGTTGGCAGGGGGGCGTTACTGTGAGAAGATGTAATCCTTTTTTTGTCCCCATGCAATGATGTCCAGCTGAGCACTGTGACAGTCCAAATCAATCATGTCACAGGGAGCCACCATGAGTCCGCCAGCTAACTATCCCCCCTACTCCTCAACTTCCAAGGCTGCGCAACTCTAATTAGCTTCCCCCTCACAACATGGTTCAGAAGGAAGGAACCGAGAAAGATATGAGGAGAAAAAAATGTCTTCAGCAACAGCATGAAGTGAAGACACTAAATACACTCTCAGCTGCCAGATACATGAAACGCACTAACAAGTAACACATCACACTTCCAGAGGAAAAAGGAGCCTCAAAATCAAACTCTTTTGTCCAGTGTGATTGACATGTCAGATTGGTAGAAACAACCAGCCTGTGTGAAGGCAGAAGTGATCCTATTGGCTAATTATCTTTTTCTACCTGTTGTGTCCTCTTAGGTTGTGATAAGACTACCTTCACAAATCATCTGGGTTTTTGTTCTGTGTGCGTGTGTGTGTGTGTGTGTGCAAGCTTCACAGCGCCACTGTGAGCAAGAAAATATCTCTGATCTGCAGTTTGGTTTACTTTATTTAGCAGGATATTCCACTTACTTTCATTGGAAGCACTCGGTACACACCGTACATTAATAAACAAACCATAAAGCTTATTAAGCAGTTAATAAGCTGCTGATCAAGCGCACAGTTCTTATCCATCTCCAAAATGTTTCAATGTGTTCCACCTAGACACACCTTGAGTTGGGTCATGTGGATGTGGCGGCTCCTCTGGTTAGTGAAAGTTTTGTGACTAAATACAAATTATCACAAAAATAAATTATTGAAGCAATATCTGTAGAATATGGGATGTGGCATTGCCATTTCAAGTATTTTGCTCAACACCGGTAAGAACTGTGCTGTACGTGAGGTGGGAAAGACTAAGTTATAATAAATCCAATGTAATGTCTTTACAGTACTGCAGATTCAAGGATAAACTGATACTAAATGAAATCTGGTTCTTTTCATGATGTCATTAAAAGTTCTCGCTCAAACTCAGTTCATTCATTTGGCTGTCGTAGAAATTTAAGGCAATCAACGGGATGCCAGTGAACAGTTGTGCTCTTGTCCTAAAAAGAATCCCAAAAACATACCAACAGTAAAAGAGGTGGGGAATTAAATCTAGTTACCACGGACACCTGTCATGGTCAGGAGGGACTCCAGAGTCCCACTCTTGTTTTCATCATGTGACCAACACATGGTGTACAATAGTAATTGTCTTGATTTTCTTTTTAAATTAACCCAGGTTGAAATTATAGACAATAAAAATTTTCATATTTGAGCAGAGAACAGTCAATTTTTAACCCTACAAGTGAGTTACGGAAGTTTCTTTTGTTTGCTTCACTGCACGTTACAAGAGGACCACACCTGTTTGCCGACTGCGCCTCCAAAGACGGCGCAGTCAGCGCCCACTGTCAGCCCAAGTGTCCTCCCATTGTATTGCTCACTTTCTGAGTTTTCACCAAAATTTCCTGGCATGTTTACCATGTTTACTCTTCTTTCATCACACCACGCTCAGGATGTGACACTGCCGTGACTCTGTTTCAAGGCGCTTCCTCAGCTTGAAACCATCACCGTTGTCACACCCTGGCGATCTGTCGCTCAGCTGCACGCGCACAAAGCTTGAAGATATTCTCTTCAGAGAGCTACTTGTATGTGTATGTGTGTTTGTGTGTGTGTGTGTGTGTGTGTGTGAGAGACAGAAGAGGGGGTGCTGGGATATGAAGTAGAAGAGCTTTTATCAGTCTCTGAGTTGGAAGTCTTTGAGAGCCTCCTCAGAAGCTCAGCATTTCTTCCATTGTTCTATTTCCATCCCTCGCTTCGCTCCTGTCACATGTAAAATTATAAAAGGCCTTCTATACCCCCTACCCCGCCACCTATACCCCTCCTCCTCACTCATATCCCATCCCTTTTCCCCATGTTCCAACGTCAGAGAGGCATATAACCCACTTAGATTATTCTCAAAATACCTCACAACTTTACAGTGCTCCCACTGCAAATTGGAGTTCAGGTAAACAACTGGCTATGGAAAGCTTTTAAAAGCAGTTTCTTCATAAACTAAAGGGTTAAAGAACACTCCTGCGTACTCTCGTTACACTCTGCATTGTACCGTGTACACACAGTAGCTTGTTATGCGATCTTTTGGTGCCCTGTCTTGAATTCCTCCTCTTCAAAGATGCTATGCCTAATATGTGAACATGGGTGCAGCTATAATTTGAGGAATACACTTCACACAGTCGCCCGCTAACCTAAGGGATGGGTGGAGAAATGCTGCTTGGTGACAGCGTATCGCCCACCGGCAAAATGGTGTGTTTACTGTACACGGTGACATGAAACTCTATCACAACGAGGACAGACTTCGCCTCACTCTCACACACATACACACAGTGATATCTGAGACCTTAAAAAGCCAGCCTGCAGGCCTGCACCCGCTAACAGGTGATGCCGTTGTGACATCTCAGAGATGAGACAGACAGAGCCCCTTCCTTTGCTCTCCTTTCTCTTCTTCTATTACCCCTTATCCTCCCCTTTATCCTGTCTTCTCCCCTTGTCCTTCTCTCTTTTTTGGCTCTTCCTCCCATTTCTGTTCCCTCTTTTCTTTCCCTTCTATCCCTCTGTCACTGGCAACATCCTCCCTTCCCCCACTTTCTACCCCAAGGCACAGAGGGACTTCAGGTTTCAGTGGCAGACACAGGAAAATGAAGATTAGTTGGCCATTTCCCTAAACATAAACTGCAGCAGGTGTATTGGAAATTCCCTAGTCTTGCTTTTGTGCAGCAAAGATCACCTTTGATTTTTGAGACGCATCGCCTGAGAGCAGGCAAAACCAAAACAGGAGCCAGGGAATGCAAATAGAGTGATGTGTTTGTTACAGATATGTGTGTAGTCAACATGAAATGCACATTGCCAGCGGTGTCACAGCTGGACCGCTGCCCCATCCTCACTCCTCCTTCACGCACCGGCTCAGCTGATCCTCTGTCCACTTTAATCAAATATGACACCAACTTGTTCAAACAACAACTTGGCCATGTTATCATGGCTGTTTTCCTTCCTTTCTCTTTCTCCCTCACCCGGCTACTTTTTCTTTCCATTCGTCCACCACAGATAATGAGAGGCGCTTACAAACTCTCTGTATTCAGTTGCGGAGTTCTTCTCTGCGTGTGTTGTGTTAGAGTTCAGTTGTGTGCATGTGTGTGTGCGTGTGTGTGTGTGTGTGTAAGGTGAATAAAGGTATCATTGTTGTTTGCAGGTGTGTGCTTGTGCCAGGCAGACTTCAGCGGAGGATCCGGAGAACAATGGCTCTCTGTTGGAGGACACACCTGAGTCAGAGAAGGGAGGTGAGAGGGCCTGATCGCAGGAAGATTACACAAGAGCAGACTTCATTAAACCTGAGGAGAGGAGGGGAGGCAAGGGGAGTGAGGGAGGGGGCAGGTAGGAGAAGGGGAGATAAAAAGGTGCAGGAAGATGGAGGGAGGGATATGAGCAGAGAACCTGGACCAGCAGGAGTGGGGGACTGCAGAAAGTGGAAAAGGAGGGTGGAGGGTTAGAGTCTCTTAGCTTTGTGAATGTTGAATGGATAAAGTAATGTACAGAGTCATGCACAGAGGACAGACTCAAGGTTACTGTGGACACACAGCAGGTGCCACTGAGCCAGGCATGTAGCTCTGTGTGCATGGCATGATGGGATAGGTGGCAATATAAGCTACAGTCTCAGCATGAAGTTTGGAGGTTCTTAAAATGACGCCCACTGTTTTTGTGAAACTGGATTAATAGCTTTATATTTTCACCTTTTGTACAAAACGTTTCGAAGTAATTGACGTATCTGCATTTTCTAAAGTTGAATCAAAAAAACATGTTAGCAACTGTGGTGTCTTCGGCATCCTAAGCTCCTGACGTTTAGACCACGTTCCAGTACGGTAACCGACCTTGTTGGTCTGCTCGTTGATCCTCAGCTATACCGTCTATAAAAGTGGATGAGATTCCAGGGCTGGAAAATGAAACCTGCGCTGAAGATCTTTCAATCTAATGACCTCAAGGGGGCGACTCCACTAGTTGTGAAAAGAAACCAGCTGTTTCAAGTCTTCTTCAACACGATGTTTATTTTTTTAAAATGATGGTCCCATCCAGAGGAAAATACAACGTACAGCAGGGGATGTACTAAATACAGAGCAGGTCAGATCCACCTTCTCTTCTAAACATGGGTTCTTCATGTTTCAAAACACCAACATGGTCGACTGCCAAATGACAAAGTGACGCTTCAAACCAATGGGTGGAGTCACAGCACGTTGTGTTTGGTAGGCTTTAGTGCAATTGTAATCACACATCATACGTTATTAGAGGTGTAACAGGTAAATACGTTTCTATTATCAAGGGATTTAATTACCGCTAAACCTTTTGGGTGTATCAGCTGTCAACGTGTTATAATCTGTGCAGAATTCCATTGAATGGAGGGAACAGTGCAGGCCATACGTGTGATACAGATCACAAGTCCAGATCCAGATCATGTACAGACATTAAACCAAAGTGTTATCATTCAGCCTCGATCACTGTCTGCATGACAGCCTTACATTCATCTGCGGCACATTCCCATGCATCAAATCTGTGGGCACCTGCTCAGCGTCCTCCTTTCTTCAAACTCACTAGTCAAATATGTTTGGTGGTAGAGATGTCGGGATCGGACGTGCACTGACTCAGGGTTCAGACAAAGAAGGCGGAAAAGTAATCGGACACAAGAAAAGCTCAGTTAATAAATTTGTTAAGTCAGTGGTGTACACCAATGCAGTGATGAGCGAGGTTCTGTGCAAATTTCAGTTAGACATTCATTTCAGATAGCTTATCCATACTAGTCTTTATTTCCTTATTTCTCAATGTGACTGCTGTCGAAGCATCAGATTGAGTTGGATCTTGAGGAATGCGAGACCTGAGAACAGCTGTTGAACACTGATCAGTCTGTGTATCACGCCTGTAATAAAATAACACTTGGCAAATGCTGAATGACTTGAGTCACATCTCACAATAAAATTATTAAGGAAATTACTTAGGTTTTCTTCCAGCTGGGGATTAGCTATTTCAAGTTTCCCATGCTTTGAGGAGTATCACCACGCAATAACATACCTTTGACTAAATTCAGCCGAGCATGCTGTAACATGTGATGGATTAGAATGGCAGCGCTACAAATGAAGCACACAAACAGTTTTCCTTTAGGCTTCATTGGTGTAGTTCATATGACTACAATCCTTAATTGTCTAATGAAAGCTGCAAGGCAATTGTTAGTATTCACTAGATTGTGATCTATGTAACATCTTTCTCTCTTTCTTGTATATATTTGTGTAGAGAACACAGCAGAGTGCATGAAAATCGGTGGCAATTATTTAACGCAGTTTGTCACGCCTGAGCACAAAAGATGGGTGGAGAATTACTTCTTTCAGATCACGCTACTGACTCAGGTTCAGAGACCCAAATGTTAGGATGAGCAACAAATCGTAATTCTAATCAAAAGCAGAAAGCAAGATATTGGAAATTGTCTTTTGAAAACTGAAAAGACATTTGAGTGAGCAAATATGTTCATCTCTGTTACTGAAGGGTAACTCATAAGAGTTACTGTGCTACTATGTCTTTGAAGTCGTCTGCTTCTCTGAAGATGCATTCCTGTCTGATCTCTCATTTAAATCATATGAAACACCGTCAAGTCATCTGTCAAATGTATCTAAGTTTAAAGGAAAGACATCTTGGCGCCACCTATTCAAACATGTCACCCTGTAAAGTAAATGCAGAACTGAAGGGTCGTCCATCCACAAACAGCTGAAGGGCTGTAAGTGTAACAGCGTGCTCCGTATGGCGTATGGAGAGCACCAACTCATACATGACAGCCTTTAAAATAACACTCAGGCCAGTGGGGAGCCACGTGGGGCGGGTCCTGATTGTATCACAGAAGATGAATGATGATGTGTGAGGAGATGTGGATGTCTTCTGCTGTATGAGGCAGAAACGTGTTTGATGATATGATGTCCTAGAAATTCCTTCATGAGCACTGACTCCCTGTAATGGGGTTAATGATAACTGCTAATGACAACCAACATGTCTTACACAGAGATAGATGTATAACAGTCACAGTTTACTCAAAGGCAGAAACTAAAAGTGATAAACTTGACATGTTGATGTTATTTTCTGCGATTTAAGATCATCTCATCCATTAGTCAGGCAAAGATAACTGCTAATGTGCGTTGACAAGTATACGATGAAACACTCCAGATATAAACAATGTTGCTGTGCTGCTGGATTACAGGCAATGATTACAGGGGGAAAAAAGAGGGAATCTCATTCAAAGGCTTTTGTCACTAATATATGACATGCTCAGTGTAAAGTTGGATGAGGAGGAGGAGAAGTGGTGACAAGACGACAAAGGAAAATTGCAATGAAAAACTTTCAGAGCAATATTCACTTCCTTTCTCTCCCTCCCTTCTGTCTTTGTGTAAAAGTTCAGAAAGTCAAAGCATCCCTACTTTTGCACCAGATGAACGTTGTTTCTGTCTCAACTCCTCAAACATGAAACACAAATGGTATGTAAATGTACTCTTTGATTCTGTTTAATGTATCCGGGGTACAAGGTGCGAAGAAGAAAAGAGTCTTCACTTCTCTGCCTGTAAAGCGTTACGTTACACCTTTGCAGGACATTGGACCCCCTGCTGTGAGGATAATAGGAAGAAATTGTTTTGCTGTGAGATGAAGTGATAAAGGGAAAAGCATGATTTTTCAAAGGCTTTACAGCATCTCAACACCCTCCATGAATTCCTTCTGGAATGCATGAGCAAAATTTTCAAGTGCTAATTGAGTCATAGCTGATTGTGGAAGCATCAATCTTGGATTTAGTTTTTCTTTTTTGCCCTTTTTTCTGTGCATGAAAACATCAAAAATGTACTGGATATTTAGCAAGGATGAGTTTGGAATTTGAAGAAGGCCCATGAGTTAAGTTTTCTCTGCCACTGTATGTTGTTTCCTGCCAAAAGTGGGTTTTTTTGATTGTCACCAAAATGCACCTATCTCATCATAGCAAGGGCTTCAACCATTAGTACAGTTCAAGGACAAAAAGTGATAATACGCAGCGCTACTCTATTAAAGGTTAAAGTTTTACATGCTGATCCTAATCTTATTTTGTTAGCTCTATTATACCTCTATTATAGTTCAAGCCATAACAATTGCTTATTGTTATGGCAATTTAAACAATTTTAACTTTATGATTTGATGAAGGTTGTTATTGTCAAAATGGAGCTGGACTCCCTGCAGTTTTATCAATCAGGATCCAGGAAGCAGCGTGTCTGCCGATACTGTAATACAGTTCAAGTCAAAGGTTAACAGTTGTTAGTGGGAAAGGGACACACGTAAACAGTAATTATGTTGGAATGATAAGCTTTAACACAAAGATTAGGACAATAATGTTGTTTTTGGGTGAACTTTTCTAACCATGTAATATCAAGGAATCGCTTCAGCCTGTCAGTCAAGACGTCCTCAGACATCGATGGACTCCATAAATTCACCTTCAGCACTCCTGTTGATCATCTTTTCTCCAGCTCAAAAGTCTTCCAAGACAGGTGTGATCTGAAAGCATCAGATGGGCCACGGCTAACTGGTTAGTGTGTTCACTTTTGTGCTTTCCACCACCAGAAAAGTTTGATGCTGAAACCAAAATATTTCTTCCGAACTCCTACGTGCAGCTGTTAATGCTAACGTTGGCTGCACAGCAATGGCAACACTTAAAGCTAAGTCCTTTAATTAGAGTAAAGTGTTATTTGTAGTTAAAATTATTGGTTAAATAACACTATAAATATAGCTCTAAGCAGCAGAATTCACAGAAAACCATTTGGCACGTCATAATCAGATAAGCTAAGACAGAACTCTGACAGATTCACATTAGGTTTTGCTTTTTATATTAGTAACATGCCTCTGGTAACTAAAGACATGAACACCAAATGTATAATCAACCTGTAATTTCCAGGGAGAGCAGCATTCAATAACAACACAGATCCCATGTATCATGACAGTTTAGGTGCACAAAAATATATCTGTACTGTAATGACAAAAAAATACAACCACCGATGTTAGTACGCACTTCGTTGTTTTTGTCTTCTATAGAATCTGTATGTCAGGCAGAAGACGCAAGTTTTGCAAGTTTACCATCAGTGGTTTATCACAGCCTGTTTCCACACCAACAAAGAATGCATGTGACGAGACTGGCAGGCCTGATCCAGCTGGGCTTGACAGCAGAGCACACATGAAAGAAAGGGATGGAGGGATGGAGTGGTGGGAGTAGGGAGAAAAGCGAGGGATGAACAGAAACACACACTGGGATCCTGCTGTTCACAGCAGCAGGTGCAGGGGAGTTGGTCGGGGCGGCAGAGGGTAATTGAAGGGGGGAGTTATGAGCGGTTTTGTGTACAGGAGAAAAAAAGACATGTGAAGGTGGTGTCGGTGATGGTGGGGGCAGGGGGTAGGGGCAACATATGGGTAGTATTCACTGAATCAAACTCAGGGCCGAGAAGCGAATGAGATGGAGTCCCTGCATGGGTTCCAATAAATGGAGACCCTGCTTGATTTTACTCTACCATGAGGCTTTTCATTACGACCCATTGAACTTAAGCACCGCGATGATGCTCTGGACTCCAAGAGGCAGTAAGCCAGCACTGACAACATCAGGAAAGCCCACACTTAACACTCTGCTGCCTGCTGAGTGAAGGTAAACAGCAGAAAAAGCAGCAAGCGGCTGCTGATTGCTGAGACACGTTCAGAAATACCTTTTGACTAGGTTGAAGATTTGGCAGAATTTTCAAATAGCACACTCCACCTCTCACTTCCAACTTTCTTACAGTCCCATTTTTGTCCGCTTTCACCTCTCTGCCATCAGAACTGGCTGTCACACCCATTTGCTGACAGCATAGAATTTGGACCCCTTTAAATTCTATGCATTTCACCTTTAAAAAGTGAAATGGTCTTGGTGTTCCACAAAATGGATGGAGTCAGTGTATTTTCATATGAATAGGCTGCAGCTTCAGTAACCAGGAGCAACCTTTTTCATTGGTTATTGTGTTTAATAGACAGGATAATTAACTGAACCAGTACAAACATCGTCCCCTGCACTCCTCTGAGTTAGTTTGAGCCCTAACAAAGATTAAAAAAAAAAAAAAGTGAGAGTGAGGGAGATGGAATGGGGGATATATCAAATTACAGTACATCAGGCTTGAGGAGAAGCATCTTTCTTGAAGACTGGGCGTTGACAGACAGCAAGAGAAGAGGCAAGGGAGGATAGCTGAAGATCTGTGCCTTTGATGAGACATAACAATATCCAAATCCCCGACCGCCTCTTATTTAAGTTACTGAGCACTCTAAAAAAGGGAAGTTCTTCCAAAGTCGCTCAGAAGCTTGTACGCTTTAGGTGAGGGGAGGGAATGTAGGGAGCAAGAAGTAGAAGGGTGGGGGAAAGAAGATAATGTTTATGCATTAGATTTTCAAAGCACTTTTTTCTGCAAGGAAATTCAGATTCAAAGGTGTACTTCTTGCAGGAAGATCTAAAGGATTCTTTCTCCCTCTCCCTGTTATTGCTTGAGTGACAAAGTCTCTCTGTAGCTTAGCCAGGACTTTGTATGCACATGGTAACTAGGTGTGAGTAGGCCCTGCATAGCTACAATATATCCACCGAGGGGACCGAGTGATGTATAACTGTATATTTTATATATAATATTTTCTACGCTCAAACTACATATTTGACATCAAAGAGAACAGTAACACTAAAGAAATACCTCGGCTAGGCAATCAAATGCTACTGTTAACTCCAGTCAAGCACCCTGCTGCTCACAAGCAAAGCCACTGTGCTCACAGTGGGGCGTGAACTGTGCGCCCGCCACTCATCACTCCACATTCAAACTCATTGGAGTAATATTAACTGAGACCTTTTTCTAAGTGGAAGTTTGAACTCCAAAACTTCAGAAGCCGAGCACTTTGAAAGAGCTGAAGGAGCGGAGATTAGAGGGTGTGTATGTGCACGCTCGCGTCTGATACTTGCTGAGCACAGCACTCGTACATACGTGTGATTAAAAATTCAAATGAGCGCCTTTAGAATCGATGGAAGGCTTTGAGGCTCCATAATGAGGCTGATATATGAAGTTTAAACATTCAGAGCTGCTGGAAGTGCCACCGTGGAAAAAGAGACAGAGAGAGGGGAGGGAGGCAAAGAAAAAGGGGCAGATTTGTGGCTTTGATGCAGGAATATCACCGTGGGGCACGGCTGGTTGGCTGGTGCCGGCTGGTACTGGGATCCGGAGCACTTTCCGAGTGTGTGCAACCACGTTCCCCAAGACACCATTTCGAGCAATCCCCCACCGAACAGTCCAGGACAAACCGGGAAGGAAGGAGGGAATGAAAGAGGCGAGAAACACGAGCAGAGACATCACAGAGAGAACTAAAGAGGGGACAGGATGGGAGAAAGCAGCACCTAGTGGAAAAGGAGGGGTTCAAAGAAGAGCTGCACAGTACAGAGGTAGAGAAAGGGAAAACTGAGGCTGACAAAGAAATGTCTGCTATCACCTTTACATATAAACCCTTCAAGTAGATACATTTACACACTCGCACACTTGCACAAACACACACAATAGGACAAGTGGCGAGAAAAGAGGAGGAGGGTGGCGTTGGTTTGGAGTAAGGACCTGGGACAAGAGGAAAGATGCATTAGTTCACATGCTAGAGTGTGTGACCACATGCGGGGACACACAAGTGCGCATGCACACACACACACGCACACACCATTGTACTTCTATCTGTGGAAGCAGTGGGAGTCTAGTGCCACTTTGAACTTGCCTACCATTAAAAGCCTGACAGAGTTTTGAAGAGGCCCATTGAAAGGGAACCTGTGCATTTATGATGTAAATGTATTTTTTCCAACCCTTTCTTCTTCCCCCTCCCCACCTCCCCTTTTTTTTTATATTATTTTGACAGCCTTTGAAATTTGTCATATGCACATCCAATTTAACAGCCAGAAAAGACTTCTTTGGCCCCCTTCTTTCTTTTTTGAAACAATCCATTTTCATATCAACTTGAAAGGAATTGGCTGAATATTTTGGCTTGATTCTCTTTAATGTGATCATCTCTGTTTCAAACGCTCAGTGCGGTGGAGTTACATTCTTTTAGTCAAGTAATTTTCTGTCAGGTTTAGTCTCATAACTGATTCTTCAAAGAGAAAAACAAGTGATTTTTCAAAAAGACAACAACAGCTTCAGTCCTTGTGCAACACTTTTTCTTTTCACTTTAATCTGGTTGGCATGACCTTTTCTGTATTTTGTGGCACATGTCCCCCTTAACAGCATCAAACTATCAGGTCAAACAGCACCTGAAAATTATTTCTGGTGTTTATTTAACACACTGGATAGATATTTTATTATGTCAGACAGCGTAGGGGGCGTCCATTAAACTGTCAGTCACTGACAAGGTATGTTAAAGTTGTGAAGATCACTTTAATATCAGTGTCAAGGTTATCCTGCATGCTATATTCAGCGCCAGTGGACAAAATTTGAACTCAAAATGTTTACCTGTATTTAATGAGCAGCAAAGAGGTGTCTCAAGAAATTATTGTATTCAACAGTGTATAAACACATCAGAGCACAGCACACGTTTTCCATCTTAATCCAATTTAATTCTGCAGAAAAATCCTTTTGCTTCCAGGACACACACAGACTGCCCTACTTGTGTTTTTGTGACGCTTAAACAATGTGTGCTTGAGAGGCAATATGGTAGAAAAACAAAGAATATCACATCAAACCAAAACTAAAAGTATTCTGTCTTTGATTGGTGACAATTTTTGTCCAAACTGTAATGTTTCTTGAATTTGAAATGAGCAATTTGTCACTTTTTGCTATTTCCACATAATATTAGCTAACAGGAGCATTACCAGCTGTCTCCTTTCCAAATTCAGTGAGACTTTGCATTTCAGCGTCTAACTTCACCTCTGTACTCGATGTAAGATGTCTCCAGTATGGAGTCTACTAAGGTTATTCATTTTATTAAATTCACATCAGTTAGGAAGAACAATCACTAAGGGACACATTGTGTTCACAAAAATCTGGTCGAAAAAAGTCAGAGTCTCTCTCGGTCTGTCCCTGCTGTCATCCCAGCACTGCTGAAGGTTTGGTGGATTTACATCGAACCTTTCACCACCTCACCTGTGGATGGCTGCCAATGTCCAGCAAGAGGAAACCCTCCATAAAGCCGGCGATTGTTTTGTAACCTGCCATCTTGGTTTTTTGAAACCAGAGGAAGCTATATTTGGAAAGGAAGGCGGAGTTGAAGTGGATCTCACCTGCTCTGTATTATGTCATGATTATTAGGAGGTATCCATTTTTTAATGCAGACTCTGCTTTAAGGTTTATTAACCCATATGGAGCCATCATTGAAAAAAATTGAACATCATGTTGTATTAAAGACGATTCAAAGCCAGACGGACAAAGAGCACATCATTAATATGCTTACTGACTTAATACCGAAGATTTTTGCAGCCAGTGCAGTCACCCCGAAATGGTCTTGGAATAGATTTCAGATTTAAAACATTTCAACCTTTGCTTCACTTTAAAACCCTGTAACAGTCTCTGAACTCCGGTCCATACCTCCAGTCAGAGGCTTCCCTTTGATAACGACGTTCCCATCCCTAAGCTCCTTTTCCTCATCACCACCCCCACCACCAGCCTCTTGTCTCCACTGGAAGCTTGCAGTTACTGGAAGTATCGTATACCTGTGGTGATCACCATCCTGTTGTTAGTCTCTCCTGACTGAAATCATTTTATCCGCCTGTTTTGATGTGAATGATATTTTGTGCCCTGAAGTTGTCTGTTTTATATCTCAGGAAAGAAAATCTGATCAAATCTTTTAATTCTCTTCTGTTGAAAGATTGGAAGAAATGTGGCTATTATTCCACCATGTCAGTTTGACTGACGCCACTCTGCCCAGCGTCCAGACATCACCAGCCCATAGCCTATTTGTGCAATCACCGCCATTGATATAATGGTACAGTGTGTTGTACCTGTTCGAGCTGATGTGTATCATACTTCACTGGGGGACCACCTGATGGTTGAGAAAGATACTTTGTGCCATATCCTTCACTTATTCACCCACACACACCCGCACGCTGTGTTGTTGTGCTCATCCATGGTTGCTGAGTCTTAATAAAGCGCAATCCCTGCCGTGCATACTCTCTCTGTTCTCCAACTCCTGCTGATCGTCTGTCTCAAGAGTGGCGTAATTTACTGTCACAGAACTTCTCAAACCGGCCACCACACAGTGCACTGAGGGGGGACGGGAAACTTGGTAACACAGATCGTCGTCAAAAAGAAGGGGAAAAAAAAAAAAAAAAAAAAAAAAATCCTACTTCTCAAAAAAAAAAAAAAAGAAAAACAAGAATAAACTCTTAAAAAAATAATGTAGGAGGGGGGCAGAAACAGTTTTTCACAGACTCAAACACACCCAGCAGTTCGTCCAGCTTTGTTTAGGTTTCTTTATTTTATTTTTTTTTTTAGGAGAGAAAGGGGGGTGGGGGGTGGGATTGCTAGGTGCTTGTCAACGGTTGAAGCTGCAGACGCACCTGGCATAGTGCAACTGGTCTTTGATCACTTGTCGAGTGAAATTCCGCCACTGGATTAAAGTGAAAGAGGGGGCAACCAAATGTGGGAGGACTGAAAGAGTGATAAAGAAGGAAACAGAGAGAGGACGACTTGTCTGAAATGCAGCCTGTGTGTTTTGTGCCTTTAATGCTGCATGCACTGCCCCGTTGGCTGTAAATTAAAATCAGCATGAATTGTTGAATTTGTCTAAAGCCAACCTACTCTATTCTGTCAGGTTTTGAGTTTTAGTGTTCTGTCCTGTTTTATTTTGTAGTCCTGGTTCCTTCGTGTTCCCCGTTACTTTACTTCCTGGTTGTGTCCCATGTTGATTGCCTTCCCTGCCCTAATGTGGATCACCTGTGTCTTGTCTAGCACTGTATATTTAAATCCTATTTTCAGTCTCGTCCTTGTTGCGTGTTCGTTTTCCACGTGCTGCCTTGTCGTTTTGTCCGTGCTCTGTCCATGTTTTCTTGGGTTAGGGTTCTTTTTTTTTTCGTCACCTACCTGGTTTCTGGCTCCTGCAATTGGGTCCTCACCCTGCAACGCACTTCACCACGTTTTTCGACGTGACATATTCAGACCCATCGTACCGCACAAGCTGCATGTTTGGACTCACGTGCAGAGAGTCACTTTTTGCGAAAACAGAACCGCACCATTTAAATAGCTTTACTTATGATTCTGAAAAATTATCTGCTCACTCCGAATCTGTTAGTTAGCTAGTAGCTGATGCACAAGTAAAGAAAAAAAAGTTTGTAAAGAGCAAGGGGATCAAATCCAGATGAGAACCTCCCCTGGAAAAGAATTTAAGAGGCCCAAGACGGTAACGCTTCATATTGTGTGCTCATGCATGTGGAAGTATGAATATGGGAGTGCATGTGAAGTTCCAGATTTTGTTCATTTAAATCTTAACCATATGACCCCATTCACTCTTCAGTAAAGTAAAAACTACAGAACTGCTTTCACTGCTGGATGTCTTACATATCATTTTACAGTCATTTGTTCCTGCTGAATATGTAATTCATTAGAGCACATATTTAGTTTTTTAAAAGGGGCAGAATAATTTCTGAAGCACTTCAAAGATCATTCAGCATTTGCTGTTTCTGTACCTGCTGCAGGATGGTGTATGCAGGAATCAATCACGAGGATGCTTTATTAACCTCATGTCATAAACTATCAGGAATCAGTTTATTGTATTGATTTAATGAAACCAGGAGGGTGGTGACACCCTGGACAGGTCACAAGTCCATCACAGAGCCAACACACAGAGACAGACAGGGACCAACAACCACTCACACTCACAATTTAGAGTCATCGGTTAACCTAAACATTATGTCTTTGGACTGTGGGAGGAAACCCACACAGGCACTGGGAGAACATGCAGACTGCACAGAAAGGCCCCAGGCTGGGAATCGAACCCCTGATCTTCTTATTGTGGGGCAACAGCACTAACCACCACTCCGCCGTGTACCTGGAAGACATCTGTTTTTAAAATTCTGTTCTGAGCCATGTTCATCTTAAACAGCAGTTTCTGAGAAATTATGTTATTCTTCTCTCCCAGTGGCTCCTTCACTGTGACCTCCTCATAAAACACAGCATTGTGCGGCAGGTGACGATCACGCACTGCTGTGTGAAAGTAAAGCACCAGTTAAGACCCTTTTTCAAACATGCCAGGGCATCCAAGCTAAACTATTAGCAATACCAAGTTAACACCTAGCGTGGGAGCCATGACAGAGCACCATTGCTTTGAATGGTGGGAGCGACCTTGAGTGAAGCACCAGGAATTCCCTCCTCTTGACAGCTGGCTCTGACGTATGCCCTTGACTTAGCATGCGTTAATGCTGTCAAAGATGTTTGGGGAGAGAACTGCTGGCATGATAATCTGCTCTATGTTTGCCACAAGGCTAAGCTGAGCCGTCCGTGGTATGCACAGGGAGGTGTTGACAGTAATGCTACCAGTTGTTCGATCCTCCACTGGGGTGGTACTGGAGGATAAAAGGGACCAGAAATTTCCCAGGTTGCAGTGGACAGCCACAGCAACTGGGTGAGCAGATTCACAGCAGCTGCTTCAATGGCAATATCACCAGGGGGGTCCACCAGTATAGGATATACATGTGTATAATGATATACCCACATAAACATGCACACAGAAGACCTCAGAAAATGAGGGATTGTGTAGCAGAAATCTCGTCTTTTTCTTCTCAGAAATTCTGAGAAGGCTTCCCTCACACTTTAGCTGCCACTATAAAGGCCTTAGTAAAGAATTGGCAGAATGCAGAATAAAGCCAAGCCTCATAAAACATGTCTGGTATGTCTGAAGATTTTTGGTCACACACATCAGCAGGTTTTTGGAGGCCAATAATAGTGTTCCTGATGAATTATTTCAGTTTGTTAACTGGTGTGTTAGATACTGTTTGATGCAAAAACACACATACACAATGATACAGAAATATACAAAATTAAAGTGCAACATTGTTCATTTTCTATATTACACAGAGTTTAGTTTTTGCTATTGACCAAATGGACATATGTTTTATCTTCAGGTCCCATTTGCACCATTTTTTTTTTTCTGAAACCTTCCACACTAATCAGCCACATCAGTGCATTTCATAACTTTGGATTACCTCACTGACAGTATCTCCACTGCCCCAAGTGGTGGCCGGTGAAAAAATGTTAAATATTTATCATGATCCAAAAAAGATCGACAATGCTACGGTTAAAAAGTTTCACTTTTTAACAAATATGCCCCAAAGCATTAAAAATCAGTAACTGTGACTGTTAAAGTCTGTGAAAACGGACTGTGTCAATCAAGTTGTAAAGAAGAAAAATAATACAGCATTATTTAGAAAACGTTTGTGTTATTTTTATGTTTAATTTTTTTTTTTTAGTTTTGTTTCAGCTTGTAGATTTTGTCTTTACAATTGGTGAATGGTAAAACGAGAGAAGTTTGTGCTGTATAAACTGATGCTGATCCTCAAACTCTCTCTAAAGCGCAGTATTAAGATCGGTCCAGCAGATGGAGACATCTATAGCTCAGAAATTATTAGCGTCCCCTCACCTCCTTTGACTGTTCAATCTGAGAGGATTTTAAACAGATATCAACAAAAATCTTTAATATCAAGATAGCTACTATGTCATATTGTACTCTGGAAATGTGTGATGATAATTGCAATAATTATGGTGTTACAGAGAGCAAGTTTGGTCCAAATCCAAAGCAGGAAACAAAGTTAACCAAACATGGAGGTGAAGATGACTGCGTCAAGCAAAGCCCCTGAACCTGAGGCTTTTATGAACTGTTTGTTTGTATGTGCACTGATATCAAAACACAATCTGTTAAAAAAGCTAATGTTACCGCTGAGATGTAAAACTGGAAGCAAAAAAAAAAACAAAACAATGTTATCCTCCCTGATCAAGATGAATCTCTAACCCTGATTAACAGTTTGTTTGTGGAGCCAGCAACAACAGTCCTCACAGGGTGGAAAAAAAAAAAAAAACGCCAAAACCTTTTTTTTAGCCCACCATTAGATGGAGAAGTTGGCAAATTTGTCATGATGACATGAAACACATTCTATCATCATCATTATAAAGTTTTTTGGGTGTTTTTTTTTCGCATCATAGCGGTTGCATATTGTTGCAGCAGAAGCATTTGTCAAGTAAAATACTTAATTAGCACATATGCTAGAGCATATGCTGCTAGAGCCAATATTGTCTTAGCATGTTTGCAGCCATGAGAATATACTGCATGCTCTTGTTTGTGCATGTTGATGTTTGTGGGTACAGTTTAGATATTTTTGTGTGTGTGTGTTTACATGCACGTACATGTAGTCGTGCTGGGGTGTGGAAACCTCTAAAAGCCCTCTTCACCTCGCCTCGGTTTCATGGGAACCTGTGTGCAGCTAATCCTCCTTTTGGCTTCTGCAAACAAATCATCCAGCTCTAAGACCCACAGCTCCTCAAGTGGGCTTCTAGCTCTCTTTGCCAAGCCTCACCAAAAAAAAAAAAAAAAAAAAAGAAACCCTCTCTCCTTTCTTCTCTCTTTTCTCATATGCTTCACATAAAACAGCTACCTACCGTGAGGCAAATCCCCTTGTCTCTGTCTCTTTTCTTCTAGGAGTATGGAAAGGAGAAAGGAATGGGGTGTGGATAAGCTGGACCAGCAGGAGATTGTCAAGTTGAAAAACTAAGATGACCTGTTTTGGAAAAGGGGGTGAGTCTGAATAACAGGTGCTGGTAAAGGGTCAATATTTGATAGTAGGCTAGAGGAAAGCGAAGATAAAGGGATGGATCTCAATACTTTGATGTAGCATACTGTACAGTATATGTGTGGGTATCTATCTATTGGGAACAGCATTTCTTTTGCTATGTCCATTATTTTTTTCACACCAGCACGCCAATGAGTGTATCAGTATTAACCTGTGAGCATAACACACATAATGAATAGCGATCACTCATCTCCATGATTTCTTGCCAGCTACATGGTTGAGTCAATTTACATATATATGAAGAATGTATACATGTAAACAAACAATAATCAATTTCAATACAGTACTATGCAAAAGCTGTATAAAGTAAGAATGCTTCCAAAAAAAAAAAAAAAGAATTGTTAATAGTTTATTTTTATCAATTAGCAGAACGTAAAGTGAATGAACAGAAGTGACATCTAAATCAAATGAATGTTTGGTTTCAATATATTCTCGTATTTTTGAAGACATTCTTACTTCACAGCATTTTTTTCCCTCTTTCCTAAAACGTTTGCGCTGTACAGTTTATACAAAGAATGTCAGGAACTTTCAGCATGGTTTTCTGTAGTTCACCGTGAACTATTCTCTCTTCGTGACATCACGTCATTTGTACCAATGATTTCATTGTTAAAACTGAGGTTGACACTCAGAGATCTTTAACCTCTGTAATGTGACTTTATTTTCCAATTATTATGGGATGAGTGAAGTGTATTCATGAACCTTTTTTCCCAGTGCTGCACCAAACAGGATACATCATTTTCACTTTACACACATTATTCATTTGGTAAGTGGTTATTTGCAGAGTTACTCACTTGGTAAAATTTATTTACATAGCACCTTTCATACAAAAATGTCTGTCACAGTTCCAAATGAGCACCCATCAATCCAATCACTGTTCCAGTAGGTGTCCTCGTTTTAAACAATGAATATCAGTTTGTTTTCTTCGTCAATTTTAATGTATCCAAATTCAAAGAGCACTGACCATTTAGGATTGTCATTTTCATAAATGATGGCAGTGCAGCTTCTCTGAGAACCATATTATCTGACCTCAACTGAACCATCTGTCTGAGTTCACCTGTCCACATACAGATCCTGTGTATAAAGACACAATCATCCCGTGCACTGGTAGCGCCTTCAGTCCAGCCTTGGCAGGATGACCAGCCGGCAGTATGGTGTGCAGGGGCATCGGGTTTGCTTTTCAGTGAGTTAAGCGGGTTATTATGAACCAAAGGGTCTGATTGCCCTTGAAAGAGGATATCAGCCCCGTTAATGCTTCCCCCAATGACTTCTGTGTTACGCTCCAGAAATGCAATACTTAAACTGAGGATAGAGAACTCCTTCTTCTTTGCTTCGCAGTGTTGCATCATCAATTTAATACTGGCAGGAGAAGCAAAGCCAGCTGAAGCCTCAAATGACAGTCATTGACTTCTGTTGCTGACAGGCCGTTCATGGTTGCCTTGCAGGTCTTGATTGCAGTGACTGCTTCCATTTCCCCTGCCAGAAACACTTGTGTGCTGTAATGAGTACAATAAGTATCTAGCAGATTTGTTATATAACGATTCGGTTTTATGTGAATAGGAAGGAAGAGAATTCACAACTGAATCAAATTAATGATTCATTCGGGGTGTTGTCACCAGTCTGTAGCTGTGAAAACAGGGACATATACTTAAATTAAGGTCCATTTCAATTCATTATCATTGATAGCAAAATTGCCATCCTCTTTATTTGTTCTATTAACAGATGATTAGTGGTGGGAGCTCAAACGTAAAGGACCAATTTAGTGGCATCTAGGGTAAGAGAGAGTTCCATCACCACTCCCATAGAAGAACCCACGGTGGACTACAGGGACGTAAAAACATTTGTCTGATTAGTCCATTTTGGGCACCTGTAGAAATGTAACACTGATGCATGGTGGGTTTCTGACGACTGACTATATTTTTACTTTCAGTTTCAGGTTACAGTGGACAGAATGGTGACAGAAGGTGTAGTGGTCTTGTTATGACTTTTGGATGGCAAAAATAGGAGAATCCATAAAATCCATAGGACAATCCATAAATTGGTACAAATACTGCTCTGGGGTCTGAAGTTAAATTGAGGCCAGTCTTCCAACCATTTGATACTGAGACTACACTGGATACCTTTAAACTGGACGTGGGGAGGGGTCTCCAGTCCACCACAGCAACTTGGACCTTCTACTTCTCTTTATTCATATAGCTGTTTGTGTAAAGCCTATCAGTCAAATTTTCCATTTTCCATCTTCCATGTTTTAGTGTCCATAATGTAGGCTTCTTTCCGCTCCATTGTGATGATGTCGAAGCCTAATAAATGATGAAATGATCCTCAACACAAACCGTTGATAAAAAGGAAATAAAGACTCAGATGGATCCCCTGATCTTGTCTGCTGACCGTCCAAAGACACCATGTTTAGTTTAACTGGTGACTCTAAATTGTCTGTAGGTCTGAGTGTGAGTGGTTGTTGGTCTCTGTCTATCTCTGTGTGTTGGCCCTGTGATGGACTGGTGACCTGTCCAGGGTGACCCCACCCTCACCAAGACTGAGCTGGGATTGGCTCCAGCACCGGAAACAGATAAGCTGTCGATGACGCAGGCTCCAGCGTTTTTCTACAGTAAATACAGAAAATAGATGGGTGCATTAACTATGTCCAGACCTCTTGAGAGGCTGCAGATATGTGATAAGCTTTTGAGAATGAAAGCTTGCAGACAGTATACACTGTAAACATTAAATTGGTCTATGGAAAAACAAACTGCCGTGTTTATCACAGGATGTCGTTCTTATTCTGACGATTATATATTGGCACCAAATGTAAATCTAAAAAAACATTTAAAAAAAAAAGAAATACAGCGTCACAGGGAAAAGAAATTTTCCTAATTAATAATAAAACAAAACAGATAAATTGCAAAATTATTGTTGCATGCTAGCCAGGTAGCCTCAGACTGGATGACCTGTCTTGTTATTACTGCTACAGTCACTCTATAAGTACTGAATGCTAAAGGGTAAGTAATTACCTGTTAATGCTTACAGTACGTTGGCCATGTAACAATGGCAAAAATCACAAATACCTCATTAAAGTTAACATTTTGTCAAGGCAACTTTTGCCACAGTCACAGCCAGAATACTCGCACTGTCACCTTTCTATCAAACTTCAGTGTGGGGGTCATTGCTTTGCTGAAAAATAAAATATTGCATCAGCAGTTTTCTCTCTGTTGAATGCATTCAGATGAGCGTTTCTTTTTCCTTGTTTTTGCCACAATTTCGATTTTCTGTAATCTTCCTCCTGCTCTTTTCAATGATTTTTCTCCATAATAATAAGTTTGTTTGGATTGCCCCTTCCCTTTTAACACTTCATTCATATCCGTTCACCCTCATCAGCTAAATGGTAATACTTCACAAAATCTTCAATCAATAATTGTTGTTGTGTGGGTTGCTGTTGGGCTGTCACCTGTCATACAAATTATTATGTGACTTTTGTGCTTTATGTTTGTCCTTGGTAGGTTGTTTTTACATTTTGCTGTGACAATAAAGTATGTTTGAACATTCAAAAGAAAATCTATGATAATTACATCCACTGGGATTCAGCGTATAAGCATAAAGCATGACAAAGTCTAAAGGGCTGAATACTTATAACTGATACTTCACAGCAAATACCCAAAGGTAAAACAGCTGTCACACTTAATGATAGTGCTTGGAAATACAGTAAAATGGCAATTGTGAATAAAAGATAATTAAAGTGGCTTCAGCGTTATACACTGAATTCTACCTGTGTCCTGTACATTGATCAGCCATAACATTATGACCAGCTGCCTAATATTGTGTAGGTGCCACTTTTGCCACCAAGACAGTCCTGACCCATTGAGGCCTGGACTCCTCTAGACCTCTGAAGGGGTGAGCTGTTGTATCTGGACCAAGTTGGTAGTTGGAGTGATAGAGTGATAAGGAGTTATAAGTTATGGGAACAAAAAAAGCAGAATGGTTTCCAGTGCTGGACAATGTGTCAATGAGTAAAGGAAGTTCAATGACCTGGCACTTCCTATTGTTACCACAGGGGGCAGTAGTAACATAAAAATATGATTAGAAATGTCAGACAGTAGCACTACATTGCAAAAATGAGAACAGCCTATGCAATATAGATAGATATATTTAAAGATCATATCCAAGTTATAATAAACCATGTTCAGAGAACACGGTTTAACATTTATTCATCCAGTACCAAATGAATACAAGAATCACACCCATGAGTGTCTGGTGCAAAGTTGCCACTGCTAATCAGTTGTGTCCTCAACCTTCTGTCAAAAACAAGTTTTTGAACTTGAGCTGTATGACTCGAGGGAATTGATGAATAGTCTGCCTATTTATAACACAGAACAGGTGAGCTGATACACAAAGGTAAAGTGATTGGCTGGGATCCTCAGAGGACAATATGTGCCTGTGTAAATATATACACACACAGGGAAAATACTTGTATTTGCACAGTGACAACACATATGCACACACATGCACTGATCTACTGTAAATATATCAAATCTTATGAGAGTGTATTCAGGCCGGTATACATAAACACAAAGGATGTACATGAAAGACTGTACATGTACAGTCACTGTGAAAGATTTACAGCTTGTTGCTGGCAACCAATAAAACCCTCATTTCCATCCAAACAACTCAAATATATTTTTGAGCAAGTGAAAAATGAAACAATATGCTCTTCATAATATTAGCTTCAACTCTCATGAAGGCAATTAGATCGGCTGAGCAACCCTTTGCTACAGAATGAATATAAATTTACTATTGGGTGTTGCGTTAGGGGTGGTTTCAAGGAGCAATTCATGGGTACACCCAGGAACACCCAGAAGACTAATATGGTCATTGATTTCAAGAGGAATAGACACAGACCAAAGTCAGTCTCACTACAGGGAACAGTGGTAGAGCTGGTCACAGCCTTTAAATTCTTGCGATTGCAGCTGGCCGACACTCTGAACAAAAGCTGGACTAGTCTCACCACACGAAGGCAGTATTTAGACTGTTTTAAGCAGGCTGCGTTTTCTTAGAAGGCTACGCTGTCAAGAAGTTGGAGTAATTAGCTGGTAGCTTGAGCGTCTTACTCTACAGTATCCCTAATGTGAAATACAAGCATGGGTTACAATATTATACTGCTATTTTGCCACTCCTACTGTAAATGTTGCAAATTTAAATTGGAACATATAATCCCTAAAAATTTCTATTATAGAAATGGATCAAACAAGAGATGGCCCTCATTCATCTTCTGCCGCTTATCTGTTTCCGGTTACAGGGGTGCTGGAGCCAATCCCAGCTCACATTGGGTGAGGGCGTGTCATCATTATCATTGTCCCTGTAGCTGTCCTCCTCATAAACACTGAATATTAGTTCGTCAAGCATGTTGATTTTGATGGGTCCAAATTCATTAATTTTCCTTCCATTTAGGAATGCTGGCAGTGTGCTTTATATGATCACCATATTTGACCTCAACTGAACCATCTGTCTGAGCCGGTCTGTCCCCTCACCCAGTGTGAGTTGGTGTCACAACTCGCCCTGCCTTCTGTGTGTGTGTACTATAGTGCGCCACTTCCCATTTTATTTTGTCTCATTTCAGGTCACCTTACTTCCTGGTCCTTTCAGTTTCCTGCCCCTGGGATTGCCCTAATGTGCCTCACCTGCATCTGTCCAATCACCTCCCCCGTCAATATACACCTCACTTCACCCTTTTGTTCTTTGCTGGATCGTTGTAGCCTGTCACACGTTCCAGCACTCCTTGCTGTCTCTTGTGTTTCTGGCTTTTGACCCAGTTTGGATTATTTGGACTTGTCTTTTGCCACTTCCCTTTCTGCATCTGCCTGTGGACCGACTACTCGTGTACCAAACCTGGATGAAGGCCTATTAAACTGATCCCTGTGCCTGAAAGTCAGTCAGTCAGATCCTTTCCCTGTGGCTGCACATTAAAGCTGGGACTGGCTCCAGAAACCCCCCATGACCCGGGTTTGTAAAATTATTTCTTTTAGCTGAGACAGCTACTACAGTGCAGTACTTATTAGACCACTGCCGTTTGACTACAATGAAATAGGAGATCCTGATAAGAAAATTTACCATAACCAGTCTAGTTAGTTTGTGTGTCCCACAAAAAAACTAGATGTATTCTAAGAAGCTGCTGACTTCTTACTGAGTTACAGAGTCCTACTGCCATAAAATTAATCCTGTGTTTTATCTGTTTGGTCAGAAGTCAAAAAACTGCTGACAAGGAAAAATGCCCTTTATCTAAGAATGACACAACAAGCAGCTGAAAGTGACAACAGTCGCATAAGAATGTCTTTTACTGTGAGGTTCCACTTTGTCCAGTAGATGGTGTTGTTGACATGACTATAGCAATTGAATTTGTGCTCTTGCATCCCCTCGACTGACTGTGAAAACAATTTTCCCTGTAGGACAATAAAGGTTATCTGTCTATAGATGACCTCCACCTGAGCCATGTTACTGACTGTGACTGCAGACAAAAGTAGAAGGATCTTCTTTGCTGGATCTCTGCCTAATCTTACACGTTTCCCAATATTTTCCATTTTCTCCACGTTTTGCTTGCAGGCTAATTACATGTACTTGACAGGATGGTGTGCAGGGGCTTTATGTTGTATCAGACCAAGTGTGTCAGCACAAACCTTGGGCTTTTAGACAGCAAAAGCAAACTACCTTCTCTGCTGCTGTTGTCTTTCTCATTATTATTAGTGGGGCTGATAAGCTAATACTCATTTGTTTAACGCTGCACACTTTTTGTTCCGGGTGACTGTAGATAGCGTCACACCTTCTACTCCTGCAAAGAGCTATGATAACTCTGCTTATACATATTTTCTGTCCTCCACAACTTCCCCAAACTGTGCCCTAACCAAAAAGGTGAGCACCAAGGGGAAGGTGTTTCCTTCTGAGGCTATGTCAGCACAGCTAAGTTTTCATTTTAAGTCGCATCTTTTTTGTAAAATTTTGTTTGATTGGTGTCAGGAATGGGCAAACAGAAATTTGAGAAAAATGGCATGGTCAACCACAAATACTTCCCTGATTGGGTTTATCAGTGTTGACCAACATCAGTAAAAAGCAGTACAAGTCTTATGTGTCACTGAACTTCTTTTCTTGATGAGTTCAATGACAGGAGACAATGTCTTTCCTCTCCACGCTGACTTACGCATGAAAAATGTACATGAATTGCCATGCATGTGTCTGACGTGGAGCTGAAGCAGTCATCTGCGTGGATGTCATGTTCATTGATTTATTTATCGATTAATTTTGCCTGAAAGCCAAAGAAAGGCCACTGGTCTGATCCTCAGTCAGTCTGCTCTATGTGTCTGTGTAAAAGATAGCACTGCATTTAATTCAGTCTGTTCATCTGTCAAAGCCACTGACAAGAGCTTTTTCTGCAGGGGCATTACCATTCCTTTGTAGAAGGGAATGTAATTTGCTTTAAGTGGTAGGCCTGTGATAGGCAGCCTGCTCAAACACTGTTAACCCCTCTCATCCAGGACAAGCTGGGATGAGATCCAGCTGCCTTAGATCAGTGGTTCTCAGCCTTGTTTCAGTGAAGTACCAACAACGGATAGGGGGGTACACATACCCCCCTTTGAGAACCATTGCCTTAGACCACAATCAGTACAAACTTGATACAGAAAGAGATTAGATGTGTTTTCACCTATTTGGGTTGTAAGAATCGATGCGGTTTGTGTTACCAGAATTGATAGGGCAGCAAATTTATCATATCTATATATGTAAACCTTATTTTTATTGTCGTCATTTCTGAGAAGCACAAAGTCATAGTTCACACTTAGAGTTCACAATTCTGCCACATAAATTCACCAATAATCAATTCCTGATCACAGAGCTGGCCTCTGAAAGATTAAGCAGAGATATAATACTCTGGCTGTTTGTGGCTTGAAAAACCTTGCATGACATTGTAGCTTCTGCATCCGATACATTACTGTGCAATGGTGCCCTGCTGGCTCCTGTACAGATAAGCTAAGTTAACTGCAGGGAAGTTTTTACAGATGGCCGCCTTAATTATGACTTTAAAAATATTTCCCCCTTTAGAAGTTTGGATGATGAGTAATGTGAAAAATAAAACTTTTTCTTTGTAATATCTCCAAAGCTGCCATATTTCAGGTTATCACAAGACAAACAAAGTGCATTGATTCCTTAATTGTATTTCCTACAGAAGTTAGTTCCTCAGTCTTCCAAAGTTGCTCTTGAAATAAAATGTCTTCACCAGCTTCTTTTGTCTCATTTAATCCATCTACTATCACCCCCCCACCCTTGACCAGTGACCTGAACATGACATCAACACAATTAGCATATGGACACACTTTCCCATTCAAATAAATAGGAAAGTGTATCCAAACTTTTGACTGGCAGTGTATATATAACAACTCAAACACTAAATCAAAACCAAGACAGACACAAAAACAAAACAAAACAGCAGCACAAAACCAAGAACCATATATTCATGACTTGATTTTGAAAACTAACTGCTATATTTTATCTCACATCTTGCATCAAAATGCTTAATAATGTTTCTACTGAAGACTAAGTAATTTTTTCTGTAAAAATGCAGGTGGTTTCTTTTGTTGTTTTTATCTTGGGACAATGGTATAAAAGCCCATGATTATAAACATGAAGTAAACTCCAAAAACAAGGATGCATTATAATTCTAATAAATGGTAAAATAATAAATATACTTAGATGATGACATTGTATTAGTAATTGTTTGTGTGCCTATCTATGTTTATGTATTTATATTTAAAGTTAACATTCATGCATCATACCTTTAAACAAAAACTATTCCAACTGTAAGTACAACCACCTACAGAGAACCAACAAATCCACTTCCTATCAAATTAAAAACACAAAAAATTCAAGATCTGGTCGATTACAAAACCATCCAAATCATCCAGTAGTTAGGGTTAGAGTTATGGTTAGCAACTACCGGCCAGTATCCAAGGGTTGTTTCAACAAAGACACAAACACAACTGGACAGGAACCTGTGTATTTAAAAACCACCTGTAAGAACAGATAGAATATAGCAGTGGGTTACAACAAGGGAGTCAGTTTATGGAACAACTAAATAGGTGAATTGAAAACGTGGTAACTTCACTAAACTAAGAAGACTATTGAGAAACAGAATAGTGAAAGGATACGAGACAGACCAGGGATTTGTTTTGTCTACTCTTAGGCAGCTTGAAAGCTTTATTGTACTCATTTGGATTATTTTGTTCATGTTCTTTTTAAATAGTCTGATTTGTTTGAAGTTAACAGACATAAAAGTTATGGACACTGATGACTGTAAATTAATTTATTATTATTATTATTATTATTATTTTCTATTATCACACATATAGGGGGTCAAACTAGAAAAGCTTCTAAGTTATAAAGACGTTCTAAATTTCTTCTGACCCCTTTTGAACATGGCTTGTAATTATTATTTGAGCAGCTTATATGTTTATATTCTCCTGATGACTTGTTCTTTTTTTCATTGCTATTTATTCTATTATGTAATTTTTTAAAAACATGTTCAATAAGTTAATCTAATAAAAATTATGAGTAAAAATAAAAATAATAATAATCTAAATCTAATTAAAACTTAGGGTTAGTTGGGTTTTGTGTGTGTTTCTCTTCCTTTATTTAAGGTTTCAGTTCTTCCCGCTTTCGCACACTTCCGTGATTCGACTGGTTATGTGCATTTCCTTAAAATAAAGTTGGGTCACCCTTATAGTATGCGGAAGCTTGTTATATAATATAAAACCTGTTTTTATTCATTCATTACATTTTCCTAAATTTGTCATTGATTTTGGGACAAAAACACTGTCAGTTCAAAACACAATAATAATATCTAATTCAAAAGACAGTATACATTTTCATTAAAATCACTCAGAATATTCGAAATACATAAAATCATGCTGACATCCATGTTGTCTTTATGATGCTTTATTGACAGGTTTTGTAACTAAAAAGGAAAAGTTAATATATTCATTCATATTCAAACATCACATTTGATGAATTGAAGAAATTGGGAAACAGATTTTTCCATACAAAAGTCAAAGAAAGACATATGAGTAACATTGTAAAGGGTATGATTTAGCACAAACAAGATGACATAACATCAAATTGCTTAACTATTGTGACATCTGCAGCTTATCTCCAGCTAACTATTTGATTGGATTTAAAGCATTTACCCCTGATTCTCCAGCCAGTATCCCGTTTCTGGTGTAGAAGACTTTTGCCAGAGAGGGACTCATTGCAGAAGGAACATAATTCTGACACTTCTCTCCACCAAGATTTGGTGCACATTCTACTTTGTAGGTGAAGAAGAAAGTTCCATGATTTAACGCGCAGACTTTCTCCACTTTTCCTCTCCTGAGCTCAAATGAGCATTCACCCAGCTTATCACTGTTCCAATAGGTGTCCTCATCATAAATATTGAATGTAAGTCTGTCTTTCATATTGAGTGTAATGGATCCGAATTCAAATTTTTCTTTCCATTTAGGATTGTCATTGTTAGGAATGATCGCAGTGCGCTGTATCTGATAACCATATCTGACCTCAACTGAACCATCTGTCTGAGTCCACCTGTCCCCATGGAGATTCCGTGCATAGAGGCCAAATACCTTTAATGTAGCCAGACCTTTCTCAGCAGGACAGCAGTTTGCCTTGATATTCTCATTACTGTTGCACACACATTCACAAGGATCCCTTGCACTGGATCGGTGGCCAATCTTGCAGGTTTCTGAACATTTCTTCAGCACTGCGTTTCTCATGATGTACTTCTCCACCCCTCTCTTCAGTCCAGCCCTTGCAGGGTGATCTGATGGCAGTATGGTGTGCAGGGGCTTTAGCTTGTATAGGACCACATCAGGATTGTCTTTCAATGACTTAAGCCAGTAAGAATAGACAGTAGGGTCTGATTGCCCTTGAAAGAGGAAATCAGTCTGGTCAGTGTGTCCCCCGATGACTTCTGTGTTACGCTCATTGAATTCACTGCTAAAATCGTTGCCATTTAGTAGTGACTTCTTTTTATTCTTACAGTTTTTGTACCTGGCATTGAAACTGGCTGAATTTACAAAGCTAGCTGAGGCTTCAACTGACAAACAATCACTCACTTCTGTCACAGACAGTCCCTTCAATGTTGCCTTGCAGGAACCAACAGCAGTGATTGCTTTTATATCCCCTCCCAGAACAACATTAACCATGTAATGTGTACCATAGGTTTCAATTACACTGATGTACAATTTCTCAGTTTTACGCGAATAGGAAGGAAGGGACTTGACGGCTGCTTCAAATTCAGGACTCAGTGGAGGTTTTGTTGCCAGTCTGTAGCTGTGAAGCACATGCAGTACATAAAGAAAGAAAAATTTATAATAGAACATACAGTCATTCTTTTTCAACGATTTTCAACGCATTTCAACATTAACTAGTACCGAACAAATGTTTTAATTTGGACAAATATTTGTAGAGAGACTTACCGGTAGTAATTACACTGCACAGAATGGCTCATGAAGTTGTAACGGTCCTGTTTGGACTTTTGCATGCCGAAAGTTGCATCTTTGGAATGGGAACCTCCAAAGCTAACACCGATAGTCACACCAGCATTGATATTGAGGCCAGTCATCCAGTCATTTGACACTGATGATGTGGAGTCATTGACGAGAGTTTCAACAGAATCATATACTTTACCAGAGACCTTTAATTTGCACATGGAGAGGGGTCTCCAGTCCACCACAGCAACTGGGACCTTCTGCTTTTCCTTATTCTTGTAGGTGTTTATGTAAAGCCTACAAGTGCCATTTTTCATCTTCCATGTTTCAGTGTCGATAACGTAGGCCCCTTTCCGCTCCATTGTGACAATGTCGAAGCCTTCTCCTCCCAGATTGTAACCAGGAACAAAGGGAGCCTTTTCACACTCTGCTGGAGTACCAGTTAAGCTTAACCCTGCTGACCAACACAGAGGACCCCATGTCCAGAGCAAGAGCAGAAGTTTCCACAGCAGAGCCATCTGGATGAAAAAGTAACAAAATGAGATCAAGTTAAGTTATAAAAGAAAAAAGGGGAGGAATAAAAAAAAAAAAAGTCAAAAAAATACAAACTAACTGGATCATTTCAATCTGCAATCAGTTAAAAATTTCAGATTTTTGATAGATTATTGAAGAATTAAATGTGAAAGATTGCTCAACTGAAACTATTGGTTGGTTGAGTTAGGGGAGAGCTGAGAGGTCTTATCTTCCCATGACTCTTGACAGAAGACTCTGCCCAGTAAAACTCTCACACCTTTTATATTGAACTAATTCTGTCTGCTGTCAGGGTGGTGGTTGGTTGGAGTGTGCTCACAATTTACATGTTGTATTCACAAGTCTCTACTTACTGTAGTTCTACTAACAGTAAATCCAAAACACATTGTATTTATGTGTAATTCTAAATTCTGTATCAACGAAATTGCCTGAAAGCCTAACTAAGAGCTCAAAACACCTGGTCTGCTCATCTATGTATATCATCGTCAAGAAAATGCAACATTATTAAAGGGCATACTGCAGGTTAAAATACATTTTTTTATTTATTTTGAGATGTATATATAATCTTGTCTAAAAGACAGACAAAAGATAAAAAGGAAAAGACGTGGAAAGGTTAACGGAGGTTTGAAATTGTTTTTCAAGACATAAGGGTGCAAATTTAGCCCAAAAAGTGAGTTTTGAGCTAAGCCTCTAAAAACGCTCTTTTTATTCAACACCGCGTCATATGACGTAGGCAGAGGGCGCTATATGCCGGGCTCTGCCGGCACTCAGTGTGGGAGTCAGAGCAGCCGTGTTGTCGAGGGTCAGTGTGTTTTCAGTACTGTTGTATTGTATTGCACAAACTGTCAGGACATCGAGTCCACAGGTTTCCAAACAGGAAAAAAACAAAACAAAAACAAAAAAACGCCTCCTCCTTGTGCAGCTGAAGAGCTCAGACGACCCTTTATACCGGAGTCTAGAAGCCTAATTGATGTATTTACCAATATATTTTGAAGAAAACATTGATTCAAAGTGGTCTTTAACCTGCAATATGCCCTTTAAAGCTAAAGTCACGCATTACTGAATCATATAAAAGCAACCTGTGTAATATTCAGTGTTAAAAATTAACTTAATATATAATCATATTTCTAAACTTTTTCAAGTTCAATTGACTCATCGTTGCACATTGTAACAGAGAGAAATAAGTCATAAGCCTTACTGACAGTAAGGAACAATTTTGCCAAATAACATGTATTTTATACGATTGCCAGTTCGATTTGGGACAATTTGTAATTCTGTTATGGCGGAATGGTTGTTATCACTGTTGCCTCATAGCAAGAAGGTCCTGGGTTTATATTCCTGGGGGCCTTTCTGTGTGTAGTTTGCATTCTCTCAAGTCACAAATTTAGGTTGATTGATGGCTCTACATTGCCCAAAAGGAATAAATGTAAATATGAAAAGTTGTTTGTCTCTGTATGTCTCCATCTGTTTCCAGGTGATAGACTGGCAACTCGTCCATGGTGAACCCTGCCCTCGGCAAATTTGAGCTAGGATTAGCTCCAGCAACCCCACGACCCTGAGTGACAAGCAGTATACGCTGCCAGTCAAAGGTTTGGACACACTTTCCTATTCATTTGAAATTAGAAAGTGTCCAAACCTTTGACTGGTAGTGGGTGTGCTTCGGAAAAATCTCTCAGAAAGTGTAGGCAAATGAAACTAAATTGTCATGTGATCTGTATTTGAACTGTGCCATCTGAGCACTGGAGTTTGTATTCACAACTGGCATTTATAGTCATTGCTTATTTTGACTTTGCTCACATTGGGATTCAATATCAGTTTACAAATGAGATGTTGCAGAGTTGGTGAAACTGCAGCACCATAGTTAGGAGAACTGATCGTGCTGTACATTTTCTAGTATTTACTCTTAGTAACTTCTACCTGATAACCAGTGGAAAAATGGAAAGCTTTCAACCATATAAACAACAGATTTTAGGCAATGTGATAACTGTCTAATCGGTTAGTTTGCCAGTTTGATCAATGGTGAATGATCTTGTATGGATTATCACACAATGTTGTACTGACATTAATGGTGTTCAGAAAATGTATGACCTTAATGGTCCAGCGACATGTGATACCATCAGGAGTTGATTGGATCTTGATTTTCATTTCAGGATCATTATTTGATTTGATCATTTCAAGTGAAATATTCACATGACCACTGCGATGAATGAACTCTATGGTACCTTGTGATGTCGTAACATTCTGCATACTCTCCTTGTCTCTGGGTCAAAAATGACCCACCTTCACTTCTAAAATAAAGAAAGTCAAGTGATTTTTAAACACCAAATGCAGAGGTATTCAGAGGGACTGCAGAGGTGAACAATTAGCTGAGTTCCTTAAGAGTCCCACTGAACTATGGCACTGGTGCAGCACACATAATTTGCTTGCTTTTGATGTTAATGCAATGCTAGTATGACAAACCGAAATGGTGTATTTATGTGTGTTGTACTGGTTTTTGTTTTTTTTGTATACAATTTGTATTGCAGGTGCATTTTCAGTAAGTTCTTGATGACTGCACATCATCATGTGGATTTATAGGCCTTAAAGTACACAGACAAGCAATAGAAACGGTGCCTGTGTCTACACTGCCATGAACTTCCTGTCTCACACGCTGTGCTCTCTGTTACTGCTGCAAGTTTGCAGAGGCACGCTACCTTAAAATACTACAAAGCCACCTCCAAATTTTTATGCACATATTAAAAAGCAAACGGGATTGTTAATATGTAATGGATTAATCATAGTTTGACATTTCCACAGAATAAAAACATACAGTGCACTTTTAAATTTTTTAGACAATGCGCAACTGTGTGAACTGTCAGACCTTAAGTGACCAAAATATCATGCATGGTCTTTATTCTGTTTTGTTTATTTGATAAGAGTTCACAGCCTTCTGGTAAATTTCCATTCCTTGAACGAGGAAGCTTCATTACGCAGATTTAATTTAACTGAAAGTCTCTGAAGAGACAATAATTGAGCCATGTCTCATTATTTGCCTCTTTCAGTTTAAAACAAAGTCAGTCTGCAAGATGGGAAATGTATGTGGTTTATGTGCAGATTCATATAGAAAGTCTCTGTTCAAAAAAAGCAATAACAGGATATGACCTCCTCACTTTATCTGTCAATCCTCAACAGAGAAATACAACAACAATTTTATTTTAAAGTGTGAAACAATCAAACGTTAAAACGTATAAGTAGGGTGAATGTTTCTATATCCCACTAGACTGTAGTGACAGTTAACAAATTTAACATCTCAGGGACTGCATCCAAGACCTTCTGTGTCACACGAGACTATTCGCTGATTTGCCTCAAAAGAACAAAAAAAAAAAACCAAAAAAAACAAAAAACCCCAACATTCAAATATTACTAAGGATACTAATTAGTCCTTCTCTGAAGGAATAGAATCAGTTTTGCAAAGAGGGTCATGTTTAAATTTGCTTGATGTTAGTCATAACACCCAGCCACCCAGTTTCACGGTATGAACCGAAATGTCACACATTTGGCCTTTGCTCAGTTTCTCTCATCTGACATGTTTCACACTTTGTCTCAGGTGGTCAAATGGGACTTTTATTGTAATGAGGAAGCACCGTCTTAAGTCGATTAATAGATTTTATTTATTTATTTATTTTTTAGATTAACATTTAAACACCATTCAGAATTTCTTTAAAAGATATTATTGTAATTGAGATGAAAACCTTAATTTGTCTGGTTTGTTCTCAGTGGATAGTCAATAATTAATTTGAAGGCATTTTAGTTATATATTTGTTGGAACAAGTATAGTTGCACATCCTCGTTCCAACTGCATGTCAATTCCCTTATTAAAGGCCTCTGTTTGTTTGGGATTTTTCTTTTTACCAGAGGAGGGAGCTAGAACATGTAGAAATTACTTAAAATGTGATGTCAATAACAAATACTTTAACTGTAGTATATCACTAAGATGAGCAGTCTGATACATCTTGAGCAGATATTTCAAATTATTATCCTTATTTGTATGATATATAACATGATATTAATGAGTTTAAAGAACAACTGAGGAAACAAGTGACACGACTGATGTCAGATAGATAGCAATTGAATCAACTTTCAGCATTGTGATTTTGGGTATTTACAGTAAAGTAAATTAAGCACCTTTTCAAAAGAAAAAAAATACATTCTTTCAGTGATGTTTTTTTACACAAATGTTTCCTACAACACACAAGCTTTGGTGATGAAAAAATTATCTGCCAGACGAAAAGGTATAAATGCAGAATCTGTTAAGACAGCTAAACCTAACCAGGTTTTAACTTTCCTAAGCAGGAAATAGAAGAACACAAAACCCTGAGACACACACATCACATCCATGAGTGTATCATGGCAAGCTGCCACTGTTTATCAGCTATCTTACTGAAGTGTGTCTTCTCCCTTCTGTCAAAATATATGTTTTTGAACTTGATTTGCATTAGTCGAGGGAATTGTATCCACTGTCTATTTATAACACGGAGAGCAGATGTGATGATACAGAGAGGCAAAGTGAGTGGTTGAGATTCTCAGGGGAACACAGTATATGTGCTTGTGGAAAAACATACACACGCAGAGAGCCTGTGAAAAGATGTATGCGCACAAGCAGATATTAATTATTATTTGCTTCAAATTTTTTTTACAGTGTAGGTGTTTACATGCACCATATAGGTGTTTATATGCATACTAGTACATATGATAAACAAGAGCTTTTACGTAGAAGCACACCTCTGGTGATAGATTTAGTGCTTTCCGCTGGAACCCACAGAAACAACCAATCTCCCATTTCCATTCAAGCTACTCAAATATATTACCAATGTACTAGTATCCTTTGAGCAAAATTTCACTAAAATGATTTACAACACTTAACAAATCAGCAGATGTTATCCTTTGACAAATGTACCACAGTCAGCTCAGAGACAATGTAAACAAATCTTCAGAGAACAACCTGTGATCATATTTTATACCTTCAACAGTGAGGGGCATGCATGTGGCAAGAAAGTATCACCTGGAGGGTTGGAAGGACTTGTGGATTCTGTAGTTTATTACCTCAGAAAAAGGAACAACATTTCATGAGAATTGAGAGTAGGAGGAAGATAGCTGTGTTTGCATTTGCTTTTTAATGTGGTAACGTGCACCTACCTTTAGTGAGCCTGAAAGCCCCGCTGCAATTTCAAAAAGGAAGTAGGCGCGGCAGCAGCAACAGGAGCAGTGATCCAACAAACATATATTAAGACTTACTATTTTCATTGTGAAAAGGATTAGGCACTGCTAAACAGAATTTTGCAAAGAATTTTGTGAGGTGTCTGTTTCCATGGACTCTACTGGACTGTTCTTCAGAGCTCAACATCAGGTGGATAAATTGGGATCGAAAACAGCTGACTGAGCTTTTGAATAATATTAGTCTTTCAAAAGAACCAGAGAATCTGAGCCTGTGGTATTATTTGACACAGCTGTTTCTTGCCCTTTGGATACTGGATCACGCAGATTCAACCTTGGGACAATGCCTGTGATTGTACTGGAGACCAAGGACTTCACAAGTCCCCTTTTTGTTGTTCGAACATGGGAAGTCTTATCAAGTTGTGCCACCTTCAGCCTCGTGGCTTCGCTGGACTCTTCAGAGTTGAGCAAAAATTCAAATAACGTCAACTCATTCAGGATCTTCTGCATGTTTATCTGGTGCTTTTTTTTCACGCTTACCCTCCTCATCCACATTCTCAGTGTCATCCAGTTTCACAGCCTCATCCCAATATCCTGGAAGAACCTGACAATGACAGTTGCAGTATTGGGTGCACTGATGTGTCTCACCACTTCTATAGTTTTCCCTTGGATTATCATGGATCACCAAATATTATCGCCGTGCTCTGTGGCAGCTGCAGTTATCTCCTCTCTGACCTTCCTGGCTTATACCTCAGAGTCCTACATTCTTTGCAACCAAGCCCATGAACAAAGAGGCTACATGGGTAGCATGCCTGGTCTCCTAAAGTTACTCCAACTGTGGGGAGGCCTGCAGATGATACCCCTGGTTGTGGAGATGCTGCTAAATGGAGTACCAAGCTGGCAGCAATGGGTTTCCTGCCTGTCATACAGTGTCTGTATCTTTATGTCTCTGATCACACTAGTAGTAATATTAGGGGACCTAGCTGGACGGTGTCTGCTCCCATTTGACAGATTTTTGGCTGTCTTCAGTCTGATTGGGGTGTTGCTCTACATGGTGGCCACGGTGATTTGCTTTACAAAGATTCTGCAGCAAAGCAAAAACAATGATGTAGAGCTGGTTATCATGGAAACAGTAGTTGTCAGTATTACACTGTTAGCTTATACAGTGGATCTTGCCTTCTCCATTAAACTGTTGTGTGACAGGAGTCATGCGTGAAATAATGTATCACATTTATTGTAATGATCATGAAGTTTATTCCAATATTTTTCGGGAAAATCATGTGTTCACAAATCGCAAGTATGTAAACTCAAACTGAGTGAATGTTTTTGCTGTTAGTCATGGCTGTGTAATCAAACTCTCCTGTACATGTTTTTTTTTTTTTTTTTTTTTTACATATTAAACTAAAGCAAAGAAAAAAAATATGAAGCTGATCACTTTGATTACACCATATTGCACAGAGCATCCTTTATGGAGCTAATAATGTGGTGTGTGAACTGTAGTAGGAGCCAAACAGAAGTCATTGTTCATAAAAATTTAAATACAAACTGAGCAAATGATTTATGGACTCTACCAAAGTGAACACATTTTGCATCAGCTATGCAAGGTGGTGATAAAACGTTTGTGTCGTCACTGAAACATCATGAATATGTCAAGTGTAATGTCACAGAGTGCCTATAAGCAGCTTACCATTTTTGCCACAGGTTGAAGGGAGTTGTCTTTTACTAACACTAGATGGCAGCTCTAACATTAACATCCCTGTTTAAATGGGAGGGTTCATTTTTTGTACAGAACATGCTGAATTTTTTCCAACTGCAGAAAGCCACACAGTGTGATGCTAATTTTTATACCAACCCAGATCAGCACATCATGATTCATTCAATGTTAAGTATTCTCCTCCACTATGACACTAATTAACATTTCTACGAGAAAGACGATAGAAAATGCTGTTTCTTCGTTTTGCGATGCACCTACCTTGAATTTTAAAATCTAAATTTCGACGTTTGAGCCTTGTTTTTATCGCTGTTGTTCTTTAATAACTGGCGACAACATTGTTGGAACTTATTTGCATTTTACAGTTTACTTTCTCACCTTTGCCTCATCTGCGCCAGGCCTGCTCAGTTGCTGCACGGAACAATCGATCGCCGACCCTCGTCCTCCCAAAGAGCTGGGCGTGCGCCCTGCCGTTCGGTTTCGATTGGTTTGGCTTTGGTTCGGAGTCCAACGGTTTTTTTCTTTGAGGAACTGAGTGCAGTCAGTCGGTTGTCAACAGGCTGAGCGACCGACGGGGGGAAACAACTCGGTACGTCGAGCTGATAAGACGAGCAAAGCCTCCCAGGGAGTCCAGCTTTGTTCGGAGGGGTCACGGCGAATATGAAAGTGTCGGTCACACGGTAAGCTACGGTTGACCTGCTTCTTTTTTGAGAAAGTCTACGAGTTTGGTGAGACAAACCCCGTCCACCACAATGTTACACATTTATTCTGTTGCCAGCTAATCACTCTGCTTTTACGGGACGTTTAATGGAAGTAAATATTACGTGACGTTGTCAGCGAATAAAGGCCGAAAAGTGCTTCAGCCAATGCTGTCAGCTTGTTGTGTTACCTCCATCAT
The DNA here is from genome assembly GCF_900963305.1 of Echeneis naucrates. Lineage (NCBI taxonomy): Eukaryota > Metazoa > Chordata > Actinopteri > Carangiformes > Echeneidae > Echeneis > Echeneis naucrates. The sequence continues at coordinate 9,118,235 of NC_042511.1, forward strand.
AAAACAGACTGGTTTCAGCGCCCGTTGACATTAGAACTTGTCAAGTCTCTGTTCAAACCGTGCTAGCATGTGTATTAGCCAATACAACTCTACAACAACACTCATGTGTTAACGTCCACTGGAAAAGCTTTTTGTTGTTTGCCAATTTTTAAGTTTCATCCACAGCCCATGGGCTCAGTGCGCTCATTTTGTATGAGAAGAAATGATTGTGACTGTACATGTGTAATGATGTAACATTTCTCTTTGTGATGATATTTCTCAGAAGCCCCCTGAGCATCACGGACATGTGAAACTTGACTCTTCAGAAGGCAAATGTAAGTCCCAGGCTGGATTGAATGGCACAGAGGATACAAGGTAAGCACTCTGCCAGTAAATTTGAACTCATTATTGATCCGTCTCCCGAGCTGCAAATGACCTGAGTGGAGGCAAAGTCCAGAGAGAGGGAAGGGAGAGGGATGGGCAAGTACAGTTCAGAAGAATATGGATCAGTGTGGAAAGATTCAAAAACATGAAGACAACCTTTGCAGACTTTCCTGTCCTTATTCCCAAATTGGATATATGCGAAGGGGCAGAGGGGACGCAGCAAAATACTGTAATTGAAAGGTCTGACATTTTTACTGATAATCTATGGTGATGTTGGTCCATGAAATTGAAGTTGTTATAGGCTGATCGGCAGTCAAGTAACCTGGCATCCCCTGACTGTCGAGCTTGTACAAACACCACACACATGACAGCCTTGAGAAAGTTCATAGGCTTGTTTTGTCTTTAAACATCTTCAATTTTTTTCCACCTGGAGCGTGGGCCCACACATGCCCTAAGCAATCGAGTGAAGGCGAGTGTGTATGGTTAAAGTCAATAGCAGGAAGGAGTTTTATGGGTTTCTGTGCACACAATCACCTCAAGGTATATTTTAAATGTTAAAACACTTGCTAATCAATATTGATAAGCATGTTGGCCACCTATTTTACCATGCTTACCTCTGCCAATGGTCTCTGTAGTTTTCTTTTTTCCTGTCATGTAACTTTTGCTCTCAGAGTGTTTCGATTCCTTAATTTTTATGTTTTGTAGCCTTGCCCAGAAAAATTTGCAGATAGCCATCACTGCAGAACTGCCAATGATTTATTCTGGGGTTTACACACAAGCCTGGGATAAAAAGTGATTGAGGAATTTTATAAAACTAAGGTGAAACAGTTTGGCCTAATGTTTGGAATCTTTGAAAACATTTTCAAGAACTATTATTATTGTGATTTATATAAAGATATAGATTATTTTGCTGCATGAGTCAAAGTATTCAGAGAAGGAAATACAACAACAGCAAGTTTAGAGAGTATGGCGAATTGTCCTAAATGTGTTACTCAGATATCACGACTTGGTTTAATTTTTGTGTACAAAGACATAAAAAACCTGTTCTGGAAGTCACTGTCATGTTAAAACAGAAACTACTTGTTAGTAGCATCATTTTGTTGTTAAATGATAGAGGATAAATGTCAGGTTCACCTGACATCTGTCACAGATAAGACCCAGCAGTGGCATTCTCAGTGTGCTTGGGTGCCATGTTAGAGAGGCTGTGTGAGTCAGGAAGCTGTCATTTTGTTTGAGAAAGGAAAAAAAAAAAGTGCCTCGCACCTGTGTCAGAATCATACTTTTGTGCACTTTGCCCTGTGCTGGATGTCAGCTTAAAGAATATGACTGAAATTTACATTAGGCACATTGCTGAATGTGCCTAATTCATCACCACTGAAAGACTCATTAGTGTGAGGGTGAGTTGAGGGTGTTGTAGTTGTCATTGCTTTGAGACCAATCATTTTTGTCTGTCATTGTGCAAGGTAGAAAGCCAGGTAGTATCAAAGCTTTTTATCATTCCACATATGTTACTGTAACACAATAAGTCATATTCAGCTCACACTATGAGACAAGGAACCTGTGCTGCTTATCATTCTCTGTAGGAATTGGCCGACACCCTGTTGACTGTGCACCTGTTCATAGCTTTGACTCATTTTGTGGCCTCCAAGTTCTCACCAGGTCTAATCTATTTTAATACAACCAAAATTTTCCTTTTTTTGGTTCAGGCGGGGTTGTGGCTCAGACCATCTGCAATGCTGACAGTTCAACAGGTCTTTAACCAATAAAGATATAAAACAAAGTGATCATATTGATTATTGATGATTATACAACATTCATACTTCATGTATGACTAGTTAAGCTTCAATTTCTGCTTGTGGGAGCTTAGTATGTGCAATATTAGCATGCGTGCATTGTTTACAATTGTAAACAATTAAATAGTATTAAAAATAATTACGATATAAAAATTTAGAGAAAAGTTGCAGCTTACAGACAGCATTCAAACTGAAAGTGAGTTTTGCATTACTCTGTGGAGAGGGGAGTAATTGTTGCTGCCGCTCTGGGTTAGAAACTAGTTCTCAGTCTGTTGGTTCTGGTTTTTATTGTTCTGAACCTTTTGCCTGATGGCAGAGGTGTGTATGCCATGAACTTTTTTTTTAAATCCTATTGTCATAAATTGAGTCCAGTCTTGGGTGCTCTATTCCCACAGTACGCTGCTCCAACTTTACCACCCGCTTCAGGTCGTCCTTTTCCACAACAGTGAAGCTGGCATAATAGATAGAGGCACAATTAGTCAGGATGGAGTCAATTGTACTCCTATAAAAGCTCACCAGCAGCTTCTGGGGGAGTTTGGCCTGCTTCAGGTTCATAGGAATAAGAGTCTTTGTCGGGCTTTCTTCACAAGCTGAGAAGTGTTGGCAGCCTATATCAGGTGTTTGGACATGGTGACCCCAAGAAATTTCAGGGTTTCCACCACCTCAGCAGTTTCTCCCTGAATGTGGAGTGGAGATTGTTCCCTGACCTTTGACCATTTGAAGTCAATGACTAGTTCCTTCATCTTTGACTTATTGAGGACCAGGTCATTGTCCTTGCACCACACAATCATGTGGTCCACTTCCTGTGTGTACTCAGTCTTGTCCGTGTTCAATGTTTGGACAACAACTGTGGTGTCATCCGCAAATTTTATTGTGTGGTTTTACAGACAGATTGGGGAGCAGTCATATGGGAAGAGTATTGGCCCAGTGAGGACGTCTTCAGTCCATGCACACTTGTGAGGAGCTGATGCCCAAGGTGTTAAATTTGCAGGCCAGCTTGTGAGGAATGGCTGTTTTAAAGGCTGAATGAAGTCCGCAAAAAGCATCCTCACATAGCTTTTCATGCATTTCATGACTATTTGTGTCAGTGCTACAAGCTGGTAGTCTTTCAGACACTTAGCAGCCATTTTTTTGGTTACAGGGATGATGGTAGATGATTTGAAAAGAGTAGGAATGGCAGTGCATTGTAGAGACAGGTTGAACAGGTCAGTCAGTACCTCAGTAACCTGATCAGCACGCACTTTTAATACCTGACCAGGTATGCCACTTGGGCCAACTGCTTTGTGGATGTTGTGGTGATGGTGTTGTTGGAGGATGGGTGTGGAGTTGTCAGCTGCTTGACATATTTTGCAATCTTTACAACAATGCTTAGACAAACCTATTTTCTCATGAGCATGTCCACTTGTGAAGGTAACATAAGGCACTTTCGCACCACCAGTTCTAGGGTCTCATTTGATAGGAACTACAAACGTTCTAGGGTCTTTCATCTGTGCATATGCATTTGTGAGTCCGAAATACAACCACAAAACAGTGAAGTATAACTATGAAACAAAGCATGTGCATTCGTGAAAAGCCCTGCAAGAGTTCATTCATGGGCAGCATGGCGGTGTAGTGGTTAGTGCTGTCGCTCCACAATAAGAAGGTTGCAGGTTGAGATCCTGGTCTGGGTCTATAATGAAATAATGAAATCTGCCATTCAGTGTTTCCACCTTGCCTCCCCCCTGAACTCACTCTGTATCCATGCAGATGCCAGAATAAAGCCATCAGTGTTGTTGCCGACAGACAGCTCCCTTGACTGTCCCCACCAAAGAATTAATGACCATTATTGAGACATCAGAAGAATGTATCTGCCTGCCAACCAGCAGCAGTTAGAAGGCTGTTTCAGGTGCTGTCTCCACAGTGCACTGACAGCACCATTCATTTCATTGCCGTCATAATAATCCATTGTTACTAGAGGAGAGAGACAGGGATGAGGTGGGAGGTGGGAAAATGCATAAATATAGCTTGTCTATAAATATCTGGCTCCTTCCTTGACATTCACAAAGTTACAGTGTGTTGGCAAGCAGTATTACATGTGGGAGCAAAAAATGCCATAGGAGAGGGAAAAAAGATATCTGAGCATCTGCGCATTCATTTTCAGTTTTAAATTGAACCCTGAGGAATAGTGCAGCTGTCTTTTACAAGATTAAAGCCACTTTTTTTTCCATCCACCATGATCTGCAGATTAGTCAAAAGCACAATGATATAAGACCATTTCAATCTTTCTTGAGCTGCCCTCACTCTTGGTAACAATGTAGTCTTTGTCATTACAGTTTGGCTGTGACATACAGTACAGGCCAAAAGTTTGGACACACTTTCCTATTCATTTGAATGAGAAGGTGTGTCCAAACTTTTGGCCTGTACTGTACTTTCTCTGGTTCTTCTGACTCTGTCCAACTATGATAATATTACATGCATAAACACTGCAAAGTTGGCTAGGAAGGCTAAATTATAACAACTGATTATTTTCAAGCATAGATCTGAGGAATTTTCACGGTAAAAGGAACAAATTATTTTCATTAACACTGGGATTTCAACACTGAGATTTTTTTTAATGGCATGTTCCCTGTCATCGGTGTTTCCCTTGTGTGCGTCTGTTGTTCCGGTACAATGTTGACTGGTATGAAAAATGAACTTGTTCCAGATGTGACAGATTGCTGATGTAGAGATGACTGTCATTTGAAAAGGCAAAACCCATAGCTTCAGTCGCACAGATGAAAAACTCCTCCTTAATTCTGCTCTGAGACAATCAAATAAACCATAGTGCTGTATAACATTGTTTGTTTTTCATTTTGTGTTTGTGGGCATGAATTTATATAGAATGATGATATTAGGCATGGACTGAAAATATTTGGGGAAAATAGAGGAGTATTTGTGGAAGCAGAGGAGGATGTTGCAATTTTGATTGCTGTGCCATTGGCATTAAATGGCCATTAAAAACATGTAAACATGCATAAGAAAGATCCAGGGGAGCTGCTGTCTTTCTTAGAAATCAACCATAACTAAACCAAGCAGTGGGTCAAGGCCTTATGAAAGGAACTCTGGTTTGTCTTGATAGACCGTCTGCAAAACATGATTCCATGGATGACGATCTTAACTCATCTTTCATTGTCCCTTGTTTTGCACATGTGATGAGCTGCTACAAGGTTTTCTTAAGAGTAACTGAAGGGGTAACTAGCTATACAACAAAAGCTGTTTATAGTGCTATTCAAAAGAAAAATCTAAATTTCTAAATTCTAAAATGATTAGAACACACATTTTGAGGTTGACTAACTTATTGTTGTCTGTAAAGAGTGAAAGAGTTCCTCCCAAAATAATGGGGGCTTGCTGATGAGGTTAAGCAGTTAAGCGAGGAGTTCATTTTTTTATCACACAAGATACCTGGGTCCCTGAAGCAACATGGTTTGAGATGGGCTGAACTGAGTATGAGCTGTATTCAGAAACACAAGACTTCTTTATCTTCCTTATAAGTGAAAGCAAGTGGTAGTGTACCGTGTTATTTGTGTCACAATGGCATGGGTTTGGGTTAGGGCCAACTGTTACACTTTGCCTTACTGTCTTTCTCCCTCTCTGTCTGTTTCCTAATACAGGATTCTGTTTTCTCTCATTGTCTTGCTGTGACTCTTGTCACATGCTCTTGCACAAGCTAATGTGTTCTTCATCCACAACTGCTGAGCCACTGCAGGCAATAAGGAAGGAAGCCTTTCTGATGATAATTTGAAAACAAATGTTAAGTATTCCAAATCTGTTACAACTGTGTCAGTATATTAAGGCCAGGGAAAGTGAAAAGTATTTAATTATGCAGTTAGGAGAACAATAGTAATACTCTGGGGGCAATAAACTCAAACTCCAATACTAAAGTTGAAAATTCATGAAAAAGTTGTGCATGATCTAATTCTAATATGCTTTACCTTAGAATCACAGAATTACAATACAATACAGTCATTAGAAGTGTATGCCATATCTTTTTTTATTCTATCTATTCTATTCTTAGGAAACTGGGTGTATAGATTTGTTTGATTTAAAATATTACACAGATGGTTTTATTAGTGGTGTTTGGAAGGATCACAAGATTTCAGCAAATCTAAACACACATTTAAACAAGGTCTAAATGTGTGTTTAGAATAAATGTAAACATTCATTCAGACAGTGTCTCTCATTCTCACACTACATTACTTAATTCAAATCTTATCTTGACCGAACCTTGTATTGCCTAAGAAATTTTAGAGATGTTGTATTTTTGTCATTCACTGCACATTCATTTAGTAGTTTCAATGAGCCCAAGTATGATGAGATTTATTCATACTTTTGCAACTATAAAATTTCTAAGAAAGCAGCAATAGAAGAGCCCTGAGATTGTTTGATTCTGGGTATAAGATACCACCACTTTGTATTTTAACTCTGTGTCTCCTAAATAAAAGTGGTACCTATTGGTGACTTTCAAAGTCAATAACATGATCATATTTTGTCTGTACACTGTGTTGTTTATCCTATTTCAGTGGCAAAGTGTCCTCTACTTTGCTGTGAACGAGTAGATACCCACAAAGATCTCACTACCTAACATTTCAGTCTCTACCTGTTTTACAAGTTCGTCAGCATAGTTCTTGCATAGTTTCAGGTCTCTTGAGTCACTGTTGTTTATTTGTCCCAGAACCTGAAATCAGAAAGGATGCTCTGTAAGACATTCATCTGTTTACCACAGCCTCTTAGTCAAACACAAATGGGCTCTCATGCACCTCAGTCTCAGCTAATTCAGTTAGCTATATTGACCACTGCTGTAATACTCTGCCTACTCATCTTCTCTGTATATATTTCTACAGTAACAATGACTGAGGGCGTGTGAGTGTATAAATAACTTGACAGTATTTTGAAAAGGAATGTTGTGCTTAATCATCCAGTTAAACAGATGAAGTAGCAGTGTTACCAAAATGAGAGAACAGGTTGCATGCAGGTTGTTCTCCAGAAATATGCTTAGTCATGTTTCTTTGTTATTTCTCCCACTCTGACTGTTACTCTGTAATAACAACCCCAAACAACAGGGCAGGTGATTTTTGTGACGTTATCTGTAAATTGCCTCTGGGGCTGTTAACAAGATCGGCTGGGGGTATTGATGAGAGTGCTCAGTTGTGTGACACTTTGTAAGTCATTAGGTAAATTGTCAGTGTAAACAGACAGAAAGCCATTACTGCTCCAAACAGGAATAACAGGCAGGAAGGTAGGACTTCTAATCCCTTCCTAGGCAACCTGGCTAATGTATAGTGGTCTGGGATTTGATCAGGCCTTTTGCTGAGAATGTATTTTTTTACAGTCTTTCTTCTGTTTAGTGTAGTTTCTGTCCCTTTGTGAGTATCTTATTAATGCCACTTGCCATCTCAAATGGCAGTGTATGACATTTGAGACATTCTGGAGCGCTAGGATGGTGGTGGTGTATTGGCAGAAAGCATGACTAGGATGATTTGCAAAAATGCTGTGCTGGAATAGGTCTGGTTATTTGCAAATTGTTAACAATAGTTGTTAATAATCATTGAATTATTAATGGGTCATCTTTTGGTGTCAGGGAGCAATAACTCTCAAATAGCAAATAGAGTTTTGCATGTCAATGAATCTGAGCAGTGACTGAATTGTGACCACAAAGAGTTGCAGTATAAGTCATAATTTCAGTTAAAATGTTTGAGCTAGGTGAAATCTGAGAGTGTGGGATTTTGGCTTTCTTTTAAGTGCCATATGTTTGTGCTGGTAATGTACTTTTTGAAAATAATGCATAAAAAATGTAAATTGAAATCCACAAAAGCAGGTCACAAGGCCTTGTGTCATACATACACTACCAGTCAAAGGTTGGGACACACTTTCTCATTCAAATGAATAGGAAAGTGTGTCCAAACTTTTGACTGGTAGTGTATGTTGCACGGTTTTGGACATCTCTTCCTCACAAGTCTTCATGGAGTTGTGCTTGACAGTAAACAAGTGATAGAAGTTCTTCTCTGAGGATATAAAACAAAAGCTTTAGAAAGAAGATGGAATCCTGCATAGCAACCTTTTCCCTTCTCTTCACAGATTTACTGCTTTTAGGTCCTGTTCAATTCTACCATTGGAACAGTGTGGGCAAAGCCCACAAATACACTGGTGAACACTCTGATATAACAAAATCATAAGCTCTAAAGCTGCAGTGGTTAAGCTCAAATCACCCTTGTAGATCTCAACCATTGGTTTGTGGAATGCTGTTTTGAAGCCTACAGTGTGTAATTTAGCTGTTGTCATCTAAGTTTTGGAAAAAAAAAAAAAAAAAGATATATATATATATATATATATATATGGAGGTGAGGAGTGAGGGTGGGTCTGACCTGCTCTTTGTTCTGTCCTAATCAGGCAGGTTGACGTGTGGTGCAGTCTGTCAATCACTCAGTAGCAATGCCCCCAATACATACTTTGCATTGTGGTCTATCTTCATTTAAATGGATCTATGGTTTAAAAAAGTAACATCGTGTTGACTTGAACAAGACTTTAAAATAACTCATAAACCAATCAGAACAGCACAATAAATCAAATGAGAAATAAGGTAATTTTCACATAGAATTCAATAAAAATAGACATCTTTTTGCCACCTGTGGAGTTGTCTCTATCTATGTCTACGATACAGCCTTGCCTTTGACTCAGTCAGTTTTTTGAATGTTATTGTTTTAGATTTGTGTTTAGTAAATATAGCAGTCTTTGCTGGACATTTTTGACAATAAAACAGATGTAGGGCACTGACACAAGACCAGCTGTCTGAGAAGCACAAAGCTACACTGGCCCAAATGCGTCACAAGGAAAAGGTTAAGTGTTTGAGGGACACAGGACACAATTCAATGAGTGACACAGTAGGCAGAACAACTCCTTGACAGTCATGTCCATGGTTTCACTTGGCTGACAGCTGGAACAGCTATGATTAAGTGGGAGCATGAGGTCCTGGAGGAGGGGGTCCTACTGTGGAACAATAAGTCATGCTATTTGGAGAACTCAAAGTTTCTTGGTTGCCATGATAATATTTGTTCTCTCTTCGTAAATGTTGTAAATTCATGTTTCTTCTTTTGTTGGAGTCAGTTTTGCTTATCTTCAAGGGATTTAGCTACTTTTGCTCTAGTTTGGAATCTCCCTCATGTCCTATTGTGACACTGGGAAATCTTAAATTGGATGTGGACTGGTCAATGAGGGAGAAAAGAGAATGGGGTCATGTAGTTAAGAAAAAAGTAGCACAAGGCACATGTCTTGTTGTGACACTGATTGTGGCTGAAGTTCAACAAACAAATTATCTGCATTCTTGTTGAACCTTCAGTAGTTTGTAAAATAAGTAATAGGCATTAAATAGCTAGAGATGGGGGGATATTTAATATTGAGCATATTTTCATTTTCTCCTTTTCTATGACTAATGTCATTTTTTTGCTGTGTATTAATCGTGACTTGATTTCTGCTTGGTACTTCTCAAGGTTCCATGTGGAGTTAGTAGTACTTTGGAACTGTAACATACTATGTGCAGAGATGATACTCGCAGTGTCTGTTCATGCATATTTTTTAAAATGCCTTGCACATGCAAATGATTCAGGCCTATATGAAAGATTAAATAAAAAAAATAAAATAAAATAAAAAAAAGTGCAACCATTGTCTTCTCCTATGGCCAGCAAGTTCTTTTCAGTTAAATTGATCAAAGCATTAAATAGCTAAATATAGCCACTCTGTGTGAATACTCTGTTCACTGGTGTCTTCAGTATATGTAATAGCTCTCTAAGTCTTCTCATTACCAATGTGTGCTGCTTGATACATAAGAGGGACCTGTGAATGTCCCTAATGAGTGCAAGACATGAGGGTTAATGAGGCTGGCTCATTTCTGTAATTAGCTTCATTAGCATTAATAGAAGGGAATCATTTTGCACTGTCCTCTGTCCATGTCCATGGCTATTAGACACAGAGGAAAAAATTTTTTTAGGGTTGTGGGTGTCGCAATCCTTTCAACAAGTAACAGTCTGCTTCCTTTGTGGTGTTTACCATCCTGTATCCAAATATAATGAATCAAAATTTTATAAATAATACAGACGCGAATGAGGCTCAGTGAAATAAACCAGACAACATTCTACATCCAATGAACACAGGTTTTTTTTTTTTTTTGTCACTGTTTATATAAACACACTTTTGGACAGCCATGTAGATGCACACACCTAGTGTCCAGCACTACTTGTTTATTTCATTGCCATAGAGTTGAACTCGGAGACAGAATGAGCTTTCACAGCACTTACACAAACGCATACATACCTCACCATATTATCACTAATCCTAATGTGCTATTGCCAAATCCTACTGGGTACTATGAGTTTGTATGTTTTGCAAGTATTGAATTATTGTCCAACTGGTGAGCCAGTAGAATAGCCCCATTGTGCTGCTGCTGAGCAAGGACTGGCTAGCTGGGGACAGAGGTGGCTGGCAGACGGCCTGGCTGGGCTTTGGTCACTTGTGACCCATGTGACAATGAGTAGCCAAATTGAATCTGTATTTGAGTGAGCCAGCATGACCTCAAGTCACTTTCCAGACAAGGCACGAGGACATCAGTGCCAAATATCAACAAAACATCACCATAATCGGTTTTCGGTCACTAACATTATGATCACACAAATTCTTTCTTTTGCCCAGATTAAAAAAAGTTATGTATCTACTTTTTTATTTTTATTTACAACATCAACTTTGGTTACTTGGCAACAAAAGTTTTATTTTTATGGTGCTTTTCTGCAGCTCAAAGTATTAATCTATCCATTTTTGGGTGTCCCATCATATAGTTGGATCCTTTTCTTTGTCACTTACAAAATATGCCCGACATTGTAGTCAGTTGATCACACAGAATGCTTCAGGTATTATTAGCATGATTACACAATATCACACATTTATCTTGACTTTGGCTGATCTGTGTTGTCTCTGGACAATTGTTTTCTGCACCTGTTTTTCAGTGCAATTTTAAATATATGCATAACTATGTAATGAAGTTATAATTGTCTGACTTTGGGAATACTGCTGCAGGGGTTTGAATGCTTGTCAGCAAAGGTTTAAAGCAGGACTCACAGCCACAAGACAACTTCGTTTCACCTGATAAATTTTTTCTCAGCCCAATATGCAAGAGGTAGTGCTACTACATGTGCAGTGTTCTCATTACCCATGTAAAGTCCTGTCCAGATGTCACTAATGTCCAGTCCAGGGTTTGTTTTCACAAGGCAGCTGCATATTTCATTCACCCAGCTACCTTATTAGTCTTGGTTCTGGCTATCTTTGTTTATGAATGTTCCACAGTGGGATTTTGCTTTATATTTGAGTGCAGTTTGTAGTCGGTATTTGCAGTTTAACCTATAATCTTTCCAGTCGGCAAGTGGGATTGGGGTGTTGTCTGTGTTTTTTTTTTCAGTTGGACTTATGATGCCTGATAACTGCTGAAGTCTGATGTAACCTGGTTGAGCAATAGATCACTGCTTTTCAAAACAACCACATGGTCACACGTGCACATACATAGTCAATCATTTTCTCTATAAATAGTAATGTATTGTCATCAAAGCTTTTCTATCTCCATGTTTGTAATTTGAACATTTTCATTCTTTTGAAATAAAAAATTCTCATTTTGGGGGCAGTACAGGTGATGAACTTCATCCATGGATCATGGTGTTGAATGTCAATAAAGCAAGAGCCTTTACTGGGAAGGCTAAGGTTAACACAGCCTCCTAGATCAGAGCCTCTCCCTCAACCACTGGGATTTGCTGTTGCAGTGAAAGGGGTGTGCTCCATACTGGCTTCTCACTGGGGAACGCAACTGCCTCTGTGTAACTTTGCCCCCCCCCCCCCCCCCCCCCCCCCCCCCCCTTCCCTTCTTTTTTTTTTCTTCCACTTCATGATGGAGTAGGATGTTGATTTTGACACACTGTGAGTAGTAATAGTTGCTGTACTTTGCTGCTTAACAGAGGACAGATACTGTGATACCACAGCCATTCTCAGTTCTGCTCTGTATATAAATGACTGATCAGATGACTTCTTTAACCATCAGCTGACAGGGTTTCATCATTTCTGTGGATTACTGGCAATAATTGTCTTTCCTGCAATACACTGACAGTCTTTTGATAGAAAGAGAGAGAGAGAGAGAGAGAGAGAGGGAGGGAGGGAGGGAGGGCTGAGATTTAAAACTGACAGTAGGACAAAGCCTTTGTGGTATGAGACACTGGCTGCCCCTTAACAGTTTTTTCCCTGAAAGATAGGTTTGTGATTTAAAAAAAAAAAAAAAAAAAAAAAGTAGTAATCAAAATTGAGAGCTTTTTGTAGATTTTCATAACCTAAAATTGTAACCAAAACTGGTTAGTTGCCAATTGTACACCTGACTATTACATATAAAATAAAAAGTCTATCAGGTCAAATAAATAATCTAATTTTGGCCTTCAAAGGTGTTTATTGATTATTCTCTGGTCTCTCAAAGCTATAACTTTTTTTTTTTTTTCATTAAAATATCACATCATACATCAACAGTGTTTGTAGTTTAAACAAAGCATGTTTTTTACATATCGGAAGAACATTAAGTTGTGGGAGAGTACAGTCAATGTTGCACTCATAAAAACTGGAGTAATATTTGATGAATAGCTTTATCTGTAAAATGTCGATAGCCAGAATTATATTTTGGGACAAAGGACATCCTAAATTGCCCTGTTTTACCCAACCAACCGAGAAATAGTTATTGTCATATTTGGTCACATTTCTCGTATTTGCGTTGCACCAGGTTTTAGCTTCAAACAATGTTTTACCTATGTTCCAATCAACAACTCAACTTTAGTCAGTGATCCCATATTGCAGGTGGCAAGTGACTGGAGATCAACCACTATGGGTTTTCTATAACCAATGCTGATGCCGATGTTTAGAGGTCATTGTCAGCCGATGGCTGATATGTGCCCGATGTTGCCTGATTTTTAGGGCCGATATCTAGAAATTTTCCACTTTATTTGCATGCTAAAATGTCACACTAATGAGTGGATGCACAACATTTCTGAACTCAGCATCATCATTTATTTAACACTGACTTGAACAATAAAGTTAAACAAGCAAATAAATAAACTATGAATTAGTATTAGTAAAAGTATTAAATATATAAAAACAGGTAATATAAAAAAAAAAACTGTCAATCATTTACATAAAAGTTTTAGCGCATTTACCAAGCAGAATTTTTCAAGTTTGTTGGACTTAAATATACACTTAAATAAAATAAATACAACTTTATAAATAAAAATCTATTAAACAAGAAAATATGAACTATATAAAAAATAAATAATTTTAGTGCTGCAAACACACAAGCAACCAGCAGCACTTCTGTTTGGTTTAATGAAAATGTATATGACACTTGACACAGAACATCTAAAGTGCATTCTAACTTTTCTGCATTCTGCACCACACCAATAACACGGGGCTGCCCATGGATGTGCCTGACTTTAAATTGCCGTCACTAAACATGGATATTGGAAGATGCAGATTTTTTAAAAATGGCAAATATGACCTCTACAAGTGACCTAGACCTAGCACATTCATTCACTATGTTCTGCACATGTGCCATATTGTGATGGTCAAAAGTCCACTCTGTGGACACTATTTAAAAAAAAAAAAATCTCTACAATAAACAGCAGCAAATCCTTAAGAAGCACGGACCATTTGTCTTCTCACTTGAAATGTTATTTTTCTGTTGATTACTTAATCACCTGTCCCTCTCTTGTCCTCACAGACTGTGACTGAGTGGGAGTGCTGCAATGACCAGCCACCATCCTCGCCATGCAGAGAGCGCTCACACCACAGACAAACAACCGCCTTCCGTGGCCCCCAAGCTTCATGTGCAGCGATCACTTTCAAAGGAGACAGTCACCATTCACTTCTCAGCATTTGGGAAAGATGAAGAGGAGGAGGAAGAAGAGTTGTATGATCCAACAATTTCCACTATCTCACACATTCAGACTGAATCAAATATTGCAACAGCCTTAGAGGCAAGTGAGGAAATGTTCGAAGGGATGCCATTGCACCCTGCAGCCAAGGTTACTGTCATTCCAGAATCATCTGCACTTTCTCCCGTTTCTAGAGATCACACTAACAGTCCTCTCACACAAACACTGTCATCACGTATTGCTGAGCAGAAGGGTTCAGCTTCCAGTTCCTCTCCTACTAAATCTTGGAGCTTTCCCTCAACTGACAAACCTTTTTTAAGTTTGGTGAAGCCCCTTTCCTCTGACGCCGAGTCTCGTGATGGGGTCTCTTCTGTTCCTGCTCCGACAGTGAGGCACAGGCATCTCATGAAGAGTCTTGTCAAATCCCTCTCTTCAGACACATCCCAAGACTCATCTTCCTCTTCCTCCACACCCTACCGTCTTCCAGAATCCCGCCTGAACCTGCAACTCTTCAAACAACTAAAACAGGGCCGGACATCATCTGCTAATATCTCATCAACTGTTGACTCTAAAACAGCCCCATCCTCTCCATTAACATCACTGGACAACCGCAGCTTCTTCAAAGTCTCAGATGTTGAGGCAAGAATTGAGGACACCAAGCGCCGTTTTTCTGAAGTCATCTCCGAACCATTCCAGCTGCTGAGTAAAATCATGGATGAAAAGGGCAGTAGCTTAGTTAGCAGCAGCATTTATCGACCAAAGGTCCTCTCTGTCAGTGCCTCTGAGCTCACAAACATTACCTCTGTCAATGGTCAACTGGAGAGCAATAACAACTACTGTATCAAGGAGGAAGAAGGAGGTGACTTGGAGGCTGACAGCCCCAACAGTAGGGCCTCTGGTCCGTCCCAATCACCGCTTCCCTCCACTTTTGATACCGAGGGCCCTAACAGATCATCTTCACTGCCCATGTCATTGGACAAGTGCTCCATGTCTGCTCTTGCCAAACAGGAGGATGAAGACTTCTGCATCCTGTACAGTGATGAATTTATAACTTGTACTGACACAGAACGTGGTGTTAATAGAACAGATGACACTGGAACTGGAAGTCAAACCAAAGTGCCACTAAGTTGTAGTACTGAACCATGCAGTGAAGATGAGTCTGAAAGTATTAAGCAGGTATCTAGTGTTCCATACTATACTCTCACCATCCTCACTGTACTGGTCTATGGGTATTTTGTATTGCCTCTGCCCAGTTACATTGGAGGAATGCTGCTTGGGATTGGGCTTGGATTCCTTTTAGCCACTGGTGCTGTGTGGCTGACAGGGCCGAAACCATCAGGTGGTTTCAGGCATTCCAGACATAGCAGGAAGATGATGAATCTGACCAAGTTGGACATTAAGGAACCTGAACTCTATAAGGTCAGCAACTCCTTTGTTATCATTTGTTTTTTTTCTGTGATTTATTATCTCTTTGAAATCGTTCTGGCTGATTACTTACTGGACTTCTACAAGTTGATAGCATAAAGCTTAATCACCAATTTGAAGTGTTTTAAATATTAACCATTTCCCTATTGCTCTGTCTCACACAGTGGTTACATTTTAGATTTATAAAAAAGAACCCCCTGCATATTTTTAAACACAGTTAATGCTGTGAGGGTTACATCTTCATTTTTATTAAACAGGATAAATAAATACATACAAAACAAATTAAATCAAATAATATTGAATCAATATATTTTGTGTAGTATATACGTGGGGTACAAGTCACTGGGCTGGTACATGCAGACAAATACCTATTTATACTCACAGTTGACCCAATCAGCGCAATAGATATTAACATAGAGAATATTTTGAATCTGTGTGTGTATGTATATGTATATGTGTGTGTGTGTGTGTATATATATATATATATATATATATATATATATATATACACCTCACCCTTTACCTATATATATATATATATATATATAAATATATAATTATTATTTTTTATTTTTTTTTATTTGATAAATATCATTCCTGCACTGTGTATAGCTGGATCTGTGTTTCGAAGAAAGCCATGAAAGTTCAAAAGTGTACTTCCTTGTCAGTTTTCACTTTTAAGTGACAAAGCAGCAGAAAAGTGAGAAGTTGATCATCAATATAGTCATGTGCACTTGAAATCTCACAGCAAAAAACAAAAGACAAGAAACTGTTTATGGCTTCACTTAATGAAAGACAGTGAGTACAAGATGCTTTGTTATCAATGTGAAGTTCATAGAAAGAGGTAAATAACCTTTTCTGTCACCGTAGAAGCATGTTAACATGGGTGACAACACAACGTGAGCGATTACAGTTACTGTTTACAGTGTCCTCATTTTCCAGGCATCAAGTCAGATCTCTGTTTTCAAGTGATCAAAAGTGTTTCTCTCTTCAAACACTCAAAAGTCGACACAGTACATAAAAACTGAGTGTTCAAAGACAGAATTGTCTATTTTTGAATATTGCAGACATCAAATCTTGAAATGTTATCAGCATTATGTAAAACAGTTATGTATTCTTTCCAGGGCTGGATGAATGAGATATCAAACTATGACCCAGAGACATACCATGCCACATTAACACACTCCGTGTATGTCCGGTTGGAGGGTGCCATCATCCGTCTGTCTAAGCCCAACCACAACATTGCCCGCCGTGCTGCACACAATGAACCAAAACCCGATGTCAACTACATCAGTCAGAAAATCTATGACCTCACCAACTGTAGAGTATGTAATTACATTCATTTTCTGCCCTTGACCTGTTAATATACAACTATTTACATCAGTGCAGCTCTGAGGTTTTTATAGAAATGTGTCCCTTACCTGTCTGTAACTTTAGTGTTCAATGTTAGCACAATAATTCCGAATATTTGAGTCCGCGTACAATTCAATATTTAATGAATGAACTGTATGCTTTGCACCAAATAGTGACATTTTAACATGGATGTTAATGGAAAAAGCATATAAAGCATATAAAGCATATAAAACTCACCCATTATTTTTGATTTGTTTGTAAAAATTAATTTGGAATTTGGTGGAGACTTATGAAAACCAACTATCATTCAAATCTTCCCTCAGGTATATCTAATCCCTCAGAACCTGGCCAGAAAGCGTGTATGGAACAAAAAATATCCTATCTGTATCGAGCTTGGCCAACAGGATGATTTTATGTCAAAGGCCGAGAGTGACAGGTATGAAAGCTGCGAGGCCAAGGAGAGGGGAGAGGCAAGTGGAGGAGCGCAGGAGCGAGTGGTTTCATCCAGCAGAGACCTCACCCTTTACCTATTTGGAAGGACTGGGAGGGAGAAGGAGGAGTGGTTCCAGCGGTTTCTTTCAGCTTCCAGGCTCAAGGCAGATTTAAAGAAAACTTTCAGTGCTGTTGGAAGTAAGAGTGGTGAGGAAAACCAATGTTTGTGTCCTTAAGATATTCTTTTTCTGCATTTGTCGTGAGCTTTGTGCAGAGATATTGTGTAGAATCAAGATAGAAAAGTAGGAACTTTCAAACCTAAGTTTGGTAATTGTGGAAACAATGAAAATTGTGAGTGTAGCACCTAATTCCTCACCCTTTTTGCTGTTAATTTCACTGTGCCCCACAGCTCTGAGCTCTCACAGTCGAAGCAGCAGCCGAGGCAGTCTGGACGAGGCACTAGTATCTCCGCCCAGATCAAAGGACTTTACATTCCCCTTGACAGCAGCAGGCAGTGCCAAAACCAAAGCTTTGCTAGACTACAGTGTCTACATGGCCACTTTGCTGCCTGAGCAGGTGACAGTCAGTCCTGCAGCTGCCAGCCCTGTTCTCCAGAGTCCTCAAAGCAGCCCTGGAGTTGACAAGAAGGTAGCAAAAATTCTTGCATCTCTTCTATTTTACAAAATGGCTAACTTGTCTCATTTGCAATTTTAAGTCAATGTGTTATTATGAAAAAAAGGTAGCTAGTGTTTTTGCACATCCTTGTAAAGATACAGTCAGAGAGGTGGGATAAGTTGTTTTGTTTGAAAACTATACAGAATTTGATTCATATTGTTGTTGTTTTTTTTTTTTTTTAATGTTTTGTGACCTGTGCTATGTCTTTAGCTCCAGAATGCATCTGCAGCTCAAGTGCAGCCCAGAGGGGAGGAGGAGGCTGTTGCCTGGTTGAATGCTGCTGTTGGGCGGGTCTTTTGGGACTTTCTGGGTGAGCCTTACTGGGCTGAACTAGTCTCCAAGAAGATTCAGATGAAGCTCAGTAAGATACGGGTAAGTTGAACCAGACCCATGGGAACCTCTTCCTTTAGTTTAAATGTTTGTAAGGAGTAAAATTTGAGTTACACTCAGTTTCATGTTATAAGATGTACACACATACCATTCAGACAGAGAAAATAAGCTTTTTAAATGTTAGTGTGTATCTATCTGCAGTTCGTAAGGCCAAGCAAAGGAAGAGAGACAGACCAACTCATCCTTAATTTTTGTCTTTATCCCTCTGTTTCTGCCTGATCCTGCCTCTTAGGCAAGAATACTTTTGCTTTGTCCAGTAATGTGTTTTGGTTGCTGTAATCGTTCACCCTGGTATATAGTCTTAAAGGTACAGTGGTGAAAAAGCACTGCACAGTATACGAGGGACCAAGATAAAGAGAGCTTATAGTATGTCATGATTAAGGGCGTGTCATCCATGCTTAAGTGTGTACAGCAGGCTTCTATTATTATTGCTTTTTCACTTTGGTTCTATCATATTCATATTCTGCAGATTAATTATTCATGTATAGTGAGCTCAGCTTAGTTGTATGCTTGTCTCTTTTTTTTTCTCCAGTTGCCTTACTTCATGAATGAGCTAACCCTGACAGAACTGGACATGGGCTCAGCCACTCCCAAAATCCTTGGGGCGTCCAAACCTTCAATTGACTACCGAGGTGAGATAGAAATCAATTTTAAACAGCAATGCTTGTTCATCTTCTACTGCTTATCCATTTCCGGATCGCGATGGGTGCTGGAGCCAATCCCAGCTCGCTCTGGGTGAGGGCGGGGTAAACCCTGGACAGGTCACCAGTTCATCACAGGGCCAAAACACAGAAACACACAGAGACCAACAACCATTCACACTCAGACCTGCAGACAATTTAGAGTCACCAGTTAACACAAATGTGATGTCTTTGGACGGTGGGAGGAAACCCACGCAGGCACAGGGAGAACATGTAAACTCCAAACAGAAAGGCCCCAGACTGGGAACTGAACCCATGACATTGATGTTGTGGGTCAACAGTGCTAACCACTACGCAGCAACATACGCACAGTAAAATACACCCACATAAGCCTCAATTTTTTATGCAAGATTTGCTGAGCATGGAAATGTTCCTCATTATGATTGATAGGACTTCTCCTCTTCCTTTCACCAGTCAGTTAGTCATATCCACAGAGACAGAAATAAACAGTGTGACACAGTTATCTACCAGAATACATTTTCCCATGGAGCTTCCTCATTTTAAGTCGTTACTGTGTCAGCTTTCCCCAATAAATTAGTTGCAGGTCATTAAGTACATATGCGCGTATGCTATCAGATACACATTCATACTACAAAAAGAACGAGCTATAAAACAGGCTTGAAAATTCATATAATAAAAAAAAATTAAAAAAAAGCTAAGCTAAAGCTATGATATGAATCAGTAGTATAAAATGCAGCCCACTGAATTTAACGACATGTTGTCTCACAACTGCACACTACTCCAGTCGTTCTCTAGCAGCGCTCTAACTATTAAGGTCCCAATACTGAGGCTCAGTCTGTGTGGCTTTGACACTACCAGTCAAAAATTTGGACACACTTTCCCATTCATTTGAATTAGAAAGTGTGTCCAATCTTTTGACTGGTAGTGTACATCTAAAGACAAGCAGCAATGGTGAGCTGTCCTAGCTCCTCTCAGAAAACAGCACTGCCAAGACTCACATGAGATACTGCCAACAACCAAACAAAATGCTCGATGATAATGTACAATCAATGCAGCAGTAGAAATGGCTGCAAACATAACATATGTCCCCAATAATTGGGTAATAGTTTGGAACCTATATCCAATAAGAACAACATTATTGATCAAAAAGAGCACTAGACATCATTTTTAAAGCGATCCCTGTATGTCCATTCAGACATATATCAGCACTGAGCTCTCTATCTCCTTGTACCTTGTTGCTTTTCTTATCCTCTTCTCTAGTCCTGTGACAGATGCGTCTCCTCATCTGTTTCAAATGTACATTTTCCTACTCTCTTCCTAGTTTTCTCTTCCTTTCACATTCTGTCATATCATCTTCCTTTTTGTGACCTTTCGTTGGAGTACCTCTCTTCTTGCCTACTCTCCTATGACTCACTGCCTCATTTTTATCACTGCAGCCTCACATAACCCTGTAACGAGAGAAGGAATTGATTGCATCTTCAACTGAGATGCCCATAACATTTCTCTTGGATCAGTTCCAGGCCAAAGTCATCCCAGTAGCCACTTTGAACACAATCAGTGTGCATGGAACACAGTTTTGTTGAAATGTCATGGCTTTAATTGAGCTTGCATTTAATATGAATTTTTTCATGGTTCAGACAATTTGCCAACTGTGAGTCTCAAACAATGAGTGCCTCAGTTTAAAATCTATTTCTTGGAAGTGAGAGGCAGTGGGAAGAGGGCGAGGGTGCATACTCCAAACAAAAGCCCAGGCTGAAGATAACTGATTATGCATCTGTTTTCCACAGCTTAGAAGGGGAATATTCCCATCCTCTTTTCTTTCTGTTTCCATGATCAATATTCTTCTTATTCGTAATTAGAAAACTTCCAGTGGAAGTGGTCAGTTTAGTTACCCCTTCTGACCTCTCCCGTGGCTTTATCTTCCATGCATTTCAAGTTCTCACCATGCTCCTTGCTGAAACAAACATGCTCTGTACAGAGGATCAATGAACCTCTATGACTGTGTGTGCACACTTCACACACAGTCGTAGTTGGACTGCCCATGTCTGTCTCTACCAGCCAACTCTGTGATGCATGTCCTGGACACAAGGTCACCAACCAATTATTTTCCAAATGCAAATCTTCCCCCATCATATACAGAATGTTATTACACTGTAATGTCACTTGTAGGAAGCATACAAACCATCACCCTGCATATGTGAAATAGTTTCTTAGCTAGATGTGTGACACACTCTTTACTCTTTGCCATTTAGCTTCACCCCAATTAAGGAAGCACTGCCCCAATCCCACAGTTTGTACTGAGGCGCTTCACTTCTCTCCCCAAACTTAAAAAGCACAGTCTCCTGCATAAATCCCTGACCCCACCAGACAATGTCCTATTATTCAGTACGTCTCTCAGGACAGACTGGTGAAACAAGGCCCACTGGGCTAAGCAGACCCAGCGTGTGCACTCTGCCCCGTCTCTCTGATTGCCTGTCTATTTTTACTTTGTGCTTCCTCAAACCTCCTCCGACTTTCTAACCTTCTGTACTTTCTTACTATATCTTTTTTTCCCTCCATCTGAATGCTATTCTCTATGATGCACTAAACTCATTGCATTACTACGACATTTAGCACTCTCAACAGGTGTTAAGGCAACACACTTCAAATGTCACACATTTCATGGACTCATGAACTGTATACATGTAGTGTGGGTTTTTTTTTTTTTTTGGAAGCGCTTAATGGCTGTAACTCTCTCCCATGTCTGTCCTCCAGCATTTGGCAGTCCTGACTGCCTCCCAGTGGTGTACAGAGAGACCACACTCTTTATGTGTTTATGTTGATTTGTTACTCTTTGTGTACGCTAACACACAAGATTAGTGTTGTAAAGAGGGAAAAATAAAAGCAAATCAGAAAACATAGCCAAGCTTCCGACTGAGCTTTTTGGTAGTTTGTCTAATCCAGATTAGAGCAGGTATATCACAGCAGAGGTAAAGGGAGTAGAGGGAGAGCCCTGTTTATACATGTATTCCCTCCTGCTGATACCACACAAGGGCTGGAAGAGGAAGATTGTACCCTCTCCAACTGTTTTTCCTATGTTCAAAAAGACATTGAGGCCTTTTCTCTTTTTTTTTTTTTTTTCTCATCCCTTCGTCTGCTTTTTTGTCGTGTCTTTCACATCTAAGCAGGAATTTAAAAAATGTGTTTGGGTCCCAGTTTTTGTGACATGCCAGGGGAAGAAGGTGAGATGAGGGAAATCAAAGGAAAATGAAGAGCGTATGCAGTGAGGGTGACTGTGGCCTGAAGTGCCTCTGTGTGTCATCTTAATTCACATCACTATCCCCTCAGGTATAAATGGACAATAAAATGATTCTCTCAAGTGGTCAAATACACAACCCTTCCCTTCCCGCCTCTGCTGAAAACTGAGGGGCAATATCTAATGATTACAATAATAAGAATTTTCTTCTCATCTCTTAGCACTATAATATCTCACAACATTATTTACTGTTCTTAAAACAATAACATTGCTATCTATTTAAGATGAGATAATAAAGATTTGCATCAAGTAGCTTTTGAGTTGTGTTGCCTCTGAAGAATTTATATCATACCCCAAGCAGAAACTGAACATTTCCACTTTTCTAATTTTCATCTCAAATGAGCATTTTAACCCACTGTTTTGCTTCCCTCAGGTCTCTGGTTTGACCTGGAGATTTCCTACAGTGGCTCCTTCCTGATGACCCTGGAGACTAAGATGAACCTGATTCGCCTGGGCAAAGAGGGAGAAAGCCTCCGCTTAGGGGAATTTGGCAAAGATGGGTGAGGCAGTGAAGCTCCATCATAGTAATGCCTCATGCATGATACATGTCTGTCAGAAGAGTCACTTTTTTCCCTTCTACTTGACTTTAAAAAATATAGTTGTCTTAGTTGTCTGTCTGCCACCTCACTTGTCTCACTCCATGTTTTATAGCTTCTGTCAGTTATATGTCTTTTGTATCTGCTCCTTTCTTTTCATTGCTCCCTCTCTGCCTTCTGGATTCTGCCTTAATGCTGGATATTACCTGGTGAGTCCTGCTTGATTTTCACCAACTCACTTTTCTTCAACTCCAATTTTCATCAGAGCTTCATGTAATTATTTATTTATTTCTTCTTGAGGTTTTCTTCTTCTTCTTCTTTTTGGCTCTTTTCATCTACTAAATCCATTCCCAGCAATGAAGACAATGAACATGATGTTATTATGTGCAAAGGTAAATACAGTGGAAATGAAGCAGAGCCAGTATCTCTCCTGATACTAATGCCATTGAATCAGTATTCGCAGATACCGACTTAGTATAGTTATTTAATTTTCAGAACTTATACTGAATATTGAATCAATGTATCCATTAAATACAGTGTGTGTACAGCATCTACCCCTGAGGCCTAGAGTGCTGTTAGGTGATTAGGAAGTTTAGTTCCAGTTTCACAGCAAACATCTGAGAGTTGAAAGGCTGAGACCTTCATGTTTTTAAAGTCTTACATATGCTCTGTTGATTAAGTACAGTCGAATTCAATTCATTTAAGAGCAATGAAACAGTCTCACCATTATGCGCTTGTATTCGTGCATGCTTGTTGACTTGTGAATGCATGTATGTATGTATGTCTGTTAGCTTGCACTAAAGCCATACGGTTCTTTCATGTGTTTCCAGATACAGGCCACGGACTTATTGCCTGGCTGATAGTGATGAAGAGTCATCCAGTGCAGGCTCTTCAGATGAGGAAGACTCTTCAGACGTCTCAAATGACTCTGCTGGAGCAGAAGGGTGAGAATCAGTTTCTATATATTCTTCGTGTCACCAGCCATCTAGTCCATAATCACAGTCTTTGATTATATGTTTTTCATGTAAAAGGGTAGCATGAAGTGCAGACAAATGGAGTAAATCGTTTCTTAAGCATCATATTATCATAATATGATTTGTATGCAATTTTAATGCTAACCATCTGAATGCAGTTTTGTTGGAGGCCACAAACCAAGCAAGATCATGCGCTTTGTGGATAAAATCACCAAGTCCAAATACTTCCAGAAGGCCACAGAGACGGAGTTCATCAAAAAGAAGATGGAGGAAGTGTCCAACACCCCGCTCCTGCTCACTGTAGAGTTGCAAGAACTCCAGGGAACACTTGCCGTCAACATTCCCCCTCCACCCACTGACAGGATATGGTACTTGTACTTCTAATGATAGGAAAGGTCTTCAGTTGACCCTTAATTGGCCAATTTCCTCTCTCATGTTAACAGTAACAAAGTTAGAAGACACTTTAATACATGATGTATAACTCGTGTGAAACACACACACACACACACACACACACACACACTGGGGATTTCTCTGCTCACAGCAATTAAAACACATTCTGCATTGAAACCAATGTTTCACTGAGCCACAATGGATTTAACACTCAACATAGCTTTGTTCAGTGCATCACTGCCATCTGCTGGTATCTAGATGTACACTGCACTGCTTTTGCCGGTTCAATTGTCCTGCTGTTAAAAGAGAAACACACTTGATGATGTTGATTATCTTCTGTTGCAGGTATGGTTTTAGGACACCACCTCATCTGGAACTGAAGGCAAGACCAAAACTGGGAGAAAGAGAAGTCACTCTGGCTCATGTTACAGATTGGATCGAGAAAAAACTGGACCAGGAATTCCAGGTGCTGAGAGACAATACATTTGACTTGTGCTCACAAGATGCAGAGTTTCTAGGCTACATTCACACTACATGTTTTAGTTTAATTAGTTTGAGTTTTTATCATTGATTTATTCATGTTTGGCTTATATACTGAGTGTTCAAGCTGGCCAAACAGCTTGAACACTCAGTAGTAACACAACAGGCAGAAACTGAAATTTCTGAATCAATGACATAGTCAACCATCCCACACTCTGTGATTGGTTCTTATCAGCTTTAACCCCCCTTAGTGGAGATATACAATGAATTAAATGAAAATGAATAAATTAGTGATCTCATCTGTCCAGTCACAGTTTTTATTTTAGTAAAAATCTGAATGTGAGCGTAGCTTTGTGGGGATGTAAGTTACATTCCAGTCAGGATAAACTAATATTGTAAACACATTCTTTGCACAGATTTATAACACTTTTTAACCTCAACTTCGCTGTTAGAGGATCTCTTTTAGGGCTTTAAATTTGTTTTGCATTTGTCAAAAACAGTAAATATTTTTTGACAACTCACCCCCCCTCCTCCCCACATGTCTTTTTTTTTTCCCGCAATAGAAAGTTCTCGTAATGCCAAACATGGACGACGTGTGGCTGACTATCATGCATTCTGCCATGGACCCACGCACAGCCAGTGGGCCATTCGCTGCTCCTGCAGTGGACCCAGAACCTTCCCCTTCAGAGAAGGACAGCTCCAGCCAGCCATGAAGGATGTTTACAGTATTTCCTCGAGCTTGTGAAGCCTTAGAGTGAGAACAGGAGCCAAAGTTAATGGGTCACACACTAATGTAATACAAACACATTCCTGGAGCGAGTGGGCCTCGCTTAACATAGAAGAGGATTTTTAAGAAGTAAGGTAGAGTTGACCAAACAGTAAATGCAAACTGTTGCTTGCTGCTCTTTTCAGTAGTATTCATGGTGCCAGAGGAAAAAGAGATTTGTCTTTGAAGGATTTATAATATGTGAAGAGAGTCATGTTTGGCTCATTTTTGGGTTTGGTTTAAGCTAATAAATGGGGATACATGTGTATATGTGTGTGTGTATGTGTATATATGTATATATATGTGTGTGTGTATATATGTATATATGTGTATGTATATATATATATATATATATATATATATATATATATATATATATATATATATATAATATACACACACACACATACACATACATGTATGAACATTGATTTGGAGCATTCACCAGATACCTTAAAGCCTGCAGAGGGCAAGTCTCTGCTAAGGCTTCAGAGTGACAAAGCACATTAACCCCCCTTATTGTAGAACTACAGCAAGTGCCGTTTTGAAGTATAATAGTGTGTAGAACTTAAAGTTGTCTCAGAGTGATGATCAGTCGGACGAGTTGCTGTTTCATTGTTAAGAATTAAGAAGAAGTGAATTTGAAAAAGTCAGATATTTGATGTTATTTTGATTTACCATAAAACCTTTAAATGGTTTCTTGAGGTGTTAACTAACAGTATTTATTTGTGCTGTGACCACACTCTCAATGCCGTATTCATTTGCCAAAACTCTCTCTATGCCAATGCTGCAGTCATCCATGTCTCT